>NC_083103.1:69124131-70356223 GCF_949774975.1 Lagenorhynchus albirostris
TGTTTGGTGGGTTGTTTTTTCTTTGTGACATTGGCTGCTACTAAAAATATCCTCCCCATGCTCAAAAGAGCTTTACAACTTTCCTTTGCATTTAGGATAAAATCCAAAGTCTTCATCTTGCCCCACAGGGTCTGGTGCAGCTAGCCCTCCAGAGGCATTCGTTTGGCAAACCCATCCCTCAGAACACTCTGCCCACTCCAATTTTTTTCTGTCCTCGCGTCACTCCATACAAGATTCCAAGCCCTGAATGAAAGCCAGCTTGACCTGGCTTGGTCACATGACCTAGCTTGATCACAACCCCAACCCAAGAAGAATGGGGCTCCCCGAATGAAATCCCCCAAAATTAATCATCAGGTGTTGTTACCAAAAGAAGAGAAAGTGGATGGAAGGTGACCAAAGCCAATGAACGTCCACTATGTTATCTCTCAGGCCTCAGCTTAAATGTCATTTTCTCAGGGAAGCTTTTAACTACTCCATCTGTGATACTCTTTCATGACACTCCTGATTTTTCACTGTTCTCATCACATTTTATAAATATATATTTATTTGTTTGTTTGTTTCTGTCATGGTCTCCCTCCACGAGAGAAGGGACTGTGCTTGTTTACCCACTACTATATCCCCAACACCTGGTGTGGAGCCTAGGGCATAATTGGCTCTCAATATTTATTAAATGAATGAATGAATGAATAATATGGGCCTTATGATTCTTCTGACTCAGTCCGCATGACATTAGCTTTGTAAGAATGGTGAAAAAAACAAAGAGAACATGAGGGTATAGGTCTGTGGAAGACACACCTTGTTGTGACACTGTGGAGAGGACAGGAACTCACACTCAGGATGAAGGAGGAAACACTACCTTGTGCATTAGATGTGCCATGTTGCGCTGGGCTGTGCCAGTCTTGAGAGATAAATTATAGAAGCAGTGAAGTAAGAAAGGGGAGGTCTAGAGTGGTGAAGGCAGCGTGCCTCAGAGTGTGTTTGCAGAAGTAGGAAGCCTCAAAGCTAAAACTGGGTTCGTGGCCTGGCTGCAGCTGCCAGGAGCACAGGTTAGCCGCGTATGTTCATAAACTTGCTCCCTCGGCCCCTTCCGTACCCGGCTGTGCAGCCTCTGCAGCAGGGTTCCAGGCTCATCTGCTGACGGCCGCAGGTCCTTGGAGATGTTTTTACTACTCAGGGGCAAAACAAGATCTTATTAGAGCAATGTAAAGCTAAATGCATTCCATTTTTGTATCAATGAATATGAGACTTGTGAGAGCTTGGGGTTTTGTTTTCAGCCATTTTTCAGCAAAATAAAAAGTTGGCAATCTCAGTACCCCCCCTAAACGTCTTTGTAATGTTACAGGGCCATGCAACCTGAAAGCCTTGGACGTTACTACCTTACAATCTCAGAGACCTGGGTGACCCCTGCAAAGGCTCAGCAGACTCAATAGACCATCACTCATTCAGCTGTTGTTGTTTGAATCGTGCCTCTGTTTCCTTTCCTGCCTGTCGCCTACGTGGCAGACACATTAGCTGGTTAGAATGTACAGCCTAAAGAGGCTTCACTCCCAGGACCACGTCTGTGGCCGTGGGTCAGGAGGAGGTTGGTGGTGGCTCCGGAGATGTCCGGTCAGGAATGAGGCTCTGGGCTTGGGGTCTGGTCAATGACAGAGTACGTGTGTATGTGCGTGTGCACGTGTGTATGCATGCAGGCATGTAGGTGTGTGCTTGTGACAAAGGGAGTCCTTCTAGGTCACCAACACTGTTCCAACAGAGGGGGGCTACTTACTCCTAAGAGGAGATATTGTTTTTAATCCCTGTGTTACAAAGGGGAAAACTGAGACCTAGCACACTTAAGTAATTCACCTAAAGCCCAACTGAATACAGACGTCAAACAGTTAACACCTTTGGCAATGTTTCCCTCCACAGGTACACAACTGGTGTTAAAGTTAAATCCAATAAGAATTCCCAGAAGCTGACATTCTGGAAAGACTCTTCTAGAACTAGAAAAGGGGTGAAATTTATCTTCCCTAAACTGAGGAAAATACCCAATTTCTTGTATTTGACAAGCGGTGTAGCATTAAGTCCCATACATTTACATTTCCACCAGAAGCTAGCCTACCCATTTCATACTCTTAGCTGGAATTTGAATTCCTCAGAGAAGACTACTGCATAAGTATCAATATTATAATAAAAATGTCTTGGGGGCTTCCCTGGTGGCACAGTGGTTGAGAGTCCGCCTGCCGATGCAGGGGACACGGGTTCCTGCCCCGGTCTGGGAGGATCCCACATGCGACGGAGCGGCTAGGCCCGTGAGCCATGGCCGCTGAGCCTGCGCGTCCGGAGCCTGTGCTCCGCAACGGGAGAGGCCACAACAGTGAGAGGCCCGCGTACCGCAAAAAAAAAAAAAAAAAAAAAAAAAAAGTCTTTTTCTCACTGGTAGTAATATCATACATATATACTTTTTTAAAAAAATAAAGCCTTGAAACCAAATTTTATACCTATTCAATTCTGCAGTAAAGGGAGACTTGCCCATTTTTATAAAGCTGTAAAATCCCATATAAGGAAAGTTTTAGGATCTCTGCTTTCATTTGTACAAAGACATTGGAGCAGTAATGAAAAGTTCAACCAAGATCTTCATGCTCACTGCTTCTGGGTTTCTGAAATTTAAGTCTTCAGCTAAAGAATGGAAAGGAATCCCTACTCCACCCCACCGCTAGCAACCAAAGCAAACTCTCAAGCCAGCAACACCAGTGGATTCCTTCAACTTAATTTCTTCACAACTTTCTCCCTGCTGACAAGTGTTAAGTTTCTATTTCAACAGAAATAAGAGCTTCATTAACTTGCCTGTCTTCATGGTCATCTAATTCCTTTCAGGGTTTCATGGCATTTTGGGGGGGGGGCTCGGGAAAGTAAGACCACAGTAACACACAACTCCCCAGAGCCCCGTTAAAGGCAGAACAGTTGGAATGGTTGGCGTGGGTGGAACAGAGCAGGAGACCCCACCTTTATTGCATAGGTTGTAAGTATTTCACCACAGGTTTTCAATTCCAAACCAAAAAGCAATATTTCTTAACTACCTTAACTCTCAGACTCATAACCCTTAAGATGTTCATCAATGACTCATATACCAGCTGCCCCTGTGGTTTGGCACATTTTTTAATATCAAACGGCATTTCCTATCAACTGTGCGCTTGTCCTCAAAGGAGCTTCATCATCATCAGAAAGCACTGATGCGGTTTCTAGCCTATACTTAACTCTCCCATCACTCCACGCGTATTTCCTGAGCACTTCGTATGTGCAGGCACTGCTGTTGAGTTTCGTGAATGCAGAGGCAAGCAAAAAAGACACAGTCCTTTCCCTCCCTAGAAAAGCTCACAGACCAGTGGAGAGAAAAATAAACATGTAATTACAAATGATTTTAAGTGTTTTGAAGAAAAAGAACAAGGCACCTTGAGAAAGTTTAATAACAGGACCTAATTCTAAATTGAGAGGTCTGGGACGACCTTTCTGGAAGTGACCTTAAAGCAGAGACCTGCGAAATGAATGGGGGGTGGCTCCATGGGGAGCCCATGCTGGGGTAGTGGTCCTCCTCACCCAGGGAGTCTGTATTTCTTGGATGATGGCCAGGACAAGGAGTGGAACTCCACGGTACCTCATTGCTTTTTAGAGAGGGGTCCTGGGAGACCTGTGGGCTCACAGGTACAGACACAGGACAGGGATGGTCTTCCTTCACTACTCAACCCACACTCCGCTCTCTCAACTCCTGATTCCTGGCGGCGGCACTTGGGTGAGCACATCAAGTGAGGATCACTTAGGTTACCAGTCCAGGTGAGTGTTTTTCCTGGTTCCTGTGTGTGAGCAGCCTCTACACCTAAGCTGTAAGCTCTTGGAGAGCAGGTGACTCTGTTTTATTCTCCTTGCGCGATGCTCACAGTGCCTAGAAAAGAGCTTGCCTTGTAGCTGCTGTTCAGTGAACACCTGCTTAATTGAATTGGATTTCATCTCAGCGTTTACTTGTGTGGTAAACATCTGATATGAAAGAAGAGCCACACTAGACAAAGTAAGTATGCTTTAGAAGAGCAGAGATTAAAAGAAAACGGCGGGCTTCCCTGGTGGCACAGTGGTTGGGAGTCTGCCCACCGATGCTGGGGACACGGGTTCGTGCCCCGGTCCGGGAGGATCGCATGTGCAGCGGAGCGGCTGGGACGGTGAGCCATGGCCGCTGAGCCTGCGCGTCCGGACCCTGTGCTCCGCAACGGGAGAGGCCACAGCGGCGAGAGGCCCGCGTACCGCAAAAAAAAAAAAAAAAAAAAAAAAAAGAAAATGGCATGATGAGTATAGGAATAGAAGCACTTTCTGAAGCTTCAGGAAATCTGGCCTGTATGGCTTTGATTGACTCTGAGAGACCACAGTTCCCCGGTTCTAAGACTCAGCTGTAAGATGCAACGCTGATTTGATTGAACAACAGTTTACTTCTCTGGGCATTGGGAGGAGAGAGCTGCTTTCAGTGTATACACATATTGAGAGCGATATCCTGATTTCAGAAACATCAACATGTTCCCAAAAAGTATGTCTTATAATAATAATTTAAAAAATCAGTACTCATCATTAGTTTTCATGGGACTTAAAATTTATCTTCTCTTTTGCCTGCCTTATAGCCACAGTAATTTTTTTTTCTTTTCTGTTTTCTTCCTTTCTTTTTTGATAATAGTGCCTCAAATTCCTCTGAGAAATTATTCTTCCTCACTAGATACAGTCTGCTGAGGTATTTGATCAGGTGCCCAGCTCTCCTCTAGTGCAGAGATGGGCACCTGACCTGAGCTAAGCCCACTCAGACATTGGAACAATGATCAAGGGTTGAAAACCTGGCCCCAGATGGAACTTACTTATTCTAGATATGGGATACAGATAAGACTGTCCAGAAGCTTCTGCTACAGAGGTCCTCTAAAACTGCCTGGCTCCAGAGTTAGTTTCTGTTATTTACAGCTAAGAAATGCTAAATCATACACTGCCCTTGACTGCTGGTACATGTAGAATTGGAGTTCTTAACGGGGGGTCCATGGTTGGAAATGGTCCATGGATGTCCATTAGGAGTTCCACAAATATGATATAATTTTTATACCTGTAGATAATGCATTTTGGGGGTGAGATGGCCTACAGATAGCTTTCATTAGATTCTCAAAGAATCCGTGGCTGAAAATAGGTTAGAAACCGCTGATTCCAGAACAAGGATTCTTAAGCAAAGTCTGTGGATAAATCTGGTTGGGGGAAAATGATATCTTTGCTTTCACTAGCTTCCATGCTTGTTCCTTTCCATTATGAATATAAGCAACAAACCACAGTATTATTAGCAATACCTGTGACTTTGGCATCAATAGAACTCAGATATTTTCATATCACATTATAGTGTTGCAGATATCTCAAAATATAATTTACACCTCTCACTACTTTAAAATTACAGTGTTATTAGATCCACAGCTAGGTTTCATTAGTCAATGTATTAACGAGGTATACATAACACTTGATCACCAAATACTTTAATATTTTATAACTGCATCTCAGTATAATTGGCTTCCTTTGTAATCCTGTATGCTTTATTTCATCTAAATTATAATCTTAAGAAAAGGTCCAAGAGCTTCATCAGACTGCCAAGGGGCTGATAATACAAAAAGGTTACTAGCCCCCTTGGGAAAAATTTGGTAGGACTGTCTCCTAGCCTTACGGGTATTGGTTCTACAGCCTTACCTGTATACCTTCTATCCTGTAGTTCCTCTCCTTTCAACAACCTGACATATTGGCTCCCAGCATTGCTACCTCTGAATTTCTCCAAAGCAGCAGGCATTATTGCCTGTGACCCAGAGAAACACACACACACTTCTATGAATCATAAGACAGAGAAAAGCAAAAAATTAATAATAAATTTTAAAATTAAAGAGAGAGAGATCTGGAATAGTTAAATCCATAGAGACAGAAAGCAGATGAGTGGTTGCCATGCGCCAGAGGGAGGAGGAAAGGAGAGGTAACTGCTTAATGGATGCAGGGTTTCCTTTTGGGGTGATGGAAATGTTATGGAACTAGAAAGAGATGATGGATGCAGAGCATAGCCCTGTGCATGTACTAAATGCCATTGAATTATCCACTGTAAAAGGGCTAATTTTATATTATGTGAATTCTATCTCAGTAAAACATACGGTAAAATAATCAATCAGGGTTTCCCTGGCAGCACAGTGGTTAAGAATCTGCCTGCCAATTCAGGGAACATGGGTTTGAGCGCTGGTCCGGGAAGAGCCCACATGCCGCACAGCAACTAAGCCCGTGTGCCACAACTACTGAGCCTGCGCTCGAGAGCGTGAAGCCACTACTACTGAGCCCACGTGCCACAACTACTGAAACCCAAGCGCCTAGAGTCCACGCTCCACAGCAAGAGAAGACACTGCAATGAGAAGCCCACGCATCACAACAAAGAGTAGCCCCCACTCGTTGCAACTAGAGAAAGCCTGCACACAGCAACGGAGACCCAATGCAGCCAAAAATAAATAAATTAAATAAATAAATCTTTTAAAAAGTCAATAAGTCAGAGGAAACTCCATTATAAAGTCACCTGGGAATTCAAGGGCCTACTTAGAGGAATGAAGAAAAAATATCCCTATCACTTCACACCAGTTAGAATGGGCATCATCAGAAAATTTACAAACAACAAATGCTAGAGAGGGTGTGGAGAAAAGGGAACCCTCTTGCCCTCTTGGTGGGAATGTGCATTGATACAGCACTATGGAGAACAGTATGGAGGTTCCTTAAAAAACTAAAAATAGAATTACCATATGACCCAGCAATCCCACTACTAGGCATATACCCTGAGAAAACCATAATTCAAAAAGAGTCATGTACCCCAATGTTCATTGCAGCTCTATTTAAAATAGGCAAGACATGGAAGCAATCTAAATGCCCATCGACAGACGAATGGATAAAGAAGATGTGCTACATACATACTACAAAATATTACTCAGCCATAAAAAGGAATGAAATTGGGTCCTTTGTAGAGATGTGGATGGACCTAGAGACTGTCATACAGAGTGAAGTAAGAAAGAGAAAAACAAATATCGTATATTAACGCATATATGTGGAACCTAGAAAAATGGTACAGATGAACCAATTTGCAAGGCAGAAATTGAGACACAGATGTAGAGAACAAACGTATGGACACCAAGGGGGAAAAGCGGGGGTTGGTGGTGGTGGGATGAATTAGGAGATTGGGATTAACATGTATACAATAATATGTATAAAATAGATAACTAATAAGAACCTGCTGTATAATAAATAAATTAATTTAATTTAATTTAAAAAATAAAATAAATAATAAATTGGGATTGACATATATACACTAATGTGTATAAAATAGATAACTAATAAGAACCTGCTGTATAAAAAATAAATAAATAAAATTAAATTTAAAAAATAAAATAAAATAAATAATAAAGAGAAAAAAAGATCCCAAAGTTTTATGCTATTTTGTTTCCTCTCTCCCCTTCCCCCCACAGGCCCCCCGAGTTGCTCATGTACACTACAATTTTAGCTCACTTATGAAATTGCTAATGTGTACTTTAGCCTACACATTAAATTCCAGTTTGCACTTACGCATATTAAAACACACCACTAAATACTCATCTGACAAGCTGTATTTTAAACCTCAAACAAGGTTTTATTGTGCCTGGATGCATTTTAATATACCTGCTAAATTTCTGCTGGAGTGAAAAACGGCTGGCAGTGATGACTGATAAGGGAGGAGGGTCTCTCCTGTCCTATCCCTCACATGCTGCTTCTGCTTGGGGGAACTGGGGGTTGGCAGCCCCTACCGCCTGAGAGCTCTAGAGAGCTTTCGGGAAAAGATTTCCGACATGATCTGATGGCCTCAAGCAGCGTCTGAGAGATCACTGAAAGGCTTCCCATTCCGGTAACTCCAGGACCTCAGTGTCTCCCATCAGAGTTCTCGGTCTCTGCCAGCCTCCGTCAGAGCAGACGGGGATTAACCTTTCACAAGCCCCTCTCACATCCTTCATAATTCCCTCTCTGCCTGGGTTTTGAAATCCTTCTCCTGCTCAGCAACCTTGTGTCTCCACACAGCCTGCGGGATGACGCCCAAGCATCTCAGCCCAGCACTGCCGTTTCTTGAGGCCCCGGACAGTGGTGAGTGCTTGGTTAGGTTTCCCATCAAGTGCCTTAAACGATGCTTATGAGCATCATGGTCTTTTCACGGCCATTTGGAGATGAGGAAATCAGGCTCGAGGTCATTCAAAGTCGCACACTGGTCAAGCCCTCCCCACATTTCCCTGCCACCTTCCTTTCCATCCTTCCTCGGCCATTTCTGTACTCAGCTTCAGCCGGGCTTCTCCTCACCGTCCCCTGACTGTGTCACAAGGGACCTCCACCCAGAATGGCTCTCCCTTCTCGGTCCCAAATCCCCCCATTCCTCAGGGTATGGCTCCCCCTTCTCCAAGAAGCTTTCTCAGCCCCCAGTGCTCCGGCCTCCTCCGAATCCCCGTTTATTACACCACCCACTGCTCACTGACCATGTGCAGGGATCGCCTGGCAGAGGCTGTATCTTGCCTCCCTGCCGCCCCCAACCCCCATCCCCTTCAGCAAAAATCCTCTCTGAGGGCAGGGACTGTGTCCTTTTCCTCTTTGTATTTACTGCAGTACCTGATAGGATTGAGAGATGGAAAGTGCTTGATTCTCTCAATCAGCAGGAGATCGATTTTTTTCAGGCCAAAGCATTGAGCCTATTGCCCAGCTTCTGTACCTCTCCTTCCTCCCGGGGAAGCCTGACAAGGTTCCAAGTCATTCTACGCAGCCTGCCCCGCACAGGTGAGCCCGGCCTCACTTGGGGCTTTTTTCCTGCTCTACCACCTCTTCCAGAGGCAGCCTGTTTCCTTTGTAGCTGGAAGATGAAAAGCGTTCTTTTTTCCCTTTACATGTCTAATGACATCATCCTTCTCAGGCGGGGACATTGGGAAATTCATGGCAATGAAGTATGGCTGCTTATTCAGAGAATCAGCAGGCTGTGCCCTGTCTCCCGGTGACCGAAGGCTGCTGAGGAGGTGGTGTGTGGATCGTGTTGGCAGGAGGAAAGGGTTCAGTAGCATTAGGCACCCACAGGAGAGGACAGGGTCCTTGGGATGGGGGAATTGGATGAAAGCCATAGCTGCCTGTATCATGTGATTTCAGTGATGCTGTAAGACCCCAAGGGTCCCCTACCATGTTCCTTTGAGCTTGTGATGGTTTCTTCATTCCTTCTGTGTTCAAAATTCCTATCATTTCACTTCTTCTCTGTTTTAGATCATGTGGCTTCTTTCCTTCTACACTGTCTTGCCTTAGATGCACATGTTAGGAAGATTAATTAGGGGTGGGGTGGGTATGCGTGACACTGGTTTTCTGGGAAGATGGGCCCAGCTGGTGAAGGGTAAGAAACACCAGAATGAGTAGGCTTCACCCAATTTCTGCAGAGGACTAGTTGTCACTTTGGGGACACTTTGACAGGTACAGGCAGTCAGAAAAGCAGAACAGGTAAGTCAGGAGTAGGGTAGGAGAGTGAGGAAGTGTCTACGAGGGAAAGGGCATAAGGTGAGTGAGAGGAGGACACGTAAAGCATTTGACTCAGGTCAGCCTGACCAGCTCCCTGAGATGGGGCCAGGCCAAGCTGGCCCAGCAACAGACTATGGAAATCCAGCCCGCAAAATGACAGGCCGAAGATGAGCGTTTAGACGGGCAGCAGGTATCAGGTGGAACCAGAGAGGTGTAGGAGCACCCAGCCAAAAGCTACAAGCAGGCAGGAAGTCAGAATGAGTGACGTCATAGGTCCCCTGCCCCCCAGGACAAAGCTCCAACCCAGCTGTTGCAGGAAGAGGAGAGACATGGAGGGGTGGCCTTAAAAAGCAAGGAGCCCCTGCAGTAGGGGAACTGGAAGACTAAGCAGTTTCTCCAGAGAGAAATCACCGTGAATCAGGGACGCAGCCAAAGCACATCCTGCTGTATGAGAATAACAAGGTCTTCAAAGATAGATGTGCTGGTTTTTTAATTGTGGCAGGATACACAGAACATAAAATTTATCCTTTTAACTGATTTAAAGTGTACAATTCAGTAGCATTAATTACCTTAACAGTGCTGTGCCACCAGCACTACTGTCGAGTTCCAGAACATTTTCATCACCCTCAACAGAAACCCCATACCCATTAGGCAGTCACTCACATTCCACCTGCCCACCAGTTCCTGGCTGCCGCTCATCTGCTT
Organism: Lagenorhynchus albirostris; assembly: GCF_949774975.1. Lineage (NCBI taxonomy): Eukaryota > Metazoa > Chordata > Mammalia > Artiodactyla > Delphinidae > Lagenorhynchus > Lagenorhynchus albirostris. The sequence goes on from NC_083103.1 coordinate 69,134,398, forward strand.
TCTGTTTCTCTGCATTTGTCTATTCTGGACATTTTATATAAATGGAATCATACAACAGGTAACCTTTTTTTTTTTTTTTTTTTTTTTTTTGCGGTACGCGGGCCTCTCACCGCTGTGGCCTCTCCCGTTGCGGAGCACAGGCTCCGGACACGCAGGCTCAGTGGCCATGGCTCACAGGGCCAGCCGCTCCGCGGCATGTGGGATCTCCCTGGACCGGGGCACGAACCCGTGTCCCCTGCATCGGCAGGCAGACTCTCAACCACTGCGCCACCAGGGAAGCCCAACAGGTAACCTTTTGTGTCTGGCTTCTTTCACTTGGCATAATGGTTTCAAGTTTCATCCATGGAGTAACCTGTGGTGGTTAATTTCATGTGTCAACTTGACTGGGCCATGGGGTGCCCAGATATTTGGTTAAACATTAATTCTGGGTGTGTCTGTGAAGGTGTTTCTGGATGAGATGAACATCTGAATTGGTAGACTGAGTAAAGCTGATTGCCCTCCCCAGTGAGGGTGGGCCTCATCCAATCCACTGAGGGGCTGAGGAGGACAAAAATGCTGAGCAAGGGAAATTTGTTCTCTGTCTCTCTCTGCCTGTTTTCAAGCATGAACTTGGACTTAGACTGGAGCTTACACCGTTGGCTCTCCTAGTTCTCAGGCCTTTGGACTTGGACAGGAACTATACCATTGGCTCTCCTGAGTATTGGCTTGCAGGCTGAAGATCTTGGGACTTATTAGCCTCCATAACCATGTGAGCTAATTCCTTATTATGTGTGTATAATATATTAATATATTTTAGATGTCTCCTATTGGTAGGAGATATATAGGTATACCAATATTAATATATTTAATATATATTATGATATAGGTGTTATATATTTTATATATATATATATATATATATATATATATATACACACACACACATACATACATATATACATATCTCCTATTGGTTCTCTTTCTTTGGAGAATCCTAATACATAACATGTATCAGTACTTCACTTTTTTAATGACTGCATACTATTCCATTGTACGGATATACCACATTTTGTTAATCCATTCACCAGTTGATGGGCATTTGGGTTGTTTCCACCATGCACCAGATTTTGAATCCTGGTTAAGTCAAGTCACTTAACCTCTCTAGGCACCTGTTTCATCACATGTGGCTTTCTTACGAAGAGTAAGTGAGATAAAGCATGTAGGAGCCTGACATAGATAAGGCAATCCATAACTTGTTTTCCTCACCTGGCATCAGGACCCAGATCAGTAGGCCCAACAGCAGAGCTAACCTGCAATGGATCTGGGTTCCTTAAATTCCCACTCAAACCAGAACTGGACCCAGAGTCGGGGCAGAGGGGACAGCTGCAGGTAGAGGACAAGAGGTCTTCGTTGTGAGGGAAGGAAATTGGACCCTCTCTTGCCCTCCTGCCTCTCCCTAGCGCACACACTTAGGGAATGGAGGTTCTGAATCAGGGCCCCAAAACATGCATATGCCTCTGTTTCACAGTGCCTTAGGCCAATAAATATCGTGAGGAAATATCTCACACTTAAACTGTCAGAAATGCCACACATTTTGCAAATGTTTGAAAGATAAGGCACACACTGCCATCATATCCTATCATAGAAATAAGTACTCTTCAGGCTTATTTTCAACTGTTGTTCAGATTATTCTATAGCATGCACTCACAGTACATAAAGCTTGTGAAAAAATAACACCTATCATTCCCTAAATCACAGTAATTTCAGAAGGTTACATTTACATTCACTTTTTTTTTATGTTCTGTAACTGTAAATGTCGCTCTCCTAGATGTCATAAAAGGCAACTTGAAAAGTGAGTTTAAATGCACTGAGTCTTCTGTGCTAAAGGCACACAGACAGAATAGCTTACTCTACATTCATACATGACCAATTCAATGGCCAACCTAAGAGCACTGACTTGAGTCTCAGGAGGCCCTGCGTGCATGCTCCCGTGGGGCTGTGGACATGCCCCTTAACTGCTCAGAGCCCCAGTTTCCTCACCTGTGCCGTCCATTCACTCAGCAGCACTCTCTGAGGACCACAGTGAGCCACCCACTGGCCAGGCTCTGGGGTCACAGAAAAGAGTAAGACCTACACCACTTACTCTCAGAAACCCACAGTCAAGCAGGGAAGTAGCTAACACACTCAATGCCTTACTATGTGCCAGGGGTTGTTCTTGCATTTCATACATATTACTTCATAAGATCCTTCCAACAACCCAACAAGTGGATAGTATTATCCATACTATTATTACCTTCATTTCACAAATGAGGAAACTAAAGCACAGGGTGGTTCAGTCACTTACCTGGCTAGTCAAGAGCAAACATAGGTAGTCTGGTTTAAGAGACCACCCTGCAGCCACTATAGAAAACAGTATGGAGGGTCCTTAAAAAATGAAAAATGGAAATATCATATGATCCAGCAATTCTACTCTTGGGTATAGATCCAGAAAAAATAAAGACACTAATTTGAAAAGATTGATGCAGCACTATTTACAATAGCCAAGACATGGAAGCAACACAAGTGCCCATCAACACACAACTGGATTAAGAAGATGTGGTACATATACACAATGGAATATTACTCAGCCATAAAAAAGAATGATATACTGCCATTTGCAGCAAATTGGATGGACCTAGAGAATATTATCCTTGGTGAAATAAGTCTGACAAAGAAAGACAAATATCAATACTATATGATATCACTTATATGTGGAATCTAAAAATTAATGCAAATAAATGTATATGCAAAACAGAAAGAGATTCACAGATATAGAAAACAAACTTCTGGTTACCAAAGGGGAAAGGGAAGGGGGGAGGGGCAAATTAGGACCATGATATCAACAGATATTATTATATATAGAAAATAGGTAAGCAACAAGGATTTACTGTACAGTACAGGGAATTATACCCATTATCTTATAATAACCTATAATGAAATATAAGCTGCAAAAATATTGAATCACTATGCTGCACATCTGAAAGTCACACAATATTGTAAATCAACTAAACTTCAATTTAAAAAAGAGTCTACCCTGTTACTCACCACAGATTGTGCCCAGTGCATATTCACATAATAGACCTCAATGCGAATGACACAGGAGCATAGAGCAGAGCAATGGATTTCATCTGAATGAAAGTAAGGAAGGCATCAGACATGACTATGTATCTTGGCCAAGAAAAATGAGTAGGATCTCAGCCAGCAGGGATAGGGGAAAGAAACCATCGGGGCAAAAATCTGGAGGTGGCAAGCATGTGACATAGTCAGGGAATGTGAAAAAAGCCCTGGTGAAAAGAGCAAGGCTAGGGCTTCTCTGGTGGCACAGTGGTTGAGAGTCCGCCTGACGATGCAGGGGACACGGGTTCGTGCCCCGGTCCAGGAAGATCCCACATGCCGCGGAGCGGCTGTGCCCGTGAGCCATGGCCGCTGAGCCTGCGCGTCCAGAGCCTGTGCTCCGCAACGGGAGAGGCCACAACAGTGAGAGGCCCGCATACCACAAAAAAAAAAAAAGAGCAAGGCTACACAGGTGAGAATGAGAATAGGGCACAGGTCCGCTCTGAAGCCCTTCTAGTTCTTAATGCTGTGCCTTACCTACAAATTGTATCTACAATCCTTCATTCAAGGACACACAATGCTTGTCTATACATTAACAGTCACACTGGGGTTAAAGAAGCATATGCCTCTCTATCGCACCACCCAGATTTCCTTTAACCAGTTCATATGATGTGTTGTATATTTCATCTTGCATATTTTGAACATCTGCCATTTACTGAGCAAACACTTTGAACATTAACTCAATGCCCAGCATCCTCTTCATTCTTACTGCACCACAGGCCTCATGTCTTGCCCACAGGCCCTGCTTTCTCTAATCCATGTTCCCTCACCTGTGTGGCATTAATCTAATCGCTCTGATTTCCTAAGCTCTCTCCCACTTCCACGGCCAACCATGCTTCCAGCGCAAAGTTCGTCCTCTTTAGCGTGGCATTCAGCACCCTTCTCCATGGTTTGTGGTCTAACCTTCAACCTAATCTCCTGCCACTCCTCACCCCTCCATCGTTAACCCTCTATCCCAAGGCCCAGCCCACGCCAAACCACTCCCCAACAAAACAGCACGTACCAGCTGACTTTCTGACAGCCCCAGACAGCTCTCACTCCTTCCTCTCACAGGTCTCTGCTCTTAACTGCGTGGCAGTACTCACCTGATCATCCAGTTACATCTGAAACCCTTAGGTATGTTTCCCCAAGGTTCACCTGACCTGCTTTTTGTATGGCTACTCAGGCAACAAATGCATGCCTATCTAGTGACCGTACTAAAACCAGGCATGTTAAGTTACAAATATTGACATGGTTAGGTGGTCACTACTCACAAAGAAATGTATAGGATTTTTTTAGAATTTATTACTTAATATTCTTAAGATATCATTCACCAAATACATATTGAGCTTACCAGGGGGGAATGTGGGGAGGGATAAATGGGGGATTGGGATTGACATATACAGACTACTATATATAAAATTGATGACTAATAAGGACCTGCTGTACAGCAAAGGGAGCTCTACTCAATAGTCTGTAATGACCTATATGAGAAAAGAATCTAAAAAAGAGTGGATGTATGTATATGTGTAACTGATTCACTGTGCTGTACAGCAGAAAGTAACACAACATTGTAAGTCAACTATACTCCAATAAAAATTTTTTAAAATACATATTGAGCACTTCCTCTGTTCCTTGCACACACTAGGTATTGGTGATAGAGTAGCGGGCAAGACTGATGAGGAAACTGCCAAAAAGAGCTTACAAAATATTCTAGGTGGAGAGACCAATCACAAAGTAATGAAATTGAAACTGTGATTAAAAATCTCCCAACAAACAAAAGTCCAGGACCAGATGGCTTTACAGGTGAATTCTATCAAACATTTAGAGAAGAGCTAACACCTACCCTTCTCAAACTCTTCCAAAAAATTGCAGAGGAAGGAATACTCCCAAACTCAATCTACAAGTCCACCACCACCCTGATATCAAAACCAGACAAAGATACAACAAAAAAAGAAAATTACAGAACAATATAACTAATGACTATAGATGGAAAAATCCTCAACAAAATACCAGCGAACAGAATCCAACAACACATTAAAAGGATCATACACCGTGACCAAGTGGGATTTATCCCAGTGATGCAAGTATTCTTCAATATACACAAATCAATCAATGTGATTCTCCATATTAACAAAATGAAGAAGAAAAACCATATGATCGTCTCATAGATGCAGAAAAATCTTCTGACAAAATTCAACACCCATTTATGATAAAAACTCTCTAGAAAATGGGCATAGAGGAAACCTGCCTCAACATAATAAAGGCCATATATGACAAACCCAAAGCAAACATCATTCTCAATGGTGAAACACTGAAAGCATTTCCTCTAAGATCAGGAACAAGACAAGAATGTCCACTCTCACCACTATTATTCAGCATAGTTTTGGAAGTCCTAGCCATGGCAAACAGAGAAAAGAAATAAAAGGAATACAAATTGGAAAAGAAGAAGTAAAACTGTCACTGTTTGCAGATGACATGACACTATACATAGAGAATCCTAAAGATGCCACCAAAAAACTACTAGAGCTAATCGATGAATTTGGTAAAGTTGTAGGATACAAAATTAATGCACAGAAATCTCTTGCATACCTATATGCTAAAAATGAAAGATCAGAAAGAGAAATTAAGGAAACACTCCCATTTACCACTGCAACAAAAAGAATAAAATACCTGGGAATAAAACTACCTAAGGAGGTAAAAGACCTGTACTCAGAAAACTATAAGACACTGATGAAAGAAATCAAAGACAACACAAACAGATGGAGAGATATACCATGTTCTTGGATTGGAAGAATCAATATTGTGAAATGACTATACTACCCAAAGCAATCTACAGATTTGATGCAATCCCTATCAAATTACCAACAGCATGTTTTACAGAACTAGAACAAAAATATTAAAATTTGTATGGAGACACAAAAGACCCCAAATAGCCAAAGCAATCTTGGGGGGAAAAAAACAGAGCTGGAGGAATTACACTCCCTGACCTCAGACTATACTACAAAGCTACAGTAACCAAGAGAGTATGGTACTGGCACAAAAACAGAAATATAGATCAATGGAACAGGATAGAAAGCCCAGAGATAAACCCACGCTCCTATGGTCACCTAATCTATGACAAAGGAGACAAGGATATACAATGGAGAGAAGACAGTCTGTTCAATAAGTGGTGCTGGGAAAACTGGACAGCTACATGTAAAAGAATGAAATTAGAACACTCCCTAACACCATACACAAAAATAAACTCAAAATGGATGAGAGTCCTAAATGTAAGACTGGACACTATAAATCTCTTATAGGAAAACATAGGAAGAACTCTCTTTGACATAAATCACAGCAAGATCTTTTTTGACCCACCTCCTAGAGTAATGGAAATTAAAAAAAATTAAACAAATGGGACCTAATGAAACTTAAAAGCTTTTGCACAGCAAAGGAAACTATAAACAAGACAAAAAGACAACCCTCAGAATGGGAGAAAATATTTGCAAACAAAGCAACGGACAAAGGATTAATCTCCAAAATATATAAACAGCTCATGCAGCTCAGTATCAAAAAAACAAACAACCCGATCAAAAAGTGGGCAGAAGACCTAAATAGACATTTTTCCAAAGAAGACATACAGATGGCCAAGAGGCAAATGAAAAGCTGCTCAACATCACTAATTATTAGAGAAATGCAAATAAAAACTACAATGAGTTAGTTATTACCTCACACCAGTCAGAATGGCCATCATCAGAAAATCTGCAAACAACAAACACTGGAGAGGGTGTGGAGAAAAGAGAACCCTCTTGCACTGTTGGTGGGATGTAAATTGATACAGCCACTATGGAGAACAGTATGGAGGTTCCTTAAAAAACTAAAAATAGAATTACCATATGACCCAGTAATCCCACTACTGGGTATATACCCTGAGAAAACCATAATTCAAAGACACACGCACCCCAGTGTTCATTGCAGCACTATTTACAATAGCCAGGTCATGGGGGCAACCTAAATGCCCATCAACAGACGAATGGATAAAGAAGTTGTGGTACATATATACAATGGAATATTACTCAGCCATAAAAAGGAATGAAATTGGGTCATTTGTAGAGATGTGGATGGACCTAGAGACTGTCATACAGAGTGAAGTAAGTCAGAAAGAAAAACAAATATCGTATATTAATGCATACATGTGGAATCTAGAAAAATGGTACAGATGAACCAGTTTGCAGGGCAGAAATAGAGATACAGATGTAGAGAACAAACATATGGGCACCAAGGGGGCAAAACATTGTGGGGGGGATGAATTGGGAGATAGGGTTGACATATATATACACTAATATGTATAAAATAGATAACTAATAAGAACCTGCTGTATTAAAAAAACTAAAATTCAAAAAAAAATGTTCACCTGCGGTCCGGGCGCGCGGCGCAGGCAGACGCGGGGAGCAGGGCGGAGGATGGAGGCAGCAGCGCCCTCTGCAACGGTCCGGGCTGCACATGAGAAGGTGGCGGTGTAGGCACGCGGGCTACGTGGAGGCCGGCGGTGGCGGCCGGGCCATGGCGGGAAACCGCCTTCGTCGGGCTCGCTGAGGTGCGCTCTCTGAAGTCCCTGCGAGCCGTGACCCATGCGCTCGCTGAGCAGCCGAGTGCTGCGCCACCAGGGCCGAGCCCAAGCCCAGCAGGAGCTGGGTTCTGGGGCTGGGGGCTCGGCCCGGAGGCCGGAGACTGGTGGCGACGCGGCCGCGCACGGCTTCTATTACTGTCCGAGCAGCCGCAAGCGCAAGCGGAGCAGCGGGGCCTTCTGCTACTGTCACCCCGGTTCCGAGACAGACGAGGATGAGCAGGAAGGGGACGGGCTGCAGCGACTCCTCAACACCCCTCGGAGGAAAACACTGAAGAGTACATCCAAATATATTTATCAAACATTATTTTTAAATGGTGAAAACAGTGACATTAAGATTTGTGCTCTGGAAGAGTGGAGCTTACACAAAATGTATTTATGTCAATCTGGCTACTTTCCTAGTATGTTCAGTGGTTCATGGAAGGAGTCCAGCATGAATATTATTGAACTGGAGACTCCAGACCAGAATATTGATATAGAAGCACTGCAGGTGACATTTGGGTCATTGTATCGAGATGATGTCTTAATAGAGCCCAGTCGAGTTATTGCCATTTTGGCAGCAGCTCGTATGCTACAGTTGGATGGTTTAATACAGCAGTGTGGTGAGACAATGAAGGAAACAATTAATGTGAAAACCCGTATGTGGCTATGACACATCGGCAGGGACCTATGGACTGGATTCTGTAAAGAAAAAGTGCCTTGAATGGCTTCTAAACAATTTGATGACTCACCAGAATGTTGAACTTTTTAAAGAACTCAGTATAAATGTCATGAAACAACTCATTGGTTCATCTAACTTATTTGTGATGCAAGTGGAGATGGATGTATACACAGACCTTAAAAAGTGGATGTTCCTGGTCTTCCATGGTGGTGCAGTGGTTGAGAGTCTGCCTGCCGATGCAGGGGATACGGGTTCGTGCCCCGGTCTGGGAAGATGCCACATGCCGCGGAGCGGCTAGGCCGGCGAGCCATGGCCGCTGAGCCTGCGCGTCCGGAGCCTGTGCTCCGCAACGGAGCACGGAAGAGGCCACAGCAGTGAGAGGCCCGCGTACCGCAAAACAAAAAGTGGATGTTCCTTCAACTTGTGCTTTCTTGGAATGGATCTTTAAAACAGCTTTTGACTGAAACAGATGTCTGGTTTTCTAAGAGGAGAAAAGATTTTGAAGGTATGACCTTCCTTGAAACTGAGCAAGGAAAACCATTTGTGTCAGTATTCAGACATTTAAGGTTACAGTATATTATCAGTGATTTGGCCTCTGCGAGAATTATCGAACAAGATTCTCTAGTACCTTCAGAATGGCTATCTTCTGTGTATAAACAGCAGTGGCTTGCTATGCTCCGAGAAGAACAAGACAGTGAGGTGGGGTAAGTATGGTGCGTCATAGCATTGTTCATTGAATATATATATATATTTTTTTTTACTGAAATATAGTTAATTTACAATATTGTGTTAGTTTCAGGTGTACAGCAAAGAGATTCAGTTATATATATTTTTTCAGATTATTTTCCATTATAGGTTATTATAAGATACTGAATATAGTTCCCTGTACTATATAGTAAATCCTTGTTGCTTATCTGTTTTATGTATAGTAGTTTGTATCTGTTAATCTCATACTCCTAATTTATCCCACCACCCCTCCCTTTCCCCTTTGGTAACCGTAAGTTTGTTTTCTTTGTCTGTGAGTTCTTCTGTTTTTTGTGTAGATTCATTTGTATTATTTTTTTGGATTCCGCATATAAGTGAAATCTTTAATTATCTTTTTCTGTTTGACTTATTTCACTTAGTGTGATATTCTCTGGGTCCATCCATGTTGCTGCAAATGGCAATATTTAGTTCTTTTCTGTGACTGAGTAATACATATTCCATTGTATGTAAACATGCCACATCTTCCTAAGCCAGTCATCTGTTGATGGGCCCTTGGGCTGCTTCAGTGTCTTGGTTCTTGTGGATGGTGCTGCTATGAACATTGGGGTGCATGTATCTTTTTGAATTAGAGTTTTCATCTTTTGGGGATGTATGCCAAGGGGTGGAATTGCTGGGTGTGGTGGCTCTAATTTTGTTTTTTGGGGGAATCTCCACGCAGTTTTCCATGAGGGCTGCACCAGTTTACATCCCCACCAGCAGTGTGGGAGGGTTCCCTTTTCCCCACACCCTGTCCAGATTTATTGTTTGTGGACTTTCTGATGGTGGCCATTTTGACTGGTGTGGGGTGATATCTCGTGATGGTTTTGATTTGCATTTCTCTAATGGTTATTGATGTTGAGGATCTTTCCAGGTGCCTGTTGGCCATCTGTGTGTCATCTTTGGAGGGGTGTCTGTTTGGGTCTTCTGCCCATTTTTTGATTGGGTTGTTTGTTTTATTGAGTTGTATGAGCTGTTTGTATATTTTGGTTATTAGCCCCTCGTGGGTCACATCATTGGCGGATGTTTTCTCCCATTCCCTAGGTTGCCTTTTCGTTTTGTTTGTGGTTTCCTTTGCAGTGCAAAAGCTTTTAAGTTTTTTTAGGTCAGGTCCCATTTGTTTATTTTTGCTTCTATATCTCTTTTGCCTTGGGACACTAATCTAAGAAAACATTTTGCTACAGTTTATGTCTGAGAGTGTTTTGCCTATGTTATTTTCTGGGAGTTTTGTGGTGTCATGTCTTATACTTGGGTATTTAAGCTATTTTGAAGTTTTTTTGTGTATGGTGTGACGGAGTGTTCATATTGATTTTCATATGGCTGTCCAGTTTTCCCACCACCACTTGTTGAGGAGACTGTCTTTTCTCCATTGTATTAATATATTATTGCCTCCATTGTCGTCATTAATTGACCACAGGTGTATGGATTTTGCTATGAATTTTTAAATGTATTCATTATGTTGAAAAACCAGTAACAGTATTAAAATCAAGAGCTGTTAGAGAAAAAGAAATGTTCGAGGTGGAAAAACGAACACAAGAAAAGAAATAAACGTAGCCATGGCAGGCTCCAATAAGTCCTCATCAGCAAGAGGAAAGGATTTCACAATGGGAGGGAGCTGCTTAGATTAAGTCAAGGACGGTCTCTCTGAAGAGGTGACATTTGCACAGACTCCTGATTGGATGGCACATGAGCCAGCCATGAGACCTGGAACAAGAGCCTCTGGGACCAAGAGAAAATGCTGAGGTCCAGAGGTGGGACAGGGCTCTGTGGGTATTTGGAATAGAAAGGAGCAGAGTGTGGCTGCTTTGTAAATTTCAGAGCAGGGGAGCTAGGGCTGTCGAAATGATTCAGTGAGACAAAGGGTGTAGAGTACATAGTAGATGCTCAATAAGTGCTATCTGTCTATCAATCATCATCATCATATGAGTTTGTAGAGTTAGGAGGTAGATCATGCAGGTCACTGCAGCCCGTGGTAGGAAATCTGTGTTTTAATCTAAAAAGAACTGCAAGTCATTGATGAGGAGTTTGCACATCAAGTGACGTGGTCTGATTTATTGTTTTAAAAATATCCCCGGGGGCTTCCCTGGTGGCACAGTGGTTGAGAGTCCACCTGCCAATGCAGGGGACATGGGTTCGGGCCCCGGTCCGGGAAGATCCCACATGCCGCAGAGCGGCTGGGCCCGTGAGCCATGGCCACTGAGCCTGCGCGTCCGGAGCCTGTGCTCCGCAACGGGAGAGGCCACAACAGTGAGAGGCCCGCGTACAGCAAAAAAAACAAAAACAAAACAAAACAAAAATATCCCCGGGCTGCTCAGTGAAGAAAGATTAGAGCAGGACAAGAGTGGAAGCAGGGAGATGAGTTAGGAGGGCATTTTAAGAATCTGGACACGAGGTTACACAAGGTAAAATGTCTGAACACCCATCTCTTATTTTGATCTTAATACAATTCATAAAAAATGAAATTGTGGGACTTCCCTGGTGGCACAGTGGTTGAGAATCCGCCTGCCAATGCAGGCGACATGGGTTTGATCCCTGGTCCAGGAAGATCCCACATGCCACAGAGCAACTAAGCCCGTGTACTACGACTACTGACCCTGAGCTCTAGAGCCCGAAAGCCACAACTATTGAACCCGTGTGCCACAACTACTGAAGCCTGCATGCCTAGAGCCCATGCTCTGCAACAAAGAGAAGCCACTGCAGTGAGAAGCCCGCACACCGCAACGAAGAGTAGCCCCTGCTCGCCACAACTAGAGAAAGCCCACGCGCAGCAACGAAGACCCAACACAGCCAAAAATAAATAAATAAATTTATTTTTTAAAAAAATAAAATTGTATGTGCTTTCGAGTTGGCTACCCACTTTTGACAGAAAAGTTTGTGTCTTCTGATGTTCATCGCGTTTAACGATGAACAAATTTATGTTGGTGTTGGAAAGCCACTGAGGTGCTTTCCAACACCAACGACCAATTCTGATTCTCCAGGCACCATGTGGGTATCCTGCCGGTAAATTAAATTCTGACACTATCAACCTGGAGTTAGCATCAGATCCCACAAGTTAAAGGGTTCAGTTGCACAAGACTGCCCTCACTTCAGACGCCAGTCACAAGTCCTGAGGCATCTGTACTTCTGACAGACCAGCTAGAAGTTGGGAGTTCCCACCACCACCGCCTCAGGTTTGATACTTTGCTAAAACGGCTCACAGAACTCAGGAAGACAGTTCATTTGCTATATTATCAACTTATTGTAAAGGCTAGAACTCAGGAACAGCCAAAGGGACGAGATGAAGAGGGCCTGAAAGTGAAGGGCAGTGCACGTAGCTTTCCTGTCCTCTCTGGGGATGCCATCCTCCCAGTACCTCGATCTGTTCCCCGAACCAGAAGCTCTCCAAACCTTGTTATTTAGGGGGTTTTTTTTTCCTGGATGATTCATCATGTAGGCATGATGGGTTATTGACTCAATCTCTAGCCCCTCTCGCCTCCTCAGAGGCTGGGGAATGAGGCTGAAATTTACAGGCTTCTAATCAAGATTTGGTCTTTCTGGCAACATGCCCCCATCCTGAAGCTATCTGGGGGCCCCACCAAGAGTACCTCATTAGAACAAAAAATATCCTAGCATCCTTATCACTCAGGAAATTCCAAAAGGATTTAGGAGCTCTGTGTCAGGAACTGGAAATAAAGACCAAATATATATTTCTGATTATGCTACACCCACCACTGGACTAATTTAAGGATTTTATCTGATCATAACACTCTGGTTTATTGCATCTAAGGTAAAATATGTTAATAGTCTGTAAAAAACTGCGCAGATCTGCTAGCATGGCATATGTCATTCCAGGTAGACTTGGTTATTTTGTAATAACTCATCGACTTCCCTGGGTATTACCCTCATAGGACTGTTAGCTTCCGAAGAACAGACCTGATGATTTTTTATCTTTGCTTTGGCAAATGCTTAGCACAGTCCCTAGTACATAATAGGTCCTTGATAAATGTTTCCCCAATGCACCAATGAATACTATGTATTATGGACTGAATGTCTGCATCCCCTTCCCAATTTGTATGTAGAAATCCTAACCCCCAACATGATGGTATTAGGAGGTAGGGCCCTTGGGAGATGATTATGTCATGATTAGGTCTCATCCCTTATGGATGGGATCTGTGCCCTTATAAGAGGGGGAAACGGTCTCTCTCTGCATGCACTCCCCAAGGAAAGCCATGTGAGGACATGACCAGGAAGAGGGCCCTCAACAAGGACCTGACCAGGCTGGCACCACCCTGATCTCCAACCTCCAGCCTGAGAAATAAATGCCCGTTATTTAAACCACCCAGCCTGTCGCATTTTTTACAGCAATACAAGATGACGGAGACATTATGGAAGCACCTTGGTAAGAAATGGTCCCTTCCCTCAAGGAGCTTGTAATTCATTCAGGAAGAAATAGAGACTTGAACACTTAAATAATCGTTCTTTTTGCAACCCTCACGGGAGAGAGATGCTGATGTGTGGTTAAAGCTCTTAGATTTTGGAGTTAATCTGGTCTCTAAGCACACTCGCTGTGTGCCCCTTGGTGAGTTACTACACCTCTCTGTGCTTTCCCATCACTTTCTGCGAAGGGTGGCTGGGAGAAGTAGATAATCCACATAAAGTGCTTGGTTCAGTGCCTGGAACACAGAAAATGCTATCAATTTAAACCTTGAAGAGGGTATAATTTTTTGTGCTAACACAGATGTCAAGGCTAAAGCGTTTGTTTGGGTTAATAAGAAACAAGATTGATAACGAGACGGCAGAAAGCATGTGTGATTTGGCATCCCGTGAACCCCAGAGCCTTGATCTCAACCCACACAGAGGTATCCGGTCTTCAAAAGAGCAACTGGCGTTGGCAGCCCCCTCCAAGACACTGGGACCTTGGCTGGGTCCTCCACGGGTCCCTGTGGAGCATCAGCTTGGGAACGATCCAGGGCATGGCTGTGACTGAACCATCTCCAAGAAGCCAGTCTCTCTGCTTTGGGCTGGAGGGAGGTTTGGGTGGCCACGGCTGCCAATTTTAGCTAGGCGCTGGCCACGTGTTGACAGTGAGGCTCTGGGAAAATGTGACCTCTTGTTTCATTCTATTCTGCATGGGCCTGTCTCCGGAGCGGGCTTTTGGCCCCCGTCATGGAGCTGGTGGAGAGCAATGAAGCAGTGGCTACTTCTCAGGCAGTTTGATTCAACAGCCTGGGTTCTACGCAGGTGACCAGTGCCAAGGAGGCTACCCCTGCCCACTTGGCCTCTCACCCCTACCCCAGCTGGAACATGGTGCCCTCCCAGCACTTCCCCCTAGTGGTCTTGGCAATACCGAGGATTGAAAACACTTCAACAAGACTCAGAGACAAACGGGAATGCTTCCCCCTCACTCTCACCCCTAACCCCTTCCAAGCATTGCTATCAAAGGTATGACACACTTCAGAAAACCCAGATGGAGAAGCGCAGCAGAAAATAAAGATGACGTGCCAAGCCCTTGACACATGAAATTCTTCAGAACTGCACTGAAAATGGTATCTGACACGTTTCCAGAGCATGACATTTTTACATAAAACTAGGTATGATTATGGGGCAACGTGCCCATCTTCTAATGCTTTTCTTTGCTGCCCAGCATCTAGTTCAATGACACAGTCTGCTGCTCTCCCTCTCAATTGTGTTTTACTTCTTTTCTCTATTTTTTTCAATGTATCGTTTAAATTGGAATTTATCCTATATCTTATGTTTATTAGAGGGAGGCAGAAGATTATGGTGATGGAGTCTGTCTGGGTTGGAATCTCAGCCTCACCACTTCCTAACGGGTAACCTGGACCAAGCTCTGTAACCTCTCTGTTGCCTTATCTGTAAAAGTGGGGCTTTTATGAAGCACAGATGAGATCATACGTGTAAATTACTTAAGAGGAGTACCTGAAACGTAGGAAGCCCTCAGTGAATGTTTACCGATAATATTCTTCTTCCCAAAGCCTCTGACCAGTCATTCGTATCATTACCTCTTTTCCTTCTTTAGCTCCACTGATTACAAACATAACAGGCATTTGTTCATTCAGTTATCAGTCTTTTTAATGGAAGAGTTATGTATTTTAATTTATGATGATGATAAAATAATATGAAATAGGAGCAGTTAAACTTATTTAGTGTTTCCTGTGTGCTGGGCTCTATGCTCAGCTATTTAACACACATCATCTCATTTAATCCTCATAGTGAATGGTTTCCAAAGGCTGGATGTGGACTAGTGCTGGCACAAGACTAAAGTTGTCATCAGTCTAAAATAAAGCCATTGGAAAACATTTTTCTTTAAAGATATCTTCATTTAAAGAAATTAGTTCTTCCTATTCTTTTGGTGTTAAAATACGCTTTATTTTATGGTGAGGGTAGATGATCGTTTATTTTTTGGAACATTCCTACATGAAAAAATAAATGATTGACAACCGTGTATTAGTCACTAGACTGTTTTTGGTCCTTCGAATCCAATAGTCTAAAATCTGTTCCTCACTGCAATTCTGATGGGTAGATATTATTATTCCCATTTTGCAATGGAGAAGCCAAGGCTCAGAGTGGTTATGGGACTGCCCAAGGTCACAGAGCTAGCAAAAGGCAGAGCCCAGAATCCTAGTTCTTAAGTCCTTAATAATAACATTTATTGAGTACCTACTGCATGCAGGACACACATGCAGGACACACACATTTCATTCTCATAGCTGCTCTGTGAGGAAATGTGATTCCCCATTTTACAGAATGATGGAACTTGAGGAGTTTAGGAATTTGCCAAGGTCATAGAGTCTGAAAATATGAGAGCAGGATTGGAGCACAGAATTCTCTGAATCTGATTCCTGTTCTCTTTGCACCTACCATGTGCCAGACACCCTGAAGCTAGGCCTATCACAAATAGCTAAAAAATGTGCTCCAGCCTCAGGGGGTTCCCAGTCTCAACAAGGAGACACTCAAACAACTTACCACAGTGCTGTGAGAGGCACTATATGAAGGTGCGTCCAAGACACTTTGAGAGCACTAATGAAGGAGAATTTTATTTTGAGGCCTTTGCAAACATTTCTGACAATATTGTAGCATCTTGCTATATTGTACTTTAAAGAAGCCCGTATGAAATGTAAGGTTTCATGTGACTACTTTTTATGAACAGTTGACAGGGTATCTGTTTCATTACAAGCATATTTCTTTTTTTTTTTTTTAAAGAAGATGTTGGGGGTAGGAGTTTATTAATTTATTTACTTATTTTTGCTGTGTTGGGTCTTCGTTTCTGTGCGTGGGCTTTCTCTAGTTGTGGCAAGCGGGGGCCACTCTTCATCGCGGTGCTCGGGCCTCTCACTATCGCGGCCTCTCTTGTTGTGGAGCACAGGCTCGAGACGCGCAGGCTCAGTAGTTGTGGCTCATGGGCCTAGTTGCTCCGCGGCATGTGGGATCCTCCCAGACCAGGGCTCGAACCCGTGTCCCCTGCATTAGCAGGCAGATTCTCAACCACTGCACCACCAGGGAAGCCCTACAAGCATATTTCTTGTGTTATAATATGTTGCCCTGATTAGTCCTTTGGCGAGGGTTTTCTGGGATCCCATTTTATTTTGAAGGTTGAAGGTGATTTTTTTTTTTTTAATAATAATAAAGGCATGGAACACTTAAAATCCTGCAGCCTCTATCGTACCCCAAAGTGACAAAACATTTCTCCTTGTACCTTTAACTATGCCAGTTTGGAACTTTGGCAAAAGACCAAAAAGAATTTGATTCTGCTCCCCTCCCCCAGCCCCAGCTCCACATTTAGATTTTTATTTAATAGTCTGTAAATAATGAAATAGGAAATACAAAGAGCAACTGAAGATTAAATTACACCACGGCAAAAAAAAAAAACATATAAAAGCTAAATGTCACTTTAAGCCCCAAAGAGGTAGCAGGTGAAATGTCTTCAGGACAAATCCTTCTCTCCAAATTGCACTGCAGAGGCTGAGTCAGGTGCTCTGAGCCCAAGGAACTCCCGCTGACGTCAATGCATACTTGGAAAACAGTCTATTAAAGCTACAGGCATGCAGACAGATGGCCCTGACAGCAAAGCCGTGTCCTTGGACTTTGGGAATTGCCAAATCCTAACCTTTGGAGAGGAATATATTTTCTGGCGTAGCAGGGCACATGCCTCCACAACTTATAGTGTCCTTGAATCTTGTTTGTTCAAAGTTAAAGATTCTCTGGCCCAAGACCTAGAAGCTAGGCTTGCATCATCCTATTTTATTTTGTTTTATCCACTTCCCAGGGGTCTATTCACTCTTAACAATTATGTATCGAAGGACTTGCTATGAGCAAGGTCTAGACACATGGAAAAGCAAACAGAGACATGCATGGTCTAAGCCTGCATGGAGCCGAGTCTAGTTGAAAGCCAGACATTAAATCAATCAAATCAATCACACTAGTGAATGTGTAATACTGAATCCATAGACTCGGGAGTGAAATGATGCTCTTTAAGAGAGAGTAACCAGGGAACCTGACCTAGATTGAGGAGTCAGGAGTGGGAGGCTGAGGAAGAGATTTCCAGGCAAAGGCTAGGATGCCGGAGGGCCTGAGAGACTGAAGAGCAGAGGCAGGTTGGTGGGAGGGGAGCTGAGAGCTGGGCAGGACTAGACCAGGCAGGGCCTTTAGGGCCTAGTTAAGGATTTGATCTTTATCCTAAATGTAATAGATGCATTCAAAACATTCTAAGATCAGGTTCATATCTGATCAGAAAGGCCTTTTGGAAAGATACCCCAGCAGCTGTGTAGAAGAGAGAAGGGGTGGGGGAGGATGTCAGACAGTAATGTAGGAAGATGAGTCAGGAGACCATTGTGGTGGTCCAGCCAAGACCTGATGGTGTCTTGGCTGGGAAGGTGGTAATGTAGATAGAGAGAGAAAAGAGATAAAGTTAAATGTGACTGTATATAAGCTGAGGGGTAAGGAGGTGTTCAGGATGGTGCCTGGGCATCTAGCTTTCAGAGCTGGGTAGATGCTGGTGCCATTTGATGAGATGGGGACCCTATGAAAGGACCAGGTGGTGAGGGAGAAGGCCACCTTTCAGTCTCAGCAACAGGAAATGTGCAGTGTCTGTGAGATAGCTTAGTCAGGATGACTAAGTCTGAGCATGGGACTGGAGATAGAAAGGCCAGAGCTGGAGACATAATCTTGGGAGTCACCAGGTAGTCATGGACATTTAAGATATGAATTCCTCCAAACCAGGAAAGTGTACAGCATTAGAAGAGAAAAGGGTTTGGGTGTGTCTTCAGGAATTTTACCATGTGGCTTGAAAGAAGATTAGTGTAAAAAGGCCTGAGATGGATTTGCTGAAAAATAATTCTCTCTCTTGTATGGGCCCCATTCAAGGCCTTTTATTAATAATTTGGTATTCTTCTAAAGAAAGACCCCCAAATTGAAACTCCTTCTGGCTCCACAAAATCCAGTTGCACCTC
This sequence comes from Lagenorhynchus albirostris, assembly GCF_949774975.1. Classification (NCBI taxonomy): domain Eukaryota; kingdom Metazoa; phylum Chordata; class Mammalia; order Artiodactyla; family Delphinidae; genus Lagenorhynchus; species Lagenorhynchus albirostris. The sequence continues at coordinate 69,152,966 of NC_083103.1, forward strand.
TGGCATTCTTAGAGGTAGGAGGAAATTTAGGAATACAGGCGACCCACAAAACCAACAGAAGATAGTGTTTCATGCAGGAAGACTGTTTCCAATATCCAAAGCTGCTGAATGATTAGGTAAAATGATGGTCAGGTAGGTAGGAAGGCAGGATGTGAGGGAGAGCTGAGGACACTTCCCAGGTTTCCAGCTTCTGTGATAGGGCAGGTGGTGGTGCCGAGGTAGCAATTCAGAAAGAGGAACAGGACTGGCCCAGGCCTCTCTCAGGGCCACACGGAACTCCCTTTCCATCATGGAAATCATACATCAAGATCCCCATGGGGCTCAACCGCTTTTCTTGAAAACATTACCTTTTCCTTCAACCATTCTCGTTAGTTTCTTCTGCACAAGCTCCACATTCAGAAACTGAAGCCTGCCTTCCGGTAAGGTCCAAGCAGCCCTCCATTGCCCAACTTCCTCATTCCAGACTCCAGCTCAGCGGTTCCCCACTGGAGCTGCCTTTCACAGCCTTTCTTATTTGTCAATTAAAAAAAAAAAACCATTTTCTGCTCATGTTCTGCTTCTAAGCCACATCTTCCCCTCTTATATTTGTGCCATTGGATTTTTTTTTACCCCAAAGCAGCACCTTACACTTGTCCTTGATAAATTTCAAACCTGTAGATTTAGTCCATCTCTATAGTTTATGAAAGATGCTGTCCAGTCCTGATTCTTAATGTAATGTGTCTTCAGAGATATCTGTACTATACTGTGACATGGTCTCCAGTACGGCAGTCAGCAGAAGGCAGGCTAATGATTGGTAAGTCACATATTGTAGCTGGCAAATTATGAGAATCATGACTGCACAATATAACACGTTCTCTGCTTACACAAAGTTAGATTACACCTCGTTGAACATTTATGCTAGCATATATATATTTTTTAATGTGTAAGTTTATTTATTTATTGTCCGCGCCATGCAGCACGTGGGATCTTAGTTCGCCGACCAGGGATGGAACCCGGACCCCCTGCAGTGGAAGTGCAGAGTCTTAACCACTGGACCACCAGGGAATTCCCTGCCATATATTTTTTATCTCACTCATTTAAATTAGAGTTACAGGTATCAACATGGACAAATCATCATATAATGTTAAGACAAAACAACTTGCAGAATAATATGTGCAGTATTATATTTATTTATATAAATTTTTTAAATATGTAAAAACACCATGCATTGTTTGTGAATTTGTACGTACATGGTATAAAAATATGCAAAGAAATGATAAACATCAAATTTAAGAGAATGATTGCCTTTTTGTTTTGTTTTTTTGCGGTATGCGGGCCTCTCACTGTTGTGGCCTCTCCCGTCGCGGAGCACAGGCTCCGGACGCGCAGGCTCAGCAGCCATGGCTCACAGGCCCAGCTGCTCCGTGGCATATGGGATCTTCCCGGACCGGGGCACGAACCCGTGTCCCCTGCATCAGCCGGCGGACTCTCAACCACTGTGCCACCAGGGAAGCCCAGCGATTGCCTTTGAGGGGAAGGAAAGGGAAAGACATTGGGAAAGGGTCCTAGGAACCTTCAACTGTATCTATAAAAGTTATTTTTAACTTTTTAACACATCTGAAGCAAATAGAGCAAAAGTGCTAAGATTTGACAAGAATGGGTACCTGGGAGTTTATTTTATTATTCACTCTACACTTTCTGAGGTGCTTAAAATATTTCTAAACTTTTTTAAAGTTCACAATCAAGTGAGGAAATAATAAGTGATACAGGAGAGACATTGACAAAAGATTATGGGAGGACAGGAGAAGGAAAGATTAATTTTAACAGGAGAATTTATGTTGCTAACTAACTTCATCATCAACAGAAATATAGCCAATGTATGTGCCTGGTTCTTCTAATTCAATAAACATTTATTAAGCACCATCATGTTAGTTGTTAGAGGCACAGGTATGAATACAGCAGTCTGTACCAACAAATCATACCGTCTGAAAAGGGAACAATGGACCTAGAGGCTGTCACACAGAGTGAAGTCAGAAAGAGAAAAACGAATATCACATATTAACGCATATATGTGGAATCTAGAAAAATGGTATAGATGATCTTATTTGCAAAGCAGAAATAGAGACACAGACGTATGGACGCCAAGGGGGAAAGAGGGAACAGGATGAATTGGGAGATTGGGATTGACATATATATGCTCTTGATACTATGTATAAAATAGGTAACTAATGAGAACTTACTGTATAGCTCAGGGAACTCTACTCAATGCTCTGTGGTGAACTAAATGGGAAGAAAATCCAAAAAAATAAAGGGGATATATATATACATATAGCTGATTCACTTTGCTGTACAGTAGAAACTAACACAATATTGTAAAGCAACTATACTCCAATAAAAATTAATTTTAAAAAATTTAAAAGAAAATAAAAAGGGAACAGACTTCATAGACCGTGAAATGATAACCAGGCAATGTTATGTGAGGGTTAAGTAAAAGGTTTCGAGACACCTATATCTGCCTGGGTAGGTGGGGGAAAGCTTCACAGAAGGGGAATCTCTAAGAAATAGAAAAAGATAAGAAGAGCGAGAGGGAAGAGCAAAAAACAGGTGACAGGTACAGAATGTATTAAGATATGGAGTTGTGAAAGTTCCAGGTGACTAAAGGTGAGCCTGGAGAGGGTCTAGTTTGTGAATGTTTCTGCATGGTGTGCTGAATGCCTGTCTCTTGCCAATAATTATTTGTGGGACGAAGAGAGGGAGAGAGGAAAGTATGAAAGTGTATCTCAACCTGTAGAAAAAGTGTAGCCAATGGAAGCTTTTCATAAAGGGAGTGACAGGATATGATTAGATGGATGAGAAGGAAAGCATTGGCTGGAGTTGAGGGGAGAGGGAGTGGGGAAAAATGGAATGCTTTCACCTCGGTGCAGGAGAGAGATATTGAGGACCCGAACTAAGACCAGGCAATAGAGACTGAGAGGAGAGACTCATTTGAGAGAAATGTTTGAAGTTGAGGCAGGACGATTGAATAACTGATTAGTTGTAGGAGGTGACAAAAAGGAAGAGAAGGAAGAGGTTGAACACTTTTTAAAAAATTCCAGTTGACTGGTTAAATTAACTTTATAAAGGTATGCTTTACATAAAATTAAAATGTGCCAATTTTAAGTATATAGTTTTGATGTTTTGACAAATATATATACCCATATACACATATATAATATATATAAAATATATACATAATATATAATATAATACATATATAATATATACACAACCAAGACATGAAGTATTTTCATTATCTCAAAAGTTCTCTTATGCCCTCGACAGTCAGTAAACAAGTCCCCTACGCCACCCAACCCAGATAAACGCTGATATGTTTTCTGTCCCTAGAACTTAGTTTTTTCTTTTCTAAAATTCCATATAGGTAGAATCTTACAGTATGCACTCTTTTTTGTGTGTGGTTTCTTTCACTCAGCATAATATTTTTGAAATTCATATAGAATACTGTCTGTGTCAGTAGTTTGTGCCTTTGTTTTGCTGAATAGTATTCTGTTGAGTGGATGTACCAAATTCTATTTGTTTATATGTACCGATGATCACCTGTTGATGGATGTTTCTGTTGGTTTCCATTTGGGGCTACTACAAATGAAGCTGTTATGTACATTTCTGTACAAGTCTCTGTGTGGAATATGTTTTTATTTCTCATCAGGGAAATAACTAGGAGTGAATTGCTAGAGCACATGGTAAATGTAAACTTAACTTTACAAGAAACTGCCAAACAATTCTCCAAAGTGTTTGCACCATTTTGTATTCCCACCAGCAATATACGTTGCTCCATGTCCTTGCCAACACTTGCATTGTTGGTCTTTTCAATTTTAGACATTCTTGTGGATATATAGTGGTATTTTATGGTGGTTTTAATTTTCATTTATTTGACGGCTAATGACGTTGAGCATTTTTTTCATGTGCTTGTTCATTTGTATATATGCTTTTTTGAAGCGTCTGTTCTATCTTTTGGTTGTAAGAGCTCTTTATATACCTTGAGAGATTGGAAAGGTAGAGAAGGCATTAACTGAGATTAGGAGTGTGGAGCTGTGGGGAAAGAGCTGGAAACAGTGTTCTCAAGCTCAGGAGGGAGTGATCCAAAAACAGGTTGAATTTCAAGAAGTAGAGGTCCATCTAACAGTGTCAAATGTCACCAGAAGTTCAAGTGAAAAAAAACTGAAAAAATGGATGGTTGAGTTTTCAGCCATGGTTTTTAAAGTGTGAGTGACTGTCTGTTAGAAGTCAATTTAGTGGAGCTTCACCAGTATTTTTTTTAATGGAATAATATGGAAAAGTGCATTGCAGTTACTAAGGTTAAGTGTAGTTTCATGAAATTTATTTTGTTATATATGTGCATTAGGTACTGGGTCACAGTGTAAAATACATATTTTACTTTGGATTATGGTAGAAGAAAATCTTGGAAGAAGAAGGGAGACCACAGAAGTCCTTTCCAACGTTATCCTGGTACAGGATGGTAGCAGAGGATATGGACTCAGTTGCCTCTGGGTTTAAGCCCTGGTGTCTTCCTCTTTGTTAGATCTTTGTATAATCTTGAATATTATGGAAACTCTCTAATTCTCACTTTCCTTAAGTATAGGTTGTGAATAATGATAATATTTACCCAAAGTGCTGTTGACACAGTTGCTTTTGTGCACACTGGGGAGCCCAGTGCCTCTCCCACAGGATGGACACAGCCAGTGGAGTCTCAGCTGGATTTCAGTCCCCAGCCCCTCTGCTAGGCTGCCTGGTATAAGACTAACCTGCACAAGCTTTTTCCCTATGAGGATTAAGTGGGGTTATACTCGTAAACCACTGTGCACAATGCTTGGAACAGAGCAAGCTCTCCATAACCATCGGCTGTTGTCGATACTGGCTGTTATTCTTGTTAGGGCAGAAGCCAGACCCCACTAGATTAAGGAGGTGGAGATAATGCATAGTGGCTTTCCTTAAAAAGTCTGGTTGATGAACAGGGAATAGAGCCAATATTCTGTAATACCTATAAATGGAAAGTAATCTTTAAAAATTGTATAAAAAATTTTTAAAAAGAAAAAAAAGTTTGGTTGATGGAAACAACCCAATGTTCATCAACTAAAGAACAAAATGTGACACAATGGAATACTATTCAGTCATTAAAAAAATGAAGTACTAATACATGCCACAAAGTGGATGAACCTAGCTAAGTGAAGGCAGCTAGTCACAAGAGGCCACAGACTGAATATGAAATATTCAGAGTAGGCAAACCCATAGAGAGAACAAGCAGACTAGTGGTTGCCACGTGTGGGGGAAGAGGGAATGGGGAGTGACTACTTAATGGTGACGGAGTTTCCTTTTGGGCTGATGAAAATCTTCAGGACTTGGGTAGTGGTGATGCTTGCCCAGCATCGTGAATGAACTGAATGCTATTAAACTGTACACTTTGAAATGGTTAAAATGATACATTTTATATGTATTTTACCATAATTTTTTTTTAAAAGTCTTGTTCAGGGCTTCCCTGGTGGCGCAGTGGTTGAGAGTCTGCCTGCTGATGCAGGGGACACGTGTTCGTGCCCCAGTCCAGGAAGATCCCACGTGCCACGGAGCGGCTGGGCCCGTGAGCCATGGCTGCTGAGCCTGCGCGTCCGGAGCCTGTGCTCCACAACGGGAGAGGCCACAACAGTGAGAAGCCCGCGTACCGCAAAATAAATAAATAAATAAATAAATAAATAAATAAAAGACAGTTGTAAAAGCCTTGTTCAACTTAAGGATGATTCATGGCTCTTTTATAATCTCCCCACCAAGAAAAAAACAGTTTGGTTGGGAGCACAGTGAGAAAGATTAGCTCAAGAAGGGAATTTCTTGAACATAGAATGGAACACGAAAGTTGCAGCAGCCATTCAGAATGCAATACAGGGCTACCGTGTCGTCTATGACGAGAAAAAAAGAGCTATTACCCAGACATCACTGGATCGTTGTTTTTTTTTTTCAAGAGGGTAGACAGAATCGAATCCAGCAAGGAACCAGGACCTGTACCATCGACATCAGGCGTAAGTGAAATTACAGCCTGGTCTCCATCTCCTGTTGCTGACGATCCTTCAGCTCTACCATCTCCCACCTCCTCTCCCTCCTCCAGTCAGTAACTCTTCTTGCCTGTTCACTCGATGCCAGCCCCTGTATGCCAGCTGTTGTGCCGTACTACTGTACTTTTCAAGGTACTGTACTGTAAGATTAAAGATGTTTTCTTAAAAAAAAATAAAAGGGAATTTCTGGTCAGCTCTAAAGGCTTCTTAAGGAGCTGTGTTACCTGCTGAGTGGTCCTAGGTGCCAGCGCAGGACAATCTCCCTGATAGAAGGACACTGAAATAGTGAGGTGCGCACGGATGGATCCTTCATGCCCTCATTAGATGTGGAGCGTATATTGTTGCTCTTTCTCAGGGAAAGAGGAATAATAGGACAGATAATTAATAGTGATCCCCCATGACTGCCTCTCTCTGGCAGGTAGGTGCTTGGCTATGGCCCCGGGAGCTTGGAAACTAAATAACTCTTTATTATAAACTGATTTCTCAGTGAATGGGACTATTGATATTAATAATTAGAGTTCGTTCACTATTATGTACATTATTGAGTGGCATAACACTGTGTAGAATTTGGAGCACAAGATGATTTTTTAAAATGCTTTGCATTGTGCTACAGATATTTGACTCCGCTCCAATACATTTACTTTTTTGATTATGTCTGACTTGGGATAATTTGAAAATCATTTTGCAGTCCCAGAGGTGGGCCATGCAGGCATCCTTCTTCTGGCTTCTTTCTTCCCCCAAACATGCGTGGCATTCTCCATTCTAAGAAATTTTAGCCTTAGACTAAAACCAGGTTTTTTTTTAATTCTGTAAATAGAATTATTGAGAGTGGGCTATGTTAGAATGATCATGGCAATAATTAATGTGTCTCAGTCTAATCTGCCATAAAACATTTTGGCAATATCTACTAGTCAATAATATTTAAATCTCCTTGTTATTCAATTTTTGAGGCCATGTAGCAGGTGTAGGAGATGCAGAAATAAATAAGATGTGATTATTTCTCTCTAGGAACCACTGGTATAGTAGAGGAAATAGGCATGGAAACAAATATTTGCTCTCAAATTTAATAAATATAAGGAAAAAGCAATCAACTCAGTGTGGGGTTGAGGCCTTCAGTGAAGATACATATGAGCGCTATCTAAAAATATTGCCTCCTTGTAGCCCGAAGATATGATCCCACTTTCATTTATGTAGATCCAACCCAATCTGAGATTAAAATTCACCTATCTTCAGTGTGCCGCAGACTGTCTCTGTTTTAAACTATTGTTGATATCTTTGTTTTTTAATTTATTTTTAGTTTTATTGCATTAATAGTATTGCTTTTATTGATATAATCCAGCATCTACTCCATCAAGCTAAAAGAATGACAGGCAATAAAAAGCTTAATTGTTTTCCTAGCACATGTCTCAGGCCCAAAGTTTATAAAAAAGAGCTTTTGGCCATCTGCAAGAAGATGGATGACCACATCTAGATTCCAGTTGGGGACCCATGTGTTACCGCCCCAGGCTCTTGAACTCTCTAATCAGTAGAAATTAATAAGGCCAGATGAGAATTTCAGGCAAGGCTTTATAGGGGCTATGCTGCAGCACAAGGGAGCAAAAACAAGAAGCAGGTGTTCTTGCTTGCTCCCCAACCAGGGGCAGGGGGGAGCTGGTCCCTTAAATGGGGAGAGGGTGGGGGGGATGGGTGGGTTGGGCAGGAGGTGTGGCTTAGGTGGTCTGCCCACCCCTATGGTGGTGCTGTGTTCAGGGATCATGCGTAATACCCTGCTTTTGCTCCCAGCACCTCAGAAATTGCAGTTGGTTTGTGGCCTTTTGGTATCCTATTGTTCATCATTGCCCCAGCCATGCCTGCGTGCAGTTACCTTTAGGCCTGTATGGTTTCTTTGTATTCTGTTGCTTGAGGAGACTTTGTCCAGGTGCAAGCACTCTGGTAGAGTGTCCCAGGTCCCAGCCTGTCTCACATGCAGACTCATCCGTGCAGGACTTTAGACATCGCGGGTGGTGTGTGACGTTTGTTCCTGGCTGATGAGCTGCCTCCCTCTGTCCCTGACCTGTCTCAGGGTAGTACAGTCCGGGTACATTAGATCCAGGGCACTATGAAGACTTTGGTGACTAAGACATTAGTAGGATGATAAGTGAGCATAATTTTCACCTCTCCCAGGCGTCTACATAGATATGGTGGATAGTATTCCAAAGATTTTAGTCCCTCTGGCTGGGGAGAAGTCTCTTAAACATTGTCCCTGTGAAAGAATAAAGAGGAAAAGGTAAATCTGTGGTTGACGGGACCCTAAGGTCATCGCAACTCAGATCAGTTGTTCAGTCATTGATTCATGCATCAATATTTAGTGACTGCCTACTGTATGCTAGGCACTGTGTGTGGTGCTAGGGACAAAACACACTATACAGATAGGCTGATCTGTGGAATTTACAGTCTAGCAGGGGAGAAAGATAGGAAATAAGGAAACAAATAAATAAAGCAATAATAGACCTCAGATCAGTGCAGGAGTTGGGGGGGCGGGGTGGCAGGCACCTTAGATTGGGTGGTAATAGCAATTAGGGCCAGGAGATTAAGGCCAGATGTCACCAAAGTAATGCTGGGAACTCTGGCTGGAGAAGTGGAGAGACTATAAATATAGGCGTCTCGCTCTTCCACGATAGTTCTATAAGAAGACTCATAAAGGAAGCTGAGCGTGGAAACAGGTATGAACTAGCTGTCATCAGTCATAGAATTTTAGAGATTATCTAGCTGGTAGGGGCTGAATTGTGTCCCCCTCCCAAATTCATTTGTTGAACCCCGAACCCTCAGCACCTCAGAATGTGACTATATTTGCAGATAGGGCCCTTAAAGAGGTGATTAAGTTAAAATGAGGTCACAAGAGCGGGCCCTCATCCCATCTGACTGTCCCTCTAAGAGGAGTCTAGGACACACGCAGAGACACCAGGGAAAAGGACCATGTGAACACATAGCAAGAAGGTGCCATTTGCAAGCCAAGGGCAGAGGTCTCGGGAGAAACCACAGCTGCCGACAGCTACATCTTGGACTTCTACCCTGCAGAGCTGTGAGAAGATATATTTCTGTTGTTTAAGTCACCCAGTCTGTGGTACTTTGTTATGGCAACCGAAGCAAACTAATACCCTAGCCCAGGATCACTCAAATGCTTATTAATACACAGGATCTTTGGTCCTGTGCCTCACTCCAGACTAACTAAATAAAAATTTATGTGGGGAAACAGGTAGAATTCTAAATTTTAAACAAGCACTGTCTCAAAAAAAAAAAATCCAATAATTGTAAAGATTTCACTACACCGAAGTTGGAGAACTACTAGCATTAAGACCAACTTGCTTATTTTATAGATGAGAAAACGGGGGTCCAAAGAAGGAAAGCAACCTGGGGAGCAGGACCTGCCAGCCAGGTCCCCTAATGCTGGGCTTGCTGCCCTGTCCCCTGCCCCAGCTGGAGCCTGGGAGGTGTGATGTTGGGAGTCAAATCAGACACAGCAGAGGCCGCCCAGCAATGCCGATTAGGCAGGTGGCAGGAGCAGCTCCAACAATCTGTCCCACTGGAACTGAGATTGAGGGTGTGTGGGTGTAGTGAGTAATGAGACCAACAGAAAGTAGAGTGAGAAGGTCCTTATCTCACAGCCATGCCCTGTGCTAACACAGCCCAGTCACACGGGCTCTTAATAATTCTATAATGAGATTCCATTATAGCCTCTCAACTCTTCTTGCTGTAGCTGAGACCTATTTCTTCTTATTTTTTCCACCTGGCAAAGAAAAATTATTGACCATTATTGTTTATTATAACCTCTCCTATAATTAAAGGCACTGACTGGTAAATTTCCATATTTTTTCTTGAATGGATAACCATTTTTCACCTTTTAGCAAAGCCCATTTTTTTACCCTTTTATCAATTTGTTTGCTTTTATAGTTTTCCAAATACTTCCCATACTAGGGGACCCCAAACTAGCCAAAATAAAAACTTCATCTATGACTATTGAATAATTATATCAATAATGAAGGAATGATTCTCCTTTTATTCCTCCCTCCTTCTAGGCTATGTTTCTGGTTTAAAAATATCTATGAGAGCAACAACAACAAAAAAAAAACGACCCATGCATTTACTCACAGAAAATCCATCATGCAAAATGTTAGCTTGTGAGTAATGCTTCAGTCTTAACACATAATTACCAGCTTGTACTGGCCTGGTCTCTCACGGCCTTATGCAGTTCTTCAGATGCCATGTTCATTTTCTACCTTCTGATTGCCTTGTCTTTTACCTCAATCTTGTTTTGATCACCTTTCATTATAAAGCACTTTTCCTTTCTTCTAAATAATGAGAAAGTTGTTGTCAGGGGAAACCTGAGGTTTGCTATTTACTTAGCTGGAGCAGGGGCTCCCAGACAGGGAGGAAGGGATCTTCGGGGACAGGAATAGATCCCAGGCACATAAAGCAGCTATGTAAATAAGCGAAGGACCTGAATGAAATCAGACTGGACCATATTTAAGAATTTACCAAAACACAACTGTTTCACATCACTCAAAAATGTGTGTATGTACGTATATAGGTATGTGTATAGATATGCACATACATGTGTATAGTTTAACATGGATCTTGGCACACATAAGTATTAAGTACATGGTAGCAATTAATTATAAGAAGCAAAAGAAGGCAGAGAAGGGAGAGAAGGGGGAAAAGGAGAACATTTTTCCAGGCAGGCAGAGTATGCTTTCAAAGACACTGGAAAATTTTGTTAATGGACTTGACTGTAAGGGAGAAAATGCTTGATTGGGAGGTATTTTCATGGGCCCTGAGCTGTATGAGAGTTGAGGAGTGCATCCATCTAAATGCCTGACCCTTAGGATCAGGAAAGCTAGTAGCTAATATAATCAAACAGTCCTTCGAGAATCAGTTCTGTTCACCAAGAGCTGCCCGGCTGGATCTGTTATTAGCATCACCATGACAGGATCCTGGTCATAGACTCTCAGAGTTGCAAAGGACTTTAGAAATCACTGCATCCAATATTCTACCCAGATATAATAAAGAGTACTACCTCATAAGATTATCATGAGAATCAATAAGTTAATATTTGCAAGGCAATTGGAATAATGTCTGACACATAATAAGGCCTCTACGAGTGTCAGTTAAATAAATAAACACCATCTGTTGAGTGCCCTCTAGGTGTGGCACCAGTCAAGGTGTCTTATCATCCAACCCTCTCCGCAGCCCTTACTCCGGTTCATACACAAGGAAACTCAGCAAGATTAAGTGACTCATTCAATGCACAAGAAGGTTGTGTTGCTGGGATCCCAGCTCAGCTTGATTTCAAAGTCCACGTTGCTTTTACTGGGAACCATGACGTTCCAGTGCCTTGGACTATGAGTCCTCCTTGGGCCTGAACACTTCCACAGGCAGAGAGTCCATCCTTCTGAGAGCCCTTTCTATAGATGGAAACAAGCTCAATTGTTGAAGAAAAAAAAAATGTCTCCTCTGCGTGGAGCTGAAATTGACCTCTGGTAGTTTCTTCTCATTGGGCTCCGCAAAGAGAGTTTCTTATTCTTCCAGTCCACGGGCCTTCAGCTACGTGAGAACAGCTATCAGGAGAGAGAACAAACCGAAGCCTGGAAATCACTCATCAAACCAGTTTCGCTGCACTATGTCTAAGTGACTGTTCTGGGGAGTTGGGTCAAAACTGGAAGAGAAGGATCTGAACGCCAGACCCTGTGAGCTTTCATGTTTGCCTTCCAGAGACTCAGGGTTTCTGCAGCTGGTTAGACCTGTGGGCAGAGACTGGCTATTGATGGTGTGATGCAATAGGGCAGGGAGAGGGGGATCCCTGAGGAGAAGGTTCCTGCCAGGTTTCATCTGCCACAAGCTTTAATGAAAGGGAGCCCTCGGTGGCCCAAGGGACTACTGGTGCTGTTGTGTTGGTGTCCAGTACGGCACTGCAGTGAGGACCAGGAGGCCGGTAGGCAAGCATTGGAAACACTCAAAGAAATGAGAGAAAATTAGCCTGTGCTGGCTGCCAATAAGATAGGGGTTACAAACAGAGCTCTGGAGACCGACAGATTGGATCCCAAACCCAGCTCTAGCAACTAAATAACCATATGACCTCAGGTGTCTCTGCTTCCCCTCTGCCCCCAATTTCTTCCTCTAAAAAAGGAGATTGAAAAGAATGATTTCTACTTATACAATTTTTGTTAATGATTTAGTGAGATAAATACACTTCAGGTATTTAGAAAAGTGCCTGGCATTCCATAGTACGCGATAAACACTAGCTATTATTAGTTGAGAGTTTCTCGTACATATAATTCTCACAGAGACATTGGGGCAGAAGTTATTAACACCGCCTTTTGCAGCTGAAGCAACTAGGCTTAGAAAATTAGGTAAGTTGCCCAAGGTCACTGAGTTATAGACTAAGGAGTGCTGATTTTCTGTCTCCAAGGCCCTCTTTTCACCTACATTCATAACCAATAGGAAAGCTCACAGCCCAAGGAAATTAGCTCCACCAGGTCAGGGGGGTGGAGTGTGGGGAAGACAGGGGAAATGGAAAACGAAGAGCGTAACACTGGGGTGGAACCAGGGAGTTCAGTGAATAGAAGCCCAAATTAAAGCCTGATTAAAAGAAGAAGGCAAGTTCAACAGCTTAGAAGAAACCATCGCAGAAGGTTTACTGGAGAGTATGCTGTGCAGATAACCAGTAACTTGTTCCAGAAAGAAAGCCTCCACCTTCCTAATGCCAGATGGTGATGTGGTCCCCATCCATTCACTCTCCAGGCCCCAATACCCCACCCCTTTACTATAACGAGTCCTTTAATAAGGTACTGAAAGGGGTCAGAATATGCCACTCCAAAATATGCCACTTTGGCATAAGGATTACTTTTGAGCTGAAGAAATTAAGAAGCAGCAAACACAGAAGGAGCTCTTTGCCCTCCCCCTATCTGCCTAAAAGCAGATTAAAAAGTTTCCTTTGGGAACATTTTCTCCTTCCTCTCTCTCGTACAAGGTGGAGAACAACCCTTACCACTGGAGATAGAAAGTCAGCCCCGAGATGGGTCTGCACAAACAAGTCTTAATAAAATAACACTTATCTTCCATTAGTTTTCCCCATATATTTACCTTCCCACAATTTACTGCTCCCAGAAGCCCAAACCCCTTTTCCTTTGTCTTGTCATTTTTCTACAAATATATCGCCCTTTGTTAAAATGGTATATAAGCCCCCAGGTCTAACCACCTCTTTGGGTCTTCATTTCTTTTCTGCGAAGGCCTCTATGCGCTAAAAATTAAAATATTAACATCAAATAAAATGTGTATGACTTTTCTTCTCTTAGTCTGTCTTTTGTCTGTTTAATTCTCAGGCCTCAGACACATGATAAGAGGGTAGGGAAATAGTTTTTTACTCCGATTTTTTACAGCTCGAAGCCTTTTATTCTGCAATCTGAGAGAGTTTAAAAGCAGATATCCTGGGGAAGACAACACATTGATTTACAGACCATACTCTTGGACTGTAAATATATTTATCTTGTTTATTGGTGAAACACCAGTACCTAGCCTGGCACTTAAAGGAAGAGATAGATAGATAGACAGATAGATAGATAGATAGATAATGTTCCCGGTGAATTTGAGGTTCTTGATGTCTTATCACAGAAAGAATTCAGTGAGAGACAAAGTTATAGGTAAGAAGTGGATTTATTTAGAGAGAAACACACTCCACAGAGTGTGGGTCATCTCAGAAGGTGAGAGAGAGCTTGAAATACGGCATGGCTAGTTTTTATGGGCTCGGTAATTTCATAGACTAATGAGTGGGAGGATTATTGCAATTATTTGGGGAGAGAGTGGAGATTTCCAGGAACTGGGCCACCGCCCACTTTTTGGCCTTTTATGGTTGTCCTCAGAACTGTCATGGTGCTGGTGGGTGTGTCATGTAGATGCTAATGTATTACAATGAGTGTATAATGAGGCTCAAGGTCTACTGGAAGTCAGTCTTCTACCATCTTGGACCTAGTTGGTTCTAACCAGTTTTTGTCATGTCCTGTGGCTATGTCATTCTTTTAAAGGTTGTGCCCTGTCCCCTTCCCTCTTGTTTCAGATGGATAGATATTCATTTGTAAGTAAATAAACAAATAAATAAGTAAATAAATAACTGATATCAAAATATTTTCTGAGAAAAGGTGTATTAATGCCTGACAGTAAGTGCTCAATAATGAGGAAATTAAATGATGTTACAGGAAAGGCAAGTCATGAAAGCAAAGAAAATCAAGTTAGCCAATTTCACAGATTTATTGAATCAGTTTTATTATAGTTACTTTTAGCTGTTTGTGTAAGACTTGACATCTCTGGTTTCCAATTGTTTAGGAAAAGAAAAGACAGTAATCACAAGGAAGTGGCACACTTGATTAGGGTTATTTAAAAGTAATAAAAATGTAGGCGTGTGTGTGTGTTTGTGTGTGTGTGTGTCTCCAAATATTTTGGGAACTAATTGGTAAGAGACAGTTTTAACAGCGTGCATAGATTGAATAGGCCTACCCTATTTTAAGACTCAATAAATGTCTGAGAAATTAGCTAAACAGAACTGAATATATAAATGGAACCGAATTCTGAAAGAGAGTTTTCAAGCAAAGGTAAACTTTGCCTTAGGACATAGTTCAGGCTGGTTCTCTGTACCTATTGGGTCGGTACATTATTTTGGTGCAGTTGAGTTTATTTTATCCTGAGCTGAGAAGTAGCTTAATGCGTATTCGCATTGCTCAGAGTGGGACCTCCTCTTGTTTTATTTAATGTTTTCTTCCTTTTCTTTCTTCTTTGTTTCTCTTCCGTTCCTTTTCCCTTTTATTCTTTTAAATCTATAACATTGCCTCAGTGGTTTTTCTCTGTTTATATGGACAAGATCTATATTAATGACAAAGAGCATTCATTCACTCACAATTAAAATTTTCTCAAAAGAACTGCCTTGGATTGTGGTTTCATTCTCATGGCTACTCCAGAGTTCTTCATTTCCCTTTCATCAGGGAAACATTTCCCCAGATTGCATTTGGATCCTAAAAGTTGCTAGATCTGTGTAAGTGATTTAAGATCAATCGGAAGTCAGACCACCTGAAAATACAGTATTTCCTTAACGTCTTAATATAGAAACACCTCAACCACATCAGATTTTGTTGAGTGGATGAAAATAATGAGCAAGTAAATGATTGAGGAAAAGAATGAATGACAGTAAAAGAAAAAATAGTGTTTTTCCATCTCCGTCACAAATGAAATATTCTTCATCAATAAAATTTAAGGAGAGAAGGGATAAATTGGGAATTTGGGATTAACATATACACACTACTATATATAAAATAGATAAGCAACAAGGACCTACTATATAGCACAGGGAACTATACTCAATATCTTGTAATAATCTATAATGGAAGAGAATGTAAAACAGAACACACACACACACACACACATATATATATATATATAACTGAATCACTTTGCTGTACACCTGAAACTAACACAACATTGTAAATCAACTGTATTTCAATAAAAATTTTAAAAGTAAAATAAAATTTAAATGTGGGTCATAGTTCTCTGTGCTATAATATAGAAATACATGTGGGGATTATTGAAGCACTTCATCCTCTACATCAGAGATCCTAGATTGGCAGGTGTTGAGTTTGGACATCTGCTAGACATAGAGGACGATAGCTCTTCCTTCAGTTAGAATTAGAGCTGCCACCAACAGCACCTTAATTGAACAGGTTGCTTCTAATCTCCAGCTGGCTAAGACAGCACTCATTCAAGCAATTTAAAATTGGGTCCAATATAAGAATATATTGATTCTCAGTGAAGTCGTAAAGCTCTACTATAAGAAAAGTGCATGAGTTCAAGTTTGCTGATTTGAGTCCGTTTGTTTTACTTGCTCTGTATTTGATTTGCTTCAGAGTTTTTTGTTGTCTTGTTTTGAGGGACACACGTTTTCTGGTTGTTTTTTCTTCTTTGTCTTTATTCTAGGTCATCTACTTTTTTCAGCGAGTTGAGGCTGCTACCTAAGTGACTCCTGATTACTCTGCTATCTCCTGAGCTTCTTTGCGTCTTTTCAAGGGAGTGTATTTTGATATTACAAGAGTTAGATGACTAGGATATTATATTACAAGAATCCCTGGGCTGAGATTTATAAATCCTAGATTCTAATATAAAATCACCTAATTCAGGGTCTGGAACTTGGCATACATTCAAACAATATCAATTCACCTCCCTTGAGGACCATGCCCTTATCACCATGTGCAGAACTTATATGGCATTGTGGCCTATAACTTGGTGATGTCTTGGTGTTTTATTTTTCTCCTTCCTGGGTTAAAAATAAAATGGCTAAAAACATGCATACAAATGTGCACGTGCACACACACACACAAACACACACAAATAAATCCTCCTTAATTGAGGTCTCACTAAATTTGAGTTCATGGAACAGGGACATGACTAAAGTTTATTTCCAAAAGTGTACTTACTAGGGTAAACAAAGTTGCAGGGAGAATACTGAAGATTAAGAAATGGGCTTAAAGACAGCCCTTTAGGAGCATCGACGTACTGCACACACAGTCGCTATGCTAATTACAAAGCATTGTCGGCTCCAGTCTGGGAACTGGTGCTTCCAGGACACCCACCTGGCAAAATTTGTACCCGGTTTGAGTTACCATTTGCATTTAGGTTTGAGTTACTAAGTGCATTTCTTATAAAACATTCTATAAATCAGACACTTCCCTCCAGGTAGTCTCCATAAGCCAGGTTTGGCAGGTCAGCCCACAGGAAGGAATTTAACCAGAGCGATGCTGAGCATGCGCCTTCTTCATTTTCCCCTTTCATTTACAAAAGGAGAGGAATGCTGATATTTTGATTTGCTTGATGTATTCGGTTGGCCAAAAAGTTCGTTCAGGTTTTTTCCGTGTAAGATGTTATAGAAAAACCCGAACGAGGTTTTTGGCCAAACCAATATTTTTGAATGGTCTCCTAGCTGCTCTTCCAAAGATGATGAGTCCCAGGATGGTCCTCCAATACAGCGATTAGTTCCTCCCCCTACTCCTTCTAAGCATGGCATCCTCCAAAAATAATTATCCTTATATAAATAAAGCAGGCTAGGTTTCCTGGTTCGCGAGGAGAGGGGATTAAGAGCGCCGCTTAAAGGAGCTCCAGAGACGGGCACAAGCCGCGGCTATAAGCGCGGACCACAGAGACGGGCATGAGACGCTAAGGCTGCTGCTGCCGCCACCAAGAAGCCTGTGTGCGAGCACAGGTCACTCTCCACACCCCCCTTCCGGGGAGCCTGTGCAGCCCGCCACTGCCAGGGTCCCGGGATCCAGGGACAACTTCCCCGGGAGAACGCACGGCGCGCCTCAGGCTGGTGCAACGTCACACCGGCCTCTGCCACCGCAAGCTCGCCCCGCATCCGTACCCCTCCCTCCCCGCGGCCTGAGTGAGCCAGAGTCCCCGAAGCACCTGCTCCTTTAACCCCGTCCTGTCTGAGCAAACAGCAGAAGCCCTCAGGCAACATACACGCAGAGGCGGGGCCAAATCCAAAGCTGAACCCCGGGAGCTGTGCGAACAAAGAAGAGAAAGGGAAATTTCTCCCGGCAGCCTCAGAAACAGCGGATTAAATCTCCACAATCAACTTGATGTACCCTGCATCTGTGGAATACATTAATAGACAACCAATCATCCCGAATTAAGGAGGTGGACTTTGAGAGCAAGATTTATGATTTTTTCCCCTTTTCCTCTTTTTGTGAGTGTGTATGTGTATGCTTCTGTGTGAGATTTTGTCTGTATAGCTTTGCTTTCGCCATTTGTCCTAGGGTTCTGTCTGTCCATTTTTTTTTACTTAAAAAAAATTTTTTTCTTAATTATTTTTTATTTTAATAACTTTATTTTATCTTTATTTTATTTTATCCTTTTTCCTTCTTTCTTTCTACTTTTTCTCCCTTTTATTCTGAGCCGTGTGGATGAAAGGCTCTTGGTGCTGCAGCCAGGAGTCAGTGCTGTGCCTCTGAGGTGGGAGAGCCAACTTCAGGACACTGGTCCGCAAGAGACCTCACAGCACCATGTAATATCAAACGGCGAAAATCTCCCAGAGATCTCCATCTCAACACCAACACCCAGCTTCACTCAATGACCAGCAAGCTACAGTGCTAGACACCCTATGCCAAACAACTAGCAAGACACAACCCCACCCATTAGCAGAGAGGCTGCCTAAAATCATAATAAGTCCACAGACACCCCAAAACACATCACCAGATATGGACCTGCCCACCAGAAAGACAAGATCCAGCCTCATCCACCAGAACACAGGCACTAGTCCCCTCCACCAGGAAGCCTACACAACCCACTGAAACAACCTTAGCCACTGGGGGCAGACACCAAAAACAACGGGAACTAAAAACCTGCAGCCTGCAAAGAGGAGACCCCAAACACAGTAAGATAAGCAAACTGAGAAGACAGAAAAACACACAGCAGATGAAGGAGCAAGATAAAAACCCACCAGACTTAACAAATGAAGAGGAAATAGGCAGTCTACCTGAAAAAGAATTCAGAATAATGATAGTAAAGATGATCCAAGGTCTTGGAAGTAGAATAGAGAAAATGCAAGAAACATTTAACAAGGACCTAGAAGAACTAAAGAGGAAACAAGCAACAATGAACAACACAATAAATGAAATTAAAAATACTCTAGAAGCGATCAATAACAGAATAACTGAGGCAGAAGAATGGATAAGTGACCTGGAAGATAAAATAGTGGAAATAGCTACTGCAGAGCAGAATAAAGAAAAAAGAATGATAAGAACTGAGGACAGTCTCAGAGACCTCTGGGACAACATTAAATGCACCAACATTCAAATTATAGGGATCCCAGAAGAAGAAGAGAAAAAGAAAGGGATTGAGAAAATATTTGAAGAGATTATAGTTGAAAACTTCCCTAATATGGGAAAGGAAATAGTTAATCAAGTCCAGGAAGCACAGAGAGTCCCACACAGGATAAATCCAAGGATAAACACACCAAGACACATATTAATCAAACTGTCAAAAATTAAATACAAAGAAAACATATTAAAAGCAGCAAGGGAAAAACAACAAATATCACATAAGGGAATCCCCATCAGGTTAACAGCTGATCTTTCAGCAGAAACTCTGCAAGCCAGAAGGGAGTGGCAGGACATATTTAAAGTGATGAAAGACAAACACCTACAACCAAGATTACTCTACCCAGCAAGGATCTCATTCAGATTTGATTGAGAAATTAAAACCTTTACAGACAAGGAAAGGCTGAGAGAGTTCAGCACCACCGAAACAGCTTTACAACAACTGCTAAAGGAACTTCTCTAGGCAAGAAATACAAGAGAAGGAAAAGACCTACAGTAACAAACCCAAAACAATTAAGAAAATGGTAATAAGAATATACATATCGATAATTACCTAAAATGTAAATGGATTAAATGCTCCCACCAAAAGATACAGACTGGTTGAATGATACAGAAACAAGACCCATATATATGCTGTCTACAAGAGACTCACTTCAGACCTAGGGACACATACAGACTGAAACTGAGGGGATGGAAAAAGATACTCCATGCAAATGGAAATCAAAAGGAAGCTGGAGTAGCAATTCTCATATCAGACAAAATAGACTATAAAATAAAGACTATTAGAAGAGACAAAGAAGGACACTACATAATGATCAAGGGATCGATCCAAGAAGAAGATATAACAATTGTAAATATTTATGCACCCAACATAGAAGAACCTCAATACATAAGGCAAAGACTAACAGCCATAAAAGGGGAAATCGACAGTAACACAATCATAGTAGGGGACTTTAACACCCCACTTTCACCAATGGACAGATCATCCAAAATGAAAATAAATAAGGAAACACAAGCTTTAAATGATACATTAAACAAGATAGACTTAATTGATATTTATAGGACATTCCATCCCAAAACAACAGAATACACATTTTTCTCAAGTGCTCATGGAACATTCTCCAGGATAGATCATATCTTGGGTCACAAATCAAGCTTTGGTAAATTTAAGAAAATTGAAATTGTATCAAGTATCTTTTCCGACCACAATGCTATGAGATTAGATATCAATTACAGGAAAAGATCTGTAAAAAATACAAACACATGGAGGCTAAACAATACACTACTTCATAACGAAGTGATCACTGAAGAAATCAAAGAGGAAATCAAAAACTACCTAGAGGGCTTCCCTGGTGGCGCAGTGGTTGAGAGTCCGCCTGCCGATTCAGGGGACACGGGTTCATGCCCCGGTCCAGGAAGATCTCACATGCTGCGGAGCGGCTGGGCCCGTGAGCCATGGCCACTGGGCCGGCGCGTCCGGAGCCTACGCTCCGCAACGGGAGGGACCGCAACAGTGAGAAGCCCACGTACCGCAAAAAAAAAAAAAAAAAACCTAGAAACAAATGACAATGGAGACACGACGACCCAAAACCTATGGGATGCAGCAAAAGCATTTCTAAGAGGGAAGTTTATAGCAATACAATCCTACCTTAAGAAACACGAAACATCTCGAATAAACAACCTAATCTTGCACCTAAAGCAATTAGAGAAAGAAGAGCAAAAAAACCCCAAAATTAGCAGAAGGAAAGAAATCATAAAGATCAGATCAGAAATAAATGAAAAAGAAATGAAGGAAATGATAGCAAAGATCAATAAAACTAAAAGCTGGTTCTTTGAGAAGATAAACAAAATTGATAAACCACTAGCCAGACTCATCAAGAAAAAAAGGGAGAAGACTCAAATCAATAGAATTAGAAATGAAAAAGGAGAAGTAACAACTGACACTGCAGAAATACAAAAGATCATGAGAGATTACTACAAGCAACTCTATGCCAATAAAATGGACAACCTTGAAGAAATGGACAAATTCTTAGAAATGCACAACGTGCCAAGGCTGAATCAGGAAGAAATAGAAAATATGAACAGACCAATCACAAGCACTGAAATTGAAACTGTGATTAAAAATCTTCCAACAACAGGATAGAAAGCCCAGAGATAAACCCATGCACATATGGTCACCTTATCTTCGGTAAAGGAGACAGAAATGTACAGTGGAGAAAGGACAGGCTCTTCAATAAGTGGTGGTGGGAAAACTGGACAGGTACATGTAAAAGTATGAGATTAGATCACTCCCTAACACCATACACAAAAATAAGCTCAAAATGGATTAAAGACGTAAATGTAAGGCCAGAAACTATCAAACTCTTAGAGGAAAACATAGGCAGAACACTCTATGACATAAATCACAGCAAGATCCTTTTTGACCCACTTCCTAGAGAAATGGAAATTAAAAAAAAATAAAACAAATGGGACCTAATGAAACTTCAAAGCTTTTGCACAGCAAAGGAAACCGTAAACAAGACCAAAAGACAACCCTCAGAATGGGAGAAAATATTTGCAAATGAAGCAACTGACAAAGGATTAATCTCCAAAATTTACAAGCTGCTCATGCAGCTCAATGAAAAAAAGACAAACAACCCAATCCAAAAATGGGCAGAAGACCTAAATAGACATTTATCCAAAGAAATTATTCAGACTGCCAACAAACACATGAAAGAATGCTCAACATCATTAATCATTAGAGAAATGCAAATCAAAACTACAATGGGGCTTCCCTGGTGGCGCAGTGGTTGGGAGTCCGCCTGCTGATGCGGGGGACATGGGTTCGTGCCCTGGTCCAGGACGATCCCACATGCTGCGGAGTGGCTGGGCCCATAAGCCATGGCCACTGAGCCTGTGCGTCCGGAGCCTGTGCTCCGCAACGGGAGAGGCCGCGGCCGTTAGAGGCCTGCGTACCGCAAAAAAAAAAAAAAAAAACTACACTGAGATACCATCTCACACCAGTCAGAATGGCCATCCTCCAAAAATCTAGAAACAATAAATGCTGGAGAGGATGTGGAGAAAAGGGAACACTCTTGCACTGCTGGTGGGAATGTGAATTGATACAGCCACTATGGAGAACAGTATGGAGGTTCCTTAAAAAACTACAAATAGAATTATCATATGACCCAGCAATCCCACTACTGGGTATATACCCTGAGAAAACCATAATTCAAAATGAGTCATGTACTAAAATGTTCATTGCAGCTCTATTTACAATAGCCAGGACATGGAAGTCACCTGTCCATCATCGGATGAATGGATAAAGAAGATGTGGCACATATATACAATGGAATATTACTCAGCCATAAAAAGAAACGAAATTGAGCTATTTGTGATGAGGTGGTTAGACCTAGAGTCTGTCATACAGAGTGAAGTAAGTCAGAAAGAGAAAGACAAATACCGTATGCTAACACATATATATGGAATTTAAGAAAGAAAATTGTCATGAAGAACCTAGGGGTAAGACAGGAATAAAGACACAGACCTACTAGAGAATGGACTTGAGGATATGGGGAGGGGGAAGGGTAAGCTGTGACAAAGCGAGAGAGAGGCATGGACATATATACACTACCAAACGTAAGGTAGATAGCTAGTGGGAAGCAGCTGCATAGCACAGGGAGATCAGCTCAGTGCTTTGTGACCACCTGGAGGGGTGGGATAGGGAGGGTGGGAGGGAGGGAGAGGGAAGAGATATGGGAACATATGTATATGTATAACTGATTCACTTTGTTATAAAGCAGAAACTAACACACCATTGTAAAGCAATTATACTCCAATAAAGTTTTTAAAAAATAAATAAAGCAGGCTATATTTTAAGAATTTCTTATGTAGTTCAATTGACATAATGGATATACAGCAGGGGAGATGCATTTTAAAGTATTTTACCAGGAGAGTATTTCCCAAATCCCTAAGTCGTAAGAATAGAGACAGCAGTTTAGAAAGAGTCGAGCAGAAAGTCTCTATATGTGCATTTCATAAAATGGATTGGACTTCATGAATGTCAGTGTGACAGGATAGCCACTCTGCTGTCCTGCCATTACCAAACAAGATGCTTGTTACAAAAAAGAAATATGCATGACTGGTGAGGATGTTGCGTTATTAATGACTGTGTTCTGCTCTCTGTAAAATACGTTATTGGAATGTTGTCACCTGCACTAAAAGATAGGCACAAACTTTCTTACCTAAATTATCTTGCCAAAGACATTCGGAATATGCTAACTCCACAAATCTCCAAATAGAAAGCCAGTTTAACAAGCCCCCATGTCCTTAAATTTAATGTAGGAATAAAATACCAGAACCCTGACATCTATGGAGGATTCTTCTCTAGTGAGTTGCAAGATATTTCTCTTTATTAATTGTTCCATGCAGTTAGTTTTCATAAGCAAAAGCCAAGCGACTTACATTTTTACTTTGTGAACATACGATCGGCTTATGAGGTATTGTTAGTAGTAAAAATGCATGATGCTAATTAGTCTGAGGATAATGGTCATGACCTCTAGAGAAGGAGCCAGGATTTCCTCTGCTGGGAGCAGGGGAGGGGATATGTATGTGTGAAAAGAATACACGTGTCTTCTTTCTGACATTAACCTCTCCTTCCCCTGAGCTCTTGATTCCACCTTTCCAGGCTCTTTCAGGATTTTGTCCTTTTTAATATTGTCAGTCTCTCTTTTTTCCACTGGCTCCTCCTTCTCTGTGTACAACTCTGGTCAAATCTGCCTTGGCTGGAGAAACTTTCATTGGTTCTCCATGCAGGTCAGACGGCTCCACTAACCTACGTTCACATCCCTCATTTTTGTAACCCGCTGCTCATTTCTTCATGTCCAGAGATCTGCGTTTGCCTCTACCTCTCCTTGGAAATTACACTATGCCAAAACACAAATGAGCTTCTAATCCCAAATCTCATGGCAGCTGTGGTGTGTCCTCAATCTCCTGGCCTCTTTGGAGCATTGACGTTGCTGGTGTTTCCTCCCTGAGACTCTACTTTCTCTGGCCCTGGTGGCAGCCTGTGATCTTGGTTCTCAATTCCCTTCTATCTTGGAATGATCCTTCTGTCCCTTTACTCTCTGAGTCCCCCTAGATGTGGGCACAAGCCTGGATTAAGTCCCCTCTCCTTTCTCCACTCTCTCAGAACCCACGTAGTCTCATGCCTTCCACAAATTCTTCTACATGCAGGGCCATCCAATCTTTCTCCCTGCACTTTTGCCCAAGAGCCAGTCTAGTGTTTCCAGATGCTTGTTAGATAGTTCTACTTGCATCTCCTTCCAGGACCTCCGGTTCATCTAGAATTGGATTTGTCAGCTGTCCTCCAGACCAGCTCTTGCTTCTAATTTCCTTCTCTCTTTCTCTTAAGGATCCCCCGCAGCCTAGACAAGACACATTTTGACCTTAGTCTTCTATTGGGCCCCTTCATCCATCCAGTCACCATCCTGTCATTTTCTGCCTTAATGAGGCATTTCCCAAGTCCTCTGCTTATCCCTACTATTACCAACGGTAGCCAGTTTGGTAAAGCTGGAACTTAATCCATTCCCTATAGGGTTCCAGGTGAGACTTGATCAAGAGAAGAATGTGGTGGCCATGAGAATAAGATTCTTGGATTTATAGCTAGAGGGAGGGCAACTGACTGGCCCCAGATGCTGGACTCTCAAGTCCGTCACCATGAAGCACCCAAGTCACACTTCCCATTGGCCACTCTCAGACAATGACTGAGCATGGCAGGGATACTAAAGCAGGCTTGTACTGTGAGATGGAACATTCCTCTGATGGACTTTCCTCTGATTTTGTTTAAGGACTCCCCAGTGGCTTTGCCAAACTCTCTTAGAATTATACTGATCCACCCAACCTTCCTTTCTTCCCTCTCTCCTTCACCTAGGGCCAGACCTGCTTCATGGTCTGATGGTTCTTTCAGCCTCCCTCCTACCCTGGCTCTCTCTCCATTTTCCTTCACAGATGGTTCCCTTAAAAAGTCTCTTGCAGGGACTTCTCTGGTGGCACAGTGGTTAAGAATCTGTCAGTACAAGGGACACGGGTTCGATCCCTAGTCCAGGAAGATCCCACATGCCGCAGAGCAGCTAAGCCCATGTACCACAACTACTGAGCCTGCACTCTGGGGCCCGCGTACCACAACTGCTGAGCCCACGTGCCACAACTACTGAAGCCTGCGCACCTAGAGCCTGTGCTCCGCAACAGGAGAAACCACTGCAATGAGAAGCCCGCGCACCGCAACGAAGAGTGGCGCCCGCTCGACGCAGCTAGAGAAAGCCCGTGTGCAACAACGAAGACCCAACGCAGCCAGGAAAAAAAAAAAAAGTCTCTTGCATTGTTAACCCCACTTTGGCTTCTACTTCCCAGAGGACCTACAGTAATTCAAAGAATCTGAGCAAGTTTTGAAAGGTGAGGTGAATTAGCAGCCACTGCTCTCTGAAGGTCATAATGATGAGAAGTGAAGACAGACAGATGCAGAGGTGGTCTTTTGGAGGGGGGTTCTTTCTCATCTGGCTGTCTTGCTCTCATCTACTTCATGATTGGCTCTCTTTCCCAGCTGTTGGCCCTTATGACTAACAGTAGCCTGGGCTCACTACCAGACACATGGCTGGAAACCTACAGAAACAGTAGCTACACAGAGATGCAACTGCCCATAGAGATTTCTACCACCTCTCCTTTGTGGTCCCACCCTGGAGGCTACACATACCTATCCTCCAAACTGAAGCTCCAACTTTTCCACCTGTGCCAGTGCTTCAGGGAGACTAGTAAGTGGACTTTTCTCAAATGTTCCAACTCCCCCTTTCAGACGCTTACTTCCATGCCTTCTCTCATGATACTTAAGGTCTGTATCTATAACAAATCCTTATTCCATATACTCAGAGTGGATCTTCTTTCCTGATTGAACCCTGACTGATCCAGCAACCCACCGGTGCCTTTATCATCAAAACTCAAACCACAGCAATAATGGCCTAACTGTTTTCTCTCCCACCAACGCCTCTTGACCATTGCTGCTATACATCTTTATCTTTACACTCCAAGGATGAAAGGTAGCTCTCCATTGCCTATAAAATAAAATCTGCGGCTTTCCTGGTGGCACAGTGGTTGAGAGTCCGCCTGCCGATGCAGGGGACGCGGGTTCGTGCCCCAGTCCGGGAGGATCCCACATGCCGCGGAGCGGCTGGGCCCGTGAGCCATGGCCGCTGAGCCTGAGCGTCCGGAGCCTGTGCTCCGCAACGGGAGAGGCCACAGCGGCGAGAGGCCCGCGTACCGAAAAAAATAAATAAATAAAATCTGAAGCATCATCAGGATCCTCTCCACAAACTAAGTTTCCAAGTTTATGTTCCTCATTCCCCCTGCATGAATTTTTCTCTTTTGCCAAATTGATCTACTCACTTCCCCCCAGTACTCCTTGTTTTTACTCATTCTACCTATTCTTGGCACCACGTCCCATCTTTCTGTTTTCCTGATCCATTTCTGATCCATTTATTCAAATCCAATACATCCTAGAGAAGCCAGTTCAAAGCCCCACTGCCTCTGTGAAGACTTAGCTGGTAAAGATTGCTATTTCTACTGAGCAACTTCCTAAAGTAATTAGGGCTGTCTCCTGACACTTCTCTTCTATCATATGTGTCAGAATGTTGATTTTGATAACCCTTTCTCCATTTGACACAAGATGAAATTCTAAGAAAGTTTTTTTTTTTTTTTTTTTTGGCAGTACACGGGCTCCCCACCGCTATGGCCTCTCCCGTTGCAGAGCACAGGTTCTGGACGCGCAGGCCCAGCGGCCCTGGTTCACGGGCCCAGCCGCTCCGCGGCATGCGGGATCCTGCCGGACCGGGACACGAACCCGCGTCCCCTGCCTCGGCAGGCAGGCTCTCAACCACCGCGCCACCAGGGAAGCCCAAGAATTTCATTTTAAATAGACCTCAGTCACCAGTAAAATGGAAGTAAGTATATACTGTTGAAACGTACACTCAAATCAAATCAAATGTATTTCTTCAACATCTTTATTACAGTATAATTGCTTTACAATGGTGTGTTAGTTTCTGCTTCATAACAAAGTGAATGAGCTCTACGTATACATATATCCCCATATCACCTCCCTCTTGCGTCTCCCTCCCTCCCACCCTCCCTATCCCACCCCTCTAGGTGGACACAAAGCACCGAGCTGATCTCCCTGTGCAATGTGGCTGCTTCTAGTTATATATTTTATTTATTTTTTTTTATTTTTTTATTTTTTTGCGGTATGCGGGCCTCCCACTGCTGTGGCCTCTCCCGTTGAGGAGCACAGGCTCCGGACGCGCAGGCTCAGAGGCCATGGCCCACGGGCCCAGCCGCTCCGCGGCATGTGGGATTTTCCCAGACCGGGGCACGAACCCGTGTCCCCTGCATCAGCAGGCAGACTCTCAACCACTGTGCCACCAGGGAAGCCCTAGTTATATATTTTATGTTTGGTAGTGTATATATGTCCATGCCACTCTCATTTTGTCAGCTTACCCTCCCCCGCCCCACCCCCACAGTGTCCTGGTTCTGATGAACCTAGGGGCAGGACAGGAATAAAGATGCAGATGTAGAGAATGGACTAAAGTGTATTTCCATATGGAGTTTTTTAAACCCCTATCTTATAAAGTGAACTGGATTCCCCTTCCCCTTGTTCAGTGATGAGGATGCAGCTAACACAGTCAGGGGGGTCCGCAGGGCCAGCGTGGTCCTGGTGTTGGGGCTATGGATGAAGAGGCATCCTGCCTGGTTAGGAGACTGCTTACAGAGGGAGGGATGGAGAAATAAGTGAATATATTGGTGATGGTGGGGGAGGGGAAGACTGGAATAAACCCGTGGTGTTCGGTTAGAATTGGAAATATTGGTCTGAACTTATATATTTACAAATGTAGAAATAGGGGTGTGTGTGTGTGTGTGTGTGTGTGTGTGTGTGTGTGTGTGTGTGTGTGTGTGTTGCAGATTGGGTTCTCTGGAAGCAAACACTAAGATGAAGATTGGAGTATAGGATATTTACTAGGGATCAAAACACGTGGAAGGAAACAGCTTGGGCAGAAGAAGACGTTGAACTGCGATGCCAGCCCAGGGCAGTCTTGGTCAGCTCCACTCTGGAGCACACATGGCCTGTCAGATTTTTTCTCACTGCACCAAAATGACCAATCTGTATCCCTTTCTTCAATCAGTCATTAGATGCGGGCTGGCTGCCCAGGAGAGGGGTGATACCGGGCAAGACATTTCTCCGCAACAAGTCCTTCCTTGTAGGCGGATCTGAGTGGTACATTTTCATGTCTACCACAATGCATATGTGTGTGTGTGTGTGTGTGCATGCGTGTGGGTGTGTACATAGATTTCCTGGCTCTCTGAGAAGGCCTAGGAGCAATGAAATCCATTCTCTCAAAGGAACCAAGACTATTCAGAACATGGCTAATTTCACGGCTGATGCAGGGAAAGCATAAGATATACCTGGAACATTTTGTGCTATAAAGTAAGAAATTGATCCAAGAATGCTGAGAGTCTGTCAGAAGAACATAGGCACCATCTTAAAAGGGCTCATCCTGGCCAAATCTGCAATATTTCAGTATCAAAATAAATGATAGTAACAAATTATAACTCATGGAATAAAATAGAGATCCATGAATCCACAAATAAAAATAAAGAAATTGAGGGAAAGGGAAGGATCGACCTACTGTAGAATGACAACTGATAATTGTAAAGGGTTCATGGAACTGAACAATTTGGTGATTATAATAGGAACAATTGATCCAGCAAGATTCATCAATGGATGCTAAAACTAGTAGGTAAAAATTTCAGGAGGACATTTAAGTCTAGAGGTATCTCCCTATAAAATGCTTATTGATGACTTATTGTATAAGGTGTAAAATGCTTACAGTTTACCTTTACAGTGGAGAAATCTGGTTAGATACTGTTTTACCACATAATAACAGAATGGAACATCTCTTTTATCATCTCTAGTGATGGGACAAATCACCATCATGTGCCTCCTGGTACAATGCACTGAGAAGAATACAGCATCACTTCTGTGATATTCCTGCCACGAAGTGGATAAACTGAATCTAAACATGAACAAGTATCAGACAAACTTCAAATGAAGGACATTCTAAAAAGTAACTGGCCTGTACTCTTTTAAAAAAAATCATACCGTAGTCATGAAATACAAAAAGACAGAGGAAGTCAGCAGTGTATGGGAGCCAGCTGGTATTGGCTCAGACCCACTTTAGAAAATCAATTGCGTGCATCTCTTCCTAACACTGCTGCTCAGTGACAGTGATATCAAGTTGGTAACTTGAAATTGTCTAGAATGGGAATATGTACCCCATAAAAATTGGCAACCACTACAAATTAGGGCTTCTTTTTTCTCCCAGTGAGCCAGTTTAGCAGCACAGCCTGGAACTTTTCCTGATTGAAGGGGACAAAGGAGTCATGACAAGTAATGCAACATGTGATCCTGGGTTTGATCCTGGGACAGAAAAGGACATGACGGGGATGACCACAGAAATCGACGTGGGCTCTGAGGACTAGATGGGAGTAGTGTATGAGTGTTCATTTCCCGATTTTGATGACTGTACTGTGGTCATGTAGGAGAATGTCCTTGTTTTTAGGACATGTACAGTGAAGTATTAGAGGGTAATGAGGCATCATATCTGCAATTGATTCTCAAAGGTTCAAAAAAAACCTGTACGTGGAAAAAAATATGGAAAGAGAGCAAAGGACAAGGCAAATGTGGTAAACTGTTAATACCACATTAGGGAATTTGGGATCAGGAAACAGGGTGGAGGCTATATAGTCGTTCTTTTACTATTCGGGCCACTTTTCTGTAAATTTGTAATTATTTCCCCCCAAAATATTAAAGAATTGTATTTTAATCAAATGCTTTTTTTTTTTTTTTTTTTTTTTCCCCGGTACGCGGGCCTCTCACTGCTGTGGCCTCTCCCGCTGCGGAGCACAGGCTCCGGACGCGCAGGCTCAGCGGCCATGGCTCACGGGCCCAGCCGCCCCGCGGCATGTGGGATCTCCCCGGACCGGGGCACGAACCCGTGTCCCCTGCATCGGCAGGCGGACTCTCAACCACTGTGCCACCAGGGAAGCCCCTCAAATGCTTTTAAGTCGGGCTGTGGCTCCCCTCTTTTGCTGCTGGGTCTGATGGGAGTTCAGCCCCTTTCACATCCCACAGAGTTGGAGAAATACTAAAGGAAAGATAGGAATGCATAAATCGCCGTTTGTGATCCCGTGTAACTAAACGCAATGTCTCCTGGGCTCTCACCCCCTTCTCCTGGGTCTGTGGAGAAGTGGAGAAGCTTCTTTTTCACTTCCCGGAAACTCAAGGATTCCTGGATACTGCAAGAATATTACTTCACTGCTATTACAAACAATAAGGATGAGAACACAGTGAAAAGCAGAGCTTTTCCAGGGAAGTACTTTTCTGTTTGTTTTGTTATGAGCAAAATAGGTAGCAAGACATAGGTAGTGTAATGTCTGAACCCACATTACTAGGAATTAAATGCTGGGGTTTTTTTTTAATGCTAAGAAGTCAATTAGTCTTTAAAAAAATTAAGCATTGAACCTCTAATAAATTAATCTTAAATAATTCAGTTTAAAAATAATGATCAGGGATCACTTGGAAAGCAATGGGGTTTGTTTTAAAATTACCTCTTTTTTGATACAGATGAGCTCATTTACAAAACAGAAACAGATTCACAGACTTAGAGAACAAATTTATGGTTACGGAGGGGAGGGTGGGGAGGGATAGTTAGGGAGTGTGGGATTGACATGTACACACTGCTGTATTTAAAACGGCTAACCAACAAGGACCTACTGTAGACCACAGGGAACTCTGCTCAATATTCTGTAACAACCTAAATGGGAAAAGAATTTGAAAAAGAATAGATACATGTATATGTATAACGGAATCACTTTGCCGTACACCTGAAACCAAAACAACATTGTTAATCAGCTATACTCTAATATAAAATAAAATGTTAAAAATAAAATAAAATTACCTCCTTTTTCCCCTCCTTCCTTCCTTCCTTCCTTCCGTCCTTCCTTCCTTCCCTCCTTCCACCCTTCCTTCCTTCCTTCCGTCCTTCCGTCCTTCCATCCATCCTTCTTCCCTTCCTTCTTTTGGTGGCAAATAAGCACTGTGTGTGTGTGTGTGTGTGTGTGTGTGTGTGTGTGTGTGTGACTTTCCCACGCAGACTCAGTGCTCCCCGATGGATTTCACCTTACACCTTTGTTACCCCCACAACACCTACCAGCAGTTCTAGACTTTCCCATGTGTGATTGGGCCACTTAATGAGACAATAGCGGTTACTGCCAATGCTGAAAAAGACAGCAGGTCCCTTGCGGATAGTTATCTCAATTGTCATCATACTTGATCTGAGAGTCAGGATGGAACCGAGTCCTGACAAAGAGCCCACGCTGCTCCAACGGAGGTAAAGGTCCTCTCCACCTCTCCTGCTGTCACAAAGCAATTTACAGCGGAAGGGAGGGAGGGAAGGGGCTGGCTGTGAACCCATTTAGCAGCATTTTTCTCTTGGGCTGCTCAGATTTGTCAAAAGCTCTCAACTTGCCATTTTCAAGGGCCCTGCTGTGCTTCTCTTTAGGGAAGGTTAATAATGCTAATCAGGACTTCCTGTGCCTGTTTACTTGTGGTCAGCTGAGTTCCATCTCTTCCTTAAACTCTAAAAGAAGAAAGTTCAGGGCGGGTTACATGAGTAAGTAACAGGGTCTGCTGCACTGTAAGTGCAGTGGTGAGAAAACCACCAGTCATCTAAGGGGACCGGGGAAGGCCTGTCGGACCTGGATGCATGCTCTCTGATCCTGTCAGTGCCTCTTCCCAGCTGTGGGCCTGGATATGAATAACCAGGTAGCCTCAGGCTTGAGCGTCAGGGGTAGTGTTCTCAGCAAAAGCAAATAAAACTCACACTAACAAAATGTATGTGAACCATTTTAAACGCATAAATATGTATATTAAATCAAGTTAATTTTTTTTCTATCTTTAAAACAAGCTTTTCTCTGCATTTTGGTAACTCCCTAGTGACATTGCAACTCCAATGGTTCTGCAAATAAATGGGCCTTCATGTAAGTATTGCTTAGGGAGCAGGAAGAAGCATTTCCTGCTTCCTCCTTTTCTTTCTCTTAAATGTTTCCTCCTCCCCCACCAAGATATTGTACTCAAATTGACCAACAATTAATATTTATACTTGAGGTATAATTTATATACAGTAAAGCCAAAAATTGAAATTTTAAAAGTATTAAATTCTATTTGAATGATATTAAATTGTATCAATGAAAAGGGATAAATTCAGGCATATTGAAATTTATCTTCTAAAATTCCATCATTTTGTTGTTTCAAACTTCTCCTTTTCTCTAAAATTTATACACATTAACTGGTAATTTTTGCAAATACAGTGTGCACTAAATTATCACTTCATGTAAATAAGAAAGCAAAAACTGTGGAATATTACCCTTTCAGTGCACCCTAGGGATTTCCTTTTAAGTGTTTAATCAGGTGTTTTACACACATTCTAAATGTGTCTAACTTTTTTAAAAACTTCTATATTAAAATTGTTCCCCTCTGTCACCTTTTTGAAGCTGGTTATGTTTAGTATAACCATTTAAAGCAGCTTTTAATTACATACTGCCAATCAAACTCTTGGCATTACGGGCTGTGTTTTAGTGCCAGGGAAGACACCAGTCTTTAATTACCGTTGCATTGTTTCTAATTCCATTTCCAAAGTATATCTGCATCTGGAGTGACAAGACGTTAAAAAAAAAAAAAATTCCTACATTTCACATTTTGCCCTTGCAATCGAAACTGCACAGGACAATGGTAATCAGACTATATTGTTTCAGTCTTAAACGTAACAGTAGCAGGAGATGGGGCTCCTAATGGAAAGAATTAATCATGGGCTTTTTTGATATTCATGGGAGGAGACGGTAATCTTGCTGCAGAGTGACATCCTTTTGAGGGAGCCTGGCTTCTCGCTGTGAAAACCATTCCCATGTGATTTCCTTCCAACACGCCAGAAAGCTGCTTTAATCTTTAAACATGAAGCATTGTGCTTATAGTATCAAAGGTAGGCAAGTTCTCCTACTGAGGTTCAAAAGCAGATAATAATAAGAACCTGGTTGTTAACGTCAGGCTGATGTCAGCTCTGAAATCACTTTTCACTTGATTGAGCCATTTTGTCCTCAGAATCACTTTGTTCTATTCAGCCAAATTTCTTCCAGCCCCTAAGAGTGAGCAGCACACCCAGTGTGTGCTTTCCCCCAGGGGCTTCTGGTCAGACGTGAGAGCCCTACTGCAACAGACATGTTATTTCTCAGCCAAACTCGGATAGCCCGGGATAGCGCAGCAGTTCCCCTCCACCCAGCTCCAGGCTCACTTTTCCAGTGCCCCACAAGCTCTGACACTTCCCAGCCTGATGGGGGCAGTATGTCCACTCCCAGCAGGCAGAGCCCCCAAGATGCCAGACTTTCCTTTTTGCCTGAAAGAACCACCAAGATACTGGGTTTCAAAAAGATTTGCATAGTGCAGTTGTACCATGTGAGGAGCCATCCTGTAAAAAGTCTCCTGCCACAAACAGAGGTAAGTGAACCAGAGAAAATAACTCTCAGAATGAAGTTCCATTAGATCAAGACAAAGCTGAGAAAAAGGAAAACTTCCACAGACTATTAGCATCTAACGTGTTTACACACACACACAACACAGATTTGAGACACTGTACAGTCTGCGGTGCAGGGTGTAATCCAAGTTTGGGGAAGTCCCCAGATTTCTACCACCAGTCTCAAACTCGCCTTAATTTCTTTAGCAATTAACATTATTGGACACAAACAATTAGTCTCGGTTTGTCTTTTGGAGCCCTTAGACTTCCTAATTTGAGGCAGATCCTGGGACAGCTGTGAATCCTCCTTTCTGTGCCCTTATATCACTTCACTTCACTGTTTGTATTAGTTTCCTAGGGCTGCTATACCAAATTACCACAAATCGATGTCTAAAAACAGTAGAAATTTGTTCTCTCATAGTTCTGGAGGCTAGAAGTCCAAAATCAAGGTGTTGACAGGGCTATGCTCCCTCCAGAGGCTCTCAGGGAGGATCCATTCCTTGCTTGTCCAGCTTCTGGTGACTGCTGGCATTCCTTGGCTTGTGGCCGCATCACTGTAATCTCTGGCCCTGTGGCCACCTTGCCTTCTCCTCTTATCTGTGTCAAATCTTCCTCTGCCTCCCTCATATAAGGATATAAATGATTACATTTAGTGCTCACCCAGATAATCCTGGATAATCTCCCCATTTCAACATCCTTAATTATATCCTAGCCTATCTTCATTTTATCCTATCCAAAGTTCTTTCTTTCTTTTTTTCCTTTGTGCCATATAAGGTAATATTCATAGGCTCCACAGATTAAAACAAGGAATATCTTTTGGGGGGCCACTACTCAGCCTACCACACTGTTACTGATTGCTAAAACATGACTTGTCTCTCACTTGAAGGCAGGGGTTAGCTAAGAAAAAAGAGCTGAGTAGTCCATTCCAGCTTGGGACACCTTACAGGTCATCCCAGGCTCCTAGGGCCCTCCCTGATTTAAACTAGCAAATAAGACAGAATACTCAGCTTTTAGTTACGTTGAGAACCTCCAGAGAGTGGAAGTAAATTGTGGGAGGTTTTTCAAACTACCTTAAATTCCCTTTAGGAGGATCCATAAAGAGCTATTTAAATCTGGCCTATGTTTGATTCAAACAAACTTACCATGTAAACTAAAAATGTCATGGGCAGTGTTTATATCTAACACTGTATGTAACTGTACCATATTATTTTACCGTCTTTCAGGTCACCCATTGTTATGAGCAAATAGTTCATTGGACAGGGCTTCAACAGCC
This sequence comes from Lagenorhynchus albirostris, assembly GCF_949774975.1. Lineage (NCBI taxonomy): Eukaryota > Metazoa > Chordata > Mammalia > Artiodactyla > Delphinidae > Lagenorhynchus > Lagenorhynchus albirostris. The sequence continues at coordinate 69,187,848 of NC_083103.1, forward strand.
TTTCAAGGGCTGGATCAGAGGTTGGTGGCATTTGAATTTTAGATTTGAGTCTTGAATAGTTTCTAGCATGACCTTAACCTAAAATCCACTCTGACCTAAATCACCCAGCTTGCTGACCTGTGCCAACCAAATACACTGGATAATTATGCAGTATTGAACATTGTCTCAGTTGGGTACACACATTTAACTTATCTAAGCAAGAGCAGCAGTGCAGCAATGCAACTTGGAAAAGCAGAAGCACCAGACCTTGGCTCCAGTGCTGAATTTAATGGACGATGCATAAATAATGAGAAAAGCAATAAGAGAAAAATAAAAGCGAGGGACCAAGAAGCTTTGCCAGTAAGCTGGTGAGACATTGAAAACTTTCCTCGAGACTTCCCTGGTGGCGCAGTGGTTAAGAATCTGCCTGCCAATGCAGGGGACACGGGTTTGAACCCTGTCCGGGAAGATCCCACATGCCCCGGAGCAACTAAGCCCGTGCGCCACAACTACTGAGCCTGCGCTCTAGAGCCCGAGAGCCATAACTACTGAGCCCGCGTGCCACAACTCCTGAAGCCCGTGCACCTAGCGCCCGTGCTCCGCAACAAGAGAAGCGACGGCAATGAGAAGCCCACGCACTGCAATGAAGAGTAGCCCCCGGCTTGCCGCAACTAGATAAAGACCACACGCAGCAATGAAGACCTAATGCAACCAAAAATTAATTAATTAATTTTTTAAAAAAAGAAAAAGAAAGCTTTCCTCAGAAACTTCAAAGCCTGCTGGTTTGCCTTACTACCTCACCCCACTTTTACTTGTTACCAAGTCAAGTTTACTCTGTACTAACTCTGAATACATTCGTATTGCAAAATGTCTGATAATAATGATGTCCCTGAGCTGCTAATTGATTGTGAAGTGCTTTAAGAGCTTTATGACAGAAGGAAGGTATAATTAGTTATTATTAGATTATGCAATTCATTAAAGGGCAAACAAAACCTCAATGGCAAGTGTTTCTATGTATCTCCAGTGAAAAAATAGACTTGTCAGGCCACTATTCTCTGCTATTAGCAATGTCACCTCACCAGAATGGAATGTGTATATTTTGTCACAATATGAAGTTTTCTTATAAATATTGTTGGGAGCAGAGATACAAGCGTTCATTTAGATGGGATGCTTCATTGAAAATATAATCTGGCCATCATATCTATATACTAACCAGCACTCAAATGTAAATGCCTTGTAAGTGTTTTACATATCATATAGTTGAAAGCAAGAAGGGAATTTATGAGTTAGACACTGTTAGAAGCCCATCAGAGGAGCTCCACATCTGTATATAGAAAAGAGGTTCAATATAAAAGTTATTTTAAAGAGAAATGTGTAAATGGTACTTACATAATCATAGTTCCTGTATGAATTAATATTAATATTATCCACTTTTCTGTATCCTGAAACATCTTCTCAGTGAAAGGTATAATATTTTCCTCTGGGAACCACCAGCCCATAGCTATAGGCTAGCTAGTGCTGTAAATAGCCTTGCTAAAAATCAGGGACCCATAAATTGAAAAGGGCCCCCAAGAAACAAACCTAGAAATGAAAGTTTTGGGCCTGTGATTAGTGATCCTATGGATTAGATAGAAAGTTTGCTGAATGTGTTTATGTTCCATCTACTGGGGAATCATCTGGATTCTTTGCCAATGACAGATGCCCAATTCTACCACCCCAAACTGGGAGATGTATCGGAATCCACAGTCATGGATGCAGCTGGTCTTAGGGAGCCCCAGAAGCAGGGACTCAAATGCTATGGAGAACTCTGTCTCTCTAATCTGCTCTGCTCCTTTTTGTACTTTGGCTTCATTTATTTTATTGCAAGTGGATTTTCTCCACATGGCAAGGGACATGGCACAGGCTGGTCTGGGCTTACAGCCTTCAGGTTTAATGATCTAAGGGAAGGAGGACTCTCTCTCTGATGTGTTTGAAAAATTCCAGGGAAGAGCTCTGGTTGGCTTAGTTTGAGCTACATGACTCTACATGGACCAGTCTCTGAGGACAGGGGAATGGCATAGGGTGTATTATAAATGACCCCACCTAATAGTCCCCATGATTGGTAGGGCCATGTCTGTTTATTTTTAAATAAATAAATTAACAGGGCTTCTCTGGTGGCACAGTGGTTGAGAGTCCGCCTGCTGATGCAGGGGACGTGGGTTCGTGTCCTGGTCTGGGAAGATCCCACATGCCGTGGAGCGGCTGGGCTCATGAGCCATGGCAGCTGAGCCTGCGCGTCCGGAGCCTGTGCTCCGCAATGGGAGAGGCCACAACAGTGAGAGGCCCACGTACCGCAAAAAAAAAAAAAAATCTATTTTTTAGAAAAGGGCAGGAGTCAGCACGTGAACTAAAGCAAGCGGTCCATACGTGATGGGCTGGGTGAGGGAGGGGCTGGACAGGCGACTGCCATCCTCCAGCATAAGCTCTTCAGAACAATTGGATTTTTTCTTAAAGCACACGCATGTATTCCTTTGATTTAAACTGAAGTATAACGGATTGGTAATTGGATGTCAATGTTATTAAACCCCTGGGCTGCTTGGCAGGTTGACACAGTCAGGGGGGAAAAGAACATCTTCTGTCATGGGCTGTAACAGGACAAAACCTACCCCCGACCCCTCGCCAGAATTCATATGTTGAAGTCCTAACACCCAGTACCTCAGGATGTGCCTGTACTTGGAGATAGAGCCTTTAAATAAGTAATTAACTTAAAATGAGGTCCCTAGGATGGGCCTGATCCAATACGACTAGTGTCCTTATAAGAAGAGGAAGATATGGGCCCTGACACAGAGGGATGGCCATGTGAAGACACAGGGAGAAGATGGCCATCTACAAGTCAAGGAGAGAGGCCTGAAACAGATCCTTCCCTCACAGCTTTCGGTAGGAATCAACCCTGCGGACACCCTGATCTCAGACTCCTAGCCTCCAGAACCATGAGAAAATAAATTGCTTCTATTAAGCCATCCAGTCTGCGGTACTTTGTTATGGCAGCCCCAGCAAACTAATACATCTTCCCGCAGTCACCCTTGTCACCAGCAGATGAGCTTCTCCCACCCTTTCCAAGGGAAGAGGAATCCATTCAACAACCAGTTGTTGTGCAGGGGCCGGTAAGGCATCAGGCGCTGTGGCAGCACAGGAGCTACCCAGGGAAGGGAAGGGAAGGATATAAGGCGGGTTCTTTTTTTCCTTAAATCCCAGTGTTCGCTGGCTAGCATATCCAGGAATAGCAAATTCAAGACACATATATACAGATCATTATCCCCCACTCTCATGACCATGATCAAGATCCAAATCAGCCATTGTACTCTACACGCTGAGCCCAGATTCTTGCCTCAGAATCTTTTTTAACACAGTGCTCTGGGAAATCACTACAAATAAGATCGCCACTTGAGTTGAAACTAACTTGCCCTATGAAGCAGAAGCTGCTTACTGCATACCCAAATACATATCTTCTTCTTCCTTACTGAGACAGCCCTGTTTTTATTCAATAAAAGCAATTTCTTTCACCCTCTCTTCTCTCTTATACTGATCAGTGAGGTAGAATGGGAGATATTGGTTGGAAGACTCTCCCAAAGAAGGACAAGTGTCTAGAGTATGCTATTTTGCCATCCCCCTTCATCCTTCCTGCTTTCTGGAATGAAACTGTGATGACTGGAACTTCAGCAGCCATTTGGTCTATGAGTCCACAATGAAGATGGAAGCTAACGCTAAGGATAAAGGAAAAGAAAGATAGAAGAAATCTTTCCTCTCGATGATTATGGAGCCTCCGTACCAGCCCTTGATTGCCTACATCTAGACTCTTATGTGTTTAAACTACTATTATTTTGATTTTCTCAATGCATGCTGCCAGTCCTAAAATTTGATCTAAAACAATGGTATTTTAGAGGTATTGTAGAATTGCTTACTCAACACCAATTATCAACTTCTTCTCACATGTGCCCTTCTATTACATTCTATTTTAGAGGCTGGAAAGCTAAAAATACAAAGATCTATGTCCCTTCCTTGCAGCTGGGATGGCCATATGAAATGTAAGCCAGTTCTGGCCATAGAAATCTAAGTAGAATTCTGCTGGTGATTTTTGAAAAAGGCTCTTCCTTTTTCCTCCATCCTCTTTCTGCCTAGAACGCAGATGTGTGGCCGAGTGGCTCAGGGGCCAGCTTCAACCATGAAGCAACAAGCATGAGGAAAAAAGATGCCAACAAGTTAGAGATGGTAGAGTAAAAATATGGAAGGGCCCGGGTCCCCTATGGCATGGGCAATTACAGAAACCCTGACTGCTTATCTCTGAACCTCTTGTTATGTGAAAACAAAGGAAACTTATTTGTTTCAGCCACCTTGGATGGGATTTTTGTTATTTGTGGCTGAACGCCTTCCCAGCACCATCCTTATTCTAGCCCTTCCGTTCTCAGCTGAGACGTCACCTCCACTGGAATCACCCCAAGCCTGTAGGCTGTATTTGTTTCCCAGGGCAGCCATAGCAAATTATCACAAACTGAGTGGCTTAAACCAACATAAATTTATTTTCTCACACTTCAAGAGGCCAGAAGTCCAAAATCAGGATGTCCGTGGGGGCAGTGGATTCTCCACTGGTTCTTCTAGAAGGTTCTGAAGAGGCCCTCTCCCGTCCCCCAGGCCTCTCCCCTAGCTTTCGGCTGCTCCTGGCAATCCTCGGTGTTCCCTGGCTATAGCTGTATCACTCCAGTCTCTGCTTCTGTCTTTACATGCCCTTCTTTCCTGTGTGTGTGGCTGTGTCTCTTCTCCCCTTCTTGTATGGACACCAGCCATTGGATTTAGGGCCCACCCTAATCTAGTATGACCTCATCTTAACTTGATTCCATACGCAGAGACCCTATTTCCAAATAAGGTCACAGTCACAAGTACTGGGGGTTAGGACCTGGACACATCTTTCAGGGGGACACAATTCAACCCACTACAGTGATGGACCCCTCCGATTGCTCCCTTGGGGACCCATGGTATTACAATACCACATACCTCACTCAGCTCATTATATTGGAAAGAGCCTTAAGCTGGGCCTTCAGAACACTTTCTAGTGCCGGCCATCTCACCAATCATTTTGATGGTCTAGCCACATTTTTAAGCTCTTCAATGACTCAGTTTCTTTAACAGTAATATGGGAATAAAAACACCTGCTCTGTCTATAGGCTTGATGTGAAAAGCCACTGAAACAGCAGAGATGACACAGCCTTGAAAAACATAAAGATTTTTCAAGAAGTAAGGCCTTCTGGACTTCCTCTCCTTCTTCAACAGCATCATCATTATTTATCTCTGGTATTCAAATGCCTAACGATGAAATGGAGAATAGGAATGAACTTGGGTAACTGGAATTGGTGAGTAGAGACAAGCAAAGACTTAACTTGTTTTCCACTTGCATTGGGGGCGGGTATCCCCAAAGGCAGCTTGGAGACTGGGTCAGAAGAAAGCAGCAGTGGAAGGAGCCTGGAGCTTTGGCTGGACCAGGGCTGAGTCTGAAGGATATGGTCCTGGGATGGAAAGCTGACCAGCCAATAGGTACTTCACCAGCCTCCCAGGCAATCTAATCCTCCCAATTGTCTCTCTCATGCCGACCTGGACCTCACAACTTTGCTATCATTCTTTAAGGGCTCTAAAAACATTAACTTTTTAAAACATAAGAAAAAATATAGTAATTTAATAAAAGCTCACGTTACCCCTACCTAGATTTAACCCATATTAATATTTCACCATATTTAGTCCAGATTATTTTTAAGAAACCAACCATAAAGGTACATATGAAGCCCCCTATGTACCATCTTAGTTTCCTTCCTCCTTCCCATTGTTTTCAACTTGGTGTGTATCTTCCTGTGTGTGTTTTATGTTTTTCTACATATGCAAGTAGCTATATTTTCAAATGTTCAATATCATCTCCTACATTTAAGATTTTTCATAAAAGGCATCATTCCATACAAATTTTTCACACTTGTTTTTTTCACTCACCATGATTTTGAGATGTATCCATGTTGCTACATATAAATCTAGTTTATTCATTTTAACTGCTAATATTATTAAATTATATGAATAAACCACAATTTATTTTTCTACTCCCCTGCTGAGGAGCAATTAGATTCTTTCTAATTTTTTACGTCGTGGTGCTTCAGTAAACAACCTTGTATTCCTCCTCACACCTACATAAGAGAGTTTCTCTAGATCTACCTGTAACCCAAATAGTTGGGTTATGGGGTATAGGCATCTTCAATTTCACAGACATTCTACAGTTTAATGTCATTTGAGTTAACCATTTTCCTCAATATGGTTTGAACTTTAGTGTCTTATTTAAGAAATCCTTTTCTACACTTAAGTTTCTAGAAATAGTCGCATATTTTCTTCACCTGTTTACAGGTAGGCCTTTAATCCACCTGAAATTTATTTTTGTGTGTGTTGTGAAGTAGGGATCTAATTTTGTACTTTTCCGTATGAATGGCTGGTTACCCAGAACCATTCTTTGAAAGGTCCATTTCTTCTCCATTGACTCATACTCCACCCTTGTTGGTGGAACCGTTCTTCTCCATGGGATTCTCTATGTGGGTTGGGGTGGAGCTTCAGCTCTGTATTCTGTCCCAGCTGTCTACTTTGGCACTAATACCACATTTTTAAGTGAATATAGCTTCATAATAAGTCTTAATATCTGTAGAGCAAGTACCTTTCTAAATTCTTCAAAATTCTCTTGACTTTTCTGGGCTAAGTACCTTTTTAAGAAAAAAGGAAAAAAAAAAGAAAAACTGGGTGAGTCAAGGCTGACAACTTAAAAGAATAACATATTTAATGGCATACGTTTAACTAAAAACCCTTTAGCACTTTTTGTCACTGAGCAGAAAGCAAGTTTGGATAGAGTCTATTCATAACAGACCTTCAGACAGGGAAAGGAGGCAGGGTGTCTGACTGGTATGGCCCAGGCTGGTGAAGAGCCAAGGTGGGGCATTCTGGAGAGACAGGGGGAGGGAGGATGGCAAAGAGGCAGCAGGACCCATGCAGCATCTTTCACAGCTTGCTACAGGGGACCCCTGTGTCATAGAATCTCTAGCCCCAGTTTCCTAATATGTAATATGGATATAATAATACCACCCTTTCAGAGTTGTTTTCTGGAAGACAGAGATAATGCACCTAAGACCCTGCCTAGCATACATTAAGGAGGTGCTTAATGAATAGCAGCTATAAGTTTTATCATTATTAATTACCATCAGTCTATCCAGCACCCCCTCAGCAATACTGACAATCCCCAATTTCCCAGAATATGGGGTTTTTTTTGTTTTTTTTTTTGCGGTACGCAGGCCTCTCACCGTTGTGGCCTCTCCCGTTGCGGAGCACAGGCTCCGGACGCGCAGGCTCAGCGGCCATAGCTCACGGGCCTAGCGGCTCCGCGGCACGTGGGATCTTCCCGGACCGGGGCACGAACCTGTGTCCCTTGCATCGGCAGGCAGACTCTCAACCACTGCGCCACCAGGGAAGCCCCAGAATATGTTTTTAAGCATCAGTTTAGGACACATTTTACCATTGCGGTAGATGTCTCCAAAGATGGCTACAAATAACTCTTCCCCTAATTGTCCTTGCTGCTTCTCCCACCAAGAGGTAGAATCAGTTTCCCTTTCCCTTGAATCGGAGCTGGCTTTGTCACTTGCTTTGACCAACAGAATATGGTGGAAATGACACTGTACCCAGTTCTGGGCCTTTCTCTTAAGCGCTCAAGGGGTCTGGCACTCTGATTTCATGCTCTTGGAAGCCAGCAGCATGTTGTAAGGAAGTCCAAGCTATCCTGCTGGAGGATGAGACCGTGTGCAGAGACAGACCACGTGGAGGAAAGCAGAGCTATCTCAGCTGACTGTCAGCGCCCAGACCCCAGACATGAGAGAGAGGCCTTCATGGACCTTCCAGCCCAGCCCATCCGCCAGCTGAACGCAGTCGTCTGCGTGACCCATGTGGGACTGAAGAACTGCCCAGTCAGCCCACAGAATTGAGGAAAACAATAAATCTTGGTTGTGTTAAGATGCTAAGCTTTAGGGTGCTTTGTTACCCAGCAATAGATAACAAATCATTTAGACACAACAGCTTAAATATGTTGGTCGTATTCCCCCAAGACTAGTAGGAAAGCCTGCTTAATCCATAAACATGATACACGTGCAATGAGAAATAATAGAAAATTTGACAGACTGATCCAGTATACCTAGAAAATCTAACAGGGCCCTGAGTATTGACATGCAAATGAAGATAAGAACTCCCCATCAGAATCAGACACACTAGAAAAGGACTCACCGTCTACCTGAATTCCTATTCTTTCCCCTGGGGCAATCTGTTTTTTAAAAAAGAAAGGAGAGAGAAAGAATCATTAAAAAAAAAAAAAAACCCTTCAGTTCCAATCACTCTTCAAACTTAGAACGACTTTCACAGCCTCAGTCAAGTTTGTCAAAAAGTAATTTTCTGCCTAATTTATTTTCGCAAGATGCAGACCTTCTCAGAGGCTGGAGGAAAACATCCCTTTCCTACAAGGGTGAGAATGGAACTAGATTTCTTCCAAGGTTCCCTTCCTTCTGGCCACTTTGCAAGGGTACCAAGGACAGGCTCTGCTTAACCCAGCAGGTGCCCTGCTCTCAGGAAGCCTGGAGAATCCCTCCCCTCCGTGGCAGCACCAGGAACCTACTTTTGATTCTCTGCCATCGCTGATCTGTTAGCCCCATGGTCACGGTCAATTGGAAACAGAAATCCTGGTTTCTTGGGGGCTGTTACACAACTAACAATATGAAGAAACCCATGTGGTTTCTTGTTTACACAGGGGTCAAACAGAGGTGGAAGAAACTGAAAACCAATTTTGACTTCAGCTTTACTAAGTAATTTACAACAATGCAGGCAGAGATAAAAATCTTCCCAGAAAAGGAAAGCAGGCAGGTAAGTTACTGTGGCTTTCTAAATGATCCCTGGTTTTTTTGCTTATCTTCTCTGTCTTTTTTATTTTTTAAAAGCTGCTCCTTTGCCTCATTATTTCTGTATATAAATGAGAAGAATTTTTGTTAGTGAATGGCCCTGTAGTGAACGACACCATTTCCCAGCACAGTATCTGTGTGTTTGGTGTCCCCATCCCATATCAGCGCACCCCCAACCTTTGCCTTTTTACCCCAAATCCAGTTGCAGGCTGTCATGAAACATTAGTGATTTTTAATTACAGAGTCTATTTACCGTGATAGAAATGATCGCGCAGAGAATTCGGGGCATGCACCGGCACTCTCAAACCATTCCACTGTGCTTCTTTTTGTGCATTCCTGGACTCCCTTATTTTCCATCGAGAAGGTGGCTGAATCCCCTTGCAACTTCTGGAATTAAGATGCATAAACTATGGGTGGTTTTGACATAGCAGAGAAAGGATGATTTTCACCAGACCCTAAATTCACACTGATCTTGGGGAGATCTTGCTAAGTCCCAGATCAGCCTTGCCACAAAGAAGAAACGAGGGGAGAGAATACAAGAGTTCAAAGGGCAGAATGGGCCCCTGAACTACCTTTGGTCAGCACCTATCACGGACTGGGCTGGACACCTTATACATACGACTTTTCACCGTCCATTCTGACAAGAGCTCTCTGAGTTAGGTGGTCCTGTCCCCATGTTATGGATGGTTACCACACCTCCACCTGGAACGCTCCCCTCCCTCACCATCTGGTTACCTTCTCTTGCTCCTTTGGGATCACTCAGTCATTGCCTCTGAGAACCTTTCCCTGGCCTCCCCTCCTGACCCCCCTCCCCAGGGCTCTGAACTCCCACTGCAGCCTGCTCTTATGACCCTTATTATATGCTGTGTGCAAATCATTTGTTTACTTTCCCTCAGCCTCTACTAGACCCCTGGAGGGAGGAATTTGATCTTATTTATCTCTGTGGCTCTCAGACTTAGCACCATGCCTGGCGTATGGTCTGTGCTTAGTAATTGGTTGTGGAATGAGCTGAGTGAATTGCCCCTGAGAACACAGCAAGGGGTGGAGCTTATGCATGGGGCAGGTCCTTTTGATTCCCAACCCTTATCACAATAGCTTCTATTCAAGACTTTTTATTAAGGAGTCATAGTATGCAGAGCATTGTTTCAGAAAAAAAAAAAGGAGAGGAAAACTCATTATCCGAGTTTAAATTGATGTTAGAGGTCATGGTGAATCTTCCGGCATTCTCTGAGAATAGGCATGCAGTGGTATGCTGCTGTAACAACAAGGGGTAGACCTGCAGCGCTGTGTAGAATGAATTCGCTGTTTGTGTAGACACCTGAGAAATCCCACCTCCTTTCCAACCCACCTGTGCCCCTGGGGGTCTCTAGGACTGGGGGATGACAGCACCTCCTGCTGCCTTCCTTCAGAATACAAAGATTTCAGAACATGCTGAAAAATACCCAGCCCGAGAATTGAATCTCGTCCCCTGTTATGAGCAGGATTGTGTCTCTACCTCTACCACCCACTCCCTGCCCAGAATTCATATGTTGAAAACCTAACCCCCAGTAACCTCAGAATGCAACGGTATTTGGAGATGGGGTCTTTAAAGAGCAAATTCAGTAACAACGTGGTCATTTGAGTGGGCCACGATCCAATAGGGCTGGCTGGTGTCCTTGTAAGAAGAGATTAGGATATGGGTATGTTATCGAATCAGGCCGCGATGCTCACGGCTTACAGAATCAATACTCACAAATGGTAGAAAGGGAAGGTGCCTTTAATCAGAATGCCAGCTATCTGGGGAGACGGTGGACTCAGCATCCCCCAAAAACCACCTCCGAAGATTCTACTTGGTCATGAAAGCTTTTGAAGGGAAACAGCGAAGTGATCTCAGTTAATCATTGAGATAGGGAGTCAGAGTCGGTGACATCCCCCACGGTGTGCAGGCTGGTCGATTCCTCGTGATCTTCCTCTAGATGTTATCTTGTTCACAGTTTGGTCATACAGTTTGTTCACCAGATTACTGAAGGGGAAGCTAGGGAAGAGATCTGGTTATCTGTTGATTACTTATTCTTCATTTCTACTTCTTTGATCTACAGAAAGAACCGACAAGTTAGGCAAAGTATTGTGTGATTAAAAGATTTGAAAGGTGTGCTAGGGCTGGAGATGAGTAGAGCATGGGGTTGCAAAGAGCTGCTTACGTGTACACAGAGAGGGAAGACAATGTGAATACCCAGAAGAAGACAGCAATCTACAAGCCAAGGAAACATACCTCAGAGGAAACCAATCCAGCTGACACCTTGATTTCAGACTTCCGGAGTCCAGATTGTGAGAAGATAAATTTCCGTTGTTTAAGCCACCCTGCCTGTGGTACTTGTTATAGCCACCCTAGCAAATTAACGCATCCCCAAAAGTAAAAACTGAACAAACAACTTTAATTTTCAAGCCCTGACAAGATATTTTTGAGTAGCCAAGTAGTGGATGGTCAAAATGGGTCAGTTTTCCCTACACCAAGAAGGCATGGCAAAAGGAACGTACAGAGACGGACAAAACTCTGCATAATAATATAATGTTCTACTTCTATTACGGTGCCAACGAAAAATCAATTAACAGTCAATCTAAGAAAGAAACAGAGAACTTTATTTGAGCCAACCTGAGGATTATAACCTGGGAGACAGTCTTTCAGAAAGTTCTGAGGACCGTTTCACCCATTAGAGGTCAAAACAGTCATATACATTTTCGAGACAAAGGATTATACATCAAAGTAACATACTGACAGTGTATACAGTCCAGATCTGCATGTACAAGGTGGGTAGTGGGCCATCGTGACCCCTTACAGGATTGAGAAAGGAGTGTTATCTCCTAAGGAGTTACCTTTCTTGCACCAGGAGAAAATTGCTCTTTTCAGTCGAGCAGGCATTCCTGTGTTTTCTAAGGAGGTCTGGATAGGTATGAATCAGATGCACGGTGCACACCAAAGAGGAGGAGTACCCCAAACGAGCAGAGAGAGAATTTTATGTTGAAAATTTTTCTAGTCCTGCCTTCAAAATAATTTTATTTCACTGATGGGCCAGAGTACTTCAGTGGATCCTGTTGCGGATTAGAAATATGTTTCGTTTCCTCAGTATGGATTTAGATTGTACTGTGCGTGTGTGTGTGTGTGTTGTTAGTGTGCCAGTGTGTCCAAGTGCCCTAACAGTTATATCTAGGATCACCCAGAAAGCTGAAGAGGCCCATGTGCACCTCTCCTCAGCTAAGAGACTTTGAAGAGGACAAGTTAAGGCCGATCCTAAACTATTCTGTTACATTTGAGACTTGTTGGTACAACTCAGAGACTTTGTGAAATGTACTGATGCGATTTCTGTGTTCCCAGCGCTTAGGGCCAGAAAAACTCCCGTTAAAAAGAAACACCAGGGGCTTCCCTGGTGGTGCAGTGGTCGAGAGTCCGCCTGCCAATGCAGTGAGACAGGGGTTCGTGCCCCGGTCCGGGAACATCCCACATGCCGCGGAGCGGCTGGGCCCGTGAGCCATGGCCGCTGAGCCTGCGCGTCCGGAGCCTGTGCTCCGCAACGGGAGAGGCCACAATAGTGAGAGGCCTGCGTACCGCAAAAAAAAAAAAAAAAAAAGAAAGAAAGAAACAACAGGCCCAAAATGAAGTCACTTGTGTTAAGGTCCCAAGTCAGCAAACCAAAACATAATATCCAACCTAACTACAGCTACAACCTCCCCCCAGATTGTAACCTTTAACCATTCCACCTGGAATTACCTGGTTAGCACCCAACAGGTCCCTTCCGTTCCCCTTAGGAGGTCGAGCCTGCCTAAAACAATGCCTTTTTGGCTAACAGTTTCCCTTTTCTGCCCCTCTCCACCTCCCTTTTCTACAACTCATTGGAGCTTCTTTTTTATTGCTAGATGGAATGTTGCCTGACTCATCAATCGTTGGATAAAACCAATTCAATCTTCAAATTTACTCAGTTGAATTTTTGTTATTTAATACTCCTAAGGGTGGGCAGCAGGATTTCCATTAAAGGGTGATGGTTCTGTACGCTCTGAGCTTTGAAGAAGAATGCTCTACCTGAGGATGGAGATCCTGGCTGGGAATTGGGGTGTGTCCCCCCAGCCCAGGGTTCCCCTCTGAAGGGTGAATTCTGCACATGCTTTACCATTGACTTTGAGGACAGCCATTTGGTTTTTCTTTAAGACCCTTTCCCCTCACCCCACCCTCACCCCCATTTATTATCATTCCCTCTAGTTAAGCTAGCTGTTTGGTAAAGTCTGACACACCCATTCATTGACTCTTGGGTGATGATGTTGTGGGAAGCAAAGGGTTTGGACAGTAAAGGGGGTGTGTGCACTACCCACTTGTACCCCTCCACTGATGCCCCACAAAGGGGCAACTTCCTACTGGGAGCCCTGTGCCCTGGAGGGCAGGCAGAGAACCAAGTGAGAGCTGGGAAGTGGTGATGAAGCATGGGCAGCATGGAAATGATGATCTCGGTGACTCAGGGACCTTCAGGGAGGATCTTGACTTTGGGATTATAAGTATGGGTGGCAGATATGGGAGAAAAAGGAATTGCCCTAACAAGCCTTTTCAAAAGGGGGCTAAAACTTCCTCGGAACCCTCAGTCCCTGAATGGAAAGATGGAAAGAGCTGGATTTAAGGTAGATTGTTTCTCCTGCATGTCTGGCAGTCTGCCACCTGGACATTCTCAGGACGCAGCTCTGTTTGGGAGAGGACAGAGGCCCCGGAGGCACGTTGCTCCCCAGGACTTGTGCATGAACGCTTGGGCAGTCACAGGTGGTCAATAGGGTCCACTTGGAGCCCTTGTCTGAGGCTTACCTGGACTCACTAATGCAAGACACAGGAGAGCATCTGCCCCACAGACACGTGGGCAATGCCTGCAACCCTGACCATCAGGGAATTAGTGAAGATTTATGCTGACTCATGCTGTTGCCCTATTCTTTCTTTCTTCTTTCTACTGCAGTGAAGCCTGAGTAGTCTCATGTAATTCTGGCCCTCAATAAACCATATCTTTTCTGTCCTCCATTTTCAGGAAAAAGAGGCAAAGCACAGGTAAACAAGCTGTGATTAGGAATTTATTATTTTAATCATTTTTTTCAGGGCACAAAGGAGGGCAAAAATAATACCTTACTTTACAAAGTCTTTACTTACCAGAGTGTTTTCATATCTGATAGCTCATGGTCTTCACAGTCTCCAAGGTCAGATATTATCTCCATGTTATAATTAAGGAAATTAGGGTTCAGAGAAACTGATTGATTTGTACAGGCCACACGGTTGGAAAGTGATCAACTGGGCCTCAAATCCAGTATTGTGACTCCACATTCCACACTCTTTAATATCATATTAGTGCCTACTATGTTCCAGGCTTCACATTGAAGGGTATGATGTATTATCTCATTAAATTCTGCACACTTCCCATTACAAACAGAACCTCTGATCCACCTCCAAATCAAGGTCATGTCCAGGACAGCAACATTGGAAAAGTGTGCCAGGGAATGTCCCTATTCAGAAGCTTCTTTACTGATGGCTCAGGGAAAAGAAACAATGCTGATTGTAGTGACTCCTGGGGTTTGGAAATCTGTTCTGGGCATAGGATCTTGAAGTTGAGCTTGCATCTAGACTTTTAAGAGTCTAGACCAGTGCTGTCCAAGGGAACTTTCTGTGAGTTCTAGTGGAGATGTCCTATATCTGCACCGTCCCATACAGTGGCCACTAACCACATGTGGTTATTGAGCACTTGAGATGTGGCCAGTGTGACTGAGGAACTGTTTAAATTTCATCTAATATATATTGCTTTAAATTTAAATACCCACACATGACTGACTAGTGGCTGCCATGTTGGATAGCATAAGATTCTAGACTATCAAATCATGCAAACTTGAATTCAAATCCCAAATCTGAATGTCCCAAATTCCCTAAGTACCAGTACCCTAAACTGGGCATAACAAGATCTACTTAATAGAGATACTGGATGTAAAGTGTCCAGGAGAAGGCCTGGCACCTAAGAGGTGCGTTTTATTTGTCACAGTTGCAATCAGTCTCTAATCACTGCCAGATGGTAAACTTCATGCGGGCAGTGACTCTACCTTATTAACATATGCATCCCTAGCAATTAGCACAGCCTGAGATAATAAAAATATATATTGGTGTCTCTTCCCTGGCTCCTGACCCAGGACTCCTGAAACCTTGTAATTTCCTAAGTGATAAGAACCCTAGGAGCATCTTTTGTTCTAATATTTGGTGTTTGACCCTGTCCTGACATAGGGCTCCTAAATCCCATGTAAATTCCTAAGTGATAAGAGCAGAGCACTTGGACTATGTTTTGTTCTAATGAGGTGACTCCTGGCTGGGCACTAGAAAGGTCAAGTCATAATTAGAAGCTTGGAATGTTTAGCCCCTTCCTCTTTCTCCAAGGAGGGCAGAGGGGCTAGAAATGGAGTCAATAATAGATCATATCTACGTGGGGAAGTTTCATTGAAATCCCAATTGCATAGGATGCAGAGAGCTTCCAGGCTGGTGAACACATCCATACCAGGAGGCTGACACACCCCAACTTCATGGGGACAGAAACTCCTGCGCTCAGGACCCTCCCAGACCTTACCCTTTGTACCTCTTCATCTAGCTGTTCAACTGTATCATTTATCATATCCTTTAATAAACTGGTAAATGTGTTTCCTTAGTTCTGAGATGCTCTAGCAAAGTAATTGAACCTGAGGAGGGGGGGCGTGGGAACCTCCAATTAGTAGCCAAGACAGAAGTTGTGGATAACCTGGGGACCTGCTATTTGTCATCGGCATCTGAAGGAGGATGGGAACATTCTTGTGAGACTGAGCCCTCAGCCTGTGGGATCTGACACCATCTCCAGATGGATAGGGTTAAATAGTGAGTTAAATTGTATAGAACACCCTGCTGGTGTCCTACAGAGAATTACTTGTTGAGGTGGAAACCCCATACATTTGGTGACCAGAAGTGTCAGCTGTGTGAAAGTAACGAAGACTCACAGGAGAAGGGAAAATTGTAGGTTTTTCCAATTTACACAGTATACATAATAGGTATTCAATACATATGTCTTGAAACGAATTGAACGAAAGATGGCAAGCTGGGCTGAAGCAAGGCCAAAAAGGGTGATTGGTGCCCACTGTCTCCTCTGCCCTCAAAGTGCGTTTTTCCTGAATTGCACTTGGAGGTAACACCATCTGCCAGTATTGGAAGATATTACAAGAAACGATACCATAAAATTTGCGTTCCGCTGTTGTAAAGATGCAGCTGAGGGTGTTGTTCACTCTGTTAAACGGTGAGATTTTTATGAGGATACTTAGGATAAATCCAAATTTTATATTTAGGATAAAATCTAGGATAAATCTGCCTTAGAGTAGATTATCACTACTTGCGCGGTTACATTCTGTTTTATATCGTGACACTCTCAACTATATAGTGGTGAAGTTTTTGTGTGCGCATTGGGTACCACAGGATGTCTGAAAAGTCTGGGAATGTAGGATAAACTTATTTTTAAACAGCGTGTGAGTTACTTTTAACTAACTGACTAATATGCTGACTAATATGGATGTGTCCAAAATAAATGCACCACGGAATTTCAGATTGTTAATCCGAAAAAAAGAACAAATACATTATCTTCCCTGTGTTTTGAAACTTTTATTTTTGCCACTCTGTTTTATATTTATTGTACGTTTTTCAGATTAACCATTAGACCCACTGCTTAAAATTTAGAGGTACTTTACTTGCAAAGATGTCCGGAGGGGAAGCATATGATTTGAAAAAGTAACTGATCTATTGTCTAAAAATAAGCTTGCTCTACGTTTCCTGACTTTGAACATCCTGTAGAAAGCTTGCAGCCAAGATGTGGGTCAGCTTTAGTCAGGGATTTGTTGTTGTTGTTAAGAACAGAAACCACTAAAAAAATTTTTTTATATACGAATAAATGCATTCATTCATTCATTAAATAGATGAAACAGAATCTACTCAAACTAACTAAACCAAGAAGGGAGGGTGTCTGGAAGAAAATACCGTCACACTGACACTGAGAATAGTCTCTCTCCCAGGAGAGAGTCTGATTAGCTCTGTCCAGGCAATACTTTGCCCACCCCACTCCCCAATTCCTGGTCCAGTCGGCAGTAGCAGCAGAACCGGGTCCACCACAGCACAAACTAGGCCGCAGCAAGAGGAAAGGGAAGAAGTGGCTGAGACTGATTTATCCTTAAGTGATGTCTCCTCCATTCTTTATGTTTTAGGAGTCCTCATAAGCTACCTTAAATATTTTGTGGAAAGATGGAAAAGAGAGGTGGCGGGAGGGACTGAGGATTTGAGGGAACAAAGATGCAATTATCATTTATTTAACAAACATTTATCAAGTGCCTGCAATATAAAACCGTATAAGACACAGTTCTCGTAAACCCAGTGAAAAGTTACTCTTGGTACCAACTTTGGCACAGGGCAAAGGTGACCAGCACTTGCTTTTCAGCTTTTACCTTTTCAGGCCTGCATGATAAAAGCCAGCATTCAGAGTGACAACCCAGGCACCCCAAGAGTTCCTATCATCACAGAAAGATGAACTTTGTATGTTCATGGAACTGAGGGCAGAAAAAGGAATTTGTTCATTTGGAAATATTTTCAACAAGATCTGGACAAAAGAGGCTTCAGAGTTAAGTTTAAGTTAATCTTCTAGTAAACAGAACATTCCATTCCCCATCTAAGCCCTTTCTGTAAAAGATTCATGTCAATGAGTATTGATAAGTAAAGAAGAACTGAAAAAAAAGGAACCTCCACAAAGGAACTCCATGGGGAACATCATTTAATGGTAGACGCAATCTGAGTAAATGCTGCCTGCATGATCTGCAGGTTCCTGTAAAGTGTGCAAAAGATACGTCAAAATAGGGAAGCACCAAACCGAGCCTACTGTTTTTACACATCAGACTGAGGAACTCTGGGAAAATCTTAGAGGGGGCTGCTGTTTGGCAATTATAATAATAGCTAACACATCAGACACCACTATGCTAGGCACTTAGTATACAAGATCTTCTTTAAATAAGGTACATATACATACGCACAAACATATACACGTGCCTTGTATATAACTCTGAGAAATAAGTTATTATCATCCCCATCTTACAGATGAAGAAACTGAGTCTTGAAGAGTGAATAAAGCCTTTTGATTACCTAACACAACCCGTTTTTAAGAACTTTTTGTGGCTTAATAAGTTAATGTCTAAAGAGCAGAATATAGAGTTGAAAGTATACTGAGTAATTACTCAGTAGTTGTCCAGAATCTAGGTAATTCTGGCCTGGAAATAGATTTTGGAGGACCTAAATTGGTCATTTACTTAAGTGGGTTTTAATTCTACAATTTAAATCACCCACAACTTCCATCCCAACTCATGCAGAGAAGTGACCACCACTTATAAAAATCCATAAGGAAGTCTGATTCTTTTTTTTTTAATTAATTTATTTATTTAGTTTATTTTTTGGCTGTGTTGGGTCTTCATTGCTGCGCACAGGCTTTCTCTAGTTGCAGCGAGTGGGGGCTACTCTTCGTTGTGGTGCATGGGCTTCTCAGCATGGGCTTCTCATTGCGGTGGCTTCTCTTGTTGTGGAGCACGGCCTCTAGGCGCGTGGGCTTCAGTAGTTGTGGCTCGCGGGCTCGAGAGTGCAGGCTCAGTAGTTGTGGCACACAGGCTTAGTTGCTTCGCGGCATGTGGGATCTTCCTGGGCCAGGGCTCGAACTCGTGTCCCCTGCATTGGCAGGTGGATTCTTAACCACTGCACCACCAAGGAAGTCCCAGGAGTCTGATTCTTGAGTTCAGTTGTGGAACTCAGCCAAGAGGCTTTTTAACTCCAGCACACATGTGATGGGGTAGCGTAATCACATTGAGTCAAGATCAAATCTGACAACAGGGAGGTCATCTATTAAAGAAAATCATTTGAAGATCACCGCAGAATTGCTTATTAAAAGCGATCATAAACCATGGTGCAAATATTGATATTTTATTAAAATTTTTATTACTGTCATTTTAAGTGAATGGCTTAGCAGACTACTTGTCTGTTCTGGGGCACCCCAACTTGCCTGTAATGAGTTGACCTTATAAAATCAGTGAAATCAGACCACACCATAAAAACTGGGGCTGGGCAGCCCTGTGAGGGCTTCTCTGCAAAATCAACAATCGACAACAAAGGCTGTACTATCGGACCAGGACAACGTCACGTGGAACGCAGAAGGAATGAAGTTGCTTTTGGCAAGAATATAAGATCAGTAGATAGTTTGGGAGCAACAGAAGGGGAAAAAGCACTTACTTTTTCAGTTTTGTGGTCACCAATGTGGGTGACGCACTGTCCCCTGGTACCCTTTTACTTTCTAGTTGAGCGTTTCCTCCTGGCCTTACAGGCCTTTTCTCCAGGCTCTTAAACAGAAGGAAACATTCCGTCCGTTTCTCTGTCATTAACTCCTGAGCGTGTATGCTCTTCTCTCTCTTCTGGTAATCACACTGTATTAGTGTAATTCAGCATTATCTTGTTTCACTGTGGTCTGCGCCACAGGGAGGGCGGGGATCTGACGTGGAAAGCAAATGTCCCCTAAGGGAGAGCAAGTGAGCAAGGCCATTCTAGCGCATGGTGGCGGGGGGAGTGGGGTGGGGGTCGGGGGGAGGGGCAGGGGACGGGGAGGGAAGGGGGAGGGGAGGGGGAGGGGATGAGGGGGAGGGGCGGGAGACTGTCTGCTGCTTCACCCCACCCCCCACCCCTAGCTTGCAGCTCCAGGTTTTCACATTGGATATGACAGCCCTGGAAGTTCTCCTCCCAAAAGTATAAAAGAGGGCTTCCCTGGTGGCGCAGTGGTTGAGAGTCCGCCTGCCGATGCAGGGGACACGGGTTCGTGTCCCGGTCCGGGAAGATCCCACATGCCGCGGAGCAGATGGGCCCATGAGCCATGGCCACTGAGCCTGCGCGTCCGGAGCCTGTGCTCCGCAACGGGAGAGGCCACAACAGTGAGAGGCCCGCGTACCGCAAAAAAAAAAAAAAAAAAAAAAAGTATAAAAGAGCATATGTAAAGTTAGTTTTTAATGCAGTCTTAAAGGACAAGGGGATATTCTGAAATGGGGTTTTGGCGGCTAAAACATTTAGAATACATGTGAATATATAAGAAAATGGTTGTGGTGGTGGTCTCTGGGGAGAGGAACTGAGAGACTGGGATGGGGATGTATAAATCCTCTTATTAAACAGGCTTTTTTAAAATTGAAGTACGGTTGATTTACAATGTTGTGTTAGTTTCAGATGTACAGCAAAGTGATTCAGTTATACATATTATTTTCAGATTATTTTCCATTATAGGTTATTACAAGATATTGAATATAGTTCCCCGTGCCATACCAACCTTGTTGTTCATCTGTTTTATAGGTAGTAGTGTGTATCTGTTATTCCCAAACTCCTAATTTATCCCTCCCCCACCCTTCCCCTCTGGTAACCATAAGCTTGCTTTCTATGCCTGTGAGTCTGTTTCTGTATTGCAAATAAGTTCATTTGTATCATTTTTTTAGATTCCACATATAAGTGATATCATATGATATTTGTCTTTGTCTGACTTACTTCACTTAGTGTGATAATCTCTAAGTCCATCCATGTTGCTGCAAATGGCACTTTTTCATTCTTTTTTATGGCTGAGTAATATTCCATTGTATTGTACCACATCTTTTTTATCCATTCATCTGTCGATGGACATTTAGGTTGCTTCCATGTCTTGGCTAGTGTAACTAGGGCTCTTTGAACATTAGTCACCCACCATCTCTTCATCCGAATATCCAATCAGTCAGAGAAGAAGTCTGTGAAATTGAGTTTGGGGGAGGGAGTAGCATTTCCTAAACCAGTTCCAGCTCTGGTGTCAGCTTTGGAAGGTCCAGTGCTAGGTTTATAAGAGCAGGAGGCAAGACAGCTGTTGACTATCATCACAGCTGCTGCAGCTCTTGCTGGATCGACTTAGTTCCTTTTTCTCTGGAGGTAGGGACTTGCAGGGGGCAGGGGACAAACTGCAAATTACACAGTGTCAGGGTTTCTTGTAAAAGAAGTGGGCGGGGGCTGGGGAGTGCGGTGGGGTGGAGGGATGGGAGGGGTGGGGAATGCCCAACATGTTCTGGGGAGTCTTGCACAGGAGAAAGGATGAATGGGCCAGGACTGCTTGGAAGTACCAGCTATGGCCCTGGGATTGTGACTCTTGCCAGGGCGTGAAACTGGCAAGTATTTTACTTTTCAGTTGACGCTACCATGTCCCAGGCTCCGGGCTAGGCTGTGAAGTGGGGCGGGGGGGTGCTGGGCAGGAGCAGAGTGGAGGGGAGGGGAGGAGAGAGGCAGGCCTGGAACACTGTGGCCTCACCCGCCCCGTGCTCCCCTCTAGCAGTGACTGAAGGAAGGAACCCGCCACCATAGGCAAAGTTAAGACCCATATCAATATCGTTGTCATTGGCCACTTGGACTCTGGCAAGTCCACTACCGCCGGGCATCTCATCTACGAGTGTGGGGGGATCCACAAGAGGACCATCAAGAAGTCTGAGAAGGAGGCAGCCGAGGTAAGGCACCCACGTGCGATGTTGGCCTCTAGGAGCTGGGGTGGGGGGGATGGATGTCCTGCTTCTCGGTGGGTCCAGCGCAGACAGCAGGGTGCGCTGTGAGGTCTAAGGCAATACAGAATTCCCTGGGATAGGTCAGTCTGCTGGCCATCGATGTGCTCTACTCACTCCCCACCCCTCCCCAGATGGGTAAGGGCTCCTTCAAGTACGCCCGCGTGTTGGACAAACTGAAGGCAGAGAGAGAACGTGGCATTACCATCCACATCTCCCTGTGGAAGTTTGAAACCAGCAAGTACTACATCACCATCATCGATGCCCCATGAACATGATCATGGGCATCTCCCAGGTAAAGCAGCCCTTTTTCCCAGGGCCCTCCCTTTCGGATGGGGGCGGGGCAGGCGCAGAGGAAGGGAGGAAACTCAGGCTTTACTTCCGGGACTCTGGGAAGGAGGGTATCATAAGCCTCAGAAGGTTTTCCTCATCCATGCCAATCATCAGTTCTGAAAGAATCAGAGGAGGACAGACTCTGTGAGGCTCAGATACGGGCCCCCTTTCAGGCTGGGGCAGGGACCAGGTTTTCTGACACCTAGACAAGTAGATCACTTGGGGTCCGTCTGGGAGGAAGGAACTAAAAGCTCATTTATGGGACTAGGTGAGAGTTTGACTGGGAGGCGGGACCTCTGTGCACAATAGTAACCAAGGGACCCACGAACTTATCAACTTCTGGGGAGCATCCCGTCCCCGAGCTTTCCCAAGGGACCCGGGACTGCCCGGAACTCTAGCAGGCTTCCCAGCCCGGCCGGCGCCCCCTCCCCTAACTAAGCCCTTGACCCCGTAGTGTCTGTGTCCTGCAGGCCGACTATGCAGTGCTTATCGTAGCCGGCGGCGTGGGCGAGTTCGAGGCGGGCATCTCCAAGAACGGGCAGACCCGCGAGCGCACGCTTCTGGCCTTCACCTTGGGCGTGAAGCAGCTGATCGTGGCCATCAACAAGATGGACTCGACCGAGCCCGCCTACAGCGCAGGGCGCTTCCCGGAGATCACGGAGGAAGCGAGCGCCTACATCAGAAGATTGGCTACAACCCTGTGTCCGTGGCCTTCGTGCCCATCTCGGGCTGGCACAGCGACAACATGCTAGAGCCCAGCAGCAACGTGAGTGCGGACCGGGTCTGCGGGCAGGCGGAGTGGGTCCTGGTCCTGGTCCTGGCCCTGGGGTGGGTGTGCTGAGAGCAATGCCCCAGGCTCACCTCCACTGCATTCTGCATCCTCCCGCAGATGCCCTGGTTCAAGGGCTGGAAGGTTGAGCGAAGCACCACTGGGGTGACTCTGCTGGAAGCTCTGGATTGCATCCTCCTGCCCACTAGCCTTGTCAACAAGCCCCTGAGGCTGCCTCTGCAAGACGTGTACAAGATTGGAGGTGAGGCGACAGGGCTTCTATAGGAATGAAGGAATTGAAAATGAGGTCTGGACTTGCCAGGGTTCAGATCCTGACTTCTGAGCTGTGATAAAGTGTAAAGCCCCCAGCGTTTCCAAATTATCTGATACACAGAAGAAACAGCCAGTCCTGTAGGTGGCCTTGGTCCTTGAGCCCCAGGACCAAGGGACTCCCCCAGAAGCCAGTTCTCACTGGGTGGGTCTAGAATATTTCTGACTGCCCTTCTTCCCATTGGACAGGCATTGACACTGTGCCCTTGGGCCATGTGGAGACCGGCTTCCTGAAACCTGGCATGGTAGTCCCCGTTGCCCCCAGCAACGTCACCACTGAGGTCAAGTCTATGGAGATGCACCACGAGGCCCTGCCCGAGGCCCTGCCCAGTGACAAAGTGGGCTTCAACGTGAAGAATGTGTCCGTGAAGGACATCTGACACGGCAACGTGGTCAGAGACAGCAAGAACGAACCCCCCCATAGAGGCCAGCAGCTTTGTGGTGCAGGTAGGTGCCCAGGAAGCCAAGGGCCTTGGTGCTTGGTAGTGATGGAAATGCTTCTTAGAAATTAGTCTCAGTTCAGCGGAAGCCCCAGGTTGGTTGAGGGTTGGCCCCAGATCACAGGTGCCATCCGATCTCTTCTAATTCCATCCTCCTTCCCCGCCAGGGTATAGTCTTGAATCACCCGGGACAGATCCATGCCGGTGCTGGACTGCCACATGGCCCACGTCTCCTGCAAGCTTGCTGAACTGAGGGAAAAGATTGACTGGCACTCAGGCAAGAAGCTGGAGGACAACCCCAAGGCCCTGACGCAGCCATAGTGCAGATGGTCCCCAGCCAGGCCATGTGTGTGGAGACCTTCTCTGAGTACCCACCTCTAGGTGAGCCAGGGACTGGTGGCTGCTGAGTCCTGGGAAGGGAAGCACCTCTGACTGAGGCCAAGGAGTCTTTTTCCTTCAATGTCACTTTACAGAAACCCCATTCTTCCTTCCTCCTCCAGGCTGTTTTGCTCTGCAGGACATGAGGCAAACAGTGGCCACTGGAGTCATCAAGGCGGTGGAGGAGAAGACAGCCTCTGCGGCCAAGTTCAGCAGTGAAGGCCAGCAAGAAATGAAGCGTGTCCTCGGCAACCTCCACTATATGAGATACTGCTATTGACAGAATAAAATTAATCATAAAACTTAAACTAGCTGTCTTGGTTTCTTCCAAGGAGGACAGCATCAGGTTAATGAGGAAACTCTGGGTAGAAGAACAACTAATTTAAGGCCCATAGGCTTCAAAGTTTTATGCTGTGGGTGGTGAACACAATTCAGGGTCTCACCTCCTTCTCCCACCCAGGGCTCTTTCCCATCCTCTTCCCATTTCCCTCAAACCTAATCACCTCTGGCTGGTCCTCTCTGTGAGGAAGAGGAATTGTTTGGGGATGTGATAAAGTGTATTCACAATGGCGTAGGGTAGGATCCCAGTGCCAATAGGCTAGTTCAGTGCTAACATCCCCTCACCCACCCTCACTTTCATATAGATATATTTTTCTTTTTTTATTAAAGTATAGTTGATTTACAACGCTGTGTTAGTTTCAGGTGTACAGCAAAGTGATTCAGTTACACACACACACACATTCTTTTTCAGATTCTTTTCCATTGTAGCTTGTTACAAGATACTGGAGTTCCCTGTGCTATACAGTAGGCCCTTGTTGTTTATCTATTTTATAGATAGTAGTGTGTATCTGTTAATCCCAAACTCCTAATTTATCCCTCCCCCACCCCCTTTCCCCTTTGGTAACCATAAATTTGTTTTCTATGTCTGTGAGTCTGTTTCTGTATTTTAAATAAGTTCATTTGTATCATTTTTGAGATTCCACATATAAGTGATATCATATGATATTTGTCTTTCTCTGTCTGACTTACTTCACTTAGTGTAATAACCTTCAGTCCATCCATGTTGCTGCCAATGGCATGATATTCTATTTATGGCTGAGTAATATTCCATGGTATAAATATACCACATCTTCTTTATCCATTCATCTGTTGATAGACACTAGGTTACTTCCATGTCTTGGCTATTGTAAATAGTGCTGCTATGAACATAGGGGTGCATATATTTTCAAATTAGAGTTTTCTCCAGCTTATATGCCCAGGAGCGGGATTGCTGGATCATATGGTAGTTCTATTTTTAGTTTTTTTTTTCTTTGAAGATGTTGGGGGTAGGAGTTTATTAATTAATTTATTAATTTTTGCTGTGTTGGGTCTTCGTTTCTGGGCAAGGGCTTTCTCTAGTTGTGGCAGGTGGGGGCCACTCTTCATCGCGGTGTGCACGTCTCTCACTATCGCGGCCTCTCTTGTTGCGGAGCACAGGCTCCAGACGCGCAGGCTCAGTAGTTGTGGCTCACGGGCCTAGTTGCCCCGCGGTATGTGGGATCCTCCCAGACCAGGGGTCGAACCCGTGTCCCCTGCATTAGCAGGCAGATTCTCAACCACTGCGCCACCAGGGAAGCCCTATTTTTAGTTTTTTAAGGAACCTCCATACTCTTCTCCATAGTGTCTGTACCAATTAACATTCCCACCCACAGTGTAGGAGGGTTCCCTTTTCTCTGCACCCTTCCCAGCATTCATTTGTAGATTAACTAGGTTTTAGAGGACCTAGAGGGTCATCTAGTTGAAGGTGAGATAAAGGCATGATTTTTTTTAAAGGAATCCTTGACGACTGTTTATCTGCCTCTCCCCTAGACCTCCCTGAAGTCCTCTCACAGGGAAGCGACCCATCCGCCTATTCCCTCGTTTGCGCACAGAAGTGGTAGAAGAGTGAAGGGCACATGTGGCTAGTGTACTTCATACTCCTTTGAAACATTGCTCATGGGTCTTCAAATAAAAACCACTCCTTCAAAGCTTTTGCCCTCCAGGCAGTAAATGCTAATAATATCTACATTTATTGAGCTTTTATTAAATGTACAGCGTTCTAACTGCTCTGGATACGTAATCTATTATATTCCCATTTACAGACGTCAATGCTGCAACAAGAGAAGCTAAGTGACTACATGGCTATTGTGTGCTAACCCTGGCATTCAGATCTAGGCTTGGGTCTGAAACCTACGCTCGTAATCCCATCCCAACCCTCCCTTCTCCCTCTGCTTTCTCCCTGTGTCACCTCCTGTCACCTCAACATCCACTGAAGAGTTTTCCATGTGACATGGTATTTGTAGCCTCCCCTCACCTCACCTTCATCGTGGAGCGAGGGAAGGAAGCTAGGAAGGGCAGGTAGGGGAGGTTAGACGGCCACTCCAGGTGGGGGCAGGGAGGCAGAATTTAAACCACCGGGGAAAATAATAAGCCTCAGGAAAATCCAAGCTCGGCCTCCTTCTCATTCTCTGTCACCACATCCTCCCCCAACACACACACACACACATACACACACACACACACACACACACACACACACACACACAGTCATAAACACAGACACTAATGCTCTGACAGCTACAGATCCCACTGTTGAGAAGTTTGCTTCTTTTCTTCCTAGGCCCTGAGGTTTCAGCTTTTTATTTCATCTTTTGTCAGGAGCATCACTAAAAGACTCACTGAAAAGGATGCTAGAAAGACCTGCCTGGTGGTGCCTGTTTGAGTCAACAGAAAAGAAGGCTTCGTCCTGTGGGGAGGCACAATTCCTAGTGGAACAGGGCATGGAATTGGGACACAAAGGCCAGCCACTCATAGGCAGAAAGCAGAAAAAGGAGAAGACGGGATCCCGGGAGTTCAGGAGGATAGAGAGGAAAAAGACAATGTTTTTTCTTTCTTCAAAATTCCAAAGCAATCAGGGAAATAAGAAAGTTAAACATCTCCCTTCCCTTGCCCCCTGGCTGATCAATGGCCTGAAAATAAATAGCTGAATTACTGTCCTCTGTACCATCCACTAAGCCATCACAGTGAAAAAACAAACTACAAGCAGAGCCTGTGTTTCGGGAAGAGAAGAGAGAATTCATCTTTGGTTTTCAAACTCAGAAGTGGTTGCCATAGCCCTACTAAGGGACAGAGAGAGACACACACACACACACATACACCCTAAGTAGGAAAAGAATCTAGGTAGGTGTCTTTGTGTCTTTTCAGTTTCCTACAGCTTGTATCCCAGGCAGAAAAGATGTTGTTTCAAGTTCTGACAGGGGACTAGCTTGAAAGAGAAACTGAAGGATTAAACTGCTTTCTGAATAAGGCAAAACTCAAACTGTCAACAAATTTATATTATTTTTTTTCTTATTTTCCCTCACCCTTCTATTTATTTCTTTTGCTTTTCTCCCTTGATGCGCCCCTGATCGTTTCCTTTTTTCTACCCTCCCACCCTTTTTTCCCTTCTTCACAAAAACTATAAAGACAGAACGGCCAATAAGAGTGCTTTCACTGTATCACAGTGTTTGGGGAATTAGGAAGAATAAATGTCATGTCTCTTTAGAAGATTGACAGCCCAGAAAAAAAACTCAAATAAGAGAACTGGAGCAGAATGCCGGGAGCTACCAGAGAACAGCTCATAACCAGTGGGATGAGAAGAGATGCATCTTTGGGGCTGTTTTTACAAAATCAGCTGCACTGATGGTAACTTTGACTAAGGTTAGCACCATAAGCACAAAGCCAAGGCTGCCGCAGTTCTCGATAAATATTACTTCATTAGGATATTTTGATGGAACATTATGCCACTGTTTTGCAAGCCAGTATGACCCTTGTGTCAGAGACACGGTGGCAAAAAGGACCTGGGTAATTGTAGAGATGTCATTTCTATATGTTTGAGCATCCACGTGGAAACCTCAGGGGGTCAGTAAAGAAACTTGCATTAGGAATCACGTAAAGCCAATAACACCTACTGTGTGCCAAACCTATGTAAGCAAGTTTGCAGTGCCTGCCCTGGAAGCCTCAAAGTCTGCTGGGAAAGCAACATTTATATATATAAATATATATATATATATATATATATATACACACACACACACATAAATCCAACAATAAGGCTAAGAATATGTACAGAAGGATTAATTCTGCTTTAATGAATAGAAACAGCTTCCTAAGAACCTATAGCCTCTACTTTCCTCTGCCCTAACCAGCTACCTTCCTTTCTCACCTCTTGGCTCCCATCTGTGCACATATACCCACCCAAACGTTGACCTTACTCCTGCCAAGATTCCTCACCTCTCAGAACTCCTAGTCTGACCCTGACCTTGACAGCTAGGAGTGCCTTGGCTCTTAGTGATTCCCCAGCCCTCTCGCTTTTAGTCTATTTCTGACCAGAAAATTCACCCATTCACTCCTTGGTTCTTTCCTAGACTTTTGAGTCACCTGACTTCTGTATGTTCCTGTCCACTGATATCCCACTCTCATGGGTCTTTGGCTCACCCCCAACTAGTGATCTGGTTAATGCCCAGGCCCCAAATGTTTCCTACTTTACCCTCCCTTTGGCCTGATGGAGTCCTACTCTGTGTCTTGTTGAGTCAAGACCCAGCATTCTTGCCCCAGTTAAGTGAGTTATGTTATAATGATGGAAAAAAGGGAAAGTGGTAGATTTCCTCTTGCTATAATGTATTATCCTCATCTAGGTGAAGTGACCCAACCAGTGCCTGTAAGGCTTAGGATCCGTAAAAAGGTCTCTGTGGTTTTAAGAGACCAAATAAGGGGTCCTTATATCAGAGTGAGCCTCTTCCCCTTCCTCCTTAAGAAGCGAAGTAAGTTAGAAAGAGAAAAACAAATATCATATATCAACACATATCTGTGGAATCTGAAAAAATTTACAAAGCAGAAAGAGAGACACAGACGTAGAGAACAAACTATGGATACCAAGGGGGAAAGTTGGGGGGGGTGTAAATTGGGAGATTGGAATTGACATATAAACACTATTGATACTATGTATAAAAGAGATAACTAAGAGATAACTACTGATAGCACAGGGAACTCTACTCAATGCTCTGTGGTGACCTAAATGGGAAGAAAATCCAAAAAAGAGGGGATATATGTATACATATAGTTGATTCACTTTGCTGTACAGCAGAAACTAACACAATATTGTAAAGCAACTATACTCCCATAAAAATTAAAAAAAAAAAAGTGAACTGCAGAACTGCACAGAAGAAGTCAGCAAGTATTGTCACTACCTTCAAGAGCTCCAAACAGTGCTGTGGCTAAACCCTCTCATGTCAGGAGGTACCCATATGCTGGGTTTATTACAATCTGCTTCCTTGTGTGTCTTGGGTCTGCAGGAAGAGGGAGCAGTGGAGAGCCAACACAGTGGACAGCCCACGCCAGTTGCCTCTCTTCTCTTTCTCTTGATCTGTACGCCGGATGTGGAAATACTGCTCCTACTTTTCTGGCGAGGCTGAGGAAATATCGTGGGCCTCTTGGATGGAGGCAGCAGTTTACTTATCTTCATACCCCCATGTTTAGGCCAGAACCGGGCACGTAGTAACAGCTTGATTAATGTTTGATGAACACATGCTGAGGACTCTGCTTTACTACACTTGGAATCTTCTAGTTCAATATTCCTTCAATTAACACTTCTTGGATTCCATTCAAACATCATTAACAGAGGTTAGAGGACCTTCCTGAAATGTTGGCTTAGGAGACTCACAATGTTTAACTGAAGCAATGATTCATCTTCTGCTTAAGCAGCATATAATCTTTGGCCCAAAACAAATTC
Source organism: Lagenorhynchus albirostris (assembly GCF_949774975.1). Lineage (NCBI taxonomy): Eukaryota > Metazoa > Chordata > Mammalia > Artiodactyla > Delphinidae > Lagenorhynchus > Lagenorhynchus albirostris. The sequence goes on from NC_083103.1 coordinate 69,217,467, forward strand.
ATTTGGACCCAGTCTAATCTAGATCTTAAGGTTTCCTTTCTCCAGGTTGGCGTCACTCAGCTGTGACCCTCAGTCTGTTATTGAAAGGCTGGAGTCTCAGGTTCAATGAAGGTTGAGAGCAACCAGTTGAAGGCAATTGACTAAGAATTTTGCCTTTGGGGACTTCCCTGGTGGCCCAGTGGTTAAGAATCCGCCTGCAAATGCAGGAGACACAGTTTCGATCCCTGGTCTGGGAAGATCCCACGTGCCGTGTAGCAACTAAGCCCATGCGCCACAGCTGCTAAGCCTGCGCTCTAGAGCCCGCGAGCCACAACTACTGAGCCCGTGTGCCACAACTACTGAAGCCCATGCGCCTAGAGCCCGTGCTCCTCAGCAAGAGAAGCCACCGCAATGAGAAGCCCGCTCGCCGCAACTAGAAAAAGCCTGCGTCCGGCAACGAAGACCCAATGCAACCAAAAATAAAATAAATAAAAAGAATTTTGCCTTTGGACAAATTTCAAACATTGATGTAGAAATTTATACTGTGTTTTCTTCTAACATGGTCGGAATACTAGCGGAGAGATGCAAGTCTCTCCCACCCCACCCCTCACAGGGGTAATTCTGAAGCACTTAATTGTAATCTTAAATAACAATGATGACTTGGCTATGGCTTTTGGAAGCAGTGGCAGTGCCTGAGAATCACTTTCCCTGAGACTGAAACCCATGCAGTGTTGCTTGTGCACGTGGGGCTCACTGAAGGTTAGTGGAGCCAGCACCCAATCCAAGGGGAAAATCTGCTGTATTTCCCTCGATATCCAAATCCATTCTCCCAGAGATCATGCCAGGATTCAGGGAGTTAATAAGGTGTTTCCTAAACCCCTTAATGATCTCCCAGTCACAGGGCTATTCCCTATACAGTTTGGTCTAAATTATCACATCTGCTTAGCAAGACTTGGCTGCTTCCTAGAGTAGACTGACTCCAGGTAAAACTGTAAAGATGTCCAAGTTTGTCTTTGTGACCCCCAGCTCAATTTTCTGCACTTTCCCCTACCCCCTCTGTGCCACCTCCCTCTGCTCAGCCACCCTTGAGGTACCCAGGCCCTTGGGCACAAATTCTCAAGAAAGTCTTGACAATTAATGTGACTAGATTTCCTATTCTATTTCCTATTCTAAAAAGTGTTCTCTGGGCTTCCCTGGTGGCGCAGTGGCTGGGAGTCCACCTGCCGATGCAGGGGGTGCCGGTTCGTGCCCCGGTCCGGGAGGATCCCACATGCTGCGGAGCGGCTGGGCCCATGAGCCATGGCCACTGAGCCTGCGCATCCGGAGCCTGTGCTCCGCAACGGGAGAGAGGCCACAACAGTGAGAGGCCAGTGTACCGCAAAAAAAAAAAAAAGTGTTCTCTGTGGAATGAAAGTCTTTATCCCTCCTAACTTGGGGTGGAGGGATGGGGATTGACGTAGCCCTTCCCCAATATCTTTCAAGTTCAACAAATGTACTCTAAGCACTTTGCAAAGGCGGAATAGTGTGGGGCAGTGATTCTCAGCCTTGACTACCAATTAGGGTCACCTGGGAGGCTTTTGAAATATACCAATGTCTTGCCCTTACTCCAGTCCAGGTAATCAGACTCTCAACAGGGGTTTTTTGTTTGTTTGTTTGTTTCATATTCTTTTCCCTTATGGTTTATTACAGGATAGTGAATATAGTTCCCTATGCCATACAGTAGGACCTTGTTGCTTATCTACTTTGTAGACAGTAGTTTGTTTTAGCTAATCTCAAACTCCTAATTTATTCCTCCCTCCCCCTTTCCCATTTGGAAACCATAAGTCTGTTTTCTATGTCCATAAGTCTGTTTCTGTTTCATAAATAAGTTCATTTGTGTCGTATTTTAGATTCCACATATAAATGATATCATGTGATATTTGTCTTTCTTTGTCTGACTTGGTTCATGTAGTATGATAATCGCTGGGTCCATCCATGTTGCTGCAAATGTCAGCCAGGGTTTAGAACCACCGGCATGGTGGGACACACTTAGGCTTTGGCATTGACAGATGTAGGTTAAATCCCAACCCTGATACTTACAAGTGGCATGATTTTGAAAGAATTACTTAACTTTGGTATGTCTCAGTGCCCTCCTCTGTCAAATGAGGTAGTAATACCAATCTCACTGAGGTGTAGGGCAGTTAAATGACCAACACAGCACCTGACCCATAATAGGGATGCTGGAACTTTGGTTTCTTTCCCCCACTCTGCCAGACCTTGAGAGAGGTGCCAGAAATCACACATACAAAGAACCAAGTACATGTTTCCCTGGTGGCACAGTGGTTGAGAGTCCGCCTGCTGATGCAGGGGACACGGGTTTGTGCCCCGGTCCGGGAGGATCCCACGTGCTGCGGGGCGGCTGGGCCCGTGAGCCATGGCCGCTGAGCCTGCGCGCCCAGAGCCTGTGCTCCGTAGCGGGAGAGGCCACAGGGGTGAGAGGTCCACATACCGCAAAAAAAAAAGACCCAAGTACTACGACAATATCTAGCCCTACATAAACAGATACCTTCCTTTTGACAAAAAAAAAAAAAAAAAAAATTTCCTCTAGCAGTTCCCACAACGTCTTCCCGAGAAGTGATTTCTCACTTTTGGAGGCATGTTAGAATCACTCTCAGAATTTTTTTTTAATGCAGATGAATTTTGTCTCCATCCCAAAGATTCTGATTTAATTGATCTGGGATAGGACCTGGGCATCAGTATTTTTTAAAAGCTTCTAATGTGAGTCCAGGATTGAAAAGATACCTTTCTAGAATAAGGTCAGATATATTTTTGTGGAAAGAGCAATAAATAACTGGTCAAAAGATAGTTTTGCCTTCGAGCTCTGCCTCTTTCAGTATGACCCTGGACACATCATATAAATTCTCCAAAACTGATAATGGAGATAATATTATCTGGCTTAAAGGAGAGTCATAAGGATCAAATAAGATAATATAAGTGAAATTGCTTTCTAAACCATAAAGCACTGTGCAATCTTAGCTTATCATTCTGAAGATGACAAAGTCTGGGGTTGGCAGCATTGTTGGTCTACAGCCCTTCCCAAGATTGTCCAGTGCCTGGGGGTGGGATGGAGAATTTGGACATGGGAATACAAAGGAATATGGTGTTGACTATAACACGATTTTGCCCAGTTTCTCCAAATGAGAAAAGAGAAAATTTTCCTCTAGGGCAAAAATCCATCAAACTTTAAGGCAAATTGAAACAGCAAATTTCTCACCATCCCAAACAACAATTTATCTGATATGTAAACAGTTGGTAGGACTTATTTTTGAAATAGTTTCTGCTTCCCAAATTTGTCTTCTTCCTGCTCCTACAATACTCCCCCCCACTGACAGGTCTTCGAGGTAGATTGAAATAGTTCATTATTCTAATCACACAGGTCTTGGGTATTGAGTTTAATTTAGCTGTTTGTGCAGCAGGATGCTGGGATATTATCAAACCTTTAGCCCCTGGCACTGTAAATCAGTGTGAATGTCAGCCAAAGTGTTAGGATGTGAGTTAGCCTTGTGTCCACAAATACCACTCATCATTTCTGTAATAAGAAAATATAAAAAATAAACGTTGCATTTAAACACTACTTTGTAGCAGGTCTTAAATATGAATTGGGGAAGCTTTACAAATGCTGCTCTGATTCCCTCTCCCTTCAGTGTTCAGACACTCGTGGGTGGCTGTGGCCACGTGCTGTTGCAACATTTCTTTAGACGGTGGTTCTCAACCTCGGTCCCATCATTGGAGAGTTTGGTAGAAATCAGATTCTCAGGCCCCACTTCAGACTTAATGATTTAGAATCTGCATTTTAATCTGCATTTCCCACAGGTGATTCCTATGCACATTAAAGTCTGAGAAGCCCCATCTGACAAATCATCTCATCGAATCCTCCCAAATCAAAGCAGCCCTTATTATGTCCCCGTCTCAGGGATGAAGCAGCCGAGACTCAGATGGGAGCAATTACATGACTAGATCAGGACCACACAGCTAATTATCGTCAGAGACCCATCCAGGCTCTGCTGATTCCAAGAGAATAGCGCTACCCGCACCCCCCCAAGACATTGACCTTGCTGTAGAGGTTCTTGGGTTTATTTTAACTGTCACTGAGGACACAGGGTCTGTAATTTATTCTACAGCCTCTTCTGCACCAAGCAGCTTCTCAAGGATTATTCTTTTTTCTTTCTTTTTATTCAAACAGAAAGTCACAAAAATTATAATCATCCTCATCAGTTCTCAAGGATTATTCTTAACAAATTAACTGCAAGAAGAAATAAAACAGGAAAGTTGTGAGAGACACACCATCCAGAAAACAAAGGTGGAGGAAAGTAAGATTTCCACTGATAAGGACTTTAACAAGAAAGCCAGAGAAAGGCTTCAATCTATGGATTTCTGGTAACCCTGGAAACCTGCACCTCTACGGAACAGGGATAAAAATCCTCAAAGGGCTGGGATGAAGATTAGTGACATAATTAGATAAAAGGCAGATGGAACCCTTTGAGAAGGAAATCAATACCCATACAGATGCAGAATACCAATATAGAAAACAATGCCCTGGCTCTGTTCCCCCACCCCACCCCCATTGCTGAGGTGATGCCCAGCTGCAAAGCACTGGCCTGGCGGGGGTGGGGCTGAATATCCGGGGCTTTGACTGATGACATTGCCCGCTACCAACTTCTACTTTTGCCCTGCCTGGTCCAAACCCCAAGTGCCCACAGTCCAGGCAGTTCCAGAGGATGAAGCAGCAGCACTACATGAAGGAAATGCACTGGAATATGTATGCGGAGACTAACTAGCTGTGTGACTTAGATAAGTCACTTAACGTCTCTGAATCTCAGTTCCCGCATCCATAAAATGGGGGTAACAAGCCTGGCCTGCCCCCATCATGGACTTTTTAAGGATTAACTCTGTTAATCCATATGAAAGTGCTTAGGAGCTCATGATTTTCTCGTCGTGAAGCCTGATGATATGTATGGTGTTATAATTACTAGCTTCTTCCTGGCCATGCCGGCATAGGCACTTGAAATTCACACTATCTGGCTGAAAGTAGCCCAGTACTCTGCAGAAGCCATCAGCTTCCCAGCTGCTTGAATGGTGTGTCAAGCTGGGTACCAGCAAATACTGGAGGGTATGATAAATACAGGTTGTTTAGAAGGGACTGGGAATAACCCAGAAAAGTCCCCCTAACAAAAGAGCTCCCCCACTGGCAAGCCACACTGCTTCCTATTCCACTATTATGGCAGTATGTGCTTAGTCGAAGCGTTGTCCTGGGAAAGCTTTGAAATGCAAATATTCCTAGGAAAGGTTAACATATTGACTGGTTACCAGTCTCTCACACTTTTGTCTGAATTAGTCTATCTACAGATTCATCGGGTATTGCTGTTAAGCAAAGTCCCCAACCAAGGGAATTGAATGGAAATTTTGATAGTGGAGAAAAGAGAATTTTGGAGACTGAGACTCTAACTTGAGTGGCAGAGCTGGGTAGGGTGCTGCAGGAAGATGCAAGAGGGCACTGCTGGGGGTGGGGTGGGGGCAGGACGGCGTGTTGGGGGAGAGGTAAACTCCCCAGACTAGTGAGATGAACGCTAAATAAAGGAATGGTAGAAAGTGCTGACTGTAGAGCACAGGGAACTCTGCTCAATATTATGTAGCAACCTAAATGGGAAAAGAATTTGAAAAAGAATAAATACATGTATAACAGAAATAAAGAATGAATGAATGAATTTTTAAAAAAGAAAGAAAGTGCTGAACCAAATTCACTTTCTACTTTTTCTCAAGGTCTAAAAGGACAAGAATTGGATTCCTTTGCCTGATCTGACTATCCCTTTGCCTTTTCTTCTTTGTAGCAGAATGTACCTTTCTATTGCTCCAGGTAATGGGAAAACAAACCAAGCTAACTTAACAATATTGACTATTGCTCATTGTAAATCATTATTTATCCCAGACAAGTTGCTATCTGCAAGGCTCTCCTAACTTCACCAACTTGTTATCAAAAGTCCTTTAAAGTGAGTTGGAAGAGTTTTGTACAAGTTACTTCGTTTAAGAGAAAAGCATTCAAGGGTCCTAAAAAGGATCTTCTAAGGCTGTAAACATGGGAAGTGTTCTAGAACCCATCACTGGTGTAGCAGCCTGCTGCCTTAGTTTCTCCAGGGTGATCAGGCTCTACTGAGCTGAAGACAAGATAATGTGAAGGCAACTCTGATCCAGTCTAACAAAATGGATAACTCACACCACTCTGATGGACCCTAATGAGTTCTGTTCCCCAAGCCTGAACATTCATGAACCTTTAAACCATCCAGTTCATCTGTGTCCCAGCCTGTCACAGGTCAGTGGATGAAAACCACCCAGGGTGTCCACCCTTGAGCCCACCCTTGCTCTGAATCCCTGCATTCCTTCAGTTCTGGTAGATTCTAGCCTCACTGATCTTCCTTTCCAATTCAGCCTCCGCTTTCATCCATTGTACTTGACTTCTGAATTTAGATCCCAAATTCATTCCTCAGAACACTTGACTCATCGTAGTAGATTGATTTACTCATCACCAAATGTTCTGATCCTCCTCCCTGTGAGAGGATTATAAAAGCCTGCACTGCTGAACTCCAGAGTAGCTATGCGCTCACTTGGCCAATGAAAAGTGGGCAGAAGTGACACTAAGAACATGGTTTCCCATCTTTCTTTCCCTCTGTCTCAATGACAGGAAGTGTTCCCAGAAGAGGCTACTCCATCAGCTTGGTTTCAGTACGGAGATACAGAACAGAGTAGCCGCTGAGCCTTTGTGGGACAAAAGAGTGAGAAATATACCCTTATTATCATAAACATTGAGATTTGGGAGTCTTATTTGTTACTGCAGCATAACTGATTCACACATCCTTGGATTCCTACCACTTCTAGCAACTTCAGACAGACAGACAGACAGACTGTTAAACTTAACTCCAGCCCCAACTTACCATGATGTTCAGAGTGGGAGAATAGACACACCAGCCAGGGAGAAGCCACATACTCAGGTATTCTATGACAACTCAACACCTGGATAGAAGTGTGTAATCTGAGTCCCTTGATTTCATCTGTGTTTCTGGGTTTAAGGCTCTTAACAAAATCTCATACCAAAATCTAGCATCCTATATGATACCAGGGTCCCCTTTGGGTAAACTAAGCATTAGCATTTGAGAAGGCTGGGGTGGAATCTCATTACAGGGTCTCTTTCAGGCCTTGTAAGAGGAAATCACCCATCTGGCCTTGACCAGGCCATCTACTCATCCTGAAAATCATTAACCTCTATCCGATACCACAGAATTGAATTTCTAAAACCTCAGCAGTCATCATTAGAGGTGTTACTTTCTAAGTTAAATTTTCTTCACATGTGGATTTTCCTTTCTTCTCTTTATCACATTCTCAACTATGGAAATAAGGTGGTAAGTTCAAAAAAGCTCTGCTCTGGGGTCTGACAAACGCAGGTCCTGATTATGCCATGTTCCCCCAGTGTAACCTGGGGAATATTCTTACCATCCCGGAGCTTCCCCTCCTTGTCTATACATCGGAGATAACTATGCAGAGATGGCACTGCTGAGAGGAGTGCCTGACATGAGTAAGTAGCGCTTCCCCAAATCACGGCTTACTCTCTGTTATCACATTTCCCAAGGCCTGGATTTCTTCCTTATTGATAACAGATATATTCTAGGGAGATATATTTGGGGGGAGGCATTTCCTTCATTAAGTTAATGTGATAAAATTGTGTATTTCTGTTTTTCCTCCTATTCTCCCCCCACTCCTCCAGGAGACTGTGGTAACTTGAGGGTAGAAGCCATGACAGAATCAAGTATCTACCAAATGGCCCGGTGTGTGATAAATGTTCAGTACAGGCTATTAAATAAAATAATGAATGAACGGATTCAAAATGGGGAGTCAGACAAAGACAAATATCATATGACATCACTTATATGTGGAATCTAAAAAAATGATACAAATGAACTTATTTACAAAACAGACACAGACTTTGAAAACAAACTTATGGTTACCAAAGGGGAATGGTGCAGGGGAGGGATAAATTAGGAGTTTGGGATTAATATATACACACTACTATATATAAAAAAGATAACCAACAAGGACCTACTGTAAAGCACAGGGAACTCTACTCGATATCCTGTAATAACCTATATGGGAAAAGAATCTGAAAAAGCATGGATATATGAACATGTATAACTGAATCACTTTGCTATACACCTGAAACTAACACAACATTTTAAATCAACTACACTCCAATATAAAATAAAAATTAAATTAAAAAAATTTTTTAAATGAGGAGTGTTACAAATAGTTCACTACTATTTATTCTTTCCAGTTCTTTCCCCTTAGTTCCCCTTCTGTTCATACATCAATCCTAGGTTCACTTGTAGCAATCATCAAATAAAGGGAATGTGAGTATGCTTGTGTGTATGTGTTACACCCTGAGCTCTTTGGAAGGAGAGTGTATGTCAAAAACATACATATATTCAAAAATGAACTCTGTTGAAATAAAACAGGAGAGGAAGCTCCTGCCCCTTTGTGGCTAGCTATTGCTCATCGTTCTTTAACTCTGCCATGCCCCAAGGGGTTCAACAATGAACAGACCGATTCTGCTGTGCTGGTTGATTTTTATTGTGTTCAGAGTGTACACAATTTATTAGCAGGAGTTACAGCCATCCAGTGATCTAAATTATACATGAAATCATAATAAAAATTTTAAAAGGTAACCAACATCCCTGCCTGCGTTCAATTTTGTAGACTGTGAAAAATAACAAGCTTTTGGTTTTGTTCTTAAATGGATCCTGGATCTTTCCTTTACCTGGTCGTAGTGACTGTCTGGTACTCAATCAACCCTTATTCAGCTGTGGTGGATCTCCTCCATGCTCTCTCCCAAAGCTTGGAATGGTTTCCAGAGGCTGCCAGGGGATCTGGGTGGGGAAAGTCTTTATTACTATCAACCAAGCCCTCATTTGGAAGTGCTTTGGAAATATAGGGTAGTTTTCTCCCCCAACAGTACATTCAGAAAGTATAGTAAAGTGCTAGTACTTTGCAAATTGTAACCACTTGCCTCAAAATCCCCAGGATGTGTGGGTTAAAATGCTGATTTCTGGGGCTTCCCTGGTGGCGCAGTGGTTGAGAGTCCGCTGCCGATGCAGGGGACGCGGGTTCGTGCCCCGGGCCGGGAAGATCCCACATGCCGCGGAGCGGCTTGGCCCGTGAGCCATGGCCACTGGGCCTGCGCGTCCGGAGCCTGTGCTCCGCAACGGGAGAGGCCACAGCAGTGAGAGGCCCGCCTATCGCAAAAAAAAAAAAAAAAAATGCTGATTTCTAGGCCTTGCCCTAGATGGGTTGGATCCGAATTTCAGGAAGGAAGCACAAGAAACAGTATTTTTAATAAGCTCCTCAGGAAAAATCTTCCACATATGAAACTGTGAGAATCACTAGTATACCCATTAAGAGCATGGGTTCTAGAGTCAGATGGGATCTAGTCTGAATTCTTACTAGCTGTGTGACCTTAGGCAAGTTACTTCCCTAGACCTCAATACCCACACATGTGAAAAACTAACCCACAGTGTGTTGGACAGATAACAGGAAATGAGATTATGCATGTAAAGACTGTTTCTCAAGCTCCATGTGCATAGAAATCACCTGGAGATCCCGGTAAAATGGAAATTCTGATTCAGTGGATGTGGGTTGGAGCCTGAGATTCTTTTTCTAGCAAGATCCCTGGCAAAGTCAATGCTGTTGTTCCCCTGTCCACACTTAGCAAATTCTGAATAAATGTTATCTAGTCCATTAAAAAAATCGGCTGGACCATACAACTCAACATTAAAAAAAAACACCCAAGTAAAAATGTGGGCAGAGGATCTGAATAGGCATTTTTCCAAAGAAGACATACAGATGGCCAAGAGACACATGAAAAGATGCTCAACACTGCTAATCATTAGGGAAATGCAAATCAAAATCCCAAAGAGATATCACTTCACACCTGTCAGAATGGCTCTTATCAAAAAGACAACAAATAACGAGTGTTGAGGAGGGTGAGGAGAAAAGGGAGCCCTGGTGCACTCTTGGCAAGAATAGAAATTGGTGCAGGTACTATGGAAAACGGTATGGAAGTTCCTCAAAAAATTAAAAATAGAACTACCATATGATCCAACAATTCAACTCCTGGGTATTTACCCAAAGAGAATGAAAATACTAATTCAGAAAGATACATGTACCCCTATGGTCATTGCAGAATTATTTACAATAGCCAAGATATGGAAGCAACCTAAGTGCCCATCAATAGTTGAGTGGATAAAGAAGATGTGGTGTGTATATATAGATATATATATATAGATATATACACACAATGGAATATTAACTATAAAAGGAATGAAATCTTGCCATTTGCAACAACATGGATGAGCCTAGAGAGTATTATGCTAAGTAAAATAAGTCAGAGAAAGACAAATACTGTATGATTTCATTTATATATGGATTCTAATAAACAAGACAAATGAACAAACATAACAAAACAGAAACAGAGTCATAAATACAGAGAACAGGTGGTTACCAGAGGGGAGGGGTGAAGGGGAAGGAAAGAAATAGGTGAGGGAGATTAAGAGGTACAAATTTCCAATTGCAAAATAAATGAGCCACAGGTATTAAGTGTACAGTATGGGAAATATAGTCAATAACTGTATAATATCTTTGAATAGTGACAGATTGTAACTAGACTTACCATGGCGATCATTTTGAAATGCATACAAACACTGAATCACTATGCTGTGTAACACGAGCTAACACATCACTGTAGGTCAATTATACTTCAAAAACAAACAGAAGATGGCAGAGTAGGAGGGTGTGGGGTTCATGTCTCCTCGCAGCTGAGGCACCTACTGGGAGCTGGAAGGGGTCCTCGGGTGCCTAGGGAGACGGGAGGAACCCCCACTCAACCAGTTAGGATGGGGGAGGGAAGGAGGGAGGGAAGAAGAGTGGAGGCAGGATGGGACCAGCGACCCTTAGGGAAGGCTGGGGGAGGGGAGAGGTTCCCAGGCTTGGAGTGGCCCACTGGCGGTGGGTGGCAGGGGATCAGCGGGGACAGAGAGAGACCTTCAAGGGCTGGGGATCAGAGGGAAACGTAGCCAGAGCCTCCCCCAACTGTTCAGGTCCCAGCAAGCCTGCTGGGGTCCTGGGCCTGAACCCTCTCACCCCCGTCAGGCTTCTTCTGGCCTCGTGGGTCCCCGGGCCTGAGCCGACCCCCCAACCAGGCCCTCTTCCCGCCAAATGGGTCACTGGGCCCAAGCCCTGAACCCGCCAAAGCCTCCCCACGAGTCCTGGCAGCATGAGTGCCACCCCTGACAGGGCCTCCTCTGGCCAAGTGAATCCGTGCAGCCAAGCACTGGCCCACTCCAAGGCCTCCTCCTGCTGCACTGGCCCCTGCAGGCACTGGCCTGGGCCCCAGCTAGCCTGCAGGGACACGTGTGCTCCGGACCAGCTCCAGGAACAGACGCTGGTGAGAGAACACACACCAGGGTGGAGCTGGCACAGGAGGTCTAGAGAACTACCTAGAGGCCTCGGAGACCTACTGGGGAGGCAGGTGTCTGCTGTAGCTCACTGTGAGGGCAAGAACACTGATAGAGGAGCACCAGAGAACTTCTTCTAATTTTAATTTTTTAATTGTTTTTATTTTACTTTATACTTCTGTTTTTTGCTGTTGTGGTTCTGTTTTTGTTGCTGATTCATTTTTATTGTTATTTTTTCTAGGATATTTTTTATTTTTTTAAATTAATTTTATTTATTTATTTATTTGGATTTTACTTCCCTATTTCATTTTTTTTTAACATCTTTATTGGCGTACAATTGCTTTACAATGGTGTGTTAATTTCTGCTTTATAACAAAGTGAATCAGCTATACATATACCTATATCCCCATATCTCCTCCCTCTTGCGTGTCTCCCTCCCACGCTCCCTATCCCACCCCTCTAGGTGGTCACAAAGCACTGACCTGATCTCCCTGTGCTATGCGGCTGCTTCCCTGTAGCTATCTATTTTACATTTGGTAGTGTATATATGTCCATGGCACTCTCTCACTTCGCCCCAGCTTACCCTTCCCCCTCCTCGTGTCCTCAAGTCCATTCTCTACATCTGTATCGTTATTCCTGTCCTGCCCCTAAGTTCATCAGAACCATTTTTTATTTTTAGATTCCATATATATGTGTTAGCATACATTATTTGTTTTTCTCTTTCTGACTTACTTCACTCTGTATGATAGTCTCTAGGTCCATCCACTTCACTACAAATAACTCAATTTCATTTCTTTTTATGGCTGAATGATATTCCATTGTATATATGTGCCACATCTTCTTTATCCATTCATCTGGATATCCACTCTTGCCACTATTATTCAACATAGTTTTGGAAGTCCTAGCCATGGCAATCAGTGAAGAAAAAGAAATAAAAGGACTCTAACTCAGAAGAGAAGAAGTAAAACTGTCACTTTTTGCAGATGACATGATACCATACATAGAAAATTCAAAAGATGCCACCAGAATACTACTAGAGCTAATCAATGAATGTGGTAAAGTTGCAGGATACAAAATCAATGCACAGAAATCTCTTGCATTCCTATACATTAACAGTGAAAGATCAAAAAGAGAAATTAAGGAAACAATCCCATTTACCATTGCAATGAAAAGAATAAAATACCTAGGAATAAACCTACCTAAGGAGGTAAAAGACATGTACTCAGAAAACTATAAGGCACTGATGAAAGAAGTCAAAGACAACACAAACAGTTGGAGAGATATACCATGTTCTTGGATTTTCACAATATTGTGAAAATGACTATACTGCCCAAAGCAATCTACAGATTCAATGCAATCCCTATCAAATTACCAGTGGCATTTTCCACAGAATTAGAACAAAATTTTTACAATTTGTATGGAAACACAAAAGACCCGAATAGCCAAAGCAATCTTGAGAAAGGAAAATGGAGCTGGAGGAATCAGGCCCCCTGACTTCAAACTATACTACAAAGCTACAGTAATCAAGACAGTATGGTACTCACACAAAATCAGAAATATAGATTAGTGGAACAGGATAGAAAGCCCAGAGATATACCCACGCACCTATAGTCACCTAATCTATGACAAAGGAGGTGAGAATATACAATGGAGAAAAGACAGCCTCTTCAGTAAGTGGTGCTGAGAAAACTGGACAGCTACATGTAAAAGAATTAAATTAGAACACTCCCTAACACCATACACAAAAATAAACTCAAAATGGATTAAAGACCTAAATGTAAGACGAGACACTATAAAAATCTTAGAGGAAAACATAGGAGGAACACTCTTTGACATAAATAACAGGCAAGATTTTTTTTTTTCTTTTGCGGTACGCGGGGCCTCTCACTGTTGTGGCATCTCCCGTTGCAGAGCACAGGCTCCGGACATGCAGGCTCAGCGGCCATGGCTCACGGGCCCAGCCGTTCCGCAGCATGTGGGATCTTCCCGGACCGGGGCACAAACCTGTGTCCCCTGCACTGGCAGGTGGACTCTCAACCACTGCGCAACCAGGGAAGCCCAGCAAGATCATTTTTAATCCACCTCCTAGAGTAATGAAAATTAAAATAAACATATGGGACCTAATGAAACTTAAAAGCTTTTGCACAGCAAAGAAAACCATAAATAAGACAAAAAGATAACCCTCAGAATGGGAGAAAATATTTGCAAATGAAGCAACTGACAAGGGATTAATCTCCAAAATATACAAACAGCTCATGAATCTCAATATCAAAAGAACAAACAACCTAGTCAAAAAATGGGCAGAAGACCAAAATAGACATTTCTCCGAAGAAGACATACAGATGGCCAACAAACACATGAAAAGATGCTCAACATCACTAATTAGAGAAATGCAGATCAAAACTACAATGAGGTATCACCTCACACTGGTCAGAATGGCCATCATCAAAAAATCTACAAACAATAAATGCTGGAGAGCATGTGGAGAAAAGGGAACCCTCTTGTACTGTTGGTGGAAATGTAAAATTGATACAGCTACTATGGAGAACAATAAGGAGTTTCCTTAAAAAACTAGAAGTACCCCATTCCGGGAGGATCCCACATGCCGCGGAGTGGCTAGGCCTGTGAGCCATGGTCGCTGAGCCTGTGCGTCCAGAGCCTGTGCTCCACAACAGGAGAGGCCACAACAGTGATAGGCCAGTGTACCGCAAAAAAAAAAAAAAAAAAAACTATAAGTAGAACTACCATATGACCCAGCAATCCCACTAGTGGGCATATACCCTGAGAAAACCATAATTCAAAAAGAGACATGTACCACAATGTTCATTGCAGCACTATTTACAATAGCCAGGACTTGGAAGCGACCTAAGTGTCCATCGACAGATGAATGGATAAAGAAGATGTGACACATATATACAATGGAATATTACTCAGCCATAAAAAAAGAACGAAATTGTGTCATTTGTTAAGACGTGGACGGACTTAGAGTCTGTCATACAGAGTGAAGTAAGTCAGAAAGAGAAAAACAAATATCATATATTAACACATGTATGTGGAATCTAGAAAAATGGTACAAATGAACCTATTTGCAGGGCAGAAATAGAGACACAGATGTAGGGAATGGATGTGTGGGCACAGGGATGGGGGTGAATTGGGAGTTTGGGATGGACGTGTGTGCACTGCCATGTTTAAAACAGATAACTAGTGGGAACCTGCTGTATAGTGCAGGGAGCTCAGTTCAGTGCTCTGTGGTGACCTTGATGGACGGGGGTGGGTGGGAGAGAGGTCCAAGAGGGAGGAGATATATGTATACATATGGCTGATTCACTTCATTTTACAGCAGAAACTAAGATAACATTGTAAAGCAACTATACCCCAATAAACAAACAAACTCATAGAAAAATAGATCAGATTTGTGGTTACCAGGGATGGGGTGCAGGGGGAGGGGAAATTGGATGGAGGCAGTCAAAAGGTACAAATTTCCAGTTATAATATAAATAAGTACTAGGGATATAATGTACAACGTGATAAATATAATTAACACTGCTGTATGTTATATATGAAAGTTGTCAAGAGAGCTAATCCTAAGAGTTCTCCTTACAAGGGAGAATATATATTTTCTTCTATTTCTTTAATTTTGTATCTATATGAGGTGATGAATATTCACTAAATTTATTGTGATAATTATTTCATGATGTATGTAAGTCAAATCATTATGCTGTACACTTTATACAGTGCTTTAACTCACACAGTGCTGTATGTCAATTACAACTCAATTAAAAAAAAAAAAACTGACTTGAGGGCTTCCCTCGTGGCGCAGTGGTTGAGAGTCCGCCTGCCGAGGCAGGGGACACGGGTTTGTGCCCCGGTCCAGGAAGATCCCACGTGCCGCGGAACAGCTGGGCCCGTGAGCCACGGCCACTGAGCCTGCGTGTCCGGAGCCTGTGCTCCGCAACGGGAGAGGCCACAGCAGTAAGAGGCCCGCGTACCACAAAAAAAAAAAAAAAAAAAAAACTGACTTGACAAGGATGGAAAGATAGAGAGAGTAATCGTTTTTTAAAATCCCAATCGTTCATTATAATCACCTATGGTGCTTCAAAAATGTAGATGGACTGAGCTCCCATGTCTGAAGATTCTGACTTTAGTGTCTTTATAGTGAAGCTCAGGAATTTATGTTTTTAAAGTTCCACAAGTGAGGTAGGATTGAGAGCCATTGGATATAAAGTAATTAGTATCTTGGATGAAATTTATTTTGTAGCCACTAAGAAATGTCAAAATGGCCCCCTAGTACGAAACTCTTACTTACCATTGCTAGTGAATAAATGTTTGTGTCTCCCTAAAATTCATATGTTGAACTCCTAATCCCCAAGTTATTTGGAAGTGGAACCTTTGGGAGGTAACTGAGTCATGAGGGTGGAGCCCTCATGAATGGGATTAGTGCCCTTATAAGAAGAGGCCCCAAAGAGCTCCTTTGCCCTTTTCACAATGTGAGGACACAGCAGAAAGACAGCCATTTGTGAAGCAGAAGAGGGGCCTCACTGGATACCAAGTCTGCTGGCACCTTGATCTTGGACTTCTCAGCCTCCAGAACTGTGAGAAGTAAATGTCTATTGTTTATAAGCCTCCTAGTCTATGGTATTTTGTTATAGCATCCTGAATGGACTAAAGTGTACTGCCTAAGTCATGGTCATCAAAAGAGGAAAAGAGAGAGTGAGAGAATACTCTGGTCTTAGCCCCTAGACTGCTCTAACCATTCATTATGGGGCCAGTCTCAACTGCTGTTCTGTATCTTATTGCACAAAGGAAGAAGGGTTTCAAGAGGCAAACACTGCAGGGGACCCAACTCCATCACTTACTAGCTGTGGGATCACGGGCATGGTACTGTAACTCCCTGCTTCTCAAAAGCCTCATCTATAAAATGGGGATAACATCTAGCCCACTTACCTTATAAGCTTGTTATGAGAGTCAGATGAACACTCTAAAACCTTGATACTCAAAGTGTGGTCCATGGACCAGCAGTATCAGCACCACCTGAGAGCTTGTTTGAAATGTAGTATCTCAGAGCCACTGAATAAGAATCTGCCTTTTAACGACACCCCCACTCCCGCCACCATCCACTCAGTGATTCCTATGCAAAGTTTGCAAAACACTGCTTTATGGCACTAAAAAAAAATTGTAGGGAAGTGTTATAAGGGTGAAATAACCCTTGTCATTTAGGATCCTACAGTCTCACTGGAAAGGAGCAAGACTTGTATTGTACATGAACAATTAGATATGGGGACAAAGCCAACAAAATCAGGTGCTAAGTAGTGTCCACACTTTTCCATTAAAAAACACAACAGCAGCAGCAGCAACATTATTTGACATTCTTTCTAGCTCTGTTTATAATAATCAGTGCTCTCCAAAGGTTTTCACAATCAAAAAACAAATAACAATGTTTACAACAGGATGGGGTTGTTCAAGACCAGAGTCCAATGTTATGGGCACTGCTTATGAAACGTAAATGAGCAGACAATCACCTGGGCATCTTGTGAAAATGCAGATTCTGAGATAAGGACTAAAATTCTGCATTTCTAACAAGCTCCCAAAAGATTCTGTTCGTCTATGGACAGTAATTTGAGGCATAAGAGTTGGGGATTCAGGCCCCCCAGGTCCTCTACCAGCAGCCCAGAGGGCCAGGGAGGAATAAATATCTTAGGACACCTCCACACATCCGTGGCACAATGGATGGGAAGTGCTATCCTCACGCATATTAATTTGAGTGAACTCATCATATATATTGAGACCAGCACGGTGTTGTTTCTAGAACTGGGGACATCTTCAGTGCCTGATGCACATGGTGTCGGGGTGGATGGGAAGACATCTGCCTCTGTACATAAATATACCACTTTGTGGTGAGGTATATGTCAGCCAATACCGCTGACAAGGGAAGGGAAATAGCTGGTGATTATATAGTTCTGAAAGCAGGGAAACCTGTCATGGTAAACCTTTCTGATTCTCTGGAACTCTGTAGCTCTGTTCCTTTGTGTGTCTCTCCCTGGAGCAGAACAATGTGAGCACACAGTTTCCAGGAGCTACACAATGTTCCCTCTCTTGCACCTGCTCTATGGTTAGGTGTTTAGCAGCTGTAGTCAGCTCGCCCTTCCGTGAACTTCCCAGAGAATTGGGTTCATGGCATTTTGCCTTGGTATATAACATTCCTACACCACCACCCCCAGATTCCTGGGACTATACATTTGATGGGTTAGGTAGTACTATACCACTTCCTTCTACAGGGCCCATAATATAATACTTTAGCAGGAAATTTATCCACAAGAAAAGAATATACTTAGTAAACATTTCCAAGAAAGCATGAGCAAGCTCAATATTCTAGTATTCATTCATATAACTATATTCTTATTGGAGAAATAAACAATCACCAGGGGAAAATGAATAAATTTGACTGCATAATATATTGTTAACTTCTTTTTGGCAAAAACACCAAAAACAAGGTTGAAAGACAGATGAAAAACTGGAAAAAAGATATTGGCAATTTAAACAAAGATTTAATACACAAAGAACAAATCAATAAGGGAAATAACCATAATAGAGAAGTAGACAAGGAACACAATCTAGGAATTTGCACAAATAATGCATGTACAAACGGTCAATAAATCTATACATAAAAACATGCAAATAATCCCAAAATGCAAATGAAAAGAAAATTTTTTGCCTGTAAGATTACTAAAGATGAAAAGTATTGACAAAACCCTTTTTGGTGAGCATTGAGTCAATGGCACTGTCATGTACTCTGCTGACAGGAATATAAATTGGTCAAATATGTCTTTAAAATTCATAACCTGGGAGTCAGTAATCCCACTCCTAGAAATCTACCCGAAGGAAATCATTGCACTAGAAGATGCATATTCATTCGTTCAACAGATATGTATTGAGCCCTTATAGGTGTCAGGCATTAGATTAGGAGTTAGAGGTACTGCCAAGAACAAAACAAGTAAAATGCCTGCCTTCACAAGAGCATACATTATAGTCATGGGAGACAAAAGACAAATATAGAGTGTGTGTGTGTGTGTCTGTGTCTGTGTGTGTGTCTGTGTGTGTGTGTCTGTGTGGTGATAATGGTAAGAAAAATAAAGCAGGGGGGTAAGGGCAATAGAAAATGGAATGTGCTGTTCTTAGCAAGGTGATTAGGAAAGCCTCTCTGATAAAGACACTGAGCAGGGACTTGAAGGAAGTAGGGAAGCAGGGCCTAGGGATACCTGCGGAAAGATGATTCCAGGCAAAGGGATGAGCAGGTGAAAAGTGGGGTCAGGGAGGAGAGCAGTGAGACTGAGCAGAATGAGGGGTGGGGTTAAGTGGTAAAAGCCCAGGGCGTGGTGCTCTGAGACCACACAGGGCCTTGTCAATCTATGATAAAGCCACTGGGTTTGACCATCAGTGAAACAGGCAGAATTGGAGGGCTTTGAGCAGAGCAGTGATGATCGATGACTTGAGTTGGTAAAGACTCTCTGACTGCTGGGTGGAGAGTAGGCTGGAAGTGGGCAACAGCGTGAGCAGGAAGACCACTTAGGGTGAGATTACAATCATCTACATGAGATCTGATGGGGAAGGGGGACAGTGATGTGGTTGAAAGTGGCTGAGTTCTAGACATGTTTTGAAGGTAGAGCCAACAGGATTTCCTGACAGAGCAGATGTGAGTTGTAAGAGAAATAAAGAAGCCAAGGATGACTGAGACTTGGGGCTAAGAAGTATGATATTTATTGAAGTGAGGAAGTCTGTAGGAAGAGGGTGAGGTGAGGTCAGACAGATCGCGGCTTTCAACTTGCCACGTTTGAGATGTCTGTTAGACATCAAAGTAGAGCTGTCAGGAAGCCGCTTGGATATGAATCTGGAGTTCAGGGAGAAGTCTGGCATATAGATAGTTCTTAGTCCTGAGACCAGATGAGTGTAGATAGAAAAGAGAAGAGGTTTGAGATCTGAATCCTGGGATGCTCCAAAATTTGGAGGTCAGGAAGACAAGGAGAAACAGGCAAAGCGGACTGTGGCCAATGAAACAGGAGAAAACCCAAGAAAGTGGTTTCCTGGAAGGCAAGTGAAGAATCCCAAAAAAAGAAAGGAATGGCCAATACGTCAAAGGCTGCAAGAAAGATGAAGATGGAGGATGACCATTGAGTTTGACATCGTGACAGTCACAGTGACCTTGACAAGAACTGTCTGTGGAGAACCATGGGTGAAAATCTGATTGGAGAGAAAGCAGAAGTGGAGAAAGTGAGATTGGCAAGTCTAAGCAACTTTTCAAGAATTTTAGGTGTCTGGAGAAACAAAGAAAATGGGCTACAGCTGGAGGTGGAGTGACATCAGGGAAGATTTTTTTTTAAGATGGGAGCTATTATCTGATATCTGTTTGCTAAAGAAATGGTATAGCAGAAAGGAAAAAATAGCAAAGGAATTTAGGGAGATGAGATGGGATCTAGTTAACAAAAGAGGAGGATGATTTGGATAGAAGCAGATACAAAGAATTTGTTACACAATTTGTTTTAATGGCAAAAAAAGAAACCAGAGATTGATGAAAAGTTTATCAACAGAAACTGGATAAGGGATTTTAGGGATCTAAGTGCAATAGATTAAAACACAATCATTAAAATTGATAGTGAAGATTCTGTATTTACCTACATGGTAATGTATCCATGTAGTGACATGGATCCACAAAAAACAAACCATTCATAAAAAAACAAAGCAAAATAAAAACAAAGCAAAATAAAAACATCGTAGGAGCCTGACTAAAAATGGCTAAACACGCTTTACCTAGATGATAAGATTTGAAGATAGTTTTTACTTTCCTCTTTAGATATTCTGTGTTGATTTTGGGGTTTTTTTACAGTGAATATACAAAATTTGCGTAAAGGTATTTTCTCCACTTAGAGCGGCTACCATAAGACAGTGTCCAGCCCAGAAGCCCTCTTGGAGGCTTTGAATTGTAATTTACCACTTAATTTCAGGCCCTTTCAAGACTCCCCCTTTCCTATCAACCCCCTCCTTCATAAACATCAACTCAAACCCCACATCCGCCACTTAGTCACTTGCTTTTGAGCAATATATTTAACTTTAACAAGCGTGTCTCTTCACCTGTAAAGTAATGATTTAAAAAATTTGCCTCAGAAGGCTGTTGTGAGGATCAGAGAAGATATTGTAGGTGAAATGCCTAGTAAGGTGCCTTGCATATAACAGGCCCTAAATACTAAGCTGTTATTACCCGGATGTACTCCCTGTTTGCTTCCCTAGGGCAGGTCTAGGATGTTGTACACACGTAGAGAAGATGAGGAGGACCCGCTCTTATCAACAGCAGTGGCACTGCCTTTGCTTTTTCCTATTTCTGGTGACCCTTGTCTCTCTTCTCTTGTCTAATGGTGGGGCGGGGCAGAGGGTGGAGGGGATGTGAAACAAAACACATTCCCACGGCTTCTAAATGGCCAGCAGACATTCTAAAATTTGACTAATCTGCCCTCTAGTGGTAAACATAATAATTTCTACCACTTTTCCCCCAACTGGAGTTGAAATAGAAAATGCCCATAAAGGCATAAAGGACAGCATTTGAGGTGCTCGCCTCACCTCCCACTACTGGTTCTGCCACCACCATGTAAAGAGAGGACAGTGCCTAAAACTAGCCCATTGCTCACTTCCTTGTATTAAGGTTTTGACGGTCCTTCTGAAAACACACACCTGTGCCTATGCCTATGCCTAGGAGGAGTGGTCTGCCTGAGAATCCTTTAGCTTGAATGTAGCCAGCCTGAGGAATGAGACTCAGTGGGATGAGTCAGGAAATTCCATGGGAAGTCAGCCAAAAAGTGAGCCATAAAGGGGTCCCCTGGCTATTCCAGATGTAAAGAGCAGAAGACAAGATGTGTAATACCAGGCACACTATTTAGTCTCTCTGAGCATGAGCTTTCCCATCTGTAGCACAGGCATGATGGTGATAATTCTGCTCTCAGTGAAATGCTTGCTAAGCCATAGATCATGTAACAGTTTTGTTATTTTAAGTCTCTCTGAACACGGTATATTGGGACTGGTGTTGAAGGTGAAAGAGGGGCACGTACTTAAAACAGACACCCCTCATCTGAGCTGGGCTTTAGGACATCAGGGAATGGCTTATAAAGTCATTAGGCTCTGTAGTAAAAGCTGCGGAGAGAGAGCACGGGATGAGTAGATCCCTACCGGAAGGTTTGAGGGAAATTTCAGTTGTGGAGTTCTAATAGTAAAGTCTTAGGAGCAAAGATGGAAGGGGAGGGAAAGAAAAGGGGGAAAAAAGAGCACAGAAACTTGAAACCTGAGAAGGGCTATTGGAGATAAGAGATTTAACTCACAGAAATAAGACAGGGGATTTTTCTAAAGGAGAAGAGTCAACAGGAGCCCAAATGTGGAACCCACCTTCATGACCTAATCACCTCCCAAAGGCTCCACCTCCAAACACCACCACAGTAGACGTTAGGACTTAATAGATGAATTTGGGGGGGAGACAAACATTCAGTCTATACCTGAATTGTCTGCTTAGTCATCTGACCACAGATGGGGAAGTGATCATCATCCCTACAGAGAGGGCTCTGTGTCTTGTATCTCTTTATTCTCATGGTCTAATAAGGAACCTGGTCATTACAGGTGTTCATTAAATGTTGAATTAATGCATCTAACGAGGTAGGACAATCATCTCATGAAATAATAAACAAATAGTTAACCCATGTGACATAACTCTACATATAACATTTTATAGGCAGGAGAAAACCAAGGGAGAAGACTTCATGGATGAGGCAGGAGATGAACTAGAACTGGAAGACATGGTATGGTATGAAAAGCACTTGCTACAACAGTGCCAGGAGTGATGTGACATGCCAAGCACGTTCTAGGGGCTTTACCCCCAGGAACGCATTTAATCCTCACTACAGCCTTGAGGGCAAGTACTGTTATCCATCCTCAGTACTGTTATACTGTTATCCATCCAGATCGCAGCCAGTCTGGCCTCAGGGTGGGCTCTCTTCCCCACTGTGCTGGGGACTGGTATGAGCCCCAAATCAGAGACGGGAGTGGTCACAGCACATCGTTGTCCAGCTGAAGAGCAGTGTGAAGGGTGTCATGAAATAAGTTTGGATGGATAAGAGCACCATCATAATAATAATCACATTTGCTTACTAACATTGTGTTGGTGTTTTGCAAAGTGCTGTCAGACGCATCAGTTTGGTCGACTCTAACACATTCCTGTGAGTTTGGCATGGTGGATATTATTATTCCTTTTTTACAAATAAAGGAACTAAGGCTCAAAGCTATTAGTGACAAACTCAAGCCCTGAGCTCTGCTCTTTTTAGTGCCATATTTTGGAGGTTCTGGAAAGCTATTAAGAGACACTAGGGGGAGATTGGCTCAAGATGGTGGAGTAGAAGGACGTGCTATCACTCTCTCTTGTGAGAGCACCGGAATAACAACTAACTGCTGAACAATCACCTACAGGAAGACATTGGAACTCAGCAAAAAAGATACTCCACATCCAAAGATAAAGGAGAAGCCACAATGAGACGGTAGGAGGGGCACAATCACAATAAAATCAAATCCCATAACTGCTGGGTGGGTGACTCACAAACTGGAAAACACTTATACCACAGAAGTCCACCCACTGGAGTGAAGGTTCTGAGCCCCACGTCAGGCTTCCCAACCAGGGGGTCCAGCAATGGGAGGAGGAATGCCTAGAGAATCAGACTTTGAAGGCTAGGGGGATTTGATCACAGGACTTCGACAGGACAGGGGAAAACAGAGACTCCACTCTTGGAGGGCACACACAAAGTAGTGTGCACATTGGGACCCAGAGGAAGGAGCAGTGACCCCATAGGAGACTGAACCAGACTTACCTGCTAGTGTTGGAGGGTCTCCTACAGAGGCAGGGGGTGGCTGTGTCTCACTGTGAGGACAAGGACACTGGTAGCAGAAGTTCTGCGAAGTGCTGCTTGACATGAGCCCTCCCAGAGTCCGCCATTAGCCCCACCAAAGAGCCCAGGTAGGCTCCAGTGTTGGGTTGCCTCAGGCCAAACAATGAACAGGGAGGGAACCCAGACCCACCCATCAGCAACCAAGCTGATTAAAGCTTTACTGAGCTCTGCCCACCAGAGCAACACTCAGCTCTACCCACCACTAGTCCCTCCCATCAGGGAACTTGTACAAGCCTCTTAGATAGCCTCATCCACCAGAGGGCAGACAGCAGAAGCAAGAAGAACTACAATCCTGCAGCCTGTGGAACAAAAACCACATTCACTGAAAGATAAACAAGATGAAAAGGCAGGGCTATGTACCAGATGAAGGAACAAGATAAAACCCCAGAAAAACAACTAAATGAACTGGAGATAGGCAACCTTCCAGAAAAAGAATTCAGAATAATGATAGTGAAGATGATTCAGGACCTCGGAAAAAGAATGGAGGCAAAGATCGAGAAGATGCAAGAAATTTTTAACAAAGACCTAGCAGAATTAAAGGACAAATAAACAGAGATGAGCAATACAATAACTGAAATGAAAACTACACTAGAAGGAATCAATAGCAGAATAATTGAAGTTGAAGAATGGATAAGTGACCTGGAAGACAGAATGGTGCAATTCACTGCTGTGGCACAGAATAAAGATAAAAGAATGAAAGGAAATGAAGACAGCCTAAGAGACCTCTAGGACAACATTAAATGCAACAACATTCGCATGATAGGGGTCCCAGAGCGGAAAGAGAGAGAGAAAGGACCAGAGAAAATATTTGAAGAGATTATAGTTAAAAACTTCCCTAACACGGGACAGGAAATAGCCACCCAAGTCCAGGAAGCACAGAGAGTCCCAGGCAGGATAAACACAAGGAAAAACATGCCGAGACACATAGTAATCAAACTGACAAAAATTAAAGACAAATAAAAATTATTGAAAGCAACAAGTGAAAAATGACAATTAATATACAAGGGAACTCCCATAAGGTTAACAGCTGATTTCTCAGAAGACACTCTGCAGTGGCATGATATATTTAAAGTGATGAAAGGGAAGGACCTACAACCAAGATTACTCTACCCGGCAAGGATCTCAATCAGATTTGATGGAGAAATCAAAAGCTTTACAGACAAGCAAAAGCTAAGAGAATTCAGCACCATCAAACCAGCTCTACAATAAATGCTAAAGAAACTTCTCTAAGTGGGAAACACAAGAGAAGAAAAGGACCTACAAAAACAAACACAAAATAATTAAGAAAATGGTAATAGGAATATACATATCGATAATTACCTTAAACATGAATGGATCAAATGCTACAACCAAAAGATACAGGCTCGCTGAATGGATACAAAAACAAGACCATATATATGCTATCTACAAGAGACCCACTTCAGAGTTAGGTACACATGCAGACTGAAAGTGAGGGGATGGAAAAAGATATTCCATGCAAATGGAAATCAAAAGAAAGCTGGAGTAGCAATACTCATATCACATAAAATAGACTTTAAAATAAAGAATGTTACAAGAGACAAGGAAGGACACTACATAATGATCAAGGGATCAATCCAAGAAGAAGATATAGCAATTATAAATATATATGCATCCAACATAGGAGCACCTCAATACATAAGGCAACTGCTAACAGCTATAAAAGAGGAAATAGACAGTAACACAATAATAGTGGGGGACTTTAACACCTCACTTACACCAATGGACAAATCATCCAAACAGAAAATTAATAAGGAAACACAAGCTTTAAATGACACAATAGACCAGACAGATTTAATTGATATTTATAGGACATTCCATCCAAAAACAGCAGATTACACTTTCTTCTCAAGTGCTCATGGAACATTCTCCAGGATAGATGACACCTTGGGTCACAAATCAAGCCTCAGTAATTTAAGAAAATTGAAATCATATCAAGCATCTTTGCTGACCACAATGCTATGAGATTAGAAATCAATTACAGGGGAAAAAAACATTAAAAACACAAACACATGGAGCTAAACACTGCATTACTAAATAAGCAAGAGATCACTGAAGAAATCAAAGAGGAAATCAAAAAATACCTAGAAACAGACAACAATGAAAACATGATGATCCAAAATGTGGGGATGCAGCAAAAGCAGTTCTAAGAGGGAAGTTTATAGCAATACAAGCCTACCTCAAGAAACAAGAAAAATCTCAAATAAACAATCTAACCTCACACCTAAAGGAACTAGAGAATGAAGAACAAACAAAACCCAAAGTTAGTAGAAAGAAAGAAATCATAAAGATCAGAGCAGAAATAAATGAAATAGAAACAAAGAAAACAATAGCAAAGATCAATAAAACTAAAACCTGGTTCTTGGAGAGAATAAACAAAATTGATAAACTATTAGCCAGACTCATCAAGAAAAAGAGGGACAGGACTCAAATCAATAAAATTAGAAATGAAAAAGGACAAGTTACAACAGATACCACAGAAATACAAAGCATACTAAGAGACGACTACAAGCAACTCTATGCCAATAAAATGGACAACAAGGAAGAAATGGACAAATTCTTAGAAAAATATAACCTTCCAAGACTGAACCAGGAAGAAACAGAAAATATGAACAGACCAATCACAAGTAATGAAATTGAAACTGTGATTAAAAATCTTCCAACAAACAAAAGTCCAGGACCAGATGGTTTCACAGGTGAATTCTATCAAACATTTAGAGAAGAGCTAACACCCATCCTTCTCAAACTCTTCCAAAAACTTGCAGAGGGAGGGATACTCCCAAACTCATTCTATGAGGCCACCATCACCCTGATACCAAAACCAGACAAAGATACTACAAGAAAAGAAAATTACAGACCAATATCACTCATGAATATAATACTAGCAAACAACAAAATACTAGCAAACAAAATCCAACAACACATTAAAGGGATCATACACCATGATCAAGAGGGATTTATCCCTGGGATGCAAGGATTCTTCAATATACATCAATCAATGTGATACACCATATTAACAAATTGAAGAATAAAAACCATATGATCATCTCAATAGATGCAGAAAAAGCTTTTGACAAAATTCAACACCCATCTATGATAAAGACTCTCCAGAAAGTGGGCATAGAGGGAACCTACCTAAACATAACGAAGGCCATATATGACAAACGCACGGCAAACATCACTCTCAATGGTGAAAAACTGAAAGCATTTCCTCTAAGATCAGGAGCAAGACACGGATATCCACTCTCGCCACTGTTACTCAACATAGCTTTGGAAGTCCTATCCATGGCAATCAGAGAAGAAAAAGAAATAAAAGGAATACAGATGGGAAAAGAAGAAGTAAAACTGTCACTGTTTGCAGATGACATGATACTATACATAGAGAATCCTAAAGATGCTACCAGAAAACTACTAGAGTTAATCAATGGATTTGGTAAAGTTGCAGGATACAAAATACTGCACAGAGATCTCTGCATTCATATACACTAATGATGAAAAATCTGAAAGAGAAATTAAGGAAACACTCCCATTTACCATTGCAACAAAAGAATAAAATACCTAGGAATAAACCTACCTAAGGAGACAAAAGACCTGTATGCAGAAAACTATAAGACACTGATGAAATAAATTAGAGATGATATAAACAGATGGAGAGACATACCATGTTCTTGGATTGGAAGAATCAATATTGTGAAAATGACGGTACTACCCAAAGCAATCTACAGATTCAATGCAATCCCTATCATATTACCAATGACATTTTTTACAGAACTAGAACAAAAAATCTTAAAATTTGTATGGAGACACAAAAGACTCCGAATAGCCAAAGCAGTCTTGAGGGAAAAAAACAGAGCTGGAGGAATCAGACTCCATGACTTCAGACTATACTACAAAGCTACAGTAACCAAGAGAGTATGGTACTGGCAGAAAAACAGAAATATAGGTCAATGGAACAGGATAAAAAGCCCAGAGACAAACAAATGCCCCTATGGTCAACTAATCTATGACAAAGGAGGCAAGGATATACAATGGAGAAAAGACAGTCTCTTCAGTAAATCGTGCTGGGAAAATTGGACAGCTACATTTAAAAGAATGAAATTAGAACACTCCCTAACACCATATGCAAAAATAAGCTGAAAATGGATGAGAGACCTAAATGTAAGACTGGACACTATAAAACTCTTAGAGAAAAACATAGGAAGAACACTCTTTGACATAAATCACAGCAAGATCTTTTCTGATACACCTCCTGGAATAATGGAAATAAAAACAAAAATAAAGAAATGGGCCCTAATGAAACGTAAAAGCTTTTGCACAGCAAAGGAAACTACAAACAAGACGAAAAAATAACCCTCAGAATGGGAGATAATATTTGCAAGTGAATCAACGGACAAAGGATTAATCTCCAAAATATATAAACAGCACATGCAGCTCAATTTAAAAAAAACAAACAACCCAATCCAAAAATGGGCATAAGGCCTAAATAGACATTTCTCCAAAGAAGACATTCAGATGACCAAGAAGCTCATGAAAAGCTGCTCAACATCACCAATTATTAGAGAAATGAAAATCAAAACTACAATAAGGTATCACCTCACACCAGTTAGAATGGACATCATCAGAAAATCTACAAACAACAAATGCTGGAGAGGGTGTGGAGAAAGGGGAACCCTGTTGCACTGTTGGTGGGAATGTAAATTGATACAGCCACTATGGAGAACAGTATGGAGGTTCCTTAAAAAACTAAAAATAGAGCTACCATATGACCCAGCAATCCCACTACTGCATATATACCCTGAGAAAACCATAATTCAAAAAGATACATGCACCCCACTGTTCATTACAGCACTATTTACAAGAGCCAGGTCATGGAAGCAAACTAAATGCCCATTGACAGACAAATGGATAAAGAAGATGTGGTACATATATACAATGGAATATTACTCAGCCATAAAAAGGAACGAAATTGGGTCATTTGTAGAGACGTGGATGGATGTAGAGACTGTCATACAGAGTGAAGTAAGTCAGAAAGAGAAAAACAAATATCGTATATTAACGCATATATGTGGAACCTAGAAAAATGGTACAGATGAACCAGTTTGCAGGTCAGAACTTGAGACACAGATGTAGAGAACAAACGTATGGACACCAAGGGGGGAAAGCAGCGGGGGAGCCAGGGTGGTGGTGGCATAAATTGGGAGATTGGGATTGACATATATACACTAATATGTATAAAATGGATAACTAATAGAACCTGCTATATAAAAAAATAAATAAAATTAAATTTAAAAAAGAGAGAGACATTAGGGTTGATGTATTATGTAAAGAGAACCACTGTAAGTTTTAGGCAGGGCAGGAATGCTTATAAAGGTCTGTCTGGCTGAAAGATTGTCCCATGTCATCACTTTCTGGAATGCTGAGGAAAAATACAAGTCTAACCATACAGAGATTGCAACAAGCATAAATTAATTCTCTCAGCTGTGCTTGGCTGTATTATAGAAGTGCAGAATTCTCCTCAATATGCCTGTTTCAACACATTACAAGCATTTAAATAAATATTTTACTCCATCAACACACAGTGATACCATATGCATTATATTATCAATACTCTGTTCCCTTTAAAATTGCTAGAATATCTTAGATCCCCACCTGTCTTCTTCCTGGTGCCAAAGATTTATAGCTGGGGTTCCTCCTTTCTGGAAAGTGTAACTGGTTTACCATATGTGTTGGATCTCTGGGGTAGCAGACACATCAATCGTCTCCTCAATAGTCATTTCTTCCTTCTTTCTGCTAATTTAAGCCCTCAGGAAGCCCACAGACTTCTGATGGCCACCTCACTAGCTCACCACTTACGTGGCAACCACACTTTAGACTCAAACAGGGCACTAGCTGGGAATAAAAGCGAGCAAGGAACGTGCAGGCTGTTGCACTTAATATGAGGTATTGTGAGAGGCTGTTCACATGTCTGCACTGCCTTTTCAAGGGTAGGATCATATCTGTCCTGTGCATTTGTTATATCCTCAATATCTGGTTCCTCACTGTATCCTCAGTCAAAGTACTTGGTTGGCACTTAGTAGTTGCTCAATGAATAGTCAATGAATGAATGAATACAACATAGCCAAAATCCTTGTAAGTGGATAATTACCATCTTTGGGGGGAAGCACGCCATGCAACTTGCGGGATCTTAGTTCCCTGACCAGTGATTGAACTCAGGCCACAGCAGTGAAAGCGCCAAGTCCTAACCATTGGACTACCAGGGAATTCCCAATTACCATCTTATTAAGATGCCCACTATGTAGATACATTCCCAAGTTTCTGGGTGAGAGCTAATCCATCATAAAGATAACACCAACCCATCCTATTATTACCCTCCTGGACATGCTCCATCAAGGGAGATGAAAGGAACAATGGTTTCTCAGTTCTGTGCTCAATGCTTCATGTAAATTATAGATATTATAATCCCCATTTTATAGATAAGGCAATTGAGTCTCAGAGTGACTGATATTCTAAATTCGTAAGTGGCAGAGCTGGAATAAGAACTCCAAATCCAGTATACTCTTTCAACCACACCATAAACCTATACCACAAAGTGGCCATGGTCTATATTAGTAAAATGTAGGGCAGTTGTCCCCAACCTTTTTGGCACCAGGGACCAGTTTCGTGGAAGACAATATTTCCACGGACAGGGTGGGGTCTGGTTTAGGTGGTAATGTGAGCAATGGGGAGCGGCAGATGTAACTTCCCTCACTCGCCCACCACTCACCTCCTGCTGTGCAGCCCAGTTCCTAACAGGCCATGGACCAGTACCAATCCGTGGCCCAGGGGTTGGGAACCCCTGATCTAGGGGGTAGTATATTTTTCCCATTCCCTCACTTTTAGCCTGTGTGTGTCTTTAGATCTGAAGTGAGTCTCTTGTAGGCAGCATATATTTGGGTCTGGTTTTGTATCCATTCAGCCAGTCTACATCTTTTGATTGTAGCATTTGGTCCATTTACATTTAAAGTAATTATTGATAGATGTCTATGTATTGCCATATTCTTAATTGCTTTTGGGTTGTTTTCATAATCATTTTTGTTCCTTTTTTCTTCTTTGGCTCTCTTCCCCCATTTTAGATAGTGTTCTGGTCTGCCTCTGTTACTTATTCATATTATGATTCATTTATTTCCCCTTTTCTATTCCTATTTGGCAATAAATTACTCTGTCCTAAATTTGCCTCACATGGGGCTTTGTGTCAAGCAGTGTTTCTCAAACTTTAATGTGTGTATAAACTGCCTGCAAATCTAGTAAAAATGCAGATTCTGCCTCAGCATACCTGGGATGGAGCCTGAGAGTCTGCATTTCTGACAAGCTCCCAGGTGATGCCAATGCTTCTGGTCCTTGGATCACACTTTGTGTGGCAAGGGTGTAGATTATTGTTATATTCATAGGGAAATGGAAATAATTTTGGATGAAGAGCACTATGACCAAATAATGCTGATTCTTGTTGTATAAAGGCTGGATCAGTTAAAGCAGGTCAAATGGCAGTAACAAACAAACTGCAAAGTGGACATTGCCTATCCAGAGTGTGCACAGGTGGTCAAATTGTAGTATGATCTTTTATAGTTATGTATATGTTTTTATGTAGGATATTTACAATCTTTCCTAGTTGGTTTTTATAACTTAACTTTTTAAAATGTAGTCTTTACAACTGTTCTATAAGATAGGAAAGGTATTAGCATCTCTGGCACATGGAGTGCCCAATAAATGTTGTGTATTTTCATCCCCATTTTATAGATAAAGATGGAGCCTCAGAGAGGTTAACTGTTGGTCAAGCAGATGTCCAAACCTACATCTTCTGACTCCAGCTGCAAAGCTCTTCCCCAGCCCACCTAATCCTCCTCAACTGCTGTGTACATGTCTGGATTGTAAACAATTTCCTTTTTTCCCGCTTTTCATTCAGACTTCCCTGTCTTTTTTTTTTAAGTATGTAACTCATGGTTTACACCCTCATGGCTTAATAAATATTAGTAATATTAATAAAAATCATATTAGCTGAAAAAGATTTAAAAGATGAAACAAAATTAATTTCCCTATTCTTTCCTCTCAATTCTCACTCTCCTTAAATAAATGGGCCAATTCCTCCCACCTCCGGATCTACCCACACACATTTTTTAAAAATATTTATAGATTTTAAAAGCCTTTCCCAGCCCATCTTTCATCTCCTGCTGAGCACTCTTAAGCTCACTTCTGTTACTGGCTGTAAATTATTCTGAGATACTATCACTTGTTAAGCTCTTGTGGTGTTTATGCCAGAGAGAGAAAGGCTAGTTGGCAGATGGTCAGATGGAAGTTTGATTACTTCTCTTCTTGCAGTGATTCCCTTTCTTCTGGACTTTATACATGAGAATTATTGAGGGCCCCCCTACCCCAACTTTAATGCCAATCTCCCATATTGAATGTGGATAAAGATGAAAGGAACTCAGAAAACAGTGGAACTGGCCGGTGGGCGCCAGGCCCGGGCTCGGGCGCCAAGACGCCGAGGCAGAGAGGCGCGCTCCGGCGAGCCGGGCGGCCGGCGCCATGACGCTGTTCCACTTCGGTAACTGCTTTGCCGTGGCCTACTTCCCCTACTTCATCACCTACAAGTGCAGCGGCCTGTCCGAGTACAACGCCTTCTGGAAGTGCGTCCAGGCCGGGGTCACCTACCTCTTCGTGCAGCTGTGCAAGATGCTGTTCCTGGCCACTTTCTTTCCCACCTGGGAAGGCGGCATCTATGACTTCATTGGGGAGTTCATGAAGGCCAGCGTGGATGTGGCAGACCTGATAGGCCTAAACCTTGTCATGTCCCGGAATGCCGGCAAGGGGGAATACAAGATCATGGTTGCTGCCCTGGGTTGGGCCACCGTCGAGCTCATTATGTCCCGCTGCATCCCTCTCTGGGTTGGAGCTCGGGGCATTGAGTTTGACTGGAAATACATCCAGATGAGCATTGACTCCAACATCAGTCTGGTCCATTACATCGTCGCATCTGCCCAGGTGTGGATGATAACACGCTACGACCTGTACAACACTTTCCGGCCAGCAGTCCTCCTACTGATGTTCCTTAGCGTCTACAAGGCCTTCGTCATGGAGACCTTCATCCATCTGTGTTCCCTGGGCAGCTGGACGGCACTTCTGGACCGAGCGGTGGTGACGGAGCTGCTGGCCCTCAGCACCCTGGCCCTGTATGTCGCTGTTGTCAACGTGCAATCCTAGGCTTGGTGGCCCAGACTTTCACGTACCTTTTCCCTGTCTCCAGGTTTCAGTGAAGTAAACTGTATTTGGAAAAAAAACAAAACAAAACAAAACAGTGAAACTGTTACCATCAGAGAAACATCTTAAACTGCTCCAATCCTGAACGGCTTCCATTGCTTTTTAAGGGGCAGCACTGCATAGCGACCAGTCATACTAATGTTGTTACTGCCTAGGGGAAACTCTTCCTCTTGATCATTGCTTATTAATGTTCATTCCTAGTGGGGTAACAACACTAGAAGCTAAACCTATATACCTATCCCTAAGCCAATAAAATACAAAAGGACCTAATTAAAAATTAAACCCTGACTATATTCAATATCTTGTAATAACCTAGGAAACAAAAACAGGAATGTGAAAAGATATCTGCACCCATGTTCATTCCAACATTACTTACAACAGCAAAGATATGGAAACAACCTAAGTTGGATAATGCGACTGTAATAAATAAATATATATATATATATATATATATATATATATAGGAAAAAAATTAAACCCCAAACACTAATAAACACATTTCAAAGGTTTTTTTGTTTGGTTTGGTTTGGTTTTGGTTTTGCCTCCTGCAGTCTGAGATGAATGTATTAAAATAAAAGCCACAAAAGATAACATTTATGGCATGCTTTGTGCTAAGCATTGTCTTAGGAGTTTTAAACCTCATAACCTTTTGAGTACTTTTACTACATCCCTTTTAAAGATGAGAAAACTGACTTCTCAGGAGGTTGAGGAACTAACTCAAGGTCACAGAGTTGCTAAGCCAGAAATTTAAGCCCAGGCAGTTGGACTGTAGGTCCAATATCTTAACTTTGATTCTATGCTATTTCCCAAGATGCCCAGATGTCGTTTGCCTGTGAGAATTTAAATGTAAACCTACAGCCTCTTTCAATTTTCAAAAATAAGAGAAACTCCCATTCAAAGCAGCTTAAGTAAAAGGTCAGGGAGAACTTAATGGTTCCTACTAGTAAGCTTTAGAAAGAGCTCACATCAGGGATGGCTGGATCCAGGCACTTGACAACTGTAAGGATTCTCTCTCTGTGTTCCTGGCTGAGTGTCAAACTTATTCTTTCAGACCAGCTTGTGGGTGACCACATGGTGGGAAATCTTGCTGGGGAATCTCCAGCTTCATATCATAACATGAGCTCAGAGAGTTAAATATTCATCCTGCTGACTCCAGTAAGAAAATTCCTGTGAAAGACTCTGATTGACCCAATTTAGATTATGTTCCTATCCTTGGGTCAATCTCAATGGCAAGGGAGATAGAGAACTGTGATTTGCCCAGTCTGGGTCACATGCCTACCCCTGTGGCCTGGAGGGCTGGGTCTGTATGAGAACAGGAGAGGAAGTTTCCTATATATAAAATAGCTGCTAATGTATCTAACATGGTTTTGGAGTTTGTAAGTGCTCTTTTTTTTTTTTTCTTTTCTGCTGTACGCGGGCCTCTCACTGTTGTGGCTTCTCCCGTTGCGGAGCACAGGCTCCAGACGCGCAGGCTCTGCCGCCGTGGCTCGCAGGCCCAGCCGCTCTGCGGCATGTAGGGATCTTCCCGGACCGGGGCACGAACCCGTGTCCCCTTCATCGGCAGGGGGACTCTCAACCACTGCGCCACCAGGGAAACCCTATAAGTGCTCTCTTTGATTCATGCCTTTGAGTCTCACAACCAGCCTGTGAAGAGGGCTGGTCAAGTATTACTAAGGAAACGGTGGTGAATTAAAGATGGCCGCAGATTTTTTTGTCACTTCATTGAGAGATGGCTTTTGTTTCCCCTTCACTTGAATTTGGGCTGGCCCTATGAAATTTAATCAGTACACTGTGGCAGAACTTACTATAACTATTTCTCAGTCTTGCCTTTAAAAGGACTCGCAGTTTTTACTTTCTTGCCCTGGAAATACTTATTCTTTGGACACCCTCTTGAAACTCAGCTAGTAAGAAGTCCAATCCACATGGAAGGGGCTCATGAAGGCACTTCAGTCAACAGTTGCAGCTAAGCTTTCAAATGACAATCAGGATCAACTGCTAGTCATAATGAGTGAGCCATTCTGGACATTCTGGGTTGGCTTGGTTGGCAACAGTAGAGAATCAAACTAGAAACTAAGGCTCATTGGCTTAGTGTCCTACAGCTGGAAAGTCTCAGAGTTATGATGCTAAACCAAACACTCTGACTCTAGGCCCACTGGGCTTTCTTGGATTCCTCAGTGCCTCCTATTAAAACCATAACAAGTCGTAATTCAAAACCTTCAATTGTAAGATTTCTGCCCAGGATGGAGGTAGAGGAAGTGATGCATATAATTCATTCATTTATTCATTCATTTAACCAACATTTGAGAAGCTCTATGTGGCAGGCAACTGAACAAAATGCACTCCTGGTTCTTGAAGAATTCAGAGTCTAATCAACAGAGTGCCTAATAAACAGGTCATTTCAATAAGAATTGATAAGTGCCATGATGGGGAATGTGCAGGGTGCTCCTGGAAAACATGGTGGGCACTACAACTAGCCCAAGACATGAAATAATGGGCACACCTTTTGTTGGGTGTGGGAGAGTATCTATGAATCTGTGTTGAGGATGTTGAAGAGGTATGTTTAGAATAAATACAGCTATTCATTAAGATAAATGTGACAGGAAACGGATAGGGAAGCAGGGAGGAAGAACCCCAGTATTTGGGATAAATACATGAACTCTAGTCTTGGTTGTACCCTTCCCTTATATGTGCTCTTGGCCAGGTCACTGAATTTCTCTGTAACTCAGCTTCCTTGTCTGTAAAACCAAGTTGGATCACACTATTTCTTCTTCATCTTCTTCCTCTTTTTTTTAACATAATGGTTTCTCTTCTTTCTTGATATTTTAAAAATTTTATTTATTTGGTTGCACTGGGTCTTAGTTGTGGCAGGGAGGCTCCTTAGTTGCAGCACATGGAGTCCTTAGTTGTGGCATACGAACTCTTAGTTGCAACATGCTTGTGGGATCTAGTTCCCTGACCAGGGATCGAACCTGGGCCCCCTGCATTGGGAGAGCAGAGTCTTATCCACTGTGCCACAACGGAAGTCCCCACACTATTTCTTCTTTGTGTACTTGACAGTTCCTTTCTCCAATTCCTTTAAGTCTTGGTGTTCCTCAGAGTTTGGTCCTTAGTTCATTGTGCTCTTCTCATTCTGCAAATTCTCCCTAAATGATCTCATCCACTTTTATAGCTTTGGTTATAACTCATATGGAAATGAAACCTGAGTCTATACGCTAGCCCAGTTCTGTGGGCTGTCTACCATTGTATTCCTCTTCTTGCTGCATGTCATTCCACAGGCACATGAAGCCCAACATGTCCAGAGCTGAGCTCATCACCTTGCCCACTAAACTGACTCCCACTTCTGACTCCTCCCTTGGTTACTGGCGGCACCATAATAGTGCTCCTCAAGCCAATGACCGTGAAGTTAATTTCACTCTCCCTTTTCCTTTAAACGCACAAGCAATTGTTTGTCAAGTACTGCTTATTTTGCCACCTAAATATTTCTGGAATTCATTCTTTTTTCAAGATATCCCAGAAACGGCTCAAATTTAAAATGTTCAAAACTTAACTCATTTTCCCTTCCCAAACCTGATCGTCTTCCTGTGTGTTCTAGGAGAATGTTATCCCCATCCACTCAGTTGCTAAATATGGAACTTGGGCATCACCATTGATTTCTCCCTCTTTTTTGCCTTCCATAACCAGATAACCATCAACTCCCGATGTCTGACCTCCTATTTGTCTCTTAAATCTATCCACTTATCCATTCTTATTGTGATCATCTTTCACTTCCTGCAGCAGAATCCTAACTGGCTTCCCTGCCTTGGCTTCAGTCTTAACTTCCTCTGACTTCTTCTCCACAATGAAGCCAGATCTGATCATATCAGCAACTTCCCTCTCCCCCACTCCCCATTTTCCAATTCTTTGATTCCTGGCATGTTTCACCCTCTAGACTACAAAATCTAGGATGGGGTCATAATCCATTCACCCTTGTCTCCCCTGCACCTAGCACACTGTACTTGGCACAGAATAGGTGCTCAATAAATATGAACCCGTGCTCATCCCCCTTTCTGACTCTCCGTTATTTACAGCAGATAAATCCTTGACATGTTCTAGGTGTGGCAGACCTCTGGAGGCACAGAGTATCATGATACGGTTCACTGTTGCACGAGTTGAAAGCTATCAGAAAATAACTGCAAAATCAACGTATCTACTAAACAAAAACTGACTCACAGACATAGAGAACAGACTAGTGGTTGGGGGGGGCAGGGGAGGGGAGGGAATGAATGGAAATCTGGGATTAGCAGAGACAAACTATTATATATAGGATGGATAAACAACAGGTCCTACTGTATAGCACAGGGAACTATATTCAATATCCTGTGACAAAGCATAACGAAAAACAATACAACAAAGAACATATGTGAATAACTGAGTCACTTTGCTGTACAGAAGAAATTAACACATTGTAAATCAACCATAGTTCAATAAAATTTAAAAAAATAAATAAATAACTGCACCGTAATAGTACCACATGAATTGCACAGCCAGTACACAAAAGGATGCATATCCCAAGGAATCTTCATGATGGCACTAAAGACTAACGTCACCCTCATGGCTCTGGGTAAACGTGTTCCCCTTTCCGGACCTCTGCTCGCGATCTGCAAAATGAGCACGTTGTGAGAGGTGAGGTAAAACCCGTGAGCCGCCCCCGGTGTGAGAAATTACCGGGCTGATGGAGGGCCTGCGCGTGCGCGTGCGCAGGGAGCGGGCTTTCCGGCGCGGCCGTCCCGGCGGCCCCCGGAGGAGGCGGGACGAGGCGGGTTCCCGCGGTTCCGCCGCGCCATTGGCGGGCGGTTTGAATGACGGAAGTGACGGGAGCTCGGCGATGGCCGCCACGCAGGCGCACAAACGGCTGTTGGGAGGCTGGTGTGAGGCGGCCGCCGAGATCTTCTCTGTCTGTGCCGCGGTTCCTGAGTCCGGGGTCCCGTTTCCCGGGTGAGTGACGGCCGCGCCGGCTCCCCCGCGGCCGTGGGCGTGCACGACTCCCCGAGGCCGGGAACCGGGAGTGTGCTTTGGATGAAGGGGGTGCCGCGCACGCAGCACGGCCCGCGGTTCTTCGGCCTCGGCGGGCCGCGGGCCCCGGCTGGGGTCGGGCTGGGGTCGGGCAGGCGGCCGGGAGGAGCGCCGGCGCAGCGGGCACGCGCGTCCCGACCCAGACCCGCCTGCTTCGTGCGACAGGTCACTCTGGGGCCTTT
The DNA here is from genome assembly GCF_949774975.1 of Lagenorhynchus albirostris. Taxonomy (NCBI): domain Eukaryota; kingdom Metazoa; phylum Chordata; class Mammalia; order Artiodactyla; family Delphinidae; genus Lagenorhynchus; species Lagenorhynchus albirostris. The sequence goes on from NC_083103.1 coordinate 69,255,486, forward strand.
GGCGCGGGTGGCTTTGCGCGTCCTCCCGGGATCGGGTCTTGCGGGGTCCCTGAGCTTCCAAGTCAGGGCGGCCGGGAGGGCCTTCGCGGTCGCTACTGTGAACGCTTCTGGCAGCGTCCTGCCCACCCTGCCCCCCGGTCACCTGCGGAGTGGCCTCAATCCTGGTAGCCGTTTAAGAGCACTGCCTGGAATTGTTTCATGCGGAGAGCGTACTCTTTCTCGGTGTCTCTCACCTTTAATTTCTTAGATATTAAGTCCTGCCACAAACCCGAGCTTTTACAACAGTGGGGAGTTTTGAATCTTTAATATTTAGAAAATATTTGGCAGTTTATATTCGTTAAGTCACATAATCATCAGAACAACCTGTTGGACACGATATTGTGATTCCCCTTATATAGTTTAAGGAAACGAGACCAAAGTGACTTAAGGGTCTTTCTTCTTTAAAGTGGTAGTGTTGGGCCTTGAACCCAGATCTTCTAAGTCTGGTATATGTGATTACGATGTGCCAGCTGCCATTTAATCCTCAGGACAAAGTCTTGCAAGATAAGTAGCATCACCTTTATTATTTGTCAGTTAGAATACATACAATTTGAAAATCCATATTGATATGAATAAATACTAAAGTGAGGGAATGGGGGAAACTCTTTCTTACAGTAGGATTCCAGTTGGTAAGTGTAGAAGGAATAATGGAAATAGAGAATACCTTTTGACAAATGCCTTAGTAATTGTTTCAGGCAGTCATCAATGGATACTGAACTCAGTTGATAGAAGTATGGTGAGGAACATGATATTTATATAGCCTCAACTATCTCCACCAAATACTTAAAAAGGAAAAGTAGTATCTACAGTGGATAAACCTGTTAGACACCTCCTTAATCAAGTGATCAAAATTTGCATCATGTTAACATCACTTACCTCCTGGTGTGATGCACTGAGAAGGGTGCCTAGTGACTTCTGCAGTGGTCTTGGCAAAAATGCATAACCTTAGTCCAAACACAAGAAGGGATTAAACACATCCACATTGAGGGACAGTCTGCAAAATAACTGGCATCTTTTAAAAATGTCAAGATCTTGAGGGGAAAAAAAAAAACAGACTGAGGAAGGTCTCAGATTAGAGGAGTTGAAGGAGGCAAAACAACCTTGGCAGCCATTAGAACGTAATTCATAGACCCTCAGCCCCGGTGTTCTGAAGTCTGTTTGCATGGATGCCTTCTACGGACTGCTCCTAGTTAATGACTGAGCCTGGTGTGGATGTGAAGGCAGGCCCGTTCCTAAGACAAAAGGGATTCTGGCTTAAGGACTCCCCAGAAGTCTTGCTGAACCTTCCTTAGACTGCATGGCAGTCTAAGAGGCATCTATCCAACTTTCCCTTCCTCCTTCACTCAGTGTCTGACTTTCATGGAAGTCTGAAATGCTCCCATCTTTTACCAGCTCCCTCCCCATTTTCCCTCACACAGAATTTCCCCTAATAAAATCTTTGTGGGTTTAATCCTATCTTGGCATCTTGCAGGACCCAGAGTAACACAACAGTCAAAGGATATGTTTCCCTTGGCTTGGGTCCTGGTCCAGAAAATGGACCTTAGTGGGATAATTGACGAAATTTGAATACTGTCTGTAGATTAGTTAAAAGTATTGTGCTAGTGTTAATTTCCTGGTTTTGGTCATTGTACTACGGTTGACATTTAGAGAAGCTGGGAATTCTAAGACAGATTATTTCCAAATAAGTTCAAAAATTAAGAAAATGATATACAAAAGAAAACAGTTATTCTATCACATGTTAGGAGGTAAAAATAACAAGTGTATTATGTTTTCCTGTAATCCTCTAGGAAATGAAATGGATGGATACTCAAAACACTGAAAAGTTAAGTTTTTTTCTTTTTCGTTGAGGTTTAACTTAGAATTAAATACACAAACTTAAGTGTACTGTTTGAGGAATCCTTACATATGTATACACCTGTTACACTTGTGTAAAATCATCATACGGATTAAAATATGGAATATTTCTAGTACTCCAGCAGGCTCCTTTGTGCCCCCTCCTTCTCAGTAGTCTCAGAAAGATGACTGACCCCTATTTTAACCTCTTTCATCATGGATTGGTCTTCCTTGTTTTTGAATTTCATGTAAATGGAATTTTATAATATGTCTCTTTTTTGCTTTTTTCTCCTTTGGTACTATGTCTGTGGGACTTATCAGAAATTAGTTTTAATAGTTTGGATATGAGTGATTTTTCAGAGACCTTCAGACAAATGAATAAAGATGCATTGTGAAGACAATTTAATCTTGTTCAATTTTTTCTTCTTTGTTTAGTTCTTACCTGTTTTTCAGTCCCCACTCGCAAAATATACTGGCTTAAACAGAATTTTCCTCACTCTATATATTTTAGCATTTCAGAAAGTTAGGAGCCATATGGAGTAAGAAAATGGGATTCTTCCCTTGGTTCTGCCAGTAGATATTGTCACTTGGGTCAAGTCCTTTAACTTAAGAGGCCTTTGTTTCTTCTTGTCTAAAATAAAGAGAACAATTGGCACTTTTCCAAAGTTTTGTGCGTACATTACCAAAGCCTTGTGAGTATCAGCTGAGTGGGATGCACTGGAAAAGATTACTCCTTTTTTGGCATCAGATTGTAACAGTGACCACATATATGTATGTAGCACTTTACATGAATTAACTCATTGAATGAGTCATTCATTCAGTCAACACACTGAAGGACCTGCTTACATGCAAGGCACTGTTTTTAGGCTATGCACATAAAACCATGAATAAGATCATTCCTGCCCTCATTGAGCTTACATTTTGGTGGAGAATTCATTGAGAAAGTATTAGTTGCTATTAGATAACCCCAACTTCTTCTGGCTGCTGTTTTTACACCTGAGTGAAAGCAGTATCTATCCATAGCGTGTGAAATAATGCCTGGTAGTTGTTATTCATTGTTATTATTTTAATTTGAATACTAAAACTAAAAAAAAACTAGAGCCTCGGTCCTTTAATTGTTAGGAATCTAACTAGAAAGGGCAAGCTGTAATTGATGAAAAACGAGAGGAAGGTGATACCAAGATAGCATAAGGTTAGTCCCCATATGAATGTGAAGGTAATATTCATTACAGGTGGGCAAGTCAGGAATGAGTGGTAGGTGGGTGGAACAAGAATCACTGGAGGGCAGCTTCAAGGAGAAGTGGTGCTTAAGCTTCGGAAAGGGAATTCCCTGGTGGTCCAGTGGTTAGGACTCTGCACTTCCATTGCAGGGGGGCCCAGGTTCGATCCCTGGTCGGGGAACTAAGATCCCACATGCTGCGGTGCAACAAGCCCACGTGCTGCAATTACTGAGCCTGCGCGCCACAACTACAGAGCCCTTGCACGACACCTGCTGAGCCCTCACTCTCTGGAGCCTGTGCACTACAACTAGAGATAAGCCCGCACGGCACAACAAAGAGCCCTCACACTGCAACGAAATATCCCATGTGCTGCAACTAAGACCTGATACAGCCAACAAACAAATTGCTATTTGTAAATAAGTTGGACTTAGTTTACCCAAACTATTTTATTTGCAAGTACACAGCCCTTTAAATGGTAAAAAATATTAATATGAATTTTAAAAATTATTCTAATCTTTGCTGCCCTACTTTAATAGATATATATTTTTTAAAAATCAGAACCTTCATATTTAAAGTACTACATGAAAATGAAGAGAAAGGTGGTGAATGCCGCCGGCAAGCTGAGATTGAGTCCTAATGAGGAAGCCTTCATTTTAAAGGAAGATTATGAAAGAAGAAGAAAACTAAGATTGCTACAGGTAAGATTTATTTGGAACATAGTGTCAAATTCTTTGTCTTCCCCAAATTATCAGTATTTTTTACATTAGAGTGTTTTAAATAAAATGTCGCATTTAACAGTCTTTTCTGGCTGTACAAGAGCCCTGGTTCTTGCATACTAACTAGTTTTGGAACATTTGAAAAGTATGATGAAACAGTAAATATATTGAAGAAGAGTTTGAGGATAAGGACTGACTCAGTAATTATTAGGAAATAGTTCATTTTTTGAGATTATTAAATATTTAGCAATATTTTTCTTTTCTTTTTTCTTTATATATATGTATATGTGTGTGTGTGTGTGTGTGTGTATATATATATATATAAAAAACGTATATATGCAATACTTATTTCCCAAGATCTTCCCCTAATAAATTTGCAGAATACATCATCTGACATAAAGGCAAAAAAAAAAAAACCCAAAAAACAAAAAAAAAACCAAACAAAAAAACCTATGAATCAATACAAAAACATAGGCCAACATCCCAACCCCACTGCTGAAAATAGTTCATTTTAAAAATCATATGTAACTGATGAAGATTCGAGCAAGAATATTTGAATGACTTTGAAGAAGATTTACTTCTTCAAAGATAATTAGCTACTGAAATAAATTTATTCAGAAGTTGTCTATTCTTTGTCTCTAGGAGTCTTTTTAGAGTTACGTAGTTAAGTCTTTGTGAAACATTTTAGGTGCCGTTCTGTCTAGAATTGGGGATGATGTATTACAGATACGGAATTCTCATCTAGATCTTTTCTGTACTTGTCTGGGCTATAAATTTTATTGAATCATGCTTACCAATTTAGCCTCTTGTATGGTATTAGAATGATAATGGCAGTCCGATTAGATCTCTGGGGAGGAAACATAATTGCTAATCATGGAACTTTAGAAGTAGTCTTGAGATTTTAATTTTTCCTCCATCACTTGGATTTTCTGCTTTAAATAGGCCTTATCTAATATAATATGAATATTCAGGAGAACTGATGTAGCTAATACCTAAAGAGAATTCATTTAAGTTCCTGTTTCCAAATAGCTTTTCAAAAAAGTTGAAGGAAGCCTCTTTTCATAAAATGTGTTAAATACTCATCCTTCAGGTTCGAGAACAAGAAAGAGATATTGCTTTACAAATAAGAGAAGATATAAAACAGAGGAGAAATCAGCAACTCACTCGTTTGGCAGAAGAACTAAGGACAGAATGGGAGGAATCACAAACTCAGAAAATAAAGAACTTGGAAAAACTGTATTTGGCAAGTTTAAGAAATATGGGAGACGGGCATCAACAAGCCAAAGAAAATGTAAGTGAGCACTTATTTGACTACCTTCCTGTGGTAGTGATACTTGTTAAAAGCAGATTACAGTTGTTAGACACTTACAAAAATGTTTTCATGTATCGAATTTGCTGTGGGCAGCCTGAACTTTTTTGTAAATTTAATATAATTTAAGAATTCTGCTAGGTTCATTTCCTGGTAAGAGTCATGTCAGGAATAATCTGTTTCCAGTGATGTTTAAGTTAACATTATTCTCTAACAAATTTATGGTTACCAAAGAGGGAAGGTGGGGGGGGGAAATTAGGAAGTTGGGATTAATATATACACAGTACTATATATAAAATAGATAACCAACAATGACCTAGTGGATGGCACAGGAAACTATACTCAGTATTTTGTAATAACCTATAAAGGAAAAGAATCTGAACAAGAATATATATATGTATATAACTGAATCACTGTACTGTATACCTGAAACTAACACAACATTGTAAATCAACTATACTTCAATTAAAAAAAAAACCACATTATTCTCTTCCAGTCCTTAACTGTCTGTGTAAATAAAATAATAACCTTCAGAATTAGAAGTTGTTATTCATTTCAAGGATTTTGGACAGATTCAGTGGAGTGAATTCAGATTTCTGGTTTCATTTTCATTATCATTCATTATTCCTCGTACCTCCAAAACGGGTAGTGGAGTGTGTATACACTTGAGTTCATTCACAGACAGTAAAAATTCTTTGATGACTTTCACAAAGGCAAAGTAGAACTTAACTCAGTATTTAAGACTGCTCTCTGACCTTATTTTGTTGTTTATTGTGCTTTATGGTTGGAAAATGCTAGATTGTGGTCCCAGAGGTAGTCACACAAAATAAACAAGCTGGGTTCCAAAGAAGGCACGTCTTTGTTACCAAACTTTTAGGGAATAAGAGAACTCTTTAAAGAATGTGGCAATCAAAATATTCTTGGTCCCTGGTTTTAGTTTGTGTTTTTTAGTAATAGCCATAAGTTCTGACATCAGATTTTTGTAGCTTTATTTATGCCATCATTAATTTTGTGCTTTAGTGCAGTGTTTCATTTGAATACACCGTCATGATTTTTGCCCTTACTGGGTACCACCCATATTATCATATATTTGACATTTTAATCCTGTTTAACATGACATTTTAAGTAATATTTGTTTTTAGGAGCCTGATTTAAATGCTCTGGCACACCGGGCAGCAGAAAGAAAAAAAAAAGCAGAAATGAGGCATAAAGAGGCCCTGAAAGTACAGAAAAATCAAAAAGAAATGTTAATGAAACAAAAAACCTGGTAAAGTAATAGTGATTTTTACCATATTCTCCACTGAAACTGATGTGGCTGGAAGTAAAGGGTACATTGGATACTTTTTAAAAATCAGTATATCCATTGTGTTTGTTAAACTTGGTTTAAAATAATGCAGTGGGGGAGTGGTTGCTTAGATGAACATACTAACAAATGAGCTTTCTCTTCTAGTCTGACTGTAGTGGCAATTACTAAGTTTCTGGAGAAATGTATTACTAGTTTAGAATGCAAGTCAACCAAAATCTGTCTGCCTCCGATATAAAAAGAAAAAAATCAGTGCAATTATGAACATTGAAAGAGGTTGTTGACTCTGCAAGTCATTGATGAGATTTTTGCATGTTGTAAAAATGAAAGAGCATGTTACTAGTCAGCAGTAGTCATTTTATACAGTGGCCCATCTTTATCGATAATTTCTAGTTTTTTTACTCTAAATTATTCTCAACTAAAGAACATTAGGTGTTTGTTGGGTCACTCCCCATTGTGGAGCTTTATATCTTTAGATATACCTCTTTCACTTGGTAAACATCTTTTTACCTGTTCATTGTGTATAGACTCTTTATTAAACAGCATATTGAGCCTGTGGGATCAGACTGGAGGATTTCTTGAGATTGTAATGGCTTTTATATTCTTAACCCTAAGAGTTGTACTGTAATATTATCTGAAAGATTAATTTATGACATCTTGTGTTTTTTAAGGCATATAAAAGCTCGAAAAGAAGCACTGCTTGCGGAAAAAGAGAGATCTGCCAAAATTACAAGTCTGCCACCTCCTCCTCCAACTCTTTTTGAGGTGAATTACTTTGAGTATTCAAGCTAGGTTATAATAATTCTTCTTTACTATTAGAATTCAGTGTAGGTCAAAATACCATTTGTATTAATTTTTAACTGTACAGGTAACACATATCTGGAATATTTAAAAATAATCCTAGATATCATTTTACCTATGAATACTTTAGTATGTATCTCTGATGTTTAAGAACTTTTTAAAAAGCACAATACTAATATAATATTTTTCTCAATATAATCCAATATCCAGTCTGTGTTCAGTTTTCCCCAGTTGTCTCAAAAATTTCTTTTGTTGTTTGAAAAACTGTAATTTTTTTATTTTATTGGGAAAGAAAAGGATTATTTGCCCTAAAGACTTTCCTACATTCAAGATTTGACAATTGTAAATAGTTACCATTTTATAGATAAAGAAATTAGGTTCAGATAAATTAATAAATTTACACAAGATTATGTAAGGTGATAAGAGAGGCCTGTTTCTTTATGGGAGTAAAATGTTTGATTTTGTGATTTGGAGCTTATTTTTTTTAAAAAACATTTAACTTATTAAGCAGAAATTAATTTTGAAAGGTCTTGCCTCTCGTTCAGATTATCTTGTTATGGTTATTAAAATGGCTAGTTTGGATGATTATCAAAATTACATAGTTATTTTTATCAAAAAAGTTAAGTATAAGTAGAAAAAAAATACACATACAGGGATATCTAATTTAGTTGTATAGACAAGTGTATTTTATATATGTATGATCAGCCTAAGTACCAGATGTTCTTGTCTTAAGCCTCTGGTTTTGTCAGCCTTCCTGCTTTTATGTTGAGCCATCTGCCATGTGACATTTGATCCAACAAGATCCAAGTGGAAAGGCAAATTTTAGCCACTCCCTCAGTACCTTGTTAAAAGGCAGGCAGTATTTTATCCATGTTTTTTTGATTACTTTTGTCATAATTCCTAATGTTCCTGACAAGCCAAGGTCAGAATTTTAAAGCAAGCAAAATATTGTCTGTGTGAATGATTTGGCAAATATGCATTATATGTAAAAGTGTGGTTGTGCTTTTTTCCCCCAACTTTTTATTATGAAAATTTTCAAAATACAGAGAAGTTAAAAGGAGAGTACAAAGGAACAGCTCTTTGCATTGTGTGTAGATTTCAAATGGTTGTGTATACATTTGAATGAATAAATATATACATTTGAATATAGATTGTAGAGATTGCATTTCACCCTGTATACTTCAGCATGCCTGTGCTAGAATAAGGACATTCTCTTATGCAACCACAACATCACACTAAGAAAATGTACCAGGATCCAGTCAAGGTTTACCTGTTGCTTCTGCTTGCTTTGTCTCTTGGTCTCTCTCAATGTGAAACATTGTCTCCCCCAACCCTAGCCAACATTTTATTTCAGACTTTTTGAATAGACGAGACTAGTTTCTTATATTCTGTATTTGTCTGATGTGGTTATGTGACTACAAGAGATCTCCATTATAAAGGTATATTTTTCTCTTTTCAATTGCCAAGTAATCTGGGAAATGATACTTTGGCACCAAATAGGTATCTATCACCCTTCTACATTTATTCATTGGCCTACTTCTGTTAGACAAAAGAAGAGAGAACTTTCTCTTATCTGTGATTATGAACCACCATAACCAAATGATCAAACTTAGAATCAATAATAGCAGAGCACCTTGACATTATGTGCCTCCTAATATGTAGTAAACTGTATAGCATCACCTATTCAGTATTCTTGTTGAAATATAATCTGGGGCTTCCCTGGTGGTACAGTGGTTAAGCATCCACCTGCCAATGCAGGAGACACAGGTTCAAGCCCTGGTCCGGGAAGATCCCACATGCCACGGAGCAACTAAGCCCGTGCACCACAAATACTGAGCTTGCGCTCTAGAGCCCGCGAGCCACAGCTACTGAGCCTATGTGCCACAACTACTGAAGCCCACATGCCTAGAGCCCATGCTCCCAAAAAGAGAAGCCACCACAATGAGAAACCTGCACACTGCAATGAAGACTAGCCCCTGCTTGCCGCAATCAGAGAAAGCCCGCACGCAGCAGCAAAGACCCAGTGCAGCCAAAAATAAAAACAAATAAAATAATTTTATTTTAAAAAACAAAAGAAATATAATCTGGCTTTTAAACCTAAATTCCAGCTTAATGGAAATACAGTGCATGATCTCATGAAAAAAATGAATAACTGATTAAAATACAAAATTAATTTTTCATTGGATCCTGCTTTAAATGAAAATTAATACTTTTAACCTAACAGTCTATTTTCTGTTTCATTTTTCAGAACATTGAAGTAAAGAAAACTTCTAATGTGAAAACCAATAGTTCTACCTACCATCATCTTTATACTTTTGTTAATAGAGAGGTGGACACAAAACAGGTGATTGACTGTTTTTTCATGACGCTCACTTTATTATCTCTGTTCATTGAATTGAGTTACACCTTTGTTCTACGTTTATTGTTCTCAGATGTCAAAATTTGAAAAGCTCTACCAACCATATTAGGGTAATAGTGATAAAAAAAACTTTTAAATATGCTTTGACTTATGATGTCATGTTTATTATGAATGCTGATTTAACATGAAAGAAGAGAGTTGGCTACTTAAACAGTTATATTTTAAAATATATTTTTTTTACCATAAAACTTTTTTTGACATAAAAATAATACATACTCTGTGAAAATTTGAAACTATACACATAGGCGCAAACTAGGAAAAACACCCATGATTCCATCACCAAAAAGTAATGCAGTTAATACATTAATGGATTTGTTATAGTGTTTATGTATAAACATATATACATACTTTTCAAAACATGATTTTTAATAGCTACTTAATATTTCATTATAGAATTTATTTAACCATTCTATTGTGGGTTTTTTTTGCTTCATAAATGCAAACATAATCATCTTGCACATTTTGTCTACAGCTCTGACTGTATGTTTAGAATAGATTCCTAGAGAGAAATTATAGGTTCCAAACTATATAACATTTGATAACAGATATTTAATACAGATCATTAAATTGCCTTTTAAATAGCATCAACAACATATGAAAATGGCCATTTTATCATACCCTTGTCTGTATGAAATGTTGTGGTTTAAAAATTATTGTCAGTCTTAAGAGTGACAAATGATTATCACTCCTTATTATAATTGCTATTTCTTTGTAACAGTGGGTTTTCACTTTTTTCGTATTAGATATATCTGTCTACTAGAAAAGTAAACTTTCATAGTATAGCATTCATGTGGAGGTTAGAAGTCAACAAATTCCGTAATAGCAGGTCAGTATTCGGTCAAGACATGAGATGAGTATTATCATAGAATTAACTTCTTTTTTTTTTTAATTCTTGAATTTTATTTATGTTTTTATATAGCAGGTTCTTATTAGTTATCCATTTTATACGTATTAGCGTATGTATGTCAATCTCCCAGTTCATCCCACCACCCCCACCTGCCCGCCACTTTACCCCTGTGGTGTCCATATGTTTGTTCTCTACATCTGTGTCTCAATTTCTGCCCTGCAAACCGGTTCATCTGTACCATTTTTCTAGGTTCCACATATATGCGTTAATATACGATATTTGTTTTTCTCTTTCTGACTTACTTCACTCTGTATGACAGTCTCTAGATCCATCCACGTCTCTACAGATAACCCAGTTCCGTTCCTTTTTATGGCTGAGTAATATTCCATTGTATATATGTACCACATCTTCTTTATCCATTCGTCTGTTGATGGGCATTTAGGTTGCTTCCATGATCTGGCTATTGTAAATAGTGCTGCAGTGAACATTAGGGTGCATGTGTCTTTTTGAATTATGGTTTTCTCAGGGTATATGCCCAGTAGTGGGATTGCTGGGTCATATGGTAATTCTATTTTTAGTTTTTTAAGGAACCTCCATACTGTTCTCCATAGTGGCTGTAACAATTTACATTCCCACCAACAGTGCAAGAGGGTTCCCTTTTCTCCACGCCCTCTCCAGTGTTTGTTGTTTGTAGATTTTCTGATGATGGCCATTCTGACTGGTGTGAGGTAATACCTCATTGTAGTTTTGATTTGTATTTCTCTAATAATTAATGATGTTGAGCAGCTTTTCATCCGCTTCTTGGCCATCTGTATGTCTTTGGAAAAATGTGTATTTAGGTCTTCTGCACATTTTTGGATTGGGTTGTTTGTTTTTTTAATATTGAGCTGCATGAGCTGTTTATATATTTTGGAGATTAATCCTTTGTCCGTTGATTCATTTGCAAATATTATCTCCCATTCTGAGGGTTATTTTTTCTTCTTCTTTGTAGTTTCCTTTGCTGTGCAAAAGCTTTTAAGTTTCATTAGGGCCTATTTCTTTATTTTTCTTTTTATTTCCATTATTCTAGGAGGTGCATCAGAAAAGATCTTGCTGTGATTTATGTCAAAGAGTGTTCTTCCTATGTTTTCCTCTAAGAGTTTTATAGTGTCCAGTCTTACATTTAGGTCTCTCATCCATTTTGAGCTTATTTTTGTATATGGTGTTAGGGAGTGTTCTAATTTCATTCTTTTACATGTAGTTGTCCAATTTTCCCAGCACGATTTACTGAAGAGACTGTCTTTTCTCCATTGTATATCCTTGCCTCCTTTGTCATAGATTAGTTGACCATAGTTGGCATGAGTTTATCTCTGGGCTTTGTATCCTGTTCCACTGATCTATATCTCTGTTTTTGTGCCAGTACCATATTGTCTTGATTACGGTAGCTTTATAGTATAGTCTGAAGTCAGGGAGCCTGATTCCTCCAGCTCTGTTTTTTTTCTTCAAGACCACTTTGGCTATTTGGGATCTTTTGTGTCTCCATACAAATTTTAAGATTTTTTGTTCTAGTTCTGTAAAAAATGCCATTGGTAATTTGATAGGGATTGCATTGAATCTGTAGATTGCTTTGGGTAGTATACTCATTTTCACAATATTGATTCTTCCAATCCAGGAACATGGTATGTCTCTCCATCTGTTTGTATCATCTTTAATTTAGTGTCTTACAGTTTTCTGCATGCAGGTCTTTTGTCTCCCTAGGTAGGTTTATTCCTAGGTATTTTATTCTTTTTGTTGCAGTGGTAAATGGGAGTGTTTCCTTAATTTCTCTTTCAGATTTTTCATCATTAGTATATAGGAATGCAAGAAATTTCTGTGCATTAATTTTGTATCCTGCAACTTTACCAAATTCATTGATTAGCTCTAGTAGTTTTCTGGTGGCATCTTTAGGATTCTCTATGTATAGTGTCATGTCATCTGCAAACAGTGACAATTTTACTTCTTTTCCAATTTGTATTCCTTTTATTTCTTTTTCTTCTCTGATTGCCGTGGCTAGGACTTCCAAAACTATGTTGAATAATAGTGTCAGAGTGGACATCCTTGTCTTGTTCCTAATCTTAGAGGAAATGCTTTCAGTTTTTCACCTTTGAGAATGATGTTTGCTGTGGGTTTGTTGTATATGGCCTTTATTATGTTGAGGTAGGTTCCCTCTATGCCCACTTTCTGGAGAGTTTTTATCATAAATGGGTGTTGAATTTTGTCAAATGCTTTTTCTGCATCTGTTAAGATGATCATATGGTTTTCATCCTTCAATTTGTTAATATGGTGTATCACATTGATTAATTTGCATATAATGAAGAATCCTTGCATCCCTGGGATAAATCCCACTTAATCATGGTGTATGATCCTTTTAATGTGTTGTTGGATTCTGTTTGCTAGTATTTTGTTGAGAGTTTTTGCATCTATATTCATGAGTGATATTGGTCTGTAATTTACTTTTCTTGTAGTATCTTTGTCCAGTTTTGGTATCAGGGTGATGGTGGCCTCATAGAATGAGTTTGGGAGTGTCCCTTCCTCTGCAAGTTTTTGGAAGAGTTTGAGAAAGATGGGTGTTAGCTGTTTTCTGTTCTCTAAATGTTTGATAGAATTTACCTGTGAAGCCATCTGGTCCTGGACTTTTGTTTGTTGGAAGATTTTTAATCACAGTTTCAATTTCATTACTTGTGATTGGTCTGTTCATATTTCTTATTTCTTCCTGGTTCAGTGTTGGAAGGTTATACCTTTCTAAGAATTTGTCCATTTCTTCCTGCTTGTCCATTATATTGGCATAGAGTTGCTTGTAGTAGTCTCTTACGATGCTTTGTATTTCTGCGGTGTCTGTTGTAACTTCTCCTTTTTCATTTCTCATTTTATTGATTTGAGTCCTGTCCCTCTTTTTCTTAATGAGTCTGGCTAATGGTTTATCAAATTTGTTTATCAAAGAACCAGATTTTAGTTTTATTGATATCTGCTATTGTTTTCTTTGTTTCTTTTTCATTTATTTCTGCTCTGATCTTTATGATTTCATTCCTTCTACCAACTTTGGGTTTTGTTTGTTCTTCATTCTCTAGTTACTTTAGGTGTAAGGTTAGATTGTTTATTTGAGATGTTTGTTGTTTCTTGAGGTAGGATTGTATTGCTATAAACTTCCCTCTTAGAACTGCTTTTGCTGCATCCCATAGGTTTTGGATCGTCGTGTTTTCATTGTCATTTGTCTCTAGGTATTTTTTGATTTCCTCTTTGATTTCTTCAGTGATCTCTTGCTTATTTAGTAACGTATTGTTTAGCCTCCATGTGTTTGTGTTTTTTAAGTTTTTTTTCCCTGTAATTGATTTCTAATCTCATAGCGTTGTAGTCAGAAAAGATGCTTGATAAGATTTTAATTTTCTTAAATATACTGAGGCTTGATTTGTGACCCAAGGTGTCATCTATCCTGGAGAATGTTCCATGAGCACTTGAGAAGAAAGTGTAATCTTTTGGTTTTGGATGAAATGTCCTATAAATATCAATTAAATCTATCTGGTCTACTGTGTCATTTAATGCTTGTGTTTTCCTTAATTACCTGTTTGGATTATCTGTCCATTGGTGTAAGTGAGGTGTTAAAGTCCCCCACTCTTATAGTGTTACTGTCAATTTCCTCTTTTATAGTTGTTAGCATTTGCCTTATGTATTGAGGTGCTCCTATGTTGGCTGCGTATATATTTATAGTTGTTATATCTTCTTCTTAGATTGATCTCTATCATTATGTAGTGTCCTTCCTTTTCTCTTATAACATTCTCTATTTTAAAGTCTATTTTATCTGATATGAGTATTGCTACTCCAGCTTTCTTTTGATTTCCATTTGCATGGAATATCTTTTTCCATCCCCTCACTTTCATTCTGTATGTTTCCCTGGGTCTGAAGTGGGTCTCTTGTAGACAGCATATATATGGGTCTGGTTTTTGTATCTATTCAGCGAGCCTGTGTCTTTTGGTTGGAGCATTTAATCCATTCACATTTAAGGTAATTATCAATATGTATGTTCCTCTTACCATTTTTTTAAATTCTTTTGGGTTTTTTTTTGTAGGTCCTTTTCTTCTCTTGCGTTTCCCACTTAGAGAAGTTTCTTTAGCATTTGTTGTAGAGCTAGTTTGGTGGTGCTGAATTCTCTTACCTTTTGCTTGTCTGTAATGCTTTTGATTTCTTCATCAAATCTGAATGAGATCTTTGCTGGGTAGAGTAATCTTGGTTGTAGATTCTTCCCTTTCATCACTTTAAATATGTCATGCCACTCCCTTCTGGTTTGTAGAGTTTCTGCTGAGCAATCAGCTGTTAACCTTATGGGAGTTCCCTTGTATGTTATTTGTTATTTTTCACATGTTGCTTTAAATAATTTTTCTTTGTCTTTAATTTTTGCCAATTTGATTACTGTGTGTCTTGGTGTGTTTCTCCTTGGGTTTATCCTGTATGGGACTCTCTGCACTTCCTGGACTTGGGTGGCTATTTCCTTTCCCATGTTATGGACGTTTTTGAAAAAAATCTCTTCAAATATTTTCTTGGGTCCTGTCTCTCTCTCTCTTCTCCTTCTGGGACCCCTGTAATGCGAATGTTGTTGTGTTTAATGTTGTCCCAGAGGTCTCTTAGGCTGTCTCCATTTCTTTTCATTCTTTTTTCTTTTTTCTGTTCCACAGCAGTGAATTCCACCATTCTGTCTTCCAGGTCACTTATCTGTTCTTCTTCCTCAGTTATTCTGCTATTTTTTCCTTCTAGTATATTTTTCTTTTCATTATTGCATTGTTCATCTCTGTTTGTTTCTTCTTTAATTCTTCTAGGTCTTTGTTAAATGTTTCTTGCATCTTCTCGATCTTTGCCTCCATTCTTTTTCCGAGGTCCTGGATCATCTTCACTGTCATTATACTGAGTTGTTTTTCTGGAAGGTTGCGTATCTCCACTTCATTTAGTTGTTTTTCTGGGGTTTTATCTTGTTCCTTCATGTGGTACATAGCCCTCTGCCTTTTCATCTTGTCTTTCTGTGCATGTCATCATAGAATTAACTTCTAGGAAATAAGAGAAAATCTTGAAACTTGTTTAAAATATTATTACAAGGTCAGTATTTTATAATACAGAAATAATAACTTCCATCTATTGCTAACTTGCTTTTGTCCTATATGTTTGTCCACTTCACTAAAACATTGTTTTTACATATGTTTTTACAGTATTAAATAGATGTTTAATACTAAGATTGATGAAGAAAGACATTTTTCTTCTAGCTCTAATATAGGGTGCCACTGATGGTATCACAGTAGGTTATTAAACTTTCCTGTTTAACAGTAGCTAAAAGATGTACCTTCTCTTCAATTTCTGGACTTGAAGATTATATCAGTAGTTATAATGCAGTTTTATAAAAACAGTCACACAAGCTAAAGTATTCTGGTATTTTCTTTTATTTACTTCCTCACACCATCACTTAGGAAAAATCTGTCCTTAAACCTTGGGTTTAAAATGGGACAGTGGAGCAGTGTACTTGGTTTTCCATATAACAAATCTCTGCATTTTCATCTGCATCTAAGCTTATTTCACATGCACAATAATTTAGAATCTTTCTTGGAGTAGAATAATAGGATTTTTACAGCAGGTATTATATAAAAAATACTTGCACTCTTGGCATACATTTTAGTTATTCCTTCAGCTGCTTTCTCTAAATAAGCTAGTTCCTTTTTCTTCAGTCAGCCTTTTAGCATGTAAGAGTTGCTATCATTTTTTGTTTGAATATCTTGATAAAGTGGTTCTAAAATTTCTTGTATGTTATAAAATTTGTCTTTGAAGAAGAGTGATGAATTTGACCTGCTCTATTCCTACATAGAGCCAGTTATTCTCTAAATTTTGTTTTATGCTACATTTACATTCTATGCACACAGTTAAACAAAACTTCGTAGCTTGAAATTTCTGAATTACTCGTGCCCCTCATCCTGTTTGTTCCTTTGTCAGCAACAGTTAACACAGCACTTGTTAAAATGGATTTTTCATCCTAGAAATATTTTTCCAATCAGATCCATTGTATTATTTGTTGTGAGGCCCAGAAATGTCAGCAGATAAGCAGAAACACTTAAATTCAATTTACCATCATACTTAAAATAAGTCTGATGTAGAAGATGCAGAAGTAGCATATTTAGTAATCACTTGTTGTTTTGTGCACTGCAGATTACAGTTCACAGAAAAGATTTTCAGAAACATGTTTTCTAGAAAGAATTTTTTGCTTGGGATTCACGGTTTTTGCAAATTTCACATATCTTTTGAGTTCAACTGCTAAAAATGGAATCTATTATTTCAACCAGATTTTTGTTTAAAGTTTTAATTGTATTGACACAAATTTTTAAGGGATTGTCTTTCTAAAACATTCTTGTAAAATCTTGTTTTGACATTGGGCAGTCAGATTAAAACTTGTTTGGGGTACCTAATTTTTCTCTAACCCTTTATTTACTTGATATTCTTTATGTACCTCATTATATCTGGACTGAACATGTTTATTATACACATTGTATGTTTTGAAGTTTTTCCTTCCCTTTAAATTTTGGTTTACCAAAATTGACATTCTGCTTTTAATTCACCCCCACATGATGTGAAGAATTCCCAAATAACTTTTTTTTGAAAACCTCATGGCCTAAATGAAATGTTGCTCCTAAAGATTATTTTATTTAATGTTATTCATTAATGCAATCTGACCTGTGTTTATTTAGATTTGCGTAAATATTTATTAGCTCCAAAGGTATTTAATATTTTTCATACACTTGTTTGGCCAGTGCACTCTTTTTTTTTTGGCCGCACCAAGCGGCATGTGGGGATCTTAGTTCTCCACTCACACCCCCTGCAGTGGAAATGTGGAGTCTTAACCACTGGACCACCAGGGAAGTTCCTACTCTTTCTGAATACGTTAACTGTCTCTTTACCTATTTATCTCACTGTTTGAGAGTTATAAATAATTTTAGATATATAGTTAACAGTTTTCATGGTCATTATTGTTTCACTTGACTAATTGTCAACATATAAAATATATAAGATTTTTTACAAAGTGAATGTTTATGTGTAATACACGTTGTATATCCTCCCACATTTGATATTATTGTTACATCAATGAGATGATGGCTCACTGTGCAACCACATAATCATTGATTATGCACAAGTTCTAGGAAGCCAGAAATTATATTAAAGTAGGTGTTTTGGTGATTTGGCTTTCCTGAGGCTGAAGCCAAGCTGTACATTTTGGCTAAAAACCAAAGACAAATCTTAGTGCTTCCCCAAATGGCTTACATGACCTTCAGTGTTTGTGGTTTCTTAACTACTAGCTTTGCAGGTGTTTACCTTTCAACACTGTTGTTTTAATAGAATTTCTTAAAAAAATGGTGGAAGAATGTATTTGGATGAGTATAGTTTACTCTGCTTTAAAATGAACAACTTGTAAAACTTTACACTAACAATTTGACTTTTTTCATAGGTACATGCTGTTGATAATTGTAGACATTTAAAACTATAACTTGTTATCATTTAATTCGATATAAGTAGAAAAACATGATTTTAAGATTGTTTTGTTTTTTAGTTATCACTTTGTTTCACACTTTATTGAATTATCTAAAATGTTACTGATTGACTGCTAGCCAGATCCTCATTTGGCTGCTAAAGAAGAGGCTAAAAGATTGGAAGAACTACAGAAACAAGCAGCAGAAGAGAGAATGGAGCAGTGTGAGAAGGCACATGCACGGGGTTTCCAAGCAATGAAAAAGATCCATTTGGCCCAAGTAAGAATTAAATTCTGGCTGTGACCACTACTGATGGCCTTAGAGATGGCACTGTAAAACTTAACTGATAGTGAACAGGCTCAGAGGACAGAGTTGTGAAGAATGGGAAAATATTCTCTCTGATTCGTGTCATTTCAAGCTGCCCAACTTGCTTTTACCTCCTGTTTCAAATTCACGTTGGGTGAAGCTGTTCTCATTTCTCTTCTAAAATTTTTACTGATGAATGTATTAAAAGTTTAATATTTTAATCAGTCTAAAAATAGCCCAAGAAGAAATTAATCACTTTTCTAATTTAATTATTTGAATTGCATTTGTGCTCTGCAAATTTTAAGATTCGATTCATTAAATATTTATTGAGCAAAGCACTTGTTGGCTTTGCAGAATATTGATTCAAAGGTAGAGTCATGATCCTTGCTGTCAAGGAGCTTTGACTTTGTTGCAGAGCTGTAAAATATGTATCGTGCAAACTGGCTTTGTAGTCACAGCTTTACATCTGTCTTGCTTATTGTTCAGTGTTTATTCTTGAAACAGCATAAAAATGATTCATCTTTTTAGAAGTCTGAATTTGACTAATGCATTTAGATGTTTTAAACATTCATCTGAAGAATGAGTTTTTAAGTACTTCTTTGGGAATTAAATGCCTTAAAATTCTTTTGTATGGTTTGAACTGAATTATGACCTTCTCCCTTAAATTTTTAGTTCTTATAAACTAAGGGTAAGTTATGATTATCATAACTTACCCCTAGTTTATAAAAACTAAAAGATGAAAATTATGGGTAGTAATTCAGACATTCAGTTACTTACTGAATGTAAAATAACTGAATGTCTGAATTATTACCCATAATTTTCATCTAAGATTTAAACCTATAGGGAAAAAAAAACATGAATAAAGCAGTTGGTAAGCAGAGCACATTCTTCCATGTTTAGTGGTTAAGAAAGTGGACTCCGTGGTCAGTCTTCCTGGATTTTCCTCCCTTCTTCACTGCTTAGCTGTTTGATCACAGGCAGGTTACCTAACCTCTCCGAGTTCTGTTTCATCATGTGTTTTATGAGGGTTAAACGAGTTTAGCAAAGCCCTTAGAATTGTGCCTAGAATTTCATAAGCTCACAGTGTCAGTGGTCATAGTAGTTGTTATAAATAATTGAAGTAGAGTACTATGCCACACTTTCAGTGAGCCAGAAATAGTATGCTTATTCAAATAACTTTGAAGTTAATTTAATGATATGGTTTGAATCTTAATATAAAAAATGAATTTGGTCATAATTTGATTCTTTTCAAGGTCGGGCAAAAAAACTCATCTCCAAATGACAAAATATTTACAAATAAGTAGTGTGTAATCACTTAACAAAAACGTTGTTATACAGGCTCTCTACCTTTTTCTAGACTGTATCTCTTACACAAGAATGGTCTACAATACATACAGAGGATTTCCGTTCCCCTGTTTGAACCTTTTTGCTGCAGACCCTACTGTGCCCTGGGATCTTCCTGCTATAGTGTGTTTGGCCTCTACGTGCCTCTCCAACTTTATCTTTTGTCCTTAACCATCCCTGCCCTCCATACCCTATCTATAATGAACATTGTACTCTCCCCGACTGCCCATGCCTTCATCTGCATAATTCCGTGCTGGAGTTGTTATTTCTTACTTGTACTCCTCCTCCTTCACCCACTTATATCTGGCTAAATCCTCATCCTGGGAGTGAGAGGTTTTCCCTTTCCCCCGCTCCTTATCCTCCACCACCAAAATTAAGTTAGATGGCTTCACTAAAACATTGTGCTTAAACTTTCATATTTGCCAGGCTCTTTAAACTTAAAAGAGATATGTACAAGTCCCCTTTAATCTTGAGGACTCATAAGAGTGTGGAGTAACAAGAAATATCTGTTAAGCCACAGTTACCCTGGCTGGGTCTTGGTGCTCACCTGAGACTGGCTGCTGCTGCTGGCTGTGTGGAGAGCTGAAACAAAGTACACTGCAGGAGCGGTGGCAGCTTAGTTAGAATGTAACTTCATAACTGTCCTGAGGAAGAAGACCTGTGCCTGGCAGCCACTTTGAAGCCCTGTGGCCTAACCAGAGCCATCTTCTCATAGTACTTACTAACATCATACGGTTGACCCTGGCCCTGTATGGGTCCACTTATACCCACATATTTTTCCATAGTAAATACTGTGGTATCGCATGGTCCATGGTTGGTTGAATCTGTGGATGTGGAGGAACCACGGGTATGGAGGGCCGACTCTCAATTAGTGTCTTTGTGTTTGAATAAATGGTAGAGGAGGGGAGGGTACTAAAGTCCCTGTCTTCATGATTTCTCCACTTTTCCCTCACTATTCACGTTACTATCCACTGTCCAAAGTGTGTTACTCGGTTGTTAATTAATTCTCTTTATTCTTGAAGAATCAGGAGAAACTAATGAAAGAACTCAAACAGCTACAACAAGAGGACCTGGCACGCAGGAGACAGATGGTAGCACGGATGCCACCACAACTAGTTGAACTCCCATACAAACGCAGTGAAATGAAAGATGATTGGCAGAGAGAGCTAGAATTTGCCTTTGAAGACATGTACAATGCAGACAGGAGTAAGATATTTTCAGTAAACTTTCAACAATGCTTTGAAACGTTTTGGTGGGAAAATACATTTGTCTTGAAGCCGTTTTTATTTTGAAATAAGTTATCAGTTTGAAAGAGGCTCTCATATTTTAGACTTTAAACTATGATGGTCTTTAAAATTTTATGCTCAAGTTCTTAGTCATTTTGGAATGGAAACATGTCTCTGTATTTCTTTATTGAGAGGTGAAAGGAAACCTGATTTTGCACCTTGAATCAGAACCTCTGCCCACTGTGACTGATCAGATCCAAGATGAAGAACTGGACCTTTCAATGGAACAAGAAATTTCAGGGGAGACTGAAAACATTCCAGTGACAGAAGCTGAAACAATACATTCTAGTGAAGCAGACGGTAAAAACTTCTGAGCTGAATATTGCAGTATTTCGTAGGAAAAAAATGCTGATCATTTGCCAACAGTTAGGAAAGTCTGGTCTGTTTTAAGTGCAAACAGTAACTAATACTCATGGGAGTGATGGAAGGAGGAAACTTCAGATTTCCATCACTAAAGATCCTTTTCATATACATAGGAGGAATGTTATTTTATTTATATGTACATACAGTCTAAAGATTTCTAGGTTATTTAAGTTAGATGATCAATTTTGAATTCATTTGAAAGGTCAGCATTTTTTTTTTTAAGACTTTGATCAAATCACCAGAAATCCTACCATATTAATTACTGCTAGGCACTTCATGCATAATGATGATCAGCACAAACTTTGGTCTCTCTTCTAAACTTCATCTCTATCTCCACCATTCTGAACTTTTTCACGTGACTGTTGCACAGGTACTTAGAACTTGGTGTCTGACAATAAATTTATCATCTTCTCTTGCCTACTGAAACCTTGTCTTCCTGCCTTCCTCACGTTAGTGATGATATCACAGTCTGCAGTAATCCAAGCCAGAGACATGAGAGGTACCTCTAAAAAGATAAAGGTGTCTCTTACTCCACATCTTCTTAGAGACCAAGTCCTCTTCCTTTTGACTTCTTTTCTCCCCATACCTATGAGTATCGCCTTTGTTCAAAACCACTCTGGCTTTCTTTTCATCTTCACCCTATACTGTGGATAGGTAGTCCTTGGGGTTCCAGTTTTATGTGGGTCTCCTCTTAGACTCCTTGGGTGAGGACTCTAAGCTTTATCCCTGTCTCCTGTCCCCACACTGCTGTCCAAACAAAATGTAAGCTTCCTGTGGTTTGGCATAAACTTCAGAAGATGGGTTTAGGGCTCAATTGCCATGAATTCCCCTTGAAACTTCATTTCTGGCCTCTGCAGAATCTTTTATTTTCTTGGGAACCTTACAGCACATATTTTGAATGCTAGTCTTACAGATTAAGAGATATGCATTCTGTCCTCATTTAGCAAGCAGAATAAACATCTTCCTGATACATTTTATGCTTGAAATTTATGTTGCTGCCTACTGTTGAAAAATACGGTTGACCCATGAACAGCAAGGGGTTAGGGGCGCCGACCCTCCATGCAGTCGAAAACTCTACATATAACTTAGAGTCGGCCCTCTGTATCCAATGTTCCACATCTGCAGATTCAACCAACCCTGGATCATGCAGTCCTGTAGTATGTATTTATTGAAAAAAATCCTCAAATAAGTGGACCTGTGCAGTTCAAGTGCATGTTGTTCAAGGGTGAACTATAGTTGAATTTTGGTGTCCTTATTTAAATTTAAGTTGAAAAAATTATTCCTGGTTATAAAGTTGTGTTAAATTATAAATATTGAGGAAAATAAAGCTGTGCTTTTGTTTTAACCAGTGGTGGTTATAGTAACTAAGTATAAAGATAGAATAATTTACCTGGTTTGTAACAGATGCTGAATAAATTTTTTTTCTTTTCTTTTCTTTTAGTTCCCTTGGCAATGAAGACCCACCGGATTCCTTCAAAAATTCTTTTTAAAAAATTATTAAATAAGATCCGAAACCAAAAGTCTCTCTGGACAATTAAATCCATGTCTGAGGATGAAAGCGAAATGATTACAACTGTTAGTGAAACTGAAAGTAAAGCCCTGACAGTTGAATCAGGAGCAGCTGTGAGTGAAGACAGACCATTATCCTCTGGGCAGAAACAAGGTAGTTCTCTCCAGTCATCTCATTTTACCTTTCTAAGTTGTTCAAAAATATGCTCATTTCTGAAAAACCGAAGAATAGAGGTCAAAAGGAAGAAAATAATTTAAAGCCCATAGTGCTGCCACTTAAAGGCAATAAATGTTAGAAACCTTAGTGAATCTCCTTCCAGAGCACTTTAAGTGTAGTAGAATTATATATATATATATATATATATAAAATCTTACATATTTCAGTAAGTGGCAAAAAATTCTCTTGCTTAAGCCAAAAAGCTTGCCATTCTGGTTCTGCTCTTCTATATCCTACATCCAAACCATCATCAAATCCTGTCGGTCCTACCCTCAAAATATATCCAGAGTCCAACTGTTTCTCACCACCTACTATCCTAGTTTAAGTGATGTTCATTCTCTAGTGTAGATTCTTGCCTGTATTAACTGGTGGCCTCCTAACTGGTCTTCTATCCACAGCTTTTGCACCTTCCTGCAATAATCTGTTTCCAGAGACGTCCTGTTAAAACACATCAGCTTATCATTCCTCTGGGAGAAGCCCTCCAACAACTACCCATTTCCCTCAGGAAAACCATTTTGCTTACAGTGGCATCAAAGCTTTACATGATCTGTGCACACACCCCTCCCCACTACTTCTCTCTCCGACTTCATTTTCTCCCCAATCACTGCACCGTAGACACTGGCTTCCTGGCTATTTTTCCAACACAGCAGATACGAATCATATGGTCTTTGCAAGTGCTGGTCTTGGTTGGGGAGGGAGGAATGCTCTTGGATTTTTATGGTTCACTGTCTCACTGCCTTCAGATATTTGCTCAGATACTGCTTTCTCAATAACGCCTTCTCAAACCACTCTATGTAAAACAACAAACTTCTGTGCCTTCCCCCACCCCCATAATCTTCACTCCCTATCACCTCTACTCCATAGCTCTTAACATCTGTTGGACCATAAATTTACTTTCTTGCTTATTTGCTTCTTGTCTTGACACCTACCCCTCTCCACCTTCCTCACCCTCCAGTCCTGGAATATAGGGCTTGATTTTGTTCATTGCTGTATCCCCAGAGCCTAGACTAGTGCCTTATACATAAAAGGTGCTAAGTTAATATTTGTTGAATTAATTGACTAGCCTAAAGCAAAGAGAGGTAAGTTTGGAAGTCAGATATACATATGATATTCAAGCACATGGGCATGGAAGAATTCTTTAGGGGAAAGAATTCAGTGAGAAAAGGTCTTCTAAGACCATCTGAAGGGACTGCATCATTTAGAAGATGGCTAGAGAAGGGGCAAGCAGCAAAGGCAGTAAAAGGGCGTGAGAAGAAGGAGAGAGAGTACGGTGTTGGCATTTAATACAAAGGGACACTTTCATCTTTAATCCATAACCAAGTTATTTTGGAAAAGGCCCTGTGTGAGTAGGCTTTCTCTAGCCTCATCTGGCTTCATTCTTCCCCTTGTCTGAGCCAAGTTTTTCACTCCTCACAGGGTCTTAATACCTGCTGATCTGTCTGGAAAGGTCTCCTGTACATCCCCACAATCTTTACCTGCTTGATTCCTCCTTACCTTTCAACTGTCCACTTAAATGCCATTTCCTAAGAGAAATCTCATCTGAGTTCCTAGTCTAATTCAGATTCCTGTGAAATACTCTATTGTGTAACCCCCCTTTTTTCTTGTATAGTACTGGCACCGTTTCTAATTTTATAATTTTTTCTAGGATAATTATATAATGTTCTGTCCCCCATGTACCTCCTTTGAGGCCTTTTCTTGTTGACCATGGTAAATGTGCATACAGCACATAAGTAGGTGCTGAACGAATGAGGTGACTGAATGCTCCGTTCAGTTTCTGGCTACGCTGATGTGATCAAAGTATACTGCTTTAACTTCCTTCTCTGCTCTGGATTCATAAATAATAAAAATCCTAATACCTAAGTATGTCAAAGATACACTTAAATTTCTTCTCTTTTTACACGTTGGTGCCTTGCTTACTCTGCTCTTTTTATGCTTTCCCATTGTGTTTGAAACTCTGTCAGCCTACCTTTTAAGTCAGTTCTTCGTTTTTTCTTTTTTGTTTATAATTTTAGTCTTAGGTCTTTTTGTATTAGGCTAGAATTTATTGGATAAAATATGTGGTCTCTGGAAGGTGGCTGGATCTTAACTAAATAAGACATTCAGGTGGACCAATGTTAATCTGAATGTAGATTTTTGTTACATTTGTCAGATTTAAGTTTGACAATGAAAATATGTTCATAATGATGTATCTATTACAGATGTTGAAAGTGACACGCTAACAGTTGACTCTGGACCACTTACTAGTGAAGATAAACCACTTTCATTCAATACAGACTCTGAAAAGGAACAAGGTATTTCTTTTATCATATTCTCAAATTAAACTTGCTTGATTCTTCACATCTTTTTCCTAATAAAATTACATGTAATGAACAAAAGACATTACAGTGGTATCAAATTCTAAGTTATTGAAACTAATTATTGCTTTGGGGATTCTCTTAGAAATGAAAGAGACTCAGCCTATCACAGCAGTAGCTCAGAGTTCAGTTCTACTTCATCCTCAGGAAGAAGCAGCCAGAATTAGAATGGCAGCAAGGCAGAAACAGGTAATTTGAAATTTTTATTTTATTTTTCTTTTTCTATTTATTTTGGCTGCACTGGGTCTTCGTTGCGGCGCATGGGCTTCTCTAGTTGTGGTGAGCAGGTCCTAGAGTGCACAGGCTCAGTAGTTGCAGTGTTCAGGCTTTGTTGAGGTAAGTGGGATCTTAGTTCCCTAACCAGGGATCGAACTCAGGCCCACTGCATTGGGAGTGCGGAGTCTTAACCACTGGACCACCAGGGAAGTCCCTGAAATTTTATTTTTAAAGGTTTCTTTCTTCCCCTATGTACTATAGTTTTATTTGACCGGTGAAATTTGTCTTAACATCTGGCTACTTTTGATACCATTTCTTCTGCCGTGTCTTACACATTCATTTGATAGAAGGTACTTCATCTTTACTTGTACTACTCATTTGACCCTTATTGCATTCTGCTTTGTATTTTATACTCTGGTATGTATCTTATCTTCCCTATAAAATTTATCAGTTTTTTAAAGGCAGAGACTATCTTTTTTTTTTTTTTTTTTTGCCTCACCATGGGCATGTGGAACTTCCCCGACCAGGGATCGACCCATGCCCCCTGTAGTGGAAGCATGGAGTCTTAGCCACTGGACCACCAGGGAAGTCCGAGACTGTCTTTTTTAAAAAGTCAATTTATCCTACATAGTTTCTTATACAATGCTTTATACATAGTAAGTACTCAATAAATATTTGTTGAATAAATGAGTCCCTGTCATAATATTAAACATTGATCTGGGCTTTGTAATCCCAAAAGTTTTTTTGAAAAACTGTATTTCAAAGAAAAATTTTAAATTCAACTTCCATAACTGTAATATTTGTCCCTTCTACTTTAATGAAAGATATTCTTAACACAGATTACCTCGAAAGAAGCTAATTGTTACTAAACCAGTCAGTTTATAGTCATAGTTTTTATAAAAATGCAGCTGAGGGATGACAATTCTATGAGCCAGTATTTTAAAAGTCTCAGATAAATGCTTTCTAATCAATATTCTAAAGCAGTATTGTCCAGTAGATTTTCTACAGTAATGGAAATGTTCCATATCTATGTTCAGTATGGTAGCTGCTACCTACATGGGCTGTTGAATACTTGAAGTATGAGTAGTGCAACTGAGAAACTGAATTTTAAATTTTATTTGTTTTGGGTTGATGTAAATTTTAATAGTCACATGTAGCTAGTGACTGCTATATTGATAGTGCAGTTCTAGAGTTACTACAAAACTGTAAATGGTTTAAATTCCGTGGCTCCTATGAGTGAAGGAAAGGAAGGTGAAGATAGGAACTAAGCTATAGCCACTATTGCCTGATTAAGAATAGGTAATATCATATTGAGACATTTTTAATTTTGAAAACAAGATCATTTTTCATTATCTCTAGTAGACGTATTTCTCTTAATAAAACTTCACATACATTCCCTTTTCTATTTATTCAGTATATGTGTCTTATATATGTTTCAAGGACTACTAGGTGTTGGATTTAACAGGCAACCAGACAGACTAGTCCCTGTCCTCAGGAATCTTACAGTTACTTTAACACATGTTTTTAGTTCTTGGATTTATGTGTGTATGTGTTGGTATAATTTTGAGTTTATTTGTCATCACTCTGCCATTATTTTCCATCTCTTTAATGCCTGACAGTAAGGACTGAATGTTGCTCACTGTACTTTTATTTAGCTTGTAGATAATGGCACCCTTTTATGAGTATGCCTAAGAAATCAAAGTGTTGTGAGCATTCTCGATATTTAATTTCTTAGGCATTATTCTTACTGAGAACAAGGTAAAATTAAAGATGTGAACACAGAATTTGCTACTTCTCTGGAGGTGATGCTTCAGTGGTGATCAAGGTTTCCCTGTGCTCCCAGGAAATAGAAATAGTTACTATGTTTATTTTTACTTCTCTCCCTTTTCCTCCTTTCCCCTTTTCCTGTCTCTTGCTTCCGTCCTCCCTCTGGCAGTGGCAATAACAGATAAAATGTCACCACTTTCTTCTTGGATAATTGGTACTCTTGGTGATGAGACCTGTTTCTTTTCATTGTAATGCATATAAACTTTTTTTTGGCATGAGTTTGTTGTTAATAAATCAATAGTATTTTTGTTATTTAGATAATGGAAATAGAAGAACAAAAGCAAAAACAGTTGGAATTACTTGAACAAATTGAACAACAGAAGTTAACATTAGAAACTGATTGCTTCAGAGCTCAGCTGGAAGAAGAAAAAAGAAAAAAAACTCAACAGGCTGGGGTACGATGCAGGAAATCTAATCCCTACATAGATTGTTGGGGGATAAAAAAGTGTGGGCAATCTTAGCATTCAGAAAAGTAAAGTGCAATTCTAATTTGTATTTGATAATTTTTTAAAAAAATAATGTATATGTAAAAATAACTTTATACAAACCTAATGACTTTCATCTTTCAGTTTCTAGAGGGTGCTAATATATGTGACCATGACTTGTATGTAATGTGTATGTTGAGCTCTTGGGCTTGACACTAAAGGAGAGTGGTAGATTACTTCATTTCTTAACAATGGAAATACCAGTCTTTTTTATGAAAAATAAAGCTATATGGAAGTTTACAATTATAGAACATCAGTTTATGTAAAGTACTTTAGTACTTATTTCTGGATTTGCCTTTTAGTTAGTATCTTTGTTTTTTATTAGGTTGGCACTGCACCAGCATCATGCACCATAAGTTCTGATGAAGATAATCACAGGCAGATGATTTATAACTATCAACAACAGCTATTACAGCAAAACAGGTATTAGCTAGGGTACAATTTATATGTGATAGTGTGTGGCTACATTTTCAGGATTTATTATTTGGTTTATATGAAGGTCTTATCAGGATTCCCTTTAGAACTATGGCATGTAGATTTCTCAAAGAGCAATGTTAATAACGTTGTTCCATTTCTGCCTTGATTATGGCCACCCCTAGATTGAATTTAATGTATAAACACTTAAGAGTGTGGGGCATTTTTTTTGATCAAAAAGAATAATGCTTGTTTGTTTTGGGTAGGCTTCACAAACAGTCTGTTGAAACAGCCAGGAAACGATTACTCGACTATCAGACTATGTTAAAAGGAAAGTACCTATCCATGTCAGCTGCACCATTGATACCTGGTTCTGTTACATCAGTACCACCACAGAAATCTGAAAGACCTGCTGTTACATCAGAACATGAGGATCAAGGTCAGAGACCCAAGTTGAGTCCTAACAAACAACCTATGCAACCCGTACAGATCTCCAAATTAGAGCAAGATTTTCAGGTTCCAAGACGACATCGCTTTCCACAAAGACAGGTAGAAACAACCAAAACATTAGTTACTTCAGATGTTTTAGCCGAGCAAGCTTTGGAATCACAGGAACAGCCAAAGCAACTCTCACAGACTGAAACACAACAGAGAGACTATAAATTGGTCCCTAAAGACTCTCATACACTTTCAAGGGCTTTGTCACATGATAAGCCACTGATAGTACAGGATGCTGGAGAAAGAGCTGAAACATCTGGGGCAACAACTTTTCAAACTTTAGACTCCCACCAAATGTTCTCAGAGAACAACGAAAGTATATCGTCTAAGTTAATTGAACCTTCTTCATTCCTACCATTGGTAGCTGAGCATTCTTTTAGTTCTCTGCCTACTGAAGTTGAGTCTGGAAAAATCCAGGAATGCTTTTCAACTGGGAGCAAAAGTGTAGTTTCTGTAAGCCATTCTGTAGTTGGCCAAATGCAGGGTAAGTCTTTGCCATTCTCAGAGAATATCATAGCCCAGCAAAGTAATTTGAAGGCTCTCCAAAAACAGTTAGACCTACAGAAAGAAGTTCTTCGGTTAAGACAGGAAGCTCAGGAACAATTGCTTTTGTGCAAACAGAAAGAATTGGAAGGGCAAACTGGCCTTTCTGTGTTCCTTCCATTGGTACCTCTGGATTCGTTTGCTTCACTGCCTTCTGCCAAAGCTGAGTCAGGGAGAATCCAGGAATCTTCTCCAACCAAGAAAGAGACTACAGTTTCCTCAGGCCATCCTGGGGTCCCACAACTTCAGGATAGGCTTAATTTTAAATTTCTCCAAGAACAGTTAAATATTCAGAGGGACAGCTTTCAGGCTAGACGGGAAGCCCAGGAAGTATTATGTGTACATAAACAGAGTGAATTGGATGGAAGAGTATGGGCTGAACAGACTGAGCCCCCTTCTGTCCCATCTCAAGGAGCTCAGCATACATTTACTTCACTACCTTCTGCTGGTACTCAATCTGGAAAAATCCAGGACCAGTATTCATCTAAGAGTGAGAAGGAACTTCTCTCAATCCAATCTGAAATCCCCAAATTTCAGGATGGGTCTTCAAGTTTCCTACAGCAGTTCCACCCTTTGCATGATAGTTTGAAGTTGCTCCAAGAACAGCTGACTGCACAGAGGGATGCTCTTCAGGCCAGGCATGAAGCCCAGGCAGAATTACTTTTACATAGACAAAGGGATTTGCAAGACTCTAAGTCTGTGCAGATGAGTTCTTCATTCCTGCCAGTGGTCACTCAACGTTCAGTTGCTTCACAAGCTTCTTCTAAAACTGAACCTAGAAGAATTCAGAACTTTTATTTCTCTGAGAAGGAGAGTGTTACTCCCTCAAGTCATTTGGTAATGCCAGCATTTCAGGATGAGCCTCTTAGTTTTCCACAGCATAGCTTGCCACAGCAGGAAAATCTAACAACACTCGAAGGTCAGTCGCACATTCAGAGGGTAATACTTGGTGGTAAACAAGAAACTCAGGAATTTGTACACAAACAAAGTGAATTAGAAAAAAAAATTCCTTCTGAACAGACTGGCACCTGTTTATCTCTGTCTCAGGGAGCTGAATCTGAAAAATTCCAGGACTATATGTCATTCAGGAGTGACAGTACAGTTCCCTTAAGCCATTGGAAGATCCCAAGATTTCAAGAAAGACTTCTGGGGTTTTCTCGACATATACAACCTCTACAAGATAATTTGGAAGGACACCAAGAATGGTTAGACACAGAAGAGGAGGCCCTTCAGTTTAACCAGAAGACCCAAGGGAATGTATCTTCTGAACAAACTGGCCCCTCCTTCACACCCCAGTTAGAACAGCTTTCTTTTCCTTCATTGCCTTCTGCTGAATCTCTTACAACCCGGGAACCTCTTTCAGCAGAGAGTGAGAGTAGAATTCCTTCAAGCCATTTTCAGATCCCAGAATTGCAGGATAAACTTTTGAAGATATCACAGCTTATCCAGCCTCAACAAGATAATTTGAAGGCACTTCAAGAACAGTTAGCTACACAGAGGGAAGCCATCATTCAGTCTAGACAGGAAGCTCAGCAAGAATTACTTCTGCATAAACAGAGTGAGTGGAAGGGAAGAATATCTCCCGAGCAGGTTGGCACCTCTTCCTTCCTGCCCCTAGTTGTACAGCGTCCTTTTGCTCCATTACCTCTTAGTGAAGCTGGTAGAATCCAAGAACCTTGTTCAACTAAGGGTGATAATATAGTCTCCCCACGTCATTCTGAGATACCGAGGTTGCCTGATAGGCTTTTGGGTTTACCACAGCCTGTTTTACCTCAACAAGATTATCCGATTACATTTCAACAGGAACATGTGTATACACAGACAGGTCCCCTTCCATGTAGCGAGAAAACCCAGAAAGAGTTGATTTTGCCCAGACAGTATAAATTTGAGGAAAAGTCATCTGAGCATTTTATCCAACCTCTCCATGGTGATTTGAAGGCACTTCAAGAGCAGTTAGACATACAGAGGAAAGCCACTCATTCTAGACAGGAAGTCCGAGAAGAATTGCTTTTGCAAAGACTAAGTAAATTGGAGAAAAGGGTCTCACCTGAGCAGACCAGCACCTCTTCATCCTTATCCCACATAGCACTGCCTGTTGCTGACTCTGAAAGAATCCAAAAATCTCTTCCAACCAGAAGTGACAATACTGTTTCCTCAAGTCATCCTGAGATTCCAGGGTCTCAGGATAGGCTTTTGAGTTTATCCCAGGCTTTTCTGCCTCAGCAAGATCATGTGTCAGCACAGTTGGGCTTACAGAGAGAAGTGCTGCGTTTTAATGAAAAAGCTCAGGAAGAACTGCTTTTAAACAAGCAAGCAGAGCTGATTGCAGGTGACTCTTCTGAGCAGCCTGTTCCCTCTATGTTTCTACCCAAGGAAAGAGAGCATTCATTTATTCCACTACCTTTTGCTGAAGTAAAATATAAAAACGTTTGTGAATTGTATTCAGCCAAGAATGAACATGCAGCTCCTTCAAGTGCTTCTATGAGCCCAAGACTTCAAGATAGATTTTTGAGTTTTTCACAACCTCTCTTAGCTCAGCAAGATAATTTGGGACTTCAGAAGCAGATGGAGCTACAAAAAGAAATTCTGCATTATGGCCAAAAAGCCCAAGAAGAATTGCTTGTACAGAGACAAACAGCATTGCAGCAGCACATTCAGAAACATCAGGAGACCTTGAAGGATTTCTTTAAAGACAGTCAGGTATGTATTAATCTTGAATATCTAAGAATTAAACATCGACAATAACCCAACTCGGCCAAGCTAAATATTTGTTTCAATCCTAGGTCAAAATAAGTTCTTAGTTACTGAGAATAAGTGGTTTGACCTTAACTGTGCTTTAATTTTCTACCTTAAAGAACGTGGAAATTAAAAGGTAAAAATTGATCCACCTTGCATGGCGTTTATGAAGTTGATAGTTATTTGAAGCCCAACTAATTTCAGCCACTGGTTTGATACAACCAAACTCAAACATCATGGAAAATGTAGGTTGCCTTTTGAAGTTTTGTTATGAAGGATTTTGAGCTTACCACAAGATGATTAAATTGTAAAATAACTAGTTAGCAGAATTTGTCTTAGGCAAATGGCAGACTTTGTGCTTTCTGTATAGCACTTTGTTGACATTTGTGTAGAATCAAAATCAGTACCATCTTTTTCCATAAGTGACAATATTAACATCTGTTATAAAAGTGGTGTGATTTTAGGCTGATGGACCGCCGGACCGGCTGCTTGTGACTGAATTGTTGAGAGGACTCTGATGTGGTCACTCAGATGACTATTCATAGTTTCTCTATATGGGAGACAGTATATTCTCCTATATATGAATGTGTCCATTTTATTTTAAAAGGCCACTTCCTAAATTTATGAGTTAGGCTAAACAGAATTCTACAATCCTTTGATGCTCAGGAGAAGCTTGAGTTGCGTTCATGAGAGCTTGAGTTCTGGGGATTTACTGGTCATTTTAAGGAAAAGGAATGGGAAAAGAAAAGCAGAGAGGGATACTCAAGTATAATCTCTTATTGAAAGGTGCAATGGAGGCTGTTTGTAAGGTCCGAGGCTGTGACTGGTTGTACTTTTCAATGGAATTATTACCCTTTCAATATTAGAAGTACTTCTCATTTTTTATCTATAGATAAAATTGTAATAATGTGGTTGATGGAGCTGTTCATGTGGTTGATGTTCTAACTGAAGAAGAGAGATATAAATCTAATGACTTCTTCACATGATCTTCATTTTGTGTCATCCCCACCCTTGTCTGTCTACTTTTTCAGACAAGTAAGCCCACAGTTGAAAATGATTTTGAAACTAAGAAGCTCAGAGAATGCCTTGTTCATCTCCAAGATCTAGCCAAAGACAATCAGGAAAACATTGGTACTGCAGGCAGGAGAAACTGTGATGATAATCAGCTCCTTTCAGAAGATAGTAATGCCCAGCAAAGTGGTAAGATAATTGCATTTTATTGTACTGATTATCCTGATGATGATTCTTTATTTTAACCTCCTGCAACTTGCCGGTTGAAGAAGTTTGTTTCGTTAACAGATTTGTATTGTGCCTAACTTTGTCTTTGACTTGATAGGGGAGCATCAGGACAAAGAACTGGGTGGGAAATCCTCAAAACCACCTGTAGCAAAAGTTAAAGGTGGATTGGACTTGAACCAACATGAACTTAGTGCCATACAAGAGGTAGAATCACCAGCAAGTGGCAGAACTTCTATACTAGGTAAACAGATGGTTTGATAAAATATGATTTTTTAATATTTGCCAGTTTTCTACAGTTTTTTCAGGATGCTAAATATTTTGTTGTTGAGGAAACTTAGACTATGAGTACTCATGAAGGGGAAAAAATGGTTTCTACAAACAGTATTTAAAATGTGGACTTAAAGAAATATGTCATTAGGTAACTAGTTTCTTTATATATGAGGAAAAGCAATTGATAGTAGACAAAAATTCTTTGCTATCCATTATTCTGACACTTTTGCTTCCCTCTGCTTCCTTTCTAAACCAGTTTCTCTAGGATATAACCCAGTTTTTTCTCTTCTGCCTTGTTGCTCTTTCACTTCAGTACCTTCACTGCTCTTTTCCTGTATCTTTCACAGGATAATCATGGTGCTTAAGATCCTGGCTTTAAGAGCAGTTGTAACATGTATGTTTCTTCACTGTACTTCTTCCTAGATTCAATTATCTAGAAAAATTCCTCCCTGCGATCCTTAGTAAATAGCCCTATTTTCATTTTATAATTATTTCTAGATTTCAGACTCAACCAGATAATTCTCTTGATCAAATCTATCAAAGCAAATTCTTTTTTTTTTTTTTTTTGCGGTACACGGGCCCCTCACCGCCGTGGCCTCTTCCATTGCGGAGCACAGGCTCCGGACGCGCAGGCCCAGCGGTCATGGCCCACAGGCCCAGCCGCTCCACGGCATGTGGGATCCTCCCGGACCGGGGCACGAACCTGCATCCCCCGCATTGGCAGGTGGACTCCCAACCACTGCGCCACCAGGGAAGCCCAAAGCAAATTCTTTTTTAAGGGGGAAAATAACTTTGTCAGTAGAAAGGTACTTAGAAATGTAATGTTAATATTAGCTATTTTGGTCTTAAAGCCATAAAATATTGTACCTTTGTTTCAGGCTAAAAGAGTTTAAGAAAGTAGAGATTCAGAATAACTCTTAAGAATCATTCCCCTTTTTACTTTCTCCTTATGTCTTATGGAAATTATAACAAAGTAATGATTCTATTTATTACTAGGCTTTGGAAGCTTTTCTTCATTTTGCACTATTTGGTAAACACAACTGTTCAGGAATTGATTGGTGCTTTCCCTAACTCAGAATGAGCATTGGGAAATTCCGACCATTGATTCCTATAATTTAATGAGTTGTGTATGAGACTGCAAAAATAACCTATCTAAAAGGGAAAGCTATATATTCCCTCACCTCCACCTCCTTATCCTTCAGGCTTTTTTCAATGAAAAGAACCCAGATGTAAGTCTTGACTGTTTCCTTGTCTATACCTCTGCGACACCTACAGACTACCAGTTCTTCTCAATTCTAGTTGATCAACTCTGGAATCTCTCCATTTGTTTCTATTCCCACTACCACTCTTTTAATTCAGGCTGTCATTTCTTTCTTGAAGGGCTGCTACAACTCCCCATGTCTCCCTGTTTCCAGTCTAGCATTACTGTCATTCATTTTCCCATGGTGTACTCAGAGTAATCTGCCTCTATTGCTCCATGTTTAAATTCTTCATTCGTTTCCCTTTGACTGGAGGAATAAGTCTAAATGAAGTCTTAAGTTCCTAGCTTCACCCATAAGGCCCTTCATGGTCTCACTCTCTCCCTTCAGGGGTGAGGTAAGTGCCACTTGTGTGGCATAAACTTTCCATGAGCTGTCAGGCATCCCTCTCATGTGCTCTTTAGGAGCTTTCATCATAGCCTTCATCACACTTCTTTGGGTAATACTTTTAGTCAAAATATTATAGGCAAATAGTGCTAAAAGGTTACAACATGAAACAGCATTTCTTTCTGCCCCTACACCCCCACCCCCACCCCTTGATGCTACTCACCAGACACAGTCACTTTTCAAGTCTCCTAGGTGTTTCTTCTTGTATTTACTTCTGTAGTTGGCAATGGATTTTAGCAAAAATTAAGCCAAATATTAAACACTGCTAAAATAATTTGAGATCACATCATTTTCTCTGTTTGTGAGAACATCTTTTAGTGCGATATTGGATGATACATTCTTAACAAGGTTATTGTTGTCCCCAAAGGGGATGAAAATTGCTTCTCAGGGAGATGAAAAAGTCTTACTCTTTATGTACCAAAGCACAAATGTACATAAAAAGATATACAGTATTAAAAAAAAAAAGATATACAGTATATATAGTTATTAAGTTTCATGGAGTCAGGAGGCAATTAGGAAAGAAGTCTTGAAAGGGCTCCTTAGGTGGGTGATGATAAAGTTAATATTGAGAAACACTGAGCTATAATATTCCAATTTTCTTCTCTGTATTCTACTTATTTTTTTTTTTGGCTTCGCTGGGTCTTTATCTTTTTTTTTTAGTTGTGGCCTGTGGACTCCTTAGTTGCAGCATGCGAACTCTTAGTTGTGGCATGCATGCAGGATCTAGTTCCTAACGCAGACCCCCTGCATTGGGAGCATGGAGTCCTACCCACTGGACCACTAGGGAAGTCCCTGTAGTCTTATTTCTTCCCTATAGTCTTATTTCTTTAGGCTTTACTTTCTGGGAGAATTTTCTCAGCTTTTTCTTGTAACATTTCTTAGGAATTTTTATTTGGCTCTCAAAGTATAGTTTCTAAAAGCTTGCCCTCCTTTCTGGTATTTTCTTTTTGTAGCATCCTGCTCTTATTTCATGGATGCAAAATACTGCCTACTTTGAATATTTATAGGTTTTTGCTTGTTTGGGGTCCTGTATTTTCTCTGTTTGTCTGGGTTCTTCCTTTTTTTTTTCTGTCTGAAATTTTAGAGGCTTTTCTCTAATATCTTGCATATTTGAGCGGAACACTGAATGGCTAATTGGAAATTCTATAGGTGGGGACCTTATTTACTTCTGGATTTCACTGGAAAATGTGGCTTTTCCTTGAGGACCCTCAGCTTAGTATCTGTGGTTCTTTCCCCTGAGCAATTTACAGTTTAGTTTCTCCAAAGAAAGATCCTCCAAGTTTGATACAAGCCTAGCTGTTGCTCTTATGGAGCCAGACCTGGGGGGATCTGAGTTGAGGGTGCAAACTTTCTTTTAGTACCTTTGATTTCCTTATGGCATTCTTTTTCTTCCCTCCACCTTTGCCCCTTTCAGTGCCTGATCCCCCTAAATTCAGAGTGTATTGGATTCATGTAGTTGTGGCCAAGTGGTTAAGACGATAGACTAGAAATCCATTGGGGTTTCCCCACACAGGTCCAAATCCTGTCAACTACTGCACCTTTCCCCTTAGAAAGGTAATCCTTTGACACTTTACCAGTTTGAGAGTCTGCTATAAATTTGATTGCAGAGTGTATAGGATTCAGTTTCTCTAGAGGATAAGCCTTTAGTCTTCTCTGGGGATGATGTTGAGAGATAGGAATCTCAGGTGATGGGAGGGATCTTTTCCATGTACATGTTTTTAAACATTCTCCTGTTTTCAGTTCCCTGATTCACACCTTCCTTTTGTAATACCTCTTGCCTTTAATTCCCAAGTTTTTCTGGGGTTCTGCACAGTAAATTAGCTTCTACTTCTGAGTGTCTCCCACTCCTTTCTTTGTTTCATGAGTGTTTATTTCAGTCATAAGTATTTATTTCAGTGATTATTACTTTGATAATCACCCTCAGGTAAACACCATCCAGGTCAGGAACTGGAATGTTAGAGAACTCCATAAACTCTTCCCTCGTACTCTCACAATTACTCTTCCTCCTCTTCTCCCCAGGGTAAACCCCTATCTTGATCTCTAATACCACAGATTAGCTGTAGCTGTTTTTGAACTTTATGTTATGAATGCATATTATTCCTTATAAAACTTAATGGTTAATAATTTTTCCAGGCATTTTTCCTGTGATTAGTCAGTACTGAAGCATTTTCTATCATTAGGAAGTAGGAGTTTCGTTAAAAACTTAGTAAAATTGAATTGAAATAATTAAAGGCTGTGTGAAAGTCAAGCAGTTACTATTTTCTTGCTACACTGATTAAGTCTTTAAGAGTTTAGGTTTTTACCCATAATCTAAATTGCCATTTTAGTTTTAACTAGAAACGTAAGTGGAAATCCAGTGAGTCAATTTTTTTTCCCTCCCAGGTAAACCAGACTTTTACCAAGACAGAGACCCACTGAGGGTCTCAGTAAGCCGAGAACAGAGTTTTCTTGGGAGCCCCCTGGACTGTGATCCATTTGGTCATCTTCACCCAGTTGCCCAGGAGAGCATCTGTGGTGATGACTCTGATAAAGCAGGTAAGAGAGAAAGAAGTTGAAACTGTAATTGCTGTGCATAAGAATATGTGGACAAAAGATAGTTATTGTAGTGTTATTTGTAATGAAAAATGGTAAATAACTTCAGTGAAACTGCAGTTTTGTGAAGGTGTTAAAAATGAGGGGAGAAAAGTCTGTGTTCATGCATTTGAAAACTGTCTGGAATAAGAATCACCAAAGTTTAGGTATGGGTTAATCTTTGTTGGAGGTTGGGTTTCACACTTCTATTTCATATGTTTACATAATGTGAAATTATTTTTCCATAAGAAGCCTATATTATTTCTGTACACAAAAAGTTGAATGAGGGAAGTGAAGTTTATTTAGAGAATAATTAATTACACTTTTAAATTGTTTCACTAAATAAGTAAATGTTAGTAGGAGGTATGTAAGGGTATGAGGTTTTTACAGTTGGCAAACTCTACACATTTTGTGTTTAAGCCTATTTGTAACAATCCACATTTAATTAAATACTACTGAGTATTATCTTTTAAAAGTTCTATCTGTGGCATTCTAAACGAGCTATTTTATGTTTAGTTTTAAATATTTGGAAAGTATTAAGGAATAAGTTACAAGGAAAAAACTTTAAATCACTTAATTCTGCCACCCAGACAACTGATGTTAATTTTCTCGCTTTTGAATTTGTGCATATTTATAACAAGCTATTTTATATGTATAATATTGACCCTGCAAAGCATAGTTCCAGTACTGCTTCATTAGTTCTAAAGCACCTTTTAAGTAGTTGCCTTTTCTAACCAGATTTCTTTCTATTTTAGCTGTCACATATACTTGGATAATTGTTATCTTAGTTGTATCTAGAGTTTAATACAATGAGAGATGAGCAAGACCTATTTTCTTTTTGAGGGTTTGTAGAAAAATTGACTTTAGCTTCTCCTTTTTTGATTGGAGATTGAAATAACTACAAAATATAATTTCCAATGAATTGTAGTTTTTGACATTTTAAAATAAAAACCATTACCATTTTTTTAGATTTAGCCAGTGAATACTTGCATTCCTTTTTATTCTACCTGTCAATGTCCTCTAGCCAAAGACTACCAAGAACACACATGTAATTGAAGAAAGCTGGGTGCTTTGACTTGTAGTGAGGGAGAATGCACACTGTGGGGAACCATGAGGCCAATGAATTAGTGAGAGGGTATTAGAAGGGACTTACTATAAGATTTGGGCTTTATTAGGTGATTTTGAGGAGGGTTTAAGTATTTTGAAATAGGGCTTTGTTTGTTAGTATTGGATATTATCAGGAAGCCAGGGTGATCCTGTTACTGGATACCTACAAAATTCTTCCCTAAGAGGTAGGAATAATGGAGTTAGGCTAAGTAAAGCTGTACTTGATTAAGCAGCAGTCACTCATGTTAGCCAGGATAAGGAGATGATAGGTCTTTTTTTTTTTTTTTTTTTTTCCGGTACGCGGGCTTCTCACTGTTGTGGCCTCTCCAGTTGCGGAGCACAGGCTCCGGACGTGCAGGCTCAGCGGCCATGGCTCACGGGCCCAGCTGCTCCACGGCATGTGGGATCTTCCCGGACCGGGGCACGAACCCGTGTCCCCTGCATCGGCAGGTGGACTCTCAACCACTGTGCCACCAGGGAAGCCCTTCGATAGGTCATTTTAGTGGTTTGGATGGTATTCATGGTTTTGTCTATGTTCAGACATGTTCAGACTTTTCTCCCCTCATTTAACACCTTCACAAAACTGCAGTTTCACTGAAGTTTATTTAACTCTGACCTTACTTCTTTCCCTTATTTTTATTTTTCAATTCTTATCACTACCCAAGTGCTACTGGTCACCTCCTGGTCACCCTCCTCTGGGGGAATCTTCCTTGGTTTGTTACAGATAATAACAGTTATAAGACTGTGATTACGAAATGGTGAACCCGTAATTTCTCATCTCACAACTGGCTTTTGAAATGAGCTGCTTAAGAAAAAATAAAAACTCACTATAAAGTTTCACCATCTCTTACTTTCTTCACTTAAAATTTTAGTGTGTAAAGAAGCAACCAAATAACAGTTTAGGGCTTCCCTGGTGGCGCAGTGGTTGAGAGTCCACCTGCCGATGGAGGGGACACTGGTTCGTGCCCCGGTCTGGGAAGATCCCACATGCCGCGGAGCGGCTAGGCCCGTGAGCCGTGGCCGCTGAGCCTGCGCGTCCGGAGCCTGTGCTCTGCAACGGGAGAGGCCACGACAGTGAGAGGCCCACGTACCGCAAAAAAAACAGTTTAATGGTTAAATCAGTTGTATCACAGTAATATATTTTTAATTGAACTAGGAGAGGGTAAAAAATTGTATTTAAAAACAAATTATATTTAAATATAATATTTGATATTTGCTGTTTTTACTTTATTATCCATAATATAGATATCATTTTATGAATAAATATATGTATCTACACACAGATACATATGTGTGCATGTGTATGTGTCCTGGGTTACCTCTTGGAAAATATTTCTTACACAAACATCTAAGAAACATACTTTTAATGTTCATGATCTCTTTTAATAATATCATGGGGATAATGAGACAGAAATTTTAGTTTATATTTGGCAGAGCAGTTTTAATTTTATTCTATTTCAGAGCCACAGATGACCATATGCCTTGGCCGGCTTTCTCACAAATGTTGACTATTGGGAGTAAGAGAAAAACTAACTCAGAATACCCTGATTACTAATAGTGAGACAGAAAGTATAATTTTTACGTATTTTTAATATGTCAAGTGTAATTAGGAATGATAATTCATAATAAAAGCAGTGTATGCTCATTGTGATTTTAGACAGCACTGCAAGTTATAAAGAAGCAGAATTCCTCCTTGTCCTACCATTCTCAAGCAACCACTGGATGCACTTGGTGTTTTTGTCTTTTTTATGTGCATTTGTCTCACCTTTGAGATCACACTGTACTTATAATTGAATATTCTTCCTTCTTCAGTTAAAATTAATGACAAAAGCGTTTCCCATTATACTGGCTCTTTTCTAAAGGGTTTTATTCATAGAATAATAATGACAACTACAGTTTTCCATGAAAAATTATATTGTGCTAACTATAAATTTTTTTTAATTAGTTAATTTATTTTGGTTTTTTTTGGCTGCATTGGGTCTTCGTTGCTGCGCGCGGGCTTTCTCTAGTTGCGGCGAGTGGGGGCTACTCTTCGTTGCAGTGTGCGGGCTTCTCATCACGGTGGTTTCTCTTGTTGCAGAGCACGGGCTCTAGGCGCACAGGCTTCAGTAGTTGTGGCTCATGGGCTCTAGAGTGCAGGCTCAGTAGTTGTGGCACACGGGCTTAGTTGCTCCGAGGCATGTGGGATCTTCCCAGACCAGGGCTCGAACCCGTGTCCCCTGCATTGGCAGGTGGATTCTTAACCACTGTGCCACCAGGGAAGTCCTAAATGCTTTTAATGAATAATAATATGAGTTTTTTTTTTCTTTTTGGTCTAAGATAAGGCAGCTCTACAAAGCAAAATATGAAAGAAAATTGTAGAAAAGCAGGAAATTATGCCCTCTGGTGCTAAAAATTTGATTTGTCATAATCCAGACCTTCCCCCTCCTTCCTCATTTTAGTCAAGGTCAGTGAGGCTGCGGTTGAGAGTCATGCAGTATTAAGTTATGCTGCAGAGGAAGAAGACCATACGTACCTGGGTCCAAATGTGAAGCCAGATGATAAGGTTAGTCATGTCTTGATGTGTACTGCATTGTTAGAGTTGCTTGGCTTCCTGTTGTCTTTTTAGTTTACAGAAGTTGTGGAATATTAAAGTCCATGTTCTCTGAGATCTGCTCTTACTGGAGTGGATCAGTGATGAAAACAGCCAAATCTGAGCATCAGAAGACCTCTTAGTCTACCTGATGCATGATCTCTATAGTTCTGAGAAGCAAAAGAATAATTTAAAACAATAAGGGTGTGTGTGTGTGTGTGTGTGTGTGTGTGTGTGTAAAGGTGACAGTGGATAACTGAGGACTTATTGATGGGGGAGTGAGAGTGGGCTGGGGGTGTGTGTATGAAAGGCTGATCAGTTCTGAGCAATGATGAAAAGGTTTTACTACGGACCTTTATAACTATGAAGGTTTCTACACTTGATCTGAGCTCAGAATAAATAACTGCTAATGTTGGTGATTTGGGTTTTTTCTAGATATTACTTCCTACATTGTGGCCTAATGTTCTCCTTAATTTTTAGGCTGAAACACAAGAAATTTATCATGAGCCATTATCTTCAATAACTGTTTCTACTGGGAGCTTTTTAAGTTATGAAAACCCAGATTTGAGCCTTACAGGTAAGAATATCAGAATGTTTATAAATAAATTGAAAGAGAAGCACCAGTTGCACTGCAGTACAGCGGTGAGAGCCAACATTGCTTTTCACAAGGTGCTGAGAGGGATTGTTCTTTAAATCTCAGAAGTAATCATGCCTTTAGAATATTGGACAGTATGACATTCTAATCGTGATTGAAATCACGGGGCTGCAGACGCAGAGACACTCTGCCGATCTCCAGTAGCATGTTGAGGAGGGTCTGCTAATGTTGGTGGGAATCTACGGAGCACATTTCTTGGCTGCACTGATTCCTTGTGGATGTGTATTGCTATGCCTCTCTGCTAAAATCTGTCTCAAAGGAAGTACCCAGACACTAAATATTTTCATTAAACCCAATTTTCAGAGTCGTTTTCAGAGCTTGTGGACCAGAGGGAACAAGAATCTCCCACCAGTAAAG
The DNA here is from genome assembly GCF_949774975.1 of Lagenorhynchus albirostris. NCBI lineage: Eukaryota > Metazoa > Chordata > Mammalia > Artiodactyla > Delphinidae > Lagenorhynchus > Lagenorhynchus albirostris. Next base: position 69,297,996 of record NC_083103.1, read on the forward strand.
AAGAGGAAACAAATGTTTTAAGTTCTGTAGTTCCTTCAACACAAGTTATTTATCAAAGACAGGACCCTCAGGACTCCCTTAAACCTCTTTTACCTGCATTGGAAACATTTACATCTGGTCAGACACACATTCAGCAGATGATAGACAAGTACATAAATGAAGCAATTTTGATGACTGAAAAAACACACTTGCAGGGTAAAATTATTTGTGAACAAATACTTTCACGTAAACTAAGTGTTTTTAACTTTTAACCTTTCATCCTTTTTAGTTGAAAGTAGTGATTGAGCTTTGTGTTTTGATGGCTTGCTGTAGCAGTTATAACATGGAAAATGCTGAGGAGAGCACTTAGTGAGAGAGGGGCTTTGGAAACTGACTGAGACAGTGTAGAAGAGATGAGCAGATCTTCCTTCACCTTTGCAAAGTTAACTACAGTAGCTCAGTATTGCCAATACTGAGCACAAGAACTCAGAAATCAGACCTCTTGACCGTTTCCTAACTGTGAAACCACAGGCAGCTTACTCTTGTCTCTAGTGGAAGGAGGGGTGTTTGGGATAATGCACATAAAGTGCAGTGTCTGGCCTGTGGCAACACTCAGTACAGTGAGCTTTTCTTCTTTTTTTCAAATCATTGATTCTGAAATGAGCTAATTGAGAATAACAAAGCTTACTGTAACAAAGCAGTGACCGTGATGGCATCTTACTCCTAACTAACCCCATAAAGACCTTGAGGCTAGTAGAAATGGAAACTTGCATTTGTCAAAGGTTCTGGTCAAACCACTGCCACCACCTGCCCCTTCTGTACATGAGAGATAACGGCAGGACTTAATTTGAAAGCACCTGCAGGTAATGAAAAAAATGCAAGTAATTTTGTTGAATTGGAGTTATCTTAAAATAACCTTTATGAGTATGTTCTTAGTACTACTTTTCTAGGCTTCATTTTTAAAATAAGTGTCCTTTTTCCTTAAAATTCCAACAGTTGACTTTGACTTTCCAGAACTGGAGCACAGTTTTCCAAATTTGCATCGTCAGCTGTTTAAACCCTTAGAACCACATCCAGATTTTGATTCGTCATCATCTTTCTCTGGGATTTCTCAAGACAGCAAAAACTTTTACCAGGTATAATAAAGTAGATGCTTCTTTGCAGTGAATTTCCAAAAACTGTCTTTTCTTCTGTTAGAACAGAACAATGCTTCTTAGCCTTGGCTGCCAATTAAAATCATCTGGTAAGCTTTTAGATACCAGTGCCCAGACTGTACCTCAGACCAGTTAAATCAGAATCCCTAGGAATGGTCAGATACAGTGATTATAATGCAGAACCAAGATTGAAAACAGGTGCATTAGAATTTTGTCCCGATAGTTTTATCTCCAGCTATGATGACCCATAGAAACTTGTCGGGCTTCCCTGCTGGCACAGTGGTTGAGAGTCCGCCTGCCGATGCTGGGGACACGGGTTTGCGCTCCGGTCCGGGAAGATCCCACGTGCCGCGGAGAGGCTGGGCCCGTGAGCCATGGCCGCTGAGCCTGCGCGTCCGGAGCCTGTGCTCCGCCACGGGAGAGGCCAAAACAGTGAGAGGCCCGCAAAACACAAAAAAAACAAAAAAAACTTGTCTTCAGGGTTTCGGGGGGTGGGGTTACTTTAATGGAATTCAGTCTTAAACAGTCAGGTAAACAGAATTTTGCAAAATTTAAAGTCTCTTCCTATACAATAAAGGAGCTAAGATTCAAACCTGGGTCTTTCTATTTCCAGGCAGCTCTGCATAGTTCCTGCTTATCAGAAAATGATATATTCTGAACATATTCTGAACTCTGTCTTGTTAATTCACAATTTGTTTTCTAAACAAAAAGTCTGTTTCATATTTACTAAAGTGAAAGAATTGGGTTTGAATAAGCAAGTGGTTTATGTGGTAGTAAAGTGGTAATTAAGGAAGAATAATATCAAAGAAACATAAAAGATTGATTCAACATAGTAAATACTAATATTTCAGCCTTTCCCGGTTGTCTTCCATCAGAGGTCACATTCCTCCTGTGAAAGCCTCCGTTCTAGTCTGTCACCCAAAAGTACAGCTTCTTTTACAGCACTGAGGACCAGCCTGCATTCTTCTCTTAACACCAGCGTGAACCAGCAGCCTGACCCTAACTGGGCTCATGAGGAAGCTCAGAGTTTTGCTACAGAAAATGTTATTGAAGGTATGTAGAAGTTCAAAAAAGTTAAATAAAGCTCAGTAGTTTTTCATCGTTGTTTATTTATATCAATTTTCCTTGGAAATTGTACCTAGTAGCTCTTGGTTTGTCTCCACTCCTCACCAGTTTCTCTGTATATTTATTTAAATAACAGAAGTAATATATAGTGTTTGCATTTTATTTTGATAAAAAGTGCTGCCTCTTGCTCAACTTCCCTACCTCAACCCTTACAGTTATCAGTTTAAGTATCCTTCTAAAACTTTTTATACAAATTTTATATATATGCACACATCACAACATATATGAGATGCACATGCATGTTTGTCTTTCTGTTATAAAGTCAGTATTCTGTTATGGGGGGGAAAGCCCTTGTGTTTAATAGTCATAGTTCCTTTAACTATTATAGCAGAAAATACATGGCGTGAGCAGTAGTTATTCGAATATCTCTGTGACATCCTTTAACCTTCTATTCACGTCTATGTATATCAGTTTTCATTCCTAAAATTTTAAGTAACCTGACTTTATTATTTGCAATGTTCTCAGCAACTATTAGAGACTGTATCTCTATCGAAGTTTTTACAACATATAATTACGATCAACTGATTTCTTATAGGGTCTGAACAATCTTTTCAACAACTTCTGCCAGAATTTTCTTCACAAGAAAGCCAGCATGCTGACTTACCAAGTATTTTTAGCAGCATTGAAGCAAGAGATTCTTCCCAAGGGGCGGAAAATCAATACTCTTCCTCTGAACAGAATGAAATATTACAAAACAAGCAAAAAAGTGTTCATTTCCAGCTCTCTGTAGGAAATTTGCAAAGTTCAGTCTTCAGTTCATCTGGTGAGGCTAATGTATTTCATCAGTTAAACCTACAGCATAGCACTCCATGTGGTTCTGCCTCTAGTGAGTGCTCAGTAAAAGAAAGACTGGGCTTTGAAGAACTATCAGAAAGAGGAGTTGGTACAGTGTTACAAGGTCAAGGGCTCACTGATGATAAAGAAACCTGTGACGTTTTAAATATAAATCCACAATTATGCGTAAGAACTTCAATTCAGACACCACATTCAGTCACTGTTCAGAACGAAAAATGTCTTGAGGATTCAACTACTGCAGAAACTCCAACAATCATAGGAAACCAAACTCAACAAGCACAGTCAGCGCTCTTTGTAAGCTCTGGATCCTTTTCACTACAGAACTCTATTCCAATCTGGGTAAGTGAAATCTGTGTTGTATGTAATTTTTGGTTTCATTTTCAGACTTTTTAAACAAAATTGCAAGAGATGCAACAGAGCTACTATATGAGATATAGTCAATCTCATAATCATTAGAAATCTCCAATGAAATGAGAAAGCAAATTTTTAAAATTTGACCTTCCTCTGAATTTTACAGATCTTCCCAGTTCGCATTTCTTTTCTCCAGCTTTCCTGAAAAATGGCGGCTCAGCCTATGCTTCAGCACATAGTGTTGAACTTCACTGTGCTGCACTGGATTAATCTACTTGGTTTCAGCTTACCTTCTAGTACTGTTTGTCCCTCCACAGATAAGCAAAAAATAAGCTGACTGACTTGGCAGCTTTTGGATTTTTTTTTTTGTAAATTCTTGTTCAGTATTGAAAGGGTTTTGCCTTAATAAAGTGTGGTCTAGGGACTTCCCTGGTGGTCCATTCAGATAGGTAGGGGATACACACACTGTTCTGCACAGCCCCCAGTCAGCAGGCACTTGGCTCTGTAACCCACGGAGTAGTTTGTCTTCTCCATTATCCTTAGTTGAAGAACCTGTTCTTCTTCCATAATGTACATATTTTTCACATTCTGAGTGTTTTTGAGACTATGATTTTTGAATACTGTTTCCCTTTTAATTTTACTGTACAGGAGACAGAATGTGGCCATGGTATAATGGAAGAACCAGAACTTACATTGATAAGCAACAGTGATATCAGTATTGCTGAAATGGATTTTGCAAACTTAACTCTAGAAGAAAAGAGAGAAAATGAGGCAAAGAGCTGTTTTCAGGTAAATTTCATAGCTCTCATTTTATACAGCAACCCATAGTTGAGGATTAGGGAATAGAAAAGGATAGTTTTACTTAGCTTTCTACATGGCATTTCTTACATTAGAATCATGTATGAATGTGCTCACAGTGGACAAGCTGACAATTGAACTTTCTAGAAAGGCAGTTCCAAAAGACCTAGGGTTTAGAATGGGTAAAGTTTAGAACCTTTGCTGTGAATCTGTACAGTGAGGTAAAGTGGTAAAGTCTGTGACTTTCTCACAATTAGGTGAGTGAATTTCTGCCTCTTCTGTCAGAAACACAAAACTCAGATTGTCCAGCTGCATCAGAACATCCTGTGGAGAAACCAGCTGTGTGTGCAGGTATGTATGCCCCGAGCATCAGATTAGTGAGCCCAGGGGCCAGTGGGGTTCCCCCTACTTGAGCAGAAACACCACACATTTGTATATTGCTGACATATAGCCTCGATTTTTTTTTTTTTAAACAGAAACCCTTTCAAAGTTTACAGCTACTCCAGGGAGCTTACAAGAAGCATTTATGAAAAGAAAAAAAGCATTTATGGAGAGATCCTCACAGAGACAGAAAGAAATAAGGAATAAAATTCGTGTCTCTGGAAGTTCTCAAACCAAAATAGTAAAGGAGAAACCCACAGGTATACTCTCCACATCAGTTTTCAAAGCGAATCTGGCATTACATATATATTAAATGACCTGTTCTCCGCTCAGGTTCATTTGTCAGTCACCTAAAGGGTGTGAACAAGGTTAGAGTGTCTCTTCCTGAAGACAGAAAGACTGCACAAGCCCATATGCACCAAAGGGCTCTAAGGTATGTATGTGGATATATGAAGATCTATGAATTCACATAGCTTAAGTGTCTGTCTTTAATTCCATATAAATTTCTTGCAGATTATACCATCAGTTACCTGAAGTGAAAAAGCAAAAGGAAGAGAAAGCAAAGCAAGACGCATATGCCCAAAACAGAGCAAGGGCAAAAGAATTTCATAAGGTGAGCAGCCACTCCCCCCCCCCCCGCCAATTTTTCATGTCTAAGGCACATCAGAACTACAACTGATAAACGTTATTATTCCCTCCACAGAAAACATTAGAGAAACTTCGAGCCAAGAATATATGCTGACTTTTCCACACAAAGTGTAAAGGGTTTTTTTCATTATGTGTAACACAAAGTTATTTAAGTCAATAAATTTTTAAGGAATTCCACACGTTCTGATTCTTTCCACTGCCAATCACCTTAGTTCCTCCAAACTCATAAATCTTCAAGATAAAATAGCCCTGAAGAAGAGAGTAGACACTGGTTAAAGTTGGAAGATATTTAAATTACTTTCCCACATCACTAACCATGGGTATGAGTGGCTTGTATCTCCATCTGGAAAACATAGCACTATCAAGTTACTATTATATCCAGTGGAGAACTCAGTCTTTGGTCACAGCGTAAAGAGCTCCTGGATGTGGTCCCATCAGCCCTCTTTGAAATGACCTATAAAATTATTTTCTTTAATGTGTACATACCTTTCAAAAAGAAGTTATCATATGAGTCAGCCCTGTATAACAAATATAAAGATAAGGGTCCATTTTCAGAGGTGCTCATGTAAGCCAGCCTCCCCTCCTTTAGTAACCAGGCAACCTGTAATGTAATAAACTAAAAGCCCAGGATTAAACAAAGAACTCCAGCAATCTAGGCACAACTTGTTCAATATAATAGTCACTACCCATGCATCAGTATTGTAAAATCCAATTAGAAAAAAATGGCTTGTGTTCTATTTATACTGGAACAGTGCTGACCTAGGCAATGGAAATACAAGTAAATAATAATAAAATGTTCCCAACAGGCTGAATGCTACAAAGTAGCAGAAATAAAACCTAGTGGGAAACTTTTTTTATGGTCATGTCCACAGCAAATGAGAAACTGCATTCTAAAAGCCTTGGTAATGACCATTAAAGCCTGACAAATAATTTGGTGTGGTAAAATAAAAATAATTACTTACCACAATTCTTTTAGTTAGGCTTCTTTGATCTCCAATGAAATATGGACACACTTCAAAATTCCCCACCTACAGAAAAAGATTGTAATGGCAACTGGGACTGATTAGGTTGCATTTTCATTCACACCTAAATTTAGCTGATTGTTTCCAAACATGCATGTTTCAGGCAACTTTTATCTTAGAGCTTTCATTTAAAATACAGCTTTATGTAAGATGGATGTTCAGAAAGGCTATTTTCATTCAGCCCATTCAGAGCAGTTGAACATTTTGCCATCATCATGACATCATACATTACTGGTAAATAGTAAAACAACTAATGGCCTTTTTAACATCATAGTCTTTTTCATTAAATACAAGGGGAAAAAATGAATTAAAATCATACCTGTAATCTTTGGGATCCAATTTCCTCAAGTGATTTACTTTAGGACCCTAGAAATTAAATATAGCAAGTATGTTGCTATTTATCCCTTCATCTTTTCTAATACTGAAAAGCCTTGTTATATCCAATCTTTACTCATGAGCCTAGCAAAAAAAAAAAAAATGTTGCAGGTCTCATTGTCACCACCGCAATGAAATTACAGTGATGGAAGCAAAACCTGTGTTCTCAATGTAGCCACATTAACAATTTACGGGCACCATGAACAACAGTGCCCATTTTCAACTGTATGAGGCCTTATAAACATTTCTCTCAAGCTTATATATACACTGTGCAAAAGGCTTCTGCACTTGTGTAGAAGTTCTGCTGTTTTGCTAACTGCTATCAATGAAGGAAAGCTACTAGAAGCAACAGAAATAGAAATCCTTACATGTTTAGGGTCAGGAGATGGAGCTGCCTGGTTCTGAATTTGACATCCTAGAAAAATAGTATTAGTTACTACTGAAGACTGTCAAACTGAACAGTATGAGAAACTATAGGAATACTGTATCAGTAGAAATACCAGGTCTAACATGCACAAAGCCAAGAAAACCAACGATGCCAAATACTGAATTTATATTGCACTGTCCTTTGAACACTCAGCAGGAACAAACTGCTGAATGCAGATACCATGCAGTGCAATTATGACTGAACCAGAAAAAACCCTCAACCTCAAGTTTGTAATGTTACTATCTGAGAAATATCTTCACACATCTCTAAAAATTTAAGTTCTTATAACGTGTTTATTTGTCATTCCAATGAGACAACTACATTAACTCCATTTTAAACTATAAACGTAGCCATTGCTACCTTTACCCTCTCTATACCTATAGAACTTACATAGGAAACTATCCGATTATACATATTTACGTGTCAGTGCTGTCTCTTCATTTTTTCCAATTCTGTAAACACAAATATTACAGCAGTATTTTTGGCCGAAATCCTGATAATTGTTTTATACCTAATTAACTAGCAGTCACAACAGTAATGGAATGCTATACTCAAAATTTACATTCTTTTCAGAACTTCTGAATCCTTAATTTGAATAGAAATTAAATATTCCACTTACCTCTAAAAATGTATTAGGTTCAAATCATATTCACTCCTGCAAATAAAATATCAAATAAAAGATGGATACCATACTCATGTGATTAAAAATTAAAACCTCAATATATAACTTAAAATATTTAGATATTAAGCATACTCAGCTCTATCAGAATTAAGTTTTAGTTCATGTCTATCATTCAGCAGTTGAACGGTTAAATTCATCATCTGAACTGGAATGGTCCCCCCACTACCCCCGCACAAATTACACTGTCACTGATTAATACTTACCTAAGCCATCACACCCTAGAACAGTACAGATCATTGGGATATGCCAATACCTAAGATAAAAAGTTCGTTAGGTTTTTCATAGTTTACTTGGCAGCTCTGTCTTGTAGTTCTTTCCCACAGATCTAACAGGTAGTTCTATGAGTAAAGGAAACCACACAGTTAATCTATGAGGCGTTTCCAACGATGTAGGTTTACAGAAAAAGCCCCATCGGGATAGACCTCAACCACTGCTTGCGTTTTAAAAAATATAAACAAGTCCACAAGAGAACAATTATTTGAAAGAGCTCCAGTCTCTTAGATACGTTCAAAACTGTGCAGTAACAGACATCACAAAGGATGTTTTAAGAAATTTAAGGAAATCATCCCATGAATTAGTCACATGGTAGGTATTTTTACAATGCTTAGAAAAGATAGCATTATATTAACAGGTAAAAATATGCAAAGTACTTATTAGCTATTATACATGAACCAAACGAAGAGTTCCACATATAAATTTAAGCTTGATTTTAAGAACTTCATTACTGCAATGTATTTTGCCTATGCAATTCCCGGATTACTGCAAAATTTTTACTTTGAATTTTTGCCTTAATTTAAGAACTATATAAAGCATTTTCTCATTAGTTGATATCAATTATAAAAATACAGAAAAATGTTAATGTGGCTGATGTTCTGACGATTGGGGAATCGTTGAAGACAAATTGGGTGTATTTAATTAAACTTTATATCATTCAGATTCATGAAATTTTGTGTCCTGTGTAGTCATTTCTAGCATTATACTTTTAAATCTTCTACCTCATTTTAGATTATGCATTCATTAAAAACACTGTAGGGACTTCCCTGGCGTACAGTGGTTAGGACTCCAATGCTTCCACTGCAGGTGGCATGGGTTCGATCCCTGGTCTGGGAACTAAGATCTGCAATCCACTCGGTGCCGCCAAAAATAAAAGAATGCACTGGCCAAACAAGTGTATGAAAAATATATCCCTTTTGCAAATCTAAATAACAAAGGTCAGATTAAATCAAAATTATAATTATTAAATCATTCAGCATATTAACATGCATAACATTAAATAAAATAATCTTTAGGAGCAACATTTCATCTCATTTAGGCCATGAGGTTTTTAAGAAAAAAGTTATTTGGGGATTCTTCACATCACGTGAGGGTGAATTAATAGCAGAACGTAAATTTTGGTAAACCAAAATTTGAAGGGAAGGAAGAACTTGAAAACATACGACGTGTTTAGTAAACATGTTCAGTCCATATGTAATTAAGTATATAAAGAGTAGCACCATGGCCAGAAAATTTAAAAAATAAAAATAAAACTATTGGATAGTACAATTCCATAACAAAAAAACCACCCAATCAAAAAATTGGCAGAAGACCTAAATAGACATTTCTCCAAAGAAAGCATACACATAGGCACATAAAAAAATGCTCATCATTACCGATTATTAGAAATGTAAATATAATGAAGTATTACCTCACACCAGTAAGAATGGCCATCATCAAAAAGTCTACAAATAATACATGCTGGAGAGGGTGTTGGAGAAAAAGGAACACCCCCCTACACTGTTGGTGGGAATGTGAACTGGTACAGCCAGTATGGAAAACAGTACGGCAGTTCCTCAAACTGAAAATAGAGCTACCATATGATCTAGCAATCCCACTCCTGGGCATATATCCAGAGAAAAACATGGTTTGAGAGGATACATGCATTGCAATGCCGTTTACAGTAGCCAGGACGTGGAAGCAACCTAAATGTCCATCAAGAGATGGATAAAGATGTGGTACGTACGTATGTACACACACACACACACACACACAGTGGATTATTACTCGGATAAAGATGTGGTACACGTACGTACACACACACACACACACATATACACACAAATGGATTAGTACTCAGCCATGAAAAAGCATGAAATAATGCCATCTGCAGCAACATGGATGGACCTAGAGATTATCATACTAAGCAAAGTAAATCAAAAATAGAAATACAAATACCATAGGATATCACTTCTTTGTGGAATCTAAAACCACACGAATGAACACATCTATGAAACAAACAGCCTCATAGAGAACAGACTTGTGTTTGCCAAGGAGGGGGATGTGGGGGAAGGATGGACTGGGAGTCTGGGATTAGCAGATGCAAACTACTTATATATATAAGTACAGATAAACAAGGTCTTACTACATAACACAGGGAACTATATTCAATATCCTGTGATAAATCATAATAGAAATATATGTATAACTGAGTCTCTGTTGCACAGCAGAAACTAATATTGTAGATCAACTATACTTCAATAAACTTTTAAAAAATATTGTATAGGGGTGCGGGGAGATTAAAAATATGTTGTGTATGCTTGAAGCAGGAATATCCAAGATTCTGACTACAACTGCCTAATTTAGAGTTCTGGGACCCTTTCATTCAAGCGAAGTGAAACTGGCACAATGTCACTATAAAGCATGTCAATCCTGAGATTCATTTTCTGAAATTACATTATGAACAGAAATTTAAAATTGGCAAAAATGCCTTTCAATAATGAAACCTATGGAGGTTTTAAATTCTGACAATTTATCACATTTACACAAATTGGACCCAAACTCACCTAAAGCATAAGACATACCTTTTTAGATTATCCAGACACTCTGATCAAGATAAAAAAGCCTAAAAAAAGAAGCCATCTTTGTTTCATGTCAATGTTAAAATTAGAGTACTAAATCAATACAGCTGATAATTTAAAAGCTTAAGATGAGGGAAATTATCAGCTCTATAGTCCTGGAAGCAATCTTTATGTTTATCAATACACCCCCATCACTTGACTCTCTTAGGTATCATGTTCCTTCTTATCTGTATCAAAACTCATACTGAACAATGAGCTCTGGGTTGCAAAAGAGGATTTATTTGTGCACCTGTCTAGAAGTCTTTGTCCACAAATTAAACAAAAACAAACACAAGTGCTATGGTAAAATGAAGTATATAGAGTGGCATAATCTGCAACATACAGTGGTGATGAAAATGATAGTTGAAATATTATAGGTAGTTTTAGGAAAAGAAAATATTAACTTATTACATTAATAGGCATTTCACACTAAATTTCTCTGAAAAAAATAAAAATGGAGTTGCAGGTACTCTAAGGAGAATTATCATTAGTGGTTATTGCTGTCAATCATTAGTGGTTATTGCAACTAAGATTTTCTTTTCAGGATTACAATCTTATTTCTTTGATTCAAAGCTCAAATGGCACCTTTAAGTTCTCTTACCCAGAAATACACCACCATATGCAAAAACAGTAGGACGTTGTTTATTTTTGGGCGAAGTGATTATATCTGCTGTAACAGCCTCAATGTTTTTTCTACATAATCTCACTGTTTTAATTATTTTTCTTATAATTACTACTTCAGGAGTTTTATAAATTTGTTTATTCTTTTTATTTTCTTACAAGGTTCTTTTTTATCATAAGGCTGGCATATGTATTCACATTTATCATCTTTTCTTTCTATAAAGTTCCTTTTTCTCTATTCTGTTTACCTTGTCTGGTAGTCATAATCCTATCTATTTTCAGGCCATTCTGTCCTCTGTCCAGTGTTTTTTGGATTTTGATGCTCTCTTTTTAGGCAATGCAGCTTCTTCAGTATATTCCTCTTGTTCCAAATATACATTCTTCTTCTTTGGTATTTCAGAACTTATTATGAAATAATTATCCTCCTGCATAAGAAATAACAATACTAAGCAATAACTGAAACTTTACCACGTAATTACATATAACTAAACTCTAGGTTACTTAAAATAACCTGGATACTACATCTGGATGTTAAAAATCCAAATTAACTTCTGCTGCTTTTCTCATCTGATATCCTAGTAGCAACACCACACATGAAAACTCACAACAGTATTGTTTTTACTGATATAGTATTGATAATTCATGTTCTCACCAATTATCCATAAAATTCTTATTTTTATTCTTGCATTTCCTGCACCAAGGGCACTGAACCTTTCAAAACTTAAATACAGATAGTAACACAACAGGATAAAATTCTCCCTTTGTCAACAGCTGTCCTCCCAAAATGAAGTGGGATAAAATTGTCACTTACCACCAATTTAATATCACATTCATCATGTTCAAGATTTGTTGCAATCTCCTCCTCTGCTCTGCAATATTAAAAGCATATCACTCAATGTATATATATAACTGATTCAATTGTTATAAAGCAGAAACATACCATGTAAAGCAATTATACTCCAATAGTTTAAAAAAAAGTGTATCACTCAGATGACAAATCTTTTATAACCCAATGAGTAGTATACTGTCATGACACACAACTGAAACAGCAATACCAGTTAAGTCTATTAATATTTTATGTGTTCACATCACTATTAAATCAACGTATAAACAAACTGATAGCATATGGACCAACATTAAAATTTAAAAGCACTTAATCTTATAAAACCTATGTCCAAAATTATTCCAATCCATGATAGAACTTACGCTGACTCTTCAATAGGAGAGATAGATCCATCATCATCCAAGTATCTGTATCTACGACTATCAAAGTCTTCTTTTTCTAAATCTTCACCAACATTCATTTGTTTCAAGGATTCCTTGAGATGGTATTCATACTTCAGTTTTTCAAGGTAGTTAAAAAATCCTCTTGCCACTGCTTGCTATGTACCAAAAACACCATATTTTAAGTCAAGGACTTAAAAAAAATTTCTTCCACTCAGCAAATGCCTATGTTCCTAAATGACAAGGATCCCCATAACAAGGTCCTTAGTGATCTTGATTTAACTACTCTGCCATATGGAGATCACGTGTATCAATTCACTGTTCTACCTAGCAAGTTATCAAAGTTAGTACCAAGAAAAACAAGCATAAATCTTGTATCGTTTGGGCATTACTTAAGATATTTTTTAATGCAGAGAACTGTCTATTTTAATCACCTTAAAACATAAAGAGATTAATGAGTATTAATCCTTTCCAATAAATCAGATTCTAGAACAAGTGACTACAAATTATGCAATTACTTATCTCAAATATTTCAGAGTCTACTGCTAAGTACTGGCGTTATTTGTCTGGTAATTCTGTCAGAAATTGAAATATCTGAATAAAATGAAATCCTAAAGCCACTGAACATGAAAGGCAGGTGTGGGTTTCACTTCGGTTACTATAAAACAACTGGGCATTTGAGTTTTAGGAATGGTGTTTACAGCCCTGACATGATAAGATCAAGGTATAAAATCAGCCTTAGAGCACTTCATATACAGGTACATTCACCCTGTGTTACCAGTGCAAGATTCCACCCAGAAGTCCAAGTGAACTTTGAGCTGAAGGAGGGGGATGGCATTTAAGCGGCAGTATAGTCAGTATAGAGATTATAAAAGTTGAAGACTGTATGTTCCAGGTACATCTAAATCCTAAAAGCGACCAACAACTCATTTCAGACATTTTAAGCTATGTGCATCAGCATATATAAAGACTCACCTCAAAGGTTAAAATTTTTCTCCAAGGTAATGGTTTTCTTCCATTTTCTGATTCTAAAAATGGGAAGCCAGATCCTTTGTCTTTAAATTGTTTCTTATTTATTTGTGAGCTTCTAGTGTTTCTCCTTCCTTTTGGTCTTCCCCTTGATCTTCCCGTTGGCTTGTATTTCCTCTTTTTACGTTTCTTTTTTTTGAATCTTTCAAAAATAGCTTTTAAAGTCAATGGTCTTGGCTCTATAGATGAGTCACTAGATGAATCTCTTGCTTGAGTACTTTCAGGTGTGTGAACAAATTTTCTAATAGGGTTTCTTTGCCTCCTTTTAGGTGGGATAGGAACACACTGAGTTTTAAATAAGCTGCTACCAGAGGAAGAGTTATCACTAGAAAACAGGGAAAGAGTAATTGTACCCTCTTATATTACTGTTTATTACCAGTAATATACTTTTCTTTTACAAATCAAAGCAGAAAAACATGTTCAAAGTAATTTTTTAAAAGATGGGCTCAGTACTAGCCAATCACTTAGCTCTGACCACTCTACCACAAGTGGCCCATAATGCCATGTGCCATAGCACTTAGCCAAAAAATCATCTTCCTTTATGTAAGTTCCACAAAGGCAGCCTTGTTCACTGCTAGAGGCTAAACTAAGACAAAGCCTCCTCTAAATAAAACAAGAGTATCCTAGCGGAGAGATGTAGTGAGTATACTAGAAATGCTCATTTGTTTTTCCCAGTGAGATCAACAACAATTAGGACTAGATACCTCTCATCATATACATAAGCCAGCATCCCTGATAACGTGGAATATAGGAACAAGTTGATTTTAAAACAAGATTCCCTACTGATATCCATTTTCTTCTTATAAAATGAGGATGATTTAATGAGGAAGATAGCAGTTTGGCCCGGAGAATATACTCCTGTTTCCCTTAGTTAACGATGTGTCCCACGATTATAAGTAGTTAAAACTTCAAAGGCCTGTGCAAACCAGGTTTTCCTTTTCTGTTCTAATGCATGAAAATTACCATTACCACCACTCATTATCTACAATGATTTATGCTTTCCCGGTAATTCAAATACAGTAAAATTACCATCTAGTCTCTTTTCCAGAAAAATCTGGTGATTGTTATTTAAAAAAAAGGAAAGCACTTACCTTTGATTCTCAATTTCCACAGCTGAGTCAGATGCCATTGCATAGTTGATAGAATCCATTCCTGGTATGTGTTTTCCAAGCCCCTCTCCAATTTGTTGTCAATTGTCCTTTGATTTAAACAGATTTCTGACCAAAATTCAGTAAATGTGATGTTGTTTCCCTGAATAAATGCAAACAGCTAGTATCAGAGTAGTGAAAATGTTGATGTCATTGTGACAATTATGTAACTTAATTACACATAAATTAAGGCAAAAATCACATACAAGGCTTTTAATATTTTCATGTAGGAACTGTCATTTCAGGTCTATCCTAAAATCTAGAGATTTTATTCACAAGTTCTCTTTCAGTTTTGCCTCCTTAATCTATCCAATGTTAGATTCCAGAAGAGTATTGTAATTTCCAACGAAAGTATCATACAGCTTTCCGCAACACTAAAAAATGTAATTTTACCCTTAGCCATACAACGGCCAAAAAGCCATTTTTCAACATCAGTTGGGAACTAGTATGAAAATCTTTTGCATACAAAGCCAGAAGGTGGAGTATGGCCTCAGTATACCCGGGAAAATAATCAGCAGGACTTAACTACCTCTATCCAAACTCCTGTCTGGAATTTGCTGTTAATGGGTACTAATACAAAAGTTCTGAATTCTCAAGCTTTTCGATGAAAGGCTTACAAATAATAATAAAAAAAAAGACAAAGGGCACTGTTGTAATCTCCTTAGATACAATAGTTTGGACAAAATTTAAAAAAAAGATAATGTCTAATTTTACTTTTCCATCTCCCTTATCGGGGATGCCATCATTCTTCCTATTTGTATATTGTTCTTAGTCTTTAGCATTCTTGGCAATGACAAATGAGCAACGATGAAAGAAATCCTACAAGAACAATATACTTCGAACATAGGAAGCCAATAAGGTCACAAAGCTCTCAGATTCGCAAAATATCCAACGGACTCCTGGTAATTTCATGATGTTTTATCGTAGTTTTCTAAAATGCAAAATCTAAGAAATAAGTCACGAAATAACTGCCCAAAAAGAAATTCAACAAGTGGATCCAATGGCACTGATAGTATACTTGAGATTAAAAAAAAAAAATCAGAGCGTATTATCAAAATTAAAGTTGACTCAAAACCTCTTTTTCGGAAACTAGAAAGCATTCCTACGAAGTGTGGCTTCCTATTCCGAGATTCTGCGAGAAGCACATGGCAATAGTGCCCTTCACTGGCTCTAACAATTCCCCTTCAGCACTTTGTGCGATTTTGGGGCGAGCGTCTCCAGGAAGCGCCTAACCTCGTACAAGAAGAACGGCGTCAGCAATGGTTACCTCGCACTTAACCCCTATTAATTCAGAAAATGTGTATTGTATGTACCACATTTTAACATCTACATGCCAGACAACGGACCACGCCCATGCTATAATCGTGTACTGTGGGCCGCAGTAAAGCCACTAGGCCCGAAGTCCACAAAAACCACGAGCCCTCCGCCTTCGGGGACTGACTTCCGCGGCTGGACCCCGATATGCCACGCAGGGGCCTGGGTAAAGCTACAAGAGGAAACCCTCCCCCGCCCACAAGGCCCGGAAGCCCCCGTCCTCTTTCCTACCTGTCGAAAGGGCAGACAACTTGCACCAACCAGCGCCGGCTCGGCATGGGCCTCAGCTGCGTACCAGATACCCACCACCCCTCCCTAGGAAGTCCGCATTCAGCAACCTCCGGAATCCCCCCTCACTCCAACAACTTAAGAACCACCAACCTCTATTACCGCGCTGGAGAAAAGGATGGGCGGGCTGCGTGCCCCAGCTAATAGGGAGACCGAAGTCTCGCGATAACAATTTGACTCCAGGAAGAGAGTGAGAGGTGGGAAGTGGCGACCCGCGAAGCGCCATTTTGATCTCCGTGAGAGGAGGAGCGATTTCGAGTGGGCAGGGTCTGATCTCCAGGATCCAGAGGAGGCGGAGTTGACTGAGGCAAGATCGGGTTTTAGGTTTAGGCTTCCCTCACGGATTAGGTAAGTGGAGTAGACAAGAATGTTTCGGTAAACTACAAGAAATAAATTGTGGGGTCAGGTGAACGGAATGACTGTGAGCTGCAAGGAAACAGGCACTCCACCTGCTTTGCTTCCAGTGGTCTCGCCTTGGCTGAGCTGTCCTCTGACTTACCAAAATCTGATCTCGAGTGTGTGTGTGGGGGTGTGCGTGTGTGTACGGTGCCAGGTGTGTTTTGTCATATTATGTCTACTTTTGCCTTCAGAAATCTCCTCTGCGTTAAATTGTAAGACGATCATGCTTTGACCGAGACTCAAAATGTGTAACCTTTGTACTGGAAGCCAGTGTTACCCCGTAGTACATCCAGGTCACCTCTCCCCTTCGGACTTTTGTTAACTACTCTTTCACTCAGAGCTAAGTGTCAGCCTCCCAGGGGTTGGTTAACATATCACAAGAGATACCAGCGGCGAATTTTTTTGTTTGTTTTCTCCCTTAGTTCCCTGAATGATTAATGAATGTTAAGATAAACGTTTAAACTAGTTTAGTTTTGGTATTTTGGGTTTTTTTTCCCCACAGTAGTTACAAAAAGGAATGAGCTGGCTTGATTTGTCCACTTTCAGACCTCTTGTATCATATGAAAAAACCAGGAAAGCCGTCTAGTCTTCATCTATGGTTAGTGTCATCTTCGGATTGGACAGACCTGGAGGGTAATCTAGCCTCTTTAACTCAGTTTTGCTCTAAATGTTGGACAATTCCAGGCACAGACAGTCTAGTCTTCTAGGCATTATGAAGTACCGTTAGCTCCAGAACAGGGATTGCATGTCTTATTCACTGCCATGTTCCATAACATGCCTGCCTATGTAATTTGTGAGTCTCAGTACGAAATGAAAATGCAGGGCCCCTTGTTCAAAACGCAGGGGGAAAGTGCCATTAAAGGTACTAAAATATAAGCCGTCTCCTTTCTTCTGTAGTATCTCTTTCCACTTGTCATGATGTTTTAATTAATAGCATTAATTTGCTATTATTAATTATTAATGACATTAATTCTATTTTATTGATTTATTATTAATCACTAACTATACTATTATTAATTAATAGCATTAATTTGCTATTTATTGTCACTCTAAGTAAAGAAAAATTGAGTTTAACTCATTAGCATGAGATTTACCACTCTATATTCTGCAATACCAGTTTTAAATACAAACAAAAGAACATTTAGCTTGTACGCAGAATTACTGAAATTTCACAATTCATACTATGTAGGCATATGTATTTTGTTCTTACTAGAACACTGGATACTGCACAAAACTAGCACCCCTGTATTTATTTTATTTTTCCATGCGTCCACATTCTACCGGCACTATGGAATCCAGGGAATTTGAGTCTCAATGAACTCCCTTGGACTGTGCATCCACCAGCATTCTACGCTCACAGGACTTAAACGCTTTTTGTGAATGGGAAGCAAGGAGTGGTGGTGGACATGCACATAGACCCTCTCTCCTCTGATCCCAAGCATGTTCCATTGTCCTATCCATCTTAAAAGTTCAAATATAAAGTTAAGAATTTTTTTTAATATTTATTTAATTTATTTATTTGTCTGCACCAGGTCTTAGTTGCGGCATACGGGGTCTTCATTGTGGCATGCAGGCTCTTAGTTATGGCATGCGGAATCTAGTTCCCTGACCAGGGATTGAACCTGGGCCCCCTGCATTGGGAGCCTGCAGTCTTAACCACTGGATCACCAGGGAAGTCCCTAAAGTTAAGAATTTAAAGATGGTGGCAATGGAGCATAAACCACGTGCTATTCTGAGCACATGGTCCTGTGTAACTTCACTAGTTGCACATCCATGGAGCCAGCCATGTCCCAGAGCCTTATGAGTCTAGAATATCATAAATGTTCAATAAAAAAAACTAAGGCTGAACTGGTATCCATTGTATGCTAGGTACTTGGAAGACAAATATGAGAAATACAGTCCTATCTTCAGAGATCACAGTCTAAGGGACAGAAACAAAGCAAACAGATGACCAGAGGTATACTGAGTGCTATAAGGTTGCTCTATACAAACTTCCCCTTATTGTGAGCTGAATTGTATCATTCCCTCACCAGTTAATGGCAAGGTATAATGTGATGAGTTCTGGGTTTACAGTGGGCTAGATTTGGTTTTGAATTCTGTTTCTGCCACTTAATAGCTGAGTGATCTGGAGTAAATAATATATTCTCTCTGGCCTATTTCCTCTTGTAAAATGAGAAGGATAATATGTCGTTGTGTGAGGTTTTGAAAGAATGTCTGTAAAGTGTCTAACATACTGTCTGGTTTACAGAATGCAGTTTGTCAATAGTTATCGGCCATAGTTGGTCTACCCCTTTAGGCATTGCCTCTGCAGCTCCATTTATCCTTCTGCCTCCTATCTTCCATTCTTCCCTTCTCTAGACCCTACTTCTGGGCCACTGACTCCCAGCAGTGGAATCTGGAGAGTAAATGTTGTTTGCCTCCATGTGGCCCAAAGCTGTCCTCCTAGAGGCACTCTGGATTTGTATTAGAACTTTTCTAACCCTTTTCTCTCATCACTCCAACTCCAACCTCCTCTTCCCTATCTCTCACTCACACAGAAACACACTTATACACACTACCACGCTGCCTTCTGGGCTTTTGGCTTGCATTTCTAAACCAGTTATTCAGACTGTAGCCTCCTAGGGTTGGAATTTGTTTCTGTTTTGGTGGGGAAAGAAAACAAAAACCTGACCTTTGAAAGATAGTAAAGGGTGTAAAATTAGTGATGCAGGAGATGTAGATGGGCCGCAGGCTGAGCAGCTGAAATCTGTCCTGTGTGGGCAGCTACTCCAAGATAAGATAATGCCAGGAGCTGGGAGGAGCTGAGTCCCACCCAGAAAAAAGATAAAGAGAGCACAGATTTCTCATTCTCAAGGTCAAGGAGTTCTTCCCAACTATACAGGTACAGAAAGGCTGGGGGTGTAGGGAAGGGAGGGGGCACCACCCCATAGTAGGTGATGTCAACCTTCCCATAGGTCTCTGCATTAAGAGATGTGTGCACATACAGGGGAGAACCCTGAGTTATACCAAATACGGCCTCAGAGCCAGGCAAAGCAAGACATTGGCCAGAGGAAACCCCCAAGAAATGCCCCATGTAAGTGATTTAAACTACCACAAAGACACAACTCTTAGTCCACCCATGTGTGTCTATTCACATGTACTTTTTTCCCTCCTAATAAACACTTTGCTTGTTTCACTACTTTCAGTCTCTTTGTTGAAATTAACTTTTACAAATAAGACAAGCCAGGGGCCTTGTCACTAGCCACTGGCCCTCGTGGTGTAGGGGCTAAGATTCAGTGCTCTCACTGCCATGGCCTGCCTTCGCTGGGGAACGAGATCTTGCTTCAAGCCCCTGCAGGCCGAGGCCACCTGAGATCATTAGGATTGTATTTAATTTAAACTTGAGTCTTTATTATTCCTACTGTAAGTAGAAATATCTAGAGTGCTTTTATTATCTTCATTTTAAGTAAACATGTATTCACTGAGCAGATTTTCACAAGTTCTTAATTAGTACTTGCTGGTTTCTAATAAAGAAAATATAAGATGATGGGCCTTCCCTTGTGGTCCAGTGGTTAACACTCCATGCTTCCACTGCTGGGAATCCACTCCTGGTCTGGGAACTAGGATTCTGCATGCCTCGCAGAGCAGCCAAAAAAAAAAAAAGAAGAAAAAGAAAGAAAAAATATAAGATGTCAACATTTAGAAAATCTAGGTGAAGCATATATGAGATTATTTGTACATATTTTCTGTCCATCTGAAATTATTTCAAGAAAGTTAAAATGGTTCATTCCTAAACAATTATAGCTTATTCAATTCGAAAATATATTTTCGGGAATTCCCTGGCCGTCCAATGGTTAGGAGTCCATGCTTCGCTTTCACTGCCGAGGGCCAGGGTTTGATCCCTGGTCAGGGAACTAATATCCTGCAAGCCGCAATGCACGGCCAAAAAAAAATAAAATATATTTGAGATCATCTAACTATGATTATATAGGGTTTGGGGCCCATTATCAACACTTTACATTTTCTTTGGGAGACCAAATTATGCATATTAAGTAAATAAAGGGTAATAAAGTATTATCTGATAAAGTACTAAAGAAATGTCTGGTCTTAAATGTATGTTTGTGGAGGATGTGTTATTTGATATCATCAAAATTAGAAATCCAGTTTCTAAGAAAACTGAATCTTTGGAAAATTAAAAAAAAATTTTTTTTGGAAGAGTATTTCAAGTGATGTTGAAGGACCATCTTTCACTTACTAAGTAATGGTATATCAGAGATTATTCACATTAACGAGGTATTTCATTAACAATTTTAATGAGAACTCCAACAGTGTTCTTAGAAACAGCCTTAAGAGTTTTGTCTTTATTCCTTGTTGTGATTGGCCTCCAGTGGGATTCCCCGCCCACCTCATATTACTTTTGTTTGTTTGGGTTTTTTTGCCTGCATTTTATTTAACTCTCTCTGCTTGCACACCTCATCACCTGTACACTTGAGGTAAGATACTAATCTCTGTGCATATATGTCTACTTATTGTAAAATATATTTAGCATATATTTTTTAAAAATCAAATTATAATTGGTTAGGTTATCAGAATAATTGGACATTGAAGCTGTTTACCAAGAAAATGTTCATTTGTAAATGAAATAATTTGAATTTCAAAAGCTAATAATTTGTAGGAGTTTCCATTTCTCTTAGTAATTTAAATTTTCTCTTGTAAAAGTGATAGTCTAAGAAACTTGTTTAACTTTTAGCCTAAATGTCAAATATAGAATAGAAAACACAAATAAATGATCTATTATAGAAGTACCTGAGCATCCTGTACTGTTATCTACAACCATTTAAACACTTATTCATAAACCTTAATAACTACCTTTGCTTCAGGATCTATATTCTTTAAATCAACCATTAGAAAGCTGCATGTTCAATCCAGATACATGACTGAAGAAAATGAATCATGTGCCCTCTTGGTTTGGTATTCCTCTTGTCTATTTTAAATGTCAGCTATTTAAGGTACTAGTATTGAAATAGGTTACTTGGACATTTCTCACTTGGAATATTAAATACAAGAAGTTATGGTTGCCTTTCTGTGAGGACACCTAAATGCCCTTTTGCCCTCCTTATATAACTGAACTCTTTCATTTCCAGAGCAGCAGCTGTTCATGCTTGGTGCACTGCAATAATTAGCCTACAATTGCTTTATTT
The DNA here is from genome assembly GCF_949774975.1 of Lagenorhynchus albirostris. Taxonomy (NCBI): domain Eukaryota; kingdom Metazoa; phylum Chordata; class Mammalia; order Artiodactyla; family Delphinidae; genus Lagenorhynchus; species Lagenorhynchus albirostris. Next base: position 69,319,809 of record NC_083103.1, read on the forward strand.
TGTACATCCTCGTGAAACCTCAAAACTCAGATTGGGACTTGAGCCCATGGGCTGAGACTTGACCCCAGCCAAAACTCAGATTGGGACTTGAACACACTGTACTTTGAGATCACACACTCAGGACTTAACGAAGCTCAGGTTCTTTATGTCTCATCACAGAAAGAATTCATTGAGAGACAAAGTGATAGGTAAGAAGTGGATTTTTTTAGAGAGACACACTCCATAGACAGAATGAGGTCCATCTCAAAAGGTGAGATGGCCTTGGGAGAAACACACTCCACAGAGTGTGGAACATCTCAGAAGGTGAGAGGCCCCGAAATATGGGGTAGTTTTTATGGACTGGGTAATTTCATAGGCTAATGAGTGGGAGGGTTATTCCAGCTATTTGGGGGAAGGGGCAGAGAATTCCAGGAATTGGGCCACTGCCCACTTTTGGCCATTTATGGTCATGGCACCTGTGGGTGTGTCATTTAGATGCTAATGCATTACAATGAGCATATAATGAGGCTCAAGTTCTACTGGAAGTCTGCCATCTTGGACCTAATTGGTTCTAATTTTTGTGTCCCCCAACAGCTCTGTCATTCTTTTAAAGGTTGTGTCCTGCCCCCTTCCTGTTTCAGAAAGAAGATGTCTTGTGCTGAGTATTCTTTTCATGTGCCAAGTCTAGAGGAGCTTGTTGGAGGTAAATGCAATACTGAGTTTTTTAATTATCCTAAGGAAAAAAATTTTTAAATAAAAACATTCTAAGATAAGCTTTATGCAATAGTACTTTCAATACAGAACTAATTTTCCTTTTCTGTATTTGTTCTGTACTGTTTTTATTGAGAGAGTCCAAAACTCTGCCCCTCAAAAAAAATCTAAATTCACGATTCAAAGATTCTTGATGAGATACGAACTTTACAGAATGAAAATGAATATGGTAACCCACGATTTAAATATGTGTGGTGCCCAAAGAGTTGTACAATATTGCTTTATTAACTTTTTTTTAACATCTTTATTGGAGTATAATTGCTTTACAGTGTTGTGTTAGTTTCTGCTGTATACCAACTGAATCAGCTATATGCAAACATATATCCCCATATCCCCTCCCTTTTGCGTCTCCCTCCCACCCGCCTTATCCCACCCCTCTAGGTGCTCGCAAAACACCGAGCTAATCTCCCTGTGCCATGCAGCTGCTTCCCATTAGCTATCTATTTAACATCTGGTCCTGTATATATGTCAGTGCTGCTGTTTTACTTCGTCCCAGCTTACCCTTCCCCCTCCCCGTATCCTCAAGTCCATTCTCTACATCTGCGTCTTTATTCCTGTCGGGCCCCTACGTTCTTCAGAACCATTTTTTTTTTTTTTTAGATTCCATATATATGTGTTAGCATATGGTATTTGTTTTTCTCTTTCTGACTTACTTCACTCTGTATGACAGACTCTAGGTCCATCCACCTCACTACAAATACTCAATTTCGTTTCTTTTTATGGCTGAGTAATATTCCATTGTATATATATGCCACATCTTCTTTATCCATTCATCTGTCGATGGACACTTAGGTTGCCTCCATGTCCTGGCTATTGTAAATAGTGCTGCAGTGAACATTGTGGTACATGACTCTTTCTGAATTATAGTTTTGTCACGGTATATGCCCAGTAGTGGGATTGCTGAGTCATATGGTAGTTCTATTTTTAGTTTTTTAAGAAACCTCCATAATGTTCTCCATAGTGACTGTACCAATTTACATTCCCACCAATAGTGCAAGAGGGTTTCCTTTTCTCCACAACCTCTCCAGCATTTATTGTTTGTAGATTTTTTGATGATGGCCATTCTGACTGGTGTGAGATGATTCTCACTGTAGTTTTGATTTGTATTTCTCTAATGATTAATGATGTTGAACATTCTTTCATGTGTTCGTTGGCAATTTGTATATCTTCTTTGGAGAAATGTCTATTTAGGTCTTCTGCCCATTTTTGGATTGGGTTGTTTGTTTTTTGTTATTGAGCTGCATGAGCTGCTTGTAAATTTTGGAGATTAACCTTTTGTCAGTTGCTTTGTTTGCAAGTACTTTCTCTGATTCTGAGTGTTCTTTTCATCGTTTTTTATTATTTCCTTTGCTGTGCAAAAGCTTATAACTTTCATTAGATCCCATTTGTTTATATTTGTTTTTATTTCCATTTCTTTAGGAGGTGGGTCAAAAGGGATCTTGCTGTAATTTATGTCATAGAGTGTTCTGCCTATGTTTTCCTCTAAGAGTTTTATGCTGTCTGGCCTTACATTTAGGTCTCTAATCCATTTTGAATTTATTTTTGTGTATGGTGTTAGGGAGTGTTCTAATTTCATTCTTTTACATGTAGCTGTCCAGTTTTCCCAGCACCACTTATTGAAGAGACTGTCTTTTCTCCATTGTATACTCTTGCCTCCTTTATCAAAGATAAGGTGACCATATATGCATGGGTTTATCGCTGGGCTTTCTATCCGGTTCCATTGATGTATATTTCTGTTTTTGTGCCAGTACCATATTATCTTGATTACTGTAGCTTTGTAGTATAGTCTGAGGTCAGGGAGGCTGATTCCTCCAGCTCCGTTTTTCTTCCTCAATCTTGCTTTGGCTATTCGGGGTCTTTTATTTTATTTTATTTTTTCGGGGTCCTTTATATTTCCATACAAATTGTGAATTTTTTTGTTCTACTTCTGTGAAAAATGCCATTGGTAGTTTGATAGGGATTGCATTGAATCTGTAGATTGCTTTGGGTAGAGTAGAGTCATTTTCACAATGTTATTCTTCCAATCCAAGAACATAGTATATCTCTCCATCTGTTTGTGTCATCTTTAATTTCTTTCATCAGTGTCTTATAGTTTTCTGTATACAGGTCTTTTGTTTCCTTAGGTAGGTTTATTCCTAGGTATTTTATTCTTTTTGTTGCAGTGGTAAATGGGAGTGTTTCTTTAATTTGTATTTCAGAGTTTTCATCATTAGTGTATAGGAATGAAAGAGATTTCTGTGCATTAATTTTGTACCCTGCTACTTTACCAAATTCATTGATTAGCTCTAGTAGTTTTCTGGTAGCATCTTCAGGATTCTCTATATATAGTATCATGTCATCTGCAAACAGTGACAGTTTTACTTCTTTTTTTTTTTATTTCTTCTTTTCTGATTTGGATTCCTTTTATTTCTTTTCTTCTCTGATTGCTGTAGCTAAAACTTCCAAAACTATGTTGAATAATACTGGTGAGAATGGGCAAACTTGTCTTGTTCCTGATCTTAGAGGAAATGGTTTCAGTTTCCAGAAACCATGGTTTCACCATTGAGAACGATGTTGGCTGTGGCTTTGTCATATATGGCCTTTATTATGTTGAGGTAGGTTCCTTCTATGCCTACTTTCTGGAGAGTTTTTATCATAAATGGGTGTTGAATTTTGTCAAAAGCTTTTTCTGCATATATTGAGATGATCATATGGTTTTTATCCTTCAATTTGTTAATATGGTGTATCACATTGATTGATTTGTGTATATTGAAGAATCCTTGCATTCCTGGGACAAACCCCATGTGATCATGGTGTATGATCCTTTTAATGTGCTGGTGGATTCTGTTTGCTAGTATTTTGTTGAGGATTTTTGCATCTATGTTCATCAGAGATATTGGCCTGTAATTTCTTTTGTTGTGACATCTTTCTTTGGTTTTGGTATCAGGGTGATGGTGGCCTTGTAGAATGAGTTTGGGAGTGTTCCTCCCTCTGCTATATTTTGGAAGAGTTTGAGAAGGATAGATGTTAGCTCTTCTCTAAATGTTTGATAGAATTTGCCTGTGGAGCCATCTGGTCCTGGGCTTTTGTTTGTTGGAAGATTTTTAATCACAGTTTCAATTTCAATGCTTGTGATTGGTCTGTTTATATTTTCTATTTCTTCCTGGTTCATATTCAGAAGGTTGTGCTTTTCTAAGAATTTGTCCATTTCTTCCAGGTTGTCCATTATATTGGCATATAGTTGCTTGTAGTAATCTCTTATGATCCTTTGTATTTCTGAAGTGTCAGTTGTTACTTCTTTTTCATTTCTAATTCTGTTGATTTGAGTCTTCTCTCTTTTTTTCTCGATGAGTCAATTTTATTTATCTTGTCAAAGAACCAGCTTTTAGTTTTATTGATCTTTGCTATCATTTCCTTCATTTCTTTTTCATTTATTTCTGATCTGATCTTTATAATTTCTTTCCTTCTGCTAACTTTGGGTGTTTTTTGTTCTTCTCTCTCTACTGCTTTAGGTGTAAGGTTAGGTTGTTTATTTGAGATTTTTCTTGTTTCCTGAGGTAGGATTGTATTCCTATAAACTTCCCTCTTAGAACTGTTTTTGCTGCATCACATAGGTTTTGGATCATTGTGTTTTGTCATTTGTTTCTAGGTATTTTTTTATTTCCTCTTTGATTTCTTCAGTGATCTCTTGGTTATTTGGTAGTGTATTGTTTAGCCTCCACGTGTTTGTATTTTTTACAGTTTTTTTCCTGTAATTGATATCTAGTCTCATAGCATTGTGGTCGGAAAAGATACTTGATATGATTTCAATTTTCTTAAATTTACCAAGGCTTGATTTGTGACCCAAGATATGGTGTATCCTGGAGAATGTTTCATGGGCACTTGAGAAGAAAGTGTATTCTGTTGTTTTTGGATGGAATGTCCTATAAATATCAATTAAGTCCATCTTGTTTAATGTATCATTTAAAGCTTGTGTTTCCCTATTTATATTCATTTTGGATGATCTGTCCATTGGTGAAAGTAGGGTGTTAAATTTCCCTATTATGATTGTGTTCCTGGTGATTTCCCCTTTTATGGCTGTTAGTATTTGCCTTATGTATTGAGATGCTCCTATGTTGGGTGCATAAATATTTACAATTGTTATATCTTCTTGTTGGATTGATCCCTTGATCATTATGTAAGTGTCCTTCTTTGTCTCTTGTAATAGTCATTATTTTAAAGTCTATTTTGTCAGATATGAGAATTGCTACTCCAGCTTTCTTTTGATTTCCATTTGCATGGAATATCTTTTTCCATCCCCTCACTTTCAGTCTGTATGTGTCGCTAGGTCTGAAGTGGGTCTCTTGTAGACAACATATGTACAGGTCTTGTATTTGTATCCATTTAGCCAGTCTATGTCTTTTGGTTGGAGCATTTAATCCATTTACATTTAAGGTAATTATCAATATGTATGTTCCTATTACCATTTTCTGAATTGTTTTGGGTTTGTTTTTGTAGGTCTTCTCCTTCTCTTGTGTTTCCTGCCTAGAGAAGTTCCTTTAGCATTTGTTGTAAAGCTGGTTTGGTGGTGCTGAATTCTCTTAACTTTTGCTCATCTGTAAAGATTTTAATTTCTCTGTCAAATCTGAATGAGATCCTTGCTGGGCAGAGTAATCTTGGTTATAGTTTTTTCTTCTCATCACTTTAAATATGTCCTGCCACTCCCTGCTGGCTTGCAGTTTCTGCTGAAATATCAGCTGTTAACCTTATGGGGATTCCTGTGTATGTTATCTGTTGCTTTTCCCTTGCTGATTTCAATATTTTTTCTTTGTATTTAATTTTTGATAGTTTGATTAATATGTGTCTCGGCATGCTTCTCTTTGGGTTTACCCTGTATGGTACCCTCTGTTCTTCCTGGACTTGATTCACTATTTCCTTCCCCATGTTAGGGAAGTTTTCGATGATAATATCTTCAAATATTTTCTCAGACCCTTTCTTTTTCTCTTCTTCTTCTGGAACCCCTATAATTAGAATGTTGGTGCATTTAATGTTGTCCCAGAGGTCTCTGAGACTGTTCTCAATTCTTTTCATTCTTTTTTCTTTATTCTGCTCCCTGGTAATTATTTCCACCATTTTATCTTCCAGCTCACTTATCCGTTCTTCTGCCTCAGTTATTCTGTTATTGATTCCTTCTAGAGTATTTTAAATTTCAGTTATTGTGTGGTTCATCACTGTTTGTTTGCTCTTTAGTTCTTCTAGATCCTTGTGAAATGTTTCTTGTATTTTCTCCATCCTGTTTCTGAGATTTTGGATTATCTTTACTTAAAGATACAATAGTATCTTTACTATTACTCTGAATTCTTTTTCAGGTAGCTTGCCTATTTCATCTTCATTTATTTGGTCTTGATGGTTTTTACCTTGCTCCTTCATCTGTAACAAATTTTTTTGTCATTTCTTTTTTTTTTTTTTTTTTTTTTTAATGGGTGGTGCTGTATTCCTGTCTTACTGGTTGTTTGGCCTGAGATGTCCAGCACTGGAGTTTGCATGCAGTTGGATAGAGCTGGGTCTTGATGCTGATATGAAGATTTCCTGGAGGTGTCACTCCAATTGATATTCCATTGGGTCTGAGGTTCTGTGTTAGTCCAGCGGTTTGGACTCAGAGCTCCCACCAAAGGAGTTCGGGCCCGACCTCCAGTCTGGGAACCAAGATCCTGCAAGCTTCGTGGCACAGTAAAAAAAAAAGGGGGGGGGAAGAAAGAAAGAAAAAATGGAGCAGTACAATATGAAAGAATATAAAATAAATTAGAAAGATAAAAAATATGTTAGAAAAATAAAATTATAATTGAAACAACTGCAACAAGGTAAAATAACAGAAAAAAGAAAAATAAATAAAGGTGCAGGGGAACAAGCCAAAAGGAGAGATCACTAACAAAGTATAAAGAATAAAATAAAATTAGAAAAATAAAAGATTAGGAAAAAATAAAAATATAAAAGAATCGACAACAATGAATCTACAAGGTAAAACAGAGCCCCAATCTAAAAGAAGAAAAAAAAAAAGTCTTGGCTATAGGGGTAGAGTTTAGGCAGGGGGTGGAACTTAGGCAGAGGTGGGGTTTTGGGTGGGGTCGCACCTAGGCGGGTGGAGGTGTGACATTTGAGCATGGGGCAGGGCCTAGGCAGGGTGGTGTTGGAGCATGGGGCGGGGCCTCTGCTTAGGACCTGTGCAGAAGGGGAGAGGTAGCACGTTGAAAGGAGGGCCCCTGGAGTGTGGAGTTCCGGAGTTTGGAGGCAGGGCCCTGAGTGAGGGTGTGTGGGTGGGGTTTATGCCCAGCACATTGGAGGGGGTCTCAGAGGGGGTCTTCGAGTGTAGAGGTGGGGCCCTGGGTGGGGGTGTAGGGGTGAGGCTTAGGCTCTGCATGGCAGGAGAGAGGCTCCAAGGGCAGAGGATTAAGCCCTGGAGCCCAACAGGCTCCCTGGTGCCTAAGAGGACAGGGAAAGCAGTGGCCCCGTCCCCTTCCGTTCGTTTGTGCCCCTCCCCCACTGTCTCCCCCAGGGTCTCCCCCATCACTGCTAGAATCCTAACCATGACTGGGTCCCACTGGGCGTTACACTGGGAGTAGTAACTCCTTCCCTCCCCTGGCTACCCCTCAGGGGTGCCGGTGCCATAGGTCCAGCCTTTACTTTTGCTCCCCCTTCCCTCCCTCTCGCTCCCTCAGGACCCACACAGCTGGAGGGGGCCTAGGTGGGCAGAGGATCAGGCCCGGGATCTCAACAGGTTCCTGGGGGTCCAAGTGGGCAGGGGAAACCTGGCCATGCTCCCTTTTGATCCTCTGCCCTCCCAGTGGTTCCCCAATTTCCCCCTTCGCGTGTGGGATCCCTTCCCCTCCCCCAGCCGCCCAAGAGGTGACCACTGTTCTGAACTGTTCTAACCTGTTAGAACCTTAGATTAGCTGCCTGTCTTTGAAATACATATGAGTCATATAACACATACTTTCATGTCTTCCTTTTTTTTTTTTTTTGCGGTACGCGGGCCTCTTACTGTTGTGGCCTCTCCCGTTGCGGGGCACAGGCTCCGGACGTGCAGGCTCAGTGGCCATGGCTCACAGGCCCAGCCGCTCCGCGGCATGTGGTATCTTCCCGGACCGGGGCACGAACCCGTGTCCCCTGCATCAGCAGGCGGACTCTCAACCACTGCGCCACCAGGGAAGCCCCATGTCTTACTTCTTTTGCTCAACGTTTTTTCTGTAAGCATTAATGAAGGTGTTGCATGTAATTGCTTACTTTCTTGCGGTTTAAATACTTACATTTCAATACTTGGAATCCTCTCCCTAAAAGAAACGTAGTCCTCACCTGAGTGCAGTGTTTATCTTCAGTGGTTTCTAATCACTACAGTTTACAGTGTTATTTATGGAAGTATTTATGTACCTTAATATATGTATCTTGTGATTAATTATGTGTCCAGTTTCTGATTGTATTCATTAATAAGACCATTTCCCCCTCCTTTTGTTTGTTTGGCTGCGCTGCACAGCATGTGGGGAGCACCCCCTGCAGTGGAAGTGCTGAGTCTTAACTGCTGGACCACCAAGGAAGTCCCTTATCCCCCTCCTTTTAAGTTACACAAGTTTAGGGACTTCCCTGGCGGTCCAGCAGTTAAGACTCCATGCTTCCACTGCAGGGGGCGCAGGTTCCGTCCCTGGTCAGGGAACTAAGATTCCACATGCCATGTGGCGCATCCAAAAAATAAAAAAAAAAAAAGTAGTAAATTACACAAGTTTAGTTTGGAAGTATGACACACAAAACAGTTGAGGGAAGACTTGATATGTGATGACAAATTTCTACCTAATGTTTAACCCTTTTCCTTGTCTTTATTAGTTCTGCAGAAGGGGCTAACGGATAACTTTGCTGATGTCCAGGTCTCTGTAGTTGATTGCCCTAATTTGACCAAGGAGCCATTTACCTTTCCCGTAAAAGGTAAGCAATATCTGCAAAGGATATTGACCCAACTTTTAGATTAAATTGTGCTTAATTTCTGTGTTTTCTAATATTGGTCAAATTTCATTTTATACCCTTGTAGAAAAATACGTTTTTTTATGTACTTTTGTAACTTTTACAGGTTATATAGTAGATATTCAATAGGTTAGAATCCTGAATATCACATGAGAGTTTTGTTTTTAATCATTCAAGTGACTGTTATGGAAACTTACTGTAATTTTTATTTATTTATTTATTTATTTATTTATTTATTTATTTATTATTCATTCATTCATTCAAGACCAGAAGGGATCTTAAAAGCCTTGTATTTATTTGAATCATCCATTAAATACTAATATCCTTTCAACAAATTTGTCAAGTGATTATCCAGCCAGTGTTTAAAGTGAGAAGGGAAATTAATATTGATGCTGAAACTCAGCCTCTGTGCAGCACTGCCAAATTGAATCTCAGAGACGAGAGTTTTGGGTGAAGTAGAAAAGAATACTTTTATTGCTTTGCCAGGCAAAGGGGGCCACAGAGGGCTAATGCCCTCAAAACTGTCCCAAACTCAGTGGGGGGGCAGGTGTGGGGAGTCTTACAGTCAAGGGGAGGGGCTTCTCATAAGGATCAGAGTGCTTGCAAGGCCTGCATTCCTTCAGTCTAAGGATCATCTCAGGTGGTCCCGTGATCTATGGTTCTCTATGTTATTGAACTGTAACCTTCTCTCTGGAATGAAGAATGTTTCATCAAGTGGTTAACATCTTCCATGTGGTAGGGGTTTTAGTTCTGCACAAGAGCTCAAAGATATAGTTATGTATATCCAGTGAGGAGGAACCAGGACCCTGCCCCAAGGCTACACTATCGTTTCTTGACTGCTCCTCCCTTGTCTCTTCATCCCCTCCCTTCCCTGATTAGCAACTGTTTGAACCTGCCCTGTGGAACTCAGGGAAGGTCACCGAAGCTGAATGAAGCCTATTTCTTACCAACAAAAAAACAGGGGACACGAAAAGACTTTTGTGCCCAGGAGCCCCACAGGGTCCTGCTCGGTTTCTTTTTTTTTTTTTGAATTTTATTTATTTTTTTATACAGCAGGTTCTTATTAGTTATCCATTTTATACATATTAGTGTATATATGTCAATCCCAATCTCCCAATTCATCCCACCACCACCACCACCACTGCCCCCCACCCACCCCCCCTGCCACACACACCCCTGCCACTTTCCCCTCCTTGGTGTCCATACGTTTGTGCTCTACATCTGTGTCTCTATTTTTGCCCTGCAAACCGGTTCATCTGTACCATTCAGTTTCAATATTAAGTAAATATAATTTGTCAGACAGTATGATGGATATCTATATTTGATGTCTTAATTTTTATACTAACACTGCAAGGTGAGTACTAGCCCCAGTTTATAGATGAGAAAACTGAAGCTGAAGAGAGTCTAAGTAATCTCAGTGGGAATCATAATCAGGATTCAAATCCAGATCTGTCTGCTTCCAAAGTCCAACATTCTCTCATTATACCCTACTGTAATGAGGAATTTGGAAACAGTCACACTTACTCACTCTTTTTATTATGTAATTGACATCTTTGTTAAAAAGCAGTTTTACGTAGAAATCCTGGACTCTAGTTCTTTCTCTGCCACTTAAGGTTTCATTACCCTGGGTAAGCCAATTAATGTATCTGGGCTTCAGATACATTAAAATGGGGGTGGGGGGAGTGAGATTTGGGTTAAATGTTCTTTTTGGGTCTTTCTAGTTCAAACAGTCTTTGATTTTAAGTAGACCTGTAAATTCTAGAAGTTTTATGTACCAGATGGCAATATCTCTTCACACCTTAAAAGCATTTATCATAATACTTTTTTTGTTGTTTTATGTTTTGGTTTTTTGGCCCTGAGGCATGTGGGCTCTTAGCTCCCCCACCAGGGATTGAACCTGCACCCCCTGCATTGGAAGGCGAAGTCTTAACCACCGGACTGCCAGGGAAGTCCCTATCATAATACTTTTTTATAGCTCTGTTTCTTCCAATTATAAGGGTAATATATTTTACCCCAAAATAAATAATTGATTAAATAATTCAAATAAAAACCAGAAAACACAGAAGAGTACAGGAAAAATAGTTAATCTTAATTTTGTCACCCAAAGGGTTGGTTTGAAAGAGTTTTCTAGGTTCTTGTCAATAATTTGTGAGTCTTTAAATTACATACTAAGGAAGCCAGATATGTATGCATGTTACATATATGATCTTTCATAAACATATTTAGGTACTTTCTACATGAACTGGTCTTGTCACTAGTGATCTTGGCGTGTTTACTAGTATTATTTCGTCGTTTTACCCGAAAACCAGGTTCACCTCTTGGTGGGTGTTGAGCCAATAGACACAACCAAAGCACTAGAGAAGGAAGGACTTATTGTCACTTGCAGCAAGTAAGGAGAACACTGGGGGATCTTTTCCCAAACAGTGTCTAGCTGTACCTGTGACATTTAATTAAAAATGTAAGTAGAAAGTTCCTAGCATCTGAAGTTACCTAAAATTACTTGTCATTTTTATAAACAACCTTGGAACAAACAACTCTAACAAGAGGACTTCTCAATATGGATTTTTAAAAGAAGTAATATTTTACCAAAATATTTTAAATTAAAATATAATTTTAGCTAAAACCCTCCCTCCCCCAAAAGAAAGATTTTTAAAGGAATAAGTCATTATAGACTAATTCTAGAAACCTCATCCAAACATTGGCTCCAGTTCTAGCCCTTGCCCTATCATCAACTTTCTTTTTTTATATTATTAATTTTTACTGGAGTATAGTTGCTTTACAGTGTTATGTATCATCAACTTTCGATTGCCTTTATGCTACTAACTATATCAAGTCATGCTTGGTTATGACAGTATTAGAAACACAGGAAGTTAGCATAGGACAGGGATCCTAGCTACTTACATTTTCCAACCCCTGCTATTTGTAAAACTATGAACTGAAAAGTTATATACTCTTAATAAATTAGTGTCTTCTGGCATTTTATACTTAAATTTAGATGTTTGCCTATTTTTAAGATGGCTTGTTTTGTTTTTTTTAGGTATCTGTGGGAAAACTAGAATTGCAGAAGTAGGAGGTGTGCCTTACTTATTGCCTCTTACAAATAAAAAAAAAGTAAGTTTCTTTTACTTTTCACATTCACATGAAGATTATGAAAATCGGGTTGATTCCTATTTTTATTATTAGAAAGTCCACTGACCAATGTGACAAGGAAATGTTAATGGATGTAGTAATAAAAAGTAAATCTGGGAATTTATATAAGTAAGATTTAAATAATATGCGTTTTCTCTTGTATAGGTTTATGATCTAAATAAAATTGCAAAAGAAATCCAGCTTCCTGGAGCTTTTGTTCTTGGAGCAGGAGCAGGCCCATTTCAGACTCTTGGATTCAATTCTGAGGTCAGCATATATATAATTACTTTACTTTATTGATTTGACACTTAGTTTGCCTTTTTCCTTTTACTGCCCTATCAGAAATCTTGTCTTCTGAATGAATTGTAAGTGGTTGATGTCATACCTCTCTACAGATTTGTTACTGTTTGATACAATTTGGAGTATAGCACATGCTCCAATTAGTCCAACTGAAATGGAGCACTCATCTCTAATTTAGATTTTCTTATGGCACACGCTCAGTATTCGAGGAGTCCATCGAAGGTCCTACTGTGATTTGCTGAGGACTCTGGACTGTGAAAGATTTCAGTCCTTACACATCAGAGGATTCCTAACTTCTCTATGATCTTTGCTGGTATAAGGGCAGCTTGCAATCAGAAGATGAATGAAATATTTAATGATCTAATCAAATCCCTCTTTCAGACCAAATTGCGGGGACCTACCCCAGTAGTATGATTATTGTTTACAAAAGGTAGTATCTATCACTATGTATGTTAACACATTTCCAACATAAAAACATCACTGTTTCTTCACATCTCACGAACAGGAGAATAACCTGCTCAGTCTGCCCATTCTCTCACAGCCTCTTACATCTGTGACTGTTAGTCAATAATCATACAAGTCCTTTTATAGAAACATTAATATAATTTGCCTAGTGTTCAAGACAGAAAAAGTTTAAAATTTAAGTGAGAAATTTTAAGGACATCTCTGGCGGTCCAGTGGTTAGGACGTGGCGCGGCACTTTCACTGCCAAGGGCCCGGGTTCGATCCCTGGTCAGGGAACTAAGTAAGTAAGTAGGTAAGTAGGTAGGTAAGTAAGTAATAAAATGAGAAATTTTGATGCAAATGTCACAATCTTATAGAAACACTATAATACTGTAAACATTTTCTAAAATTTTTTTTCAGTTTTTTTGATATTTGTAAATCTTTAACATTTTGAATCTGACATTAAATATTTTATTTTTCATGTTTTATTATTAGATCTTGAAATAAAATGTCTTAAAGTCTAGGACAAAATATTTTGTTACATTATTCAAGATCTTCTCTTTGCATAGAGATACTAGGCTTGACTAATTACCTTATTTACTTTTCTTTTCAGTTTATGCCAGTTGTTCAAACAGAAAGTGAACACAAACCTCCTGTGAATGGAAGTTACTTTGCTCATGTTAACTCTGCAGATGGAGGGTGCCTACTTGAGAAATACAGTGAGAAATATCATGATTTTGGGTTTGCATTACTGGCTAATCTTTTTGCCAGTGAAGGCCAACCTGGAAAGGTGATTTTGTTCTAAAAATGCAGTATTCTCCAAGAGTTCTCAGATAGCTAAAAATTTGCATGCTTATTGCTACTACTGTAGTTTTCTTAAGAAAATCCAAAGCTAGCTAAGTCCCAAACCTCTTTAAATAACCCAGTTATGAAAGATTCAGAAAGTACTACAGGCAGAGTGAAAATAATTTGGGCTTCCCTGGTGGCGCAGTGGTTAAGAACCCACCTGCCAATGCAGAGGACACGGGTTCGAGCCCTGGTCTGGGAAGATCCCACATGCCACGGAACAACTAAGCCCGTGCGGCACAACTACTGAAGCCAGCACGCCTACAGCCCACGCTCTGCAACAAGGAAGCGATCGCAACGAGAAGGCCTAGCGCCGCAACGAAGAGCAACCTCCGCTCTCCTCAACTAGAGGAAGCCTGCACGCAGCAACAAAGACACACGCAAACAAAAATTTAAAAAAGAAAAAAAAATAATACTTAGTAAGCAATAGCTTTTTTTCCAAGGAACTAAAATAGGATGTTCCTGTGGGGAGTGAGTTAGTCAAATAGATGAACCATGCAGCTGAAGTAGATAATGTCTGCCTATATAGTTAGTATATATGTAACTTACTCATTTCAGACTGATCAAACATTGATTGAGATAGAAATGGTGGGAGCAAAAAATTATAGAAGAGGTGAGAAGAATTAATGCCTCACTTCATATTTACTTCCTGTTAGTACAAAAAAAAAGGATGATTTCATGTTCCAAAATTGTAATGATGGTCGCACAACTCTATACATATACTGAAACCCATTGAATTGTATACTTGAAATAGGTGGATTGTATGGTATGTGAATTATATCCCCCATAAAGCTGTTATTTTTTTTAAAGATTATTTCAGTTTTAGCTGTTGTGAGAACTCCCAGATCTTGTAGAGATAACTACTTCAGCCACTTTGGGAAATGAGATAGTGAAGCATAAATACCTAATAAAGTGGAGGTAACAGAAGTCCAGATTTTTAAAGGAAATGAGAAAACATAATCATTTCTCCTCCCTCCAGTTATCAGAAGTTAATCCCTTTAAACCAAAGAATTCTCAGTCTTTTACCACCGTGACATATAAGAATCTCTAGAGTTCAGTGTAGAATTTGGCTATAAATTTATAAAATTTAGCTGTAACTCTCTCAGTCCAAGAAAGCACAAATACGACATTATTAGAGTAAATGATACATAATTCATATATATATATATATAAAATACTATATATATTATTAAGACTTAGAGGATTGAGACACTTCTGGTCATATCTGGGTGCTCGAAGCAAACAAGTGAATATTTGCTTGATGGCACTGAATTATATAATGTTTCACTTGGGTAGTTATTTACATAATATTTTGCAGCTTAGAACAATGGTATGTATATTTATGTCCTCTCTAGGTCATTGAGGTGAAAGCCAAAAGAAGAACTGGAAAACTTAACTTTGTGACTTGTATGAGACAGACTCTTGAAAAACATTATGGAGATAAGCCTGTAGGAATGGGAGGTACTTTCGTGATTCAGAAGGGAAAAGTGAAGACTCATATTATGGTAAAGGCCTGTGTGTGTGTGTGTGTGTGCACGTGGTTAAGATCGTAGGATTTTTTTAATATACATTGAGAATTTAACCTTTTTAAAAAATATTTATTTATTTATTTTTGGTTGCATTGGGTCTTAGTTGTGGCACGTGGGATCTTCGTTGCATCATGTAGGGTCTCTAGTTGCGGTATGCCAGCTTCTTAGTGGACTTCTTAGTTGCGGCATGCGAACTCTTAGTTGCAACATGCATACAGGATCTAGTTCCCTGACCAGGGATTGAACTTGGGCCTCCTGCATTGGGAGCACGGAGTCTTACCCACTGGACCACTAGGGAGGACCTGAGAACCCTTTTACTGTGATCAAATTTAAATGACAGACAATACTGTAAAGCAACTTGTATGATAATGTCCAGCTGGAGTCCTTTTTTCATATTAATATATTAGAACTTTCTTCTCAATTTGTTTGTATTAAAGATTGAGATAGATGTGAGTATAAGCCTTAGAAACTGATTATTTTCATTGCTAGAATCCCTATATAGACTTTGCTATTACGATGGTTGTGGTTTTAGGGAAAGAACTCATGAAAATTATAATCTTATGGGCTGACTATAATAAGTTTATAAGGCATTAATGACAGAATACTATATGAAGACAGACCAGGTCATCTAGGATTTTTAAAATAATTTTTGGTAGGTGAGTGAACGAATAAATGAATGAAGTGTAAAAGTGTTATAACTTAATGTCCTTTTTGTTTTAACAATGAAGCCATTAGAAAACGTATTGCTTTGATGGTTTTTATCCTGATAATTTTAAATGGCAAACCAGCTGATTCTGCATAGAAAGACACATTTGTGAAACTACTTACTTTTCCAATTTATGACAAAATTATAGATAAATCTATTTGTAAATGCCAAAGGATTATAGGATTTCTTAAAATTCAAGTAAACAATACTTTATTATTAACTATAGTTACCATGATGTGCATTAGCTCTCTAGAACTCACTCACCTTATAACTGGAAGTTTGTACCCTTTGATCAACATTTCCCCATTTCCCCCACCCCCTCATCCTCTGGCAACCACCATTATACTGTTTCTCTAAGTTGGACTTCTTTAGATTCCACATATAAGTGATACCATGCAGTATTTGACTGTGACTGGCTTATTTCACTTAGTGTTGTATAATGTCCTCCAAGTTCAACTCTATTGTTACAAATGGCAGGATTTGCTCCTTCTTTTAAGCCTGAATAATATTTCATATACATATCACAACTAAAAAGATACAGATAACAATTTCTTTATCCATTCATCTGTTGATGGACACTTAGGTTGTTTCCCAATCTTGGCTAACGTAAATAATGCCACAGTGAACATAGGAGTGCGGATATCTCTTCAAGGTAGTGATTTCATTTCCTTTGGATATATACCCAGCAGAATTGCTGGATCATATGGTGGTTTTATTTTTAATTTTTTGAGGAAGCTCCGTAATGGTCGTGCCAGTTTACATTCCCACTAGCAGTGTACAAGTGTTCTCTTTTCTCCACATCCTCACCAACACTTTTCATCTCTTGCCTTTTTGAGAACAGCCATCTGCACTAGAGTGAGTGATATCTCATGGCTTTGATTTGCATTTACCTGATGAATAGTGATGTTGAGTGCTTTTTCATATACCTGTTGGCCATTTGTATGTCTTCTTTGGAAAAATGTCTAATTCAGTCCTTTGATCATTTTTTAATTGGGCTTTTTTTTTTCCTATTGAATTCCTTATATATTTTGGATATTAACCCCTTATCAGATATATGGTTTGCAAATATTTTCTCTCATTCCATAGGCTGCCTTTTTCATTTTGTTGACTGTTGCCTTTACTGTGCAGAAGCTTTTTAGTTTGACGTAGTCCACCTGTTTATTTTTCCTTTTATTACCTGTACTTTTGACGTCATATCCAAAAAGTCAAATTTAATGTCATGAAACTTCCCTCCTGTTTTCTTCTAAGAGTCTTCGCAGTTTTAGCTATTATATTTAGGTGTCGGATCCATTTTTAGTTAATTTTTGTATATGATATAAAGTAAGGGTCTAACTTTATTTTTTTACATGTGGATATCCAGTTTTCCCAGCACTATTTGTTAAAAAGACAGCCCTTTCTCCATTGAATGGTCATGGCATCCTTGTCAGAAACCATTTGACCATATATGCAAGGGTTTACTTCTGGGATCTCTATTCTATTCCATTGATCTGTATGCCTGTCGTTATGCTAGTATCACACTATTTCGATTACTATAGTTTTGTAGCAAGGCTGATATCAATAAGTGTGAGACCTCCAACTTCCTTCTTCTTTTTCAAGATTGTTTTGGCTGTTTGGGGTCCCTTGAGATTCCATATGAATTTTAGGGTGGATTTTTCTGTTTCTGCAAAAACGTCATTGGGATTTTGACAGGGAACGCAGTGAATCTTTAGATTGCTTTTGATAGTACTGACATGTTAACAATATTAAGTTGTCCAATCCATGAACACAAGATGTCTTTCCACTTACTGGAGTCTTTTAAAATTCGTTTCAGCAATGCTTTGTACTTTTCAGTGTACAAGTCTTTTGCCTCCTTAAGTTTATTCCTAAGTATTTTATTCTGTTTGATGCTTCTACCCCACTTTCAAAGCCTTCCTTTTTTTTTCATTTACCAGTATCAATAATGACATTTAAGACTGGGATGAGGATATACTCATAGGAAAACTGAGAAACTCTTTTATTTATTCATTCATATCTTTTAGTGTGTACACATTGATTGGTGGTCCTTTTGAAAACTAGGGTATATAACTTCTCTTGGTGCCAAAAATAGCAATAGAATGTATAAGAAGTCTTAAAGGTTTTAACAATGAAATTATATATAAATTTTTAGCCTAATAATATTCGATGTTTACTTGTTTAATGTCCTTTTATTGTAGCCAGCAGAATTTTCTTCCTGCCCATTGAACTCTGATGAAGACGTGAATAAATGGTTACGTTTTTATGAGATGAAGGCTCCTTTGGTTTGTCTGCCAGTTTTTATCTCCAGAGACCCAGTAAGTCTATGTCTGTCTTTTACATTGCAATAATGCTTGATTTTTAGAATATTCTTTTAGAATTAGGCACTTTTTGTGTTCTTATTTAAGAACTAGTGTAGTCTGTAGAATTGTCTTAAAAGGTAAGGGAGCAAATATCTGACCACCTATGATTTGGCAGAGCAGATTTTACCTTTGGAGAATTGAAGGCACCGGCATTTTAAATAACACCCAAAGTCACATTATTAAATAGTAGAATCAGAACAGGATTCAGGTGTCCTATCATCTTATTTGCTGTTCTATATACTGTTCATTATATTCTAATATTGTACCCTAGAAAAATAATATAGACTAATTTAAAGCAAATATCTACCAAAATACTGACTATATCTTTTGATCCAGTGATTACATGTCTAGGAATTTATCATTAAATATATGGTTATGTGCATAAAATGACTAATTAAAAGGGTTATTCATGACAGCACTGCTGTAATAGCAGAAGAACTGGAAATAATCTAATGTCAGTTGGAAAGTGGTATGCGCATACAATAGAATACCATAGATATAAAAGAATTAGGAAGCTCTTTTATGTTCTGATATACAAAGATCTGAAAGCTATACTGTTAAATGAAGAAGAGCAACATACAGCACAGTGGGTGCAGAGTACTACCATGCAAGTAATAAATTAAAAATAATCCTTTTGGAAGGATATAGAAGAAGCTGCTTACTTTGGTTGCCTTCTAGGAAAGGAAGTGAGGGCAGGAAATGGAAAGATACATTTTACTGAATATATGCTTTTGCACCCTCTGAATTTTGAATCATGTGACTGTATTACCTACTAAAAAATAAAACAAAAATTATTGTAACATAAATTTAAAAGGTCTCCCATCCCCTTAAACAAGTTCTATACAAAATAATTGGAATACTAACAGATAGCTTCTCTGTTGTCCTAGGGGTTTGATTTGCGGTTGGAGCACACTCATTGTTTTAGTCATCATGGAGAAGGTGGACACTACCATTATGACACCACCCCAGATATAGTGGAATATCTTGGATACTTCTTACCTGCAGAGTTTCTCTATCGCATTGATCAACCAACAGAGACCCATTCATTTGGGCGAGATTAAATCAACTGATACTCGTTTGACTGATTAACTCATTAATTGATACTAATATAAAGCCTAATAGAAATGATCTCACTACTTAATAAGCCCTATTTTTTTCGGCCTTTGAAATGAAAGGTATGTCGACACCGTGCTCTGTATTACTTCACAGATCTATCTGAAAGGGATTATTGGGAACCAAAGACACATGATGGAGATGTTCTTCATTCTTTTTATTTTAAAAATCAGTCTTGGGCTTCCCTGGTGGCACAGTGGTTGAGAGTCCGCCTGCCAATGCAGGGGACACGGGTTCGTGCCCTGGTCTGGGAAGATCCCACATGCCGTGGAGCGGCTGGGCCCGTGGGTCATGGCCACTGAGCCTGCGCGTCCGGAGCCTGTGCTCCGCAACGGGAGAGGCCACAACAGTGAGAGGCCCGCATACCACACACACACAAAAAAATCAGTCTTATGTTTATAATTAAATATAAACAGGATTAAGAATCAAGTGATGATTCCTACTAGCTAATGGCAATAATTTACATTTGTATATTCAGTTTTTCAAGTTAGTCTTACAACTGCTAAGTGGATGTTTCTGGGTATTAGAAAAATCAGTGCTGGAAATGTTGATAGTTGTTAAATCTTTCTACTGAATTTTTAAATCCATTTTAGAAGTCAAAGTACACTTTTTTCATGGAATAAGGTGGTCAGAGGGAGCAACTTTACTCCTTTTGGTGATGTTGAACCATACTCTGAAGTTTGTAATTTGCCTTTAACAAATATTAGCAACCAGATGGTTAGCCATGATTCCTCCTTTGTTTGGACTGTCAATTGGAAGCAGTTTGTGCCTTGTTGGTTATTTGCGAGAAGTGAAAAGAAACAGCATCAAAATACAACCTCGAAGTGAGTATACTTTAATTTATAAATGAGGCTATTGCCAAATATGACTACTATCCTTCATGAAATGTAAAATTATACCTTTACCAATTGTAATGACTGAAGTTTTCCTCAGTGTTTTTCTATAATAATCATGAGCCAAAAACAACTCTCTAATCTTGTAATGCCAACACTGATTTAGGAGCTTTTTAGTACTAAGCATATAATAAATTGTCAAGAAATATTTTTTGTCTTTGGATGTTAACTATAACATGTCCAGTGAGTATAAATTCCTAAATATTATTTTTTAATAAACACTAGTTTGTACCAAAAGAAATGAATAAAAATTTTACATTCATAATATGATATTGTGTTTCTTTTTAATATCCTACCTCCAGACAAAAATAATATTAGTATTCATTCATTTAACAAATACATACTGAATGAACACCTACCCTGCCCTCTGGAATGTAAGCTCCATGGCAAGGGCTTTGATCACCACTATAGCACTATTGCCTTTAAGAGAACCTGGCCGAAGTGGGCACTCAAATATTTGTTGAATGAATGATTATGACAGATACTTCACTAGATGCTGGGATCTATCATTCAGTCATTTATATAGTAGGGGAAGGCAAATACATATTATGTCAGGTGGTACTAGTGCTATGAAGAAAAAATAAAGCAGAAGATGGACTGTGAAGGAGGATGTTATTTTGTTGTGGGCATCCACACTGAGAAATGGTGGACTCCCACCCAAAATTCAGCTCAGATGTTGAGACTGATGAAGTCACACACATACCAAGGGTCTATGACAGACTTTATTATTCCCATAATAAGGCTTTCTGGGGAAAGCAGGGCAGCTCCCAAGCAAGTCCAAAAATGGCCTGAGAGAACAGAGAGAGGAGACTGGCTTGGGGGTTTTATGGTGGTTACAGGGTAGGGCCAGGGTGATGGTTCTGCATGCAGTTTGAATTTCCCACAGGTGGCCATGCAAGAAGCAGCCAGGCTTTACTGCACAAACGTGGGGCAGAAGGGGAGGAAGGAGTGGGGTAAGGCTTAACAGCTGTCGGCAATCAAACATCAAAGGTGGACTCAGACTCTATGACACATTTTATAGCGAGAGATCGGGGATAGCCTCTGATAAAGAGACATTTGAACAAAGGCCTGAAAAAACTGAGAGAGTGAGCCATTATTATGAAGTTATTTGGAGGAACATCCTTTCCAGCAGATTTAAAGGCTCAGAGGCAGAAGAGGACTTGGTATTTTCAAAAAATGGCAGAGGCCATTGTAAACAAAATAGGATCACCTGAACTCCGTGAAGCTAACATCTAGCGCATATTGCGAGAAGCAATTTTTAAAAAGCTAGCTAGCTAGATATTTGCAAAATTATGTTAATACTATATTCACTTTAGGAATGTGACAAGGATGCCCAATATCATTAACTACTGGAGTTTCAACTAGGAAAAGAAGACAAAGACAGAATAGGTATAACAACTGAAAAGGAAGGAAAAAATAATTTTTTCAGCAGAAAACATGATTGACTTCTTCGAAAACCCAAGAGACTCTATAGTTAAATTATCAGACTGAGTTCAAAGAGGTTCCTAAATATAAATATTACTCAGCCATAGAAAAAGAATGAAATACTGCCATTTATAGCAACATGGATAGACCTATAGAATATCATACTAAGTAAGTCAGACAAAGACAAATGTATGATTTCACCTAAATGTGGAATCTAAAAAATACAAATGTGCTCGCTTCGGCAGCACATATACTAAAAAATAATACAAATGAATTTATATACAAAACAGGAACAGACTCAGACACAGAAAACAAACTTACTGTTACCAAAGGGGAAGCGGGTGGGGGAGGGATAAATTAGGAGTGTGGAATTAACAGATACACACTACTATACGTAAAATAGATAAGAAACAAGGGTTTCCTGTATAACACAGGGAACTATATTCAATATCTTGTAATAATCTATAATGGAAAATAATCTGAGAAAAAATATATATATAACTGAACCACTTTGCTGTACACATGAAACTAACACAATATTGTAACTATACTTCAACAAGGGAAAAAAAAGTTGCTAAATGTAAAATCAATATACAATAATGAGTTGTATTTCTGCATACCAACAAAAAATAGGTTAAAAATGTAAATCTGGCAGGAATTCCCTGGCGGTCCAGTGGTTAGGACTCCGTGCTCTCGGGGCCAAGGACCGGGATTAGATCCCTAACTGGGGAACTACGATCCTGCAAGCCTCGGTGGCATGGTCAAAACCAAAAAAAAAGGAAATCTGAAAAGGATACCAATTACAATGTTACCAAAAGTACACAGCAGTATTTTTATTTAACAAAAATTATATATAACCTTTATGGAGAAAATTATAAAACTGTTGAAAACTCAAAGAAATCAAAATAAACATGTACATCCAGGAAGATGCAATCTCACAGAAGTATCAATTCTCAAACCTATAAATTCAATTCAACATCAGTCTAATCCCAGTAGGGCTTTTATAGAGCCTCACCAGTTCATTTTAAAATATATGGGACAGGGGGACTTCCTTGGTGGTCCAGTGGTTAAGACTCTGCACTCCCAATGCAGGGGGCCCAGGTTCGATCCCTGGTCAGGGAAATAGATCCCGTGTGCTGCAACTAAGACCTGGCGCAGCCAAATAAATAAATAAATATTAAAAAAAATAAAAGCAGACTCTCATTTGCTTTTGGTTTTAAAAGCCCAGCTTCCTTTTAGTTTCTCTGTGATGCCTCCGTGTGGCTTGTTCTACCATTCATTCCAGGACAATTTACTGAACACCATCAATGTGCCAAGCA
The DNA here is from genome assembly GCF_949774975.1 of Lagenorhynchus albirostris. Classification (NCBI taxonomy): domain Eukaryota; kingdom Metazoa; phylum Chordata; class Mammalia; order Artiodactyla; family Delphinidae; genus Lagenorhynchus; species Lagenorhynchus albirostris. Next base: position 69,342,582 of record NC_083103.1, read on the forward strand.
TTGTACCAGGCCTACCCCAGTCAGCAGGGACGGGACACTGACTGACATATGAACAAATAATTAAAATAAAAAAGAATAAGTCCTATCAGTATTACCCTGTAAGGTATTGTACATTAGAGGATACTTCATATCACAAACACAAAAATAAATTTACTAAAGAACACATGAATTTCTGGTACTGGCCAAGATGGAATAAGCCCACAACAGGCTATTTCTTCCACAATTCCAAAATACAAAATCTTGGATAAAATACAAAAAGCAACTCCCAGAACACTGTTGAAAATTAAACCATTTTGACTGAATGGTTGAAGAGGGAAGTCAAAACTTGAAGAATGAACAATACTGATGATGAGTTTCCTGATTTTTCTTTCCTCTTTTATCCGAGGCAGTCGGGGTCACAGAACTACGCAATGGGCATGGACAGCAAAAACTCCCAAGAGACAGTTCTTTTTGGCCAGAGAACCAGGAAAGGGAGCCTCAGCAGGCCACAGTGTGAAAGTCTCCATTTTTTTCTTGTTTCTTTTTTATGTCTTGGCTCTGCCCAGAGGCTAGTCCCAGTGCAGTCAGAGCTGCACTGCTGTACCAGTGGTATCAGGGTAGCTGTTACCTAAAACACCAAGGAAAAATGATTCCAGAGGAATCAGGAAATGGGTTTCTTGTGGTCCCATTTTTCTCTCTTTTCTCTTGGTGCTTCATCTGGAGGGTGGCCCCAGCTGTGAAGAACTACATTACAGTCTGGGGTGTAGGGCACTAAAACTAAGAAGAACTGGTATTTGTGGCCAGAGGAAGCAGGAAAAGGGGTGATATTCACAGTATTCCCTTATTAGCTTATTAATGTCTGTAAGAATTTTGAATGTGTATCCCAAATTATCTTACACTCCGTTCTGTGTTTTGGACTTTTCCATTGTCCAATCTTTGAGTTCACTAATACTTTTCTGTGCTGTGTCAAATCTCTTAGTAAACCTTGGGTTATTAATTGCATCTAGGTTTTAGTCTAGAATGTACATTTGATCTTTTTTTTTTATAGACTGAAATTTTTCTGTTGAAACTGCCCATCTTTTCATCCATTTTGTCCATTTTCCTTTTTTTTTTGGTTGTGCAGCATGCAGAACTTCCCTGACCAGGGATTGAACCCATGCCCCCTGCATGGGAAGCACGGAGTCTTAACCACTGGACTACCAGAAAAGTCCTCTATTTTTTTTTAACATACTAATCTGTTAAAGTCCTTGTCTTCCATCACCAATGTTTTGATCATTCATGAATTAGTTCCTATTATTTGTCTTTGCTTATGTTTTATCAGTCACTCTTTCCTACCCCTTACTACTGCTAAGATGGTATCTTTCACCAGTGAGGATTTCCACCTTTCTTTTGCTAGGCAGATGAAGTGTGAGACTGATTAGCTCATTGTAATCAGAGAAGGAGCTGGGTTGGGGCTCAGTTGCATTTTAAATAAAACTCAGGCCACTTCTACCTAGAGTCTGTTACTCTGTTACTTCCGGGATTTTAATTCAGAGCCTGGCAGATCTCTGCCTCCTCAATCCTGAAAGATGGTGTGGGGTTCAGTTCTTCCCTTTCGTAGATTTGAGCTCCATGAACCCTCAAAATCTGACAAAATTTTTTTTTTTTTTTGCGGTACGCGGGCCTCTCACTGTTGTGGCCTCTCCCGTTGCGGAGCACAGGCTCCGGACGCGCAGGCTCAGCAGCCATGGCCCACGGGCCCAGCCGCTGCGCGCCATGTGGGATCTTCCCGGAGCAGGGCACGAACCCGTGTCCCCTGCATCGGCAGACGGACTCTCAACCACTGCGCCACCTGGGAAGCCCCCTGACAAATATTTTTTATAGAACACTTCCCTCTAAGCAGGACTTAGGTATGTATATACCTTATGTGTATCTTAGTCTGCAGACGACTTCACTGTTTTTTACACTTAGATCTTTACTCCATTTGGAATTTATTTTTATTTAGGATGTGAGATAAGGGAATGCAACTGGATTATTTTCCATATGTGACTGATGGTTGGCCCTGCTCCTCCCATCATCCACACCCCTTTCTATGTAACTCTGCAGTTTCTGCAACTGAAAAATCTGAGTGTAACCCCTCTCCCACCCTTGACTTTTGGGTTTGGCCATGGGACTTGTGGATTTTAGACATGTAATGCAGGCAAGGCTTACATCTTGTGACTCTACCATCTCCATGAGAAGGACATACCCTGACCAGCCTGCTAGTACAAGAAGAATGAGACACACATGGCACAGTCTTCTAAATGGCCTGTAGACCTATAACTTGAAGTAGAAGCAACCAGCTGAGCCCAGCCTAGATCAGCTGACCCTCAGGTCAAGCCCAGCTGAGACAGCAGACGCCCCAGCCAAACTGCATAAGTATGAGCACCTTATAAAGATTAAAGGAGAAATATGTTTAAAACACTTAGCACAGTGACTGGCACAAATAGAGCCCAAGATAAATATTAATCAAATTTTGAAATAAGGTATTAAAATCTTTTACAAACTTATGCATAAAGTAGTTCTCAAACATGACTGTCCAGCAGAATCTGTTGAGCTTGCCAACGTTGAGCTTCCTCCCTCGAAAATTCACACACACCCCCAACAAACACCCCACATATATTGTTTAGGTAGAGACTGACACCATGACAACTGTATTTTCCTAAATACCTTAGAAAAGGAGTTGAAAAACTTAAATATACCTTAGCACAAAACTTGGAGAGACTCATGATAAATGATATACATAATTCCTTAAATTAAGTAGAGTTTTGTAACATAAAAGAATTCATCTTCCCCTGTGGAATTACTACTGATGAAATACTTTCTCAGGGACTCAACAGTGCTTCTTTTTTTTTAAATATTTTTTCTGAATTTTATGTTTTTTATACAGCAGGTTCTTATTAGTTATCTATCTTACACATATTAGTGTATATATATGTCAATCCCAATCTCCCAATTCATCCCACCACCCCCACGCCCACATCAGTGCTTCTTAATCTTATAAATATTATTTTAACTCAGGCATGAAAGAAATATGCGCATATTACACGTCAGAGATAGTCTCCGTCATGGAGTTTACCACTAACGGGAGTTTAGATAACAAACTAATTATGCAGTATAATTTTAAGTAGTGATAAGCACAATTAATTGTTTTCCTCAAACTACGCCCTTATTTTCTAACTCTTCAGACATGTTGTTTCTACCCCAGGTGTAAGCCCTCAAATCTCAGCACTCTCAGAGGGCCTCTCGTAGCTAGGATCCAGGGGCCCATTCATCTCCTTTTCCCTGCCTCTTTTCGGTCGTCTTCATCCTTCTATCCAACATCACCTTCCAACAAGCAACACTTAAAACAGAGGTGGGCACCAGGGACCCGCCTCCCCAAGCTCTCTGCACCCGAATCCCACCCTCCCACCGCCAGCCACGCCTCTTACAGCCCAGGAAGCTTCTCCGGACGACGTAGTGGGATTCACCGGAAGCGCTCGTCCGGAAGTGCAGAGTTCCCGTGTCGGCCGGTTTCCTTCCGCGAGACTCCAACGAGGGGGGAAGAGGGGAGCGCGAAGGGGCCTGCAGTGCATTCTGGGGAAGTCTCAGCACTCTCGTCTTTGTTTCCGGCTCTAGAGCAGCGTTTGGTTTCCCAAAAGCTCTTCCAAGGTGCGGTTCCCGGGTTCCCGGGTTCCCGGCTCCCCACAGAGGCGCACATACTTCCTCCCTCGGTTTTCGGCTGGCGCTGGGGTCCTGCCAACGCCGCCAGCATGTCTGGGGTGCGCGCTGTGCGGATCAGCATTGAGTCTGCCTGCGAGAAGCAGGTCCAGGAGGTGGGCCTGGATGGCACTGAGACGTACCTGCAGCCGCTGTCCATGTCCCAGAATCTGGCGCGTCTGGCCCAGCGGATCGACTTCAGCCAGGGTTCGGGCTCCGAGGAGGAGGAGGCGGCGGGGGCAGATGGCGACGCGCAGGATTGGGCGGGCGCCGGGTCCAGCGCGGATCAGGACGACGAGGAAGGTAAGGCCCGTGTCTTTTGCTCGAGTCTACTGGGCGGGTCTGGGGGTCCCGGTACCCGCCCAGGTAATGTCACTCTGCCTCTCCTGCGCCAGGTGAGATGCTGTGCGTGGAAGTACTTCGAACGCAGGTACGCGGAACATTTAATTGTGCTCTTCGTCACCTGGACAATTTAGGGCACTGCATGACTCTTAATACACCTTATTCTTCTGCAGGTTTCCTTGAGTGGGAGCGCTTGAGGGACACTGTCACTGGTGAAGTGTTTACGTTTTTAGTAGAGCGTCTGTAGTGTGGCACACCCTGGTTCAGAGCCCTGTAGTTCACATCTCGGCTGTGATACGTATTAGCTATGGGGCCTTGGACTAGTTACTTTGTTTCCCTGTGCAAGGTGGATGATTATAGTAACACCTACTGAAAGGCGATTTGTATTGACTGGAGTATGTGATAAGATCTAAGAGGTAGGCAGAGGCCAAATCATGTAGGCCAGGATAAGCATTTACTTTTTATTAGAACGACAGCTGAAAGTTTGAAGGATTTTAAGTAGACAGATGATTTTGTTTACAAAAGATCACTCTGGATGCTATATAGTAAATGGATTATAAGGAAAATAAAACTAGTTAGGAGAGGATTATAGAAGTATGTGTGGTTTTTGTATTCTTATTGTCAAGAATAAAAAAACATTAACAGTTCTTGAATTAGTTATGTGAAGAAACCCTGTGTAAATGGGCATTTAAAGATGGCATTTCAAGCCAGTCGTGTTAGGACAATTAGGGATCCGTTTGGGAATAAAAGGTAAATACTACCTCAGACCTCACACAGAAATATTTCCGCAAGGATTGAAATGCAAGTGAAGAGAATAAAACAAAATATTGGAAAGAAGTTATAATCATATAACTTCGGGATTAGGAGAGATCTTCTTAAGCAAGATAGGAAACACAGACATTATAAAGGAAAAGATAGGTATAATAATAGGTATATTAATTACATAAAATTTTAAAATAATAATGGAAAAATATGCCATAAACAAAGTAAAAAGATAAATGACAGACTGGGAAAAGTATATGCAACACATATGACACACAAGTGGTTGATACCCCTTATGTTCAAAGAGTCCCTTGAAACTGAAAAGAAAAAGGCAATTCATTGGAAAAATAGGCCAAAGATATAAACAGTTTGCTCACAGAGGAAAGACTTCAGCTCTCACACTAGTAGGGAGAAGCAAATGAAAATATCATTAAGATACTATTTTCATGCGTAAGATTAGTAGCAATTTAAAAAGATTGTTAATATCTCGTATTGGGAATGTGAATTTTTAGAGCCTTTTTTTTTTTTTTTTTTTGCGGTACGCGGGCCTCTCACTGTTGTGGCCTCTCCCGTTGCGGAGCACAGGCTCCGGACGCGCAGGCTCAGCGGCCATGGCTCACGGGCCCAGCCGCTCCGTGGCATGTGGAATCTTCCCAGACCGGGGCACGAACCCGTGTCCCCTGCATCGGCAGGCGGACTCTCAACCACTGCGCCACCAGGGAAGCCCTTTAGAGCCTTTTTGGGTGACAGTTTGGCAGTTCAGTATGTATCAGAATCTTTAAATGTTCATCTCTTTTGTTTGTTTGCTTGTTTTTGTTTGTTTTTGGCCACGCCTCGCGGCTTGTGGGATCTCAGTTCCCTCACCAGGGATTGAACCCGGGCCATGGTAGTGAAAACTGGAATCCGAACCATTAGGCCACCAGGGAACTGCCAGTGTGTATCTCTTTTGAACCACTAATATCATGGCTAATGATTTAACCTACAGAAAAAGTTGACGTATACACAGATGTGTGTTCAAGATGTTTACCACTGCTAGCGTTGTTGCAACCAATCTCCATGACAATTAAACAGAAATGAGTAAACTTACTGTACACTGATGTTCCAGAATATCATACAGTGTTAAAAGGATGAAGTAGATCGGGAAGTGTCTCTAGGACATATTAACTTGGTGGGGTGGCGGGGAGAAGCAAGCAATAGAAAAATGGGAGTATATGTATGTAAATGCATAGGAGAACATTTGGACGGGTACGCCCCAACTGTTAATGGTGACTGCCTGTCAGGAGGGGAGAGAATTAGGGGTGGGGAATAAAGGGAAACTTGCACTTTTTACTCTATAACTCTATTGTTTGAACTCTGTACGATGAGCCTGTATTCATGAAATTTAATTTTTAAAAGTGATTAAGAGGTTGGAAGATGTGTTACTAGTGTTTACTATCTGAATGCTGCCATTATAGGTCATTTTTATTTGTGTACTTTTCTGTGTATTGGAAACTCAACAATTACTTTTTCAGGTTTTGAAAGCTGGAAGAAAAAAAGTTATTAAGAAGGCTTGCATAAATTTTACAAGTTGAAAGCCTATCATGTTGTAATGTTAGAGTTAACTTAGGAAATTAGATATCATATTTGTTTTGACATTGTAGGAATACTAACTTAAATGTTAACCAAGATTCAAGAAAGAGTGGAGAGAATGAGATAAAATAGGGAACAATTTAAAATAGAATTCATTATTTCTTCTTTTAGTACTTTTAAACCTCTAAATGAGCCTTCTATAACTAATACCTATGTATTTCTCTTTTTTTCTTTCTCTTTTTAGGGTTGGTGAAATTTCAACCTTCCCTTTGGCCTTGGGATTCAGTGAGGAACAATTTGAGAAGTGCCCTGACAGAGATGTGTGTTCTCTATGACGTTCTCAGTATTGTTAGGGATAAAAAATTTATGACTCTTGATCCTGTCTCTCAGGATGCACTTCCTCCAAAACAGGTATTTGTGGGATTTGATTGAATAATGGTGCCGTTTTCGTAAGTCCTAGGACCATCTTTTAGACTGTGTGCCCATTGTTTCCTTTTCCTTAAATGCAAAATTAAGTCCAGATGAAGATTTAAAGATTAACTCTCTTGAGTTCTCCAAAAACTCAAAATCCGGTACTGTAATATGATCAAAAAATTGTGACATTTTTATGAAACTTTATTATTTTGAATCTTATGCAGCAGCCAGAAAACTTTTATTAAACTTGGCTTTTTGGAAGTATGTCTACATGAATTGGTAGTGATTGTGGATATATATAATACATAGATTTTGATTTCTCATCAGTTTTCCAGTTATGGACTTTGATCTGAAGTGTACTGAGTGCCTCGAAAGAGTGTACGTGTGGGTTGGGGGGAGAGTGGCATACATAGGAGAGGAATGGCAGTACAGAGAGTGGAACCTAACCTAGGCTGGGCCAGGTTGATGCAGTGTTAAGTTCTGATTTATAGTCCACTGGTGATTTGGTTTAACACAAATCTTTATTTGAGTTGACCAAAGAAATAGGTTGTGGTTATTTTTTAAAAAAAAAAACATTATTATATGTGCTTTTTGCCCTTCTCTGTGCTTTTCTTTAATTTTTAAATTTTCCCTTGAGTAGGTATTTTATTGTTGAGAAAAGTGTATCATTTTAAAATCATTTAAAAAATAATACAGAGCTACACTTTTGGATTGTTTTTGATAGAATCCTCAGACGTTGCAGTTGATATCTAAAAAGAAGTCACTTGCGGGAGCAGCACAAATCCTACTGAAGGGGGCAGAAAGACTGACTAAATCAGTCACTGAAAACCAAGAAAATAAGCTACAAAGAGACTTCAATTCTGAGCTTTTGAGACTGAGGCAACACTGGAAACTTAGAAAAGTTGGAGATAAAATTCTTGGAGATCTGAGCTACAGAAGTGCAGGTATAGATTGTTGTTTAAAATATAGTTTTTCAAAAACTATAAATGGTAGGTTGTAATGTTACCTTTTTGGGTGGGAAGCGGGGCCCCACCGCGTGGCTTGTGGGATCTTAGTTCCCAGATCAGGGACTGAACCTGGGCCCTTGGCAGTGAAAGTGCCGAGTCCTAACCACTGGACTGCCAGGGAACTCCCACATATTCTTCTGTAATAATATTATTTCTCAGTTACATGTTACGTTTTGAAGTTTTAATTTCTGTGCCCATAAGCCTGAAAAAGTTAAAATTACCCTTATCACAACCTATGTAAATATATGTATAAATAGTTTATATTCAATTTGGAAACACTTTAGATAAATTTAATTGAAAGTTTAGAGATAGGGTTTATGTGCTCATACACCCTGAACCATAATTGACATTTAAGTCAGAAATAAGGAGGTAGGGTTAGAGTCCTCAATCACAGGCTTACCAGTAACCCTCAAAAACTGGGCATAAATGGAGAAAAGAAACTTCTCTATTCTTCCTTATTCTGTTTTTCTCCCTAAAGTCTGCTAAGCTGTTTTCATATCCTGGGTGAGGAGAAACAGTGGTGAAAACACTTCGCCTTCCTTTTTCTATTCAGCCAGGGTTGCAACACTAACTTAAGGAATATACTTTGTTGAAGTATATCAGAGTTTAATCTTGAATATCTTTTGGTATACATTCTTTGTTGTTGAGCTATGATATATAATAGCAGGTTTTTCGAGGTAATTATGGTACTGTCTTTAAGCTGCTGAAGTATATTCAGAGGATACAGTAAAAGTTTATGAGTCACAGTTCAATGGGGTAAAAACTTTGAATGTCAAGGGATAAAAAAGCAAGGAGCCCTGGCTGTGATCACTGGGGTAACAATAGTAGAGTGATATTTTAAAAGGATTCATTTGTCAGAGCAAGCCATCATTATCCCAAAATTAAAGGAAGGTAAATTGAGGTAGTTAAGTACTGGAGGACCTACATGCCTTAACGTTGATGTGAATTGGGAAATTTTGAATTCTGAAGGTAAAGTTCTACCACAAAGATGAATTCGAGATGACAAAGACATTTTTACATTAGGTAGTCTGTAGAAGCAGTGCTATCTGGCTTTGAACACTGTAAGCTCTTCCCAACAAATAATTATGTGCAAGAACTTTACCTAATTTCTCTCTATGGGATAGTCACCTGTGTTATAAAAGGATTTGATTACATTCTGGTTTTAACTGCAAGAAAATCTTGAACATCTTCCCCTGTTATAAAACAGCAGTTACATTTATCTACCCACTCCTCTGGCAATTCAGCAGCCCAAAACAACTATCCCAAACTTATGCCCTACATAAAAAGACATCACATGAAAGTCTAGGAATTGGTTGAAAAAACGGTGGTATACACACTTTCCTTTTGTCCTTCTCTTACTGAATTCAGAACCCTTTAATTGCAACCATATTACAGAGACTGAGCTCCAGAAGTTTTTAATCTCCAAAGTTTAAATTTATGGAAGTATTTTCTAGAATTATATTCATTTTGTCAAAACTCCATTTGAATAAAACAGTTTGGATGGCCTGTAGAGTTCATATTATTATGATACCATTAGACTAAGGCGTGTTATTTTTTTAAGGTAAATAACTCTTTTCTCCTGCTTCCTTACTTCCTTTTGTTTACCACGCCTCTCCCTTCCTCCAAAACACACGTTTTTCATAGGAACTTAATTTATGCTTCAGTGATGTGTATGTGAAATATTATACCCTTAATAATTTGTGTTAAATTAACATGTTAACTGGTTTTCATTTTGCTATTCTGAATACGCCTTTAGGATCTCTGTTTCCCCATCATGGTACATTTGAAGTAATAAAGAATACAGACATTGATCTGGACAAGAAAATACCTGAAGATTACTGTCCCCTCGATGTCCAGATTCCTAGTGATTTAGAGGGCTCTGCATATATCAAGGTATTTGTCAAAGTATTTTTCAAGTAATTTCTTACTAATAGCCCAGAAGCTGATGTGCTAACATTTTTTCATGTTATTATCATCACATAGGTTTCAATTCAAAAACAGGCTCCGGACATAGGTGATCTTGGCACAGTTAACCTCTTCAAACGACCTTTGCCTAAATCCAAACCAGGTATAGTTATGTTCTATCCTCTAACTTCTGGTCTTATCTAAGCTTATATTTACAAATGAACTGAAGATAAACATAGATAGGAAAAATAGGTACTTAGGAATAAGAGCAATTGGAAATGTAAGTATTTATAATTTGTTAATTAACCATTAGTGAATAGCTGTGTGATCTTTTTTTAAAGATTGAACTTATTTACCAGTTTTCTCTGTGTAAAAGAAGTAAAATGTTTTATATGCCATAACGCACTGTTTTCTAAACTTTTGTCATATGTATCCAAATCATCATTTAAGCTAGTTAATACCTAGTATAATTAGTTAATTAATATATACGTATGTCCCTGTCTTTCAGGTTCCCCACATTGGCAGACGAAATTAGAAGCAGCACAAAATGTTCTCTTATGTAAAGAAATTTTTGCACAGCTCTCTCGGGAAGCTGTTCAAATTAAATCACAGATCCCTCACATTGTGGTGAAAAACCAGATTATCTCTCAGCCCTTTCCAAGTAAGTGCAGCCTACCCTTTTGAGATTTATAATTAGGACTTTGTGGTTTGGGGAACAGGACAGAGTGGGTAGCTATTTGGGTGTGCTGAAGGAACAGTTAGAGCAAAGAGGTAGTGTGAGGTCCGTAATAACAGCCAATGAAGTATGCAACACAGTCTGCACTGCTGACTCTGTTCTGGGTCCTCAGTAATGTCACTCCTGGGCTTTATAAACAATATAAGTTAAAGTTTGTCCTAGCAAGGCTGTTATTGAGTAACAATTGCTTTGAGGTGTCTGTGCCAGCACCATTTGTGGAAGATTTTTCAGGGATCCTGTCTTATTGTCTAAATGAGCTGTCAATTAGAAAATGCTTAGTTTAAAAAAATTTTTTTTATTTTAATTTTTTTAAATATTTTATTTATTTTTTTATTTGGTTGTTTGCGCTGGGCCTTAGTTGCAGCAGGTGGGCTCCTCAGTTGTGGCTTATTTGTGGCATGCGAACTCTTAGTTGCGGAATGCATGTGGGATCTAGTTTCCTGACCAGGGATCGAACTCAGGCCCCTGGCATTGGGACCATGGAGTCTTTGCCACCAGGGAAGTCCCTATTTTTTATTTTTTTATTGAGGTATAGTTAATGTATAATATTATATAAGTTTCAGGTGTACAACATAGTGAGTCACAAATTTTAAAGGTTATTCCATTGATAGTTGTTATAAAATATTGGCTATATTCCCTGTGTTGTACAATATACCCTTGTAACTTATTTATTTTATACATAGTGGTTTGTACCTCTTAATCCCCTGTCCCTACATTGTCCCTCCTGCCTCCTTCTCCCCACTAGTAACCACTAGGTTCTCTCTATCGTGTGTCTGTTTATTTTTTGTTATATTCACTAGTTTGTTTTATTTTTTAGATTCCATATATAAGTGATATACAGTGTTTGTCTTTCTGTGACTAATTTCACTTAACATAATACTCTCAAACTCTACCCATGTTGCAGAAGACAAAATTTCATTCTTTTTTATGGCCAAGTAGTATTCCATTGCATATACACCACATTTTCTTTATCCATTCATCTGTTGATGGACACTTACTTTGCTTCCATATCTTGGCAATGGTAAATAATGCTGCTATGAACATTGGGGTACATGTATGTTTTCCACTTAGTGTTTCTGTTTAGAAAATGCATAATTAAATATCCATAATATTCCTAAATTTGTAGAGATTGAATTTAAAATATTATTCAAAAGCAGTTAGACTTACCTAGAGATCAATTTGTAATTAGCTGCACTTGTTTTTTACATAAATTCTGAGCATCTTCTTAGATCTTGTCAAGGGAATAGGTATTAGGAGTGAAAAATTTCATCCTGATTCTCATGGGAACAGGGAACGCTATGTCTTCTAGTCAGTAAGACCAGATGTTAACTCTGTGTTTCATTTCGTTTTTAATTTAACATCTAGAAGAAATAAATTAACATATAGTTTCTGTTCACCTGTCTTTAGCCACAGCTCAAAGTCAGCAGCCACATTGTAGGTGAACAGAATTTGAATTGTTAAAATATATGGTAGTTTATTATATTCATGAGTAGTCATTTTGGTGTAAAAATGTTGATCACGAAAGCGTCCTCTTAAAGTTCAGAATGTATCTTTTGAGAATGGGCTGTGATTATACTTTATGAAAACAGTTTGTGCCTTTCCATATTATAGGTTATTTATATCTGTCCTTCTTATTTTTATAAATAGGCTTGCAGTTATCTATTTCTCTGTGCCATTCTTCAAATGATAAGAAATCCCAAAAATCTGCTACTGAGAAGCAAAGTCCAGAGGACCATCTTTATGTCCTAGAGCATAATTTGCATCTACTGATTAGAGAGGTAATGAAGTAAATGTTTTTCCTTGCATTGTGGTAAGAGTATCCACAGCAGTGAATGTACACACACTCCCCTCTGCTGAGTCCTCATTATTCATATAGCGATGACATTCAGTAGCTGTGCTGTGAAAGATCCTTGCTATGGGCTCAGGGAATATGGAAATAATCAGAATACAGTCTCTATCTCCAAGCATAGCTTGTAATGGCAGAAGTACACCACAGGTTTTATAGAGAGGTGTAAGAAATGCATGCTAGAGGGTATTCTGATTGGGTAATCAGGGAAAATATCTTGCCAGAGCCCGTGAAAAGGATTACTTGAGTTATTTCAGGATGTATTCTACTTACACATCATCTAGAACTATGTTTCCAGAGTGCTGGTTCACAGTTTAGGATAATTTCAAAAGACTCCCCTGAAAATCTTTTAATAGAAGTACATATTCCAGCCTTCTCTGCCTCACCCCAAAATCTGGTTCAGTCATTTGTGATGGTGCAAGAATCAGTATTTTTTTATGTTCCTCAGATGGTTCTGTTGTAGCCAGGTTTGGGAACCTCTAATCTAGGGTATGGTGGAATAATTATCTATTGATTTCATGTTTTCTGTCAATGGGACTTATTAAAGAATACTTGTTTTTCTACTTTAAAACTTTTAAAATAAAAACAGCAGCTTGAGAGGGACCCTTCTCTTTACAAACTCACATTAAATGTGGCCTAGTAGATGTTAACATTTATCTGTGTGCCAAGACTGCCTTTATATGTGGTTCAGATCCATTGCTTTCATGTTTCCAAAATGTGAGCCATGTTTTGATTGAACGTTGTGTAGTTAATATGTGGGTATTGGCTGTTTAAAACGGCTGTTCTTGTTACAGTTTCATAAACAGACCTTGAGTTCCATCATGATGCCGCATCCAGCAAGTGCACCTTTCGGCCACAAGAGAATGAGACTTTCGGGTCCTCAAGCTTTTGATAAAAATGAAATTAATTCAATACAGTCAAGTGAAGGGCTCCTGGAAAAAATAATTAAACAAGCAAAGCATATATTTCTGAGGAGTAGGTAAGGACAGAGTTACTATTTTTCTTTGAAATTGCAGTCCTTTTTCCTTTGTTAGTTATCTTTATTAGTTACATTATTTTTGGCATGCTTTAATTTTTTTTCCGGGGAGATGGAAGTGGCTATGGTAGAAGAGTTTATGGTCGTAGATGGTCCTGTCAAGTTTGGGGAAGACTTAGTTAGCGCCGTTGCCCATGTAACTTAATATATTGTTTCTAACACTGGCACTAATGTTTCCAAAGACGACTGACTAGGGACCTGCCATGGGACACCAAACTTTCTTCAGTAACCCCTCCATGGGATGCTCTTCCTGAACTGATTTAAACCTTTTTTGAAGCTTTCCCTATTTTTTGGTTGTCACACATTTTAGGACTTTGGACGGCACTTTCCTATATGTTGACTTATTTAATCCTTAGCTCTGGGGCAGATCATGTTAACCCATTTCTACTGATGAGAAGATTGGGGTTCAGAGAAGTTGTGCAACATGCTGAAGGTTACACAGCTAAAAGGTTAGCAAAATCAGGATTTATGCCCACGTTTATGTAACCCCAAAGCTCATTTTCTTTCTTCCATACACATCATTTACAAAAAAAACTTGCATGATTGGACCTAAATGAATGTCTCACTTCCAAATGCTAAAGGGTGCTCTTCTATTTTATTATTGGGCGCTTAGTGAAGAGGTCTGTTTTTACTTCATTCACGATTGCGCCTTGGTGGTACTCAACAGGTGTGGGCACACTGTTTTTGTGAATGACATTTGATTTTTGATTTTTGTTTTTTTCCTGTTAATACAGTCATGGTTTTATTAGCATATTAGTCTTTGGTCTCAGAATGGAAACTTAGTAAAATGAATTAGGAAGACATGTTAGAGACAACAGCATGATACAGTGAAAGGAGTAAGGAGTTTAGGGTAAAAGATGCATTTAAGCCAGGGCTCAATGACTTGCTAAGTAACTTTGGGCAAGTTAGTTAATATCTGTGGCCCTCTATTTCTCTGGCAACTGGGGGTATACGAGTCTGGTCTTAGGATCAAATTGAACAGTATATACAGAAGTTCCTTATAAGCAGTAAGAATATTATATGTTAGATTATTGTTGTTACTTTCCATTATAAAAGCTATTATTTTGAGTATATTGTTAATCTTGCAAATTTCTGATTAACCATAAAGTTAAATATTCCCTGAAATAAATGAAGGGCATGGAAAAAGTTATCTTTAGAACACTTATAAATTTCTGAATAGTAGTTGTAATCTTGGAAGCAGCAAAGTTTTAAAAATATTCCCTTTTCTCCCCTTATATATAGAAATAATGTTCCAAATGTATCAACCCATCTGTATAATTCCATACAATTAACATGTTCATATATTTTTACATACATTTGAGCCTTGAGCAACACAAGGGTTAGGGGTGCCACCCTCTCTATACAGTTGAATTTACAGTCGGCCACCAAATAGGCAGTTCCTCCTTCTCCCAGGTTTTGCATTCGTGGATTCAACCAACCAAAGATTGTGCATATTGTAGTAATTATTTAGTGAAAAAAATTCTCTTATAAGTGGACAGGTGCATTTCAAACCCATTGTTCATGGGTCAACAGTATATGTGTCAGGGCATGTGTATCTTTTTTATTTTTTAATAAATCTGGTATCATAAAGTTTTATACCCTGCCTTCAGAGATATTTTAATAGCTGTGTAATAGCCCATTGTGTGACTAATCCATGATTTCGTTTAACAATTCTCAATTGCTAGATACTTTTTTATTCCCAGTTTGTTGATAGATATAATACTGAGATCAAAACTCTCACATACATATTTATCTGTTGTAAAAATTTTTGAAGCACTGCCAGGGAAACAAATCACAGAAAAAGAAGGTAAAGTTAAAAATGGATTGAAAGAAACCAGTACTAGAGTAGAAGCAGGATAAAAGAGCAAAGCCCAAGCCTGTTGGTGTAAAAACCCCTTGTCCTCAGGGGCTGTTCTCATTTCTTCCATTTCCTTCTGGCTTTTCCTTCTCTTTCCAGTGAAGTGCTAGAATCACATTTTAGAAACTGAGGATCTCAGTAATTTGGTTAACTTACATATTTGATGCTTTGGTTCTAGGCAGTGGCTTTTCATTAGTGTGTATAAAATATAAAGGAAAGATTATTGGCTCTGGAGTTAGACTTTCAGGTTTTGTGCCCCAAACAGTTACAAACTTTGGGCAAGTTACTAAACATTGCTAAACTGCTTTTGTTCCTTCTGAAAAATGCAGGTAATGATAGTAGTGTCTACTATTGTTAGTAAGGTTAAAATAATTCATGAAAGCACTTATTGTAGCAGTTGGTACATAATTATCGCTGTATGGATCTTATTTTTCATTTATATTTACCATATTTATCTTTTATCACTTGAAGGGTCTTATTTTTCATTTATGCTTACCATATTTATCTTTCCTGGAGTATAGGTTTTAATTGTGCAATAAGTCTCTCTAGGTTCTCTTGAAAATGATTATAATTCCATGACAGTAATGGAATTATAATTCCAGGTGCGGGTATGTCCCAAGTCACTTGTTACCAGGAATCAAGTACTGATATTGATTGTGAGTAATTATGAGTAAATTATGAGTAACTTATATTCTTTACAGAGCTGAGGTTAGTACCCTGGAAGTATACTTCTCACTTGTGTTCTGGTAAGATTTTCTGAGTGGCAGAAAACAAATGGAGTTAAAAGGAAATCAACGTGGCCTGAGAATGTGCCGTGATGTGAAACTGAGAACCAGCACATCAGAGCTACATCTGACCTTTCTTTCAAATCTTTGCTTTTCAAATGATGGTATTTTCAAAAAGTAGTCATCTGTTTTTCAAATAATCGTAAAACTGATAAGTGATTTATCATCTTATTATTTTATATGGTAACTTTATAAAAATTTTAACTTATTTTCTTTAAAAGAACTGCTGCAACCATTGACAGCTTAGCAAGTCGCATTGAAGATCCTCAGATACAGGCTCACTGGTCAAATATTAATGATGTTTATGAATCTAGTGTGAAAGTCTTAATCACATCACAAGGCTATGAACAAATATGCAAGTAAGTATCAAAAAGAAGTTGTTTAATATGTTAAGTTGCTTTTTATGTATTGATGTTTGCTGAGTGATTATATCAAGATTTTGGTTTTTATTTGCCAGGGTGGCATAACATGCAAGTAAATTATGTCAGCTGTAGAGTGTTTTTAAGAATGAAAGGTAAGGACTTCGCTAGCAGTCCAGTGGTTAAGAGTCCGCGCTTCCATTGCAGGGGGCGTTGATTCTATCCCTGGTTGGGGAACTAAGATCTCACATGCCGCGTGGTGTGGCCAAAATACACAGGAAAAAAACAAATAAACCAAAAAAAAAAAGATGTAAGAATGTCTAAAATAGTCTCTGTTAGGTAAATGTCACATATTTGAGCTGTGGTAAAGAAGGAACCACAGCTTTGAGCGGAAAGCTGCCACGCTTCCTCAGACTCCGATCCGCTTCAGTTCTTGCCTAGAGGCTGTGGCTAGTCTGGGGTATTTGAGGTGAGGAGGGCCGTTTATATTAGAGCCTATCCTTTCCATAGTGTGCCTAAAACAACCCCTGTGTCTTAATCCAGTTCATGATTATGCCCTTAATGACTTTTGTCCCCAGCATTCCTGGAGGAGCAGTCTACTTGATTTATATTCATAAATCACAAGTTAATATACAGATAGTAGATTGGTGGTTGCAGTGGTGGGGAGTTGGTGAAGGTGGTCAAAAGGTACAAAATTCCAGTTATAAGATAAATTAAGTTCTGGGGAAGTAATGTACAGCATGGAACCTATAGTTAATAATACTCTATTATATATTTGAAAGTTGATAAGAGAGTAATCTTAAAAGTTATAATCACAAGAAAAAGAAAATTAACAACTATGTGAGGTGATGGATGCTAAAAAAACTTACGGTGGTAATCATTTTGCCATATATACAAATATCAAACCAGTATGTTGTACACCTTAAACGAATACAATGACATTGTCAATTATATCAGTAAAACTGTGGGCAGTAAAACTGTTAATATAATTAGCTGGTGGCCATGAAAGACATTTTGGGCTTCCATTTCAGCCTCTTTGAAAATTAACAACTAGAAAGATGGAGCTGAGTCCCCTCCTCCAGGTCAGTCTGAGAGAGTGAGTATGTTTATCAGGGTCTGTATGTTTTATATTTCAAGCTTTAGTTGCTTTATTTTAGGCAGACGTAACTAGCCACAGTGGTCTCTCAGTGAGCAAAACACAACTGGAAACGAAATCACCACCCTCAGGAGTCGGGGAATATAATAATATATACTATAATAATGTGTAGTATAATAACACTATATTTTAATAGGGATGTTTTAATTCTCTTTTTTTATAAAAATGAAAGATAGTAGACGAACATGATTTAAAGATCAAATAGAGAAGGGAAAAGAGTATACAATGCAAAGGAAATCAGTCTTGAAACTTCTTGGAAAAGGTTGGTGGAGTGGATCATGGCTTTCTTCCCCCTCTACCTAAAGAAATAATGAAATAATTGGGGTGCCTTGGGGGTGTGGTGGGAGAGGAAGTGTTGAATATATGAAACAAAGTTAGTGTACGTTTTTAACTGTTAAGGCTAGGTGACGGGGTCATCGGCTTTCATTATACTATACTTTTGTGTGTGTTTAAAATTTTCCATAATAAAAACTTAGCACAAAGGAGAGGAAAAGAAAAAATTGATCAGCATTGAATTATTTACATCTAGAACTAAGACCAAACAACTATGGGATTATGGTTATAGAATCCAGTGTAAACGTTCTAAACTTCTGTGAAGAAAGGTTTGTGATAATGTAGCCTTGATAGAATCAGGACAGGAGAGGAAGTAGAAGGAAGTGTAGAATGCCCTTTTCCCCATCTTCTATAGCTGGTGGGGTCATCTTATGCTATTTAAAATTGAAAGTAATTCTCTTTCTTAAAGCTCCCCAACTTTCTATTGTTGACCATTTTAGTTGGATGCCAGCAAAATAATTTGTACATATGTAAGCATATCTATAAGATAAACTCCTCCAAGTGTAACTGCTGTGTCAAAAGATAAGGACATTTAAAATTTTGATTAATGTTACCAATTTGCTTTTCAAAGTGGTTACAAATCCCTCTTCCTCTTTTTGTTTAAAAAAGGAGAATTTTAAAATTTCGTTAGATTTATAAGTCTTTTCCTTTAAGCCTTCTGAATTTTTGTGTTTTTTCTTGGAAAGAAATATGTAAACTTCATCAAGATTACAGTTTTATATAGGTAGTTGCCAAAATGCTTTATTCTTAAATATTTGCTGTAAAACAAAGTTAGAAAAAAAGAAGTACTGTCAAATGTGGAAAGAAATAATGCTATTTTTTCCCACATTTGTTCATCTAGGTTATTTGATTTGGAGAGTTTTGTGTTTCATGTACGTGTCATATGCTAAAAATTTATAAATTAGCTTGGAAGAGTTTTGTGATCTGCGTATATATTCATTGGCTATTTTACGAGTTTCTTTGTTTGACCTTAGCTTAGTTTATAGAGCGTACGTATTTTGACTTGTTTGCTGATTACTTCAGGAGAGAGTGACGTTAACAAACCCTATTTTCCTTTCTGTATGAGAATTCGACCTTTGGTTAACTCTCGCTCTAGTCTCCTAGTAACTTGATAGGGAAAGATGCCATGTGTGTTACTAGGCAACACTGCTTATGGCAGAAATGATCCCAAATTGGTAAAATGGTTCTGGACTGGGAGAAATTATAAATCCCTGATGGGGACAGCTTTGGATTTCCCAGGATGGCGTGACTTCTAACAGTGGGCAGTGTCTCTGGTGGGCACCCTGGAAACCATGCCTGTGGAGCTGTTAAGGGTGCGTGGCTCCTGTGAGGAACCAGGTTGTTGCGTCAGGGCAGGTCCCACGTATTCTCAACGTGGATCTCATTTCATTGCAGCAATGGTGTATTGCTGCAGTGTTGACAGCTGGAAGGCCTGCCGTAGAAGAGGAGCAAGGGCTGTTGGCCTGCTGGCACGCTGTGCTTCCCCCACCGTATCCTTCTGAGTAGACTGCTGCTTCGTGGCCTACAGTAGTTCAGAGAGAGTCTGATGGTTTCCATTGAACCTAAGAAAACTCTCCCCCGTGGGTGTTGGTTATCAAAACTGTCTGTTATATTCTTTTTCTTTGACGTTAAGGTTTTTGGCATTGTGTAAGGTAATTTGCAACATTTCTGATGTTTAGTATATGTGTCTCTAAAGGTCCATTCAGCTGCAGTTGAATATTGGAGTTGAGCAGATCCGAGTCGTACACAGAGATGGAAGAGTCATCACTCTGTCTCATCAGGAGCAGGAGCTGCAGGACTTCCTTCTGTCTCAGGTAACAGTTACAGCTACAGGTCTTGAGCCCCTTCCACTCATAACTAGTGAACGAACAAAGTGGGGAAGAAGTACAGTTATTTTTAAAAAGCCATTTTTTCCTGCCACCTAATGTCTAGTGCACATTTTACAACCTACGGGCTAATTGAAAGTGTTGACAAACTGTCCTAGATTTGTTTCTACTCTTAGTTTGTATTTAAGATGCAGGACCAGTTCTGAGACTATCAGACTTTTTTCATTTCTCATGTTAGCCAAGATATACCACCCCTCCAGGACCACGTGAAAGTTTAGAATTACTAACCCAAGAAAACCAGAGAAAGGGAGATCAGATACGAAGCTATAGTGTCCATTCTCCATAATGATAAGTGGAATGTTTTCCTCTTGAGCCCTAAGCAAGTGTTCCTCTTATTAAGGGACAGTATGGAGAGTGCCGTCACAAACCTTCTTTGTGACACTGGACAATTTTCTGGACCTTTCTTTCTTCGTCTGTAAAGTAAGAACAGTATTTTTCCTACCTTCTTCATGGAGTTGTGATGACCCATTGAAATATGAGTTATGGGAGAAAGGGTAGGTTTTGAAATGCTAATGAATCTTTCACAGAAAACACATATTTATGTTTCACATAAAATTTTTTGAAAATACTGACACTCTTCATCCTAGAAGCAATAATCTTTTATACTGATTGCTTACGTGGTACCAAGGGAAAAAAATGCATTCGTGAGGTATGGCAGCTCTCGGTTGATTGCACCTAAAATGGCTTTGGTCGGCTTACGCATACACGCAGAAACATATTGAAAGCCTACTGAATAGCTTCCAGAACTGATGAGAAGTCTAGAGAATAAGACTTGCAAATGGATCAGGATCAAAGGAAGCTAGATAGAACCACAGCCAGGGCAGTGCCACTACTGATGCCATCCCAGCACTACTGCCTTCATCGCTGGGACAGAATGCACTCTTGAATTGCCCCGTGTACCAGTCAGGGTCTTAACCGGAAATAAGTGGCACATTCAGGATAATTTCAAGAGTGTCTGTTTGCTAAGGACCTAGTTATAAAAGCTGGTAGTGTAGCCATATGGATCAGCCTCCCAGGACAGAGCAGGGTGGAGAGTGGACTTGAGGGGGTTAATGGAAGATACTCAGCTGCACACCCTGCTACTACTTAATTGTTGCTTCATAATCAGTGATCCAGGTGGGAGGTTCCAGTTGGCCAAGTTCAGGTTGTATGCCTGTCTTCCAGCTGCCAGTGGACAGGAAAGCGAGTATTAGGCTGTTTTAGCTTCTGCAGTAGAAGGTGGGGTGCTGTTCGCTTCCCTCAGGGGTCACAGGAGGATTCCTCAAACATAAGACAGGGTTCCTGTGCTAGGCACTGAAAACCCCAACAGAAGGTTATTTTACAGTCACGATGTCAAGTCACTGCAAAGTAAATACCCACGCTGATTGTCAATGAAGGTTCCTTTTTCATTCACAGATGTCACAGCATCAGGTGCATGCAGTTCAGCAGCTAGCCAAGGTTATGGGCTGGCAGGTCCTGAGCTTCAGTAATCACGTGGGCCTTGGGCCCATAGAGAGCATTGGCAATGCCTCTGCCATCACAGTGGCCTCCCCGAATGGTGACTATGCTATTTCAGGTACTTTCTGCTTCTCTGAATGTGAAGAGACCTTTGGGAGTTTGGCCTTAACATTTAGCTTTAATAGTTACTATACTTAATAGTAATTTATCTCTGCAGTAGGTGAGTTCATGCAGTAATTATACTGAGCATTTATCTCATCATAGCTGTTATTCAGAGCAACAGATTATTACTTCTCTTTTCTAGTAGTTATAAAAAATGTCTTGCTTGGCAACACATTTTCCTAAGAGATTACCTGAAAAATGCCAAAACTTTTAATGGATAAATGCTTTTTAAAAATACACTGCTGGGGGGCTTCCCTGGTGGCACAGTGGTTGAGAGTCCGCCTGCCGATGCAGGGGACATGGGTTCATGCCCCGGTCTGGGAAGATCCCACATGGCCGCTGAGCCTGCGTGTCCAGAGCCTGTGCTCCGAAACGGGAGAGGCCATAACAGTGAGAGGCCCACATACCGCAAAAAAAAAAAAACAAAAAAAAAAACACTGCTGGGGAGTTCCCTGGTGGTCCAGTGGTTAGGACTCGGTGCTTTCACTCCATGGTTTCACTGCCATGGACCCAGGTTCAATCCGTGGTCAGGGAACTAAGATCCCACAAGCCACATGGCCAAAAATAGATAGACAGATACATAGATAAAATATCTATACTGCTGCAAATATGCAAGAATAATATTTGATCCTAAAGATGGTCAAGGGATGGAACAGAGAGGTGTTTTATGAAACACCTTCTATGAGTGGGGCACTTTGATAGGCATGTATACATACTGTCTAGTTGAAAATTATATATGGTTTTAGTGTGATCTTTTCTAATACCTGCTCTAAATATTTGAAAGAATGGATAATCAGAAATTCTTCCCCACAGGATCAGAGCTTGTGAATCTGCAGGCTTGATCATTGCTAGGCCCTTACTGATAATTTCTTTTCTTCTTTCCTGGGTTATAAAGCCTCATTAAAACCTAAAGTTTATATTTGGAATAATCTTTCCTCCATCCTTTCCAGTTCTGATTTTGAACATTTGAGTTTATCACATAGTAGGTATATATTAACCAAGTCATTGAATGATTGGGTTGTCAAGTATTTTAGAAAAAAATAATGATGTTCTGAAAATGTATATAGGACATTTGACTTTCCTAAACCAACATTCATCTTGCCACATTTTTATAGTGCAAATGGTAATTCATGAGTATTTATACCAGCCTAGTATCTATAAATTAGTAAATTTTCTTTCAGCATATTGAACCTGAAAAGCACTTTTACATGAGCACTTTCAAGTTGATAGACAAACAAGGTTTTTATACTCATGGAAAATGAAGTTGTGTGATCTTTGTTGTCTCTAGCTTGGAAAATGAGTATATTGAATTTTTGGTTTTGTTCCACAGTTCGTAATGGCCCTGAAAGTGGCAGCAAGATTATGGTTCAGTTTCCCCGTAACCAGTGTAAAGACCTTCCAAAAAGTGATGTTTTACAAGATAGCAAATGGAATCATCTTCGTGGACCGTTCAAAGAAGTTCAGTGGAATAAAATGGAAGGCCGGAACTTTGTTTACAAAATGGAGCTGCTTATGTCTGCACTTAGCCCTTGTCTACTATGATTTTCTTCCAGACCAGTTTCCAGATATTTTTTTCCAGAGAAGTTTCCAGAAACTTTGAGAAATGTTTGCAGATCAACTATAAGCACAAGGAAAAAGAATCTTCCAAAGGAGTATTGTTTTTAAAAAGTCATAATTAGCAAAAGTTTACCTAGCATTTTGAAAACTTTCACTTTATAAGTGACAAGTGCTTTGAAATGCAAAAGTTTATTTACAGTTATAGGGTATACAAGTATGGATAGATGTAAATACTTTTTTTTTTAATGCAGTTAACTTGAACTGTTACTAACTTATGGATTTGAATTTGCTTTTTAAAATATTCCTTTGGGGCTTCCCTGGTGGCGCAGTGGTTGAGAGTCCGCCTGCCAATGCAGGGGACGCGGGTTCGTGCCCCGGTCTGGGAAGATCCCACATGCCGTGGAGCAGCTGGGCCTGTGAGCCATGGCCACTGAGCCTGAGCGTCCGGAGCCTGTGCTCCATAATGGGAGAGGCCACAACAGTGAGAGGCCCGCGTACCGCAAAAAAAAAAAAAAAAAAATATTCCTTTGATGTTGACATCAAATAAAGCATATGGTTAAATTCCAGACACTCTGAACTCAACCTCAGTGAATTGTGTCTTTAATTGACTTGTTTCATTCCACTATTTATTGCTTAAGAGTATTTAAACACTCTTAAGACCCAGCTTTCATACAGGAATTCCTTCCAGTTGAGAGAAGCAGATCCTTTCCCTGAAGTGCAACAGAGTACTCTCCAGCCAAAGGAGCCTGTTCTCCACTCCCTACCAGAGCTATTAAAGCGAGCTCTTGTATTAGTGGATAAAGTACCTCTTCCTCTGATTGTCTTTGTTATGCATGCCTGGGTCTACTACTTTGAGAAATTCCTTGGAGAGTTCCAGCTGAAGGCCTGGAAGGCAGACTGTATCTTTAGTGTTTCCTCAGGTCCCTCCTTGGTCTGTTTTCCCACTTGAAAGACCTCATTTGCCTTGCCCCACTAGGCACCTGCTCCTGCCTGGCCCTGCCCCTGGCAGCCCTCAGCTTCAGCCAGCAACCCTGGATTGCTTCTTCCGACTAAAGATTTGTCCTGTCTTACTCCATTAGCTCTCTGCATTTTCCCAGGGAAAATACAAATGGAGTAATGGAATACATTTTGCAAAGAATAAATAACATGAACTTCTTGGAAATAGTGCCCCAGTCCTAAAATATGTCTGAGGAACTTCACTTAATAATGTTCCCAGTGAATTTGAGGTTCTTGCTTTGTCGAGAAAGAATTTGGAGACAAAGTGATAGGTAAGAAGTGGATTTATTTAGATAGAAATACACTCAAACATGTGGACCATCTCAGAAGGCGAGAGAGTGCCCTGAAATATGGCATGGTTAATTTTTTTTTTTTTCCCTTTTGCGGTACGCAGGCCTCTCCTCTTGCGGAGCACAGGCTCCGGACGCGCAGGCCCAGCGGCCATGGCTCACGGGCCCAGCCGCTCCGCGGCATGTGGGATCCTCCCGGACCGGGGCACGAACCCGTGTCCGCTGCATCGGCAGGCGGACTCTCAACCACTGCACCACCAGGGAAGCCCGGCATGGTTCATTTTTATGGGCTGGGTAATTTCATAGGCTAATGAGTGGGAGGATTATTCCAGTTTTTTGGGGGGAGGGGTGGAGATTTCCAGGAAGTGGGCCATCACCCACTTTTTGACCTTTTATGCTTAGCCTCAGAACTGTCATGGTGCTGGTAGGTGTGTCATTTAGCATACTAATATATTACAGTGAGTGTATAATGAGTCTCAAGGTCCACTGGAAGTCAGATCTTCTGCCATCTTGGATCTAGTGAGTTCTAACCAGTTTTTGTCATGTCCTATGGCCGTGTCATTCTTTTAAAGGTTGTGCCATTTCTCCTTCCCTCCTGTTTCATTCCCCCCTCAGAGATTTTACTCCCATATTCTTATGGGAATCAGAGGGGTGATGGTCTGTCTTCTACAACTGCTTCAGGGCTGAGTAGGGGCGTTGACCCTGCCTGTCAGGGAGTAAAAAATCTCTGGATGCCTGATCTAGGGGCCACAAGGGCAGGACAGCTTGTTTTAAGTCCGTATGGGCCGTCATCTTGATGTGGAACTGTTGTAACTGTTTCCTTAGCCTTCCTATGAATCTTCTTGATGATGAAGCACATTTTGTAACAGTGTCAGAGTACAAAAATATCTATAAATGACAAAAGACTTAAAAGGCTTGATTAAACCTCTGATTACATTTAATTTAACATACAAAATAATCCTAGTTAAATACTTCTCTTTGAGATACCTCAGGGGCCCTCTAAAATATCCCAAAGTTATCTGGAAATCAAAAGAACTTTAATTAAAATTTGGTATTTGGGAAGTTTGTCAAAAAGATTTAAAACACTTGGTCAAATAAGATCATAGTTGTGAGACAATAGTTACTTAGCCAAAGTGACAATAAAACATTTCAAACACAAATACAGAACAGATCACTTAAAAGGAAAAGAACTTAAAACCTGTTACCAAAGACAGTTCAACATTTTAAGAAAACTTGTCCTTTTAAGAGAGAGAAAGGCCAAATTCAAGTGTTGCACCAGCTTACTTTTAAAATTCATTTACTCAATTAAATTTATTCTAAACTTAGTCTATCCTGACCATGCAGAAAACCCTTTTCTCAGGGTCCACTTTCCACAAACCTTTTATCACCTATATCCATCACTTAATTTTTTTCCATCCAGAAACAACCAGAAGACAGACTTTCTTTTCCCTTAATGAAATGCAATTCCATTCCTCACTCTTTACTGAAAACACACAACAATCTACTTAAATGTTTTTTTCACATCGAGTTACTTTTCTTGTTGACAAATCCGTAACAGAATAAGGTCTTATTTGACCTCTAGTAAACCTGGGTACAACAGAAGTACTATACTTAACATTGATGACTCTAAAGACATGTCTATATTAATCAGACCAACCAGCTTAAGGCACCTTTAATACCAGATATCAGTCTAGTATTGAATATTTCCCAGATGACGTGAGCCTGAAATTCATTCTGGCCAGTTTTATATTTCTGAGTATTTATATAAGCTATAAGGACTTAATTTCCTTTAAGCCAATGAAATAGAGCTCTTTTATGAATTAATTTTGGTAATAGCATACATCTACAACACACATAGATACATACGAACACACAAACACAGACACCTCATAGTTCCCATTTCAAAATTTCAGCCCCGAGTCAGGTACAGTAATATAAAACCCATCATTTACAAGGAGTTGGATTCAAATTGGGCTTCTGGCAGATGGAACAAATCCAGGTCACCTGTCTAGATGGCTAAACCTTTTTTACTAATATTTACAGAAAAGACACTTAGGATTTCTATTGATCCTTGACAAGTCAAGTTCAAAATTACTTTACCTTCTTTCAAAATTTGCATTTTAAAAAGATGGCAGAGATAAGGGTTCCTGAGAAGACCTTTACCCTCTTTCAAAACTTGCATTTTAAAAAGGTGGCAGAGATAAGGGTTCCTGAGAAGACATTTACCCTCTTTCAAAACTTGCATTTTAAAAAGATGGCAGAGATAAGGGTTCCTGAGAAGACCTTTACCCTCTCAAAACTTGCGTTTTAAAAAGGTGGCAGAGAGAAGGATTCCTGAGAAGACCAGGTAGGATTGGAGTATTATAGGGAGATTGGCATGGCACCAAAAGCCCATAATTAATGAATTTTGAGATTAGGGGTTGGAGGCCTCTTTGAGCCTCTGGTTTTATGGGGTATTGGCGCCCGGAAGGGAAGTTATTAGTTTCCTGTAAGGTGATTTTTATAGGAGTGACAAATTTGTTTTCCCTGGGATTCCCTGATCCCAGACCTGTGGATCTGTAAGTTTTTCAATTTCTGGGGGGGGGGATATTTTGGGTTGGACTGTCCATGTCTCGTATAATACATAGTCCAGCCGAAAACACTCCTTGGCTTTGGTCTTCAGGGAGAGTAAGAGTTGCCCCCAAGACTGAGAAAATCCCTTCCCAATAATGGGCTGGGGCATTCAGGCATGACAAGGAGCTTGTGAGTTTTAAGACTCTTTCCCCAGGTACAAGTTAGAGGGGTGGTGGAATGTTTTAATTTTGGCTTTCCTTCAACCCCAACAATAGAGCAGGGGCAAGGGGCAAGGGGCCCAGCACGAGAAGTCAGGACAGAATTAAGTGGCTCCTGTGTGCACTAGAAATTGGACAAGCTTACCTGCCACATCAGTGGTCACCCACAGTTCCTCCCGTGTATGATGACTGTCTTCTCAGGAGCCTTGGGAGGTCCCAGGTCCTGTCAATCAACCACTGCCATGACTGGCATGGGGGAATATCCTCACTCCCTTTGGAGCTGGGGGCAGTCCTTCTTCCAGTGGCCCATCTTCTTGCAGAGTGGGCATGGCGTTTTGGGTGTAGGCTGGGACCTGTTTCCTGAGCATTCCTTGCTCCAGTGTTCAGGACTCCCACAGCTGAAACTGTCTCCTTTCCCTGGTGGAGGTCTTCTAGGGGTACTTTTAGGGTGACCAGGAAGGAGGTGGCTTAGGTCTCGTCATGACAGCTGCCAAAAGCCTGGCTTGCTGTTGTTCCTTCCTTAAATCATGCTGTTCCTTCTTTTCCTCCTCAGCTTGGTCTCTATTGTTAAAAACACTGAAGGCTGTGTCAATAAGAAGGTTGAGAGGGGTTTAGGGCCCCATGGCAAGGTTTTGAAGCTTCCGACAGGGTTGATTGGCTAATGAAGTGGGTTGCAAATACAATGTGTCCCTTGGAAATATTTGGGTCTATATTCGTATATTTTCGAGGGCATCTACCAATCGGGGCTGAAATAGGGCTGGATTTTCATCTTGGCCTTGGGTGATCTCTTTAACCTTAACATAGTTAACAGGTTTAATTATGCATCATTTCATCCCTTCAATGAGGTGAAGGATCATGTGATCCCTACTAGTGATACCAGGCTGGCCTGGTTGATAGTCCCAGCTGGGATCCATTAGAGGCACTGCTGTCAGGCCCAAAGGATATCGATGTGGTTGGGCAACATGTAATTCATCAGCATGTTTGAACCTGTGCCCAAATACGGGCCTTTTGCTCACTAGTGCAGCAGTGGGAAAGGACAATATTTTCATCCTTCCAGGTAAGGTCAAAGGAGAGAGTCAGTGCCTGGAATTCTTCGGTGAACTGGCCAGGGTCCTTCAAGAATCTGCCTAAGCAGGTGTGGCATTGGTTAAGGTCAGACAAGGAAAACGGGATGTGGACTCTGGTAATTCCCTGAGGCCCACCTACTACTTCCTGAAGGGGGCAAACAGGCTCTGGCTGCAGTTCTGGTACGGAAGGGTGAAGAGGCTTATAGGGCGGGGGAGAGGCTGAAGATGGTGGAAGAGTGTTGGGGCTCGGGTCTTCTGCCTGGGGCTCCTGTTTGTCCAGGTGTGCCACTACAGAGGGCTTTTGTGTAGCCTAAATGGGTCCCAGCCGGCCAGGTTCCCTAACCTAGGACTTGCGAAGCTCCGGGTTTTCTCTCAGGGCCATAAGAGCCTGTACATAAGGAACTTCTGTCCCATTTCCCCTGCCTTTTGCAAAAGATGTCTAACTGTAGGACTGGTACTATAGTTGAGGCTTTCATTTGCTGGCCAGGCCTCATCGGCCTTAGGTTTATACTGGGACCAGGCTTCATTATGAAAGAAAATGAGCTTTTTCGTTTTAAAGAATCTAGAGAAAACTTGTCCCAGTGACTCAGATTGCAACCAAGGGGTGAGTCCTTGGGGATGGAGGAGGTGTTTTCCATGGTTCCTTCATGGAGAGGATGCTCCTGTACCAGACAGGAGCACTAGGGTTGGGAGGTCCCATGGGGGCTCTCTAAGACAGGACCGGTTCCAGGCATCCCCATCCACCTAGTCCTGTTGACTTTATCCACAATGGGGGTTAGCTACGCCCCCATGTGGCGGTCCTGTTGGCCCCAAAGTCCTGGGGCCTGTATCCTATCCTGGCCCTTCCCGAAGGTTTCTCTATACAGTCTATAGATTAATTCCTGTGTTCTGGGATATGTTCCCCTGGAATGGACATCCTCATGGCTCTAAGACTTATTTAAGTCCCAGCCTTTTTCCCTAAAAAGGTGGTAAGTTTCAGAAAACAGGCACTGGCCATTAAGGCAGATGGTTTGTGAGAAAGAAAAAACTTCTCTTTTCCCTTCCCTTTTGTGGGCAGCACCCCTGACACCTTGGTGCCATCCTCCCCCTCACCCCCTCCCACACATGCTCTGGCCAGCGGGCAGTGGGGCTGGGTGCAGGGGCTGACATGGCAGCCGAGGCAGAGGCACCGTGACTGTCGTTAGGGGGATGGAGGGCCCCCGCAACCCTAGAAGAACACGCCCAATCACGTGACCTCAGGGAGGTAAGCACGGCAGATGCGGGTCATTGCTCAGGCATGTATCCCTGGGGCGTGGTCATGCAGTTTGAGTCACCTGCCCAGCCCTAACAGGGCGTGGTGGCAGTGGGGTCAGGGTGGAGCCTGGAGGGGGCCGGACAAACGCCAGGAGGCAGGTGGTGAACGATGGTCCCACCACCATGGTGGGGAGGAACCATCCCCCTCCTAATACCCAGGGGTATGCGCACAGACAGCCTACTGCTTCAGGGAGCTCCCAAAGGCACTGCAGCTGCTGTAACCATGGCACAAACTCTAAGTAAGGTTGTATTCCATATTTTTACACAATTGGACCTGTTAACAGTTAATTAAATGGTGGATGAGGCAAACCCAGAAGGCAAAGATCCTGTGGTTCAGGTCCCTAGATGCCTGTGAGGATGACTGGCAGTAAGGCTGTGCCTCTCAAGCCCAAGGGAGGTGAGAGGCTCAGTCCAAAAAGGCGACAGAGAGTAAGAAAGCAAAAGAGAGAGAGTAAGGGTGAGAGTAGGAGAGAATGGGAGAGTAATGGTGGGAAATAAAGTCGTCCCTCTCAAGCGCAAGGGAGGCGAGAGGTTGAGGCTTACCGAATTCTCCTGCCTAGCTCACCAATATGTTCCCAGTGAATCTGAGGTTCTTGCCACGTTCTAAAAGAATTTGGAGATGAAGTGATAGGTAAGAAGTGGAGTGTGGACATCTCAGAAGATGAGAGGCCTTGGGAGAAACACACTCCACAGACAGAGCGAGGGCCATCTCAGAAGGCGAGAGAGGGTCCCAAAATATGGTGTGGTTAGTTTTTATGGGCTGGGTAATTTCATAGGCTAGTGAGTGGGAGGATTATTCCAATTATTTGGGGGAAGGGGGCAGAGATTTCCAGGAATTGGGCCACTGCCCACTTTTTGGTCTTTTATGGCCTTTTATGGTTAGCCTCAGAACTGTCATGGTGCTGGTGGGTGTGTCATTTAGTATGCTAATATATTACAATGAGCATATAATGAGGCTCAGGGTCCATTGGAAATCGAATCTCCCGCCATCTTGGATCTAGTGAGTTCTAACTAGTTTTTGTCATGCCTATGGCCATGTCATTCTTCTCATGGTTGTGCCCTGTCCCCTTCCCTCTTGTTTCAATAAGAGATTTAGCCTTATGGGCCTTTTGGTGCCACTATAAATGATCTATAAGTAATCTGTAGCTTTCAATTTTTAAAAGATACCTTTCTAATAATTTATGACTGAAGTAACTTTTAAAAAGCCCTTTATATTTCTCTACATTTTTTCTTTTAGAAGATAAATAGAGCTTGTAAGCCATAAAATACCTAACACCGTTCTGTCTCTGTTTGCTTTTTTCCCTCCTGATTAAGGTACTACATCTTTCTACCCATGGAAATTGAAAGATTGGTATGAATCTGCAGTCATTTTAAAAATTTCTGTGCTTCATAAGTTATGGTGGACCAAAAGTTGCCTTAGCTAATTTTATTAAGCTAATCTGTACATTTCTACTCACATAAGGAGTCTTTTAAGAAGGCTCACACTGCAGTACAGTGATTCTCAAGCTTTCACCAAAGGACTGTTTTTTGTTTTTGTTTTTTTTTTAATTTCCATCCATTGCAAATTGATACTTCGGTAAAATACAATAAAAAAAAAAAAAAGTCAGTGACCAGAGCTGGGTCTTTGCTTTAAAGTTTGCTATTTCCTATCTGCAAGTTCACTTCCAGAAATTTATCCTATAGACATACTTCACAAAGATCATTGTGTAAGGATTATCAAGGAAGTCTGTAAAAGTGAAAAACTGAGACCAATCTAAACATCTGAAAGAATGACTAAAATTATGCCAGAGGGGTCCCAGACGCAGGCACTCATTTTTACTTCTCTAAACGTTGAGCTCAAATGGCTGAGGAGTTTTTCTACTCCCGGTATTCCGGCTTCCTAGCTTATGCACCAGAAAAACTTCCGTGTTATACTGTCCTCGTTTCCCTATTTACTGATTGTGAGCTTTGTAGAACAGACTATACTTGGCCTGAAATTTGGTAGATGAGGGAGAAGTTTGAGATAGAAAAGTAACGTATAATCTGGAAAACTTCCTGATAACTTAGTGAGTATACCAAGGAGATTAGGCCAGTGGCAGAATCTCTTCTTCCACTCTATTCATGGCTTCTCTTTTAACCTTCTTTACGTGTAGTCCCATCCCGATCCCCTTGAGACCCAAAGAGGCAGTAAGAGAGAGCTCTGATCTGTGGTAACAAGCCTCACAGAAATCATATATTTATCCTTTAAAACTTCACCATCAGATTTCTTTGCCAGAACACCATGAAATCAAAGTGGTATTCCTGATAATCCCATGTTGACTGGGAATTCTAACTGGCATTTATGCATTGTTATTGAATAAAAACAGGAAACTTCTGAATTATTATTTAATAAGTTCACTTTGTTTAGTAAGAAAAAGTCTTTTCAAACCATGAGGTACCTGAGGGAAAAGTACTTCCTAGCATATTTAGGGACAGAACTGCCTGAACAACCAGGAGTCTTGCATCAAAAGAATTTAACCTACCTGTGGGTGCACTTGATAAGGTCAAATCTGAAGCTAAATCTTTTTTTTTTTTTTTTTTTCAGTACGCGGGCCTCTCACTGTTGTGGCCTCTCCCGTTGCAGAGCACAGGCTCCGGACGCACAGGCTCAGTGGCCATGGCTCACGGGCCTAGCCGCTCCGCGGCATGTGGGATCTTCCCGGACCGGGGCACGAACCCGTGTCCCCTGCATCGGCAGGCGGACTCGCAACCACTGCACCACCAGGGAAGCCCAAGCTAAATCTTTTGATTGTACATTAGTAGTGCTCTTTCTCCCTCTCCCAACATTCAGTCTTTGCTAAACTTTACATAAAACCCACCAATATTATAAAACATTCAAAAAAACAAACAACCCAATCAAAAAATGGGCTGAAGACCTAAATAAATTTCTTTAAAGAAAACATACCAATGGCCAACAGGCACATGAAAAGGTACTTAACATCGCTAATTATTAGAGAAATGCAAATGAAAACTACAATCACCTCACACCTGTTAGAAGGGCCATTATCAAAAAGTCTACAAATAATAAATGCTGGAGAGGGTGTGGAGAAAAGGAAACCCTCCTACACTGTTGATGGGAATGTAAATTAATACAGCCACTATGGAGAACAGTATGGAGGTTCTTTAAAAAACTAAAATTAGAGCTACCATATGATCCAGCAATCCCACTCCTGGGCATATACCTGAAGAAAACCAAAATTCAAAAATATACATGCACCCCAATGTTCATTGCAGCACTATTTACAATAGCCAAGACATGAAAGCAACCTAATTGTCCATCAATAGATGAATGGATAAAGAAGATATGGTGTATATATATATATATATATATATACACACACACACATATACACACAATGGAATATTACTCAGCCATAAAAAAGAATGAAATAATGCCATTTGAAGCAACATGAAAGGACCTAGAGATTATCATACTAAGTGAAGTAACTCAGAGAAAGACAAATATCATATGATATCACTTATTTGTGAAATCTAAAAATATGATACAAATGAACTTATTTACAAAGCAGAAACAGACTTCAGACATAGAAAACAATTTTATGGTTACCAAAAGGGAAGGCGGGGAGAGGGGTTGATAAATTAGGAGTTTGGGATTAGCATATACACACTACTGGGAATTCCCTGGCAGTCCAGTGGTTAGGGCTCCACGCTTCCACTGCAGCGGGTATGGGTTCAGTCCCTGACTGGGGAACTAAGCTCCCACAAGCTGTGCAGCACAGCAAAAACAAAGAAGAAAAAAACCATATACACACTACTATATATAAAATAGGTAAACAACAAGGACCTACTGTATAGCACAAGGAACTATATTCAATATCTTGTAATAACCTATTGCGGAAAAGAATCTGAAGAATATATATGTGCATAACTGAATCACTTTGCTGTACACTTGAAACGAACACAACATTGTAAATCAACTATATTTCAAAAAAATTTTTTTAATATTATAAAGCATTGAATTTCCTGAAAGAGGAAGAGATTCATAGGCAATGGAGTTGAGCACCTTAGTTAACAAGTGGAAGCCATCTTGGCTGAAGGAACAAGTCTGATGTGACAGGAAGATTGCCCAAGATATTTATTTTTGTATATACCATTTGAAATAAAATTTTTCAGTGAACAATTACAATGTATCCATGCTATGAATTGCATTGTGGAGGCAATAAGAATATTTAGGAATAGGCAGAGACATGAAATAATGCCCAAGAAACATTAAGGGAGAACAAGCAAGTTGTAGGGTAATGTGTATAATAGAATCCCATTTGCCTAAAAAGAAAATAGATTAAATCTGTATATTGTGGTCCATGTATATATAGACAGATATTTCCATATATGCGTGAGCAAGTCTAGAAGGATACACCCGAATTTAACTATTGCATAGGAAAAAAGGAGAGAGAACTTTTACTTTGTACTTTATATATGGACTCCAATATCATTTTAATTTTAAAGAACGATTCATCCCCTTTGTAATTAAACCAAACACCCACCTAATGTTGAAAAGGAAGTGGAAGGACTTCCCTGGTGGTCCAGTGGCTAAGACTCCCAATGCAGGGGGCCCGGGTTGGATCCCTGGTCAGGGAGCAACTAGATCCCACGTGCCGCAACTAAGAGTTTGCCTGCTGCAAATAAAAATCCCGCGTGCTGCAGCTAAGACCTGGCGTAGCCAAATAAATAAATAAATAAATATTTTTTAAAATAAATAAAGGCAGTGGAGATATCACTTACATGTGGAATCTAATTTAAAAATGACACAAATGAACTTATTTACAAAAGAGAAACAGACTCACAGATCTCAAAATCAAACTTCTGGTTACCAAAGGGGAAACATGGGGGGAAGGGATAAATTAGGAGATTGGGATTAACATATACACACTACTATATATAAAATAGATAACTAATAAGGATCTACTGTATAGCACAGGGAACACTACTCAGTATTCTCTAATAACCTATATGGGAAAAGAATCTGAAAAACAATGGAGATATATATATATATAACTGATATATAACATTCACTTTGCTGTACACCTGAAAATAACACAACATTGTAAATCAATTACACTCCAATAAAAAAATTTAATAAAAAAATTAAAATAAAATAAAAGGCAGTGGAAATAGTGGACTCAGTACCCATGTTCTCAGGGTTTGGAAAAGTTGACAGTGGGGATGGGTTATGGGTGTGCAGAGAGGTGCATGTGCTGGAGACTCGCACTGTCCCTTAATAGAAGCTGAGCTCTGGATCGACGCACTATCCACTACCACAGGAATTTGCTCTGCTTTCAGTAAACTAGAGGCGTCTGAGGCTTCCCTGGAAACTGGGCGAAGAAACATGCTGGATATATAAAGGCTGATGACAGAGAGAGGGTTTTCCCTTCCCCCAGTCTCCCCTCCCCTGTTGTCAAAGGGGGCTGTATTTGCATCTGGGCCCTGGGGTTTCACCCCATCACATTTGGTTCCTCTTGGTTCCATCTCCTAACATTCTATTCTGCCACGTCTTCTCTGCCCTCGTTACAGTTATCTAGCCTTTCCAAACCCTATCCTCTCTCAGGGCTTGTCTCTACATCCCTGCACTGAGCAAGATATCCTGGTAACCTTCTTATCTCTCACTGCCTTAGCTCCTCAGCTTTGTGTGGTACCATTTCAAATCAGAGCAAGCGTGAAGTCTTGTGGAGTATTTAGCATCTCATGCGGGCTCCAGAGGACAGGGTTGCTCTGTTTCAGCAATCCTTGCATACCTGGAACACCATGAAATGAGAAAGAACTGTGTGTCCCTTTTGGGTTTTTTAGATCACAATCTCTGAAAGGACATTCTGTCGACAAAGCACGAAAGTTCTGGCATCCGTTGAATGAGGTGATAACAACTGCCGCATCCTCGTTTCAGCCCCTTCTAGAAGCAGGAAGGACTCTATTAAATCACAAGTCACATTCCGGAAGGAAAAACTTCAAATTAGTCTTCTGGTTACAATACAGGGGAG
The DNA here is from genome assembly GCF_949774975.1 of Lagenorhynchus albirostris. NCBI lineage: Eukaryota > Metazoa > Chordata > Mammalia > Artiodactyla > Delphinidae > Lagenorhynchus > Lagenorhynchus albirostris. The sequence continues at coordinate 69,377,856 of NC_083103.1, forward strand.
AATAATGGCGCTAATGAAGTGTGGCTTTTCTGAATTGCTGAAGAATGTTTATGGCTAGAATCAATGTGATTAATTCCATTGTCATGAAAAAAACCTGTCAGGTCCCTGGCTGTGGCTGAGGGTTTTGCTTCTGTCTACAGCTGATGGAAACCTCTCCCAGGGCCTCTGAGTTCTCTGCAGGGATGGGCTCACACACAAAGGGCCAGAGCTTTGTTTGCAGGCTTTATTTCAGTCTTTAAAACTTTTTTTTTTTCCTCCTCACAGCTTGAAACATAACTTATAGTTTAACATGTTCAGTGGCTAAACCTCTAGGATTTAACATTTTCTTTTTTTTTTAAATAGACAAAACCCCCAGGCTCAAGAATCAAGAACTTTCCACAGGAATATTCAAGATGGGGGGAGCTTAAAAGTGCAAAATAAAGACACGGAAAGCTGAGCGAATAAACTTCCATGAAGATTTGGGGCGGGGCGGGGCACAGATTTAATTTACATCTGGGTTTGTGCCTCTCGCTGGGTGTTCTTTTCCATTTCTCCTTTTATTCCAAAGATGACCACCCCTGACTTCTCATAAGCTGAGAGGTAGAGTTCTGGAAAGCAGGTAGTGTCAAGAGGACAGAGGCTCTAGCAGCTACCCAGATCCAGTCCGGTTTCCTGCTGATGGGTGTGCTGTGTGATAAAGGACAAAGAAATGATCAGATTATCCTTGACCCTCTCTGGCACCTATCCTGCTTCTTCCCGGCACTGGAGACCAGTATAAGAAACCCATCCTTCGTGGCATAGGTCTGGTTCCTCTGATTGCTGTCCAGGGAAAAGGGTGCAGGTGTGTGTGTTTACACATGTGTCCAGGAGGTGGCCTGAGGTGAGACCCTTCTGTGTGTCACATACTTAGGCTACGAATCGGTCGTGTAGATCAACTGCTCTCTCACCTTCTGAGTCAAGTAGTGCCTTTGGAGCTCTGCTCTAGATCACTGATAGCCCCAAAAGATCCCTTCCTGTAACCCCGGATTCAGTATTCAGGGAAAAAAGCCTCATACTAACGTCTCCAGGTAACTTCTGGAAAAGATGTGGACGTTGGGGACTTGAAGAGAGGGAGAAGAGAGTGTTCTGGCTCTCCTTCATGTTTGTGTGGGTAAATTTGCAGCTGAGGGCTGGGGACACAGCTACTAAGCTCAAATTCCACCAATAATCGGGATGGTACCTTTGATCTGTAGCTAAGAATGTTGGAGAGGGAAAAGAGAATGGAAGATAAATTCACGCCTGCTTTAGAGCTTGCCGAAAGGAAGCTGGGATGGAGAAACTCAGGCAAACGCGGTGGCCAACAACTTCAGAGAATAACGACCAAGGCCGGCTGTGATCCAGTCCCCACTTTCACCTGGAGCCCCAATACCCCAGGGTATCTTACATTTTCCAGGACTCAACATAGTGCTTGTTGCTTTCTAGGCTCTGGAAGAGTTCTCATGCTTTCCTTCCATTGCTCGGAGTGCTCTGTGCTACTGTGGGCCTCACTTGATACGCTGAGCGTGAGGTAGGTGAGGGTCAAGTGTTCCTCAGCCCAGCTGGCAGCAAGCAAGGCTCTGACTTGACAGGAAGTGTGAGTGGCTGAGGGGGACAGATTCCAAGCCCGCGCTGACTTTCCAGTTGTCCCTCCCACGGTGCAGGCCCAGCCTTCACACAGGTAGTGTCACCCAGCTTGTCAGGAGGCCATTTGGAAGCCAGACTCTGCCCATGGTGGAGATGAACTGTTCCTCACACTGGCCTATGCTGGGGCTGAGGAAGGGGAAAATCTAATTAACATTGGAGTAAGAGAGAACGAGAAAGATAATTTTCTCCCTATTCCTTGTTCCCAATGCTGGTCCCCGAGGAACAAATTAAACTCTTTTCCCTAAAGCTCCAGGCCACGGAGTCGGGGGGGGTGGTCCTTCCCCTGCTCTGAGCAGGTGCTCTAATGCCTCAGCTCTCACAATAGCTCCCACAGCAACGGGCTGGATGAGGCCACAGGCAGAGAAGATCGGAGCACAGAGAGCTTGTTGTGGTGCTGGCTGCACACGTGATCCGGAAATACTCTGGCCTCTGGTACGGGGACCCCTCCAATGGCCATCACCCCGCCAGAGCAGAGCGTAGTGAGGAAGCAGCCAGGGCCTGCACGGGGCCACCGCTGACGCGTCCGCATGGCCCGGGAGCCCCGGCCAAGCACAGCTCTGGCTCAGAGCCTCCACCGCTCTCCTCTTTGAACTCCATGCCACTGGAACTGCCTTCGTCCAATCCAGAGTCCAGCTCAGGCAGTCAACCTTGCCAACATCCAGCTGTCCCATCAGGAACCAGTGTGTGGCACAAGAGGCTCGGGGTGGACTGGCCGTGTTTGCTCCTTTCGTTGGGAGATAACGTTTTCCTCTTGAGGTAGGAATGTAACTGGGCCCAGCCTTGGCTAACACTCCACATCTTGCAGCTCGATCTCCTCCGTTGTGCTTTCTGCAAAGCAAAAGACACATCCATGAGTTGCCAATCGGCCGGGGGTGGTTTCTTGGTGAGAACAAGATGACAAGGGCCACCTTTGGCCATCCAAGCCATGAATGGATTATCACAAGGCCCAGAGAATTACCTTTGAGCTTGTGTCTTCTCTTCCTCTGGAATTTATACGCACACTTATTACAAACCCACATGAGGCTGATTAACACTGCAGCCACGGCAGCGAGAAGAACAAGGAAGACAGCGACAAAGTGGAGGTCTTCATAGAGGATCTCTATGGGGCGGGGGGAGGGGAGGGGGAGATAACGTCTCTTTTAATATCGTGAAGTCGGCCTCCGCACACTCACAGTTCTGAGAGGCGCCGGGGCCCCTGGGGGTGTCTTACCCGACACGTGCAGCACGATGGTGCCAAACTGACTGCTCCCCAGGCGCTCGGTCACCGTGATGACGTAGTAGCCAGAATCCCTCACACTCACACTGAAGAGCTGGATGGAGCCGTTGTCGAAGGTGCAGACCCTGTCCTTGTGGCTTTGGGAGATGTTGGCCTGAGTCCCTGGCTTCCACTCCACGATCTTCTGCACTCCCCAGTTGGACGTATACTTCCATTCGATAGTGGGGATGCCGTGGCAGGAGTATGCAACCGACAGCAGGATGTCCTCTTCCACCGTGGCATTGATGGCTGCCTGGGGAATGTACAGGGACACGCCCTGACCTGCGGGATGGAGTGCTAGACTTGGCACCACTCACATGGACTCACAGTGAAGTGAACTTCTGTAACACATTCATTTATTTAGCACGCATTTACTGAGTGCCTGTCACATGCCAGGCTCTCTTCTAGGTTCCAATGCTGATGCTACAATGGTGAATGTCATGGACTGAATGTTTGTATCCGCCCCCCCCCATTTTCTGTGTTGAAGCCCGAACCCCCCAGTGTGGCTGTATTTGGAGATGGGTCTCTAAGGAAGTAATTAGGGTTAAATGAGGTCATAAGGGTGGGGCCCTGCTCCAGTTGGATGTCTTTTTTTTTTTCCTGCCGTGCCGAATGGCATGTGGGATCTTAGTTCCTCAACCAGGGATCAAACCTGAGTCCCCTTCATTGGAAGCGCGGAGTCTTAACCACTGGACAGCCAGGGAAGTTCCCTGGATTGGTGTCTTCATAAGAAAAGTCTCTCTCTCATTCTCTCTCCATGGGCTCATATGGAGAAAGGACCATTTGAGGTCACAGTGAGAAAGCAGCTGTCTACAAGCCAGGAAGAGAGTTCTCCTCGGAAACCAAACCCTGCCAGAACCTTGATCTTGGACTTTCCAGCCCCCAAACTGTGCGAAAATAAATTTCTGTTGCTTAAGGCCCCCAGTCTGTGGTATTTTGTTATGGCAGCCCAAGCTAGGACAGTGAACAAAACACATGGTTACTATTCACTATTCCCTAGAGCTTCCATTGTATAAGGGAGACACACAAGGGTTAAATAAACACATGAGATCATTTTAGATAACAAGTGCTTTAAAGATAATAAAATAGGGTACTAGTGGCGGGTGGGGATGGAGGTGGTACACAGCATGAAACAGGATGGTCAGAGAGGACCTCGCTGAGGAAATGAACCGGGACCCAAACGACAGGGAGGTTGAGGAGGTAGCCACGCGAAGACACACGTTTCAGGCAGAGGGAACAACTACAGAGAGTGAGGTGAGAGTGAACTGGTATGTCTGAGGGACAGAAAAAAGGCCAAAACGCAGGATGCAGGGAGCCATGGGGCGAGTTCAGGAGACAAGGCTGGAGAGCTAGGCAGGACTTGGGTCAAGACGTGAGAGCCAGGGGTGGGTTTTACTCAAGGGCGATGGGAAGCCATAGGAAGGCTTAGGTGGGAAGGTGACATTCTCCATTAAGCTTGAGAAAGTCCGCTGTGGAGAGCATCTGGGGGTGAGGGGGCCACAGTGGAGGCAGGAAGAACAGTCAGGTGGCTGCCGCAGAGACTAGATAGGAGATGGAGACATAGCCTTGGAGACAGTGAAAGGTGGTCTGATTTAGGATGCAGTTGGAAGTAAAGAGGACAGAACGTGCTGATAACTAGCTGTGGCAGTGGGCGAGGCAAAGAGGCGTCAAGCCGAGATTTCTGCACGAGTGTGTAGATGAACAGCAGAGCCACCGGCTAAGGTAATATATGTCATGAAATATTTTATTAAGTAGGTACCATGCACAGGCCCTGCGCTAACTGCTTTACACACGCCACGTCATTAAAGTGTCACACAACCCACTACAATTCCATCAAGGATACAAGAAACTTCAGTGTCAACAGGATTAAGCAGCTTGTCCAGGCTGACCCTGCAAGGCTGAGATTCACACAAGGGCTGCTGACTCCAAAGGTCAGATATTTAACCTCTATGCTCAAGTCAAAGGTCAGTGGTTGGCAGTTAAGGGTACAGAATGTGACAGATTCCCTCCACCTCCACCCTTCCCACACAGAGAACGTCAGGGCTGGCTGGAGACTGGATAGTGAATAGGGCAGGATTCAAGCTGGAGCCCATGCCTCTGTTTCCACTTCTACTTCCTGTTTAGCCCCTCACCCTTTGGGTGCCCAGTTGCCCCTGGGCCCCTGCTGTGTGGCTCCAGGTAACCATGCCTGTTACTTTTCCAGACTTTTCTCATTGTCCTCTCCCATCCCCAGGATATCCCATTACCATCCCTCTCCTAAGGCTCGGCTAAGTGGCTGGAGATAATCCGATAAGTTCCATGCTGAAAAACTGGGAGGTAATAATGGCTTTCAAGAGTTATAGCTGCCGGAACTTCCCTGGTGGTCCAATGGTTACAAATCTGCCTTGCAATGCAGGGGACACAGGTTCAATCCCTGGTCGGGGAACTAAGGTCCCATATGCCATGGGGCAACTAAGCCTGTGCACCACAACTACCGAGCCCGCTCACTCTGGAGCCCACACGTCACAACTAGACAGCCCGTGTGCCGCAACTGCTGAGCCTGCACAGCACAACTAGAGAGAAGCCTGTGTGCCTCAACGAAAGATCCTGAATGCCGCAATGAAGATCCCGCATGCTGCAGCTAAGAACCGTCACGGCCAAAAAAAAAAAAAAAAAAAAAAAAATTACAGCTGCCATGTAACAGAAAAATATTTTCTCCCCAACCCTATTTTAAAAAATGTTAAACTCACAGAAAGATTGAAAGCCAAGCACAATTAACATCTATATACCCTCTCCTAAACTCACCAATTATTAACATTTTGTCACATTTGCTTTTTCTCTCTCTCTCTCTCAGGTAAAAAACAGAGGTCAAGTTCCAGGTCAGCTCTTGGAGGGCAGGAATTAGGTACTTTCTTCAACTCAGTGTTCCCTGTACCCAGCACAATGCCTGGCCAATAAACGTTTGTTGAATGAATAAGTGAATGACTAATTATAGCAGCAAGAAGGCGAGCCGATCTGATAGAAATGTTGCTGCTTGGGTGGTTTGAAAAATTAGGCACATCTAAAAGCTTATACACACGTAGCAAAGAGAACTGTAATTTACTTAAGGCTTTATGTGTCCATTGCTTTATTATCTATTTATTATGTATTTTAAAATCCTTCTCTTTTATTTTTTACAGGAGTCAGCAACATGCCCATGTAGCTAGGAAATGGCAAAGGTGGGATTTGCATGCAGTTCTGTCTGTTTCAAAACCCACAGTTTTTCCACTCTACTTGGTGACTACTGATCTATCATCTATTTATCTATATTTTCTGATTTTCCTGACCTCACATATGAGCAGCTGGGATTATGATTACCGTCAGATTTGGAAAACCATACTTAGAACTAATGACAAATCTCGATCATCAACTATTTGTATTACATGTACATCCTGTGTTAACCATGTTAGTCAAGGTTACTGACAGACCAGTCTCCTGGGAGAGTAGCAGCCCTTTTAATAGCCTTAGGGACCTCCATTTTGAGCCTTTCAGTTATCTTGTCCCAAGAAATGGCAAAACTGAAAAAAAAAATAACATGCCCAAGTTTCTCAGATGCTGACACAGCTGGAAGCTGGCCAACTGGTCCTTGTTAGCTTCTATATTTTCTTTTGACTAGAAAACCCTCTTCCTAATCTGACAAATTAATCAGGCATTTAACTAGGTTTTAGGAACAAAGAGTTCCTCTTCTTCCTGACACATAGAAGTTGGAATAAATGGTCTATGGCAAAGATGGAACATGAACAGTTCCAAGAGTTTAAAGGCAAACTGCTTGTCAACTGTTTAAAAAGTTGAATTAATGAGTAACCACTCCTGCACCTCATGCTAAAATCATTCCCGAACAAGTCCAGAGAAACTTAGTGGCTAGGCCAATAGTCAGACCTGGCTCAAGTGTTCTACTCAAGGAGGTTGGTGCAATAAATTAGATTTTACGTGTACAATGGATGCCAGGCAGCCCTGAACAAGAATGAACTTTGTGCAGACAAGGGAAGATGTCTGTGACATGTTACTCAGTTAAAAAATAAATTTATAGAGCTTCCCTGGTGGCGCAGTGGTTGAGAGTCCGCCTGCCAATGCAGGGGACACGGGTTCGTGCCCCAGTCCGGGAAGATCCCACATGCCGCGGAGCGGCTGGGCCTGTGAGCCATGGCTGCTGAGCCTGCGCGTCCGGAGCCTGTGCTCCGCAACGGGAGAAGCCACAACAGTGAGAGGCCCGTGTATCGCAAAAAAAAATTAAAAAAATAAAAAATAAAACAATATGCTATGATCTTACTTACATTTGTGTAACTATGTGCTAATATGTATATATTTAGTATGGAAAGGTGTTGGAGTAATATATGCTATATTAACAGGGATTATCCGTTAGAGATTGGACGGCACCAGAAATTTTCCAAGTTATATATTTATATCATTTTGCATTTTCACATTGATTAAATTGATAATAAGACAATGTTTTAAAAATCATTTAAAGTTCTCCTGATTAGACCAAGATATCTGGTGAGCAAAGTTGTTTAAAAGTTTACCTTGCTTTTCGTCTTTACTTGAATTCTATGTGGAGAGAAGAGAAAAACTAAATTCTACCTATTTCCCAGAAAGATGTAAATGCTTCCTTTAAGGAAGAGGTCACGTAACTGAAGACATTAGCAGGGCAGAAGTCACTGGAACCTGAACCAAGGGGCTTCTGGAAAGCCTGATCTCCTAGAGCTGGTGACACCCCTTGGGAACTATTCAAAGAGAAAGTACCAGGCAGGTGAAGCCAGCTACTGAGCAACAGGCTGGAATCTAATACTCTAATCTAATCTAAAAGGAGTAATCCTTACTCCTTTTCTTACAAGTAAATTACAGAGGTAGCACTTTGCTGCTTTTAAAAATGTATTATTTAAGAAGGATATATTTCCTGAAATCACAATAAAGGTTAATACTGTTCATACCACAATTTGGGGGGACAACAGCATCAATTAAAGGGGAGACAGATATTGCCTGCCATGGAGGATACACCTTAATCAAGACAGCTCATTTTTTAAAATTAATTAATTTATTATTATTATTATTTTTTGGTTGCGTTGGGTCTTCGCTGCTGCGCTGGCTCTCTCTAGTTGTGGCGAGCGGGGGCTACTCTTTGTTGCGGTGCGCGGGCTTCTCATTGCGGTGGCTTCTCTTGTTGCGGAGCACGGGCTCTAGGTGCGCAGGCCTCAGTAGTTGTGGCGCACGGGCTTAGTTGCTCCGCGGCATGTGGGATCTTCCCCGACCAGCGCTCGAACCCGTATCCCCTGCACTGGCAGGCAGATTCTTCACCACTGCGTCACCTGGGAAGTCCCAGGACAACTCATTTTCATCTCACTTATCTGGAAAGCCACTTATCCAGCCAGTGTGATCATCAGATGAGAACCAGGAAACAAGCATCATCGTCAGTCATCAGCATCCTTATCGAGACGGTAGGCAACTAAACTAGAAGTCAGAAAGCCTAGTTTAGGGGTCCTAATTCAGAAGTACTGGAGCAGGTTGGTGAAGTGATGAGTCACATCACAAAAGGGTTATTCCAGGTGCGGTGAGGTGCGGTGGAGATACCTGATGTGGGAGGATCCACACAGGTTCACCCTGGGGACCTCTTAGCTGTCGAGACCTAGAGACGGCGCCTTCACTGCTGAGAGCCCCGGCTTCCTCCGCGGTGGAATGAGGACTGGGAAACCTCAGGAGGAGGGCTGTGAGGATGAGGTGACACAACACATGTAAGGCCCAGCGGGGCTGAGCACAAGGTACCCGTCCAGGAGCTGCAGTCCCCACTGCTCACCCCTCTCCGTCAGTGTGTCACCAGCCTCAGGTGACCAACCCTCACGGTTTGCCCAGGGCTGAGAGTCTTTCCAGGATTCAAGAGTTTCAGTGCTAAAATCAGGACAGTCATGGGCAAAACAGGACAGCTGGTCGCCCCATCTGAGATTCAAAGAAACGTTGAAGAGCAAAGAGAAAACTCTAAGGTAGACAACAGCTGATTTCTGAGGCACCCAAGGGGGCTCCACAGTGGGGGTGTAGAGACAGCCAGCTCTGGGTAGACAGAGAGGACAAAAGCCCTTCTTCCCTTAACCCTTTGGCTTCCGAACACATCTCCCATGAGTCAGCAATCTCACCGCATCCCCTTTTTAGTGGGGACCACCCACCAGTGATTGAGCCCAGCCCCACACTTGCCACGCTTCCTCCATGGCAGGGCACTGGCTCGTGGGCGCTGGCCTGGTGAAGAGTATATCATCACCCCCGTTTTAGAGAGGAGCAAGGTCAAGCCACTGAGGTTAGGTAGTTCGTGCAATGTCACAGTAAGTGGCTGAGTAGAGATGGAAATCGGGGTATTCTTCAACTGTCCCGATAATAAGCCAGGATGTTTGCAGGAGCTGGGGAATGGGGAAGACATCATTACAGTTGAGGCTTGAAGAATAAGATTTCTTTTTTTTTTTTTTTTGCGGTACGCAGGCCTCTTGCTGTTGTGGCCTCTCCCGTTGCGGAGCACAGGCTCCGGACGCGCAGGCTCAGCGGCCATGGCTCACGGGCCCAGCCGCTCCGCGGCATGAGGGATCTTCCCGGACCGGGGCACGAACCCGTGTCCCCTGCATCAGCAGGCGGACTCTCAACCACTGCGCCACCAGAGAAGCCCGAAGAATAAGATTTTGAAAGGGAGGAAGGGTAATCCCAGCTAAGAAAGAAATGAGCCCACCTAGAGGAGCATGATGGATCCTCATGTTTGGGACCTGGTGAGTAAGAAACAAAGATGGGCTATACCATGAGGAATCTGTCACAGGCTGGGGATCAACCGAAGGAATTATCCGCGGGCAGTGAGGCCCTAGGATGGCATTCAAGTAGAAGCATGGCATGCTCTAAACTGGGCTTAAGGAAGGGCAATCTGGCAGCAGAATTCACAGTTTTATCATCTACACACCTCACCTGCACGGCCCTGGGCTCACCGCATGTGCTTGTCCTATGCACCTTCAGGAGAGCTCATGGCTGGAGCCCAAACAGGTGGGAACAGCCTAAGGTGCTGAGTGTGGCCAGACCTGGGCCAGTCTCTGGCCTGGACTGGGGAGACGGGGTGGTGGGAGCAGCAGGAAGCACACAGGTGCGTGGCAGATCTGCCCTAGACTGTGAGATCTTTGCTGGGAGAACTCGTTTCCGATTCATCTCAGAAACACCAGTGTCCAGCACAGGTCTGGCACTTCATAGGTGCTCACGACATGCCTGTATGAAAGAATGAATAAAGAACAAACAGGGCTTCCCTGGTGGCGCAGTGGTTGAGAACCTACCTGCCAATGCAGGGGACGTGGGTTCGAGCCCTGGTCCGGGAAGATCCCACATGCCACGGAGCAACTAAGCCCATGTGTCACAACTACTGAGCCTGCACTCTACAGCCCATGAGCCACAGTTACTGAAGACTGCACACCTACAGCCCGGGCTCCTCAACAAGAGAAGCCACCACAATGAGAAGCCTGCACACCACAACAAAGAGTAGCCCCCGCTTGCCGCAACTGGAGAAGGCCCGCATGCAGCAATGAAGACCCAACGCAGCCAAAAAAATAAAAATAAATAAATTTTAAAAAATACTAGCAAACCGAATCCAACAATACATTAAAACAATCATACACCGTGATCAAGTGTGATTTATACCAGGAATGCAAGAACAGTTCAACATTAGAAAATCAATATGATATGTCACATTAATAAACTGAAGAATAAAAACCATATGCTCATCTCAACAGATGCAGAAAAAGCTTTTGACAAAATTCAACATCCATTTATTATAAAACTCTCCAGAAAGTGGGCATAGAGGGAACATACCTCAACAAAATAAAGGTCATATATAACGAACCTACAGCTAACATCATACTCAATGGTGAAAAGCTAAAAGCATTTCCTCTAAGATCAGGAACAAGACAAGGATTCCCACTCTTGCCACGTTTATTCAACATAGTATTGTAAGTCCTAGCAACAGCAATCAGAGAAGAAAAAGAAATAAAAGGCATCCAAATTGGAAAGGAAGAAATAAAACTGTCACTGTTTGCATGATACTATGCATGATAATATACAAAGAAAATCCTAAAGATACCAGCAAAAACCTATAAAGCTCATTAATTAATTTGGTAAAGTTGCAGGATACAAAATTAATATACAGAAATCTGTTGCATTTCTATACACTAAAACAAACTATCTGGTAGAAAAATTAAGGAAACAATCCCATTTACCATCACATCAAAAAGAATAAAATACCTAGGAATAAACCTACCTAAGGAGGTAAAACATCTGTACTCAGAAAACTATAAGACACTGTTGTCTTCAATGAAACTGAAGACAACCCAAACAGATGGGAAGATATACCATGGTAAGATGGATTGAAAGAATTAATACTGTTAAAATGTCCAAAGTATCCAAGGTTACCTACAGATTCAATGCATCCCTATCAAAACAATGGCAATTTTCTCAGAACTATAACAAATAATTTTAAAATTTGTATGGAAAAACAAAAGACCCCAAATAGCCAAAACAATCTTGAGAAAGAAGAACAAAACTGGAGGTATCATGCTCCCTGACTTCAGACTATACTACAAAGCTACAGTAATCAAAACAGCATTGTACTGGCACAAAAACAGACGCAAAGATGAATGGAACTGAATAGAGAGCTCAGAAATAAACCCATGCACCTATGGTCAATTAATCTATGATAAAGGAGGCAAGTATACACAGTGGAGGAAAGACAGTCTCTTCAATAAACAGTGCTGGGAAAACTGAACAGTTACATGTAAAAGAATGAAATCAGAACATTTTCTTACACCACACACAAAAATAAACTCAAAATGGATTAAAGACCTAAATGTAAGACCTGAAACTGTAAAACTCCTGGAAGAAAACATAGGCAGAACACTATTTGACATAAAACATAGCAACATTTCTTTGATCTGTCTTCTAAGGTAAAGGAAACAAAAGCAAAAATAAACAAACAGAATCTAAGTAAACTTAATAGCTTTTGCACAGCAAAGGAAACCATTGACAAAAACAAAAAACAAAAACACACAAACACCTGAATGGGAGAAAATATTTGCAAATGATATAACCAATAAGGGGTTAATATTCAAAATATATAAACAGCTCATACAACTCACTATAAAAAAAAACCAAACAACCAAATTAAGAAATGGGCAGAAGACTTAAATAGACATTTTTCCAAAGAAGACACACAGAAGGCCAATAGGCCCATGAAAATATGCTCAACATGGCTAATCAGGGAAATGTAAATCAAAACCACAATGAGGACTTCCCTGGTGGCACAGTGGTTAAGAATCTGCCTGCCAATGCAGGGGACACGGGTTTGAGCCCTGGTCTGGGAAGATCCCACATGCTGAGAAGCAACTAAGCCCATGCGCCACAACTACTGAGCCTGTGCTCTAGAGCCCGTGAGCCACAACTACTGAGCCCACGTGCCACAACTACTGAAGCCCAGGTTCCTAGAGCCCATGCTCTGCAACAAGAGAAGCCTCCGCAATGAGAAGCCCACGCACTGCAACGAAGAGGAGCCCCCGCTTGCCGCAACTAGAGAAAGCCTGCGTGCAGCAACGAAGACCCAACGCAGACAAAAATAAATAAATTAATTAAAAGAAACAATAATACATAAATATAAATATATATATATTAAAAAAAAACCCACAATGAGCTATCACCTCACACCTGTCAAATGGCCATCATCAAAAACTACAAATAACAAATGTTGGTGAGGATGTGGAGAAAAGGGAACTGTTGGACACTGTTGGCAGGAACGTCAAATGGTGCAGCCACTGTGGAAAACACTATGGAGGTTCCTCAAAAAACTAAAAATAGAACTACCATATGATCCAGAATTTTCACTCCTGGGTATATATCCAAAGAAAACAATAACAATAACTTGAAAAGGTATATGCACCCAATGTTCATAGCAGCATTATTTATAATAGCCAAGATATGGAAGCAACCTAAGTGTCCATCAACAGATGAATGGATAAAGAAAATGTGGTATAAATACATAGTTTATATTGAACATTAGCCCTAAAAAAGAATGAAATTTTGCCACTTGCAACAACATGGATGGACTTAGAGGGTATTATGCTCAGTGAAATAAGTCAGATAGAGAAAGACAAATACTGTATGGTATCACTTATAAGTGGAATCTAAAATATAAAACTAGTGAATATAACAACACAGAAACACTCACAGATACAGAGAACAAACTAGTGGTTACCAGTGGGAAGGGGGAGGGGCAAAATAGGGGTAGGGGATTAAGAGATACAAAGTACTGTATATAAAATAAATAAGCTACAAGGATATATTGTACAGCACAGGGAATATAGCCAATATTTTAAACTATAACTGGATTATAATCAATAAAATTTTTGAATGTTATATACCTGAAACTAATACTGTAAATCAACTATACTTCAGTTTAAAAAAAAGATAGTTGGTGATCAGAATGTTTTATAATCAAAATCTTATTAAGCCAGCAGTATATTTATTCATTTAAAAAAAATGAGGAAACTGGGGCTGAGTCACACTCTAAGTGTCCAAATCCCTGACAAGTAGAAAATCAGAGCTGAGACTGGAACCAACTCTCCTTTCACTGCTCCACAGCTGCCTCTAATAAGATAAGGCAATTTGAGTATAGAGGTGGAGTTTTTCACTTCTTTTATGTTTCCCAAAATAGCACATCACTCAGTGCTGGTAAGGACTTGGGAGACAGATGTGACAAGAAGCAAGAGTCTAGACCTGGGCTTTCCCATATGGTAGCTGCAAGCTGCAGTAGCTACCGAGCACTTGAAATTAGCTAGTCCGAATTGAGATGTGCTCTAAATGTAAAATACACACCAGATTTTGAAGACTTGGTACTTAGCATGTTAAACAGAATGTAAAATATCTCATTAATAATTTTTTATATTGAATATATGTGTAGAAATAATATTTTAGACATATTGGGTAAAACCAAATATATTAAAATTAACTGTGCCTGTTTCTTTTTTAATGTGACCACTAGAAAATTTAGAATTCTATACATGTCTTGCATGTGTGGCTCACATTATATTTCTATTGGATACCATTGGTTTAGACCATCACTCCTCCACCTGTTTCAGGAAAATCCTCTTCCCTTGAGTTTGTTTCACCCTCTCGCCTCCTCGTCATTGTGAGTGCTCTGTTCCCCCAGTCTCCTCTTCACTCTTCAAGCACGTTAGCAACTCTACTGCAAAGTATGGCATCATCCTACATACCTCTGGCATTAGGAGATTCTCCTAATTCTATTCTCCTAACATCTACAAGAAGATTCTCCCTCTACCTCAGTCTCCAGTAGAGCAGCCTGCACTGACCACAACCTTCTCTCCTTCCTGTTTACTGTTCAACATCTCCCACTGGCCTCCTCAGTCCTTCCACTCCAACTCTCTCTACCTTTCCCAATTCATCATTCTCACATCCCTCCCTCTCCAGCCTGGGTTCCATAGCCCATCATGTCCCAAACACTCTTGCCAAGATTCTTCAAACTCCAGTGGCCTCTGTCTTTTAATCACATCTACTAGCAAAACCCTCACCCTGGATCAACAGCTCTTCACTTCCTCTCTGCCCAGACCTGAGACCTGAGCAGTCAGCAGGGCAGGAGAACATCCCACGGCCAACACTCTCCGGAACAACAGCGCACACGGTTTCCGGTGCACATTCGAGAGGGCCCTCCGGACTGCCCATCTTAATGTATTGTTCACGTAAATTCACTCTTCCTTTCTCCCTGGTTATTATGTCCCTCCAATCTCTTTGACCTCCAAATTCCTCCTCATTCCCAGCAGATGACCTCGTCCTCCTGGGACACCACTGAGCACCGTCTCCTGCTTGCAACGCCCTGTGGTTCCTGGGCCACCACACTCACCCGATGTTCTCCTCAGCTCCTTTTCTGCCGGCAGAGAGGAAACGCCGCCCTTCTCCCCAGATGCCGGGAAGGCACACCTGCCTGTGGGGACAGAGGGTGGCAGGGGAGGGCAAGATGCCGGCTGCGGAAGCTCTGGAATCCGAAGACCCAGGTACTGTTTCAGCTGCGCCAGGCCCTAGCTGAACAACGGCGCAAATCCCCTCCCCTCTCTGAGCCACTATTTCCTCATTTGTAATTAAGGATTATCATGGCTTGGCTGTTAAAGATTCAATTAAAATAAAAAAATGTAGGGCTTCCCTGGTGGCGCAGTGGTTGAGAGTCCGCCTGCCGATGCAGGGGACGCGGGTTCGTGCCCCGGTCCGGGAAGATCCCACATGCCGTGGAGCGGCTGGGGCGGTGAGCCATGGCCGCTGGGCCTGCGCGTCCGGAGCCTGTGCTCCGCAATGGGAGAGGCCGCAACAGTGAGAGACCCGCGTACCAAAAAAAAAAAATGTAGGTGAGAGAGCTTGACGGCCAGGAACAATTCCAGGGGGCACAGGAGCTCCCTTCTCTGATTTTTCACCCAGACTCAATCCAGTCTCTCCCCATTCAACAAGCATTCGGGAAAGTAAGTCAAGGGGACTGACACTGATGGAGCACCAGCCCGGAGTCACACACGCTACATGCAAATCCATAATTAGCTCCTTTGGCATCTGATCAGCTCCACCCAATCTCTTCTCAGAGCCCCGCAGAGAAGGCCCGGCAAACCCACCTCCCCAGCCAGCAGACTGGACCAAGGGGAACCACCTGATCTAATCTAGTTATTGTCAATCTTTGAATATTAGACCATTTGGGGAAGCTTTTAAAAATCCTACCCTGGACTGTGAGTTTAGAATCTTTGGGGGTGAGACCAAAGCCTCTGTGATTTTTAAAATTCCCCACATGATTCTAGCGTACAGCCAAGACTGAAAACCACTGAACGAACCCGCCCTAAGGCGTTAGCAGCTGAAGCCCAGACCCACTTCCTAGGGGCATTTAACAACACCTAAACCGAAGGAATGAAGGGCCATTGTGTGAAAAAGGAATGTTTGAGGTCCTGTGACAGCCTTTCAGCAAGATATTTGGGGGAAATGGGCTCTTTCTGGCATCCCTCAAATTTTATTACATCTGGTCCTATTTCTAGAGATGCTTTTGGGTTAGGGAGGAAGAACGAGCGACCTAAGTATTTCCCTTTGCCTCCTCTACTCTCTGCAATGTTATAAGACAATGGTTCTCAACATTTAGTTGTATCAGAATCACCTGGAGGGCTTACTGAAACAATTGCTGGGCCCCATCCCTAGTCTCTCATTCAGCAGCTCTGGGGTGAGGCCCCAGAGTTTGCATCACTAACAATTTCCTAGGTAATGCTGCTGCTGGTCCCAGGACAACACCCTTAGAACTTTGGGCAAAGGGGGCACTGAGGATGCTGCTAGGATCCCTGAAAGCTGGCCCCTCCTCTCCTTCCCGAGCACAGTTAATACCACTTCTGCCAGCCAGGGGAAGAGCCTCTGCTGCAGAACTTCTCATCTTGGAGAAGGGAAGACTTGAGACACCCAATCATTGCCAGAATGAGGACCAGTGTGTAAAGATTGAAAGAAGATGGGTTCCGGTGAAGAGAACTGAGAGCGTGTGTGTATAACGCGTGCATTCATAGACCTGGAGTCAGGCAGACTTATCCTCAACGTTTAAGTCTGCCAATAACAGCTGTGTGATGTGGGGTAAATTTGTTTCTTTCACTCTCTGTTACCGAACCAATGAAATAAGTATACTATAATAGGGTCATGCCCACCTCCGGCAGCAGAATGAAGTTTAAGGGAGGCAAGACATATAAGGAGCTTATCACAGTTTCTAACACTTGGTACCCATTCAATCATTATTGAACGATTATTCTTCAAAGAACGAGAATTCTTTGAAGATGCACTGAGCTGCATATTGAGGTAGTGAGCTCCCCATCCTGATGGGTGTGTAAGCAGAAGCTGGAGTTGTACCAGGGACTGAAGCAGTAGATCTGAGACTGGGAGCTGGAGTGTTGAGTGAAGGACGCTCGTTCTTCCAGCCCAAATTACATAACACGTATAGAACTTGAATCAGCGTTTGTAAATCTGTGATCCACTTGTGGAGGTGTGGCAAGAGATTGGGTAACCTGAAATTCCTCCCTGTGGAATTCCTTCCGGAATCTTTCTGACTTAAGCAAGAGCCACCCTTGCTAGAAAGCCAAACACTTTTCTGAATGGTCACAGGCTATGGTCAAGTCACTGCTGTGTTTCTACTCGGATGTCAAGGAAGCCAGGTATGGCAAAGGTGGCTGCCTGGCCCTGCCCAAGCTTGGGGGATGGGGTGCTGCTGGGTTTTACCTCTGCAGATCTGGGCTGCAGGACTTATGGTGGGCCTGAGTCAGTGGCCAGCCTGGGGAACCAGGAGGAGGGGTGCTCCTCAGACACTTCTGTGGAAATGTTCCACTTCTGTGTGGAACAGGAGATCACCCTGGATCAACAGCTGTTCCACTGTGTGGAACAGGAGGATGAAGGAGGAAATGAGGTGGCTGACCTCCCAACAATTCTTTTTACAGGATGCCTGAAGGCTCTTGGAAGAGGGGTGTCGAGTGATCAAAAGATAATTCAGGCACACATGTGACTGGGTACCACAGTTAGAGTACAAAGCTCCTCCTTCAACGAGACTAAAGGGCCAATCCCTCTTCATCCTACAGGTCTTAGTTTAAACATCACTTCTTCCAGGAAGCCTTCCATAGTCCCTCAACACCAGGTTAGGGGTCCCAGCTCTGGGTTCCCATGGCTCTCTGTCCCTCTCTATCAACTTATCCCTGTCCATTGTAATTTCTCTTAATTAATGCTCCATCGTCCCAGATCAACTTTCAGCTATAAACACAGGGGCTGGTCTATCTTATTCTTCATTGACTCCCCCAGGCCTGGCACAGTGCCTGGCACTTTGGGCTTCCCATAAACACCTGATGAAAGAATGAATGTCTTTAGGCAAGTCTCTCAACCTCTCTGAGCCTCAGTTTCCCCATCTATAAAATGGGGCCTAATAATACCTATTTGCAGGATTACTGTGAAGTTGCATGGAAAAGCAGCTGTTACAGTGCTTGGCACAAAGTATGTGGTGTTCAATAAACAGTCACAGATATTATTGCCTTGTCATTGTTATTAACAATTATAAAAGGAGGTACTGGCTTTTCTTCTCTTCAGTTGGCTAGAGGCTATTATTAGTGATCTTTCTAAACTACACATCTTGCTGGGTCTCTCCTGGTTCTGAAAGACCTAAAAAGTCTCGCCTCAACCTTCTTTTCCTTCCCCATCTCCCAAGACTCCTTGCCATCCCCCAATTCCAGTTGCACCAAACTGTGGACCACTCCCCACTGTGGCTTACTCCCTCTAGCTCAGCTCAGATCACCCATCCCCATTCTCAGCCTTCTGCTCACTCCTAAAGGCCCATCTTAAATGTCACTCCTCTGCCAGGCCCCACTCGGCTCCCACAGCTGGCTTTGCGTTCGTGTTGGATGAGTGACTGCCCATCTCCCCCGCTAGAAGGAGCAGGCGAGCACACACTTAGGTGCGAACCGCCAGCACCCCAGCCGTGTGTGACATGACGGATGGCTCATTCAAACTGGGGCTGTCAAACTGAATCGACAGTCTACCTGACATAACAAGCTCTGGTTCAAGGACTCCTGAACTCCCATCCCAGAGTATGCAGAAGGCCTGCTTGATGGCAAGAAGGAAGAGAGGGTCTGGTGTTCTGCTTTGGGGCATTGGCCTCCAAAAGGAATGTGCTCCAGTCCCACAGTGAGCCTGGGGTGGGGATACTGCAATCGGACAGAAGGGCAAACAGCCAGAGAAGGCTCACGTTAGGTCCCCTGGCCAGTGTCTGGTGCCGAGGGACCCACATCTCCCTCCTGATCCCCTGGCACTAGTGTAAGAGTCTATCAGAGGAAATATTCCAGCACTTAAGATCCAAGACCTTCCCAAGCCCCAGTCCTTTAACTGTTAAGACAACTTATCAGATTGAATATGAAGAAATTGACCAGAGCTGAAAAACCTGACTTGACTAAAGAATTGTCACCCACTACTGGCCCCAAGAACGAGAAGGTGGCGGTGCGGTGTCTGTGCTCATTATTTCCTGTCGCTCAGAACCTTCCTCCACCTCCCGGCTCACCTGGCTTCCTCCTACTTTGCCTTCGAGGCTTCTTCTTTGAGAAGACTCCTTCTAACTCTCAGCTGAGCTAAATGCTTTTCTCAGTACTCCCTGGGCATCTGACCTCAAATCATCTGGGTAGGATCTGACCTCCCCTCTGGGTCATGTGATTCCCCCCACTGCAGGGACCATGCTGAGTACCCCTGGCTCCTGGCATGGTGCTCCCAACACAGTAGGTGCTCAGGAACCATTTACTGAACCAAACCAAACTTCAGAGCAAAGCAGCCTTCTCTCTTGACCTAAGCCCGGTGGCAGAGTATCATGGGTTTGTCAGGATTAAACTACTAATAAGGCATAAGCGAGACTCCTCTGCATTCAATGCTGGGTGTTCTGAGAACAGAAGATGGGAGAAAGGTGCACTGTTCATGCCCAGCTCTTTCCTCAAGATAAGATGAATGGAGGGGACATGGAAATGGTCTAGTCCAGGAACTCTCTGCCTGGCCACACATTAGAGTCACCCCAGGAGCCTAACTTGAAACAGTGTTAGGTCCTGCCCTCAAAGAGACAGATGTAACCATCTGGGGTAGGGTGTGGGCATCTGTAGGTCTTACAAGCCCTCCAGGAGGTTCTCATGTGCAGCCTTGGCTGAGAACCACTAAACAGCCCACCCTCCTGGCCCTGTGCTCTGAGAGAATGAAGGTGACCCCATATACAGGGCTTACTGCCAGCACGGGACTGGAACCAGCCCCTCAGGCCCTGCCCCTTCCCAGCTGGGGACTCCCCAGGAAGCCCCAGAGCAGCGGGGCTCCTCTGGGATTAGCATGTCACTGGCCTGAGCTGCCCCTAGGGATGTGCCTCAGCAGGGGAAAGGCCACTGTGCTCCCTGGACCACAGTAAACAGCAGGAATGTTCTGTGCTCGCTTTACGGTCCAGTGTGTCCTTTCCCCTTTGCCCACAGGGCTGACCGGTGCCTTCCCAGCCCAGCAAACCAGTTACGGGAGAAAATCATTGCCCAAATTCATACTTGCCAATGATGCCTCTCTCCCACTCCAATTTCTGCTAGGTAAGTAAATACTTTCTGACCCTGAGACTGTGTTCCAGGGAAAACCCAGGTGCAGGCAGCCCAGTGTTTGAGAGCACAGGCTACGGGGGTGCAGTGTCAGTGGGGTCTCTGAGTGGGGGACCAGTAGGTGCCTACCAAGGCAACTCTCCCACTTCCCCACTTCCTCTTCCTTCGCTTAGCACACCCAGACCCTGCCAGGCCCCAAGAGGATGCATGAACCTAGGGGTTTTTTTTTACTTTTTTTTTTTTGGATAGGGTTTTGTTGCTGCGCACGGGCTTTCTCTAGTTGCGGTATGGGGGCTTCTCACTGCGGTGGCCTCTCTTGCTGCAGAGCACAGCCTCTAGGCGCACGGGCTTCAGTGGTTGTGGCACACGGGCTCAGTGGTTGTGGCACACGGGCTCAGTAGTTGTGGCTCACGGGCTCTAGAGCGCAGGCTCAGTAGCTGTGGCGCACGGGCCTAGCTGCTCCGCGGCATGTGGGATCCTCCCAGACCAGGGCTCGAACCTGTGTCCCCTGCATTGGCAGGCAGATTCTTAACCACTGCACCACCAGGGAAGTCCTGAACCGAGTTTTTGAGCACTTGCTGTATGCCTAAAACTCTCTTCTCCACCCTGTCCTGCTGTATACCCTTACTCATCTTTCAAGACTCAACCTCACCTTCTTCATTCCCGTTCCCCAGGTAGGAGGATGCTTCCCGGTGACGGTGACTGACAGAAGCAACACACATTCGGGAAGGACTCAATTTCAGTCCAGGCTGACAGAGATTACAGCAAAGTTATTTATTTATAACATGCATCTTGACTTTAGATATATCGGAATATTAAAAGTAAAAAAAAAAGTCTTAGAGCAGATGAAATAAATAGGTGTCCTTAAGTCCTGGGGACAATGGAGAAAGGAGAATCTCCTGACTGCAGCCCCTTCCTAGACCAGCAGAGAATATACTCAGGACTCCCTTGGAGACCAGAAATGAAGAAATTTGGGTGACTTTCTGGTTGATTCCGCCCCTCCCTCAATAGCTTCAGTGTAATCCCCCAGGCATTTTTTGAGCACTACCCCCAAGGGGAGGAGGTGTGTGTGCAGGGGGTACCTGTCAGCCTGGAGGTGGCCCCTGGCCTTCCTCATCCTCCATACGATGTGCATATCAATAGCACTGCAGTCAGCACCCTGTATGAGGGCTCTGTTCTCCCCGCAGGGAGGGCTAAAATCTGAAAGCTGACATGTCCATCAGAAGGGGGCTAGCTAAGGAAGAAGCAGCATGTGGATACAATGACATACGGATAGCAGTTGAGAGGAAGGAGCAAGATCTAGGCTATCAACATGGACAGAGCTCAAAAACTGCTGTAAGAAGGGAATTCCCTGGCGGTCCAGCGGTTAGGACTCGGCGCTCTCGCTGCCAAAGGCCTGGGTTCAATCCCTGGTCAGGGACCTAAGATCCCACAAACGGTGTGGCATGGCCAAAAATAAATAAATAAATAAATTGCTGTAAAAAGTAAGTTGCTGAGTAACAAGCACAGCATGACTGCATTTTTTTTTATTGCATTTTTAAAAGCACACCCAAGCACCACTCTTTTGGGTGGGTACCTTTATAGGTATGCAAGACCATTGTCTATAAATCAGAGAGGACAGTGCAGAGAGAGACCACGCCTCATTTGTTTCACCTGGGCCAGTGCAGAGCCCGATACATCATAACTGCTTAGTAACTGTGGACGGCCGCATAGGTGACCAGTGGGGCCTTGTCCTGGCATGATGGATCCCGGTGTCTCCCCGGGGTCTCCAGGGGATACCTCCAACACCGGCTCTCCCTCCCCTCCCATGGCAGCTCCAGCTAAGCCAGAACCCATAGCTCCATCTGGCTGTGGCCGCTTTGGCCTATCAGCTCCCTCCCCAGACCGAGGCTCAGCCCCCATGCTGCTCCTCTGTGCTACTGGGCACTGGGCCATGAGTGACTCAGTGGGGCTAGCTCCTCCATCCCTGGCTCCACCCTGGTAAGGTGGGGATGTTAAAGGGCACTCGTGTGTGTGCACGTGTGTGGCTGTGTGCGCATGCTGGGGGAACGGGCTGCTTTTTAGAAGCTGGGGTTGGAGCACAGGAAGCAAGCTGACTTGGCCTGGGCCATTAGCTAAACTTTCCTACTTAACAATAGGTCCTACTGTATAGCACAGGGAAATATATGCAATATCTTTCCGAATGGAAAAGAATACTTAAAAAAGAATATATATATATGTATGTATGTATATATATACATATATATACATATATATATATATGAATCACTTAGCTGTATGGCAGAAATGAACACAACATTGTAAATCAACTATACTTCAATTAAAAACAAACAAACAAAAAAACCAACAACAAAAAAACCCAAAACTTTCCTGCTTGAGTCTTGGATCGTCTGCTTCCAAATGAGCGGGTGCACTGATGAGGAGGAGGCCTGATGGATAACTTCCCATGTTGAGAGCTGAGAAAAGAAATGAACAAGGGTCCTAGAAAAGCGTCCACCTTGGCCAGGTGCGGGAGGCCTGCCAGCTTTCAGAGGGGATATGCCTTTAAGTCCCTGTCTTATTCAGCTTGAGCTGTTATAACAAAATACCAAAAACTGGGGGGCCTAAACAACAGACATTTACTTCTCACAGCTGTGGAGGCTGCGAAGTCCAAGGTCAAGGTGCCAACAGACTCAGTTCTCGGTGAGGACCCTCTTCCCGTCTTGCAGATGGCCACCTTCCTGCTGTATCCTCACATGTAGAGAGAGGGAGCGCTGGTCTCTTCCTCTTATTATAAAGACACTAATCCCCTCATGGAAGACCCTCCCTCATGACCTCATCTCAACTTAATTGCCTCCCAAAGGTCCCACCCACCTCCAAGTACCATTATATTGGGAGTTAGGGCTTCAACATATGAATTTCTGGGGGACACAAACATTCAGTCCATAACATCCTGCCCTTGGCCCTCAAAAATTCATGCAATGAATTCTTGCATGCAAAATACATTCATTCCATCCCAACAACTCCAAAAGTCTTAACTCCTTTCAGAGACTTGGGGTATGATTCATCTTAAAAGAAAATTACTCTCCAGCTGTGAACCTGTGAAACCAGGTAAGTTATGTACTTCCAAAATGCAGTGGTGGGACAAGCATGGGATAGACATTCCCACTGCAAAAAGAAGAAATCAGAAGTAAGAAGGAGTGACGGGTCCCAAGTGAGCCCAAAACCTAGCAAGGTAAATGCCGTTAGCTCTTTGGTTCAATGCTCTGCCTTTAGGACCCACTGAGACAGGGGTGCACCCTCACCCCTGCAGCTCTGCTGGGCATTTCCATGTCCCCGGGAGACTCTGCAAGGCCTCCATCTTGCCTGTTGAAACCAAGGCAATGCCCCACCCCTGTCTTTTGAAACCGAGGAGACAGCTCTGATGCTGGCTGAATTGTCCTCAGAGTCATTCTTTTCTTAGCCTGAAAAATAGTGTACACAGCTAAACAGCGATAATACAGTCAGCCCTGTAGGGTCTATCAAATCTGACAGCCTTCCCTCATTCCATTCTGTCTTCACCCTCTTCAGTTTCACTGGAGTTGTTTCTGCTGGAGTGGCTGATTAGGCCCGTGGTTCACACCCAGGCTAATCTTATCAAACAGTGTTTGGCCGCAATCTACGTCTTCTCTTCTGAACATGCTCTCTTTTTTCGTAACACAGATAGGCTGAGAATTTTCCACATCTTTAAGTTCTAGTTCCTTTTTGCTTAAGAATTCCTCCTTCAAGTCATTTCTCTCTTCTTGCATTTTACTATAAGCAGACAGGAGGGACCAAGTTGCTCCTTCGACACTGCTTAATATCTCCTCAGCTAAATATCTAATTTCTCATCACTCCCAAGCTCTACCTTCCACAGAACACTAGAACATGAACATAGCTCAGCCAAGTTCTTTGCCACTTTCTAACAAGGATCACCTTTTCTCTGTTGTCCAGTAACATGTTCCTCATTTCCATCTGAAACCTGACCAGAATGGCCCTTAGAGTCCATATTTCTAGCATGTACTTCAAAACTCTTCCGCTTCTACCCATTACTCAGTCCCAAAGCTGCTTCCACATTTCTGGGTGTTACAGCAGCACTTTACTTCTCGGTACCAATTTCTGTCTTAGCTTGGGCTGCTATCACAGAATACCATAGACTGGGTGCCTTAAACAACATAGTTCTGGAAGCTGGGACATCAAGATCAAGGTGACGGCAGATTTGGAAGACTCTCTTCCTGGCTTGCAGAGAGCTGCCATCTTGCTTCGTCCTCACATGGCAGAACGAGATAGAGAGAGGGATCTCTGGTGTCTCTTCCTCTTCTTATAAGGACACTAACCCCATCGTGGAGGCCCCACCATCATGACCTCCTCTAAACCTAACTGCCTTCCAAAGGCTCCACCTCCAAATAGCATCACATCGGGGGCTGAGGTTTCAACATGTGAATTTCAGGGGGACACAAACATTCAGTCCATAACAGTCCCGTTTATAGAGAAAAGGCCTCAAATGCAGGGTGTTTGCGTGTTTGTGTTTGTGGAGCATGCTTTCACACAGACTTCAGTGTAAATAATGAATATCTGACTTTCTGGGTGGAAGCTTTGGGCAGAGCCTGAAGAGGCAGAGAATGGAGGGAGCTGGTGAGGGGGAGAAGGCCCCCTCTACATCATCAGTGCTGGCGTGGAAGCACAGGCCCCCATCAGGCAGGTGCACACCCACTCACTATCCTTAAGGGGTAGACTCTGGCTGGCACTGGACAAGCGCTGGGAATCTGTCTTCCTGGAGTTTACAGCTTTGCAGGAGTCACTATTCAATGGAGAACTGCAAAACTTTGACCCTTCCTCCTGGTTTTGCATGTGCTCCCTCTTTACCTAGGACGCGCTGTGTTCCCTCTGCCCCTTCCCCTGGCTGCTCCTGTCCATCTGTCAGTGGGTAGGTGCAGCTCCCTTTGGGAGGCTTGGCCTCATTCCCCTGAGCCTCGAGGGCTTCCAGAACTTTGGCACTTCCTGCCTCTCAGGACTCGCCGCTCCAAGCCGGCACTCTTGTCTGCTCGTCTGAGGACAGGACTGTGAACCATGGTAGCCCCAGTACGACTGTGGCCTGCTTCCTGGAAGCAGAGGGTGCCACGAATGAGTGAGTGAATAGATGAAGCATACACTGTGGTGAATCGTTGGTCCTTGAATGCCTGGGACAGCTGTACAGATGTTGCATGAAAATGCCTGATTGGAAACACATGTTGAAGGGTTGAAAAATGATAGAAAAGGTCACTGCAAGGCCAAACACACCCACCCACCTGATGGACTAGCTGGCTATTCCTTGCTCCACAGACAGCCAGAGGCACATGCCCCCCTCCCAGTCCTTTTGGGTTTCTGAGATCTGCAGCTGGGCTCTAGCTAGAGAGGCGTTAAGGTCAAGCGTGCTAGATTGCCCAGGGTTAAATCCCAACTCCGCCACGGCCTAGCTGGTGACGGCTGTGCATCAGTTTCCTCACTTGTGAAACAGGGATGAGAGTGGCACTTTTTTCGTAGGGTTGCTCCGAGGATTCAATGAAAGAAGTGTTGTCAAGCCCCGGGGGCAGTGAGCGCAAACGTGCTTAGTAAGCACCGCCCCTTACTATAGACCCTCCCACCGCCAGTGGCCCGGCACTGGTCAGTCTCCACACTTCAGATGACTAATCTGTAAAATGAGAATGGTCATAAGGATCACGATTAAATGAGAAAGCAGAACTGCATTCAAATCTGTGGTTTGGGTCCATGGTAGTCTGTGGGGCTGTGCGTTACCTGCAGACTCACCAAGCCGGGGGATTCCGGGGACAGCCCATCCAAACCCTCCGCTCCGGGCAGAGGAGTGAGGACCACCGCCGGCCTGAGGGATTCTGGCCCCAACACCCAACCCAAACCTCTACAACCCTTCCTCTTCGAGACAGTCTGCTGGGGGTTCCTCTGAGAGGTGGGGAGGCCTACAGCACCAGGGACCAGCGCCGGGGACCGGGGAAGGCGCAGGAAAGAGAGGGGGAGGGTCCCCGCAGTAGGGGGCGGGGCCCGTGTGCCCTGGGGGTCGCGGATGCCTGGGCTGCAGTCTGGTTATTCCAGGAAAAAGAAATAAAAAATGCTGCAGAGGAGGCGGCCACCGGGCCGCGCCGGTTATCTTCCGGGCGCCTTCCGGCTCTGATAACGCCCGGGGCGGGGCGCGTACCCAGAGTGACCCGGGAGCCGGTCTGGGGGATCCTCGCCGGGCCGGGTCCCCGCTCCAGGCCGCGCCCAGCCCCGCGGAAAGCTGTGGCTCGCCCCGCGCCCCCCGCCCCCCGCCCGGTCCGGCCCTTGCTTACTCTGCAGACAGCGGGCAGCGGCCAAGCAGAGGGCGAAGACTCCCAGCGAGAGGCCGTGGCTCTTCCTCCTCCGGCTCGGCAGAGGCCTCATGAGCAAGCCCCGCGCGCCGCCGGCCCGGCATTGGCGTCCCGGGCGGCGCGGCGCGGCGCGGCGCAGCCCCGGCTGTGCGCTCACGTGGCAGCCGCTGCAGCTCCTGGCAGCCCGCCCGCCCGCTCCTCCTCCGCCGCTGCCTCCTGCCTGTCCTGTGAGGCCAGATGCAGATGAGCTGGTGTACTCTGGTTGAACCAGTTCCCAAGAAGTGGAGAAGGAAGAGGAGACGGGCGGGAGGGAGGGAGGGAGAGAGAGAGAGAGAGGAAGCAGTTGGAATGCACACACTCAGAGGTAAATAATAGCAAAAAATGAGTAGTCTCCTTCCGTTCACACCCACTTGACTGGTGTTGATTCAAGATTCAGCTGGATGCTGGGTGGCAGAAGGAAGGGAAGGTATTAGCTGTTGCCTGAGGACCAAGAGGGACCATCTAATGGTTCCATGTGAAATGAGAAGGCTTTCAGGTAGGTGAAATGACAGCCTAGGGTGAGAGGGGTGAGAAGAGGACAAGGGAGCCTCAGGCTGCTCGGGGTGGAGCCACTGGACAGTGATGATAGCTATCCACCATGTACCATCCAGCCATCTAAACACCATCCATCCACCCATCCATGCATCCACCCACCCAACCATCCATCCATCTATACATCCATCCACCATCCATCCACCATCCATCCACCCATCTATCCATCTACCATCCACCATTCTTCCATCCACTATCTACCCACCCCCCATCCACACCTCCATTCATCCATGCATACAAGATGTGTTCACTGAGAGCCTACTTATCTGCACAGGGCCTGACACGTGGTAGACAGTCATAAAATATTGGTGGATTGAAGCTGGGCACTGTGCTAAAGGTTGGGGATACACCTATGAATAAGATAGAAGTCTTTAAAAATCCTAGTGAGGGGTAGGGCTGGAAAAACAAGCAATTGCTGTACAGTGCATATGTCTCTTTGATAAGGGAGGCCCGGTATGCTATGGGGACTCAGGGCAAGAGTAATTAACCCTGGGGAGGGAGAGTACAGGGTGGAGGAGAAATTAGTATTGATCCCAGCTAGTCATGAAATTCAACTCCAGTTTGTTAAAACTAGATTTTCTAGCCTTCTTTGCAGCTGGGGGTAGCAGAGTTGTCCAGTGCTGGCCAGTGATGTTAAGGGAAGTCTTCTTGGGGTGTTTCTGGGAAAGTTTTTGCTTTTTTTTATTTTAATTAATTAATTAATTAAATTATTTTTATTTTTGGCTGCATTGGGTCTTCGTTGCTGCACGCGGGCTTTCTCTAGTTGTGGCAAGCGGGGGCTACTCGTTGCAGTGGGCAGGCTTCGCATTGCGGTGGCTTCTCTTCTTGAGGAGCATGGGCTCTAGGTGCACGGGCTTCAGTAGTTGTGGCACGTGGGCTCAGTAGTTGTGGCTCGCGGGCTCTAGAGCACAGACGCAGTAGTTGTGGTGCACGGGCTTAGTTGCTCCGTGGCATGTGGGATCTTCCCAGACCAGGGCTCGAACCCATGTCCCCTGCATTGGTAGGTGGATTCTTAACCATTGTGCCACCAGGAAAGTCCCTGCTTTCTTGATAAAAGTGACAGATAAGGCTAGGGCTGCCCCTCTCCCTTTCTTCCTGCCTTGAAGACATCATAACGTTTAGGTCTGTGGCACCTATCTTGTATCCATGAAGTTACATGGATGAGGACGAAAGCCATCATGCCAAGTAGGATGATGGAGCAGAAAGATGGAAAGATAGAAGACCATGGCAGTCCGGCACACTTTCCTGTCTCCTTCTTCTGGTTCCTAAGGGGGACTCCTTGCCAATTTCATGTGTTCTTGGTGAGGTTGACAGTAGTGGTACCCTGCCGACCGCCCCTGGGTGAGCTTGTGAGCCAGGCCGACCAATCAGAGTACACTTTTCACCAGCCAAAGTGTTTGGTTCAGGGATGGTTGGACAGGGCCCTCAGAGTCTTCCCTGGGAATGATATGTGGTCATTGTTGGGATTGCTAAAATGAGAAGATATGAACCTGGGAATACTGGGAATATTGGAAAGGCCCTGAATTAAGCATGAAGCCAGATGGTACAAACTAAGCTGGGAGCTGAGAAGAGAGATAGAGCCCTCATGACACGGATTGAGCTCTGGGATTCTGCACACTAGCCTTTGCCAGTTATGAGCAAATAAATACCCTCTTTTGCCTCAAAAAATTAAAAAGTTGGATTTCTCTGACATAAAATTGAGAAAGTCCTGACGCATACAAGGGGTCTTCTTGACAGTTTTCTGTTTTTTTTTTTTAATTCCATGTAAGGGGATTCAGGAATCACTTGCATTCATTTATTTATTCATCAAACTGTCATAACATCTGACCCCGTACCAGGCTACATGCTAGGCCCTGCAGCTCCAAAGATGAATAACTAACTCATGGCTCCTGGTACCAAGAAACTCACAAAGTAGACAGCATGATCCAGATTGAGAAAGGCCTCCAGGTATATGGGCTCTTCCTGCTGAGGCCGAGATGAGAGCAAACTGGCTGTTTTCCTCACTGCCATGTACCTGGCACCTGGCACATGAATTAGAAAAACTGTAGTCTGAGAGATGTTAAGAGAGCAGGAAAAATTTCATGAGATCAAGAGCTGATAAAGGCTAAAGTGACTCAGTGATGCTCTGAGTTCCTGTCCTGCCTCTGTCACCCACCAGCTCTCTGGCCTTGGAGAAGTAACATCAACTCTCTGGACCTCTGAGGGGGTTGGGCTGTATCAGAAATGCTCAACCCTGTCTGCACATTAGAAAAAAAGCACCGCAGCCTGGGCCTCACTCCAGTTCAACTAAATCATATTTTCTGGGGTGGGGCCCTAGCATTAGTGTTTTTTGAAAGCTCACTGGATAATTCTAATGTGCTGCCAGAATGGACAAACACTGCTCTGGGCTAGTTAGAAGCTTCTTGTGTCATATTCAAATGATACTTTGATCTGAGTTTATGGAAGCCTTTATATAGAGTAGGATTTCATAGAGGAGAGGAGGGAGATAGCATGAGTTCATTTAAGCCCTGATTATATTTACTATTTCATTTGTTCATTCTCTCCTACCTTCCTCCCTCCTTCCGTTCCCTTCCTTTCCTTCCTTCTTTTCTTCCTACAACTTTTAGTTAAGTGCCTACAAGATCCCAGGCATGGCAGTAGTCTGGTTGGGGCAGAGAGGGAGGAATAGGGAGAAAAACTAGAAAAGCATGTTGGGACTAAGATTTGAGGGGTCTGTATACTGATACTGAGGATGCTTGTTTTTGCTATAAGGGTATAATTCAAGATTCATACTGAGTATGAAATGTAGGCTTCTCCTTTGAAATCTTTGACATAAACTATCGCCCTCAGGTATTTGGTACCTATTCTCACCAATCAACCACTTGGTTAAAAAAAAACATCCACCAGTGTTTATTTTCTCAAAACCTTAGGAGCCATTCTTCACTTCCAGAAGAAGAAAATGATGTGTGTTTATAGCGATCTAGCTTTATGACAGCCATATATATCCCCATATAATTCTCATGTTCAAGGACAGCCCTGATTTTAAATATGCTCTTCCAGTGAGACCATATATCTTGGTGTTCAGTTTGGCAAAATTGATGACCACATTTAGATAACCTGTAAGTTCTTGGGCTTTTTTTTTGTCTCTCTTGAAAATATGCTTGTAGTTTATTATGTGTGTGTGTATGGTATTAGGGTGCCAGACAGGTGGTTGAAGTGGGAGGGGATTGTGTTGAATGTTACAGTATGAAAGACCTATACAAATCTTTGTTAAAATTGGTTCCTTTGAGCCAGGCTTTTATGATGCCATACAGTGCCCTAAGTCTCTTAAGCTGAGCTGGTGTGTGTTCCCCGTGTCACTCTGGGACCATATGGAGGCCAAGCCTGCTAAGGGGGAGATCCAAAATGGCAATTCTCTTTCTACCTTGGACTTGGCTGGTCCAAACTGCCTGTACCGCGCAGCCTGGGTGTAGCCTCTGTGAGCAGGAGTTGTGGTGATGAAGCAGGCAAGCCTTATCCCCTACTAGCCTACGGTTACCTTAAGGGTAAGTGCAGGTGCTATTCTCTTAATATCCCTTCTGCATGATGATAGTGATTCTGGGCAGAACATTGGATAAGAGCTCTGGCTCTGGAGTCTGACAGACCCAGGAAAAGCCCAGCGCTTCCACTCCTAGCTGTGTGACCTTAGGCAAGCTACTTAACATTCCTTTACAGCAGTTTTTTCTCTGAAAAGTGGGATTCTGATATTACTACTTAGTAATGCTGCTGGGAGGGTCAAATAAGACACAGGTGTGAAGTGGGATGGTTGCACGGGAACCCCTGATCCACGTCAGTTATTATCACAGCGTCCAGCTCAGCGTCTTGTATAATAGGTGCGCAGCAATTGAATACATTTCCCTGGTGGATTCATGCCTTTTTAGTCTTGGACGCTAAGACTACACTTCTAAAGGGCAGAGACCATTTCTTTCAGATCTTCTATGGGCTGTCTCTTCCTGCACAGCGCCCGGCATGTAGAAGGTGTTCAGTAAATATTCAGTGGGGGCAGTGTGGTGGATGGCAAAAGTCTAACCTGAATCCTGGTCTTAGCTGTTCCATTATGGAAATGATTTAATATCTCTGGGTCTCCGTTTCTTCATTGGTAAAAATGAGGAGTTAGTCACTGAATGTATGGTTTGGAGCAGATGCCAGGTGCTTGATCCCAGAATATGGTCTGCAGGAGATTTTCAGTCAAACGCAACAAAACTAAAATAAAAATTAGAAAAACAAATAACAGTTTTCCTGAATTCGCTGGCATTTGTGAGCTGGTTGGCCAGCAGGATCTGACATGACCATTAGGGACCCAGATGGGCTGGGTATCCCATGTACAAGATGGGAATTGAGCTATTCAAGTCTAATTTCAATAAAAGTCAATGAAAAAGTCTCAAAGGCAGGGCACTGTGAAGGAAATTGTAATAGGTACGATAAAAGCTTATGAGACATATTTTTAAAAATTAATTAATTAATTTTATTTTTGGCTGCTTTGGGTCTTCGTTGCTGAGCGTGGGCTTTCTCTAGTTGCGGTGAGCGGGGGCTACTCTTTGTTGCAGTGCGCGGGCTTCTCATTGCGGTGGCTTCTCTTGTTGCGAAGCACGGGCTCTAGGCGCGCGGCCTTCAGTAGTTGTGGCACGCGGGCTCCGTAGTTGTGGCTCACGGGCTCTAGCGCGCAGGCTCAGTAGTTGTGGCACACGACCTAAGTTGCTTGGCGGCATGTGGGATCTTCCCAGATCAGGGCCCGAACCCGTGTCCCTTGCATTGGCAGGCGGATTCTTAACCACTGCGCCACCAGGAAAGCCTTATGAGACATATTTTAAAATCACGGTTTACCACTGTACTCAAAAAAAATTAAGGTTAACTATATGCCACACAGAATTTTCTGATCCCATGGACCATTACTGAAAACACTGGTTGTAGCAGTGGTCTGCTTGAGCAGGGAAGAGTATTCTGTCACTGACATTGTTTAGAATTGCCGGTGCATGGTGGTCATGAAATTTCTTAAGTGGGTCTTACTCTTATTTTTAAGTTCTTTTTAGACACTGCACCTCCTCATTGCATCAGGGACCAGATGCCCCCTGCCCTTGGCTTGCCGTGGGTTGACAATATTTGGGTGCCCTTGGACTAGATCTCTTACTGCTTGAACATCATTACATTCTCAGCACAAATTTCATTCTGTTCGAGAGACCTAAAGTAGCCCTGCCCTACCAACCTGCACAGTCACTATTCCATGTTTTAAAATCAACTTGACTGGGGCTTAATTAATGTGCAGGAAACTGTATCCATTTAAAATGTGCAGTTTGATGGCTTTCGTTATATGTATACACCCATGAAACAGCCACCACAATCAGGAAACAGAGTATTTCCTTCACTCCAGAAGTTTCCTCTGGGCAGTCAGCCCATCCTTCTCTCTGCCCTCAGCCCTAGGCAACCACTGGATTGTTTTTTGTCAATATAGATTCATTTGCATTCTCTAGAATGATATAAATAGAATCATACAGCATGTAGTATTTTGCATGTGCTTTTTTTCGCCCAGCATAATGCTTTTGAGATTCATCCACGTTGTTACGTGTATCAGAATTTCATTCCCTGCTATTCCATTGTATGGATATATTACTGCCATTTGTGTATTCATTCTCCTGTTGATGAACATTTGGGTCATTTTCCGTTTTTGCCTATTGACGTCAGTCTGTTTCATTGTTTTCATTGCATTGTCACTGTCTGAAATTTTCTTCATCTGTTTGGTTGTTTTGGGCTCCCCTCTTTTCCCTAAAACAAACAGGACCTCATCTTCTAGTTCTTCACTTTCTCTGCAGTGCCTGACACATCATGGGAGCTCAGAATTGAATAATGCCAGGAATTTAATGTTGGGCTGTACTTGGAGCATTCCTGAGTTCAAATACCTCCTGCACTATTAACTTTGTGACCTTGGCAAATTGCCTCACATCTCTGAATTTCAGTTACTTCATCTGTAAATTGAACATTGTCATACTATCTCACAAGTATGCTGTGAATATAAAAGTAGATTTATTATTATTTTTTTCAAATAAATTTATTTATTTATTTTTGGCCGCGTTGGGTCTTCCTTGCTGAGCGCGGGCTTTCTCTAGTTGTGGCGAGCGGGGGCTACTCTTCGTTGCAGTGCACGAACTTCTTATTGCGGTGGCTTCTCTTGTTGCAAAGCACGGGCTCTAGGTGGGCAGGCTTCAGTAGTGGTGGCTCGCGGGCTCTAGAGCGCAGGCTCAGTAGTTGTGACGCATGGGCTTAGTTGCTCTGCGGCCTGTGGGATCTTCCCGGACCAGGGCTCGAACCTGTGTCCCCTGCATTGGCAGGCGGATTCTTAACCCCTGCACCACCAGGGAAGCCCTAAAGGTAGATTATTAAACATGGAAAGTCAGTGCTGTCCTAAGTGTCTTATGAGTAATAATTCATGTAATTCGTTAATCAGTTCATCTACCCCATGAGGAAAGTACTATTATTATCATTCTGACCATTTCACAGATAAGAAAATGGAGGCAGGAGTTAGTAAGAGCAGAGCTTCACTTGTACCCAGCTGTTTAGCTTATGAGACTGTTCTCCCCATCGCTGTTATTCTGCTTCTCTAGGCTAGTAAACCAGATAACATGTGAATTGCCCAGCACAGTACCTGACAAATGATACCTTCACAGTAAATATTCGTTTCCTTCTTCCTTAGGTATAAAGTCACAGAGCAAGATGCCAAACATCCCACCATTTACCTATCATTTCAGGACCATATGTGCAAAATTGCAGCAGGTAAAATTCAATAGAATTTTGTAGACTGTGATACACTGCATTATTTTCATCCTCTTGACATTTTAGTTTCTTGTGTTGAGACATGATTTAAGTACTGGGAAGGATAATAAGTTTGTTAAGTAGATCAGTTTGATTACATATTTTTCCAGTACATTGATTGTGAATTTTTGTTCATAATTTGGCCCAGAAGGAGACTCTCTAGGCCCTTTTAAGGCAATCTGGGAGCTGGCCTGAGAGTGGGGTCTGATCCTGAGGGTATCCAGGTTAGCATTGTAAGCAAGTCACAAAGAACCACAGGAAACCAATCAATGTTAAATGATCAGCCAGGAGCCAGTGCCAAGCCTCAGGGAGGGAACAGCTATTTTCTTTTTTTTTCTTTCTTCCAGTTTTATTGAGATATAATTGACATACAGCACAGTATAAGTTTAAGGTGTACAGCATAATGATTTGACTTATATACATCCATGAAATGATTACCATAATAAGTTTAGTGAACATCCATCATTTCATATAGATATAAAATTAAAGAAAAAGAAAAAAATATTTTTTCCTTGTGATGAGAACTCTTAGGATTTCCTCTCTTAACAGCTTTCATACATAACATAAAGCAGTTAATTATATTAATGATGTTGTACGTTTCATCTCTAGCACTTACTTGTCTTATAATGAGAAGTTTGTACGTTTTATTTTTGTTTTTTTTTGCGGTACGCGGGCCTCTCACTGCTGTGGCCTCTCCCATTGCGGAGCACAGGCTCCGGACGCGCAGGCTTAGCGGCCATGGCTCACGGGCCCAGCCGCTCTGCGGCATGTGGGATCTTCCCGGACCGGGGCACGAACCTGTGTCCCCTGCATTGGCAGGCGGACTCTCAACCACTGCGCCACCAGGGAAGCCCTGCCCTATTCTTTTCTTATTGAAATATAGTTGATTTACAATGTTGTGTTAATTTCTGCTGTACAGCAAAGTGATTCAATTATACATATATACAAATTCTTTTTTTTAATATCCTTTTCCATTATGGTTTATCATAGGATATTGATTATAGTTTCCTGTGCTATACAGTAGGACCTTGTTGTTTATCCACTCTATATATAATAGCTTACATCTTACTTTTGCCATATTCTGTTCATTAGAAACAAGCCACTGGGTCCAGCCCGCACTCAAAAAGGGGAGAAGTACACAAGGACGTGCCTGCCTAGCAGGAGGTGGGGATCATTGGGGGCTATTTTGGAAGGCTGCCCACCCCACCACCCAGGTGATTCCAATATGTACCAGGGTTGAGAAACATTGCTCTAGAACAAGGATGTAAAGAAGCCCACCCCTTATCTCAGCTTGATTAAAGAGTAGTGAATCTAGAGTGATGAAAGTGATTATGAGGCTATATCTGGGCTCCATGGGAGCGGTGTGGTAGTTGAATAGTAACATCTGCCAAGGTCAAGGGATGTAGTGGGCTATGCCATCCCTAGTCTACACTCTGCCAACCCAAATATAGACTTTGGGGGTAATCTAAAAACTCTCTCCAGTCTCCTCCAGTCCTCCAACAACAATAATTTTTTTTTAACTTGTTTGCAACATCAATCGTTCTAAGCCCAGTTGTATTTCTTTCCTCCTAATACTGTATACAATAGCTAATACCTCTTGAGGACTTACTAAATGCAAGGCACGTGTCTAAGTGCTCTATATTTATTACCCCATTAAACCTCACCACAACCCTAGAGGCAAATTACTATTAACATCTCCATCATTTCCAGTGAGGAAATTGAAGCAGAGAAAGGTTAAGTAACCTGCCTGGGTCCCACAACTAGTAAATGGTGGAACTGAGAGTCAAACTTAACTGGTCTGCTCTTAAACCACTAATTTAATGTAAAAAAATCTTCAGTACCTACACATTTCCGTTTATGTTTGTCATGACATTGCCATTAATAGTAGTGAAAAAATGGAAACAACATACCTGTCCAATAATAGGGAAACGGTGGCACAAATTATGGTACATCTCTAGGATGATCTATTATATTCATTAAACGGGATGCTTTTCAACAGATTTTAAAGATGTGGGAAAATGCACAAAATGATGTTAAAATGATGTATATATCATTTAACCTCAGTTATGAAAATATATTTGTATATGAATAGAAAAAAAAGAAAATATAGCAGTATTTTTTTGTGGATTATGTAATTATGGGTGATTTTAAAAACGAACATAGTTTACGTACAATAGAATATTAAGTGTCCAGTTCAATAAATTTTGATAACTGTATACACTTGTATAAATGTCATCCAAAATGAGAGAACATTTCCATTATCTGAGAAGGTTCCTTCTCCAGTTAATCTCCCTTCTGCCCTTGCCCTCTTGTCAGTACTACGCCACCACCCTCCTCATTTTTATCACAGTAGGTTAGTTTTAATGACATGAAAAAAACCTCTGCCCTCTCCTTCAGAGTCTCACAAAGTTGCAATCAAAATCAGCTGGAGCAATTTGTCTATTTTTTAATTTCATATAAATGGAATCATATTCTTTTGTGTTTGGCTTCTTTCACTCAACATAACGTTTTGGAGATTTGTCATTATGTTACGTGTTTGTTCCTTTTCATTGCTGAGTAGTATTCCATTGTATGAATATACCATGATTATTTATCCACTTTCTTATTGATGGACATTTGGGTATTTTCCAGATTGTGGCCATTATGAATCAGTTTGCTATGATTATGTTTTGTCTTTATGTGATCATAGTTTTTCACTTCTCTTGGGTTTATACCAAAGAGTGCAATTGCTGGGTCATAGAGCAGATGTACATTGCACTTTATGAGAAAAGAAAAAGATAGTTTTCCAAGGTGGTTGCACCATTTTACATTTTACTTCCACCAGCAGCGTATGAAAGTTCCATTGTTTGTACATCCTTGCCAACAACTGGTCAAGTCAAATTTTTATCCAGTCTTGTGCGTGCGAAATGATATTGTGTTTGATTTTGGAAGGAGAAAACCCTCTTTAACCTGGTTTCAAGGTTGTCTCATAGATAATTTCAAATACCATCCCAGGCTCTTCTGCTTACCCCCTCTATGTGTTCTGTGTCCTATTAGAATTGGACTTTTCTTGTGCCCTAAACCATGCTTTCCTGCCTCTGTAGTGGTTGCAAGATTGAGGGCGAGAGGGTTAGAAATGTAGAGGGAGCGGAGAAAGAGGAAAACAGGGAAAGAGAGACAGAGGCAGACGTATACAAAAGACAGAAAGAGGCAAGGTGGCAGAGAGATGGGATTAGACAAAGGTGAGAAAAATAAAGAGCAAAGGAAAGGAGGTAGGCACCAGATAAAGGAGGAGGGGCACAATGGGACAGCAGGAAAAGTGATAAGGAAAGAGAGTAAGAAGAAGTGTGCATGAGGGGAGGGGACAAAAAAAGAAAGTGAAGCGAGACAAGGAAGGGAAGGGAGGATGGAGATGGGAGACGGAGGAAGGGAGGAGACAAAGGGAAAAAGAGAAGCAAAATCTTTCCCACACCACCCATCCAGTGGGCTGCCTTGGATTGTCCCAGCCCTGGAGGGAAGCTCATTTGCCAGCGAGATCTGTCTCTGCTCCTGGTGGGCTGATGCCCAGGAAGCAGCGCTGAGTCGTGCTGAGAGCATCCCTCATTAATATCAGAGGCCCCAGCCAGCTCTAATGGCCCCTGAGCCTCGTGAGCCGCAGAGGGACCAGAGAGCTTACATGTTGGTTGGGCAGATGCCAGGCTGTGCTCACAGAGAGGATACTACCCTGGGCTAACCTGGGGTCTGATGCCAGGCCAGGGCCTTGAGACTTCTGAGTCATCTGGAAGGCAAACAGTAGTTCCTTTGGAGTGATGGAAACATGGGGAGTCCAGTTCCCTCTCCTGGGTCTGACTAGGGTGACAAGCAGCCCCCATGAGTATAGTTAACGGTCAGAGAGAAGCAGCTCATGGCAACCGTGTCATTTGAGTCAGTCCTGTGGGTACATTTGGTCAGTTAACAGAAACTGAATCTTGCCCAAATCTCACCTGTCCTCAAATAGCTCACAGTGTAGTCAGAAAGAGGTGACAGTCAACAAAATTATTAAGACTTAAATATGTCCTATAAGAGATAAATATGGTAGTAACTCCTTTCAAGTCTCAAAAGCTCAGTAAAGATTTATTTATATAATGAATAAATGAATGTTCAACCCGTGTATCCAGTAGCACCGAGGAAGAAGGGTTATTTTTTTATTTTTTGCGGTACGCGGGCCTCTCACTGTTGTGGCTTCTCCTGTTGTGGAGCACAGGCTCCGGACGCGCAGGCTCAGCGGCCATGGCTCACGGGCCCAGCCGCTCCGCGGCATGTGGGATCCTCCCGGACCGGGGCACGAACCCGTGTCCCCTGCATCGGCAGACGGATTCCCAACCACTGCGCCACCAGGGAAGCCCGGAAGAAGGGTTATTGATGAGCTAATCCTTTGCACAGGATTGGACACATGATGGATGCCCCAATTCAGCTTTATTAAATGAATGGCTGGTTCCATTTTACTGCAGGGGAAAATGCGATACTTCTCAGGAAAGCAGCACTCTAGACTGCTGTCACTCACTAGTACTTTAATATGTCCATTTTTGCTGATATTTACAAATCACATTAGCTCCCTTAAAACTCGTATCCATTCTGTGAGTTGAGCACGGCTGGAATCACCACCTGCATTTACAGATGAAGAAATCGAGGACCAGACAGGCTGGGTGTTGCCCGTTGAAGTCCTAAAGCCACATCTGGAGTGCAGGGCTCCTAATACCTCAGCCAGTTCTCTTTCTCCACTCCGTGTGGCCATCCTCATGTTCAGTTACAGCTAATGGAAGGGGAGGTCTGATGCCACTGGGGCTTTGGGGGGGAGGATTATAGTGGTAGAGGTGGGGACTCTGTGCTGGCACTAAGGGAGTGGCTCTATAGAAATGATCTCATGTAACTATCACAACAGCCTTATGAGATGGGAATTGTTATTTAATTAATTTATTTATGGCTGAGCACAGCACGTGGCTTGCAGGATCCTAGTTTCCCTACCAGGGATTGAACCTGGGCCACCACAGTGAATGCGCTGAGTCCTAACCAGTGGACCAGGGAATTCCGCAGTGCCCCACTCCCCCTTATTTTAGACTTAAGGAAATATAGGTTCAGAAATATCAAGTAACTTGTCCAAGGTCAGAGCTGGAATTCAAACTAGATCTGTTGTACTTTGAAGTTCACATTTTTTCCACTGCATCATGGTTACTCGAGGTGATTTTGGAAAGAGATGAGCAAAGTGATAACATCGAAGTTTCTGAGACTCTTCAGCAAATTACAGTTCCTCTGGCATGGGGTGGGAATCGAAGGGTGCAAATTGTGCGTCTCCAGGCCTCAGGGGCACTTTGGGATTTCCTCCCTGTGGGATGAACACACTGGATTTTATTTGGCTCCCCCGTTCCCCGCTCCAGCGATAGAAAGAGTAAACAGTCCTCATTAGCTGGGGTAGCTGGGCTTCCTTGCAA
The DNA here is from genome assembly GCF_949774975.1 of Lagenorhynchus albirostris. NCBI lineage: Eukaryota > Metazoa > Chordata > Mammalia > Artiodactyla > Delphinidae > Lagenorhynchus > Lagenorhynchus albirostris. The sequence continues at coordinate 69,417,109 of NC_083103.1, forward strand.
ATTTAGGCACAAACCAACCAATCAAGTTTAAGTGGGACAGAGGAGGGGAAGGGTTTGAGGGGAAAGGAAATTACCCATAATTCTCTGAGGTAGATTACGTCACGCCTGCAACCAGCCTGGGGAATTTCAGTGCCTGTGAGGGTGGCCCAGCCTCTCTGCTCAACTTTCTCCCCTTCCCTCCATCTGCTTCAGTCCCCACCCCCAGGGCCCATCTCCAACTCTGCTGTTACCAAGAGCAACTCTACCTCAGACATCTTAAACGGCTTTCTTATCGTCTCCTTCCCACTCCCATTTTAATACTTACAGAAACCTCCAGAGCCTGGGGTCTGGGCCCTGATCTGTCTGTTACACTTCATTCTGTTTGTCAGTGTGTATTAATAGTCAGGGCTTTTCCAGTGGCAAATGGTAGGTACCCATTTTACACTTGCTCAGAGAGAAAGAGTTTTGCTGGCTTTTTAACTGGGAAGGACAGGGGTACGATATCTAGGGTCAGAGGAGCTTGTCAGACTCAGGGTCCCTGTACAACTGTTCGGCTTGTATACTGCACAAGGGCACCACATCTAAGGGGGGGCCATTCCCATGGCATTGTATGTGAAATACATGCCATTCACATACGATGTGAATGAGGTCAGAGCTCACCTACCACATGAGGTAGGTGGGACAGTTTCAGCTGAGTCCTGGAGCAGTGAGGGAGAATCCCCTCTTTAATAAAGCCACGTTGGCATACGAAGCCCTAAACAGGCTCAGGAGATATGTTCACACAGGTGCAACCGTGCATGTCCCAACCACTTCCTGCCTCCCCTAAGACTGCTTCTCTCACCTGCGGCTCTCAGAGACACGTTCCTGTCCCCCTGCCCTCCAACTCCAGCCTTCCTCAGAGGGCAGGATGGCCACTGGGGCTAGAACGTTCCTTCATGGTTACTGAACATGGCAGAGGGCATAGCCGCCTCTGTTTCTATTTCCAGGGCCCATGACTTATGGTTGTTCAGGTTTACTCTGATATATATGTATATATGGGATATATATGGAATATATAATGATATATATGTGTATATATGTGGATGTGTGTGTGTGTGTGTATACACACACACACACACACACACACACACACACACATACATACATATATTTTTTCTTTTTTTTTTGCCGAGTGCTGTGCAGCATGCAGGATCTTAGTTCCCTGACCAGGGATTGAACCTGGGCTCACAGCAGTGAAAGCGCTGAGTGCTAACTGCTGGACTGCCAGGGAATTCCCTGTACCCTGATATATTAACATAGAGCTTTTTAAACTTGAGGCAAAGGTGCTTTTCCCTAAGTCACACAAAGGTGTTATATAGGCTGGGATGACCCTGGCCAGTGTTTTCATTTCTATAAGGAGGCCCAACAGGCTTTAAGTAGGGGTATGACCCATTCATAGAGTTCCAAATTGCAATAGGTGTCACTGATTTCTGTATGCCCACCTTCAGACTATCAGGTTCCAGAGTGGTCTTTCTAATGTACAAATCCAATGATATTGCATGAATGAATGAATGAATCAAAAGAGTTATTCAGGAGCAAAGAGAAAGGTGGTCAAGCTGCACTGAGGATCCAGCTGAGATGAGAAATCATGAATTTGCAGACCCACCAGCTTGCACTGCTGTGTCATGTTCTCCAGCAACAGACCAGCAGAAAAGACAGATGTGTAAGATGGAGACAGAGTCAGAATTTTGCCATGTCAGACTCGAGGGTGAAGGGTGCTGGTGAGAGAGTAATTCTGATGACTCACCACAGTGGTGAAGGTTGCGTAAGAAGGAGCATAGCACAGTGCTTTCATCTCTCAGCTCTGCTCTGTCATTCCCTGCTGTTGTAGAGAGGGCTCCTCTGTGTGGTGAAGATGGTTGTGGTGAGCCCTAGACTTTAATCCTTCCAGTATAATTCTACAGGCAAAAGGCTGGCTTCCAGCTAGTCCCAGTTGCAGTGCTGGGAAGAGCACTAATTGGCCTGCTGTGGGTCACATGACCATATTGGGGCCTATCGTGGTCGTGGGAGAGGAGTGGAGTACTCTGATTGGCCAGCCCTGGATCACATGTCAGGAAAGTGGGTGTGTCTTACTAGAAGACTGGGGGTGGGGGGGATGGGACGACACACACTCACCAGTGAGTAAAATTGGTAACTGTCATTCCCATCTTCTCATCATTCAACAAAAATGTACTGAGCACCCACCATGTACCAGGCACTGTGCTATGCTCCTTTTTTTTTTTTTACAGTGACGTCTCAACTTTTATTGGCCTCCTGCTCCCCAGGGCACCCTGCTTCTGCTAACTCAATGCCTCAGAACTTTGGTGTCTGAGGTCTCAGATACCACTTTGCCGTCCACAAGCCTGAGGGTGGTGGTCTTCTAGATGGTTTGCATGGAGTTGCTGCTGTCTACGGTGTCACCAAGACTGAAGTCCTCCCCATCTTCCAGCAGGCGGCGGTAGGTGTTGATCTCAGCCTCCAGGTTGACCTTGATGTTCAGCAGGGCCTTGTACTCCTAGGTCTGGCGTTGCCCCTCTGCTCAGGTCTGGGCCAGCTCCGACTCCAGGTGCAGGAGGACCCCATTGAGCTGTTTCATCTGCATGGCATAGCGGGCCTCCACTTCCCTCAGGCTGTTCTCCAGGCTGGCCTTCAGATTTCTCATGGAGTCCAGGTAGATCTCCAGGGACTGGACGGTGCGTCTCAGCTCCGTGAGTGTCATCTCAGCAGCTCCTATCTCAGCGGTCTGAGAGGTGACCACTGTGGTGCTCTCCTCAGTCTGCTGGGACCAGTACTTGCCCAGCTCCTCTCGGTTCTTCTGAGCCAGCTTGTCATACTGGGCCCGGATGTCCACCATGATCTTGCTGAGGTCCTGAGGTTTGGGGGCATCCAACTCCACGGTCAACCCGGAGTTGGCAGTCTGGTTTTGCAGACCCTTTACTTCCTCCTCGTGGTTCTTCTTCATGAAGAGCAGCTCCTCCTTGAGAGCCTCCATCTCAGTCTCTAGCTGCAGCCAGGTGACACTGGTGTCATCAGTGACCTTGTGGAGCCTGTGGATGTCACTCTCCACAGACTGGCACATGGCCAGCTCCGTCTCATACTTGACTCTGAAGTCATCAGCAGTAAGACAGGCATTGTCCACAGAACTTGCAAAAATCTGAGCCCTGAGGTCCTCGATGGTCTTCAAGTAATGCCCCCAGTCTCTGACCTGGGGTCTCTTCTTCTCCAGGTGTTCCCAGATTTTGCACTCCAGTCTCCTATTATCGGCCTCCAGGCTCTTCACCCTCTCCAGGTAAGAGGCCAGGCGGTCATTCAGGTCTTGCATGGTCTCCTTTTCGCCTTGGATGCCCCCTATACCCACCAGACCCCTGGCCATCCCGGTGCCCATGTTCCTGGATCCCCAGCCGCCCTGGACGCTGGTGGAGTGGGACACAAAGATCCGGGAGCCCGAGCCCCCGGCGCCTGCATAGACGCTGGCAGCGCTGGTGACCAGTCGGACCCGGTGGCCCGGTGATGCGTGGAGCCCAGGGACCGGTAGTTGGAGAAGGTGGACTGGGCACTGAAGCTCATGTTGTTTGTCCTGTGAGGAAAGAGCGAGGCCAGGACTCAGGTGCTGGGCCGTCGCTATGCTCCTTCTTACCCAACCTTCACCACTGTGGTGAGTTATCAAAATTGCTCTCTCACCAGCACTCTTCACTCTCGAGTCTGACATGGCAAAATTCTGACTCTGTCTCCATCATGGAGAACGTGACACAGCAGTGCAAGTTGGCGGCTCTGCAAATTCATGATTTCTCATCTCAGCTGGATCCTCAGTGCAGCTTGACAACCTTTCTCTTTGTTCCTGAATAACTCTTTTGATTCACTCATGCAATATCATTGGATTTGTGCATTAGAAAGACCACTCTGGAACCTGATAGTCTGAAGGTGGGCATACAGAAATCAGTGACACCTATTGCAATTTGGAACTCTATAAATGGGTCCTACCCCTATTTAAAGCCTGTTGGGCCTCCTTATAGCCTATAGAATAAAGTCTAACCTGTTTATTAGTTTGGCATACAGAGCCTGGCCCCTCCCTCACTAACGGCCTTAGCTCCCTGCCCTCCTACCTTCCTACTTTCTGACCTATGAACTCTCAGCTCGTTTCCTTAACTCGCCCATGCTGGTCATGCTTCTGGGCCTTTGCTTACACTGTTGTTCCTGCCCGAGTGCTCTTCTCACTTTCTTCCATGAGTAAGTTCTTGTTCATACTTAAAGACTCAGCCCAAGTGTCATTTCTTTCACATAGCCCAACCCCTTTTCGTGATGAGGTGTCCCTCCACCAGGCTCCCATGGCACCCTGGGTATGTCTCTCTGATACTATATCTTATTGATATTATCTGTCTATTTCCCCCACCGGTTGGTCTGTTCTGGGAAGACAAGGGCTGTGTCTTGTTCATCTGTTCATCTCTGGCCCTGGCACATAGAGGGGAATTGATCTGATCTGAACTGACCTATGATCCACTAAGCTTTTCTAGCCATCTCTCTCTGGAAGAGACAATCCCCCACCATTTCTCTTTCATGCCCCTAAGAGCTGCAGCCCTCACTCCAAGAGGGGAAAGTACATTTCACTCCCACTGGTGTTGCACAGTGTTTCCTGCACAAGCCACAGAGCACATGTCCTGCAGAGGTAGCAGGCAAACCATTCCTTCGCTTCTTGGTTCCACACTCCTCATTATAGCTCCTAATGTACAATCTGAGAGGTAGACATCACCCAGCGTTGAGATTCACGCCTCTCCTCCAATGTCGCTGACCCCTTCAAATATGAGGGACTCTTCTATTAGGATAAATGATTTGCCAAGATGCTACTTGTTCCTGATGTAAAACTGGCTCCTGGCCAACAGTTGCCCAAACATGCTCGCTAGGTCCGAACCCGCAAGTGGGTGTGGCTTGGCTTTGCTAAGCAAGGGTCACTCTTTCACGGGAAGTTGGTTGATTTTTGAAATTCAGGAGTGGTCTGCTTCCTTTGGGGACTCTTGGTTGATGAGTACTATGCCCCACCAAGTGGTCCAGAGAGAGTCTCTGACCTGATGGAATTGTTCTTGAACCTGGGCCACCAGGTCATGTGAGAAGAGAGGGAGAGAGAAGGCCTGCACCTCTGTGGACCCTTGAGCCACAGGATGGCTAGTGATTGTTTTGTGCCCAGAGAGAAGGGAGGCCATTCCTGACACAGGAGTTTGCATGATTTAGCATTAAGCATCCCTCATATAGTTCTGCTGAATAGTCTAGAAAAAAAGAAATGAATTTCCAAGAGCAGTTCAATGTTCTCTTTAGGAGGGTGAAACAGGACAGCACTGCAAGGCCGAAGCCTGGCAGGCTTGGGCTTAGCACCTGAGCTGCTCCAGAGCAGAGGGAAAGTGAGGAGCAGCCACAGACAGTGGCATGGCTGGGAGGAGAGAGCAGGGCGTTTGGAGGCTGGAGACTGGGAGCCAGACCCAGCCTTGACGCTAATTACTTGGGAGGCCCAGGCAGGTCAGTTAATACGGCCTTGCCTCGCTTTCCTCACTGTATGGTGGGAACACATATGTGGCCGTGCTCCCTACCTGAGACACCTGCTTAAGTTTTCTCGATCACCATGTGTTAGGCCGGAGTCCGTCGATACTGGGTGCTTATATCCAGCTATGATGGTTAATTTTATGTGTCAACTTGACTAGGCTATGATGCTGACTTGTTTGGTCAAACACTAATCTAGATGTTGCTGTGAAGGTTTCTATGATTTATTCCGTTGACTTTAAGTCAAGGTGATTATGCTCCACAATGTGGGTGGGCCTCATCCGCTCAGTTAAATGTGTTAAGAGCAAAAGACTGAGATTTTCTGAAAGAAGCAGTTCTGCTTCAGGATTGAAACATAGGAATCCTGCTTGAGTTTCCAGCCCACTGGCCTGCTCTACTGAGTTCAGACTTGCCAGTGGTGTGAGCCAATCCCTTAAAATCAATCTCTCTTTCTCTCTGGGTCTCTCTGTCTTTGTCTCTTTCTCTCTCTCCTTCCCCTATCTATTCTGTTTTTCTTGGGAACTCTGACTACTACATCTACCAGTTGGGGTCCCAGGCATCATTTACTAATCTGTGACCCTGGACACATCCTTTAACCTCCCTGATTCACAATTTCTTGATCTGTAAAATAGAGATTAAGAAATATGTATTTAAAATATCTCCATCTTGGGGCTTCCCTGGTGGCGCAGTGGTTGAGAGTCCACCTGCCGATGCAGGGGACACGGGTTCGTGCCCCGGTCCGCGAAGATCCCACAATGCCGCAGAGTGGCTGGGCCCGTGAGCCATGGCTGCTGAGCCTACGTGTCCGGAGCCTGTGCTTCGCAACAGGAGAGGCCACAACAGTGAGAGGCCCGTGTACTGCAAAAAAAAAAAATCTCTATCTCTTCCCTTTGCACACAGCTCTTCTGCCTGCTTCCCTGTGCCCATGAAGGAGTGTTTGGGGGCTGAGGCATCAGAGAGGGCACAAACTGCTTATCATCTTACACTGTTCAGGCCTGCCCCAAACTGCCCTGCCACGCCCTGTCAGCCCTGTTCTTTTCTCCTGATGGTCCTTCCAGCCCATCCAGTGTCTATGCTCTGGTAAAATGTGTAGAATGACTTTCCAGTACCAGCCCCCAACTGGGACCAGAAAGATCAGGCAGCCCTCTCCCCACTGCCCAAAGCTGCTTTCTAACCAGGGCTTCTCCTTCTGGTTCAATAGCGTCTCCGCCTTTGAAGTCCATATATTTGGACATTACCAGCCTCCTCTATTCTTAGGGACATCATCCTCTTCCCTTCAGACGCCCTCCCATGTTACTTGAGTGGTATGCCATCTGCCCAGATGTTTGTCTTCAACTCTCTCCTGTACTGTTGTCTTCGTCGACCTTAGGTGATGATCCATCCAAACACAATACCCATAGGAAGATGCATAAAACATAAACACACAATTTGACAAATAACAAACACAAACGTACAAATTAACAAATAGTGATAAAGCCAACACCTCTGTTACCATCATCCAGGTCGAGAAATTAAATACTGCCAGACGCCCAGAGGTCCCTTTCAGGTCACAACCCCCTCCCTCACATATAAGTATCCTTGATCCTGATTTGTATGGTAACTATTTTCTTGCTTTTCTTTGTGGTTTTAAGGCCTATCTGTACATTTCTAAATCCTATAGTGTCATTGTGCCTGTTTTATATAAATGGAATTATATTCCTATGGTTTTTATTTATGATTTTTCTATATGTGATTTGTATATATGTATGTGTATTTGTGTCGCTTCTTTAGCTCAATGTCATGTTTGTAATAATCATTCACAGGGTTGCAGGTAGCTGTAGTTCATTCATTTTCAATGCTATATAGTTTTCTTCTACATCAGGGGTTGGCAAACTATGGCCCATGGGCCATGTTTTTGTTTGGCCCATGAGCTAAGAATGCTTTTTATATTTATAAAGTTGGGGAAGAAAAAACAACTAAGATTTTGAGACAGAGACCCGCAAAGCCTAAAGTATTTATTCTCTGGCCCTTCACAGGAAACGTTTCCTGAGCCCAGCTGTATATGAATATACCATCATTTACTTTTCTGTTACATCTTGATGGGTATTTGAGTGGTCTACAGTGTTTTGGCTCCTGAGAAATGCTGCTATGAATATTCTTGTACATGTTTTCTGGTACAGATGTACATATGTTTCTCTAAGGAAGGTATCTAAGAGTGAAAATATACACACATTCAAATTTAGTAGATAACCCCAGTGTTCCAAAGTGGTTGTACCAATTATATTCCCGACAGCAGTGTCTGAGAATTCCAGTTGCTCTACATCCCCAACACTTAATAACACCAACTTAAAAATTTTTTACCTATTTGGTGGGTCTGTAGTGTTGTATCATTATCATTGTAATCTAGTATTTCTCTGTAAATGAAGTTTATTGGACATATATTTTTTTTTCCTTTTTTTGGCGAAATACTGATTCCATTCCAATATATTTCCTATTTTTCTATGGGATTGTCTGTTTTTTCTCACTGATTTGAAGGAGTACTTTATATATATATATATATATATATTTTTAAAATAAATTTACTTATTTTTGGCTGCATTGGGTCTTCATTGCTGCTCAACGGGCTTTCTCTAGTTGCGTCAAGTGGGGGCTACTCTTTGTTGCAGTGTGCGGGCTTCTCATTGCGGTGGCCTCTCCTGTTGAGGAGCACAGGCTCTAGGCGCACAGGCTCAGTAGTTGCGGCGCACGGGCTTAATTGCTCTGTGGCATGTGGGATCTTCCAGGACCAGGGCTCCAACCCGTGTTCCCTGCATTGGCAGGTGGATTCTTAACCACTGCACCACCAGGGAAGTCCCTACTTTATATATTTTGGATACAAATCGTTTCATCAGTTATGTATGTCGTGATTATGTGGCTTGCCTTTTCACTCTCTTAATGGTATCTTTTGATGAACAGAACTTCTTAACTTTAATGTAGTCAAACTTTATCAGTGTTTTCTTTAACAATTAGTACATCTTATAATTGTTTAAGAAAGCTTTCTTCTCTAAAGTCATGGAGATATTCTCCCATTTTATCTTCTGAAAGCTTTATAGTTTTGCCTTTTACCTTAAGGACTTGGATACATCTGGAGTTGATTTCTGTTTAACTTATATGGGTAGCTAATTGTCCCAGTAGCACTCACTAAAAAACTGTCCTTTGCCTGCCTCTATCAGGTATCAAGTGCTTACATAATACAAAGTTCTTCTGGACTTTATTGTATGGGTCTGTGTGTTGACCCATGTACCAATCCATACTGTTTTAAATATTATAGCTTCATGACAAATTTTGATATTTGGTAGTACGAATCCTCCATTTTTCTCCTTCTGGTTCTTCTCCTCCTCCTCCCACCCCCCCATCCTCCTTCGTCTTCTTCTTGTAGCACATCTTGGCTGTTCCTTTCCCTTTGCATCTTTGCATAAGATGGGAATTAACTTGTCAAATGTTACTAAAAAAACCTGTTGGAATTTTAACTGGAATTGTATTGACTCTAGAATTGATTTGAAAGAATTGACATCTTGTAATATAGAGTCTTCCAGTCCATGAACATGGTCTATCTCTTAATTTAATTCAGTTATCTTTAATGTCTCTCAATAAGTTTGGTAATTTTCTTTGTTAAAATCTTGCACAACTTTTGGTTTATTTATTCCTATGTACTTCATATTTTTTGATGTGCTTATAAAAGGTAGAATCTGTCTGCCATAGATACAGATAATTTTTCTATGTAGTTTCGATTTTTTTGTGAAATGAAAAATGGCTTTGTTAAGATGTTCATGGCATTCACCTCACCTTTCCCTCATTTACCGGGGTCATTGATGGCTCATCAGTGAGAAAGGGATGTGTTTTTCCTTTATGGAAGGTACCCTTCTATGGACTTACAACAGTAATAACCAAAATTTGATCAGCACTTTGAAATGTGTTTCCTACCTTATTATCTTTTAATATTTATTTATTTATTATTTATTTTATTTTTGACTGCATTGGGTCTTAGTTGTGGCATGCGGGATTTTCATTGCAGCACAAAGGATCTTAGTTGTGGCATGTGGGCTTTTTAGTGTGGCATGCGGACTCTTAGTTGCAGCATGCATGTGGGATCTAGTTCCCTGACCAGGGATCGAACCCGGGCCCCCTGCATTGGGAGCGCAGAGTCTTACCCACTGGACCACCAGGGAAGTCCCCCTACCTTATTATCTTATTTAATCCTTGTAACCATCCTGAAAGGTAAATATTTTAATTTTCATTTCACTAGTGAGGATACAAGCTCAGAAACATAAAAAGACGTGCTCAAGTTCACCTGGCTTTATTTAGCTCAACTTCAGGACTGTTTACTTTAGTCTGGTTCTCTTTCCCCTACCCACCCTGTTGCCACCTTTGAAGATATGGTGTTTTGTAGTATCTGGTCAGAGTAAAATTTGGGAAGCTAGAGGAGATGAGAGTAGGCTCAGAAAAAAAAAAAAAAAAAAAAAACAGCTTACATAGATGGACTAGACTTTCTATTTTCTATTTAACAGTGGATACTATGTTCTCGTCTATGAGGAACCATAATTCAGTCAACAGATCTTAATTCTTCTTAAATTTGAATTCATATATACTTTCAATTACTAAATTAGTATAAGTCCTAATAAACAATTAAATTTTTTCTTATTAATTCGGAAGAAACTTGAGGGTATCTCTATATTTCCGGACTGTTACAGAGTTTTAGGGAATAAATATCGCTGAATGAATGCATTTTTCTCCTGTTCTTATAATCTAGAACCCTTTCGCCTGGAAGCTAAATATGTAATATCTTGAAGACCCACCAGGTGGCGTACCAAGACTGCCTAGTGTCAGTCATACTTGCTGAGAAAGAATTCTGGACACGGAGACAAGGATGTGATTTTTGGTTTGAAAGGAGAATGGAGAGAAAGAAGAGAAAACATCTTTGGTCTTGGCATCCTTTGCATTCACAGTTGAGCCATAGTCTGACACCTCCTGTTGTTTTATTTAGGCTTTTTTTTTTTTTATATTTAGGCTTTTTTTTTTTTTTTTTTTTTTTTTTTTGCGGTACGCGGGCCTCTCACTGTTGTGGCCTCTCCCATTGCGGAGCACAGGCTCCGGACGCGCAGGCTCAGCGGCCATGGCTCACAGGACCAGCCGCTCCGCGGCATGTGGGATCCTCCTGGACCGGGGCACAAACCCGTGTCCCCTGCATCGGCAGGCGGACTCTCAACCACTGTGCCACCAGGGAAGCCCTATTTAGGCATTTTTGACTCCCTCATACTTGATGCATTTTCTAGCTCCTCCAAGTCAGGGCTCTCCGATTTTTCTTTGTACTCAGTGAGCAGGTCCAGCACACAGTAGGATCCTGACAAATTTTTTTTTTAACATCTTTATTGGAGTATAATTGTTTTACAATGGTGTGTTAGTTTCTGCTTTATAACAAAGGGAATCAGTTATACATATACATATGTCCCCATACCTCTTCCCTCTTGCGTCTCCCTCCCTCCCACCCTCCCTATCCCACCCCTCTAGGTGGTCACAAATCACCGAGCTGATCTCCCTGTGCCATGCGGCTGCTTCGCACTAGCTATCTATTTTACGTTTGGTAGTGTATATATATGTCCATGCCACTCTCTCACTTTGTCCCAGCTTACCCTTCCCCCTCCCCATATCCTCAAGTCCATTCTCTAGTAGGTCTGTGTCTTTATTCCCGGAGTCTGACAAACTCTTGATCTGAGATGACTAGCTCTGTCTGCAAGTCTGAACCCCCATAACTCTTCCCTGAATTAGGCTTCGTCCTCCTCTGTTCCCTCTCTGGGCTGCTGGCATCGCGGCCCAGATATCGCGGTTGGATCCTCTGGGCCACCCTTCTGTTCAGCAATCCCTTCATGAGTCTCTGGTGGACGGTTAGTCCCATTCCCCACAGTAACTGTTTCACATCTTCGGTTTTGTCCTCAATCCTTCCTCCTGTTCCTTACCACCCCTCCTTTCAGGAGATAACCCCTCGCCCCCCAGCCCCTCCAATTCACAGATAAAGAAAAAGACATCTTGTGGAGATTCACTCAGCTTCCTAACTCTGCACCTTTGAATCTGCTCATCACTCATATTCCCATCTATCCTCCCTCTGCTCTCCTCCCGTGATGCTAGAAGAGTTATCTTTTCTTTCGGCCAAGGTGATTCTGTCCACCCACACTTTCATTCTTTCCTTTGTTCATTTATTTACTCATTCTTCAAAAAAAAATTTAATTATTACTACATGCTGGGCTCTGGGAATGCAATAGTGAGTAAAACCAGCAAGGTCCAGTAGGAGAGACAGCTGTTAAATGAATAACCCACCCTCTCTTTGAGGTAGGGTCAACATTTTCATGCTACACTGAGATGTGCTAAGAAAACATGGCTTTTTAGTTCCTATAACTGATATCTCCTCCTCACCAGCTAGTTGTGGTAACTCAAGTTTAGACTAAGGAATCAGACCAAACATACCTGGGCAGGCAATGCCCTCTGATATAGCCACCTGTACCTGCTAGGGATGGGCCCTGCTTGACCCTAAAAGAAGGGCTTTGCTGGGCACAGTGGCAGGAAGGCCCACCAAAAGCCTGGTGATTCTGGTTTCTCGTGTTACACTGTCATTCTTTTTGTGGTTTGGCTTCCCCCATCGGCTGTGTGAGGGGAGCAGAGGGGAGGTCTGGGTGAGGGCAGAGTAGATGTGTGATACCCATGAATTTTGGGAACAACGGAAGTGGAGCCCAGTAGGTTTTCAGGCCAGGTTCTTGCCCCAGTTATTAACTCCCAGGTGTTACAACATGAGGATTAGAGTTAAGAGAGAAGCCAAGCGAGTCAGTGACTGAGGGGACTCAAGTGTGAGGAGGTTGTGAGCAGACAGTGGGAAGACAAGGACTGGCTGAAGGGCTTGAGCTGAGGAGTCAGGATCTGCTTCACAGCTCCCTCGTAACCTGTCATCCACATTTGCAACTCCACCATTAGCTACTTCTGTTTCAACATTTCATCATGTGTGAAAAGGGAAATGGAGGAAGAACTGCTCTCAGCTCTTATATTCTTTTTTTTTTTTGGCCATGCCTTGCAACATGTGGGATCTTAGTTCCCCAACCAGGGATCAAACCTGTGCCCCCTGAAGTGGAAGCACGGAGTCTTAACCACTGGACAGGCAGGGAAGTCCCAGCTCTTGTATTCTTACTATCAGGTTCAAATAATGTTTGCTGAGCACTTTTGAGATGCCAGAGACCATGCCTGCTTTCACATCCTGCTGTAGACTGAGTGTATGTGTCCCCTCCAAATTCATATGTTAAATCCTGACCCTCAATGGGATGGTATTAGGAAGTGGGTGATGAGGTCATGAGAGTGGGCCCTCACAAATGGGATTAGTGCCCTTACAAAAGAGACCCCAGAGAGTCCCCTTGCCCCCTTCCGCCATGTGAGGACATAGAGAGAAGGTAGCTGTCTATGAACCAGGAAGGGGGCTCTCACCAGACACAGAATATGCGATGCCTTGATCTTGGACTTAACCAGCCTCCAGAACTGTGAGAAATAAATGTTTGTTGTTTAAGCCAGCCTATGGTACTTCTTTTATAGCAGCCCAAACGGACTAAAACATACATTTAAAAAAATTTTAATTCCTACAACAACACCATGAAGGTGGCATCATTATTTTGGGGATGAGGAGATTGTGGTTCAGAGAGGTTACCCCAATCACACAGCTGGAAAATGGTGTCCAGGCTCTGGCTCTGAGTCCAGTGTTCTTTCTTTTGCATCACATTGTTTTCACAGCAAGAATGTGTCAAGTTGTATATATAGAAAGGAAGTCCCAGAATATGGGGCCAAGATGAGGTGGAAATACCCCAGTGAGAGACAAGGTAATAAAACCTGACACACAGTGATGAGTGAGGCTCCTCCAGCCTCTTTCCCTGAACACCTCTCAACATGCAACAGCAGTCACAGGAGACAGGCAGTTCTCAAGTCTGGACAGTGCGGCCATTAAGGGAGGCATTCAGAGCTGGGTGCGACCCCCAGAAAGGCTTCATGGGAGGGAGGAGGAAGAGTGAAATGGGCGGCTGTGGGAAGGCATGAAAACCACAGCAGGCTGACGCCACTGTTTTATCCGCTGCCGGCCCCATTCATGCCCCCTCCATGACTCAGAAAGTCCTCTCCACTGAGAACTCTTATTACACCCACAGCTCCCAGGCTTATGAATTTCATGGAACTGCAAAATTTTTAAAAATTAGCTAAAATAAGGCCGACAACGTTTTATTTTGCTGAGAAAGAACAAAAATCAGCAAAGCAATAAACCCTAACTAATATCCACTCTTTCTAGCATGGCATTAAAAAATTTAACACCAAGGTGGGAAGGATTAATCACAAAATAGCCTTATACATTGAATGCATTTGGCTGAATGAACGTTAATACAACGTCCTATTTTTCTCATTTTATTGTGGATTGGTGGAGACGCCTGTGGACAGATGTTTGGGAGTCTCTGCATTAGACATCTCCCCATAGAAAAATCACTGAGTCCCACTCTTAACTGCTCATCCAATCCATTCATTTGATTGGTAAATGATGTGATTAAACATGGATATGAGAGATACTTAGGCTAAAAAGGATCTTTCCAAAGTGTGTGCCATTAAAGGCAAGTCCTTTTTGGGGTAACACCTGAAATCCTCATGGAAAGTAGGGGAGACAAGTGTCACATTTCTCAGATGATGAACACCATCCATTCTGCTCCCAGACCCAGGTCTAGAATATGAAAGATTCCAGGACAGGTTTAAGGAAAAGAATGCTCAACCCAAAGTGATAATGTAATTGAAGCTAACTTAATGGGGACCAAAACCCAGGGTCTGGACTTCTGACTGAAGGAGGCAGGTTGAACACACCCATTCATATCTGCTCCCTCTTGAAATCTCTCTAAATTAAGAATGGGAAGAGGACTTAAAAAAAAAAAAAGACACACACTCTTAAGGATTAATAGAAGAGAAAAGAGATGATAGAAACAAAGCTTTGGAAGATGGAAAGGAATGGAGCTAATTCTGGGTCAGCAGAAGAGAAATTCTGGGGAAAAGCCAAGGACCCATTTAATGCCACAAGACCCTCCACAGACTCAGACATCCGTGGCACCAAGTCCTTCTGGAAAGAGGGGTAAAGGTGAGGCTAAACATTGGAGGATTGGCTACAAGTCTGTTTAAGTAGGTGTTAGACTCCAGATGCCCTCCTCCACCCGCAAAGTGAGGAAGAAGATAGGAGATTTATGCTCTGAAGAGGCCAAAGGAGAGAGTCCTCCAAAGACATGGTAGTGGCAGGGCTACCATGTAGAAATTGGGGGGCATAAACATAGTATTAAAACAACTACAACCCAATGTCTGTCAAAAGTATGTGTACATACGTCGACTATGAGAGAGATTATTTGAAATTGGGAAGGATTGAGAACATTCTAGTTTTACTGTTTTTTCTATAAATGGGCCATCCTAAGACTGTATAAAGAGTTTTTAGTTCTTTTTCTGTTTTAAAGTGTTGCATTTTCCCAGTTTCCCAATGTTTTCTATCACCTTCTATTGTTTCATTCCAGGGTCTCTTTACCTTATGGCCCTCAGGTGTTCTATCTGGAATATTACAAGGCCTCAGATACCCGTAGTCTTTGGGGAATGAGCCTGTTGAAGTCTTTCATCATCTTACACCTCTTCAGACACAGGTTCTCAGTGTAGCAGGAACGATACTGCTAATAATACTTTCCAGACTTCTCCACAGTTTGGGTTCTGCATGTGACCTAGATGTGCTTTCGGAGACTTGGATGACAGAAGTGAGGAATGTAGGTGGTGGCCGTGTGGAGAGACTGGATCTTCCTGGATGCTGTGGTGGAGCATCTATTCTCTGGTCCCTGCTCCATAGACGGGAAGTGCAGACAGCAGCAGCGGTGGGGTTTCTACTAGAATAGTCTCGTGGTGTGGTTGTGTGTATCTCTTGGATGACTTGTCCTGAATTTGTAGCAGTCAAGCTTAGTTCTGTGTCTCCCAGAAATAACTCTGTAAGTCATTCCGTAACAAATCCCTTTCCACTTAAACTAGCTGGAGTGGAGGAACTCTGAGGGCCATCTCTCTCTCTCTCTCTCTCTCTCTCTCTCTCTCTCTCTCTCTCTCTTTCTCTCTCATGTTCTTGAATCTCTCACTCTGGGCAAAGCCAGCTTCCATGCTGAGAGTTACTCTGTGGAGCAACCCACATGGCAAGGAACTCAAGTCTCCAGCCAGTAGCCAGTGAGGAACTGAGGTTTGCCAACAGCCACGAGAATGAGCTTGGAAGCAGAATCTTTAGTTCCAGCCAATCCTAGGGGTGACAGTAGCCCTGGATTTCACTTTAACTAGCTTCTTGTGAGAGACCCTAAGCTGCTTCCAGATTCCTGACAATCAGAAACTGTGTGAGATAATAAATTTTTATTGTTTAATGTGCTAAGTTTTAGAGTAATTTGTTCTAAAGCAGTAGAAAACAAATGCAGATTACAGTTCCTGGAGGTGGTGTGCTGCCATAACAAAACCCTAAAATGTGGGTGTGCCTTTGGAAGCAGGCTGTGGGTTTTGTTTTTTTTTTTTAAAGCTGTGGTTTTCTTTTTTTTTGAAGATGTTGGGGTAGGAATTTATTAATTAATGTATTTATTTTTGCTGTGTTGGGTCTTCGTTTCTGTGTGAGGGCTTTCTCTAGTTGTGGCAAGCGGGGGCCAGTCTTCATTGCGGTGCACGGGCCTCTCACTATCGCGGCCTCTCTTGTTGTGGAGCACAGGCTCCAGATGCACAGGCTCAGTAGTTGTGGCCTAGTTGCCCCGCGGCATGTGGGATCCTCCCAGACCAGAGCTTGAACCCGTGTCCCCTGCATTAGCAGGCAGATTCTCAACCACTGCGCCACCAGGGAAGCCCAGGCTGTGGGTTTTGAAGAGAATGTTAGTGAAAGCATTAGGTACACGTGGCTTGTAGAATTTTGGACTTTGAAGAGACTGCTGCTGAGGGCTTAAAGTAAGGAAAGTCTTATTGGAAATTCAAAGAAGAAAGGAGATGTTCATTACGTAGCAGCAGAAATCATTAGGAACACTGTTGCCTGCAGCAAGGTTGAAAGTAGAAAATATACTTAATGAAGTGATCTATTTAATGAGATTTCCAGGTAAAGAGTGGAAGGTGCCTCCCGATTTCTCCTGGCTGCTTATTGTAAAATGTGAGGGGAGAGGGAAAAATCAAGGGAAGGACTGTTAAGCAAAAAGAAGCTGGGACTTGATGGATTGGAGGATTCTCAGCCTCTCCAGATGGCAAATGGTGCTAAAACTAAGAAATGGCTTCTAAGCAGAGATCAAATCCAGGACACTGCCAGGAAAACCTGAAGATGAAGCCAAGGGCGTGACTGTAAACCTTTTGTTAAGGTCTTAGACATATCAAAGATATTTCGCCTCACAGTACCATTTCATCAAGCAAAAGACCCTCTAGAAAGACTAAGAGTGTGCCTTACAGATCCTCTCAACCAAATAATAGGGCTTCTAGGAAGCTTAAGAATGTTGTTCCTTAGGGGTCTCAGTAGAAGGCCAAGGTAGAGGAGGGCTCATCTCAAAGAGATCTGTGAGTAAACCCCACTCCTGATACCAAATTCTGGATCTGTGTGTGTGTAAGGGGCTCTGTTAGAAGAACATGATCTTATGCAATTGTGGGAGCTAGTTAAGCAGTCTCTGCGAGGATGATTATCATCCTTTTCCTTTTCATTTGATGCTGATGCTTGGGAGGCAGTTGGGACAGGCAGATGGATTTAAAGGGGAGGAAGACAAGAACAAGCTGGCACCCACAGAGCGAGCTGGAGCCCATAAGGATGGACTGAAGCCCAGGAGTACCTGTCGCCTTTGATCTTGATGGAATGGGTATCCTGCAGCAGCTGGGGCTGAAAACACACACACACCTGGCCTGGGAGTCAGAGACTCTTAAAGGAGTCCCAGGCTTGGTAGCAGTTGAAACGGCTTCCTCATGCCAATGAGGTGACCTAGCAGATGAGTGAGAAGGCGTGTGAGCTGCATAATGGCTGCTGCTCCACTTCCGCCCTCCACATCTTGCACCAGAGTCTCCCTTGTGGCCCATCGGTACTGGAATCATACAGGAAAAGGAATTCTGGGAAATGTAGTTCAGCCGAGCCAAGCTGACACATGACAAAACAACCGCATCGACTTCTCATTTTGAAGAATTTCAAACTGAAGATGATTTTTAAAATGCAGTACGATGAACACCAGTATGCCTTTCATCTAGACTCATTAATTGTTTTCTTTTATTCACCTCTCAATATTTATGTATGTTGCTGAAACATTGGAAGGTAAGTTGTAGGTTTGATGACATTTTTCCTCTAAATACTTCAGTCTGTATCTCTTAAGAACAAGGACATTCTCTTCCATAACTTACATAATTACATTCAAGAAATTTAATATTGGTACAGTAATATTATACAACATATAATCCATGTTCAAAATTTCCTACTCGTTCCAATAATGACCTTTATACCTTTTTTGTGGATCAGTTTTAATTAGCTAAAGCTGAATATGTTCCATGCACAAGGCACTGTTTAAGTGATTTATTCAATAAATATTCATTGATCACCTAGTATGTACTAGGATCTGTTCCACTATAGAGAACACAACTGGTAAAAAATCCCTGCTTTCATTTAGCTTATATTTTAGAGCTATCCAGGGAGTTTCAAATGATTTGTGAGACTGAAGCCATCGAGAGCTATGAGGATGGGGCTGGTGTGTGGGGGGGTAGATGAAGCTGGCTAAGGTGGGTTGGCATTTGGGCAGGAGAGGAAGCTGCAGGTTTCAATAGGTGATTGAGAATGTCTGATGCGAAGGTGACTTTAAGCAAAGGATTTGAAGAGGTGAGAGAGCAGGCCATGTGGCCAGCTGCGGCAAGAGCTTACAGGTGGAAGAAACAGAAGGGCAGATGTCCTGAGGTGGGAGCAGGGCTTGCTTGAGAGATGAGTAGCCAGAAGGCTGAATGAGGGGAAGAAGGGTGGGAGGTGAGGGCAGAGAGGAGGTGGGCCGGATCAGGTAGAGCCTCATAGCCCAGCCGAGGGCTCCAGCTTGCACTGCTAGTGAGATGGGGGCTGCTGGGAGGTTTCCAGCAGAGGAGCAAAGTGGTCTGACTTCTGTTTTAGCAGGAGCCCTCTGGCTGTCCACTGAGAACAGATCGCAAAGGGGCAAGGACAAAAGGTGGGAGACCAGTTAGGAGGCTGTGACCAAAATCCAGGAAAGAGATGGTGACTTGGCCCAGGGTGGTAACAGCAGAGGTAGTGAGAAGTGGTCAGATTCTAGAGATGTTTTGCAGACAGTGTCAGCGTGAATGGTTGATCCCTTGGATGTAGGGTGTGAGGGAAATCAATGTGAAGTCCAGGGTGGTTTTAAGGCTTTTGGGTTGAGAAACTGGAAAGACGGAATTGTCATTTCATGAGATGGGGAAAACTGTGAGAAAAACAGGTTTGTCTTAGATCATTGACTTCCCACAACAACTTCCGAGGTAGGAATTACTGTTACTCATGGATGAGGAAAATGAAAGAGAGAGAGATTAAGTAACTGGCTGAAGGCCACAGAGCTAGTCAGTGACAGAGTTGGGATTAAATCTAGGTCCTCTGATTCTCTTAACCACTGTGCAATGCTGCCTCTTGGATTATAGTTTCTGATAAGGAGCTCCGTAGAAATTATTCCTTCCTCCCGCTCTCCCTCCCTCCCTCCCTCCCTCCCTTCATTCCTTCCCACCTTTGTCACCGCTTCCTTCCGCAAACATTTACATGCCAGGCACCGTGCTTGCTGGTCCTTTTGCAAGGACACAGTTTATATGGTTCTCTCTCTAAGGAAGCCTGCTTTTGAATAGATTTCTTTTATGTTTGTTGACCTCAGGGTTGCATCCTCAGGCCTCTCATTTCTCACTGTAACACCCTCTTTTGGTGATCCCATCCTCACCTGAGGATCAGTGATAGCTAATGACCCCAAGTCTCCATCCCTAGTTCAACTCTCTGGACCTCTGGACCTGAAGCCCACCAGCTGTCTGCACTTGGGTGCTCTGAGAGTTAACATGAGCCAATGAGCTCAGCTCTCCACCCACACCTGGGCCTCCTCCTGAGCTTCCAATATACAAACTATTCCAAACATACAGACTTGGTTGTGTTTTTACACAGCTCACCACTCTCTAAGGACACCCTTCTGTAAAATTCCTTATTTTGGATCCTACCACTCACTCTTCCTTCACACGCATTGGGTATCTTCTCTGAAGAACTCCTTGCATCCCTTGTACTAGTGCTCTCTCATCTCTAGACCCCATCCCTCTGCCAGCTTACTCGTGCTCTTCTTTTTTTTTTTTTTTTGTACTCTTCTTTTTTTTTTTTTTTGCGGTACCCCGGCCTCTCACTGTTGTGGCCTCTCCCGTTGCGGAGCACAGGCTCCGGACACGCAGGCTCAGCGGCCATGGCTCACGGGCCCAGCCGCTCTGCGGCGTGGGGGATCTTCCCGGACCGGGACCCGAACCCGTGTTCCCTGCATTGGCAGGCGGACTCTCAACCACTGCGCCACCAGGGAAGCCCAAAAGTGGCAGTTTTATGTATCATGAATAATCTGCTTAATCTAAGGCATTTCACTAAGTGTGAAGGGAGGGGAGAAAAATGCTCATCGTTGTTAATTAATTTGCACTGATTAACTTAGCAGTGGCCCAAGATTTTCCCAGACCACAGAGAAAACCCAAACATCTGTGAGCCAGCCAAGGACCCATTTCCCAAGGTGGGTAGCAAAGTGACTTATTATGGGGCAGGGCTAAGACCCTGTTGGGTCCTGGGGTTCCTGGGAGTCGGGGTCTCTGCTCCTGAGAAGGGGCCTCCTTGGT
This sequence comes from Lagenorhynchus albirostris, assembly GCF_949774975.1. Lineage (NCBI taxonomy): Eukaryota > Metazoa > Chordata > Mammalia > Artiodactyla > Delphinidae > Lagenorhynchus > Lagenorhynchus albirostris. Next base: position 69,437,509 of record NC_083103.1, read on the forward strand.
GGTTCCCACCAGACCCCTCCAGCCCCATCGCACAGAGCACGATGTTCACTGCAGGCTGCATTGGAGAGTGGTGACCCATCTGGCCTCCCTGGAGGGCCTGTCAGAGGGACGCATCACCCTGGGCAACTGTTCTCATCCCACATGCTTCTAAACAGCTGCAGGGCCTTGGGCAGGTTACACACCCACCCTCTGCTCCTTGAGGACAACACACATCACTCAGAAGGCGGTGAGGGGACTAGGAGATAGAAGGCATTGAAACACCATAGTGCCTGGCACATAATCGTGCTCAACACATTTTCCTTCCCTTGCCCTCAGTGGCCTGAAGAGGCCTGAATCTGCTTTTGTAAAGCGGCTGAGCAAATGCCCAGGATGTCCGACCACAGGGCTGGCTCCCAGGAGTGGCCGAGTCCCATTGCTGCTTCATCTACGTAAGCTCATGACTATGAATCACAAAGTGAGGCAGGTTCTACCTCCCAACCCAGTAACTCAGGGGGTGAGGAACATCTCCATATGCAGGTAGGAGGACCTGGGGCACCTCCTGTAGTGGCTCCGAGATCCTCTGAAATTCCAGAATCTTCCAACCAACTGCTGTCACGCTCATGACATTAATTGAAATGGAAGGCACAGAGGAGCACGGGAGGGGTGAGGATCAGCCATGTGTTTTAAAATTGTTTAAAAATTTTCCAGTATTTAAAAATGCTTTTTGTCGTTTAACAGACTCCTAGTATTTAGAATTTTTTTCTATGCATGTAATCCGAAATGAACTCTATATCTGTGCCTATAAAAACACATCTAGATGGCATCAGCTATATTTGTATCGCAGTCCATCAACTGGGAGGGGATTGCTTTGTGCTTCTTTTTCTCGATCAGAACATGTCCTGGAGTATGGGGCTCGGTTCTGGATACCACACTTTACGAGGGACAGGACAAAATCCGGGTGAGTTTGGAGATGACGCTCAGCTGGTAGGAGGAATTGCAGAGCTGAGAGCTGGAGGGAAGGAAGGCTTGGGGAAGATATGATCACTGTTTTCAAGCATCTGAGGATGAAGTGAAGGACAGATTAAACACAGGGGTCAAACTCTGAGGCTGCAGAGAGATAGCCCTTGGCCCGTTAGAATGAAGATCTTTCTAGCATCTGGCTGCCCGATGTGGCATGGATGGCCTTGGGGATAGATTCCCATCAATCAATGTCTGAGTGAATAATTGCCAAAGACTATGATCAGAGGACCCAGGCACTGGGAAGGGGTGTTGACTTAAATCAGAAGGTCTTTTTCAAATTTCCAGAATATATGCTTTATGATTCTAGAATTCGTCTAATTTAACAATCCTTGGATAGAACATATGGCAACTTTCCAGTAACCAGAATGTTTGCTTAGTGGGAACAGTCCTTGGCGATCGCTCCTGCTTTGTAATAAATACTACTAAATATTAGCTTAATACTTAATATTGATATTTTGTATTAAGCTGCTGTACTGTGCCCTACAAAGTTGGGAAGTCGGGCCAATGCAAACTCTTTCTAACGATCTACAATCCCCTTGACCACTTTGGTCAGTGGAGGTGGGAGCTGCTGAAATAGTTTGACCAAATTACTTGGTTTAGTGATGCTGGCAACATACCTCTGAGGGCACACAGGCCCTTGGGGGAATGCTCTGGAAACAAGTGCACCCAGCAAGCCGCAGCCAGTGGAGGCCATTGGGGTTAGATGTGGACATTGGAGGACACCTCAGTCCGCTGTGGGTCCAATCAGCCTTCAGGACTGAGGTGCAAGCAGTTTGTAAGTTAAGAGAAGGGTGCCACACAGGCAGTAGGGTGGTGGGAGATGTGACTGTGGAGCCAGGTTCCCTGGAAAATGACTTCATTTCTTTGCTTCTCAGTGTCCTGATCTGTAAAATGGTGACAATAATCATAGTATTTGGTTTATGGGACTGTTGTAAGGATGAAAGGAGTTGTTAGGGGATGTTCCAAATGTCTTAGTGCAATTTTAAGCCATATTGTCTTCAGAATACATGCTACAAACTTAGGGAAAAAACATCATTTTAAATGAAATCGAATGCATGTCATTAAAGCACTTTAGAAGAGTGCCTGGTATATAGCAAATGGGATTCACATTTTGAAAAACTCTGGCTTGCTGAGAAACCAACCCTGAAATATCACAAATGGAAGGCATTCACTAAATGGTTTCAAAGTGTATTGAGAAAAAGAAGAAAAACTGGGGTCCCAAGAGCTGGTTTCCTACAGCACCTGTTGGACTTGTTCTGCTCTTAAGCCAGTGGTCCCTAAACTTCAGTACCTGTCAGAATCCCCTGAAGGGCTTTTTAAAAGCAGGTTGCTGGGCACCATCCTAGAGCATCTGAAGAGCTTTTTCTCAGATGATATTAACATTTAAATCGGTAGACTTTAAGTAAAGCAGATTACCCTCCATAATGTGGGAGAGCCTCTTCTAATCAGCTGAAAGCCTTAATAGAAAAAGATGGATCTTTCTGAGAGAAGGGGGAATTCTGCCAGCAGATGGCCTCCAGGCTTGACCTGTAACTCTTCTTTGATCTCCAGCCTACCAGCCTACCCTGCAGATTTTGGACTTACCAAGCCTCCATAATCACGTGAGCCAATTTTCTCTCTTTATGCATCCCCTGGAGTACCCTGACTTAATACAAAGCTCTTTGGAACGTGGCCACGGACATCTTAGGGTGCACGTGTAATCTCCTATTATGGTCAAAAATTTGAAAGCACGTTTTGTCAAAAAATGTTTTCTGAAATGCTCATTCCCTTTCTGGGCTGGAGGTGAGTGATGGGTGGCAGTGTGACATCTACTGTGGTGTTATTTGAACTGATCTCACTTAGCATTAGTCAAAGATGGGAAGATGGTGCTGCAGGGGCCATATCCCTGGTAACAAAGGGTCAGGTACCAGTTTGATGTTTTGCCTTGGTACAATTGATATACCTTTTAATTTTCTATTTTGGGATATTTACTCAGCAATTTCAACTTCAAAGGGCCCTGCAAAAAGTAATTAATATATCCTTACAACAGCCCTAGGAGGTAGTGAGTGTTATTCCCATTCTCTGTCTGGTAAGACTGAGGTAGTAAGATTGGGACACATCTGAAGATGCAGATGGAGACCAAACTTGGGACTCCCTGACACCTAAGTGTGTGCCTTCTGCTGGACTTTACTTTTTTTCTAAAGAGATTCATGGTTGGGGGATCAAAATTATTCTTATTAACAATAATAGTTACCATTTATATACAGCTATCATGTGGCAAGTGCCATATAAAATACTCTGGGGGCTTCCCTGGTGGTGCAGTGGTTGAGAGTCCGCCTGCCGATGCAGGGGACGCGGGTTTGTGCCCCGGTCCGGGGAGATCCCACATGCTGCGGAGTGGCTGGGCCCGTGAGCCATGGCCGCTGAGCCTGCGCGTCCGGAGCCTGTGCTCCGCAACGCGAGAGGCCACAACAGCGGGAGGCCACAACAGTGAGAGGCCCGCCTACTGCAAAAAAAAAAAAAAATACTCTGCATACATCATCTCATTTAGTTCTTCCAACAACTCCACGTAGCTGATGAGATTACCATCTATACCTTGCAGATGAGAAAGTAAGACTCAGGAGGGTTAAGACATTTGTTCAAGGTAGGAAGTGCTGGAGTTTGAACTCGGGTCTCATTCGCTCCGAGTCTCATGCCTACATCACCAAACTAAATGCCTTGTATGGATCCTGAGAATCCACTGGAGAACAAGAGCTCTGAGGCCAGCGATTCCAAGCATTAGAGTGTTTGAACATCACTGGATTGTAACCAACACAAGGGCAAGGACCTGGGTCAGCTTGTTCACTAGTGCAGTCCAGTGCTTAGCATAGACCCTGCCTAGCTCTAGGAATGCTCACCTCGCCTGTTTCAATTCTCCTCTGGCCCATTTGCAAGTTTAACCTAAATAATCTTTTCCTAAACTCAACACCAGCTTAAAAAGGACAGGAAGGGCATTTACTGGGGGCATGGACAAAGGGGAAAGTATATGGATGTTGTCAATTGGCCAGCTTCTGTTTGCCCACCCTGGTCCTTAGATGGAAGGTTCCGATGGGCTTTCTCATGCTTCCCTTTGGACTGGATGTGGTTTATGGTATTAACGGCTTCTTCTGAACAGTGTTTTGGTTGGATGGGTTACCATACTTTATCTCCCAGGAAAGCTGGAGAAATGATATTGGGATTCAGGGTGTCATGCCAACAGGACGGGGTTATGCCCACTTACAACAGTCTGTCACAAGGAGGTAACTCTTTTGTTTTTTTTTGTTTTTTTTGTTTTTTTGTTTTGTGGTATGCGGGCCTCTCACTGTTGTGGCCTCTCCCGTTGCGGAGCACAGGCTCCGGACGCGCAGACTCAGTGGCCATGGCTCACGGGCCCAGCCGCTCCGCGGCATGTAGGATCTTCCCGTACCGGGGCACGAACCCGCGTCCCCTGCATCGGCAGGCGGACTCTCAACAACTGCGCCACCAGGGAAGCCCGGAGGTAACTCTTTTGATAGTGCTTCTCCCCAGTTTCTGTCCATTAGAGCAGAATGAGCTCTGCATTTGCCCCTCCGCCAGCTTGTTATCTTGGAATCCAGAGGCTTATCTCTCATTGCCTTCTTCCTTCCTAAGACCCAGGTAGTGGAGAGGAGGTTTACTTGTTATTGGTCAACCATATTATCTTACTAGGAAGGGCCTAGTTGAATAAATTATTTCAAATTAATGATATACTTTAATTAAATGACATAGTTAAAGATTTTAAAAATATTTAATTAAATTAATTAATTAATTTAGTTTGGCTGTGTTGGGTCTTCGTTGCTGCGCGCGGGCTTTCTCTAGTTGTGGCGAGTGGGGGCTACTCTTCGTATCGGTGTGCGGGCTTCTCACTGCGGTGGCTTCTCTTGCTGTGGAGCATGAGCTCTAGGCGCACGGGCTTCAGTAGTTGTGACACATGGGCTTAGTTGCTCCGCGGCATGTGGGATCTTCCTGGACCAGGGCTCGAACCCGCGTCCCCTGCATCGGCAGGCGGACTCTCAACCACTGCGCCACCAGGGCAGCCCTGTCCTTTTTCTGTTCCAGGACCCCACCTAGGATCTGATAGTACATTTAGTTGTCATGCCTCCTTGGGCTCCTCTTGGCTGTTACAGTTTCTTAGATTTTCCTTGTTTTTGATGACCTTGACCATTTTGAGGAGTGGTGGTCAGATATTTTGTAGAATGCCCCTCATTTGTTTGTTTGTCTGATATTTTTCTCATAGTTAGAATGGGTTTATGGATTTGGGGAGGTCACACAGCTGAAGTGCCCTTATCATATAATATCAGGAGTACTTGCTATCAACATGATTTATCACTGGTGATGTTAATATCAATTAAAATGTCTCCTGGCCAAAGTGGTATTTTCTAGTTTTCTCCACTCTAAAATTACTTTTCCCCCACCTTCCGTACTCTATTTTTTGGAAGCACAGTCCACACTAAAAGGGGTGGGATAAAGAACTCCATTTCAAAGGGACAGGAGTATCTATATAAATTATTTGAAATTTTTCTCTAAGGAAGATTTGTCTCTTTCTCCCTATTTATTTAATCAATCATTTATTTATATCAGCGTTGACTCATAGATATTTATTTTATATTTGGGCTATAACCTAATACTATGTTATTTATTTTGTTGCTCAATTTGTTTCTGCTTTGGCCCTTGGGAGCCATTTCAGGTTGGCTCCTGTGTCCCCTTGGTTTGTTTATTTTCATGTCCTGCTTTTTGTTTTTTGAGCACTTCCTTGCTTTCTGGCACAGCAATATGCTCCAGGCTCATCTTTATTCTTCATTCTCACCCCTAGAATCAGTCATTTCTTCAAGGAGCCCTAGTGTTGCTTTTAGTAGAGAATGGCATTAGAAACCAAGACCTTGGCACTGGGTGTGCTCATTGCTGCTGGGCTGTCACTGCTTCTAGCTCTCTCAGCAGGAAATATATATGTATAATAACCCATGCATACACACATATTTCTGTATTTATCCATCTGTATCTATGTTAAGCCGAACATGAGTTTATATTGATGTCCTTGACTCTAATCCAGTACTACATGGATTATTCTAGCCTTCCCTCTTTGCTTACCTGTGAGAATTATCCCTATGACAGTGAGAAACCTGGCTCCCACCATCCACCATTCAACTCTATTATATATGCATAGCTGTTTCATAATTGTTAACTCATACCCCTGTGAGAAGCAGTTTTAGAGTACAGTGTTTATATACAATTCCCTTTGTCCTTAGCCTTATGGTTTCTAGTCAAATCAAGGTTTCCAAAATTTCCAAAGCTATTTAGGTCAGTTTCATTTTCTTCCCCCCAATCCCTATAGGGCATCTCCCTCCTTTAAAATGATTTCTTCCCATTTGACTTGGGAGAAATACTGGTTGTTGGCTTGTCAATGAGCCTTTGAACCATGACGTTTCTCTCAAGTCAGTGTCATAACTATAAGAGCTTTTCACCAGACATGGCAGACAGATAAGTGTTCTAGATGATTTTCATAAAATGGTAAAATCTCTTTTTTCACATGTTTTATAATTATAAAAGTCTAAGTGCTCATTCTGGAAAATGTGGACATTTTTATACTGTAGCAAAGTGTAAAGAGTAAAGAATCTCTAAACTCACCATGAAGAGCTATTTTCTTCATATTTCCAGTAACAGTTGTACCATGTTATATAAACACTGGAAACATCCAGAATATGGGTTTGGAAAAAGCAATGTCAGTCAACTCTGATCTGGAAAACGTGGTTTCTCTTGAGAAAGTAAGGAACTTAAAAAGATGAAATGTGCTTGAAGACACAGAGATTGAAGTGGAAATTACCACCTCCCCTGCTTCTTCTGGCTTACAGCTGGGTAGTTGTGCGCTGAAAAAAATTCCCTCCGCTTAAACCCCTTCTTTCAGAACTGAGAGCCCTGTCCATCCCTCCTTTCTCCAGGCACTTTGCTTTGCACATTGTAGGAACTCAGGAAATAATTGTCATGTAGCTGAAGTAGACCTAAGTCAGCCTCAAAAATCAACTGTTTCTATTTAATTTCAGATTTATTTTAATTTATTTTTCATTTGGCAATAAACACTTTTTAGTGGATTAATCATGACTCATTTTATAGCTGGCCCTACGTTTAAGATGTTGGTGACGCTCTTTCCGCCCTCCAAAGCCCTTGATGGAGCACATTAGCCGAACTCTGTTGCCTTTATGAGCTGGGGTCCACTTTATTAGCCACATAATGTTTGCAGTTTGGTGTCTTTAACTCCAAGTTCCTTTTACTCACCAAAGGAAGAACCACAAGAGGGACTTTTGCCAGAGGCAGAAAACCTTTCTCCTCCCTTGCTTCAAATCTATCACTTTACACAGAGTGTGTTTTAATGGGAAAAAGCTAATAAAACTTTTCGCTTTGGATTTTTTCCCTCCCAGGGAAACGTTATTTGGGCCATATAGAGCCATTCAATCTGATGGACCAACTGTTTTAAAGACTTCCCCTCCATAAGCCCAGTTTTCTTACAGGGATGACAACCTCAGCATTGCCAGGGCTGAGGGAACAGTCTCGGGGGCCAGTTCAGTTCTGGGCTCATTGCAGGGTTCTGGATACTTCTCTTTCTGGGGGTTGTGTATCTGCTTCGTGTCAGTGGGAGGGCTAAAGGGAAGCTGAAGGAACAGCCTGGGGTAGCAGGGCAGCCGGGCATTTGTGACATCAGCAGGGCCACCTTCATCTGAGTAGGATAAACGTTTCTGTACAAGGCAGTGGTCCAGCTTGAGTGGGTGTCTGAGATCCAGCCTGTGCCCGGCTCGCGTGCGCCCTCGTGTGGGACTGTGTATGGGTGTCTGAGGGCTGCTGTAACAAACTACGACTAACTGGGTGTCTTAAAACAACAGAAACTTGGGAATTCCCTTGTGGTCCATTGGTTAGGACTCTGTGCTTTCACTGCTGAGGGCAGGGGTTCAATCCCTGGTCGTGGAACTAAGATCCTGCCAGCTGCATGGCATGGCCAAAACAAACAAACAGACAAACAAACGACCCCAGAAATGTATCCACTCATAGTTCTGGAGGCGAAAAGTCTGAAATCGAGATGCGGCTGGTCCTGGAGTCTCAGAGGGAGAATCTGCACCATGTCTCTCTCTTAGCTTCTGATGGTTGCCAGCAATCTTTGGCATCACTTGGTTTGTGGCAGCATAACTCCAATTTCTGCCTACATCTTCATGTGGCCTTCTCTGTGCGTGTTTCTTCTCTTCTTACAAGGACACTGGTCATATTAGATTTAAAGTCCACCCTAATCTAGTATGACCTCATTTTAATTAATCACATCAACAAATACCCTATTTCCAAATAAGGTCACTTCTGAGGGTCCTGTTAAATATGAATTCTGGGGGGAACATGATTCCACCCCAAATAGGCATCAACCTGGAGGAGAAGTCACCTTTTAAAAATTTGCCATTGGCTCTATTTACTTACCAAGCTATAACATTTGCTTTTTTTCTTATTTGTACAAAGTTGGATATCATTTGTGGAAGCAGTCAGCTATGCAAGATCTATTAGTTTGCAGGCTTCCTGAAGCAGAAACCCTATCTGATGCCTCTTTGGGAACTGCCATGGCTTGTATGGTAGATTAAGTTCTTAAAAGTGTTTGTTTCAAGAAAGACAAATACCATATGATATCACTTGTTTGTGGAATCTAAAAAAATGATACAAATGGACTTATTTACAAAACAGAAACAGACTCACAGACAGAGAAAACAATCTTATGGTTATCAAAGGGGAGGGATAAATTAGGAGTTTGGGATTAACAGATATACAATACTATCTATAAAATAGATAAACAACAAAGACCTACTGTATAGCACAGGAAACTATATACAATATCTTATAATAACCTATAATGGAAAAGAATCTGAAAAAGAATAGATATATGTATATGTATAACTGAATCACTTTGCTGTATACCTGAAACTAACACAACATTGTAAATCAACTATACTTCAATAGAAATTTAAAAAAATAAAAATAAATGTCTGCTGCAATGACAGTAAGGAAGTCTGAAAAGAAAACTTCTGATTCCAGCAATTGTAGCAAAACTTTTTTTTCTTTTCAACACAGGTGAGTCGTCCTTAACCTGTTTCATCCCATGTTTTTTCTGCTTCTCTGGTGGTTTGGAAAAGTCTCTTGGATTCTCATGGGTTAAGTGAGGTAGGTTCTACCTCATCACTAAGTGATGCATTCCTTTTCAAAGTGGGCTCCATGGAATATTAACCCCGTTAAAAATTGTTCCAGGAGAAGAGGGTTTTGTGGTCAAATAAGACTTCTGGGAAATTGTGCATTTGCTATTCTCTTCCTGGAAATTAGCTATACACACTGGCTTTGTAGGGGTTCTGACAAGTCCTGCAGTAGAGACACCGATTACACTTTGTTTAATCCAGTGTATCTCAAATTAACTTGACCACAGAGTCTCCCCCACCTCTTTTTTGGGGTGTAATGACACCTATTACAATCCACAGAACTAGTCCAGTGGTTTGAGTACCACTGGAGAGAGTGGTCAAGAATATAAATCTTTCAATCAGACTCAAGTTCAAAACTTAGGTTTGCTGACTTCGGACAAGTAACTGAACCTCTCTGAGCCTGAGTTCCTCATCCGTAAGATGGCATTATCACGCTTCTTGCTTCGTAGGATTAACTGAAATAACATAGATAAAGTGTTTAGCACCAGGCCTGGGATATAGTAACAACTGAATACAGTTAAGTATCTATTATTATATTATTATTAAAATTTTTTATTATTTACATCCCTATGACTTCTTATATTATTCTTAGAGATCATTTGGGGGAAATGACCATCTTGATTCTAGCAAAGAAGATCAAAACTGTTGACTTTTGTACAAATCAGGGGCTTTTCCTCAGCTTCTCAGAACTCTGGGGATTGATAGTCACCGGATCCAGTCCTTCTGAAGCCAGGGAACTCTGCCAATCGGTTGTGTCCTCTTAGGCTGGTCATAAGCCAGTTATGGTCACCTGAAAGAAAATTAAGCCCCAAGTGGCACATGAAGTTCGACATTTCAAAAGGCATTTCCTGGTTACCGGATTACCTCTGGGAGTGTGAGGCTGGGGCGGGAGGGAGATGTGAGAAACAGGTCAGGGGAAATGACTTGAACATTCCTGGGTTCTAGAAGCACCAACCTGTCCTTTTCGGACGCATGTACCACAGAAGATATCACAGAGTCCACTGACGACTTGGCTGAGGCAAAGGACAGCTTCTACCACGCCGATCCCCAGCAGGATGGAGAACAAGACCACGTTCCAGAGGACGATGTGCTCAGGCTCTTGGCAGTTAGCCCAGGTGGGTTGGTTGAGTAAGTAGCTGTTCCTGCCAGGACAGGGGAGACAATTAGCCTGGTTTGAGAGCCAGGAAAGGTAGAGAGCTGCCATTTACCAGCATGTGAGAGGCACTAGTCTATCACATCGCTCTCATCTTCATAAGGATAGTACATTCATGACTGCCCATTGGTCGAGGGTCGAACACACCATCTTTCCCTGTAACAGCACAGCATCTGAGCAAGGCATTGTGGGTACCGACATAGCCACACAAGGGAGCACAGGAAGAAGCGGGAAATTGTGTGGTGCAAGATTTGAACTGCTCGAAAGATCTCAGGGGTGGTAAGGATTGGTTAAGAGCTCGGGCTCTGAAGTCCCACAGACCCAGATCCTAACTCCAGCTTCTTCACTAGGAAGTTCTTGATAAGCTTTGTCAGGGAGGGATAAAATGTCCCCCTCTACATATCTTGAGTTCTTGTGGCTGGACTAATAATAAAATTGACACAACACAGATTAACAGGAGAAAGAGAAACAAAATTTAATGCATGCCCCTGGAGGTCTCGTAGAAATGAGACCTAAAGTAGTGGCCAAAGGAGGCAGCCTTTTTTTTGCCCACACCCCACGCAGCTTGTGGGACTTTAGTTCTCCAGCCAGGGATTGAACCCGGGCCCTCAGCAGTGAGAGCGCAGAGTCCTAACCACTGGACCACCAGGGAATTCCCCAAAGGAGGCAGCTTTTACACTCTTCAGACAAAGAAACAATACATTGGTGAGGAATCGACAGGACAAAGAAACCTAGGTTTGGGTGCTTAATTAGTAAAGAATCTAAACAGTTCAAGCTTGGTAGTAAATTAAGGAAGCAACAAGGCCTGTTCATATAGACTCCTTGGCCCTGAACTCTCTATCTCTGGCAGTAAGGGTGTCCTTTTAGCCCCCGATGTAGGGAGTGCACCTTTCACATGAGATTTATTTCCTGCTTTCAGGGAGACAAGAGAGGAGGGTCAGAATGGGCTTCTTGCATCATCTCTTTCTTAAGCAACTTTCACTCAAAATAATCAATATACCATTGATTGATATATGTGTCAATGTACAGCCTTCCCTGGCCCCAATAGTTGCCTAAGTGTTTCTGTATATCAGCTTCCTTATATGTAAAATGGGGCTAAAAAATAACATCAATACCATGGAGTGGGTTGGGAGGATTAGATATTAGCACAGTGTCTGCCATGCAGTAGGCACTGTAGGCAATATATTTATCATTATTATCATAAAACGGGGAGGTCTAGAGGTTTAGAGTAGCTGGACAGGGTTTTGTGAGGGAAGGATGGAGTCACCTGGCCTCGAAGGAGGCAGCAGCCAGTGCATTATAAGAGGAAACAGCAGGCAAACAAACACTCTAAGGAATATTTGGAATCAGAGGGTTCTAGCTGGACAAAGAGAAAGTGGAATAGGTTTTCAGGCCCTGTTTCATAGTTATATACTATTTGGTATCTCTGCCTTTAAATCTCCGCCTTCACCCATATCCATTCTCATCTATTGAGTCCTCAGTGAGATTGCAAGTTCCTTAAATGTAAAGATTTCTTGGCCTTAATGAGTACTTTTACATTTTACAAAGCCCCTCTGGCTCATCTACAGCGAAAGGATTGAAGCGGAAAATGGAGCTGGGATGCTTGCTGGAGGGCTGGCGTAGACACGGAAGCAAAGGGTATTGCAGATTTGGAACAGGGTGATGACAGACTAGGCGAAGCGCAGCGGCCAGATTCAAGGTGCACTGGTGAGGTAGAACTCACAGGATTTGGTGGTGGATTGAACTTGGGGTGCAGAAGGGAGAATAATCAGTGACTCACAGGTTTTGGGTGCCGTCTAACGGGCTGGGGATGACAGAGAGGAAACTGGCAACGGCACATCACGGGTTTGGACATATAAATATTGAAGTGATCTGAAATTCGCAAGAGGAAATTTCAAAGAGGTGATTTGGTCTCTGAGTCAGGAATTCAGAAGAAAGATCCGGGCTAGGGATAGGCATTCGGGGATTATTTATATGGGTAGATGGAGGGTTCCGAAAGCCATGGGGTTGGATGAGCTCTACCAGGGAGAGAACGTGAAATGAGAGGAGAAGCAGTGTCTTTCTCAATCATTGGTGCTGGGTTTCTTTCCTTATTCCTTTAGGAAAATCAGTGGGCATCACAGGGCCTGCCATTTAAGGATAATCTATGCAACCCTGCAGCGTAAACCCTGACAGTTGGTTTTTCTTTTTGTAATGCAAGTGCCTGATTTAAGCTTTGATTGTGAGGCATCCGCTTCAAAGAGGGCTATCTCAGATAAACACAGTGCCAGCTTCACACCTAGGTAAAAGCCTGACTGAGGCTCCTTTGTTTTAGCCATCTTCGTTGATTTCAGTAACCGACCTTTCGGGCCACTTATTTTTTCTATTCCTGTGCTTTAAATTCCTGCTTTTATGTCGTAAGTTCATCAGTAAAGAGTGAGCCTGTGAAACCCTAGACCCCCAGCCTCAAACCCAATAAAAGCAGAACCCCAGGCCCATGCACTTGCGCTCCCTACCCCGCCACCTCCCCTCCCCCCGACCTTGCTGTGTGACCCCAGGTGTGCTGTGTAATTTCCAGGTCCTGTATGTAAGAAATCTTTATTTTTTCAAAGTTTCTTGATGGTTATTGCTAACGGGCGTCTTGCAATCATAATAAGAACCATAAGGACTGGTCCAGCCACAACACTGCTTATGGATAGGCTGAGGTCGTCACAAAACAAACCCCAAATTTGACTATTGTCTCCCCAATTAGACTGTGAACAGGCAAGGTGTAAATAGGCAAGTGGTCTTATCCCTCTTTTGGAATCCCTTCTCTTATCACAGCGCCTAGTCAGTACTAAGCAAGCCCTCAGCACGTGCTCACCTGTGTTTAATAATGGGGGAAAATGAAGTCAAGGTATTGTACTGAATACCTTGGGTGAACTGCTTAATTCATGGGCACACCTTGCCTTGGCCAGTCACCTCTAGAGATTGGTGATTTGGGAATAAATGTGTCAATCTGGTACAGAGAGAGGAGCAAGACACCAAGTATGAATGGAGGTACCTGGCCCCACTACTGCATAGTCAATGCTCAGAGCACACACTCTTTGTGGTCATCACGGTATCACCTTTAGATGTTAGACAGGGACCCAAGGCCATAAATGCTACTCACTCCAGGGAGTAATTCCTGAACGGGTAGGTGTAGTTTCCACTGCCTGTGTCACAGAGAGGGCCACTGAGCAAACCCAGTGAAGAAATGACCACACAGTACACGGCGCCCACAGTGCCCTGTATGGCCAGGAGCACAGGGAACAGCATCTGCAATGGAACAGAATCAGAAATTCAGTGCAGCAGTGCAGCACCTTTTCAAAAGGTGGTCCTTTTGAAAGATCCATCCTGAGTTTCCTGGCAAATTGAAGAGGGGAATTGATCTGGTGGGCATCCTTGTTTTGCTTCCCAAATGCACACAAAAAATGGGGGCACTAGAGCTGAGAAGACCTATGTCCATTCATCTGCTCCATTTGCAATTATTATTTTTTAAACATCTTTATTGGAGTATAATTGCTTTACAATGTTGTGTTAGTTTCTGCTGTATAACAAAGTGAATCAGCTATACATATACATATATCCCTATATCCCCTTCCTCTTGCGTTTCCCTCCCAACCTCCCTATCCCACCCCTCAAGGTGGTCACAAAGCGTGGAGCTGATCTCCCTGTGTTATGCGGCTGCTTCCCCCTAGCTATCTATTTTACATTTGGTAGTGCATATATATCAATGTCACTCTCTCACTTCGCCCCAGCTTACCCTTTCCCCTTAAGGGTACTTGAGGACTTGTCCTCAAGTCCATTCTCTACGTCTGAGTCTTTATTCCTATCCTGCCCCTGGGTTCTTCAGAACCTTCTTTTTTTTTTTTTTTTTAGATTCCATATATATGTGTTAGCATATGGTATTTGTTTTTCTCTTTCTGACTTACTTCACTCTGTATAACAGACTCTAGGTCCATCCACCTCACTACAAATAACTCAATTTCATTTCTTTTTATGGCTAAGTAATATTCCATTGTATATATGTGTCACATGTTCTTCATCCATTCATCTGTCGATGGACACTTAGGTTGCTTCTATGTCCTGGCTATTGTAAATAGTGCTGCATGAACATTGTGGTACATGACTCCTTTTGAATTATGGTTTTCTCAGGGTATATACCCAGTAGTGGGATTACAGGGTCATATGGCAATTCTATTTTTAGTTTTTTAAGGAACCTCCGTACTGTTCTCCATAGTGACTGTATCAATTTACATTCCCACCAACAGTGCAAGAGGGTTCCCTTTTCTCCACACCCTCTCCAGCATTTATTGTTTGTAGATTTTTTGATGATGGCCATTCTGACCAGTCTGAGGTGATACCTCATTGTAGTTTTGTTTGTTTGTTTGTTTGTTTGTGTGGTACGCGGGCCTCTCACTGTTGTGGCCTCTCCCGTTGCGGAGCACAGGCTCCGGACGCGCAGGCTCAGCGGCCATGGCTCACAGGCCCAGCGGCTGCGCGGCATGTGGGATCTTCCCAGACCAGGGCACAAACCCGCGTCCCCTGCATCGGCAGACAGACTCTCAACCACTGCGCCACCAGGGAAGCCCCTCATTGTAGTTTTGATTTGCATTTCTCTGATGATTAGTGATGTTGAGCATCCTGTCATGTGTTTGTTGGCAGTTTGTATATCTTCTTTGGAGAAATGTTTATTTAGGTCTTCTGCCCAATTTTGGATTGGGTTGTTTGTTGTTTTGAATATTGAGCTGCATGAGCTGCTTGTATATTTTGGAGATTAATCCTTTGTCCTTTGATTCGTTTGCAAATATTTTCTCCCATTCTGAGGGTTGTCTTTTCGTCTTGTTTATGGTTTCCTTTGCTGTGCAAAAGCTTGGAAGTTTCATTAGGTCCCATTTGCTTATTTTTGTTTTTATTTCCATTACTGTAGGAGGTGGATCAAAAAAGATCTTGCTGTGATTTATGTCAAAGAGTGTTCTTCCTATGTTTTCCTCTAAGAGTATTATAGTGTTTGATCTTACATTTAGGTCTCGAATCCATTTTGAGTTTATTTTTATGTATGGTGTTAGGGAGTGTTCTAATTTCATTCTTTTACGTGTAGCTGTCCATTTTTCCCAGCGCCACTTATTGAACAGACTGTCTTTTCTCCATTGTATATCTTTGCCTCCTTTGTCATAGATTAGTTGACTAAAGGTGCGTGGGTTTATCTCTGGGCTTTCTATCTTGTTCCATTGATCTATGCTTCTGTTTTTGTGCCAGTACCATACTGCCTTGATTACTGTAGCTTTGTAGTATAGTCTGAAGTCAGGGAGTCTGATTCCTCCAGCTCCATTTTTTTCCCTCAAGACTGCTTTGGCTATTTGGGGTCTTTTGTGTCTCCATACAAATTTTAAGATGATTTGTTCTAGTTCTGTAAAAAATGCCATTGGTAATTTGATAGGGATTGCGTTGAATCTGTAGGTTGCCTTGGGTATTATAGGCATTTTCACAATGTTGCTTCTTCCAATCCAAGAACATGGTATATCTCTCCATCTGTTTGTATTGTCTTTAATTTCTTTCATCAGTGTCTTATAGTTTTTCTGTATACAGGTCTTTTGTCTCCCTAGGTAGGTTTATTCCTAGGTATTTTATTCTTTTTGTTGCAGTGGTAAATGGGAATGTTTCCATAATTTCTCTTTCAGGTTTTTCATCATTAGTGTATAGGAATGCAAGAGATTTCTGTGCATTAATTTTGTGTCCTGCTGCTTTACCAAATTCATTGATTAGCTCTAGTAGTTTTCTGGTAGCATTTTTAGGATCCTCTATGTATAGTACCATGTCATCTGCAAACAATGACAGCTTTACCTCTTCTTTTCCAGTTTGGATTCCTTTTATTTCTTTTTCTTCTCTGATTGCCATGGCTAGGACTTCCAAAACTTTGTTGAATAATAGTGGTGAGAGTGGACATCATTGTCTCGTTCCTGATCTTAGAGGAAATGGTTTCAGTTTTTCACCATTGAGGACGATGTTGGATGTGGGTTTGTCGTATATGGCCTTTATTATGTTGAGGTAGGTTCCCTCTATGCCTACTTTCTACAGGGTTTTTATCATAAATGGGTGTTCCATTTGCAATTGTAACGAATGAAATCACACACTACAAAATTGTGAGCAGGAAATGTAACTTATTTATCACTGAACTCTTAGAGCCTACACACTGCCTGGCACGTAATATAGGTGTGCTTCCAGTCTCCTAGTCTGCACTCACAGCAGACATCAGTTATTGATCTCAGTACTCTTCCCCTAGAAGAAAAAGCGCCACAGTCCTCAAAACAGAGCAACTGACCTATTGGTATTGGCTTTGTTTGAAACCTAAATGAAACCTACTCACCATCCTGGTGGTGGATGTTCAGTAAGTATTGTATGATTGGATGAATAAATGAATAATCATTTTTCTAATGCCTGAGTCAGCAATCAACACAGGGCCTTGTACTGTGTACAAACTCCATAAACGTGTTGACTGGATGGGTGAATGAGTGTGACAGCGAGGCAAGTGTCTGGGACAGGCGACCTCCTGGCATATTAGCGCATTAAATTGGGGCAAAGCTGAGGGACTTGTTTGCTTCAAAACATGAGCTCTTATTCCTGACACGTCCATGTTGTGTCTTTCTTACCACAGGAAGGGAGGGAGGGGCTGGCTGGAGTTGAATGGAATGACTCAGGGAGCTCCTTGGAGATGGTCCTCAAATGGCCTGGTGACCAAGGTCTCTGTGGAGGGTCTGACTGGGGACTGCAAGGGTTGGGAGAGGGGACTCTGGGAGTAGAAAAGAAGTGAGACAGTGTATGAACTAGGAATATAAGAACAGTGAACAGCTCGCTGTGAGCAGGGACCTTGGTAAGCAGGTTTGTATGTGGGAAAGAGCACGATCTTGGGGGTCAGGAGAACAAGATGAGTCCCAGCTCAGCCAGACCTGCCTTCACTGGGTGTGTCTTGAGAGCCGACCGTGTGTCAGGCATCTGGGAGTATGTAGATGATAACTGTGGACCTTGCCTTGAAGAAAGCAGCTTATATTCTTCCTGGAGTTGCGTAAATAGTCCTATATGTCCATTCCAGCTCTAAGATTACAGCCATGCGAATCTGGGCAGGCCACTCAGCCTCTCTGGGCATTTCCTTTCCTATTCATCAAATGTAGGCAAGTTTGCAAAATTTGTGGTGACAGTTCCATTGGTTTCTTCCAGCAGTGTTGGGCAGTGGAAAGGGCAGTGGTATAAGAGGGCCACATGTCAGGAACAAGACACAAATACATAATGGATACACTTACAGAGTGTCAGCCTTCTGTTCTTCATGGGGCGACTGTAAGAGAGTATCTGTGAAAGAGTTTTTGACAGTAAAATCTCCAATTCCCTTCTTGCTCAAATCCCAGTTCTAGGATGTGTTAATCTACTGGCTGTTAGGGAAATAAGAAAGCCAGAGGATGGAGGGTCTTAGACCTTCCCACAGACAGACAGACTGATAGAAACAACCAACCAAACCCTGGCAGGCTGGTCCACCAGAGCTCACAGGCTTTGTGTGTTAACGGCTCTCTTTATACCCTCTCCAGGCTCATTCTTCCTGGGATCTCATGCAATAACCCTCATCACTGTTGGAGAGAGCCCTGCATAATATCACTGTACTTTAAAAGGAAGTATTTGTCATTTAGATGTGGAAAAAATAATACAAGTGGGTGTATATGGAGAACAGAAACAGACTCACAGATACAGAAAACAAACTCATGGTTACCAAAGGGGAGAGGGAAGGGGAGTGGGACAAGTTAGGCATATGGGATTAACAGATACAAACTATTATGTATAAAATAGATAACCAACAAAGATATACTATATAGCCCAAGGAATTATAACCATGATCTTGTAATAACCTGTAATGGAGTATAATCTGCAAAAATACTGGATCACTATGCTCCACACCTGAAACTAACACAATATTGTAAATCAACTATACTTCAATAAAAGTAAATAAATGAAAGGAGGGTATTAGAAGTACTAGACTATGGTCAATGGGTTAATAGTCTGGCCTTCAGAAGAGAGAAAGCTCGCAGCCTGGGAAGTAAGCCCTTTCGGGGGTATGGGTGGGAGTGGAAACATTCTGTAGGCCCCGCAGTACTTACCCCGCATCTGTGAGCACAGCAGTCCTCTCCCCCTCCCCTCAGCGTTATCAGTGCTGGCACCATCACCTGCGGCAAAGAAGATGCTCTTGTAATGAAGGGAATGTTACCATTTTGGAACAAAGTTCCAAAACTCAAGCTATTTAAAAATGTCTAATGAAAAAAAAAAAAAGTCTAATGATTCCTCATTGCCTGTAGGACACAACACAGGTCCTGGACATTGTACGTGAGCCCTCATGCCCTGCTCCTGACCTGCCACCAGAGCCTCACCTCTCCTCCATAGAGACCTCTTGACACACCACCTTATGGTCCCCCAGGAGACACCCGGGACCTTCCTGCCTCTGGGCTTTTGAATATGCCCTTCACCCTTTGCCATCAGATAAACTCCTATTCACCTGCAAAGGGTCAGTTCAAATGTTATCTTTTGTACTAGGCTGAACAAAAAGGCTCCCCCCGCCCTGCCAAAGATATATTCACTTCTGAATCCTGGGACCTGTGAATATTACCTTATATGACAAAAGATATGATTGAGTTGGGATCTTTATTATCTATTTATTTACTTATTTTTGACTGCCTTGAGTCTTCGTTGTGGTGTGTGGGCTTTTCATTGCGGTGGCTTCTCTTGTTGCAGAGCGCAGGCTCAGTAGTTGTGGCGCACGGGCTTAGTTGCTCCGCGGCATGTGGGATCTTCCCAGACCAGGGCTCGAACCCGTGTTCCCTGCATTGGCAGGCGGATTCTTAACCGCTGCACCACCAGGGAAGTCCCTGAGTTGGGAATCTTAACAGGAGGAGTTTATCCTGGATTATCTGGGTGAGCCCTAAATGCAATCACATGTATCCCTACAAGAGAGAAGCAGAAGGGGTTCTGAGAGACACACAGAGGAGAAGGGGATATGGAGACAGAGACTGGAGTAATGTCTTTACAAGCCAAAGAATGCCAACAGCCACCAGAAGCTGCAAGAGGCAAGGAATGATTTTCCCTTACAGCTGAGAACAGGGGGCCCCGCCAACACATCTACTGAGAGCTTCTGGCCTCCAGAACTGTGAGAGAATACATTTCTAAAGTTTTAAGCTACCAAGTTTGTGGTAAGTTATTATAGCAGCTATGGGAAACCAATACCTCTCCTCTCTGTACTGTTCAGTGACCCCCCTCATCCACCCCCGGCAACATGAATGGTTCCTTCCTTCCAGTCACTCCATCCTGTCGCACTGAGCGTGCTCATTCTCCTTTTACCACTGGGTTCTGAGTGCTGGTTCAGCAGCGTCTCCCACGGTGCCCAACATGGAATCAGGACCCAGTGGTATGGTGGTGAAATCTATGATGACATTTCGCCATGTTTCTTCTGGCACTGTGGGGTAGGAGGAAGGTAGGGGCATGATAGGGCCATGGGTCAGGAGCAAGAAATAAATACCTAATGGATGAACTTAACTTTATGAAAAAAAAATCACCTCACCCTGAGAGATAGTTGGTAAATGTGTTCGCTGATGCAGGCATCTGGGAAATCCCTACTTCTCACCAAGGTGACCCATTTCACAAAAATCTCAGATTCTCAGTTATCTCATGGTAACTCTGTGCTGGGATATAGAGCTGACGGGAACCTCCCAGGTAGGAAGAGATGGGCCGGGACTCCTGGCTTCCCTGGGGGATGGCTGAGGGCAGCTTTGAGCCTCAGGTCGCTGTACACTCATAACCTGGAGATGAGGTAATGCTCTCCCTTCTTTGAGTTTCTTTTCCTAGTTCTGGTGATTCTCTGGCAACAGGAATTACTGATTCTTCTGTCTTATGCTGGGCCTTTGGGAGACCCAAAGCTCCCTTGAGTCAAATGGGAGGGTCAACTGGAGATTGTGTGGCAAGGGTACAAGGTTGGGCCTGACAAATGAGAGCTTTTGGAACCACCCTGGAGGAGGTAGGTGCTGAGAGTGTTTCCAAGCACCTTCTGGGGAGCATAGCTTGGCGTTTCCAGCAAACCAGGCTCCAACACGGGGGTCAGGATGAAGCGATGGATTCAAGTCAGAACTGTCATAGCTTGACGGCACCTGGGCGTGCTTCTCTCCTGCTTAGAAGTTCTAGTGGATGCTCGTTCCTCCCCTGACCTCATTTCCTACCCTTTCCTCCAAATCTTTTTCACGTGGTTCTAGCTACACTGGTTTTCTTGCGGATCTAGGAATTACTCAGCCCATCCCCAGCTCAGGGCCTTAGAACGTGCCAATCCCTCTGTTTGGAATGCTCCTCCCCCAAATATCAGCGCGGCTATTCTTCCCTCATTCAAGTGGCTTCTCAAACACCACCTCCTCAGGCAGTATCTCGCTGTCTGTCTATTCCTTTACTCTATTTTCTTCCTAGTGCTCTCACCACCTGACATCACTACATAGTGGATTATTTATGATCTTTCTCTTCTCTACTAGAACGTAAGCCCTAGGAGAGTAGGAATTTTGTTTGCTTTTTTTTTTTCTCCACCGTATCGCTAATACCCAGAACCATGCTAGCACATAGTAGATGCTCAGTGAATATTTGTGGGTCAGCTACTCAAGGGTAAGGGACTGGCTCATCAGCATGGGACGCAAGGTCAAATGGAATGTTGCCTAAGTCTGCATTTCAGCACCGTTTCCTATCCCTTCTTCACGTAAGCAGCCCTTGCTCCAGTCACACCAAACTGCACAGTGTCCATGAATGCATCGTACTCTGTGATGCTCCTCTGCCTTTACACAAACTGCTTCCTCTGCTTGGAACACGCTCCTCCCTCCCTTCTCTGCCTGGCAAATACCTACTAATTCTGTAACTCTATACAGTACAGCTCAGATACCTGTTTCTCTGGTATGTCTCTCTTGGTTCCCAGAGGTAGAGTTGATTGTTCCCTCTCCTGCAGACTCCAGGCCTCCACTGTGGCAGGTACTCACCCCACTGGGCTGAATTAGTTGTGTGTTTTCCCATCTCCCTTGGTGAAGGAACCTAGGGACCATCTCTGCTGGGTCAGGCAGAACCCCCCTGTTGCAGACCTTCCACCTCCAATCAGGCCTCAAGTGATCCCAAACCACACCACGGACTAGTTCTAACCTCTCCCTCCTAATGGTCTTGCCAAGTCTGCAAATAATATTGCTGGAAAACAGCCATTAGTTACCTATGGGAAGAAACTGGGGCCCTGCGTCTCAGTCCCTAGAGCAACCAATTCGGTTTATGTCATGCTCGTCCCAGGTGCCCTGTTTTAACCACAGAAGCCTGCCAGGCATTCTGGGTTGGCCTGTGGCCTCATGAGAACAGAGAGCTGTGATCCCTGGCCGTGGCTTTGCTGAGACAACTACCCTGCTGAGGTCCCGAGGCTGCCTTCCAGCAATCATATGGGGACTAGGAGATGACATACTGCTGGATGTGACTTTACACACCATGGCCGTGAGCCCTGTGTGTATAAACTCAGCCCCCGAGTGGCTGACCTCCTGGCAGGGGGGGTGGGGAGACAGTGACTCATGTGGTCCTGTTTTTCTCTCTCATCTGGAAAGCAGCACTGTCTAGAGTAGCCCCCCACAGGCACTTTCCTGTCTTGTTTCATCAGGGCTCTGCTGGCTTAGCTTCACACGTGCCATCTTTTTCTCTGTGTCCCGTGTTGCAAGCGCACGTGTGCATCAAATGGGAGAAACGGAGAGATTACGGGCTTTGGGCTCAGATGAGTGTTTTAAGTCCTAATTCTGCTGGGCTCCCTCCGCGTGGCCTCAGTCAGATGACTTAATCTGCTTGGGCCTCATTTCCCTACCCATAGGATGGAGGTGATGATCCCACCTCACAAATGAAATAATGTGTGTGCAAGCATTTGATACACTCAAAACCTTTGTGCAAACGGCTGTTACAATGATTATTAAAGGGCAGGAACTGTGAATTCAGGATTTCTCCCTTCCATATCTTACACAGTGTTTGGCATGGAGCTGATGATAAATGGATAGTGTACTTGTCATTGCCTGCAGTGTCCCTTGTGGCTTTTGAGATCTTTCTGGCCTTTTATTTTGTTATCAGGAAGGCAGCTCTGCTTGTTGGCTTCTCTTCCTCTGTTCAGAGCCCAGCTCCTCACCTCCACACCTTCCTCAGCCCTCTGCAGTCTGGGGTCCCCATCCTCCCTCAGGACCGCTCCAGCCAAGAGCCATCAGCACCCTGCTGGGTACCAGATGCTTTTCACGCCCCAGCTATGTACCTTCTGCTGCAGTTGACACTGGGATTCCTCTCTTTTTCTAGAAACTTTCTCTCTTCTTTTTTCCGACTTTTCTCACTTTCCACTTTTTCGCTTTGCCTGAAACTTTCTAGCTGTTTTTCTCAGTCTCCTTCCTCCCCTCCCCTCCCTTTGCATACTCTCAATTTGCAAGGTTTCCTGGGGTTTCGACCTGGGCTTCTTTCTCCTCTCAGTCAGTTCACAAGCCCTGGGCAAACCCGCTGTCCCCTGGGGTTCTACATCGCCTCTCCATGGTGGTTCTCAAGGTTGCCTCTCCCCAGGTCTCCAGTCCCAGCCCAACCATCCTCTGCTCCTTCAGGGCGAATGTGGAGCAAAGCTCAGCCTCTGCCCTCCCCCCGAGGTCCCTGCCCCAGGGAACGCCTTCACCATCTCCCCGACTGCTCAGGCAAGAATGCCAGAGCCACCCTGACTTCTCCCTGTGCCCCCTTACCTCCATCACTCTTCAGATCCTGCCAACTCCTCTGCACCTTCCTCTCTCCAACCTCATGGCCACTGCCTTAGCTGGTCTTAGAGCCAGGC
Organism: Lagenorhynchus albirostris; assembly: GCF_949774975.1. Classification (NCBI taxonomy): domain Eukaryota; kingdom Metazoa; phylum Chordata; class Mammalia; order Artiodactyla; family Delphinidae; genus Lagenorhynchus; species Lagenorhynchus albirostris. Next base: position 69,460,757 of record NC_083103.1, read on the forward strand.
ATGAGTGAAGGCATAGAGTAGACACTAAAGTGGACTGAACAAAGAAAAGGAAAAAGGAGGAAAAAGGAAAAGGAAAGAAAGAAGAGAAAAGGGGATAGCTCATTGGTTTTTACTTTATCCAACTGCATGGACTGGTTTGGTCCTGTTTATTTTATCCCCATTTCGCTGTGAATATACAAGTGTAAGCATCTTTTTAGGAAATCCTGGGAGGTTGTGTTGGAAAATTGGAGTGAGGGTTGGACAGCTGGCTGGTATTGAGGGATGCTATGCAGACAGGGTGTCTGGTCCCTGCCTGAGCCAGGCTCTACTCTGCTTTCCCCAGGACCAGGGAGTGTCCTCTCTGGGTCACTCTCTTTCAGTGAACATTCTAAGATTCTGCAAATAGGAAGCCTAAATTCCCTCAAGCTACTCAACACCTTTCAGTAGTCACTGTATTTGCTCATCTATGTCTTGAGAGAAGTTGGGTGCCGATGGACCTATACATTCTACAGATGAGGAGAGTGAAGCTAAGGGGAGTTTAATGGTTTGCTTGGCGGTGGAACTGAGAAATGCAAACCTGTCCTGACAACTAGGTCTGTACTGCCTCTTAGGTAGGACTCTGAGCTGAGAAACAGACAACCTTTGCTGAGGCATTGCTGATTTAGAGGTTCTCTTGGGCAGGAAGAGAAGGCCCAGCTCTGCTAGGATGGGAGGGGCACGTGGCCACTGGATGAAACTTGAGACATCACTGCGTCTACTACTGCGTGGGGAGGAGAAACAGGAAGGGAGGTGGTCACCTTTTTCTGAGGGTTCTTTTTCCTTCATACATTCATCCTTCCATTTGCTGAGTTCAGTGCCCGGCACTGGGGTCTCACATTAACCCATGATCTTTTCCTAAGGGACCCTGGATGCCTGGGAAAGGAGGAGCCAGATGAAAATAAAGGTGGAAAGGAAGGAAAAACACTCAATGTCTACCTTGCGGGCAGCGGATTACAACTTGTGGGCTAAATCCAGCAGGTTGCCCGTTTTTATAAATAAAGTTTTATTGGAACACAGTTCCGCCCATTTGTTTACATCTCGTCAATGGCTGCTTTTTGCCCTAGGACGGCAGAGTTGAGTAGTTGAAACAAGAGACCATATGGCCTGCAAAGCTGGAAATAGTCACTCTCTGGCCTTTTACAGAAAAAACTTGCCAACCCCATAATCTAGCCGAGGGAAGCTTTGATGGGAGCTACACAATTTATTTTTCGAGATGACCATCTTGAAAACTGATGACCTGACAAATGCTCTGCTGTTGTGCTTTTCTTAATGCATATCTTTCATAACAACCACATACTAAGCTCTAGGCGAAGCCGGCACTTTGCTAGGTAGGTAATTTAGAGGCCGCAGTGAATGCGACTTGGACTGTATTCTTAAGGAGCTCACAGCTAATGGGGGAGGCAGACACATAAAGAGATGTTTGCAGTACGAGGTGCCAGTGTGGAGGGTGTATATGTATCACATGTTGTGGGGTACAGAGGAGGAGCAGCCGGCCATGCTCTGGGGGCCCTAGGAGCGTGGCCCCATGAGGAGATGAATTGCACTGTGACTTGAAGGTTGTTTAGGGGCATCATTCACCTGGAGGAGGTAAGGTAGTTAAACCTCATTCTTACCAAGAGTCCAGCTCCAAGAAAGCCGTGGAAAAACCAGACGAAGTCTGTGATCTTGGCAGGCTCCAGCACCTGTCCGCTGGGAAAGTACAGCAGGAGGTTGGCGATGATGGCGGCGATGGCCAAGGCCAAGAGCAGCAGCCCCGTGTACCTGGAGCCCGTCTCAGAACACATGGTGGATCCTCCCTGGAAGGGAGAAAGAAACAACCAACACCAGGAAGCTGCCTGCTCCAGGCACTGCAGAGTCAGGAGAGGGTGCGTCAGCCTCAGAGCCCCAAGAGCAAGATGGCGAGTCCAGCTCTGCCACTGGTAAGCGGTGTGACCTGGGGAGCCAGCACCTCACCGCTCTGAGCCTCAGTTTCCTCGGTAAAGCAGAGAAAACATTGACTTTACAGATGGCGGTGCGTGGACTAAAGAAGGTAAAATCAACATGACAGCACCTGGCTCTAGCAGATGTTCAATAGGGTTTCTTTAAAGGGTTGGGGCAATCGAGGTGATGTTTAGGAACTTGCTGTTACCCTGTTCGGGTTCTTTCATCCACTCCCAGAGGAATTCCCCTAGTGATTATGAACTAGATCCTGATCCAAACCCTGTGGCTCCATCACTTAGCAGCTGTGTGACCCTGGGCAAGTTGTTTTACATCTCTCAATTTCTTCATCTGCAAAATGGGACTGACAGTAGCACTCACATTATGGAATTGTTGAGGGTATGAAAATAATATTTTCAAAATGTTCTCCTACAAGGCTGTCAATGTGTGGTAGCTGGAGAAGAAAGAACGAAAGGCAAATCTGAATCATCTTGGCCTCTCCTTTGATTTATGTCTTTGTCAGTTGAGATGATTGAGCCTGGAGGTTTCTGAGAAGCCAGGCTGGAGGCAGATGGAAAGAGGGAAGGAGGAAAAGGTTTTGCATCTTTGCATAGTGATGCATTTTTTTTTCTCCTGGGCATAAATGAGTTTGGAGTAAACCCAGTATCCTGTTTGCCGGGTGAAGGCTGCCTGAGCAGCGTGAGCCCTGGTGCTCTGCGCCGAGGTCCAGGGGCCCCAGAATGTTCCTCTGAGACCCAGGGAAGGGTTCTTGTTTTGTGTTAGGTGGCGCTCTCCCAACAGCCCTTTGTGCCCATTCTTGACTCAGATTCACGCTGAGATTGTTAACTGACTCCTGAATAGCAGCTCCTTCACTACCCGGCTCCCAGACACAGAGGCCTGGTGCCACGAATGGCCCTTCCCACGGTGGGCGGTGGGTGGGGAGCAGAGGGACCTGGAACAATTTGTAGAGCCAGGGACCTCTTTTCAGGGACCAAATTGAGAAATGTCCAGCCTTAGCTTTCTACTCCCCCAGAAGAGTCGAAGGTATTAATGCACAATGGGTTAGGCAGGGTGGTAATGCCTGGGGTCTTATTTCTATCTGATATCCAAGTTCAGGGCTACAGAAAGCTGATGCCTGAATGGGGCGCCACCTCTGTTTGGATGAGGGAGGTTGAAACTGCTGACCTCACTCGCATTGTGATCACCGAGAGTAGCGGTAATGAAAATTTAACACTTACGGGGATCCCATACTGTAAGAAGAGCAACAATAACACGCAGCTACTGCCACTTGTCCAGACACACGGTATGCATCATTTCATTTAATCCTCAAACAGCCCCATGAGGTAATAGCTCCCTAGCTCTGAGAGGAAACAGGCTTATAGAAGTTAAACAAGATTGCAGGGTCTCCCAGCCCGTAAATGTCAATGCCGGTCCTCAAATGTAGGTCTGCTCGTGTCCACTTCTAGTTATTCCCAGTGAAGGCAGATGCTTAACAACTGGGAGCGCTGGGAATCCAGTGCTGTTGAGCCTTCTTACACCCTGTAAAAGGATACAAAGCCAACAGCCCCTGTGGCTCCTTGACACCTAGATGTCCCAGCTCTTCCAATAACAAATACAATAGTCCTCACCCTCCTGGAAAACTGCAGATCTTCTTAGGAGGGAAGGGAGTAGGGGTTGAGACTGTGGCCACATTTAGAAAGGGGAACCACGCAGCACCCAAGGTTGGCTGGCACCGTGAACTAAAAATGCCACTTGCCGTATCAGTAAACAAAGGATGTTGCAGCCATCAAGCCATCACATTATAGCCACCCTGACGGTGAGCCCTGAGGGAACTGAGGATGGAGGCAGGATTTGCCCCCCATCTAGCCGTCAGCCACTGTAGCCACCCTTGAAGATGGGCCCTGAGGAGACTCAGGATGAGAAGCACAGGATACTGAGGTGCATATTAAAGGAATGGTTTAAATGAGCCCAGACTTTGCATCTTCCCATACTTAGAAAAGCGCTAACTTCCTTAACTTGAGATGGTCTGGTTTTCTTTCATTAACGGTAATCTTTTGATGTTCTGACTACCTGGTCTTTGTTGCAAAAACTCCTCTATATCCTGGCTCCCCCCCTTACCTCTTCCGAGCGGTCCCTCAGAGTTATCTGAGATGCCGTTCCTGGGCTTAAGTCCTCAGTTTTGTCCGCTGAATACAACATAACTCTCAAATTTAGGTTGTGCATTTTTTTCAGCTGACAGCACCTAATTAAAACTGTGCGAAGCCAGTCATTCTCTTGGGCTGAGAATGTTAGAGTTGCGGAGGACTCGTGGAAATTTAGTCCCTTCCTTTTCTGGGCAGCATAGCCCTAGAGAGTTGAAATGACTTGTTCAAGGTTATATAGCTAGATAGTTGGAAATCACAGCAAAAGTAGTCATATTCCTGTTCACAGGCATGCTCTCACTCGATCCTTTCATAGTTCAGTGACAGAAACATCATGATTATGCCTATTTTATTCACTTATTCATTTGCTGCTGGACATTCTGAGCCTCCAAGGAACCCAGGAGCTTGTAACGGGGCAGCTCGTCTTCTGAGGTTGTCCGGTCCCCATAGCTTGTGGCCTCAACAGGTGGGACAGTCACAAGCCCTTGAGTTCCTTGATCACAGACTTCACATCAAATAATCTGCCTCATGCTCCCTGTATCATCATATTCATACGTGTCAGACAATGACACCCTAAGCTTGGGTTTGTTCAGCATGGTTGCTGCTCTGAGGTCTTAGGCCAGCTGTGCAGCTCCAGGCTGTGGGGACCGGCTTTCAACACCAATCCTGCCCAGTCTCAAGCAGAAACACACAGACATACCCGTCCACCCAGTACCTGGTCAGTGGGGGTTGGGCACAGGCCCAGTGGGCAGCCTCCCCTGGGCAAGGCACCCCGGCCCGGCCAGGCCAGCAGCAGTGTTGCAGTTCCAGAGGATCTAGCTCAGCCGCTGGAAGTTTCTGGGTGAGCCCTGGATCCTTCCACTTTTCAGGAGGCTCAAAGTGAACACTTAATAGGTGTTGGGGAGCAATAGGTCCCAGGCACCAGGACAATTTATGCATCTAATCACAGCTGTCATCTTCTCTTCCCTGAAGGCCCCCTGTGAGGAGGTCTCTTGTCTCTTTAGAGTCTGAAGGCCTTTCCAGGTCCTTCTGAGGCCCCTCAGCATGACAGCACGCTGAGCTCTGAGGGGCAGAGGGCTCCCCTCTTCCTGTCTGGACCCACGTCTCTCTTGCTCTCCCCCAGTCTCGGCAAAGTGGCTCAAATTCCCCCAGTAAGAGCCAGCACTTCCTCCCTTGCCAGACGTCCCCAGGGGAAGGGCTCAGCCACCCAGCCACAAAGGCGTGTGCACTTACTGTGCTCCGCCCCTCCCTCCGGGTCATTCCTGATAACCTCTGAAAAGTTTCCCTGGCGGATGTGTTTCCACCCAGCTGAGATGCAGGAGGGGAGGGGATGTGGGTGGGCAGGGAGGGGATGTGGGTGGGCAGGGAGGGGATGTGGGTGGGCAGGGAGGGCCCACCAGCCCTGCGTGAACACGCGTGGGGAAGGTCCCAGTTACTGAGCGGGGAGGGTTGCAGCAGGGCCTCGCCACCTCTTCATCTTCCAGCTCCCCTGCTCCAGACCCCAAGCTGTCGGCTAATGGCGTCTCACGTAGATGTGCAGTGCGGCTCCCTGGCTGTGCTTTGGTCTTCCAGCCAGACCTGATGCCCCAGCCAGCCAAGGAAAGGAAATGGATTCTCAAGTGGGCCCCCTCCCGCTTCTCACCCATCCCTCCAGCCCCTGGCGCTGTGAAATTGATGCTGCAAGAGATGGAGGAAGTGTAACCGTGTGGGGCTCAGGGCCAGGAATCTGGTTACCCGGTTGCCCAGTGGGATGAGCCCCAAATGGCGCTGCTTGGCCTCCATCTCGGCTTTCCCAGTCGGTGAGCAGCGTGGCTGCAGGAGAAAGCTCTCTTTGTCTTTGATCGTTTGCTGCCACTCCTTCCTGCCCATGAGAGCACATTTCCCTTTGGTCATCTCCCAAGTTTTATTTTTCCTATACAGTGACACCCAGGGTGCTGTGAAACCTCTGAGAAAGAAGAACCAAGTGATTCTATGATCAGATACCTGCCTCCCAAAGCCTAACTGTATCGTAATTGGTAACCCACCTTGGCAGCAAAGTGCTTTGCTATGCTGTGCCTAGGCTGCTCTGTCAGCAGCCTCAGGGGGCTGTCAGGACGATATTATTTTTTCCTCATTATTCAAATGGAGAAACAGGATCAGAGAAGATGTGACCTGCCTCAGGTCAGGGAAACCAAGAGAGAATTCGTGGTTCTCATTTTTGTGCTCTTCCTGTGGTACTGAGATTACCTTCTGATCTTGAGCTCTTCCACCAGAGTTACATTCTGGGCACTCGGGCTCCACCACGCTGCTTGTCACCCACAGAAAATCCCTCGAGCCTGAAGGGAACTACTTTTTTTTTTTTTTTTAACATCTTTATTGGAGTATAATTGCTTTACAATGGCGTGTTAGTTTCTGCTTTATAACAAAGTGAATCAGTTATACATATACATATGTTCCCACATCTCTGCCCTCTTGTGTCTCCCTCCCTTCCCCCCTCCCTATCCCACCCCTCTAGGTGGTCACAAACCACCTAGCTGACCTCCCTGTGCTATGCGGCTGCTTCCCACTAGCTATCTATTTTACATTTGGTAGTGTATATATGTCCATGCCACTCTCTCACTTTGTCACAGCTTACCCTTCCCCCTCCCCATATCCTCAAGTCCATTCTCTAGTAGGTCTGTGTCTTTATTCCCGTCTTAACCCTAGGTTCTTCATGACTTTTTTTTCCCTTAGATTCCGTATATATGTGTTAGCATACGGTATTTGTTTTTCTCTTTCTGACTTACTTCATTCTGTATGACAGACTCTAGGTCCATCCACCTCACTACAAATAACTCAATTTCGTTTCTTTTTATGGCTGAGTAATATTCCATTGTATATATGTGCCACATCTTCTTTATCCATTCATCCGTTGATGGACACTTAGGTTGCTTCCATGTCCTGGCTATTGTAAATAGAGCTGACAAAGGATTAGTCTCCAAAGTTTACAAGCAGCTCAATAACAAAAAAACAAACAACCCAATCCAAAAATGGGCAGAAGACCTAAATAGACATTTCTCCAAAGAAGATATACAGATTGCCAACAAACACATGAAAGAATGCTCAACATTACTAATCATTAGAGAAATGCACATCAAAACTACAATGAGGTATCACCTTACACCACTCAGAATGGCCATCATCAAAAAATCTAGAAACAGTAAATGCTGGAGAGGGTGTGGAGAAAAGGGAACACTCTTGCACTGTTGGTGGGAATGCAAATTGATACAGCCACTATGGAGAACAGTATGGAGGTTCCTTAAAAAACTAAAAATAGAATTACCATATGACCCAGTAATCCCACTACTGGGCATATACCCTGAGAAAACCATAATTCAGAAAGAGTCATGTACCAATATGTTCATTGCAGCTCTATTTTCTTTGTTTGTTTCTTTGTTTCTTTCTCTTCCTCTCTCTTCCGTCCTTCCTTCCTCCCTCCATCTTCCCCCCCCACTCCCTCCCTCTTTCTCTCTCTCCCTTTCTTTCTTTCTTTCTTTCTTTCTCTCCTCTTTCTTTCTTTCTTTCTCTTCCTCTCTCTCTCTTTCTTTCCCTTCCTTCCTTCCTTCCTTCCTTCCTTTTTGATGATGGCAGTGGGTGAGGCTTTAGGGATGGGACTCTAATATGCTATATTCCACTCTATAAAATACCAGCATGCTCAGAGCAAGCTGCTGGGCCACCTCCCCGAACCTCTCAGACACCTCCTGGGTACAGCCCTGACGTTCTCCCCACACCATTCACACTGGATTTTACTTGAACTTCACTGAACTCATCAAGATATTTGGTTAATCTTTTTAAATAAATACTTTAGTACTTGTTTATTATCGACAGTCTGTCTCCCTCACTAGAACATAAACTCTTTGAGGGCAGGGCCTGTCTCATTCTCAGTTGACTAGAACAGTTAACAAAGTAGGTGATCAGCAAATATTTTCAAATAGTGGAATGAATGATTTCATCACTGGACCTTTGTTTGGTGGAGTGGTTGTCCATGTGCATTCTACATTCTGCTTCTTTAAAAATTGTAGGTCATGTTTATGTTTGGAGAAATTTCTGTAGACTGCTCATGTTTTCTTTCTTGGAATGGTCTCCTGAACTGGCCTTGGCTTTCATTTAGTCCAGTGTGGTGGTCTGGAGTGTAGGCTTCTGTATCAGACAGACCGTGGTTTGAATCCTGGCTCCACTATTTTCTAGCTGTGTGACGTGGGCAAGTTATTAATCTTCCCAAACCTTAGTTTTCCCACCTGCAATACAAGAACAAAAATATCTACCTCATAGAGTATTGTGGTGGTAAGGAATAAGAAATGATGTATGTAAAACATTTAGTACCTTGCCTGGCGTGTTGTAAATGCTACAGTTGTTATTCCCTTTTTTTCCTCAGTGCATACTGCTAACCACTGGTTCTGTGCTTACCACTGAGGATGCAGAGATGAACAGGATGCCTTTCAAATCTCCCAATCCACATATGAAGGGGCCTGAGCACAGAACTGGATGTAGGGATGAGGCAGGACTGGTTCTCAGACCTCAGAGTTTGGAGCAGAGGCATGAGTGGAAGATAGGATGGTGGGAAGGAGAAGGGAGGGGAGGAGGGAGGGCAAAATCCCATCCCAGGTGAGTGGATGGTGCAAAAAGAATGGGCAGGTGAGAGTATCAGGAGAGCAAGAGTTTTGAGATGGGGGACCCAGGGGTGGCAAGTGGAGGCTGGAGCAGGCCCTTAGCAGTGAGTTCTTTTAGTAAAGCCTTAGGACTTCAGGCATAGCAGGAGGGAGGTGTTGAGGGCTGGTCAGACCCTGTTCTCAAGGAGTTTAGAGCCTAGTAAGGAAGACTGACATGTAAGCAAATAATTGTATAAACAAGGATAAGCATGTATGCAAAGTCCAGAAGAAGCACAGAGGAGGGACACATGGGAGGGAAGGTGTGGTGGGTGTAGCAGGAAACAAGGAAGGCCTCCCAGAGGAAGAGCCTAGGAAGGTTCAGGAGGACGGTGAGGAATTTAGTGCGGGTGAGACGTGGAGTGGATGGAGGGTCAGAACAGGAGGGATGAAGCAGAATGGCATGTTTGGGTGTTCTGTAATAATTAGGACTTTCCCTGGCTGTCAGGGGTGCATGAACTGGGCTGGTGGGGTGGCATTTGGGGATCCTCCTTCAATGGACAGGTCCTTGAACAGTCCTGGTTCATACTTCTTTACAGAGACCGGGTCCCACTCAGTAGTATAAAGCAGGAAGACATAAACTCTGACCTCCCCATTCTCCTTTGTCTGGGTAGAAATGCTGGTGTTGGAGTCTCACAGATCTCTACCGCTTACCAGTGTGGGGTGCTGAGAAAATTATGGAACCCCTCTAAACCTCAGTTTCCTCATCTGTAAAATGGATAAAATGGTGCACACCTGATGGAGATGTTGTTATAATTAAATGAGATAATACACGTAAAGGGCTTAGCATAGAAACCACCACATAACACACACGTGGTACATACTGGTAGCATCTAATATATTCATTCATTCATTTGCGCATGCGTTGGTTCACCATTTAACATCAGACACCGGGGACACAGGGATGAACAAGGCTCAGTCCCTGCCCATAAGAAGCCTCTGATGAGTGTTGTGTGGGAGGGCAGACAAACAGATGATTACTGCACTATGTGAGTGTGATAAATGCTATGGCAAAGGCACACACAAAGTGATGATGGGAGCACAGATGAAGGGCAGACTGGTTGCCATGGTGATGATGATGATGATGATGATGATGAGAGCCTGGGCTAAATGTTGAGGCGAGGGCTCCAGTCCCTAGGAGCCAGATCAGGACCAGTCTTGAAAGTCAAGTCAAAGCTATCAGCCCTTATCCTGAAGGCCATGGGGAGCTACTGAAAAATCTCAGGCAGTGGAGAAACCTGGTCCCATCTACATTCAGGATGATCACTCTGGGCCCTGTGAGAGCAACTAGAAAGGTCTAAGGTTCCTCCAGGTGAGAAATAAAAAGATCCCTTCAAGAAACTACGGGACCGAAAAAAAAAAAGAAACTACGGGACCCAAGGAGGTTGAAGAGCCATGATCTACTGTGGCAGGGCAGTGAGAGGGCTAGACCAGTGAAAGCTTTTGGTCGGAGTTTGGAATATCGAAAATCTCTTAAGGAGTATTTAATATTTCTCTTAAAACACGCAAAAAGTCTAAAGAATGGGGCAGCCAATTTTGTCATTCACAGTTTATTTATTACTTAAAATGACACCTCAGCTAAGGCTAGCTGGAATACTATTTATCTGAATTGGCTTCTCCCACTAAAAGTTTTATTCTCTAAGTATCCTGTAGTATGTTTCAGAGAAATATAATATGGTCCTGTTGATGCATGGCATCAGATTTACCAGGTCTTAAACCTGGTGAGTATACTGAGGAAATCAGGGAGTGAATACCTGGACTGTCCATCTCACATAGTAGGTGCTTTATAAACGTTGCATTTCTCTGCTTTATTTATGTCTGAAGAGTGTCCAATGGAGTTTAAAGTATTTGTTCACATTATTACTCACAGACTTCCTGATCAAACTCTCAACATTGTCCATGACGCCTTGTATTTAACAGTGGGTTTTCAGAAATGAGTGTTACAGGAACAATTCATTCACTCACACACCTTTCTTTTCTGCTCCTCGGCTCTTAGGTAATTCAGATGCTATTGTCCTAGAATAAGGAAGAAAGTCAAAGAAATTTCCAGAACTTTATTGCATCACTTTTAGTAAACTTTCCCTGGCTCTTTTGCCCCTCAGGAACCACGTTCTCTGCTTCGAATGGATTGAGTGCACTCATCTTATCGGCTACAGCACCTCCCGTGCTCTGGGTCTTCTCTGTGGACCTCATTTTGAATCAGAAGTTAGGTGATGCCTTCCTCAGGGTCTTCATTATATGCATTCAGTATCCTGAGTAGAAAAGTTAACTGTGTGTTTTTGATTTGTGTCATTTATACCTGTTTCTCCCGTCTACAACAATTGTGTGCAATATGTCCTAATGAAGTTTTTGATACCACATCAAGCCTGTTTGGCCCAAAATAGTCTGCTTCTCTGGGGTATAAACAAAAAGCTATTTGTTCTGGGACATTTCCAAATTCCAAGAACTCCTGAAGCCCTACTTCTTTTGAGGTCGTGCTCAGGTTCGGCCTGTGAATCCTTCCTCTGTAGTGGATATTAAAGTGACGAACTCACACAAAGCTTCCAAACTTATACTAAAGAATAGATCTGAGTTAAAGGGTAATGTGCTATGGAAATTATTCTATTGTACAAGTGTCCTGACATAAAAGCAAATCAATAAATCAAAGTTATTAAGAGCTTGGCTATGAAACAAGATACTCAGCATGTATTTTATTAGCTAAGATGGATGTCAACTCAAAACCCATGCTATGGCATATCTATAGCACACCTACAATTTAAAGAGAAAGAACTCTCTTACTTGAGCCTAGTGGGAGGTGTGGTGGATGGGACTCTGGGAAAGAAAACAGAAGAATGTTGGTGAAAATGCATCTGTTATAACACGGGCTGAGGCAGAGGCTCTCTTAGAGGGTGCAGTTGAGGAATAAGGACGTTAACATTTATTGCAAACCTATTCTGTGGGTATGGTAGGCACTTTGCAGACATCATCTTTTCAGATCTTCTTTTAAAAAAACAGATTTGACTCTTATAGAGACGTTTTAGGTTCACAGCAATACTGAGCTGCAGAGTTTTCTCACACACCTCCTTCCCCCACGCATGCTGAGTGCCCCTATTATCAGCATCCCCACCAGAGTGGTACATTTATTACAATCGATGAACCTTCAGTGATACATCATTATCACCCAATGATAACGGGTTCACTTTAGGGTTCACTCTTGGTGTTCTATATTCTGTGGGTTTGGACAAATGTATCATGACATGTATCCACCACATACTGTAGTATTATATAGAGTAGTTTCGCTGCCCTAAAAATCCTCTGTGCTCTGCCTATTCATCCCTGCCTCCTCACAAACCTCTGATAATCCCTGATCCTTTTACTGTCTCCATAGTTTTGTCTTTGCCCATGTGTCATCTAGTTGGAATCATACAATATGTAGATTTTCAGATTGGCTTCTTTCATTTAGTAATATGCATTTGAGGTCCTTCCATGTCTTTTCATTGCTTGATAGCTCATTTCTTTGTTGAATAATATTCCATTATCTGGAATAATGGAATAAATAAACTACTGTTCATTTATTCTGTGCAGGTTTTTGTCTAGACATAAGTTTTCAAGTCCTTTGTGTAAATACCAAAGAATGTGATTGCTATCATATGGCAAAATTCTAGGGTTTTTTAAAAAAGTTTTACTGAGGTACAGTTGACAAATAAAATTGTAGGATATTTAATGTGCACTGTACGTTTAGTTTTATAATAAACTGGCAATCTGTGTCCTGACATGGCTGTACCATTTTGCATTCCTACCAACAATGAATGAGCGTTCCTATTGCTCCAGATTCTCACCAGCGTTCGGTGTTTTCAGTGTTCCAGATTTTGGCCATTGTGATAGGTGTGTAGTAGCATCTCATTGTCATTTTAATTCCCTAATGACATGTGATGTGGAGCATCTTTTCATATGTTTATTTTCCAACCGTATATCTTCTTTGACCAGGCGTCTGTCGAGGTCTTTTGCCCATTTTTTAATCAGGTTGTTTGTTTTCTTATTGCTGAGTTTTAAGAGTTACTTGTATATTTTGGATAACAGTTCTTTATCAGATGTGTATTTTGCAAGTTTTTTCTCCCAGTCTGTGGCTTTTCTTCTCATTCTTTTGACAGTGTCTCTCACAGAGCAGAAATTTAGTTTTGAAATCCAGCTTATCAATTATTTCTTTCATGGATCATGTCTTTGCTGTTTTATCTAAAAAGTTATCAAGCCCAAACTCATCTAGATTTGCTCCTATAGCATCCTTTAAATTTTCTTAACAATCCCTCCATCCCCATTTTACAAACCCAGACTTAGTGAGGTCAAGTTATTCTTCAGTGCCACTAAATTAGTAACTGGTAGGACTAGATTCAGACACAGGTCTGTCTAACCTCAAAGCCCAGCCAGGAGGCTGTCTCCTTCATTCCATGGCTGCTGCCTCAAGAGCAACTCTGCATGGGAATCAGATTGGCTCTCTTGCAGGGTTGGATGAGGTCTCTTTCAACACGGAGATTCTAGGTCACAGATTAGAATAAATAGAAGAATGAGCATCCCTTCACCTTTTTGACCCAAAGACCTGCTACTGAATTTTGTCTTCATGTGCCTGAAGGGTACTCCTTCCTTATTATTTTCATTCATTCTAAGAAAAGCAGCTCTCTGCCCTTGGGGGTGATGGCCTCTAAAATTTTGGCCGAGCTGGGCGATTGAGTGCCTCATTTTTGCTGATGGGATTTGAGAGCCTCTGGGGAAGATGGTGCATGAGCAATGGAGAATTAGTGAGGTTTTACAATGTTGTTATAAACTGTATGATGTGAGTTGATTGTTTCGTGTAGCCTCATGAAACATGAAAGCCTCATGAAAGTTGGAGAAGGTGGAGGGTGATTACATCACTCCCTCTGCCTTTTCGACAGAGATGAAGTCTTCTTTAATGCTTGGGATTATTTCCTGATGCTTCAGGCAGACCCACCCAGTTTTCCAATTTTAATATGTTCTTGTAATAGGTGTAGAGAAAAAAAGAGAAAGCAGGGGGAAGCCATCAGCCCAACTTGTTGTACTGACATTCCTGGCAAAGATGAAAGACTAATGTCAGAGCAGAGCACAAAACCTTACAGAAACAAGTCTGTTTGGTTTGGAGAGTAAATAAATAAGCCAGTTACATTACTAGGATGGCTGGCAAAAGTTTGGTCATCATAGCAGCTACCCCATCGAGCTTGCTCTGCTTATACAAGTTGTCAGCCTCTGTCCCAACCCCAAACTACCTAAGTAGGAGGAGCTGAACCTTGTCCATTCCTTATTTATAACTAGCTCTGAGTGAGGGGGAGGGACAGGCAGTGTTGTCTCCTGTGCAGGCTGCTTGCCTGAGTTACATCCACAAATGCCTCGGAAGCGGCCAGCTGGCTGCATCCTTCTCCTTACATTCCTGGGTCTGTCTGGGATGGTTGGCGCAGTTACCAGAACATACCACATTGGGATTGTGGAAGAATACTGGAACTATGTACCCCAAGGAAAGAACGCTATTACTGGGAAAAGTTTCTCAGAAGACAAGTGAGTGAAATTGGGGTCCCCATAGACTCCCAGGTTTGGCTCCTTTTTGAACCTGCTTGGGGAAGGTTGTATACCTTGGGTGGCTACAGTGGGGGTGAGTTGACCTAAATCAACAGGAGGGGTTTTGTGTTTGCTTGGAGAGCCCTTGCATGGGCGAGTGTGTAATTTGGAAGAGACATTCTTAGCTCCATCTATTCACAGCCTCGTCTGTGAAGAGCCATGTACAAAACCATGTGTTTTGAATAATGGCTTACTCTCTATATGGACAAGTTTCACTAGGTACCACTAAGAACTTCCAGGGCTTCTGGACTCACTGTGTTAAAAAAAAAAAGTTAAAACTTGGGATAAAAATTTGAGAAATTTCAAGAATTCTTCACTGTTAAAACACATAATGTTTTCTTAGTTTTTATTTTTGGAATGAAACATCATAATTAGAGATAAGTATGCTCTAGGTAGTTACATTTTGTTTTGTAACGTTTAAAAAAGGGGGACAGTTATAATAGATTTGGCTGGTATTTTAAGAGTTTCCTTGAGTCCACTTAGAAATGGCTTTATTTTGCTGGTGAGAGGTTTGTTCCAGCCCCAGCTCATTCAATCTGAGGGCAATATTTATCTCCAGAGCCCAGGGCATAGCTGGGTGAGATGATGCTGCAGTCTTCTATGTCCCTGACTTTTTATTTTTGCAGAAAATAGCGCTTGTTACCTCTCTTCCTCCCAGAGTGCTGTGTCTTAAATCTCTCATTTGCTCCCTGGAGTTCCCTCTGAAATCACCTGCTGGCTACAGAACTGTCGTGCATATTTTCAACGTCGTAGTTCTTAGAACATCTTTTGAGATGTTTTGGCAAATAGTCATATATTCGGATGCTTGTTCCTTTCTTGATAGGCAGAGCCCAGTGCATTCAAATCCAAGTTCCATTTTTTAAAGATGAGGTTAGTTGCTAAGATTCATGGGGTCTGCCAGCAGGTCTTTAAATGCCAGGTCCCCCTGCCCTGGGGAAAGACCAAAGACCCAGTTGGCTTGGACACACGGCTTCCAGGTTTTCTAACAACACAAAAGAGGCATAGTCATGTTTTGTTTATTCAAAAAAGATGATGCTCATGCCAGCCAGGCTACCAAGAAAGACTTTTCCTTAAGCTTTGTACCAGGAAATTTAATGTCCAGGGGCTATTTCCAGAGAATGCTCTTGACTTCTTTCAATCTCACATCTGCTGACAATTGATGGTTGTAGTTTGTACTGTGACACGTGGATATGGGGTTGAAAGACTCTCCTGACTGCCAGGGGCTTTCCCTGGAAATAGAGCTCTGCTGTCCTCAAAAAGGCATCAGTAGAAAAATGATCGTTGTGAGCAGCTATTGGACGGGAAAATATTCAAGATGTGTGCATTGAGGGTAGTGAGTGTGGTCTTTAAGCGCAATGTGATGTTGGACACATTTCCATATGCACAGAATTCTATCTTTCTCCTGAAATGCCCGTGCCAGTATAGCTGTTTGGTAGCATTTACTCTGACCCAGTGATTGCACCAGAGACTTTTAATTCATTACTGCTCGCAGATGTTATTATTCCCACTCTACAAACAAGGAACTGAGGCTCTGAAGTTAAGTACTTGTTTATAATGTAAAAGGCAGCACCAAACTCACATTGCTTTGACTTCAGAGCCAATATTTTTTCACGATGCAACCTTTTCCTGGCAAAGGTGATCCTTTCCCATTGAATTAAACTCAACTTTGAGGGAAGTCAGGGATTCCATTAATAAGAACTTTCTAGAAAGACCCAATTCTTTACCAAGGGCAGGTTTAGTCTCACTTGTCACTCTTTCCAGAAAGACATTGAAAATGATCACTGGTGTCAGTGACCAAACCAATTACCTGGGTTCATTCAAAAACCCAAAGTACTTTATTTTTTTTTAATTTTTATTTTATATTGGACTATAGTTGATTTACAATGTTGTGTTAGTTTCAGGTGTATAGCAAGGTGATTCAGTTATACATATACAGATGTCTATTCTTTTTCAAATTCTTTTCCCATTTAAGTTATTACAGAGAATTGAGCAGAGTTCCCTGTGCTATACAGTAGGTCCTTGTTGGTTGTCTATTTTAAATATAGTAGTGTGTATATATTAATCCCAAACTCCCAAGTTATCCCGCCCCTGTGCCCCACCTTTCCCCTTTGGTACCCATAAGTTTGTTTTCTATATCTGGGAGTCTGTTTAAAAACCCAGAGTACTTTAAATACTCAAATACTAAAATGCCATTTTCACAAGGCTGGGTGCAGGAAGAAGTTAGGGGATCTCTGTAGATCATTTCAGCCAGAAGATGGTGCTTTGAAGAAATTACAATAAAATGTATGAAAATAGTTATGGTGAAAAAGAAAAGAAAAAAATAAGAGAATAGGCATGACTAAAACACAGTTTGTCATCAGATTATAGTAAGGTGGTTTAACAATGCCGTGGTTCCATAGAGGAGTACTCCAGCCCTTCAGGAGAAGCTGGCATACTAGATGTCATACCTGGAATGCCAAGGTCCCCAAGGGTTCCCTTCTGGTGTGTCAAGGAGCAATGTTTATGCGGGGCAGACTCCTGACTCTTAAAAGGGAGCCTGAGTGAGGATGTGAGGCGTGCTGGCTTTTAGCAGCAATCATGCCAGGAAGTGCTACTCATGTGACCAGTGGCTCAGGGCAAGTTTCTAAGAAGGTACAGTTGTGGTTGGCTGCTGACTCTTGCTTGAAGACCACAGGACACGTGTCTCAGGTGCCATGGTTCACAAGTGTCATGGGTGCCACAGGTGACATATGTGAAGATGTCACGATTATGGGACAAGTATGGAGCTCACTATGTGTGCTCTGCATTGTGCCATTTCCCCCAGAGCAACGAATCATCTTGGGTGATGCGACCATGCCTCTTAGCTTCTGCAGGATGAGTAGACATCACTTCTGAGGACTCTCTGCTGGTTAGATATTCACACCCAGAAAGTGCCCAATATTTAGAAGTTCATGACAGCCGGGTGCCTAGTATTCCATTATGAGTGGAAAGAGCCTAGACTAGAAACCAGGAGACCTGACTTCTAGTCCTTGCTCTGCCCCCAACCTGCTGTGTAACCTTGAACATGTCACATAATCTCTCTGAACATCAATTTCCTTACTTTGTATAACAAGGGAGTTGAAACATAATCCTTAAAGTCACTTGAGAAGTATAATTCTAAGGCATTAGACATAATTTTCAAAACCAAATGAAAAACATCTTACCTTACTTGCCAGTTCTAGAAAGATTTTTTGCAATTCAAGGAGAGAGATGATTTGCAAATGTTCAGCCTAGAAATCAGAGTTGAAGAAAGCCTGAGAGTGGGGATATGTGACAATTTTTGAAGTATTCTATATTTTTATTTACCCATTCATTTTTTTCCCTATTCTTTAAGAACGGTCTCCAATTCTTCACTTCACCCACAGAGTTTTTCCCCACAGCCCTGGCTTATTCTGATAAGCTTCCTTCCCAACCCCTCATGGAGCTTTATCTGGTGTCTTTATCTGGCCTTGGACACAGTGTTTCCTTCTCCCTGCTTTGCTCTCTAGTGGTTTGATGTACACCAGTCACCTCTGCAGCTGGAGGATGAGTGCTCTGTTGGTGGAGAGGAAGGCCCAGCATATGTAAAATAACCCCTCTTCCCTACACAGAGTTTGTCAGTGACAGTGACCCATGGAGGACTGAGAAAGGCCGGTCATTTGGAATCAGAAGTTCCTTAAAAAATTACAAATAGAACTACCATATGACCCAGCAATCCCACTACTGGGCATATACCCTGAGAAAACCATAATTCAAAAAGAGTCATGTACCAAAATGTTCATTGCAGCTCTATTTACAATAGCCAGGACATGGAAGCAACCTAAGTGTCCATCGACAGATGAATGGATAAAGAAGATGTGGCACATATATACAATGGAATATTACTCAGCCATAAAGAGAACTGAAATTGAGTTATTTGTGGTGAGGTGGATGGACCTAGAGTGTGTCATACAGAGCGAAGTAAGTCAGAAAGAGAAAAACAAATACCGTATGCTAACACATATATATGGAATCTAAGAAAAAAAAAAAGTCATGAAGAACCTAGGAGTAAGATGGGAATAAAGACACAGACCTACTAGAGCATGGACTTGAGGATATGGGGAGGGGGAGGGGTAGGCTGTGACGAGGTGAGCGAGTGGCATGGACATATATACACTACCAAGCGTAAAGTGGATAGCTAGTGGGAAGTAGCAGCATAGCACAGGGAGGTCAGCTAGGTGGTTTGTGACCACCTAGAGGGGTGAGATAAGGAAGGTGGGAGGGAGGGAGATGCAGGAAGGAAGAGATATGGGAACATGTGTATATGAATAACTGATTCCCTTTGTTATAAAGCAGAAACTAACACACCATTGTAAAGCAATTATACTCCAATAAAGATGTTAAAAAAATTGCTATTTACTGATCACACACACACAAAAAACGTAAGAACTAATCACTGTCAATTTAGTTATTCTGGTTGCTTTATCTTTGAATGAGGGGAATGGGCAAAAATTAGGGGGAAAGAAAGGTGAGTGCCAAAGTTTCAGTGATGTAAAAAATCTTGGAACCCCAAATTAGGCAGTGCCAAGAGCCTAATAAATCCTGATTCACAAGGATGAGATAAGAAATAAATTGAAATCATTTCACCAAGGTATGATAGCCATCAGATGGTGCCATTGAACTTTCCACTTGGTACCTTTTCTTGATCATAGGGGTCAAAAACATAATTGAGACTATAAGCATGGATGTTTCCTAGAAAGTATAGGATTTAGGAGTTACATTCTATTTAGAAAATTTTTCTCCTGATGAATATATTCCTCCTTTTCACCATTGGGCTTAATGGGGACACAGGGCTCCTTTGACTTGCCTGGGGATGGTGTTAGCATTTGATTCACTCCTGCCAGTCCTGCTCATAAAGTGCTTAATTAAGGTGTGACTGTGCTTCAGTGGTAAAGCCTGGTCTTTAATGGAACCAGAGTGGATCACCTTATTTAAAGTTACAATTCTCACCAAGATCTCCTTAGGCCACCAACACACAAACAGGTTGTTTTTCTTCCCAGTGAAATGCAGGGGTCTTCGTGGGTGCTAACTCACAGGCAGACCCATACTTGGACACGAGTGAAACTGATGACTACTCAAACCCCAAGTTAGGGTCTGTTAAGGGAGTTTACCCAGCCATATCACTGTGGCAGCCCAGTTGACGGTAAAGGGTTTTGAACACCCCCTGTGAGCAGGCCCTAGGATGGGGAAGGCCCTGTATGTTTACCTGAAAGAAGAGCCAACTGAAGGGAAGCAGGTAGAGGAAGAGAAAGGCTTTTATAAGCTTTGAAATAAAGAGAAGGATCTCACCTCATTAGTGCTTGGTCTTAGACAGATGATGACTTTCAAATCTCAACTTCTATCTTATCAGCAGAAAAAATCATGTGTTGGGCCTGATGCCTTGGGAATCTCTTGGGGTTACTATATCAGTTAGTGATTGCTTTTGGCTGCCAGTAAAGACAAGACTAGAGTGGCTTAAATAAATTAGGGTTTGATATACTCTTATGAAAGAAATGCAGAGGTGGCCAGTCTAAGGCTGGTGGGACAGGTGGCATGATAGGATTTCAGAGGCCTTCTATATTTCTGACCCACTATCCTTAGCATGTGACCTTACTCCTCAAGGAAGCTTATGGTCACAAAATGGCTGCTAGGACTCAGCCCTCATGCCTGTTATCCAAGAAGGAAGAGAGAAAGGGGAAAGGTAGAAGGGCCATAATTTCTGCTGCATCAGCCCTTTAAAGGGCTCTCATGAAAACCCCACCCAACCAATTCTACTTACATCTCATTGGATACTCAAAGACACAAAGAGGGCTTGGAAATACAGTCTTTTAGTTTTGTGCTTTTTTGGGCCTGAATAAAAGCAGGGTTTGATTCTGTTACTAAGAAAGGGAGCAAGAATATAAGGCAGCTGGCAGTCCCTGCCACCTTCCCCTCCCTAATTCTCCCTTTTCCCCATCCTTCATGAACACCATCTTAGTCCCCCTCTTCCCTTTCTCACCTCTGGGTAGTGGGACACCAAGGTCTGTGGGGTTTGAGAGAACTCAAAGACAGTACAATAGCTGTCCTTGAGTCCTTACTATATTCCAGGAATTGTCATTAAAGCTTTCCCTGCCATGTATAGGGGTGACAGATCTCCTGCCCTGGTCAGGGGGACCAGGAGGCCCAGGGAAGTTTTCCTTAGCCAAGTGTAGTCCAAGTGGTCTAACAAGATGCCAAGGCAGCCTTGCCTCCTGGCGAGTGTGGGGCTCTGGCATCAACTGAGAAGCTTAGAATTCTTGCTCCATTTACTAGGCAAGTAGTTGAGTCTTCTTCTTCTTCTTCTCCTTCTCCTTCTCCTTCCTCAATTTTCTCATTAGTGAGATGGGGATAATGACAGTCCTTGCATGAGGGGGAAGGTATATTCATCCCCTGTGGCTGCTGGAACAGATTATCACAAAACTAGGTGGCTTAAAAGAAGAGAAATTTATTCTCACCCAGTCCTGGAGATCAGAAGTCTGAAATGAAGATGTTGGCAGGGCCACACTCCCTCTGGAGGCTCTAAGGGAGAATCCACTCATTGCCTCTTTCAGCTTCTGGGGACTGCTGACAATTCTTGGCTTGTGGTGGCATCACTCCAATCTCTGCCTCCGTCTTCAT
The DNA here is from genome assembly GCF_949774975.1 of Lagenorhynchus albirostris. NCBI lineage: Eukaryota > Metazoa > Chordata > Mammalia > Artiodactyla > Delphinidae > Lagenorhynchus > Lagenorhynchus albirostris. The sequence continues at coordinate 69,481,749 of NC_083103.1, forward strand.
ATCACCGTCTCCTCTGTGTGTGTCTTATCTCCTCCTTATGAGAACACTTTTGCTGGCATTTCGGACTCACCTGGATTATCCAGGATCATCTCCTCATCTCAAAATCCTTAATTACATCGGCAAGGACTCTTTCTCCAAATAATGGGATTAGGATGTCAATTTATCTTTGGAAGCCATCATCAGCCCACCACAGGGTGGGTATCAGGAGATATGTAAATGCTCAGATATGGTGCTGGGCACTGGATTAGCGCTCAGGAAATGTTTGTCTTCATGCTAGCCCTCCTGTCTTGAGGGGTTCTCTGGAGAGCAGGGTATCCATGGGAAAGAGACCTCAGATGGTCACATTTTCCTCTTTTCTAGTTAGAGTTCTGCCAGAAACGATCAGAACTCCCCTGACTCCCATTGACTGAGCGCTAACTCTCCCAGACACTGTGCATGGGGCTCCACATCTCATTTACCCCTCGCAGTGGCTCTGCCATGGTCAGCGGTTTACAGCTGAGGAAACTGGGGTTCAGAGAAGTTAAGTCACTTCCCCAAGACCTCACAACATCAAGGCAGGCATTGGAATTCAAGCTCATTCTCTTTTCCCTTTACTGTGTGTATTTGGTGCCTGGGGGGCTTCTGTGGAAATGAAGTGGGAGAAGGGGGAACTCAAGACTTAGGGGATGCCAGGGGGAAACCAGGGTGAGCAAGGTGTAGAGGAGCACATCACTGGATGGGATAGCTTCAAAAACTATTAATCTGATTAAGGTCGTGGCTGTGCCCGAGCTGCAACTCGAAACTGCCATCTTCACCCTTCCTTTTGCCACGTGGCACTTGTCCCAATCTAGTCCTGTTTTCTCATTGGTGAACCTCAGTCCATCTCAAGCTCAGACAGCACCATTTGTCCTTATTGTGACTACATGATCTCACATGTTTGCTCTGACCATACCCTCTGCTGATGTTACTTTGCAACTCGTCTTCATCCTGCATCCCCCCAACACACACTCAGACATTTGGGCTCTATACGGTTAGTTGTCCCTTAATATAGAAAACTCGGTGTTGCTATTTATTCACCAATGCCTATGTTTTGTGTTCCCAACCAGATGGGAAATCTCTTGAATACAAGGACTGAGAATTATACATCTTGACTCCAGTTTCTAATTTGATGTCCCATATACAGTAGAGGTTCAACAACTGCTCGATGGTTGAATGGAAGGGAAAAAAAATCCCACTAAAAGATCCAGGTGGGATCCAGGTGGGGGACGGAGATGCTGGTGAGCTGCACAGCCCCAGTGAGCTACAAACCCCTCGGAATCTAAACTGGCATCCCACCTCTGCACTGGTTAGAGGATTTCCACAGGCAGGTTTGTTCTGACAATGATGGATCTCACCTGCCTATGGAAGGTGTCTCCCTTCACGGTATTGCCCCTGGCCTTGGCAATGTAAACGTTTTGTCTTTAAAGCAGTAGTTAATGGGACACTTCCCAACCCCACTGGATTCCTTCACAGCAGGAAATAGACACATCCTCAGCTTGAGTCAAAATGTTGGAATGTAGGTTGAGGATGAATCTGAGGCGTGGTGATTACTCAGTCACTCAGAGTGGGGTCACCCTGCAGATACACTAAAAATACAATATACAGCCCAACAACTTGGGCATTCTAATGAGTGCACTCAAGCTAAACCGGAGGCTGCTTCCTGTGGATGGCCCCTGGAAGTCACCCACCTGCTTTGTTCCTTGGGCATGATTTGCATCTTCTAAGACTCATAAGAGCTGGAGCTTCTGTCCTATTGTTACATATGTATTATGTATTGTTAGGGGTGGTTTGCTGCATAGACACTGGAAAGACTTTCTCTTACTTCCACCCCTCCCCTACCTTTTTTTTTTTCACACCACCCCCCCCACCCCCTGCCGCTTACCCCCCTTGGTGTCCATACATTTGTTCTCTACATCTGTGTCTCTATTTCTGCCCTGCAAACTGGTTCATCTGTACCATTTTTCTAGGTTCCACATATTTGCGTTATACATTATTTGTTTTTCTGTTTCTGACTTACTTCATTCTGTATGACAGTCTCTAGGTCCATCCACATCTCTACAAATGACCCAGTTTCATTCCTTTTTATGGCTGAGTAATATTCCATTGTATATATGTACCACATCTTCTTTATCCATTCATCTGTCAAAGGGCATTTAGGTTGCTTCCATAACCTGGTTATTGTAAATAGTCTTGCAATAAAAATTGGGATGCATGTGTCTTTTTGAATTATGGTTTTTTTCTGGGTATATGCCCAGTAGTGGGACTGCTGGGTCATATGGTAATTCTATTTTTAGTTTTTTAAGGAACCTCCATACTGTTCTCCATAGTGTCTGTATCTATTTACATTCCCACCAACAGTGCAAGAGGGTCCCCTTTTCTCCACACCCTCTCCAGCATTTGTTGTTTGTGGATTTTCTGATGATGCCCAATCTAACTGGTGTGAGGTGATACCTCATTGTAGTTTTGATTTGCATTTCTCTAATGATTAGTGATGTTGAGCAGCTTTTCGTGTGCTTCTTGGCCATCTGTATGTCTTCTTTGGAGAAATGTCTATTTAGGTCTTCTGCCCATTTTTGGATTGGGTTGTTTGTTTCTTTAATATTGAGCTGCATGAGCTGTTTATATATTTTGGAGATTAATCCTTTGTCCATTGATTCGTTTGCAAATATTTTCTCCAATTCTGAGGGTTGTCTTTTCGTCTAGTTTATGGTTTCCTTTGCTGTGCAAAAGCTTTGACGTTTCATTAGGTCCCATTTGTTTATTTTTATTTCCATTACTCTAGGAGGTGGATCAAAAAAGATCTTGCTGTGATTTATGTCCTCTAAGAGTTTTATAGTGTTTGGTTTTACATAGGTCTCTAATCCATTTTGAATTTATTTTTGTGTATGGTGTTAGGGAGTGTTCTAATTTCATTCTTTACATGTAGCTGTCCAGTTTTCCCAGCACCACTTATTGAACAGACTGTTTTTTCTCCATTGTATATCCTTGACTCCTTTGTCATAGATTAGTTGGCCATAGGTTCATGGGTTTATTTCTGGGCTTTCTATCTTGTTCCATTGATCTATGTTTCTGTTTTTGTGCCAGTACCATATTGTCTTGATTACTGTAGCTTTGTAGTATAGTCAGAAGTTAGGGAGTCTGATTCCTCCACCTCCGTTTTTTTCCCTCAAGACTGCTTTTGCTATGCGGGGTCTTTGTGTCTCCATACAAATTTTAAGATTTTTTGTTCTAGTTCCATAGAAAATGCCATTGGTAATTTGATAGGGATTGCATTGAATCTGTAGACTGCTGTGGGTAGTATAGTCATTTTCACAATATTGATTCTTCCAATCAAAGAACATGGTATATCTCTCCATCTGTTGGTATCCTCTTTAATTTCTTTCATCAGTGTCTTATAGTTTTCTGCATACAGGACTTTTGTCTCCCTAGGTAGGTTTATTCCTAGGTATTTTATTCTTTTTGTTGAAATGGTAAATGGGAGTGTTTCCTTAATATCTCTTTCAGATTTTTCATCATTAGTGCATAGGAATGCAAGAGTTTTCTGTGCATTAATTTTCTATCTTGCAACTTTACCAAATTCATTGATTAGTTCCAGCAGTTTTCTGGTGGCATCTTTAGGATTCTCTATGTACAGTATCATGTCATCTGCAAACAGTGACCGTTTTACTTCTTCTTTTCCAGTTTGGATTGCTTTTATTCCTTTTTCTTCTCTGATTGCCATGGCTAAGACTTCCACAACTATGTTGGATAATAGTGGTGAGAGTGGACATCCTTGTCTTGTTCCTGCTCTTAGAGGAAATGCTTTCAGTTTTTCACCATTGAGAATGATGTTTGCTGTGGGTTTGTCGTTTATGGCTTTTATTATGTTGAGGTAGGTTCCCTCTATGCCCACTTTCTGGAGAGTTTTTATCATAAATTGGTGTTGAATTTTGTCAAAAGCTTTTTCTGCATCTATTGAGAAGATCATATAGTGTTTATTCTTCAATTTGTTAATATGGTGTATCACATTGATTGATTTGCATATATTGAAGAATCCTTGCATCCTTGGGATAAATCCCACTTGGTTAAGGTGTATGATCCTTTTAATGTGTTGTTGGTTCTGTTTGCTTGTATTTTGTTGAGGATTTTTGCAACTATAATCATCAGTGATACTGGTCTGTAATTTTCTTTTTTTGTAGTATCTTTGTCTGGTTTTGGTATCAGGGTGATGTTGGCCTCATAGAATGAATTTGGGAGTGTTCCTTCCTCTGCAAGTTTCTGGAAGAGTTTGAGAAGGCTGGGTGTTAGCTCTTCTCTAAATGTTTGATAGAATTCACCTGTGAAGCCATCTGGTCCTGGACTTTTTTTCGTTGGAAGATTTTTAATCACAGTTTCAATTTCATTACTTGTGATTGGTCTGTTCATATTTTCTACTTCTTCCTGGTTCAGTCTTGGGAGGTTATACCATTCTAAGAATTTGTCCATTTCTTCCAGGTTGTCCATTTTATTGGCATAGAGTTGCTTGTAGTAGTCTCTTAGGATGCTTTGTATTTCTGTGGTGTCTGTTGTAACTTTTCCTTTTTCATTTCTGATTTTTTTGATTTGAATCCTTTCCCTCTCTTTCTTGATGAGTCTGGCTAATGGTTTATCAATTTTGTTTATCTTCTCAAAGAACCAGCTTTTAGTTTTATTGATCTTTGCTATTGTTTTCTTTGTTTCTATTTCATTTATTTCTGCTCTGATCTTTATGATTTCTTTCCTTCTGCTAACTTTGGGTTTTGTTTGTTCTTCTTTCTCTAGTTCCTTTAGGTGTAAAGTTAGATTGTTTATTTGAGATTTTTCTTGTTTCTTGAGGTAGGCTTGTATAGCTATAAACTTCCCTGTTAGAACTGCTTTTGCTGCATCCCATAGGTTTTGGATTGTCGTGTTTTCATTGTCATTTGTCTCTAGGTAATTTTGATTTCCTGTTTGATTTCTTCAGTGATCTCTTGGTTATTTAGTAATGTATTGTTTAGCCTCCATGTGTTTGTGTTTTTTAGGTTTTTTCCCTGTAATTGATATCTAATCTCATAGAGTTGTGGTCAGAAAAGATGCTTGATATGATTTCAATTTTCTTAAATTTACTGAGGCTTGATTTGTGACCCAAGATGTGATGTATCCTGGAGAATATTCTGTGCACACTTGAGAAGAAAGTGTAATCTTCTGTTTTTCGATGGAATGTCCTATAATTATCAATTAAATCTATCAGGTCTATTGTGTCATTTAACCCTTGTGTTTCCTTATTAATTTTCAGTTTGGATGATCTGTCCATTGGTGTAAGTGAGGTGTTAGAGTCCCCCACTATTTCTGTGTCACTGTCAATTTCCTCTTTTATAGCAGTTGCCTTAGTAATTGAGGTGCTGCTATGTTGGGTGCATATATATTTATAATTGTTATGTCTTCTTCTTGGATTGATCCCTTGATCATTATGTAGTGTCCTTCCTTGTCTCTTGTAACATTCTTTATTTTAAAGTATATTTTATCTAATATGATTATTTCTACTCCAGCTTTCTTTTGATTTCCATTTGCATGGAATATCTTTTTTCATCCCCTCACTTTCAGTCTGTATGTGTCCCTAGGTCTGAAGTGGGTCTCTTGTAGACAGCATATATATGGGTTTTGCTTTTGTATCCATTCAGCAAGCCTGTGTCTTTTGGTTGGAGCATTTACTCCATTCACGATTAAGGTAATTATCGATATGTATGTCCTATTATCATTTTCTTAATCGTTTTGCGTTTGTTTTTGTAGGTCCTTTTCTTCTCTTGTGTTTCCCACTTAGAGAAGTTCCTTTAGCATTTGTTGTAGAGCTGGTTTGGTGGTGCTGAATTCTCTTAGCTTTTGCTTGTCTGTAAAGCTTTTGATTTCTCCATTGAATCTGAATGAGATCCTTGCTGGGTAGAGTAATCTTGGTTGTAGGTTTTTGCCTTTCATCACTTTAAGTATATCATGCCACTCCCTTCTGGCTTGTAGAGTTTCTGCTGAGAAATTAGCTGTTAACCTTATGGGATTTCCCTTGTATGTTATTTGTCATTTTTCCCTTGCTGCTTTCAGTAATTTTTCTTTGTTTTTAATTTTTGCCAATTTGATTACTGTGTTTCTTGACGTGTTTCTCCTTGGTTCATCCTGTATTGTACTCTCTGTTCTTCCTGGACTTGGGTGGCTATTTCCTTTCCCAAGTTAGGGAAATTTTCAACTATAATCTCTTCAAATATTTTCTTGGGTCCTTTCTCTCTCTCGTCTCCTTCTGGGACCCCCATAATGCGAACGTTGTTGTGTTTAGTGTTGTCCCAGAGTTCTCTTACACTGTCTCCATTTCTTTTCATTCTTTTTTCTTTATTCTGTTCTGCAGTGGTGAATTCCACCATTCTGTCTTCCAGGTCACTTATCCATTCTTCTGCCTCAGTTATTCTGCTATTGATTCCTTCTAGTGTATTTTTCATTTCTATTATTGTATTGTTCATCTCTTTTTGTTTGTTCTTTAATTCCTCTAGGTCTTTGTTAAACATTTCTTGCATCTTCTCGCTCTTTGCCTCCTTTCTTTTTCTGAGGTCCTGGATCATCTTCACTGTCATTATTCTGAATTCTTTTTCTGGAAGGTTGCCTATCTCCACTTCAGTTAGTTGTTTTTCTGGGGTCTTCTCTTTTTCCTCCATCTGGTACACAGCCCTCTGCCTTTTCATCTTGCCTATCTTTCTGTGAATGTGGTTTTTGTTCCACAGGCTGCAGATTTGTAGTTCTTTTGCTTCTCTCCCCTACCTTTTCCATTTTCTATAGTTCCTATGGATTTAAACAGTTCCTATGGTTTTAAATAGTTACTATGGGTTTTATGTTAAGTACTACAGAAATGTGATTTCCAAACTTGCATGCACATTGGAATTGTATTAGTCAGAATAGGTCAGGTTGTGCTACAGAAACAAACAAGCCCCAAATCTCAGGAGCTTGATATCACAGAGGTGTATTTCTCATCCATTCTGGTTCACAGAGGACCAATGACTCCAGAACAGCTGTCCTCCCCAAACAAACTAGCAGCCAGGCTGCTTGGATCTTGAGATCTTACTATCTTCATTGGAGGCTTCCCCTACAGCAGAGGAAGTGAGGAGTCTTGTAATGGCATTTAAATGCCCTGGTTCAGAAGTGACACATATTACTTCCACTCATAACCTGTTTGCCAAAATCCCATAGCCCCACCTAACTGTGAAAGCTCTTTAATCTCCCCTTTTCATGGGAGGAAAGAAAAATCAGAATGGGCAAGCACTAGAATGCCCTGTTGTAGGAATTGTTTGGTGAGGAAAAATAAAGATATCATAGGTCCTGCCAGCAGAAAGTCTGATTCAATTGCCCTGAAATGGGGCGTGACATTTTTGGGAAATGTCCCAGATAATTCTGATATTATTGGTATATGGGTGGACATTTAGGAACAACTATGATAGAAAACCTAATTCTCTCTTGGAGTGACCATTGGCTGTTTAGGTGATAAGAATGACACACATCCATGAATGCACAAAACAAGTTGATATATAACTCAGTACTAAAATATGCAGTATATGCAATGCGTTGTAGGAAGGCAGTGAACACTTCCCCTCCCTTCGATATGCTTGCCTGTTGTTAAGGTGGCTTTGCCAGACAACTCATGGTAAGGAACTCTTGCTCAGCACACATTTCCATGTAGGTATATGTGTGTGCAAGCATGGTCACACATGCTGGGAACCTGAAGTAGAGAAGTGAGGAGGCTCAGATGTCCATCTTTCCCACAGAGCCTGTTGGAATGACAAGCTCCTATGAATAATCTCATTATAGCTTTTTACCCTTCAGGCTGAACCTAGAGAGGACACCAGAGATTCTGAATCTAATCCTTGCTCTGTCATTGACTTAGTGGGTGACCAGTATAAAGCCAGGCAACTATGCCTACTCTGGAACTAATTAGCCAGCCTGAGGATGACTCAGTTCTCCCTCTGCTCTTCTTCCTTCTTCTTCTGAACACTCCGTTCAGTTAGGACTAGTATTCAGCTGCTAGTTAACAGAAAAACACTGTTTTCTTAAGCCCAAAAAACACTGGCTTAAGTCTATTTATTGACTTACACAAAAGAAGTCCAGAGGTTGGCAACTTCAGGGTCCCAGGTTCTTTTGGCTTTCCACTTGACCATCCCTAGGGTGTGACCTTCTTCCTCATTCTCTCAAGATGGCTGCTAAAGCTCCAGTGGTCATGTCTTCATTTTGGGCATGGATAATGGGAAGAGCGAAGGACAGAAAGGGTCTCTACTAGCTGAGTCCAGAGAAGTACCAGGGAGTGATATATGCTTACATCTCATTGGCTAGAACTATGTCACATGACCATGCAAGCTGCAAGTGAGGCTGGGAAACACAAGAGCCTCTATCATAAAGCCCCATTGTCAGGTATCCAGACTTTTTATACCATTCCCTTGCACACGGAAATGTAGGCTTCTGCCTTGTAGAGCAGAAGTGAACTCCTGCTCCTGGGCAGACACATGTAGGCTCAGTGGATACACAGAGGCAGAAGACCTCATGTGCACAGACCCAACTGTCCCCAAGACCTCGGTCCTGATGCTTAGATAGTGGACTTGGATTTGTCAAATCAGAGGCTGAGCAGGTGCTGTGCTCCCTGGTCAGGATGCCAATCTCCCCTGTGGGGAAGGAGCTCCCACCCTCACAGCACACTTTGTGGTGGCAGCTGTGTTTTCAGAGGTAGAAGGCACACAAGAAGAGAAGTTTGACCCCTCAGTAGCCAAACAGCCTGGACCCTCTTGTCTAAATAAAATGTGAGCTTGTTTTTATTATGAAAGTAAGTACAATGGTACAGAGTAAAACATTCCCACAGTACGGTAGAGGGTGAGTAATAGTAAACTTCTCGTCCCTTCTTGCTCCTGTCTGTGGCCTCAGTCCCACGTCCCAGAAGCTACACTTCATGGTTTCCCTGGACGTATTTCCAAATGTTTTCTTTGCATGTATATGTATATTGTTAAAAACACACACACACAAATGGGATCATACTTTACATGCTGTTCTGCAATTTGCTCTTACCATTTAGCATCTTGGTGATCATGCCATCTTGCTACCTGTAGAAACACCTAGTTCTTTTGTATGGCTAAGTGGTATGACTGTGCCATAATTTATTTTCCCAGTCACCAGCTGAAGAAATTGGTCTTTCCAGGCTTTTGCTACCAAGATCATTGTTATAATTCTCTGACCGTTTTGTCCGGATTCCTGTGTTCTCAGTTCCATTATCTGGATTGTCAGCTGAGCCTGGCATCTGGGGGAGAGAGAGCTTTGCTACCTCTGGGAGGACTGGCCCTGTGATTGCTGGAGCACTGGCTTTTCTCTGGTCAGGCCCATCCGTGGCTTCTCCGTGGGGGCCTGAACCATGGCTTCCTCCTTTGTCCCAGGAACCTCCCCCCATACCGACTCCACACAAAGGGCAGTGTGGGGTCGGCACATGAGCGTGCCTTGGCAGGCTAGTAATCTGGTGTTCTGGGCAGATAAATAATTTGGGACTCCTTCAACTGATATCTGCAAAAACATTTGTTCAACCCTTATTTGGAGGAAAGGCTGTGTGCAGAGGAGAGGAGCACATTGACCTCTGGCTCCATCAACCTGAAAAGTCTGCAGGGTGGGCAAAACTACCATTCATACTAGAGACTGCTGGGAGCTTTGTTGCAGGAACTGCTTGGGAGCTTGTATCTGAGTCACTGGTATACGATCATTTGATAATGTCTTCAAGGAGATGAACATGAAGCCCTGAAAATACCTGTTATTTTGCTTTTTGATCTGTCGTGCTTAATGAAGCTAACAGAAATCCATTGCTGATACAGAGACTATCAGACCTGGTATGGCTTCATCAACAAAGGAATTCTAGGGCATTCCCTGGCAGTCCAGTGGTTAGGACTCAGCACTTCCACTGCCATGGCCCAGGTTCAATCCCTGTTCAGGGAACTAAGATCCCGCAAGCCGAAGAGCATGCAGCCAAAAAAAAAAAAAAAAAAAAAAGGAATTCTCTGCTGAGATAGGACCCAGAAAGAGGAAGGGAGGAAAGTTGGGAAAACATGATGTTGAAGTAAAGAGAGACAGTGAAACTTCCCAAGTTGGCCAGAGAAAGAACCAGATCAGACAGGGCAAGCAGATGCCATACCTGGGCCACCGGGAAAAGGAGGCTCAGCTAAGTTGAGGTCAGGTCAGCTGAGGTCAGACACCAAGGAAGAAAATCCCCCAAATCAACCATGAAGGTAAACAGAGGCTTGGTCAGCTATGTAGGCTTGGTATTCAGAGGTGGACGCTCAGGAAGGAGTTTGATCAAGTGAGCAGAAGCAGGTGGGCAAAATCAGATAGGTAGGTACAATGAAGAGAAGTCAGATATGGGGTTCTACCAAAATTGTCTTCCCAAAACAAGTATATGGTCAAATTTCCTGCTCAAGAATCTTCACGGGCTATTAATTGTAGATATAATATATACTAATGCCTTAATCCAGCATTCACAGTTCACTACAATTTCACTCCCATTGAGTACTGACCTCTAATTCCTCTCCCGCCCCCCTACCCCCTTTCTCAAGCCATCCCTTCCACTTGGAGAGCCCATCATCTCTCCCTCTCTCCTAAATTCTCAGGGCATTTTGTTCTCCTCTTATAATTCTTATAATCTCTCTTGTGCAGCCAATACTGTCTTTGTCCCTTGGGTCCTGTTCATATTTTTATCTAAGCAACACCTAACCCTGCACCTCACATGCTTTAGGTCCTCAATCTGTACTTGTTGAAAGTCAGCAGAACAGTTTTCAAGCTCATCACAGGACTGAAATAGGGGAGATGCATGTGAGAACTCTGGGAGAGTTCTCAAAGGTGTGACGTGCACTGATGGGATAGACAGACCCTATTGCAGGGGCAGGGAGGGTCTTCCTTTTGATCTCTATCCACAGTAGTCATGTAAATTGTCAAGTGCTTGTCTTATCATGGGGAGACAGTCATACATGGGTATAAACTTTATATATTCTGGTCCAGGAAATATGTCTACCTCAGGAGGACCACTGTTCCTGGGTCTGTCTCTGGACAGAATGGGAATGTGGCTTGGGTCCAGCTACAGACTGAACCCCAACTATCTAAGGGTTTATAGCTCTGCGTACTGATGTCTGAGGCTGGGACCTGGGACAGGACAAGGATACCTGAATCATGGCATCTGCCTAGGGTTCTGACTCAGATGAGGGAGAGGAATCAAAGGGGGAAAGTGTGCCTTATACTGGGAGGGGTGAGGCAGGGGAAGAATTGGTTCAGGGCACTCTGGAGGAAAATGGGAGTCTGGAGTTGCCCTAGTTTCCCTCAGGTTGAAGCAATCAGCCACTCTATAGCTGTCCCTGAACTAATCACTGTGGTCCAGGGTGGCTTGGTTGGGGGAAGAATTACACCAATGTGTCCAGGCCTGGATCACAAGCCCTCCCTCCACCAATGTATGAGGGGGCTTAGTGCGCTAATAGTTTAGGGTGAGTCACTTGCTCCATTGCTGGAGGTGGGTGTGGTGCCCCACCCAAAGCATATATAGAATGAGAATGGGAAAGGTGTCCTCTTAGACCAAAGAATGTAGTGTGGGTGCAGAGTTGGCAAAATGTCTGCTCTATCAGCCCTTTCCATCTTCTTTGCTTGGGTAACACTTCTTTGCTCTTTGAGACCACATTTAGGCATTAGTTCATCTAGGAAACCTCATCTGATCTGTCTTACACTCAAGATTATATGCCTGTGTTCTCATGTTACTGCACCGAACGTGGATCCACGTACCCAGTGTGCAGCAAAGCCAGTCTACTAATACTGGTTGTGGTGATGGAAAGTACAGCATTTATCGCAAGGCACTCAACGTGGGCCCAAGCAAAGAGAACAGGCAGCTCATGCTCAAAAGACCCAAATTCCCCAGTGGTTTTCAGGGAAGGGTTTTTAAAGGTGAGGTGGAGGGATGTGTGATCAGCTTGTGTATGTCCTTCTGATTGGTTGGTGGTGGGGTAATGGTGGTGTTTCGGGAGTCGACATCATCACCCTCCTGGTTCCAGCTGGTCTGGGGTTGACGTGCTGGTGGTCAGCATGTAGTTAACTTCTTCCTCCTGGTGGGGGTTTTAGTATCTGCAAAACAACTCAAGGATATGGCTCAGGGTATTTTCTATAGCACCCGGTGAGGAACTAAAAGTCCTTGACTTTGTTTTATGGCTAAACTATTCTTTTGTCTTGCTTGACTGTTTTCCTTTGTTTCTGCATTTTCTCACTTCTCTGATTAAATTTGCTCTTTGGAACTTGGGGAAGGCCCAGGAGGCTAAAGCTTTTCTACAAACAAGAGGTGGGGGACACCAGGGGTCTGTCACTGGTAAGTCCCCATAGAGTCCTGCTTGGTTTCAATAACTCTTCCTTCTAGAATGAGAGCTCCTTCCAGTCTTTGCATTTTTTCTCTGTATCCCCAGGACTGAGTACAGGGCTTGGGATACTTACAGTTTGTTGAATGACTGAGAAGTAATGCATGCACGTGTGCAGGAGTGTGTGCCAGAGTGCGACTTGTCTGTTGCCTCAGCTTCATTGGAATGGCTGCACCCAGGAGCTATTGCTCAAGCAGAAGCCAATTCTTCTGGGATTGGAGCACTAATCACATAGATTGAGAGTGGGGAAGGGGGTTCCATCTCCCAGGGGAAGATGGTATGACCACCTGCAAAATAGTGTCACCAGTGTTGCTATCGTCTCAGGCTCCCAAACCCTGGGCTGAGTCTCCCTCTCACCCCAGGAGGGCATCTGGTCATATTAAGTCCTAGAATCCTGTTTTTTTCACATCCATCCCTTTTTTTCCTATTGCATCACACCTTCCTAATCTCCTGACAACCTCCCTGCCCCCCATCTTTGCTATCCCCTTTGCCTGACTCCTCTAAAACTTTCACACCACTGCCATAAGGATCATTCCTAAATACTGATTATCATGTCATCCATTTTATGAAAAACCTCAGTGAGTCCTCAGTTCTTCCAAGATCAATTCTAAATTCTTCAATCTATGATAACCATATGATAAAGTTCATTATCAGTCTTTCCCCAGAGTTTACATGCATCCATACTTCTCCCTACTCACCTTCCAGAACTCTGCCCCAGCCTATAACTTGCTTTCCCCCCACATCACCCATACTTCTTCCTCCTTGTTGCTCATGCTCTGTCCCTGCTCAGTGTCCTCAACTTTTCCACTTTGTTATCCAATCCTACTTCTCCTTAATTTCTGCATTTTATATGAGGTTTTTCTGACCTCTTTGACTCACAGCAATCTTTTCCTTCTGTGAACAAATATATTCCTAGAAAAACTGAGCCAATATCCATTGCATCAACCACTCAATTGGTACTTACTTAATCATATATTGCTCTGAGTAGTTACTTAATTTTTTCATTATTAGTTCATAGACTCCTACTGAGAATGCGGTAAGTGCATAATAAGTGTTTGTTGAATGAAAAGGGGCAAATGGACAGTGTGACTTTAGAATATTTTGGTTTTGTTTTAGCTTGGTTGTGAATACTATTTGTTTCTGGCTTGTCCCTTAACTCTTAGGCTCCATTTCCTCACTAATAAATTGAGGATAATCTTACCAACTTTACAGAGGCTGAAGGGTTTTGGTGAACACCAAATAAGAAATCATGCTTACAAGTACTTTGTGGACTATTAAAGTAAGCTATTAGGATTTCTCTTTTAATTTCAATTATAAAATATTTTCCTTCTTACTTTTAGACTTGCAACCTTATTTCTCAAAAGAAGACCCAACAGGATAGGCGGTATTTACAAAAAGGCTGTTTACAGACACTACACAGATGAGACTTATTCCACAGAGATCCCCAAACCTCCCTGGCTTGGATTCTTGGGCCCTATCTTGAGAGCTGAAGTGGGTGATGTGATTGTCATCCATTTAAAGAACTTTGCTTCCCGACCCTACTCCTTGCATCCACACGGCGTTTTCTACAACAAAGATTCAGAAGGTAAATATCAATCCTATATTATTGGTGTCTTCTCTCTCCTTCTTAAGTAAGGCAACTGTCAGTTGCAATGAACGGGATTCTAAGAGCACATTCTAAGATTACATGTATTCTTTTGTCTTCTCCCTGCGCTCCCCTCCCCCTCCCCTCCCCCTCCCCTCCCCCTCCCCTCCCCCTCCCCTCCCCTCCCCCTCCCCTCCCCTCCCCTCCCCTCCCCCTCCCCTCCCCTCCCCTCCCCTCCCCTCCCCCTCCCCTCCCCTCCCCTCCCCTCCCCCTCCCCTCCCCTCCCCTCCCCCTCCCCTCCCCCTCCCCTCCCCCTCCCCTCCCCCTCCCCTCCCCTCCCCCTCCCCTCCCCCCATCTCCATCTGTCCCCACCTTTTCTTTCTCTTTTTCTTACCCTATTTCTTTCCTCTCTTCGTTCTCACTTTTGTTTATGTTGCTACAGAACTGGGTGTTGGCATCCCTTGACACATGCTCCACCGCGGCCCCAGAAACACATTAACCTTCCTGTCAGTCAGTCTTGACTGAGTCCCATGTTGGATAAGGAGCAGAGTGTGCAACGGATTCCTGTGTCCTATCACCAGTAACAGCCTCAGCTATGGGGAGGGTGTCTCAGTGCACGTGGACCTCAACTTCCCTGCTTAAGGCTACTGTCTTTGGTACTTCCTTTCTGAAGCATCCCTGCCTTCTTTTTTTGGTTTGTTTTTTTAATTTGATTTATTTGTTTGTTTATTTATTTCTTTAGGCTGCGCTGGGTCTTCATTGCTGCGCGTGGGCTTTCTCTAGTTGCGGCAAGCGGGGGCTACTCTTCATTGCAGTGCATGGGCTTCTCGTTGCGGTGGCTTCTCTTGTTGTGGAGCTCGGGCTCTAGGCATATGGACTCAGTAGTTGTGGCTCGAGGGCTCTAGAGTGCAGGCTCAGTAGTTGTGGCACACAGGCTTAGTTGCTCCGCAGCATGTTGGATCTTCCCGGACCAGGGCTCGAACCTGTGTCCCATGCATTGGCAGGCAGATTCTTAACCACTGTGCCACCAGGGAAGTCCCCCATCCCTATCTTCTTGTTTGTACTTAAATAGCTTCAATAGCACAGTTTCCTGAGTACTCCCTAAAGTTAAATTTTTTTAAAAAGCAACATTCTTAGGCTTTTGAGATGGAAGTATTTCTCCCTCTTCAGAAGTATTTTTCACATCTCTCATTTTATTCTTGCTCGTGACCAGGTGGAATGTGTCAAATGATGTTAAACCTGCTACACTACTGGCTCTGAGGAACATGCCAGGAACAGCACCACTAGCTCTGATGCAGCTTACTTTACCACCAAGGACGAGCTTCTGGCTATTAAATATTGTCCTAAGGCAACGAAACTTGCCTGGCAGTTGCCATAGACAGGTCTGTCTAAGCAGCCAGAGGAGACACCTCTGATGATGGACACAAGATTAGGAGTGCCCTTTGTTCTTGGTGCTTTTCCTCCATCTGAAGTGCAGCAAACCTCTCGGTCCCAGATTTGGTTAGTTCTGAGTAGGTGAAGGTCAGCACGTAAAATTCATTACCTTCATGATACTTCCACTGAGCGCCCACCAGGTGCCAGAGACTGACTGTGGGTCCTGGGAATAGAAGATAAATGATTCATAGGCTATAGTTGAAAATCAATAACTATAAGTATAAGGGTTTATTTCAGGGCTCTCAATTCTGTTCCCCTGATCTATGTGCTTACCTTTGCACAAACACCACACTGTCTTGATTACTACGAATTTATAGTAAGTTTTGAAATTGGGTAGCATAAATTCTCCAACTTTGCTCTTCTCAAGACTTTTTAGCTACTCTAAGTCCTTTGCATTTCCATATAAATATCAGATGAACTCGTTAATTTTTACCAGAAAGCCTCACAAAACATCAGCCGGGTTTTGATTAGGATTGCATTGAGTTTTATCAATCAGTTGGGGGGAAATTGTCACCTGCATTTAAAAGATGAATTGCCATCTTGACAATATTGAGTCTTTCAATCTGAACATGGAATTTAGACTTCTATTGTCTCTAAACAATGTCTAGTTTTTAGTGTACAAGATTTGCATTTCTTTTGTTAAATTTATTCAGAAATATCTTATTCTTTCTGATACTGTTATAAATGGAATAGTTTTCTTAATTTTATTTTTGATTATTTGTTACTAGTGTGTAGAAATACAATTGAGTTTTATATATTTATCTTGAATCCTACTATCTTGTTAAACTTGTTTATTAGTAGATGTTTAAAGGGTTCCTTGGAATTTTCTAAATACAGAATCATGTCACTATGAATATAACGTTTTATTTCTTCCTTACCAATGGGTATAACTTAGCTTTTTCTTTGGCTTATTGCACTGGCTAGAACTTTCAGGACAGTATTTAATAACAGTGGCAAGAGCAAACATTCTTGCCCTGTTCCCAGTCATAGGAAGAAAGCATGCAGTCTCCCTCCCATTAAGCATGATGTTAGATGTGGATTATTCTTAGAAGGAAGTTCCCGTCTATTCCTAGTTTGAGAGTTTTTAATTTGATAAGTACTGGATTTTTAAAAATTTAATCTTTATTTTATATTGGGGTGTAGTTGATTTACAATGTTATGTTAGTTTCAGGTGTGCAGCTAAGTGATTCAGTTATACATACACATATATCCATTCTTTTTCAGATTCTTTTCCCATATAGGTTATTATAGAATACTGAGTAAAATTCCCTGTGCTATATAGTAGGTCCTTGTTGACTATTTTATCTATAGTAGTGTGTATGTATTAATCCCAAACTCATTATTTATCTCCCCTCCACATTTCCCCTTTGGTGACAATATGTTTGTTTTTGAAGTCTGTGAGTCTGTTTCTGTTTTGTAAATAAGTTTCAAATTTTCTACCATTTTCTTTAGATTTCACATATAAGTGATATCTTATGATATTTGTCTTCATCTGACTTACTTCACTTAGTATAATATAATAATCTCTAGGTCCATCCATGTTGCTGCAAATGGCATTATTTCATTCTTTTTTATGGTTGAGTAATATTCCATTGTATATATGTGCAACATCTTCTTTATCCATTCCTGTGTCTATGGACATTTAGGTTGCTTCCATGTCCTGGCTATTGTAAATAGTGCTGCAATGAACATTGGAGTGCATGTATCTTTTCAAATTATAGTTTGCTCCGGATATATGCCCAGGAGTGGGATTCCTGGATCATATGGTAGTTCTATATTTAGTTTTTAAAGAAAACTCCATACTCTTCTCCACGGTGGCTACACCAGTTTACATTGCCACCAATAGTGTAGGATGGTCCCTTTTCTCCACACCCTCTCTAGCATTTATTGTTTGTAGACGTTTTGATCATGGCCATTCTGACTGGTGTGAGGTGACACCTCACTGTAGTTTCAATTTGCATCTCTCTAATAATTAGTAATGCTGAGCATCTTTTCATGTGTTTTTTGGCCATCCATATGTCTTCTTTGGAGAAATGTCTATTTAGATCTTCTTCCCATTCTTTGATTGGATTGTTTGGGTTTTTTGATATTGAGCTGCATAAGCTGTTTGTATATTTTGGAGATTAATCCCTTGTTGGTCTCTTCATTTGCAAATACTTTTTCCCATTCTGTGGGTTGTTATTTTTTGTTTTGTGTATAGCTTCCTTTGCTGTACAAAACCTTTTAAGTTTCATTAGGTCCCATTTGTTTGTTTTTTATTTTATTTCTATTACTCTAGGAGGTGGGTCAAAAAAGATCTTGCTGTGATTTATGTCATAGAGTGTTTTGCCTATGTTTTCCTCTAAGAGTTTTATAGTGTCTGGCCTTACATTTAGGTCTTTGATCCATTCTGAGTTTATTTTTGTGTATGGTGTTAGGAAGTGTTCTAACTTCATTCTTTTACGTGTAGCTGTCTAGTTTTCCCAGCACCACTTATAGAAGAGGCTATCTTTCCTCCATTGTTTATTCTTACCTCTTTTGTCAAAGATGACCCTAGGTGCGTGGGTTTATCTCTGGGCTTTCTATCCTGTTCCATTGATCTATATTTCTGTTTTTGTGCCAGTACCATACTGTCTTGATTACTGTAGCTTTGTAGTATAGTCTGAAGTCAGGGAGCCTGATTCCTCCAGCTCCATTTTTCTTTCTAAAGATTGCTTTGGCTATTCGGGGTCTTTTGTAAAGACTTTTACATACAAATTGTAAAATTTTTTGTTCTAGTCCTGTGAAAAATGCCATTGGTAATTTGATAGAGATTGCATTGAATCTGTAGATTCCTTTAGGTAGTATAGTCATTTTCACAATTTTGATTCTTCCAATCCAAGAACATGGTATATCTTTCCATCTGTTTGTATCATCTTTGATTTCTTTCATCAGTGTCTTATAGTTTTCTGCATACAGGTTTTTTGCCTCCTTAGGTAGGTTTATTCCTGGTATTTTATTCTTTTTGTTGCAATGGTAAATGGGAGTGTTTCCTTAATTTCTCTTTCAGATTTTTCATCATTAGTGTATAGGAATGCAAGAGATTTCTGTGCATTAATTTTCTATCCTGCAACTTTACCAAATTCATTGATTAGCTCTAGTAATTTTCTGGTAGCATTTTTAGGATTCTCTATGTATGTCATGTCATCTGCATCAGTGACAGTTTTACTTCTTCTTTTCCAATTTGGTTTCCTTTTATTTCCTTTTCTTCTCTGATTGCTGTGGCTAAAACTTCCAAAGCTATGTTGAATAACAGTGGTGAGAGTGGATATCCTTGTCTTGTCCCTGATCTTAGAGGAAATGCTTTCAGTTTTTCACCATTGAGAATGGTGTTGGCTGTGTGTTTGTCATATATGGCTTTTATTATGTTGAGGTAGGTTTCCTCTATGCTCACACATTTATCATAATGGGTGTTGAATTTTGTCAAAAGCTTTTTCTGCATCTTTTGAGATTATCATATGGTTTTTATCCTTCAATTGGTTAATATGGTGTATCACATTGATTGATTTGCATGTATTGAAGAATCCTTGCATTCCTGGGATAAATCCCACTTGATCATGGTGTATGATCCTTTTAATGTGCTGTTGGATTCTGTTTGCTAGTATTTTGTTGAGGAGTTTTGCATCTGTGTTCATCAATGATATTGGCCTCTAGTTTTCTTTTTTGTGACATCTTTGGTTTTGGTGTCAGGGTGATGGTGACCTTGTAGAATGAGTTTGGGAGTGTTCCTCCCTCTGCTATATTTTGGAAGAGTCTGGAATGATTGCTATTAGCTCTTCTCTAAATGTTTGATAGAATTCAGCTGTGAAGCCATCTGACCCTGGGCTTTTGTTTGTTGGAAGATTTTAAATCACAGTTTCAATCTCAGTGCTTGTGATTGGTCTGTTCATGTTTTCTATTTCTTCCTGGTTCAGTCTTGGAAGGCTGTACTTTTCTAAGAATTTGTCCGTTTCTTCCAGGTTGTCAATTTTATTGGCATATAGTTGCTTGTAGTATTCTCTCATGATCCTTTGTAATTCTGCAGTGTCAGTTGTTACTTCTCCTTTTTCATTTCTAAATCTGTTGATTTGAGTATTCTCCTTTTTTTTCTTGATGAGTCTGCCTAATGGTTTATGAATTTTGTTTATCTTCTCAAAGAACCTGCTTTTAGTTTTATTGATCTTTGCTATTGTTGCCTTCATTTATTTTTCCTTTATCTCTGATCTGATTTTTATTTTCTTTCCTTTTGCTAACTTTGGGGATTTTTGTTCTTCTTTCTCTAATTGCTTTAGGTGTAAGGTTAGGCTGTTTATTTGAGATTTTTCTTTTTTCTTGAGGTAGGATTGTATTGCTATAAACTACTCTCTTTGAACTGCTTCTGTTGCATCCCATAGGTTTTGGGTCATTATGTTTTCTTTGTCATTTTTTTCTAAGTATTTTTTTATTTCCTCTTTGACTTCTTCAGTGATCTCTTGGTTGTCTAGTAGCGTATTGTTTAGCTTCTATGTGTTTGTATTTTTTACAGTTTTTTCCTGGAATTGATATCTAGTCTCATAGCATTGTGGTTGGAAAAGATGCTTGATGTGATTTTAATTTTCTTAAATTTACCTAGGCTTGATTTGTGACCCAAGATGTGCTCTATCCTGGAGAATGTTCCATGTGCACTTGAGCAGAAAGTGTATTCTGTTGTTTTTGGATGGAAGTATTATTCCTTTTCAATTATTGAGATTTATTTTATGTGTAGCTTAACTTTCTATCCTGAAGAATGTTCCATGTGCCCTTGTAAAGAAGGTGTATTCTGCAGTCATTGGGTGGAATGTTCTATAGATATCAGTTAGATTGAGTTGTTTGACAGCATTGTTGAAGTCTTCGATATTCTTGCTGATTTTCTGCCTAGTTTTTCTACCAGTTATTTATAGAAGCGTATTGAAATCTCTAACAATTACTGTTGAGTTGTGTATTTCTCCTTTCAGTTATGTCAGTTTTTGCTTTATGTGTTTTGAGACTCTTGTTAGGTATGAATAGCTTTATAATTGTTTTATCTTCCTGATATATTGACTCTTTTATCATTATGAAATATCTATCTTTGTCTCTCGTTACATTTCTTGTCTTAAAATCTAGTTTGTCTGTTATTGAAAGCCACTTCAGCTCTCATATTGTTGCTATTTGCATTCTTTTGCTTTCAATCTATTTGTGTTTTGAATCTAAAATATAGACTGCATATAGTTGGATGTTACTTCTTTGTCCAATTTGACAATCATTGCATATTGATTGGAGTGTTTAGACCATTCACATTTAATGTAATTATTGATTGGTTTGAGCTACACTTATTTTGCTAATTATTTTCTATATGCATTTTGTCTTTTTTATTCCCCCATTTTTCCTTTACTGTCTTCTTTGGTGTGAAACAATATTTTAAAATCTACTATTTATATTTCTCTGTTGATTTTTCAACTATATATTTTGAGTTCATTTCTTATTGGTTGGCCTATGGATTATAATATGCATTTTAACATATCACTTCATATCACTTCATATAATATACTTCATATTTTTTACCTACTTAATTCTGGAAATATATAAAAGCTTTACTCCAACAGAGCATCATTCTCACCCACCTCTTTTGTGCTTTTATTGTTAGATTGTCATTACATCTCTCTCTCTGTAAACCCAACCATGTGATGTTATACTTGGAACTGTATATTATCTTATGAATTTTAAAGAAGTTAGGATAAAAAAGGAAAAATATATTTATTGAATCTTTTATATTAACTCCCATTTTTCCTATTTTTGGTGCTTTTCACTTCTTTCTGTGGATTCACATTCTCTGGTGTTATTTCCTTTTAGTCTGAAAGATTCTTTTAGTATTGCTTGTAAGACAGGTCTGCTAGCAACAAACTCACTTATCTTTGCTTATCTAGAGCATCTTTATTTTGCCTTATTGTTTTGAGGGCTAGTTTTTCTGGATGTATTATTCTTGGTTGGTATTTTTCCTCTAGCACTTTTAGTATGTCATCCCACTGTCTTCTCATATCAAATATTTAAATGGGAAGTCAACTGTTAATCACGTTGGGGCTCCTTAGTATGTGATCATTTCTCTTTGCCTTTTTTTCCTCCCCAACAGCTTGACAACAATATATTTGTATATGAATTCTTTGTATTTATTCTACTTGTGGTTTGTTGTGCTCCTTTGATGTGTAAGTAAGTTAATGTTTTTCATCAAATTTGGTAAAAATTTCTTCACATATTTTTTTCTGCCCTCATTTCTTTCTCCTCTCCTTTGGCAGACTACATTACACACATGTTAATATACTTGATTTAGTCCCATAGGTCTCTGAGGTTCTGTTTATTTTCTTCAATCTTTTTTTAACCCTCTCTTTTTCAGATAGCATAATTCTGTCAATGTCTCTTCAAGTTCACTGACTCTTTTGCCATCTTGAATCTGTTGCCAAGCCACTCTAGTGAATATTTTATTTCATTTATTGTATGTTTCAATGCCAAAACTCCAACTTGGTTCTTTTTTTAATGTATAAATTTTATCTCCTTATTGAGATTCTCTATTTTTTGAATAATTTGTCCTACTTTCCTTTAATTATTTAAACATAGCTTCTTTCAGTTGCTTGAATATATTTATAATAACTGCTTTAAAGTCTTTATCTGCTGAATTCAACACCTAGAAGCACTTAGAGATAGTTTCTATTGGCTGCTTTTTTTCCCTTGAGTATGGATCACACTTTCTTGTTTCTTTGCATGTCTCATTTTGCTATGGCTGTCGTTCTTCTTGTTGAAAACTGGAAATTATTGAGAATATACTGTAGCAACTTTGGATTCTGGATTCTGATCCCACCATCATCCAAGTTTGTTTATGTTACTTGCTTTTTTGTTTAGTAACCTGTCTGGGTTAAACCTGTGAAATCTGTATTCCTTATAGTGTGTTGGCCACTAAGGTTTCTGCTCTTTTTTTTCCCTTGTTTTTATTTTTAAGCCTGGGTGCTGAGTGTGCACCTCTATACCTGCTTAGCTTTGAGGTCAGCAGATCTTTTTCATGAGACCCAAAATCTCTCAGGTCTCAAATTTAGGTGCTGAATGTGTAGTAAGTGCCCAAGAAGTGTTTGTTATTTCTTCTGCTGCTTCTCCTTTCCTTCTTCAGTTGATGTTAAGTGAAGTAGATTGATGTCTTCCTGATTGGTACGGGAGGCCTTCATGAATATTTATTAAACATCTGGCTCTGTGCAGGATACTTCATATACACTGCCTCATATAGTTCTCACATCTCTGTGGGGGTAGATATAAACATTCCAGCTTTATTGGTAGAAAACCAAAGCAGTGAGAATTTAAGTAAATAGCCTCAAGTCCCATAGCAAATAAATTTTAATTCATGTGTGTTTGATTTCAAAGCTCTAGCTCTTTCCACTATAGTGTGTGATCTCTGCATTTTAACTATGTTTTATATTTTCTTGGAAGGAGCCCTGTACCCAGATGGAACATATGGAAGGAACAAGGATGATGACAATGTTCCTCCTGGCAAAAACTATACCTATGTCTGGCCAGTGAGAGAAGAATATGCTCCTGCCCCAGCAGATGCAAATTGCCTGACCTGGGTGTACCATTCGCACATCGATGCCCCTAAGGACATCTGCTCGGGGCTAATTGGCCCACTGCTGGTGTGCAAAGAGGGTAAGACGTCTCTTCCCCACCCTCTCTATCCCTAGGAGCCTATTCCCAGGTGTGTTGAAAAGTGTATATAATCTTCAGGTCGTCTTGCCTACCTCCCTTGCTTCACACAGAGTGTGCCTCTTCTTCCAAACTTTCTGTAAGATTAAAGAAATTCTTCTAACATAGAAGATCTATGACAGGGACAATAATTCAGGCTTCTGCCTAAAAAAATCATAGCATTCTGAAACTTATGTGCTTTAAAAAAAAATACACACTGACACCACACATAGGAAAGTGTAAAATGTAGTCAAATGACCAGGAATGCTTTTGCTTTATTAATTAACCCACATAATCCCTTTGTTATTTTATTCCCTATTAATTGATATAGTGTATCTGTGCTCTGTCAATAAAGTATATTTCCTTTAAGGACAGCCAGGTTTCCAAGTCTGTGGTTGTGAGGATTTCTGTTTTATGAGTTTTCTATGGTTCTATCATTTCCATCAAAGCCTTTCACTGATTTTATGTTGTGGGTTACTCTTGTACATGTAGGTCTTTCAAACTTACCTGATACCATTGGCAGGAAGAAAAGCTCATCTTGATTTAGTCCACTGTGAATTTTTTTCTTACTCTTTTGAATGTGCCTGATAGGTATCCTGCATAAATATTCAGGGACAAGGACTGATGTGAATCAAGAGTTTGTTATAATGTTTACTGTTGTGGATGAGAATCAAAGCTGGTACCTTGAGGAAAATATCAGACATTTCTGCACTGACCCTGATTCAGTTGACAAAGAAGATGCTGTTTTCCAGAAGAGTAACAAAATGCATGGTGAGTGCCTCTCATGTTATCAAGTACATACTGACTACCTTTTGTGTATCTGGCACTACACGGGATACAGAACACACAGAAATATTAAACGTAGTTTTCCAAGATTTATAACTTCGTAATGAGAATAATAAGAAAGTGATGAAACATAATCCCTGTCAGAACCTAAAACAAAGAAAGAGAGCAAGAGAAGAAGAAAGGAACAGAGAGGAACTACAAAAATGGACAGAAATTAACAAATGGAAATAAGCACATACTTATCAATAATAACTTTAAATGTAAATGGACTAAATTCTCCATTCAAAAGACATAAAGGGGCTGAATGGGTTAAAAAAAACAACAGCAAAAAAACAAAAACCCATCTATATACTATGTACAAGAGACACACTTTAGTTGTAAGGACACATGTAGACTGACACTGAAGGGATGGAAAAAACTATTCCATGCAAATGGAAAACAAAAGAAAGTTGGAGTAGCTACACTTATATCAGACTTGAAATTGACTTTAAAACAAAGACTATAATAAGAAGGGTGTTACATAATGGCCAATCCAACAAGAATATATAACATTTAAAATATTTGTGCACCCAACACAGAAGTGCTTAAATATATAAAGCAAATATTAACAAACATAAAGGGAGAAATAGACAGCAATACAATAATAGTAAAGTACTTTAATACCCCACTTATATCAATGTAAGTATCCAGAAAGAAAATCAGTTAGGAAACTTTAGCCCTAAACAATATGTTAGATCAGATGGACTTAGCAGATACTTATAGAACATTCCATCCAAAAACAACAGGATACACATTCTTCTCAAGTGCACATGGAACATTTTCCAAGATAGATATGTTAGGCCATAAAACAAGTCTTAATAAATAAATTTAAGAGAATTGAAATTATATCAAGCATCTTTTCTGACCACAATGATGTGAAACTAGAAATTACATGAAGAAAACTGTTTAAAAACTGTTTAACTGTTTAAACAAACATGTGGAGATTAAACAGCATGTTACTGAACAACCAACATATTGAAGAAGAAATCAAAAGAGAAATTTTTTAAAAACTTGAAACAAATGAAAATGGAAATGTAATATATCAAAATTTATGGGATGCAGCAAAAGCAGTTCTAAGAGGGAAGTTCATAGTGATAAATGCCTACCTCAAGAAACAAAAAATGTTTCAAGTAAGCAACCTAACTGTACACCTCAAAGAACTAGAAAAAGAACAAATTAAGCCCAAAGTTACTAGAAGGAAGGAAATAACAAAGATTAGAGCAGAAATAAGTGAAATAGATACTAAAAAGACAATAAAAAACATCAATAAAACTAAGATCTGGTTCTTTGAGAAGATCAACAAAATTAACAAACATTTAACTAGACTCACTAAGAAAAAAAGAGAAAGGCCTCAAATAAATAACATCAGAGATGAAAGATGAGATATTATAACTGACACCACAGAAATAAGAAGGATCATAAGAGACTACTATGAATAAGTATATGCCAACAAATTGGATAACCTATAAGAAATGGATAAGGACCATACAACCTACCAAGACTGAATCAGGATGAAATAGAATCTGACAGACTGATACTAGCAAGGAGATTGAATCAGTAATCAAAAACCTTCTGACAAACAAAAGTCCAGGAAACAGATGGCTTCACTGGTTAATTCCACCAAACATTCAAAGAAGAATTAATACCAATTCTTCTCAAAATCTTCTAAAAAATAGAAGAGGGAGAAACTCTTCCAAACATGTTTTATGAAGCCAGCATCATGCTGATACCAAAAGTGGACAAGGATGCCACACAGAAAAAGAAAAAATACAGGCCAGTATTCCTGATGAACACAGATGCAAAAGTCCTCAACAAAATATCAGCAAGCCAAATTCAACAATACATTAAAAGGTTCATACACTGTGATTAAGTGGGATTTATTAATCCATGGGGTTTTAACCATGAAAGTATGGTTCAGCTTCCACAAATCCATTAAGGTGATATACCACAGTAAAAAATGAAGGATAAAAATCATATGATCATCACAATAGACACAAAGAAAGCATTTGACAAAATTCAACATCCATTTATAATAAAAACTCTTAACAAAGAGAGTATAAAGGAAACATACCTCAACATAATAAAGACCATATATGACAAGCCCACAGCTAACGTTATACTCAATGGTGAAAAGCTGAAAGCTAAACCTCTAATATCAGGAACAAGAGAAGGATGTGCACTGTTGCCACTTTTATTCAACATAGTATTGGAAGTCCAAGCCAGAGCAATTAGGGAAGGAAAAGAAATAAATTCATCCAAATCCGAAAGGAAGAAGTAACTGTCATTATTGCAGATGACATGATACTATATATAGAAAACCTTAAAGGCTCCAAAAAACTGTTAGAACGAATAAGTTAAGTAAATTTGAGGGATATAAAATCAATACACAAAAATCTGTTGCAGTTCTTTACACTAATAATGAATTATCAGAAAGAGAAATTATGAAAACAATCTCACTTACAACTGCCTCAAAAGGAATAAAATACCTAGGAATAAATTTAACCAAGGAGGTGAAAAAAACATATATTGAAAATTATGACATTAATAAAAAAATTTAAGAAGACACAAATAAATGGAAAGATATTCTGTATCCATGGATTGAATGAATTAATATTGTTAAAATGTTCATACTACCCAAAGCAATCTATAGTCACAATGCAATCTCTATTAAAATCCCAATGGTATTTTTTACAGAAATAGAACAATCCAAAAATTTGTATGGAACCACAAAAGACCCTGAATAGCCAAAGCAATCTTGAGAAAGAACAAAGCTAGAGACATCGTGATCCTTGATTTTAAATGATATTACAAAACCATAGTAATTAACACAGTATGATATTTGCATAAAAACAGACATAGAGATCAATGGAACAGAATAGAGAGCCCTGAAATAAACCCATGTAAGAATATACAGGCGGAAAAGGGCAGTCTCTTCAATAAATGGTGTTGGGAAAATTGAACAGCCATATACAAAAGAATGAAGCTGGACCACTGTCTTACACACATACACAAATATTAACTCAAATTGGATTAAAGACTTGTGTATAAGATCTGAAATTCTAGAACTCCTAGAAGAAAACATAGGTGGTGAGCTCCTTGACATAGGTCTTGGTAATGATTTTTTAAATCTGACACCAAAAGCAAAAGCAACAAAAGCAAAAATAAACAAGTGGGACTACATCAAACTAAAAACTTCTGCACAGCAAAGGAAACCATCAACGAAATGAAAAGACAACTGACTGAATGGGAGAAAATATTTGTAAATTGTATATCTGATAAGAAACTAATATCCAAATATATAAAGAACTCATACAACTCAATAGCAAAAAGCCAAACAATCTTATTTTTTAAAAATGAGCAGAAGATCTGAATACATATATTTCTAAAGAAGAAATAGAGATGGCCAATAGATATGTGAAAAGATGCTCAACATCATTACTCATCAGGAAATGCAAATCAAAACCACAGTGAGAGGGACTTCCCTGTGGTCCAGTGGTTAAGACTCCGAGCTCCCAATGCAGGGGGCCCAGGTTCAATCCCTGGTCAGGGAACTAGATCCCACATGCATGCTGCAACTAAGGAAAAAGGAAAAAAAAACAAGATCCCACACATTGCAACTAAGACCTGGCACAGCCAAATAAATAAATAAATATTAAAAACAAACAAACAAAAAACCCCACAAGATATCACCTCATACCTGTTAGAATGGCTATTATCAAAAAGAGAAGAAATAAAAAGTGTAAATTGGTACAACCACTATGAAAACCAGTATGGAGTTTCCTTAAACAAACTAAAAATAAGCTTATCATATGATCCAGAAATTCTGCTCCTGGGTATTTATCTGAAGAAAATGAAAACACTAATTCAAAAAGATATATGCACCCTCCATGATCATTGCAGCATTATTTACAATAGCCAATATATGGAAACAGCCTAAGTGTCCGTTGATGGATGAATGGATAAAGAAATTGTGGTATATAATAATAGAATATTATTCAGCCATAAAAAAGAATGAAATCTCGCCATATGCAACAGCATGGTGGACTTTTAGGGCATTATGCTAAGTGAAGTAAGTCAGACACAGAAGGCAAATATTGTAAGACCTCTTTTATATGTGGAATCTAAGCAAACAAACAAACAAAACCCCCAAAACCAAGTTCATAGATCCAGAGAACAAATTGGTGGTTAAAGAGGCAGGGGATGGGGATGGGAGAAATGGCAAAAAAAGTAACGTGTCTCATAAGTCCCTTCTAATCAGTTCTTTTCCTTTTCTTCTTGCTGCATGCTTTTGTCATTTAAGTAGCTACTATGTGTCAGCTGTCCCGCTGTGAGGTAAGACAGGGTTTCTAATTACAAGGAACAGATCTGCTGGGGAAGGTAAATATGTAAATAGAGATGGAGGTAAGAGGTGGCCAAGCTGTCCTGGAAGTATGAACAGTGCTTTTGTTTGCTCCTGATCTCATTGTGTTCACATAACAGCTCGAAGGCTGTTTGCATGTTGCTGATCACTTTTATTGAGTGCTTTTCTCTTGAAAAGACTAATGCTTTTCATTCCTTTCGGGGACTGTATTTTACCAAAGAAATCATGCCTTTCTGCACAAAAACATTGCAAGCAATAATCTGTGCTAATTTTCAACTGTGCTAGAGCATGTGTTACCATTTCTTCTGGATCTGCTCGCCTCTGCAGGGGAATCTCTTCCACTAGTGTTTCTGTTTTTCAGCGCTCAATGGATACCTCTTTGGAAACTTCCCCGAGCCTGATATGTGTGTTGGTGAATTGGTGTCCTGGCACCTATTTGGAATGGGGAATGAGATAGACATCCATTCCATCTATTTTTATGGTAACACCTTCATCAGCAGAGGCCATCGGACTGATGTCATCAACCTCTTCCCAGCCACCTTCCTGACAACAGAAATGATAGTTGAGAATCCTGGGAAGTGGATGATAACCTGCCAAGTCAGTGATCACTTTCAAGGTAAAAAGGACAGAGACCAGTGTAGAGATGCTTACAATGGTACAATTAAACCACGCAATCAATGGTGCTTATTCAGTGCCTGCTGTTGAATAGAGTCTTGTATGTGTTATATTTAATTAAATATTAAACATAGGAAAAATGTATAATGTCTATTTGGCATCTTATCAACAGGTATTTATTAATCACATCCCTATGAACCAGGTAAGAGGTGATTGAAAGAAATGATAAGACCTTCTATGAACCTGGAATCTAGTAGTTAAATATAGTTAGACATTTACAAAATGAATAAAACCTGAGGCAGAATGATAAATGCTCTTTAAGTGCTCTATCACTTTGCTGGAGCAGAGAGGCTTCCTGAGGAGGTGGTCCCTAATCTGAGCCTCTAAATGTTAGGAATTTGATAGATGAAGAAGGGGAAAAAGGTTTTCCAGGCAGAGGAAGCAACATGAGCTGGGAAAAACACATGGGCAATTGTAAATAGAATAATAAATTTTTAGCACTGAAAAGGAATTTATAGATAATCTGGACCAATCCCCCATCCAATTCTTGAATTCTCTTTTGGACATCTCTTTTTTAAATTTTTATTTTATTTTATATTGGAGTATATTTGATTTACAATGTGTTAGTTTCAGGTGTACAGCAAAGTAAGTTATACATATTCTTATATCTATTCTTTTTCAGATTCTTTTCCTATATAGGTTATTACAGAGTATTGAGTATAGTTCCCTGTGCTATACAGTAGGTCCTTGTTGATTACCTCTTTTATATATAGTAGTGTGTATATGTTAATCCCAACCTAGTAATTGTAGCAGCTTGTTTCATCTCTGGGCTGCTCTGTGAGAACATTCTTCCTTATATTGAGACACAATGCAATGATAGGTACAAAATCCTATGAAAGATGAATGATAAACATTTGTTGACAAATACCTGTTGAATGATTTGGTTCAGGTTCCTTGGGAATAGGTCTTTACTTAGCTGGACCTTAGGCTCATGTCAGAGGAGTGATGAAGGAGAAGCCTTAGAGAGGCAGCATGGGTCCCAGGAAAGCATCTTTGAATGGCAAGACTAAGGATTGTCTAGAAGGCAAGAGTAAGTGCTTCTAGATCCTTAGGCACACTAGTGACATAATCAGTGCAGTGGTTTAGGAAGATAAATATGATGTCTGTGTGCAGAAAGGACACAATGGAGAGACTCTGGCTACTGGATGCCAGTTAAGAAGCATTGGCAACATTAGAGTTATGACATATTAAAAGTTTGGCCTAACATGGTAAAAACAAGAATATAAAAAGAAAATGTGTCAACGGGATAAACATAGAAGAAATAATGTGTGATTCCACTTGGATACTGACTAACTACACACAGTCACTATGAGGTCAGGGATGCAGCTCTTCAGGGCTGCTTTCATAACACATTTTTTTCCCAAAAACCTTAAGCAAACCTCACATTTGTCCACTGGGTTATTCCAGTTAAATTCAATTCAGCAAATGTTGAGCTGCTCAGTTAATATGTATAAGACACTCTCCTGGGAAGACAAAGATGAACAAGACAAAGTTACTATTCTTCCCTGCTCCTACCCCCAGCTTTATTGAGGTATAATTGACAAATAGGATTTGTATATATTTAAGAAGTACAACTTGACGTTTTGCTATATTTGTAAGGTGTGACTACCTTACACTCAAGCAATTAATATATCTATTACCTCACGTAGTTAAACATTTTTGTTGTGATGGTGGTGAGAACACTTGAGAGCTCAAAGAATACAGAGTTTCAGTTATGCAAGGTGAATGGGTTCTGGAGATCTAATATACCCCGTGGTGACTACAGTCAACAATACTGTGTGGTATACCTGAAACTCCCTAAAAGGGTAAATCGTAAATGTTCTCCACACACGATCCCTAAATCTGAGAAGAAACTAATCAAGGCATTAGCAGCCATTTGAGATTAGTAAGATTGCTAAATGTGGTCAGTAGTTGTGGACATAAGCTGGAATACGTTACTGAAATACAATGTTTCCTATGTTGTCCATAGTCTCAGAAAAAAATGTTTAAAAATTAGAAGATACGTATAATTCAATTTTAAAATTAGTAATTACCTCTAGAGATAATGGTGTCACATTTTGATGAATATCCTTCCTATTTTCTAGACCTTAATATATAAATGCTTATGTTATATATAAAATGAAGTCAATCTATTAATGCTGCCCTTTTCCACTTTTTAATATACCAGAAATAAATTTATATGTCAGTGAATATAGATCTACTACATCGTTGTTAATCCTTCCAGTGTCCTTTGTAAGGAGATTACAATTTACTTAACCAACAGTCTTTATTAACACTTATATTTTCCCTATTTTTTGCTAAACACTCATAAACATCAATTTATAGAAATGTTTGTACTTTGTCTGACATTTCCTTGGGAAAACTACTAGATTTAGAATTCCTGGGTTGAAGAGTTTAATTTTTTTTAAGCTATGGACATATATTGCCGAATTCTCCTTTAGAATTGTTACTCTTCACTCATAGTGTGTAAGCATTCCCTTTTCCCTGTTCATCTGACAACACTGAGAATTACTAGTCTTTCTGGTCTTTACCAATCTCATAAATGAACAACAGTATCACTTGATTACTATTAAGGTTGAACTTTTCTTTTTTCTTCATTTGTTCATGGGTCAGTAGTATTTCTTCTGTGAATAACCTATAAATGTCCCTTGCACATTTTCTATTGGGATATTTACTTTTTTCTTTCTTATTTATCAAAGGTATTTACACATTAATCTTTTGTCATATGTGCTAAAATATCCCCCTACCCACTGTTTATTTTTTACTTTGTTTATGGTCCTGTTTTCCATACAAAAGTTTTAAATGTTCATGAAGTCAAATCTATCATTCTTTTCCTGTATGATTTCTTTCGGAGCATTTATACCTTGGCTCATGGTTTTCCTGTCTTCTGCAGCTGGCATGCTGGGGCAATACAATGTTGGTAACTGCAAAAGTGGTATTTTTCACCCCAAGATGAAGGGT
Organism: Lagenorhynchus albirostris; assembly: GCF_949774975.1. Lineage (NCBI taxonomy): Eukaryota > Metazoa > Chordata > Mammalia > Artiodactyla > Delphinidae > Lagenorhynchus > Lagenorhynchus albirostris. Next base: position 69,513,727 of record NC_083103.1, read on the forward strand.
CAACAGAGGCGCTATTTTATAGCAGCTGAAAAAATTCTTTGGGATTATGGTCCTCAAGGCTATAACAAATTCAGTGGTCTTCCCCTAAATGCCTCTGGCAGGTAAGCTCTCTTTGCTGGTGTTGCTAAGTCTCTCATAAGAGAGGCATCTATTAGGCTTTTCGCTGTGATCTCATTTGTAGGCTAGGCACTGCTCTTATGAGCATATACTGCATAGATAGCATAATGGCTTCACTTAAGGAGCTCTGAGCCCTGTAATGTGTACGGCTGAGACATGGAGGAGTATTTATTGCTTCATGATTTGCTGGCTAAATCAAAGCACTAGATTCATTCATTCATCAAACATTTTATGAGCATCTGCTCTGTGCAAGCTGCAGCTTTAAATGCTATGAGAAATACTAAGCTGACAGAGAAGAGAGTAAGGTGCTTGCACATATGAAGAAGACAGTTTTGAAAAGGGAATATGGCAGGACTCTCTCTTTTTGTTTTGTTTTGTTTTGGCCACCACATAGCATGTGGGATCTTAGTTCCCTGACCAGGGGTCCAACCCGTGCCTCCTACATGGAAACACAGGGTCTTAACTACTGGACCACCAGGGAAGTCCCAGCAGGACTCTCTTTCATTGGAGATGAACTAGTCAAGGAAGGTTAACCTTTTTGGCTCAAGGACAGCCTGATATAACTTAAGCCCCCTCTACGCAGAATTCCTTTTTCTCCCTGTCCAGTATAATGCCATTTTTTCCTTCAAATTCTAATTCTAATGTCACCTCTTAAGTAAAGCCTCCCCTGACACCTGAATAATTTTCTCTTGGCTCCCGCAGCATATAGTATTTTTTCAAATTGAATCGAACAATTCATTAAGTGGATGCAGACTCCTGTGACTTCTTATTGTAGAATCATATGCAAAGATGTCTGTGAAAGCATTATAAAATGTACAGTGTGATACCAACAAGTATTGCTATTATCCTATAATCCTTTTTTTAACATCTTTATTGGAATATAATTGCTTTACAGTGGTGTGTTAGTTTCTGCTTTATAACAAAGTGAATCTGCTATACATATATCCCCATATCTCCTCCCTCTTGTGTCTCCCTCCCACCCTCCCTATCCCACTCCTCCAGGTGGTCACAAAGCACCGAGCTGATCTCCCTGTGCTATGTGGCTGCTTCCCACTAGCTAGCTATTTTACATTTGGTAGTGTATATATGTCCATGCCACTCTCTCACTTCGTCCCAGCTTACCCTTCCCCCTCCCCATGTCCTCAAGTCCATTCTCTACGTCCATGTCTTTATTCCTGTCCTGCCCCTAGGTTCTTCATAACCTTTTTTTTTGTTGTTTTAGATCCCATATATATGTGTTAGCATACGGTATTTGTTTTTCTCTTTTTGACTTACTTCACTGTATGACAGACTCTAGGTCCATCCACCTCACTACAAATAACTCAATTTCGTTTCTTTTTATGGCTCAGTAATATTCCATTGTATATATGAGCCACATCTTCTTTATCCAATCATCTGTTGATGGACACATAGGTTGCTTCCATGTCCTGACTATTGTAAATAGAGCTGCAATGAACACTGTGGTACATGAGTCTTTGGGAATTATGGTTATCTCAGGGTATATGCCCAGTAGTGGGATTGCAGGGTCGTATGGTAGTTCTATTTTAGTATTTTAAGGAACCTTCATACTGTTCTCCATAATGGCTGTATCAACTTACATTACCACCAACAGTGCAACAGGGCTCCCTTTTCTCCACACCCTTTCCAGCATTTATTGTTTGTAGATTTTTTGATGATGGCCATTCTGACTGGTGTGAGGTGATACCTCATTGTAGTTTTGATTTGCATTTCTCTAATGACTAGTGATGTTGAGCATCCTTTCATGTGTTTGTTGGCAATCTGTATCTCTTCTTTGGAGGAATGTCTATTTAGGTCTTCTGCCCATTTTTGTTTGGGTTGTTTGTTTTTATTGATATTGAGCTGCATGAGCTGCTTGCAAATTTTGGAGATTAATCATTTGTCAGTTGCTTCATTTGCAAATGTTTTCTCCCATTTTGAGGTTTGCCTTTTATCTTGTTTATGGTTTCCTTTGCTGTGCAAAAGCTATTAAGTTTCATTAGGTCCCATTTGTTTATTTTTATTTTTATTTCCATTTCTCTAGGAGGTGGGTGAAAAAGGATCTTGCTGTGATTTATGTCATAGAGTATTCTGCCTATGTTTTCCTCTAAGAGTTTTAGAGTGTCTGGCCTTACACTTAGGTCTTTAATTCATTTTGCGTTTATTTTTGTGTATGGTGTTAGGGAGTGTTCTAATTTCATTCTTTTACATGTAGCTGTCTAGTTTTCCCAGCACCACTTATTGAAGAGGCTGTTCTTTCTCCACTGTATATTCTTGCCTCCTTTATCAAAGATAAGGTGACCATATGTACGTGGGTTTGTCCTATAAATATCAATTAAGTCCATCTTGTTCAATACATCATTTAAAGCTTGTGTTTCCTTCTTTATTTTCATTTTGGATGATATGTCCATTGGTGAAAGTGGGGTGTTAAAGTCTCCTGCAATAATTGTGTTACTGTTGATTTCCCCTTTTATGGCTGTTAGCCTTTGCCTTATGTATTGAGGTGCTCCTATGTTGGGTGCATAAATATTTACAATTGTTATATCTTCTTGTTGGATTGATCCCTTGATCATTATGTAGTGTCCTTCTTTGTCTCTTGTAATAGTCTTTATTTTAAAGTCTATTTTGTCTGATATGAGAATTGCTACTCCAGCTTTCTTTTGATTTCCATTTGCATGGAATATCTTTTTCCATCTCCTCACTTTCACTTTGTATGTGTCACTAGGTCTGAAATGGGTCTCTTGTAGACAGCATATATATGGGTCTTGTTTTTGTATCCATTCAGCCAGTCTATGTCTTTTGGTGGGAACAGTTAATCCATTTACATTTAAGGTAGTCATCGATATGTATGTTCCTATTACCATTTTCTTAATTGTTTTGGGTTTGTTATTGTAGGTCTTTTCCTTCTCTTGTGTTTTCTGCCTAGAGAAGTTCCTTTAGCATTTGTTATAAAGCTGGTTTGGTAGTGCTGAATTCTCTTAGCTTTTGCTTGACTGTAAAGTTTTTAATTTCTCCATTGAATCTGAATGAGATCCTTGCTGGGTAGAGTAAACTTGGTTGTAGGTTTTTCCCTTTCATCACTTTAAACTGTCCTGCCACTCCCTTCTGGCTTGCAGTGTTTCTGCTGGAAGATCAGCTGTTGACCTTATGGGGATTCCCTTGTCTGTTATCTGTTGTTTTTCCCTTGCTGCTTTTAATATTTTTTCTTTGTATTTAATTTTTGATAGTTTGATTAATATGTGTCTTCGCATGTTTCTCCTTGGATTTATCCTGTATGGGACTCTCTGCACTTCTTGGACTTGATTAACTATTTCCTTTCCCATATTAGGGAAGTTGTCAGCTATAATCTCTTCAAATATTTTCTCAGTCCCTTTGTCTTCTCTTCTTCTTCTGCGAGCCCTATAATTCAAATGTTGGTGTGTTTAATGTTGTCCCAGAAGTCTCTGAGACTGTCCTGACTTCTTTTCATTCTTTTTTCTTTATTCTGCTCTGCAGTAGTTATTTCCACTATTTTATCTTCTGGGTCACTTGTCTGTTCTTCTGCCTCAGTTATTCTGCTGTTGATTCCTTCTAGAGAATTTTAATTTCGTTTGTTGTGTTGTTCATCATTGTTTGTTTGCTCTTTAGTTTTTCTAGGTCCTTGTTAAACATTTCTTGTATTTTCTCCTTTCTATTTCCAAGATTTTGGATTATCTTTGCTCTCATTACTCTGAATTCTTTTTCAGGTAGACTGCCTATTTCCTCTTCATTTCTTTGGTCTGGTGGGTTTTTACCTTGCTCCTTCATCTGCTGTGTGTTTCTCTGTCTTCTCATTTTGTTTGACTTACTGTGTTTGGGGTCTCCTTTTCACAGGCTGCAAGTTCATAGTTCTCATTGTTTTTGGTGTCTGCCCCCAGTGTCTAAGGTTGGCTCAGTGAGTTGTGTAGGCTTCCTAATGGAGGGGACTAATGACTGTGTTCTGGAGGATGAGGCTGGATCTTGTCTTTCTGGTGGGCAGGACCGCGTCTGGTGGTGTGTTTTGGGGTGTCTGTGACCTTAGTATGATTTTAGGCAGCCTCTCTGCTAATGGGTAGGGTTGTGTTCCTGTCTTGCTAGTTGTTTGACATAGGATGTCCAGCATTGTAGCTTGCTGGTCATTGAGTGTAGCTGGGTCTTAGCATTGAGATGGAGATCTATGGGAGAACTTTTGCCATTTGATATTATGTGGCGCCAGGAGGTCTCTGGTGGACCAATGTCCTGAACTAAGCTCTCCCACCTCAGAGGCACAGGCCTGACACCTGACTGGAGCACGAAGACCCTTTTGGGAAGTCTGAGGTCTTCTGCCAGGGTTCAGTAGGTGTTCTGTTGGAGTTGTTCCACATGTAGATGTTTCTGATATATTTGTGGGGAGGAAGGTGATCTCCACGTCTTACTCCTCTGCCATCTTGAAGGTCTCCCCCAAGGTTTCTCTTTAAATTCACTCTTTCTCTCACAATCCAGTAGCATGTATTATTTAATGTTCAAAATTTTCCAAGATATTGCTTCCTCTAAGCTGGGGTTTTTATGAATCTGAAGTGGCTCCTCCACTGTCTTTTTCCCTTTCTGCCAACGGAAGCAGAAGACTCTGAGGGTTTAGAACAGGGCAGTAGTCCTCAACATTGTCAAGGTCACCAAAAATGAGGGAAGTATGAGAAATTGTCACAGCCAAGAGGAGCCTATGGAGACATGAAGACTAAATGTAATGCTGTATCCTTGGCTTCCTGCGGCCATCTGGGCCCGCATCCCCAGCAAGAATCTATCCTATAATCCTTTTAATGTTTGAGGGAGTGTTTTAAAAATTGTCTTTGTGGTCAATAAGATACCCTTTGTTTCTTTCATTTTAAATTTCATTCATTCATTCATTCTTCCACCAAACCAATGCACTTGAGGCTTGCCTAAAGAATTTGTGTGGACCATATATGAGAAACTCTTTGATATGAACATTCTCTATTGACCAGTATTTCTCCATAAACAAAATAATGAAAATTAACATTGAAAATTATTTCTGAGAAGGCTTCCAGAATTCAGAAGCTCCTTATAAAATATGAAATATTAAGCTATATTCAATCAATATTTAATGTAATATGGGACAGCACAATGTACTAAGTGACATAAGGGATCCAGGGAGGTCTAAAATAATGTTCCCAATCTCAGGTAGAGAAAGATGCTGAATGCACAGGAGAAGACAAGTGATTTTGCAAGTTACAAATAAGATTTAGATGAGTTGTCCAGACAGTGAGTTCTCTGCACATTCAGAGAGAGCTACGGTAACCAGAAAGACTTCACAGAGGAAGTGGAACTTAAGTAGGGTCTTAAAGAATGGTAGAATTTATATAAGTGAATTGTAAAGAGAGGGAAATTTTAGATGCAGGGGTTAATGCAAAGCATCTGCGATAAAGCAGAGTGATTAGATCAGAGAGTGAATGCCTGGTGTGGGGGATTTGCATGGGGAAAGGGCACTCACATAGAGCAATGCAGAGAGAATTGGGGTAAACTGGATATCCATTGCAGAGGTCCTCCAATCATTTGAACTTAACTTGATTGGCAATTGGAAGCAAATGAAGATTTTGGAGCAAGTAAAATGACAATAAAAATTACTATTTTGAAGATTAATGTAGTAGTAGTGTGTATGCTGAGAAAAAAATTGAATGTATGGACACCAAGGGGGGAAAGCTGCGGGGGGCAGGGGTGGGATGAATTGGGAGATTGGGACTGACATATATACACTAATATGTATAAAATAGATAGCTAATAAGAACCTGCTATATAAAAAAAAATTCAAAAAAATGCAATTTTAAAAAAGGTAAAAAAAAAAAAAAGGAGTGAGCCAATGTGAGATAGAGGATGCTGCGTGCACAGTTAGGAGGTTTATATAATGGTCCAAGCACAAGGTGAGGAGGACATGCATGTACTGGGGTTGTGACCATGGGAAGAAAGGAAAGGAAAAGATGGAGAAATGAAGGTGAAGAAAAGGAAGGGTGCAAAATAAAAGGTTGCAAAGTCAGGATGAACAGGATAAGGAGTTGAGGCAGAAAAAGAAGACAAAGCCTGCACATCTGCAACAGTGATGGCACGATTGACAGAAATAGAATAGAGATAGTACTAATTGGATGTTATATCATCGTATTTCACAACTTTGAAATTTGGTATTTCATGTATATAGTTTGTATGGTAATTCCATTGGTTAAATTATTTGATTAACTAGATGCTCCATTCCTTAATCATACCAGATATCAGAGCATACTCTATGCAGAGTCTATTCATATTGACATCAGCAAGAGATAGAGGGATGCTTATTCTGCAAAGAAACCAGTTAGCTCTTGGTTACTTTGTAGGACACCATTCTGGGACACCAATATTGATAATGAAGGAGTTTGCCTCTGCCTTCTTCAGTAGCTGGACCTCTGGGGAAGAAAGTACAATGGCTAAGAGAGAAATGAGCTTGAGCATCAAACAGCTTCTGAAGACTTTTAAGGCTGGTTGACTATTCCTGGGAACTTTGCTATCTTTTCTGGAGATAAGGGTGGATAAATGGGCTAAAGGCAATACAGTAAAGCTCCATAATTAAGGCACTTGGTGGATATGCAGAGGTGTAATCTCAGCCAACTTCCTATTCTTTCCACAGTGACTCTGAGCTCTACTTCACACAAGGGGACAACAGAATAGGAGGAAAATATTGGAAGGCTCAGTATATAGAGTATGTTGATGCAACTTTTACTCGAAGAAAAAGACTCTCTGAGGCAGAAGCCCACCTTGGAATTCTTGGTACAGTGAAACCATCTGTCATGTTTTGAACAGGGGAAATGTTTTAGTAGGACATGCACACCTAACATGGAATGACTCTTCTCCTGCTCCTATCCACCTCTCTCTTTTCATCCTCTTACCTCCCCTTCTCTTAATATTTCTTAGGTCCCATCATCAAGGCAGAGGTGGGTGATACTCTGTTAGTGACCTTTGCTAACAAAGCCGACAAGATCTACAGTATTTTGCCCCATGGTGTGATCTATGACAAGGCCTCTGATGCAGCCCCAAATGTAGATGGTAAGTCCCAGCCCCAGCCTTGGTAGGAAACAGGATGAGTGAGCAAAGGACTTAGAACTGGACAGACCTGGTTCAAATCCTGGTCCCTTTACTTACCAGCCCTGTGAGCTTGAGCAGCTATTTCAACTTTCTGAACCTCATTCTTCTCACCTATCAAATGCAGATAATGACACTCACCTCATAGGGCTTTGGGAAAGGATGGAGAGAATTTAGGACAGGGTCTGGCCCACAGTAGGTACTTAGGAAGTGTTAATGCCTTTCCTTTTCCCTCAGTAATGTAATAAATCTCAAAGTGATCTACTTTCACAGTCGCCCCCACTTCTCTAAGATGGAGAGCTTTTCTGCTGCATTTGGATGGGATCTGTGGCTGAAGGCTGAAAGGGAACTCTGATTTCCAATGTTTTGTTGAAATCAAAATCTTACACGTGGTCTTTGCTTTGTCCCTATCGACAAATATTTATTTAAAACCAGTATTATGTGCTTACCATCATACACGGCCTCTCCCAATCACAGAGTGTGTAGCACAGGCTCTCTACATGTAATAAAGGCATCTTCTACCCAGTGGCTGCAGGAATTATCCTTCCATTCATTATACTGCTTTTGGGAAACTCCTGGTTGCGTTGGAAGCCTTCCCCATCACTACAACAGACATCATGACTCCTGGGATACTTACTTCTTCATGCCCAAGTATGAGGCCAGTCACAGTCCAGAGCAGGTGATGGGGAGGGGACAGAGAAGGAAGAAATGGAGGGAGTATTCCCCCTCTCTACACCCACCCTCTCCTCCCCCTGCTGCAGCAACATTTCCTGTGCCTGCAGTCTCTTCCTTGGTCTAAATGCTCACAATGACTTTTGTGTGTGTGCAGGAAGAACACTAGTGACAGCACAAATGTCCACATTTTCTATTGTTTAATTCAGAAAACTTACTGGGCACCTTTTTGCCAGGCTCTGGACAAGATACAGAAAGTCTCTGGCCTCAGTCTAGTTGGAGAGCTTCAATGTGTTCATCTGGCAATATAATGTGAGGGCTAAGTGCAAAGTCTTTGGAATCAGACGGCCCTGAATTTGAATCCCAGACCTGCCATTTATCAGCTTCGTTACCTTGGGCCTTCACTTACCTCCTCTAACTTGTAGTTATTTGGGTTATTCCTAGTTCAACCTTCTAGATTTCAAACTCTTTAAAGGTAGGTCTCTTGTTTAACTTATTGGGGTATCCTCTGCAAGGCCAAGTATAATATATTCCACATGGAAGGTACTCAATGATATTTTATGAATTTACATTTATATATTAATATATAAATGGGCAATTATCGCTCTTCTAACATTTGCTAAACCTGGTAATTGAGTAAGAAGTAGTATCTGTGAAGATCTTAAATGTAATCTGTGAAGAAGATAATCCTTTGATATAAGCTTCTATCTCATGAAACAGCAGATTGTGGCAGTGGCCTCCCTGGTAGGATACAGTGAAAATAACTGTCCTTCCACAAAGTACATCATCAGAGAGAGACATACCAGGGCTGGAAGACCCAGTGTGACAAGTTTAGTGTTCTTGGCTGTTGCTTTGAATAACTGTTTCATTTATCTCCTCAGGATTTCTGAAGCCAGGGGCACACGTTAAGCCAGGTGAAACTTTCACATACAGGTGGACGGTGCCTGAAAGCATAAGCCCAACTGCTGATGATCCCCCCTGTCTGACCTATCTTTACTTCTCAGCTGTTGAGCCAATCAACGACACCAGCTCTGGCCTTGTAGGGCCTTTGCTAGTCTGTAAGAAGGGCATTCTCAATACTGATGGGACACAGGTAGGCCATCAAAGGTCACCAAGTTTTTCTCAGGGTTGTATGTGAGAGAGACCAGTAATATGGCTAGAGAGTAAATATTAATAAAGAGTCAGTTACAAAAAGTGATTTTTCCTCATTGCTCGTGAAATTGACTTCTACTAAATGAGGATTTTATTTTATTTTGTTTTTCCTAAATGTAACATCTGAATTTTAATTTAAAGTAATTTTAATGTAATTAAAATTTTAATTTTCAGATCTTAAATGTAAATTTAGATCTGAAAGTTACATATGCCCAAGTAGAAAACCAGGATTTCTACTTGTTGTGGCTGGAATTTGGTGGGTCTCTTTCCCTGTGCATTGCTTTGATTCTAGAAGCTTCAGAGATCTATATGAAATGCAAATTGGGATCTTTTGGGGCGACAAGTTTTCTCAAACTTGGCCACACATTGGAATCACCTGGGGACCTTGTAAACATCCTTTATTCAGGTGTTCCAGACCAATTAACTCAAGGTGACTCCAATGTGCAGCCAAGTTTGAGAACCCCTGTAGCTCACCACTATAATCTGGAAATTAGTCACTATGACCAAAGGAACTAGAAAGCAAGTAGATTGTTTCTTGCAAGTCCCAACTTAGAAGTTTCGATTAAGCCACACTGATTAGTGTGGCAAAGCATAGCATTTCAAGCTATGTCTGCATGATATTAAACACATTGATGAAAAAAGGAAAAGCCAGCCATTTAACCATTTTAAATTACTTTACCAAGCAGAAACAGCAAGCTATTTATTTAAATGGTATATTTTGTAATATTTGGCATTAATTCTAGTTCTGTAGAGAAAAAGAACCATTAGGATGTGTATATAGATAGAAAGAAAACTATTATAAGGAGTTGGCTCACATGACTATGGAGGATGACAAGTTTCAAGATCTGCAGGGTGAGTCACAGAAAGAGACCCAGGAGACCCAAAAGGCCATCAGGCTCAAGACCCAGGAGGAGCCTGTGTTTGAGTTTGAGTCCAAAGGCAGGAAAAAGCTGTTGTTCCAGTTCAAAGGCAGGAGGAATCCCCATTTACTTGTGAGGGGGTCAGACTTTTTGTTGTTGTGCTAAGGCCTTCAACTGATTGGATGAGGCCCACCCACATTAAGGAGGGCAATCTGCTTTACTCAGTCTACTGAATCAAATGTTAATCTCATCCAAGCACACCCTCATGGAAACAGCTAGAATAAGGTTTGACCAAATATCTGGGCACCCTATAGCCCAGTCAAGTTGGCACACAAAATTAATCATTACACAGGGTCCTATCACTTACCTTCTAACTTCCTGGGCTAATATCCCACTTTTATAGACCCAGTTACATTCCAAATAGCTCTCAGATGATGAGATTCTTCAAGTGAACTCCTTTCAATGGTTCCTTCTCATCTTGTGGACAATTGCAATCACAGTTAATAACAGTTAACATTGAGTACTTAGTATTTGCCAGATGTTGTTTTGAGTGTTTTACCTATAGTATCTAATTTACCTTCCAAAAACACATGAAGTAGGGACTACTCATATCCTCAGTTTGCAAATGAGGGAATTAGGACTTAGAGAAGACAAGTCATTTGTCCCAGTTTTCACAGCATGTAAGCAGAATGGCACTAGAACCCAAGATCTTTTAAAATATGTTTGACCCCTTGTCTGCCCCCCCAATTTTTTATATTGTATTTTGAAAAATTTTAAGCCTATATTGTTTCTTTCCATAGCCAATGATCTTAAATTATTGCTTTCTAAAACACCCTGTGATAAAAGCAGTAAGTGTACATAAGGTATAGTAAGAACATAAAGCAAAGAATACCCTTATCTTCAATGAAGAGTTAAAGCTTCACAGGGGTGGGACAGCTAAGCTGACCCTTGAAGTTGGATTACAGTGGGAGACGATCAAAGTTGAGAGGGTACACGCATAAAGGACAGAGACTTGCTGAACCTAGCAAGTTCAGATTGCTGCAAGGATCTTGGCCTTACTTCGGTTCAAGTGCCAGGAGGGAAGGGTTGAGAGATGAGGCTGAACAGGTAGGCAGGGACTGATCACTGTGAGTTTAGATTATATTCTCCAGATTAAGTAGAGAGATATGATCAGATGGCACTGCTGAGGATCCTTCTGGAGCAGGCAGCAGGATGAAGGGTAGATTGGAAGGGAGCACATTAAAGAAGGGAAGATGGTTGAGGGACAGAAAATACAGTTACCTCTCTGGTTCAGCTTTAAAGAAAAGTAGATTTCAGCAGTTCAAGATGTTGTTTGGTCAGACATGCTCAAAAAAGATGGATTAGGAATATACACAGTGGGAGGTAACCCCTGAATATCAACTCAAATTAACATAACATAGCAAAGTCCATGGATTACATGAATTCATTATTTCACTCAAAAACACCTATTGAGTGCCTACTTTTCCAGTCATTTTTGTTGGAGCTGGGGATACAGAGAGGGACCCAAAACTTCCCTACTCTCACAAAACCTACATTGAAGTGGGGCAACATCAGAAAATATAAGTGTGTAAATAAAATATAATTTCAGGTGGAGATAAGGGCTATGAAGAAAAGTAAAGTGTGGTAAAGTAAAGTGAGTGAGTTTGCAGGCAGGATGGAAGATGAGTGACTGTTTTGTATAGGGTGGTCAGGGAAGGGCACTCTGACGAGGTGATGTTTGTGTAGGGAATGGAACAGAATAAAGGAGTGAGCCAGGCAAGACCTAGGAGAACCTCCTAGACAATGGGAACAGCACACACAAAGGCCCTGAGGCAGGAATGAAGTTGGTGTGTTCACAGAAGAGCAAAAGGCCAGGGTAGCTGGAATAAGTTAGGGGGTGAATACACGGAGATGAGGCCAGAGAGAGAGGCCGAGGCCAGGACTTGGAGTCTAGGGTAAGGAAAATAAGTCAGTGATGACCAGCCTGAAAATAGGAGTACCACAGGGAAGGAAAGCTTCTGAGCAACGACTTATTTCCTCTGAGGAGGTCATGTGGACAGGGAGCAGGATATAATGAGGAAGATGAATTTGTTGGGTGTAGAATGAATTTATCAGAATCCTGATTTACAAAATGATCTAGTAAATCTATGGCTGACATTGACCCTAATTTACTTTGTGTTAATTTTGAAAGTGAAGTAGAGCTAAGAAGTCCTCCAAGCTGTACTTTAATACATTCATTTCGTTCTTCTCTGTAGAAAGGAATAGACAAGGAATTTTACCTATTATTCACAGTCTTTGATGAGAATCTGAGCAGGTATCTTGATGAAAATACTCAGAAGTTTACCTGGCGTCCCTTCAGTGTTGACAAGGAGGACAAAGAGTTTGTGAAGTCCAACTGAATGCATGGTATGAAAAATGTTTTTCCCTCCTGTAAAGGAAAGTCATAATTGCATTTGAAGTGAAAATGTTTGGAATGCTTTATCTTAAGTTTGGTTTCTTGGGTATTGTTCTTGGTCATGAGTAAAATATTTCGTGGCTTCAGACGCACAAGGTATGGTGAAACCTCCCTGTCTCTAGAGATGTGAAACTTAATTAATACTTCCAAAGCCTTAGATAAAGCAATACAAAATTTGAACTAGCAAAGATCACAGTACATCATAAATGTAGAAAATTACTGACAAAATGCCCTCCCTTGGGTTTGCAATAATGTCATTAAGTCTGATAATCCAGCTGATAGTTGGAGATAATTATTATCCAGCAAGGCATCTCTTACCAAGTTGTATGTATAACTATCTAAAGTGTTAATTTGTAAAACATTAGCCATTCCTATCCAAGATCTTCATGTAGGAGAAATTAGTTAATTATTCTTCTCTGTCTCTTTTATATCAGTTGTTAACAATAGCAAACCCACATTGTAATTGGTGTAATATGGGATTCTTGTTAGTCTTGGAGAGATTACCCAAGGTGGCAGAGTAATGCACAAGAGTCCAAACTCAAATGGCCACCAGAGTGTGGAGTCAACAAAAATGCCTAGAGGGAAGAGATCAAGGTGGTGGAGTAGGAGAATGTGGAACTCATCTCCTCCCACAAACACATCAAAAACACATCTATAGGATACAGAGGAAGATGGCAGAAGAGTAAGACGTGGAGATCACCTTCCTCCCCACAGATACATCAGAAATACATCTACACGTGAAACAACTCCTACAGAACACCTACTGAATGCTGGCAGAAGACCTCGGACCTCCCAAAAGGCAAGAAACTCCCCACGTACCTGGGCAGGGCAAAAGAAAAAAGAAAAAACAGAGACAAAAGAATAGGGACGGGACCTGCACCAGTGGGAGGGAGCTGTGAAGGAGGAAAGGTTTCCACACACTAGGAAGCCCCCCCCCCGGGCGGAGACTGTGGGTGGCGGAGGGGGGAAGCTTCGGAGCCACGGAGGAGAGTGCAGCAACAGGGGTGCAGAGGGCAAAGCAGAGAGATTCCCGCACAGAGGATCAGTGCGGACCAGCATTCACCAGCCCAAGAGGCTTGTCTGCTCACCTGCCGGGACGGACGGGGGCTGGGAGCTGACGCTCGGGCTTCGGAGGACAGATCCCAGGGAGAGGACTGGGGTTGGCTGCGTGAACACACCCTGAAGGGGCTAATGCGCCACAGCTAGCTGGGAGGGAGTCCAGGAAAAAGTCTGGAGCTGCCGAAGACACAGGAGAATTTTTCTTCCCTCTTTGTTTCCTGTTGTGCGAAGAGAGGGGATTAAGAGTGCTGCTTAAAGGAGCTCCAGAGATGGGCGCGAGCCGCGGCTAACAGCGCGGACCACAGAGACGGGCATCAGACGCTAAGGCTGCTGCTGCTGCCACAAAGAAGTGTGTGTGTGAGCACAAGGCACTATACACAACTCTCCTCCCAGGAGCCTGTGCAGCCCGCCACTGCCAGAGTCCCGTGATCCAGGGACAACTTCCCCGGGAGAACGCACGGCGCGCCACAGGCTGGTGCAATGTCATGCTGGCCTCTGCTGCCGCAGGCTTGTCCCACACTCCATCCCCCTCTGTCTCCCTGGCCTGAGCGAGCCAGAGCCCCCCAATCAGCTGCTCCTTTAACCCCATCCTGAGCGAAGAACAGATGGTCTTCGCAGAGGCAGGTCCAAATCCAAAGCTGAACCCCAGGAGCTGTGTGAACAAAGAAGAGAAAGGGAAATCTCTCCCAGCAGCCTCAGGAGCAGCGGATTAAATCTCCACAATCAACTTGATGTACCCTGCATCTGTGGAATACCTGAATAGACAACGAAACATCCCAAATTGAGGAGGTGGACTTTAGGAGCAATGATATATATATGTATTTTTTCCTTTTTCTCCTTCTGTGAGTGTGTTTGTTTCTGTGTGTGATTTTGTCTGTATAGCTTTGCTTTTACCGTTTCTCCTAGGGTTCTGTCTGTCCGTCTTTTTGGTTTTTTTAGTATAGTTTTTAGCACTGGTTATCATTGGTGGACTTGTTTTTGGTTTGGTTGCTCTCTTCTTTCTTTCTTTTTTTAAATTACTTTTAAAAATTACTTTTAATAATTATTTTTTATTTTAGTAACTATTTTATTTTACCTTCTTCCTTTCTTTCTTTTTTTTTCTCCCTTTTATTCTGAGCCATGTGGAGGACAGGCTCTTGGTGCCTGAGCCAGGAGTTAGGGCTGTGCCTCTGGGGTGGGAGAGCCAAGTTCAGGACATTGGTCCACAAGAGACCTCCCAGCTCCACGTAATATCAAATGGTGAAAATCTCCCAGAGATCTCCATCTCAATGTCAAGACCCAGCTCCACTCAACAACCAGCAAGCTACAGTGCTGGACACCCTATGCCAAACAACTAACAAGACAGGAACACAACCCTACCCATTAGCAGAGAGGCTACCTAAAATCACAATAAGCCCACAGACACCCCAAAACACAGCACCAGACGTGGACCTGCCCACCAGAAAGACAAGATCCAGTCTCATTTACCAGAACACAGGCACTAGCCCCCTCCACCAGGAAGCCTACACAACACAGTGAACCAACTTTAGCCATTGGGGGCAGATACCAAAAACAATGGGAACTACGAACCTGCAGCCTGTGAAAAGGAGACCCCAAACACAGTAAGTTAAGCAAAATAAGAAGAAAGAGAAACTCAGAGCAGATGAAGGAGCAAGGTAAAAACCCACCAGACCTAACAAATGAAGAGGAAATAGGCAGTCTACCTGAAAAAAATTCAGAATAATGATAGTAAAGATGATCCAAAATCTTGGAAATAGAATGGAGAAAATACAAGAAACGTTTAATAAGGAAGTAGAAGAACTAAAGAGCAAACAAACAGTGATGAACAGCACAATAAATGTAATTAAAAATTCTCTAGAAGGGATCAAGAGCAGAATAACTGAGACAGAAGAATGAATAAGTGACCTGGAAGATAAAATAATGGAAATAACTACTGCAGAGCAGAATAAAGAACAAAGAATGAAAAGAGTTGAGAACAGTCTCGGAGACATCTGGGACAACATTAAACACACCAACATTCGAATTATAGGAGTCCCAGAAGAGGAAGAGAAAAAGAAAGGGACTGAGAAAATATTTGAAGAGATTATAATTGAAAACTTCCATAATATGGGAAAGGAAATAGTTAATCAAGTCCAGGAAGCACAGAGAGTCCTATATAGGATAAATCCAAGAAAAAACACACCAAGACACATATTAATCAAACTATCAAAAATTAAATACAAAGAAAAAGTATTAAAAGCAACAAGGGAAAAACAACAAATAACATACAAGGGAATCCCCATAAGGTTAACAGCTGATCGTTCAGCAGAAACTCTGTAAGCCAGAAAGGAGGAGCAGGACATATCTAAAGTGATGAAGGGGAAAAAACCTACAACCAAGATTACTCTACCCAACAAGGATCTCATTCAGATTTGACAGAGAAATTAAAACCTGTATAGACAAGCAAAAGCTAAGAGAATTCAGCACCACCAAACCAGCTTTACAACAAATGCTAAAGGAACTTCACCAGGTAGGAAACACAAGAGAAGGAAAAGACCTACAATCACAAACCCAAAACAATTAAGAAAATGGTAATAGGAACATACATACTGATAAACACTTAAATGTAAATGGATTAAGTGCTCCAACTGAAAGACATAGACTGGCTGAATGTATACAAAAACAAAACTGGTATATATGCTGTCTACAAGAGACCAACTTCAGACCTAGGGACACATACAGACTGAAAGTGAGGGAATGCAAAAAGATATTCCATGAAAATGGAAATCAGAAGAAAGCTGGGGTAGCAATTCTCATATCAGACAAAATAGACTTTAAAATAAAGACTATTACAAGAGACAAAGAAGGACACTACATAATGATCAAGGGATCGATCCAAGAAGAAGATATAACAATTGTAAATATTTATGCACCCAACATAGAAGAACCTCAATACATAAGGCAAATACTAACAGCCATAAAAGGGGAAATCGACAGTAACACAAGCATAGTAGGGGACTTTAACACCCCACTTTCACCAATGGACACATCATCCAAAATGAAAATAAAGAAGGAAACACAAGCTTTAAATGATACATTAAACAAGATGGACTTAATTGATATTTATAGGACATTCCATTCAAAAACAACAGAATACACATTTTTCTCAAGTGCTCATGGAACATTCTCCAGGATAGATCATATCTTGGGTCACAAATCAAGCCTTGGTAAATTTAAGAAAATTGAAATCATATCAAGTATCTTTTCCGACCACAATGCTATGAGACCAGATATCAATTACAGGAAAAAACTGTAAAAAATACAAACACATGGAGGCTAAACAATACACTGCTTAATAACCAAGAGATCACTGAAGAAATCAAAAAATACCTAGAAACAAATGACAATGAAAACACGATGACCCAAAATCTATGGGATGCAGCAAAAGCAGTTCTAACAGGGAAGTTTATAGCAATACAATCCTACCGTAAGAAACATCTCAAATAAACAATCTAACCTTGAACCTAAAGTAATTAGAGAAAGAAGAACAAAAAACCCCAAAGTTAGCAGAAGGAAAGGAATCATAAAAATTAGATCAGAAATAAATGAAAAAGAAATGAAGGAAACGAGAGCAAAGATCAACAAAACTAAAAGCTGGTTCTTTGAGAAGATAAACAAAATTGATAAACCATTCACCAGACTCATCAAGAAAAAAAGGGAGAAGACTCAAATCAATAGAATTAGAAAAGAAAAAGGAGAAGTAACAAGTGACACTGCAGAAATACAAAGGATCATTAGAGATTACTACAAGCAACTCTATGCCAATAAAATGGACAACCTGGAAGAAATGGACAATTTCTTAGAAATGCACAACCTGCCAAGACTGAACCAGGAAGAAATAGAAAATATGAACAGACAAATCACAAGCACTGAAATTGAAACTAGTTAAAAATCTTCCAACAAACAAAAGCCCAGGACCAGATAACTTCACAGGTGAATTCTATCAAACATTTAGAGAAGAGCCAACATCTATCCTTCTCAAACTCTTCCAAAATATAGCAGAGGGAGGAACACTCCCAAACTCATTCTACGAGGCCACAGTCAGCCTGACACCAAAACCAGACAGAGATGTAACAAAGAAAGAAAACTACAGGCCAATATCACTGATGAACATAGATGTAAAACTCCTCAACAAAATACTAGCAAACAGAATCCAAAAGCACATTAAAAGGATCATACACCATGATCAAGTGGGGTTTATCCCAGGAATGCAAGACTTCTTCAATATGCTCAAATCAATCAATGTGATACACCATATTAACAAATTGAAGGAGGAAAACAATATGATCATCTCAATAGATGCAGAGAAAGCTTTTGACAAAATTCAACACCCATTTATGATAAAAATCCTCCAGAAAGTAGTCATAGAGGGAACTTACCTCAACACAATAAAGGCCATATATAACAAAACCACAGCCAAAATCCTCCTCAATGGTGAAAAACTGAAACCATTTCCACTAAGATCAGGAACAAGACAAGGCTGCCCACTCTCATCACTATTATAGTTTTGGAAGTTTTAGCCAGAGCAATCAGAGAAGAAAAAGAAATAAAAGGAATACAAATTGGAAAAGAAGAAATAAAGCTGTCACTGTTTGCAGATGACATGATACTATACATAGAGTATCTTAAAGATGCTACCAGAAAACTACTAGAGTTAATCAATGAATTTGGTAAAGTAGCAGGATACAAAATTAATGCACAGAAATCTCTTGTATTCCTATACACTAATGATGAAAAATCTGAAAGTGAAATTAAGAAAACACTCCCCTTTACAATTGCAACAAAAAGAATAAAATATCTAGGAATAAACCTACCTAGGGAGACAAAAGACCTGTATGCAGAAAATTATAAGACACTGATGAAAGAAATTAAAGATGATACCAACAGATGGAGAGATATACCATGTTCTTGGATTGGAAGAATCAACATTGTGAAAATGACTCTACTACCCAAAGCAATCTACAGATTCAGTGCAATCCCTGTCAAACTACCACTGGCATTTTTCACAGAACTAGAACAAAAAATTTCACAATATGTATGGAAACACAAAAAACCCCAAATAGCAAAAGCAGTCTTGAGAAAGAAAAACGGAGCTGGAGGAATCAGGCTCCCTGACTTCAGATTATACTACAAAGCTACAGTAATCAAGACAGTATAGTACTGGCACAAAAACAGAAATATAAATCAATGGAACAGGATAGAAATCCCAGAGACAAACCCACGTACATATGGTCACCTTATCTTTGATAAAGGAGGCAAGAATATACAGTGGAGAAAGAACAGCCTCTTCAATAAGTGGTGCTGGGAAAACTGGACAGCTACATCTATAAGAATGAAATTAGAACACTCCCTAACACCATACACAAAAATAAACTCAAAATGGATTAAAGACCTAAATGTAAGGCCAGACACTATCATACTCTTAGAGGAAAACATAGGCAGGACACTCTATGACATAAATCACAGCAAGATCCTTTTTCACCCACTTCCTAGAGAAATGGAAATAAAAATAAACAAATGTGACCTGATGAAACTTAATAGCTTTTGCACAGCAAAAGAAACCATAAACAAGATGAAAAGACAACCCTCAGAACGGGAGAAAATATTTGCTAATGAAGCAACTGACAAAGGATTAATCTCCACAATTTACAAGCAGCTTATGCAGCTCAACATGAAAAAAACAAACAACCCAATCCAAAAATGGGCAGAAGACCTAAATAGACATTTCTCCAAAGAAGATATGCAGGTTGCCAGCAAACACATGAAAGAATGCTCAGTATCATTAATCATTAGAGAAATGCAAGTCAAAACTACAATGAGATATCATCTCACACTGATCAGAAGGGGCATCATCAAAAAATCTACAAACAATAAATGCTGGAGAGGCTGTGGAGAAAAGTGAGCCCTCTTGCACTGTTGGTGGGAATGTAAACTGATACAGCCACTATGGAGAACAGTATGGAGGTTCCTTAAAAAGCTAAAAATAGAACTACCATACGACCCAGCAATCCCACTACTGGGCATATACCCTGAGAAAACCATAATTCAAAAAGAGTCATGTACCACAATGTTCATTGCAGCTCTATTTACAATAGCCAGGACATGGAAGCAACCTAAGTGTCCATCAACAGATGAATGGATGAAGAAGATGTGACACATATATACAACGGAATATTACTGAGCCATAAAAAGAAAGGAAATTGCGTTATTTATAGTGAGGTGGATGGATCTAGAGTCTGTCATACAGAGCGAAGTAAGTCAGAAAGAGAAAAACAAATACTGTATGCTAACACATATATATGGAATCTTAAACAAACAAACAAAAAATGGTCATGAAGAAGCTAGGGGCAAGATGGGAATAAAGACGCAGAACTACTAGATTGATGTGATGTACCACATTAAGAAACTGAAGAGTAAAAACTATATGATTACCTCAATAGATGCAGAAAAAGCTTTTGACAAAACTCAACACTCATTTATGATAAAAATTCTCCAGAAAGTTGGCATAGAGGGAACATACCTCAACATAATTAAGGCCATATATGAAAGCTCCACAGCTAACATCATACTCAGTTGTGAAAAGCTGAAAGCATTTCCTCTAAGATCAGGAACAAGACAATGATGCCCACTCTCTCCACTTTTATTCAATAAAGTATTGGAAGTCCTAGCCACAGCAATCAGAGAAGAAAAAGAAATAAAAGGCATTCAAATTGGAAAGGAAGAAGTCAAAATGTCATTGTTTGCAGATGGCATGATACTATACTTAGAAAATCCTAAAGACATTACCAGAAAACTACTAGAGCTTATCAATGAATTCAGTAAAGTTGCAGAATATAAAATTAATATATAGAAATCTGTTGTATTTATACACACTAACAATGCATTATAAGAAAAAGAAATCAAGGAAACAATCTCACTTACCATCACATCAAAAATAATAAAATACCTAGGAATGAACCTACCCCAGGAGGTAAAGGACCTGTACTCAGAAAACTATGACACTGGTGAAAGAAATTGAAGACAACAAAAACAGATGGAAAGATACTGTGTTCTTGGATAGTAAGAATCAATATGTTAGAATGACCATTCTACTCAAGGCAATCTACAGATTCAATGCAATCCCTATAAAAATACCAAGTGTATTTTTCACAGAACTAGAACAAATAATTTTATTATTTTTTCTTTCATTCCAGTTTAATTAATCACATTAAAAAATTAATTTTTTATTAGAGTATAGCTGATTTATAATGTGTTAGTTTCTGCTGTACAGCAAAGTGAATAAATTATACATATATCCACTATTTTTAGATTCCATTCCCATATAGGTTATTACAGAGTATTGAGTAGAGTTCCTTGCGCTACACAGTACGTTTTTATTAGTTATCTATTTTATTTATAGTAGTGTGTATATGTCAATCCCAATCTCCCAATTTATCCCTTCCTCCCTTTCCACCTTGGTAACCATAAGTTTGTTTTCTACATCTGTGACTCTATTTCTGTTTTGTAAGTAGGTTCATTTGTACCATTTTTTTAGATTCCACATATAAGCGAAATCATATATTTGTCTTTGTCTGACATACTTCACTCAGTATGACAATATCTAGTTCCATCCATGTCACTGCAAATGGCATTATTTCCTTCTGTTTTATGGATGAGTAATATTCTATTGTATATATATACCACATCTTCTTTATCTATTCACCTGTCAATGGACATTTAAGTTGTTTCCATGACCTGGCTGTTGTAAATAGTGCTGCAATGAACTTTGGGGTGCATGTATCTTTTTGAATTATGGTTTTCTCCAGATATATGCCCAGGAGTCACATTGCTGGGTCATATGGTAGCTCTATTTTTAGTTTTTTAAGGAACCTCCATACTGTTCTCCATAGTGGCTGTACCAATTTGCATTTCCACCAACAGTGTAGGAGGGTTCCCTTTTCTTCACACCCTCTCCAGCATTTATTATTGGTAGATTTTTTTGATGATGGCCATTCTGACCAGTGTGAGGTGATATCTCATTGTAGTTTTTATTTGCATTTCTCTAATAATTAGTGATGTTGAGCATAGAACAAATAATTTTAAAATTTATATGGGAACACAAAAGACCCCAAATCTCAAGAAAGAACAGAACTGGAGGATTCATGCTCCCTGACATCAGACAATATACAAAGCTATAGGAATCAAAACAGTTTGGTACTGGCACATAAACAGACACATAGATCCACAGAAGAGAATAGTGAGCCCAGAAATGCACCCACGCACTTATGGTCAATTACTCTATGACAAAGGGGGCAAGAATATACAACGGAGAGAAGACAGTCTCTTCAATAAGTGGTTCTGGGAAAACTGGAAAGCTACATGTAAAGGAATGAAATTAGAACATTCTATAACACCATATATGAAAATAAAATTAAGATAGATTAAAGATCTAAATGTAAGACTGGATACAATGAAACTCCTAGAGAAAAACATTCGCAGAACACTCTTTGACATAAATCCCAACAATAGTTTTTTGGATCTGCCTCCTAAATTAAAGGAAATAAAAGCTAAACTAAACAAATTGGATCCAACTACATGTAAAAGCTTTTGCACAGCAAAGGAAACCATCAATAAAATGGAAAGACAACCTACTGAATGGGAGAAAATATTTGCAAATGATATGCCTGATAAGGGATTAATAGCCAACATATATAAACAGCTTGTACAACTGAAAATCAAAGAAGCAAACAACCTGATTAAAAATGGGCAGAAGAACTGAGTAGACACTTTTCCAAAGAGGAAATGCAGATGGCCAACAGGCACGTGAAAAGATGTTCAATGTTGCTAGTCATCTGAGAAATGCAAATCAAAACCACAATGAGATATCACCTCACACCTGTCAGAACAGCTATTATCAAAAAGAACACAAATAGCAAATGTTGGCGAGGATGTGGAGAAAAGGAAACCCTCCTACACAGTTGGTGGGAATGTAAATTGGTACAGCCACTGTGGAAAACAGCATGGAAGTGTCTCAAAAAACTAAAAATAGAACTACCATATGACCCAGCTATTCCACTCCTGGGTATATATATATCCAAACAAACAAACAAACAAACCCAAAACCACTAATTTGAAAAGATACATTCAGGACTTCCCTGGTGGTCCAGTGGTTAAGACTCCGGACTTCCAATGCAGGGGGCCCAGCTTCGATCCCTGGAAGGGTAACTAAGATCCTGCATGCCACATGGTGTAATCAAAAAATTTAAAAAAAGAAAGAAAAGAAAAGATACATGCACTCCAATGTTCATAGCAACATTATTTACAATTGCCAAGATATGGAAGCAACCTAAGTGTCCATGAAGAGATGAAATGGATAAAGACATGGTATATATATATAGGAGGAAATAAAACTCAGCCATAAAAAGGAATGAAATTCTGCCATTTGCTACTATGTGGATGGTCCTAGAGAGTATTATGCTTACTGAAATAAGTCAGACAGAGAAATACAAATACTGTATGTTTCACTTATATGTGGAATCTAAAAAGTAAAACAAATGAATGTATATAACAAAAAAGAAACAGACTCAGACATAGAGAATAAACTAGGGGTTACCAGTGGGGAGAGGGAAGGGTGAAGGGGCAAGATAGGGCTATGGGATTAAGAGAAAATAACTACTATGAATAAAATAAATAAGCTATAAGGATATATTGTACAACACAGGGAAATATCGCCATTATTTTGTAATAACTTTAAATGTAGTATAATGTATAAAAATATTGAATCACTATGTTGTACACCTAAAACTAGTATAATATTGTAAATCAAATATACTTGAATAAAAATTTTCTTCAGTGCTTAAAGCAAGCATGGCGAGATAACAGGCCTTGTCTTAGGACCAAGCATAACATCTGATTATTGGGAAACAATAAACAAATGTTTATTAAACATTATGGGAAAAATTATGGGAAACATTATGGGAAAATAATGAAATAGCACTTTCCCTCTCTCCCAAGGAAGTCCAAAAACAGTTCAAGGTTCCAAGTGATGCACAGCACCAGCTCAGACTCCTGTGGTCCTGGATGTTCTGTTCCAACAGAGTCCCCTCTTGGACCAATGGAAAGCATGGAATAGTGCACCTTCAATATCATCTTCTACGAAAAATTTTGTTATAACTGAATACAAAATGTAGTTCCTACCTCTCTAGTAGCCAATAGAAAAGGTAAACTCAACTACAAATTAGGAAACATAACAATTCCTTAGTGGAGAAGCTAGGTTGCAAAAGAAATTTGTCATGAGAGGCCTGTATATAGAAAACAAAAAACAATCTAATGGACCATGTCAAATCCAGTCCCATCCTGGTTTGGCAATTTGAAATACATTTGTATATTTTGAACATGTAGAATATGTCATTTTTCAAGCAAAATTCAAGGAAAATTACGTGTTTTACTTTAAATTTCACATTAATTATAAATTAAATTTTGTCTCCAGTCTTGCTTGCATGAGTGGGAGAAAGAAAGTTGGCAACAATACCAAAGAGAAAATGCCTTATATAGCATACAATTCTTTGCATTGCTCGTATTATATAGTCTATATTCAACGCTGTTTGTTGAATGTCTGAATGAATGTTCCAGAAAGAGAGGCTTTTTGGGGGTGTTGGGGGGCACGCTGTTTGGCTTGTGGGATCTTAGTTCCCTGACCCAGGCCCTCAGGCCCTTGGCAGTGAGAGCACCGAGTCCTAACCAGTGGACCACAAGGGAATTCCTGGGGAAAGAGAGGCTTTAAACTAGAGCTCCAAGGCAACAGAGGATTCTCTACCAGCCAGCCAAGGACTAAATTATTAGCATCACAATCTACAACGATATCTCTTTAACATTCAACAGACAAGACTTAGTTTATTTGCAAGAGCATTATCAAAGATTTTTTTCAGAAAATGTGATATTCTTCTCAGCAGCCCCTGGGCTTCTTGGAATTTCTACTAATAATTCCAGATATTTGAGTAAAATTACCAAGCACCCCTCATTCTGCAGATAAAGAAACAAAAAGTAATTTTATTTGACAATGAGATTGTAACAGATCATTCATATACATGATGAATGGGCATTAGAAGGAGTGGGAGTGGGAATATCTCTCTAAGGGCCACCAAGCATGAGACATAATTAGGTGCAGTAACCCTTCAGTGCTATTCAATCACGGCATTCATCCGCCAGAGTGGGAATGTGGTTTCTCAATTCTTCTCAAGGCACTGCTCCAGGTAACCACTATTGATGGATTGAGGTTGATGTAAAAGAGAAAAACAATTTGCATTTCTGGAGATACAAAATGTTTTCATATCTAAGTGATCATTATTCAAAGTTCTGTCAGTTATTTTATTGGGGAATGGAAATCAAAGTTATCATAAGGCCAAATTATTTACTCAAGGGCCAACCTCTTATAACTTAGTGTCCCTTCCCCCCACCCCAAAATCCCTCTCCACTGACTAGACATGCAAGTATAATGTCAATCAACTGCAATTTTTTCAAATGATGCAAGATCCATGAAATCAGTGAAGAGATGTGTGATAACTTCTAGAATCAAATGCAAAGCCATTTGCAAATGAGGATCTGACAAAATTAAATAAATAACTGAGGAAAAGACACTTAACAAGGGAGATGACAGGATAAGAACCTCAAAAGAAAATGATTTTCATATCAAGACCTTTAAAAAAGACTTCGAGAAAATTAACGAAGTCTGTAAATATTTTTGCAAGGATGATACTCTTTATAATCTGCAAACCTAAAATGTGAAATGAAGGATATCATATTATACTATCAAACAATTTTGTCAGAAAAAATTACTCCAGAAAACAACCTGGTTTATTTCTTATTGATTCTTAGAATTAAAGCCCTGTGTATACATTATTAAATAGAACAGATTCACAGTTTTAGCGTATTTTCATTATTCATTGTTAATTTCAGTCTCCCTTTAAGTTTGATTCACCATGTGACTTTTCCCCAGGACTATTTATTCTCTGATAATAAGGATCTTCTGTAAATAGTTTGAACTTGAACACCACTGCCCCTACACACACTGATAATCTTTCACTAAGATGACGTGTTTTCAGTACATCTACAAAATTATAGTGGGCTCTGCTATCTTTTTCCTTCCATTTAGCTATTAACGGCTATATGTATGGCAACCAGCCAGGCCTAACCATGTGCAAAAAGGATAGAGTTTCCTGGCATATGATTGGAATGGGCACCGACACTGACATGCATGGAGTTTATTTTCAAGGGAACACCATCCACCTACGAGGGACTCACCGCGACTCCCTGGCCCTGTTTCCCCATGTCTCCACAACAGCATTCATGCAGCCGGACCATGCAGGTAAACTGAGGGCCAGCTCAGGTGATCAAATTCCTATCTTCAGGCATATACTCTTCTTTTTTAACATCTTTATTGGAGTATAATTTCTTTACAATGGTGTGTTAGTTTCTGCTTTATAACAAAGTGAATCAGCTATTACATATACATATATCCCCATATCTCCTCTCTCTTGTGTCTCCCTCCCACCCTCCCTATCCCACCCCTCTAGGTGGTCACAAAGCACTGAGCTGATCTCCCTATGCTATGCAGCTGCTTCCCACTAGCTATCTATTTTACATTTGGTAGTGTATATATAAGTCCATACCACTCTCTCACTTTGTCCCAGCTTACCCTTCCCCCTCCCCCAGAAGAAATTGTTTGAATTAGGGCACTTCTGGGTGTACAGAAAGAGGTATAGTCCTGATTAGAATCAGAGAATCCTGACTATTTTATTTCAAATATATAGTGTAAAGGACAAAGGAAAGGTGTCTAAAATAACATCCACAAAGCAGAAGTGGGAGTACTCCAAATGACCTTGCCTCACAAATCCTAGAAGAATGCTCTTGATTTATATCCATGAACAATTCAGGCCAAGAAAGAGGAATTTTTGTCGTTGTTCTCTTTAAGCACAAACATCATTTTAGTTACTGCTCTGAAGCATCAACCAGGCATGAGCAGCCCAGTAGTTGCTTCCAGGTTATGGACATGAACTTGTCTGCCTTCTTTAGTGACTGATGGTGGTCTCTTGATGAGTCCCAGATGGGGACTTCCCTATTTTCATTCTCTTGGGCACCCAGAAAGCAAGCTGCATTGGGTCTTAAGTTCATGGAGAGCCCATTGAAATACCAGTACCTGTCCCTTCTCTTAGTGATTCCCAAGCTAATTATATAACGGGGGCATTTTAATAAAAGATATAGAACAATATATGGCAGCATATGCTGTCTCATGAAAAATAAGAATAGCAAGTGCTACGGGTGTTCAACATGTTTCTCCAACCCAACTTTTTCATTAGTCTTAAGAAGAAACCAATATTCTACCCAAGATGAGTACTTGCCAGCTCCGTCTCCTTTATGAATGGGTATTTACTCCTTTACTCCACACTAGAACTGCAGTTTAGATGCCTCTCCGTGTCACTGGTTAAGAACTTGAGGTTTGAGCTTCAAAACTTTTGCCTAAGAACTGTCTCAGAGTAGGAGCTGCATAATCCTTGCCTTGTAAACTTCTAGTATTCAACATTTCTATATTAATACAATTGATCAATTATGAATCATGCCAAGGGATGCCTTGGGAACAATGATCTTTTTTTTAATGCACTCTTCAAGACCAAAGAGGGAAGAGGAGGAAAACAGCCAAATAGGTTTAACCCGTAGAAAGAGGCATTCAAAACTAGAGATGGCTGGAATAATTTTAGGGTTTTGGCTACTTACTCATGTGCCCTACAGGCTTCTAAAGAGCTACATGACGATGTTTTCCAGTTTATATTTGGTGGTGAGTATAAATCGGTTATTGCTGAAAAGCTTAGTTATTTCACCAATTCCTGTCCCATATCTCTAAGCCAAAAGGAGTGCCCAAAACATGGGTAGAGGAGCCTGTCAGTTGCAAGTCAAACGTTTTCTCTTTGAATCTTTTTTTTTTAAACCACTTTATTGATGTATGACTGATACACAAAAAGCTGTATATTTAATATATGTAAATTGATGAGTTTGGAGAGAAGTATGCATCTGTGAAAACATCACCACAATCAAGGCCTTAAGCTCCTCTTTGTTCTTAGAGAAGATAATTCCTCATCTGTTGAAGGAATGATGAACACATCGATAATGAGCTGCCTGGAGACCCACATAGGCAGAGGAAGCTCTCGCCATGTCTGTCTTCCGAGGTATCTTCTCTCTGGTTTTATAGAGACCCTTCCTCATGATGGTCACCACGGGGTGCTAGGGTACCCCATGAACCAGTGGTTTGGGCTCATCCTGAAGGGGTAACTTGTCAGTATTTAGACATGTGTAGCATGATAGAAGCTATCTCTGTGCTTTGTAGGTAGTTAACGAGACCCGCACTCTCACTCACCTCTGAGAACAGTCTACTAGAGGAAGGGAAGATTTATTGATCCAATAATTTCACTGAAAGTTGATACTTCCCAATAATTTGGTTTTATGTGATTTTATGGTGAATTCAGTTAAGATATGTGTACCTGATGCCAAGGCATCTGGAAAATTCAGCTTAAAAATTATATTGTTCTCAGTCAGATATGATTGTTGGTTTTTCTTTTCATCTGGCATCATGTAGACTTACCATTGGAAACAAGACCATCCTCTGCTCAAGGGCTTAATGAAGAAATACATTTGGCTTTAATAATAATACCTTACTTGTGTATTGTACTTTACAGCTTATGAACACCTTTAGGGCAAAAGTCATGACTTCAGAAACGTGACCTAATTTGAATTTTGTCTAGAATATTCATCTTACGGATAATGAGTTCCTTTTAAACTGGGTGGGGCGAAGATAATCATCACCTATCAGTGATTTTCTAGGAGTGACCATCTTCTAATAGGTGTGTACAATAGGGAAGACCCAGAGAAATCACCTGTTGGCAACAACTTTGCAAGTTTTATTTGTCCATGACAAATGAATTTCAGATGGTATTTTTTCCCCATAAGTAAATATATTCAGAGTAATTTATTCCCCTTGGTGTCTGATTTTTAAATACTATATAAAGATGATATTTTAAAAATCCACCTTATCGGTTATTTTGAAATAAATTACATAGGTTTGCTAACAAACCAAAATCAAACCCTCGAGCATCGCACACAACGCCAAGCTATTTCTCTTCCAGGCATCTTCAGGGTGTTTTGCTCCACCCTGTACCACTTCCAGAGAGGCATGAATCAAATATATGAGGTCAGCAGCTGCGGCAACAAGGACCCTTCTGAACAGCCGTACGGGATGATAAGAACCTTTTACATCGCCGCTGAAGAGGTAGAATGGGATTATGCCCCTAACAAAAACTGGGAGTTCGAAAAGCAGCACTCGGACGGAGGATGGGAAAGGTACCACAGGCGAAGCCGCCGCGGAGTCTCTCGGGTGGGGTCTCACATGCTCCGTGGACGTTTGTCAAATGTGGAAACTAAAAATGCCCTGGTTTTGTCTGCCCAGTTCTGGCAGACAAGAGATTTTATTCAGGGGCACGAACGCTTAGGGAAACTGCCCTCTGCGTCCCGGGAAAGGGTCTGAAGTCATTTTAAGGGCGCTCCCGTGGCGGGCTCCGTCCACATCCGCTAGCTAGTTTCAAGGGTGGCTGTCGAACCAGCGAATGTGGCTTTGAGTGAGCGTCTGGACTGAAAGGGTTTAGGCAAAGAGGCCCATCTCACAGTGATCCTGGGAGGACAAAAGGATGCAGAGGGAGGCAGAGATGGTGCGTAGATCTGGGGTGAGAGGATGGGCAGCTGTAGATTGAGGACCGCGGGGGCCGTTGGCCGAGCGCTGACCGTGGGGGACAACCAGGGAGCACGTAGGAGGCATTGGCAGAGATCCCCGAGTTGGGACAGGAAAAGCAGTTCTCTTTGGATGACCTGGTACCCAGAAAGTCCGCCAGATTGACCCTCCTGGGCAGGACTGTCGGCCAATGCTAAGCACCAATGAATGAGCGGAGGCAATGAGATGCTGGGGTAACACCCAGGCATTGGTTTTTTGTTTTTTTTCGGTACGCGGGCCTCTCACTGTTGTGGCCTCTCCCATTGCGGAGCACAGGCTCCGGACGCGCAGGCTCAGCGGCCATGGCTCACGGGCCCAGCCGCTCCGCGGCATGTGGGATCTTCCCGGACCGGGGCAC
The DNA here is from genome assembly GCF_949774975.1 of Lagenorhynchus albirostris. NCBI lineage: Eukaryota > Metazoa > Chordata > Mammalia > Artiodactyla > Delphinidae > Lagenorhynchus > Lagenorhynchus albirostris. Next base: position 69,543,321 of record NC_083103.1, read on the forward strand.
GAACCCGTGTCCCCTGCATCGGCAGGCGGACTCTCAACCACTGCGCCACCAGGGAATCCCGGCATTGGTATTTTTAAAAGCTCCCCAACTAATTCGAATATCAGATTCTAGATTAAGAACCACAGCACGGGGCTTCCCTGGTGGCGCAGTGGTTGGGAATCCACCTGCCAATGCAGCGGACATGAGTTCGAGCCCCAGTCCGGGAAGATCCCACATGCCGCGGAGCAACTAAGCCCGTGCGCCACAACTACTGAGCCTGCACTCTAGAGCCTGCAAGCCACCACTACTGAAGCCCATGCGCCTAGAGCCCGTGCTCTGCAACAAGAGAAGTCACCGCACCGCAACAAACAGTAGCCCCCGCTCACCACAACTAGCGAAGGCCCACGCGCAGCAACGAAGACCCAACACAGCCAAAAATTTTAAAAATAAATAAATTTAAAAAAAGAAAGAAAACGGGCGTATCATGCCAGACACCCAAGGGTTAAGGGGCATAGTCCAAGACCCCTTCCCTCACCTGGCTGCAAGCCCCCTGCAGGCTGATGAGCACTGGTCTCTACTGCCCTAAGCCCACCAGGGCCGCCGGGTAGAGCCAAGGAGAAAAGGAATAGAAGCATCTCAGGCACAGACCTGCAGACCTTTCCCCCAAAGTTAACACCCTCTGCTTGGGTATCACTGTCCCATATACGGACTAGGAGACTCGGCCCAGTTAAGTGGTCCAACTAGTCACTGGCAGAGTTGGAGCTGAACATAGACCTTTTGAAGGACAAATCCTGTTCTCAACACAAGCTGACTTTCACACCCTTCTTCCTCTTTGATATTTATTATCACACTTCCCTTGCCCTCCCCTCCCCAGCCCTCGAACTAATCCTCTGTGGTTATGTCCCCCCACCAACTCTCCCACACCCAGCTGTTCCGAGTATTAACCTGTTTTGTTTCTCTTCTTACTTGGCCTGTTTTGAGGGTTCAGGCTAATGCAAAGCATGTAATGGTGCCACCTTATGGACAAATGGAGAAACACAATGACTCTCCATTTTTAAAAGATTTGCCTCAAGGACAGGACGGTTTAAAATTCATTCAATGATTCACCAACCCAGTTTGCTGAACCAGACACCCCTCCTGCTAAACCAGTGCCGCCAATACAAGTTAAAGACGGATACCGCAGTAGAAAATGAAATGAATATTAATTTTGCTTTTTATAAAATGATTATTTCCTTAACAGGCTGCCATCACTGAAGAAATCATCGTATAATAATTTTGTCACGTGTACAATCTTAGCCCATGAGTGTGTAAGAAATTTATTTTCTTGAAACTCAGTGTAATTTCTGTTCTCAGCCCCTTCCCTCCGGGCTGGCAGGAAGAGCTAGCTTTGGTCTTCTGAGATTGTCTCCCAAGCTGCATTGAGAGATAGACAGAGGGTGCTGAGGGTGTCTGCACCCTGCCCCTGCCACTGTGGATTGTGCCCATAAATAAATAAAAACAAAGTGAGATGAGAGCATTTTCACCTATTAAAAATACAACAGATCTGTAGATAAAAGTGCAGTACAGAAATGAAATGCCAAGTCATCCCAGTGGCAATCTGTGGCACCCCTGTAGATCAGAGCCCAGGAACGAATGCCCCTCTGCACCCCAGTTGCTATGCCTCTGCCGTTTGACCCAAGGCCATATCATAGGACACCTCTAGTTTTCAGACTACCCCTCAGTATGTGTTTTCCCTGAGACATTTATTGTCCTGGTCAGCACAGACCCTCTGCCTCAACTTGGAACCTGGAAGTCTTTCCCAGAAAGGCAACAAATGGGACCATTGGCACAATGCCAGGGTCTGTGCAATGAGAAGGAGTTTGAAAATAGAGAGTAGGTTGCTATAGAGAAATAAAGTTATACCTAGTACTCCTGAGCTTGTGGACTGATATGCATGTAATTTAACTAACCTGGGATTCCAGACAAGACTCGCCATCTACCTAGAGTCTGTCATACAGAGTGAAATAAGTCAGAAAGAGAGAAACAAATACCGTGTGCTAATGCACATATATGGAATCTACAATAACAGTGCTGATGAACCCAGGGACAGGGCAGGAATAAAGACGTGGACGTAGAAAACGGACTTAAGGACACGGGGGGGAAGGGGAAGTTGGGACGAAGTGAGAGAGTAGCATGGACATATATACACTACCAAACATAAAATAGATAGCTGGTGGGAAGCAGCCGCATAGCACAGGGAGATCAGCTCGGTGCTTTGTGACCACCTAGAGGGGTGGGACAGGGAGGGTGGGAGGGAGATGCAAGAGGGAGGGGATATGGGGATATATGTATACATATAGCTGATTCACTTTGTTGTACAACAGAAACTAACACAACATTGTAAAGCAATTATAGTCCAATAAAGATATATATATATATATATATATATATATATATATATATATATATAAAAGACTCGCCATCTATTGAGCACCCCCCATGAGCGAGGCATTTTACTAGGCCTTTTACAAACCCTATCTGATATGACCCTCGCCACACACTTGACCCATTCCATCAGCTCTGGCCCAGCATAATCATGTGACATCCTAGTGAGATGATAGAGCAAGCGCTTATGTGTTTCTTAATAGGTGTCTGACACAGACACAGCTTTACGAGTCTTAACTTATATGATCCTCACACCAGTCCTGGGAGGTAGATGAATTATCATCACGTCATTTTGCAGAGAAGGGAAGCTGGAAAACAGCAGAGGTGGCTCGAGAGTCTGTGCTTGTCGCCACCACATGTTACTAGGACTCCTGGAAAAATAAAAGTAGGAGAAAAATTCTCTTCTCTTGGAAAGCACACAGTGGTGGGTAGAAGATATACATGCATTTGTTAACTACCTACTGTGTGCTAGGCATTGTGCAAAGTGCTGAGAAGGGCACACAAGGTCCTTTTCATACAGAATTCATGGTCCATGGGGCAGACACTAGAACAAGCACACTGAGTCATGCAGTCACTGTGGGGAGGGAAGCCCCATCTTGGGGGAAAGGCGGGGAGAGGGTAGGTGATCAGGGAAAGCTTCTGGGAAGAAGTAGTCTTTGAGCTGGGACACGAAGAGAGGGTCAGTTGAAGAGGTGGAAGTGTGCTCTCAGCACAGGAAGGCAGCAAGTGGGTGCCTGGAGGAGTGGAGGGCACGTGGAGCTCAAGAGAGTGAATGTTTAGAATGGCATGAGCATAGGGCATGTGGGGGGCAATGATAGGAAACCAGGTTTGGGAGGTTGGCAGAGGCAGATAGGGAAAGGGTATGAGAGCTAAATTGAGGAGTCTGCCAGTGGGAAGCCTTAAAAAGCTTTTCCACAAGGACCGACCAACATGTTCAAATTTGTGGATTAGGATCACTCTGCCTGCAATGTGGAGCAGCGGTCCCCAACCTTTTCGGCACCAAGGACCGGTTTCGTGGAAGATAATTTTTCCACAGAAGGGGGAAGGCGGGTGGATAGTTCAGGCAGTAACGCAAGCGATGGGGAGCGGCAGATGAAGCTTCGCTTGCTCGCCTGCCGCTCACCTCCTGCTCTGTGGCCCGGTTCCTAACAGGTCGCGGACCAGTACCGTACCGGTCTGTGGCCCAGGGGTTGGGGACCCCTGGAGTAGAGAATAGAGAGAGGAAAGGAGCACTGGAGGCAGAGAACATGGTTAGGAACGATTCCAGTTAATACAGGTAAGTGATTAGATTAGGTAGGTGGCTTAGAGTGTCGGCAGTTTAATAGTAGGGAAATGGAAGGATATGAGACACACTATATTTGGAGATAAAGTCCATAGATTTGTTTCTATCTTCTGTGATGATCTAGCTTGGTGCTAGATAAAATATATCGTTGAGCCTCATTATTTGCAGATTCCATGTGTGTGAATTTGCCTACTCGCTGAAATTTATCTGTAACCCCCAAGTCAATTCTTGTGGTGCTTTTGTGGTCACTTGCAGATATGAATAAAGCAGTAAAAAATGTATGTCCCTTGATGTTCACATTCCCAGCAGAGGTCAAACCAACAATGCATCCTTCTGCCTTCTTGTTTCAGCTCTCCTACAGAAACAAGTGTCCTCTTGGTCATCTATTTAGTGCCACTTTTTTTTCTTCTTTGTGCTTTTTGTTGGTGATTTAGCTGTTTAAAATGGCTCCCCCAGCTTGGGACTGAAGTGCTGTCTAGGGTCCCTTAGCACGGGAAGGCTGTAATGTGCCCTTACAGAGTAAATACAGGTGCTAGATAAGCTTCATTCAGGCATGAGTCATAGTACTATTGGCCATGAGTTCAGTATTTATGGATCAGCAATATCTATTGCATAAGATGTCTTTAAACAGAAACACACATCAAACAAGGTTATATATTGATCTGTTGATGAAAATATTGTGACCCGAGGTTCGAAGGAACCTAACCCGGTGTTTCCCCTAGGAAAAATGGTTCAGTATTTGTTCATTCAGTGTTTGGGGTGACTCTCTAGAATGTAACTACTGTGAATAACAAGAATCAACTGTATCTCTATTTAGGGAATTCCCTGATGGTCCAGTGATTAGGACTCTGCACTCTCACAGTTGGGGTCCAGGTTCAATCCCTGATCAGGGAACTAAGATCCTTCAAGCCGTGCAACATGGCCAAAATATATGTATCTATTTGTATGTATATGCACAATACACAACCCACAGACTTTCTTGAGCTCTTTAAAATGGAAAAGCATAACAAGGTACAGAATGAGACATATAAAATCTGGAGGAATGCAGGGTGGTAGAATGTGTGTGTATGTGCATGGGTGAGCATGTGGGTGAGGTTAGTTAGTTCCAAGAAGAGAAGTGCAACCTCAAAGGGCTCTTATGAGTCTCTAACTAAAGCTGGTCAGGGATTGAGTGCCAGTAGGGCTTTAGAGCGATGGTTCCCAAGAGTGGACCATAGTCCAGTGCCGGACTGCCTACATCTGAGCACCCAGAGATGCTTTCAAATGCAGAATCCTGGTCCCACTCCCCGAGAGCCTGGTGCAGAAAACCAGCTCCCCACAGAGATCCTGATTGCTGCCAAATTTGGGAAGCACTGCTCCAGTGCACCCCCGAATCATGCAGAAGCACTCAAGGATTTTCTTACCCTCTAACAACTTTAATTCCTGTTGCTTCTGATTTGCAGACATGGAGATATATTTATGAACCACACTGAAAACTGGATTGGCTCTCAGTACAAGAAAGTGGTTTACAGGGAATACACCAATGGAGAATTTGTGGAGATCAAAGCCCAACCGCCACAAGAGGAACACTTGGCACTCCTGGGTATGGCACAGATCGCAGCCGTGCACTGCCAGCGCGCGCACACACACACACACACACGTCTGGTTAGACTTCTGCCCAAGAAGGGATGGAAGGAACAGAGCAGCCTGACTGCATTCATCCAAGTAGGACAACTTCCTGCTCTCCCGTTATCAGGGAGTGTGCTGCATGCTCGGCTCATACAAACAGTAGCCGTAAGAAGACTACCAGATGATGTGCAAACAGGAATTCATATCATCAGGGCAGTCTAACCAGTACCTGTTGCCCTGAAATTCCTTTGCCACCCCTCTGCTGAGCCAGGAAATTTTCATCTGAAACAAGCTGATGCCTCAGAACAGCAGGCAGAGTGTTTGCATAACTTCACCAAAGTTCTCAATCATCCATGCACAGCGCCTTACCAACACACCATGAAAATCATTCTGACAAAAGAGGAACCCCTTACTTAAGAGAGGTGCTTGGGTGAACGGCCTAGATTCAGTTCCAGGGGCCCTAACTCCTGGCCTTCTCAGAACCGACTCTGCCTGTGTGGGCTACCTGACCTGGAGATCAGATAAGCTCTTCCTGCTAACCTTCCCCACTTTTCTTCACCTGAGCATCACCAAACCTGACTCCATTACGAAGATGCCATCTTAAAGCAGAGGGCTAATCTAGAGGACTTTTAGAAATCCGTCTCCATTTTTAAAAGTACAAGGCAACTTATATAAATAGTAAGGCTGTAATGTGTTTTATTATTAAAATAAGGCACCACGAGGTTACTAGATTCATAAATTATGAGACAGCCCGTCCATCTTCACCATCTATTAACATCAGCTCCCAAGCTTGTTTGTCATACCAAATGAGTAATCTCCCACGGGAACATTCCTTCTTTTGAGCCCTGTGTGTGGACAGATCTCTGAAGAAAGGGTGCTGATCTTGCGGAGGCGGCTGGGCTGCACCCCCACCCCCCAAGAGCCCCGGTTTGGTTTGCTCAGTAAAATGACACAAACCAGCGACTTCATCAGAGGCAAGCCCAGCAGCACTTCAGCCAGTGGAGCGGGAGGCCCATCTATTCATTTTCTGCAGCTCAGGGAGAGGTCTGCATTCCTGAAGCTGCAAAGGGCACAGGACAGGCCCGCCTCTGGTCATTACTGTTCCCTGTGACCCACCAGGCGGTAAATCAGAAAGCATCTGCTCCCTCTCACCAATCCAGCAAGGCATGTGCAATTTACGTGGTCGTGTATACATAAATAGTGATCTTAACATATGTATGCACATGCCCCATCTGTAACTCTACCCCAAACTACTGCTTAAAAACATGCCTAGATTTTTCTTTTCTAGATTTATCATTAAAAGAGTGCTTTTCAGACACTTTCTGATTCATACTAAATATTTCTTCTGAAGACAATAATAGTCCAACAAATTTTAGATTTATTTAGGCCTTTCATCAGTAAGGTTATCCCTTGGTATCCACAGGGGATTTGTTCCAGGACCTCCATGGGTACCCAGATGCTCAAGTCTCTTATATTAAATGGCTTAGTGCTGTCGGCCCTCCGTATTCATGGACTCTGCATCCACTCATACGGACAGCCAACTACATTTCTCAGAAGAGCAATTAAAACCATGGTTTGAACCAGTGAAGAATGGATGGGTGTGGTCTGACTCTCAACCGTGGTGTATCTCCCTGTGAATGTAGAATGCAAATACATATTGAGAACCACTGAGATTGGGTCTGATGTGCTTCCAAGATGGAAGTCTGTTTCCACCTCTCTCAGGCAATGCCTTGTGCAGACCCGTTTGTGTATGATACTTTGTCAGTGTGGCTGAGCAAACTAGGTTTGTGGCACATTCTGGGCACCAAGAGGCACCTGTCATAGGTGAGGGTCATCCCACAGTAACGTGGGTGCAGACCTCTTCAGAGATGTGTGGGCCTATTTCCACTGGCACTCAGGCTGGTTGCTTGTAACAGAAATGTGTACACATGAGGTGCTGAAAAGCACATGTCTCATGCAGGTATCCAAATACTGAGAAACAGCATTGGACATTTGGACATGCATTAGTGAAATCACTGTATTGGTCATACATCAATACATATGTTTTAATTTTGTTATCTTAGCAATCCCTTTTATACACATCATTTCATTGCATCCTCACTATTATATCCATTAACCAGATAATGAGTAGTTTTAGGCTTACCAAAGGTTACACGCAGAGGGATTACAACTGAAAGTCACCATATCCTACATCATTAGTATGCATGGAATTATATATATAAAATATACATATATTTTAATTTAAAATTTTTAAATTGACATTATATTTTCATAGTCATTTGTTTTCCAATCCCTTAATGATAACAAAACGGGCACTTGTTTCTGAAATAAAAACAAACAAACAAACAAACAAAGTCACCATGTCCTGTGGCTATAGCTTTTCCTGGAGAGTATGTCTCAGCAATATAAAAGTTTAAGCATTTATTGAGTATTTACTGTGCTTCAATCCTTACTGTAACCCTCTGAGAAGGGTGTTATTAAACTCATGTTACAGATAAGGAAGTTGACTCAGGTCACTTAACTTACTCAAGGCCTCTCCAATAAGTAAGTAAAGGAGGCAGGATTTGAACCCAGGCTGGTGCAATCGCCAAACATGATGTGATATTTAATGCTATCAATATCTCCCTCTAGAGGAAATACACTAATAACGGTGCTAACTTTCGTTTATTTTGTCAAATACTACCTACATGTAAATTACACCAATGTTGAAAAGAGCAACGACAATGCACACAGGTCTGTGTTTTGCCTTCAGGCCCAATGATTCATGCTGAGGTGGGCGACTCCATCCTGATCATATTTATGAACAAGGCCCGTCGGCCCTACTCCATCTCAGCCCACGGAGTGGAGGACATGGAGAGTGGGAAAGGACTCCCAGTGCCTGTCACAAAGCCAGGTAACTTACCCCACAGATCTGCTCCATCCCGATGAATACTGCAGACTCAACTCTTCTCTGATCTTTTCTGAACTCTGAAGGGTTTTGGAGAGCTCATTGTAATGTCAATGTGTTCCAACCATTACCCCAATATGAAATCACCATTCACCCAATGACCAAGTGCTTATGGAGTTCCTACAGCTCCATTAGGAACCTTAAAGGGTATTAAGACATAACAGCTAACACATATTCAGTGTTAACATTGTGCCAGCTTTTACATTTAAAACAAAAATTTTTAAACTCATTTATCCTTAAAATAACCCGGGGAGGTAGACACTAACATAGTTCATTTAACCTGATACCATCAATTGTAATGGCCATGATTACTTTATCTGTTACTAAAGAAAGAAAAGAAAAAACATGCTGCCAATTAAACTTTAACATGCCACTGATTGAAAGATGCATCCTGACATCAGATGTGCTAAATTGTGAAAAATGTGCATCCTGTAATTGATGAAGTATGGTAGTTATGCCCATTTAACAGGTGACTGAAGCAAAGAGGAGTAAAGAACTTAACCACATCAGACGTTAGTAATAGCGGAACTCAGTTTGTTTGACTTCAGGACCTGAGCTCTTAACCACACATTTCTCTCAAGATGTTTAAAATGAGTTTGATAGAAAAAAAGATGAATCATTTCAGCAAGAGTGCAGATTACGCAAGATGAAATTCTAAGTGGTGAAGAATTTCAAGAATATATCTGAGAGTGTTGATAAAATTTCAGAGAAGGAAAACCCGTGAAGACTGATTGTCTAATTAGGAACAATTAGGGAAGGCTTTATAAAGGAGATAGAACTCCAGCTGGCTTTTAAAAGATGCATTGAAGGGAGAGAAGAGCTCACAATTTAAGGAGCTTCCATAATATTTACACAGTTAAAGTGTGCTTGTGATAAATGTCAAGAGCCCCTGTGACCTTCAGTTATGAAATTGATAGCAACCATAGGTATAATTACAGGGGAGTTATATTCCATTTTACCTCTGATGAATACATAATAGCATTATAATAATCCTATATAATTGCAATAAAGGTCATATAAATTTTAAAAAATTTAAATAGGTATAAAGAAAAGAAAACAATCTAATGCATCACGAGAAAAGGTTAGCAAGGTATCTATTCAAGGTTGGGTTGTGGGAAGGAAAATCATTATTGGCTACTATTCCAACTTCTGCCACTCCCTACTCCCAGTATCAGAAGCTGCTTCAAGAAACTTCTCATGAACATCTAAATGTCTATCTACAGAGAAATAGTCAATTTTGGAATATTCTTAGAATGGACCATTGTACAATCATTAAATGACATTTAAGAAAGTTTTAATAACATGGGAAAGACTTGTTAAGCAAAATACAAGCATAGAAGAAAGACCAGAAGGGAAATAAGCCAAAATGTTAATAATGGTTTTATCTTTGTGGTGGTATTTTAAACAGCAGAGTGATCATCTTTTCTACTTCCTCACATTTTTTATACCTTCTAGGTTTTCTCTAATGGATGTGTCTTGCTTTGATGAAGAGGAAAATGGTTTAAAATGGATCAAAAAAGCTATTAAATATATTTATTTTTGATGGTTGAAAGCAACTCTAGAGGGAGGAAGAAAGGTGCCTATTAGCCATGGGGAGTGGGGAGCTCTGGTAGGGCTGTGGGCAAGTTGGTGTGACCCCTCCCAGGCTGTTGTGCCCTGGTGGTGAGGAGTGGCAAGGGACACAACTTCTCTATGCTGACTGGCCTTCCAAGAGTCCTAGATGTGAGGGTTATGAGAGTAGGGAGAAAAATGTTTAGAGCATGGCAAAGGAGAAATTATTACTATTTTTTTACTGGAACTCAGAGGGATTCAGTCTCCACAAGGGTCTCTAATAAGGCAGAAAGATTTGGAAGAACCCAGAGATTAGATGTAGGAGCAATAAACTAACCTTGTGCAGGAAGTCCAGGCAACTTGGAGAAGAAAGTTTAATCAGGGCATGCATGCGATGAAGAGAGCAAACTAGCATTTTAAGAAAAGTAAGCCCCTATCAGTTTTCTCCTCCCCCTCCCCCCTCCCCTCTCCTCCCCCCTCCCCTCCCCTCCCCTCCCCTCCCCCTCCCCTCCCCTCCCCCTCCCCTCCCCTCCCCTCCCCTCCCCCTCCCCTCCCCCTCCCCTCTCCTCCCCCTCCCCTCCCCTCCCCTCCCCCTCCCCTCCCCCTCCCCTCCCCTCCCCTCCCCTCCCCTCCCCTCCCCTCCCCCCTCCCCTCCCCCCTCCCCTCCCCTCCCCTCCCCTCCCCCCTCCCCTCCCCCCTCCCCTCCCCCTCCCCTCCCCTCCCCTCCCCCTCCCCTCCCCTCCCCCTCCCCCTCCCCCTCCCCTCCCCCTCCCCTCCTCCCCCTCCCCTCCTCCCCTCCCCTCCCCTCCCCTTCCCCTCCCCTCCCCTCCCCCTCCCCTCCCCCTCCCTCCTCTTCCCCCACTTTCTCCTCCTCCTCCCTTTCCCCTTCTCCTTTCCTCCTCCTCCTTCTTCTTCTCTTTCTTCTTCTCCTTCCTCTTCCTCTCCTCCTTCTTCTCCTCCTTCCTCTTCTTCTTCTTCTTCTCCTTTTTATTAAATCACTCAACAAACATTTACTTAGCATCCTCTTTTTGTTGAGAGGTGGGCTCCCAGCTGGGGTAGACGATGGATTGTTTCAACTTTAACACCATCCCTGTAGTCACTTGCATTTAGAAAGCTAAATATCAGTTGTTTATCTTGTGATTACCAAGACATAGGGGCTATAATGAAAACCATGGAAACTAGACCTAAAATTATATCGCTAACCAACTGGTGCATGAGCAAACCTGGAGCAAAGTTTCATGTAAGCATTACTTTTGTTTTGCTTTGTGGCTCACATTCAGCTGTAGGTTGCTTGTCCTGATAGGGTGGGGAAGGGACACAGTTCAAAAGGAGATAACAATTTAAATGAGCCTTTTACAATGTGATTATCTTGATAATTCATGAATATGTTTATGACTCCTTTGCAAGGCTCTGGGTCAGCCCCAGGGGATGCACAGATATGGGGCCTCACAAGAGGGAGTGCATGTGTTTGTTATTAGTATACATACAAATTAGCAATTATTGACTTCCTTCAATGTGAGGCACTATTCTAGGTATTTTATTTCATTTAATCCTCACAACAATTTGAAAACTGGCATAACTAATCCACTTTACAAATAAGGAAACTAAAAGTCAGTGAGATTAAGTAGCTTGTCAAGGTTGAGTGAAAACAAGTCATTAGGGTTGGGATTTGAAACTAGGCCTCTCTGGTTCTCTCTGGTTCCAACTAGATCTCACCTGCCTGCACATTAGAATCACCTGAGAAGCTTAAGGAATATACTGGTACCCTAGTACCAGATCCCAGATACTCTAATTTCATTGGTTTGGGATAAGGCCTGAGCAGTGAGAGTTTACAAAGCTCCCTGCTGATTCCACAAGAAGCCAAGGCTGAGGCCCATAGTAACTCAAGCATGCTCAAGCATAACTCTTAGGAAAAAGGTACAAAATTTGAGGAAAGAAACATTGAGGTGTAAAATAAGTCTTCATTTCCTGAATAAACATCAGTTGATAATAGAAAAGGCAAACTAAGATGGAAGGCTATAGTCTGAAATGAAAATCTATCATTTTGAACCTGCATAAAATCAAGATGTGAATTTAATGGGAACATTTCTAGTGAATGGGCAATTCTACTCAGCAATAAACTTTAACCAAAATATACGAAGAATCTCTTTGTATTTCTTTAGATAAATTGTCTGGAACAGAGGTAACATGAACAAAAATTTTTTCTATTTCTTCTCATTTGTTTCAGGAGAAATAAAAACTTACAGATGGAATGTCCCTAAAAGGTCCGGTCCAGGGCTGTCTGACCCAAATTGTATTCCATGGGTTTACTATTCAACAGTAAACTTTGTGAAGGTAAGGTGGAGAGAGCCACCAAATTGCTCAAAGTGATGTGGCTTTAAGCTGACTCTTCAAGTTATCACAACTATGGTGGGTATATGTGAAGAGATGTATTGGTTTAGAGCAGGGGTCTCAAACTATGGCCATGCCCGTTTGTTTGCATTATTGATGATGAAGTTGAGTAGTTGTGATGGAAATGGTATGGGTCACACAGTAAAAAATACTTGCTATCTGGTGCTTTACAAAAACAAAGTTTGCCGACACTTGATCTAAAGTATACGGGGAAAAAAATAAAATCTCAATGTTTCAATTACCAAATTTAGAACTTACAAGGTAGTTTGAAGCAAGAGTGGATATGTAAAATAGATAATCATAAATAAATATATATTTTTAATTTAATTTATACCATGGTTTTTGATGTGTGAAAAAAGGCTCAGGAAAGAAAACACACTCCAAGTAAACTTGGTAACTGAAACTACAAAATATTTGAATGATAAATAGGCTAACTTTACTTAGAAATTAAAGGCAAAGATTCAATATTGAACTTGAATCAGGTATGTGTATATAAAACAACTAGTCTAGAATTATACTTCATAAATCGAAGTCCGAATTAAGGTCATATCTGATATAAAATGTGAACATTGCCCATTATTCTAAAAAGTGAGGGATTATCTTAGCCTTCGTTTTAAATATTAGATGGCTGCATTAATGTCCTTGAGTTGTATTGGAGAGCACAAGAGTTCAGGAGAAACATACCAGACACTTGAAAAAGAAACTTACGTATTAGAATTATGGGAAACCCACATTTATGTGTTGGTTCCTTTGTGCATCCCAACAAATATTTATTGAGCCCTTGTGATGCGCAAATGACCCCACCAAGTACTATGAGGGCTGCAAATATTCTTGTCTTGAAGGAACTTATCATCTTTGGGGAAAATAATACGTGTGCACACCCATAATGATACTACAACTCTGAATCTGGTGAGTTTTATAGGAGTGCAGGGCTATAGAGGAGGCATTGGGAAGAGAGTCTAGGAAGAGAAAACATCATGAGTCAAGCTGAAAATAGGGAAGTAGAAGGTGTGTTTGGGAAATGTTGAGAGCCCCATGTAGCTATCATCTAGGGTAGAAAAGGAAAGCAGCAAGGGAGCATAAGCTAGAAAAGTCCACTGGGAGAGCACATGAGGGGCTTCAGGACCTGTCGAGGATTAGTCTTTTATTCAGTAGGACCATCACTGGAAAGTCACTGAAGACCTCTAGATATGGGAGTGATGACATTAATCTGATGGTTGTCAACAGGATGAGCTGGAGGTGCGGAGAGCAGAGACCAGAGAGGAGCCAATTTCTAGTCCAGGGTGAGGTATTAATATCCTACACTAGAAGGATGGCAGATAGAATGGAAAGGAAGTCACAGAATGGAGAAGCATTGTGAAGGGAAAAGAAATGTAAGATTTGATAGCAAATGAGATGGGATGGAGTGAGGAAGATGGAGGAAGTAAACACTGAAATCAAGTTTCCTGAAGTAAATGACAAGGAATATCATAGTGCTATTAGCAGAAATAGAGAATTCAGGAGAAGGAAATGGTTTGAGGGAAATACTAAAATTCACTTTAGAAATGCTTAGCAGATTGAATTATTGCAAGAGGTACATCCAGGTAGAATAGCTAATATGCAGTTGAAAATGTGGGAGTTTTCCATCAAAAGAAATCTCAGGGCTGAGTAAGTTGACATGGAAGTCATCCATGGGCTCATATCAATTCCTAAATCATCCAGCTAACTTTTACCCATACGATGTGGAATATAAGCATCTGTATATACCTATAAATACAGTCTCACTTGGGTTTCACCTCACACCAGTCAAAATGGCCATCATCAAAAAGTCTACAAATAATAAATGCTGGAGTGGGTGTGGAGAAAAGGGAATCCTCCTACACTGTTGGTGGGAATGTGAATTGGTGCAGCCACTATGGAGAACAGTATGGAGGTTCCTTAAAAAACTAAAAATACAGTTACCATATGACCCAGCAATCCCACTATTGGGTATATATCCAGAAAAGATGAAAACTCTAATTCAAAAAGATACATGCACCCCAATGTTCATAGTAGCACTATTTACAATAGCCAAGACATGGAAGCAACCTAAATGTCTATCAACAGATGAATGGATAAAGAAGATGTGGTATATATATATATATATATATACACACACACACACACACACACACACACTGGAATATTACTCAGTAATTAAAAAGAATGAAATAACATCATTTGCAGCAACATGGGTGGAACTAGAGATGATCATACTAAGTGAAGTAAGCCAGACAGACAAAGACAAATATCATACGGTATCACTTGTATGTGGAATCTAAAAAAAATGATACAAATGAACATATTTACAAAACAGAAATAGACTCACAGACATAGCAAACAAACTTATGGTTACCGAAGGGGAAAGCGGGGGTGGGGGATAAATTAGGAGTTTGGGATTAACAGATACACACTACATATAAAATAGATAAACAAGCACCTAATGTATAGCACAGAGAACTATATTCAACAGCTTGTAATAACCTATAATGGAAAAAATCTGAAAAAGAATATTATATATTTATATATATATATGTATATATGCATAACTGAATCACTGTGCTGTACACCTGAAACTAACACAACATTGTAAATGAACTACACTTCTATAAAAAAAGACAGTCTCACTTGAAAAGCACACAGGAAAATAAAAATAAGCATTTGTTTATTCAACAAATATTTATTTAACACCTTCTATGTAGTAGACATTGGGCTCTGCTCTGGAGAGTCAGCTATGAGTGAAGGACACAGCCTCAGCCCTCAAAAAGCTCACTCTTGGACTTCCCTGGTGGCGCAGTGGTTGGGAGTCCTCCTGCCGATGCAGGGGACACGAGTTCGTGCCCCGGCCCGGGAAGATCCCACATGCGCGGAGCAGCTGGGCCCGTGAGCCACGGCCGCTGAGCCTGCGCGTCCGGAGCCTGTGCTCCGCAACGGGAGAGGCCACAACAGCGAGAGGTCCGCGTACCGCAAAAAAAAAAAAAAAAAATGCGCTCACTGTTAGCAAATTTTTAGAAATAGTCCTAAATTTTCACAAAGATCACCCTATTCTTCAGGATTTCTTAGTACTTATTCCTTGGTCAATAGTCTTTTCGTATTTTTACAATGACTTTCTTACAAGCAATTAATCAGTGTTATTAAATTATTCAAAGGCTCTTCTAATTCAGTTTATTTTTCTTTCAGGATACCTATAGTGGTTTGATGGGTCCTCTGATTACATGCAGGGAAGGAGTGTTGAATGAAAAGGGAAGAAGAAGCGACGTTGACTCTGAATTTGTTCTCTTGTTTTTGGTATTTAATGAGAATGAATCCTGGTATCTGGATGACAATATTAAGAAGTATCTTAATAAAGATCCACGAGATTTTAAACCCTCTGATGATTTTGAGGAGAGCAACAAAATGCATGGTATATCACAGGTTTAAAAAGGAGACAAGCTCATAGAAATCTGTGGAAGCTCCCAGCCTCCCTCTTGTCGAGATAAGCTCACAGAAATCTGTGCAAGGTCCCAGCCTCCCTCTCTGAGCCCTTCTTTATTCCCAGGGGCACCTGGACTGAAGAAAGTCCTCTAAAGCCTTCCTTCAGAGGGAACCAGACAAGCCATTTATTGGCTGCCCGCAAGATCCAATGAGGTTTTGGACCAACTGTTTAGGGAGCTGTATCTCTGAATGCTGGGATCCCTAAACTATCAGACTGTAAAGTAATTCCTAGGAAATGAATTATCACTTTTTGGTATATTTCTGTAAGAATACAGGATAACTTCTAGTTGATCAAATTTGAGGGGCTGGTTTAACTGTCTCTGGAACATGAAACACCATCACCAAATTTCTGTTTTAATGTGTCTATGTTATTTAATTCTTTGAAATTTAAGGTACTTCTTTTTTTTAAGTGTAAGTAATGTGTTCTAATTGACATACCTATCATCTCTCACCGAGATCTCCTTTTGGCCCAAAGTGTGCAAAAACAGGTCTTGCCCAAGATAACAAAGCTAGTTGATTGCTAACATTGATTAGAATATAGTAGCCTGATCTCTGATTCAGCTACTCTTTCCCCTACAATTTTGCCTCCCTCTCCCAAAGGTTTCTTAGTAGGCTCTCTCTTTTTAATGAATGTAACTCATTTGGTTGTGTCATGATGCAAAGAATAAAAAGTTAGTAGAAAGCGGAGGAGTGAACGTCCCCGCCATGTCAGCCCAACTTGAGCTTGCTTTAGTAATTGTCAGATCATGGGTTCAGCCCATGTGAAGTTTTCCTTTTTTTGGAGATTCAGCCAGGTTTAGGAACTTGCCCCAAACTAGTTCTCAGAAAGTGAAATATTAAGGAAATACCTTTTAATTGCTTCAGTTTTGATTTATATAAACTTAATTCTCTGGCTTTTGTCCACTCAACTGTAGAATGGTATAAATCTGGCGACCTCACACATGAGGCGGTAATCCATCCCATAAAGGGAATATGCCTATTTGGCATGTTCCAACCAACATGTACTGCTACCCAAGAGATAGCTTTTAAAAACAAACTACTATTTCTCTTTTCTGGCTATCTCTTATAGGGATTTCTTAGTACTCTGAATTTAGGGTCTTAGATGGTGGGGACATTGGCAAGTGTGAGTGAGATTATTACATGTTTACCAGGCAGACGAAAATATTGGTGACCTAAAGATCTTCTTGAATCAGTTCTAAAACCAGATTAAGTAATCATCACTAATCAAAGGCTGTTCTCTTTTTACCTTCTTAGCTATTAATGGAAAGATTTTTGGGAATCTCCATGGCCTCATCATGAATGAAAATACAATGACAAACTGGTATCTATTAGGAATAGGAAGTGAAGTGGACATACACACAATTCATTATCATGCTGAGAGCTTTCTTTTCATGGTAAGTGTAAGAAAAGTGTTTTGAGGAAGACTTACTAACAGATTCAATATATTTCCATTGTGAAAAGAGAGTTATTTGGCAATAAGGCTTGTGAGGGGTGTTAGTGAATATTAGAGAATGGAACAGAAAAATATGATTGTGTCCTTCCACTGGTAGATATTTCTTAATATGTATTTTATTATGCTTGTAAAAAAAAAAAAAAAACCTCTGAGGGCTTCCCTGGTGGCTCAGTGGTTGAGAGTCCACCTGCCGATGCAGGGGACACGGGTTCGTGCCCCGGTCCAGGAAGATCCCACATGCCGCGGAGCCTGAGCCCGCGCATCCAGAGCCTGCGCTCCGCAACGGGAGAGGCCACAACAGTAAAAAACCTCTGAGCTTCAGATGAGTTTTCTCATCAGTTATATGGGGATAATTCTGACCTGGAGTATCGTATATGAAAGTACCCATAGTATTTTGTCCCTTTTCCTCTTTTATTTTTTTTTCTTTTCTCTTTTCTCTTTCCCTTCCCTTTTTCCATTTGTTTCCTATGTGATTAGCCAACAGAATAGTCTTCTCTAGTAAAGGAGATATTTCAAGCTTTGGCTTGGGCCCAAAATTTTACCTTGACTTTTGCCCTAGTGGGCTGGGCTGGACCATGTGTGGCTTTCTGCCTTTCGAGCATCAAGCTACACCGTATGGGTGGTGCTGGCTGTGCTGAATCACCTGGGGAGCCATTGAAGAAGCAGATTACCAGGCCCCACCCCAGACCTGATGAATCAGAATCTCAGGGATAAGGTCCAAATATTCTGTCATCTCAAGAGCTGTGCAGTCTACAAGGAAGTAGAATAGAAAAGAATAATCACATCTAATCTGCAGGGAAAACCTTCACTGCTCCTTTTCCAATTATACAGGAATGAACAGCGACTAATGAAACACCTAATATCCTCTCCCCTCTGTATATTCATTCAACACAGTTTAAGATCCCAAGTATCTTAAACCTACAATGATTTTAGTTTCACATATTAAATGGCTATGCTGCTTTTCAGAACTTGGCTTTTTCAATCCGCATTTTTAAAATTATATTAAAATTTAGTAAAATTTATAAAATCATACAATTATTTTACATACATATAAAATTATTTTACATACATACATAAATATTTTAAATTAAGCTATAGTTTACACTGAGTAAAATGCACGCTACTTAGTATACAGTTCTGTTGTGATAAACACATACAGTGGTGTAACCAACACTAATCAAAATACAGAACACCTCTATCAGCCCCCTAAAATGTCCCCTTTGCACCCTCTAGAGTCGTCTACTTCCCTATGTTTAACCCCTGGCAACCACTGAACTATTTGTTGTCTCTATAGTTTTGCCTTTTCTGAAATGTCATACAAATGAAATCATATAGTCTGTAGCATTATGAATCTGGCTTGTTTCATTTTGTATTGGCATTTGAATTGCATCCACCTTGTTGTAACGGCAATTTTTTCCATTCAATCTTTGAGCAATATTCCATCGTATGGATGTATTGCAGTTTGTTTATCTGATCCCCCACTGAGGGACATTTGGGTTGTTTCCAGTTTGGGGTTAGTAAAAATAAAGTCGTTATAAACCTTGGTATACAAGCTTTTGTGGGAACTTAAGTTTTCATTTTCCTTGAGAAAATATCTAGGGGTTAGATTGCTAGGCCACGTGGTAAGTAGATGCTTAACTTTATGAAACCTGCCAAACTGTTTTCCACAGAGGCAGTACATTTTGCACGCCTACCAGAAATATATGAGAGTACCACTTGACCACAACTACATCCACATCAGCACTTGGTATCTTCCATTCTTACTTTATTTTTTCTTAGCCAAACATTTAAGTATATTCTGGTATCTCGTTTTTTATTTGAATTTTCCTAATGGCTATGATACTGATTATCTTTTCTACCACCTGCCATCTGCAAATCTTTGGTGAGATGTCCAAATTTTATGCCCATTTTTAAATTGGATTGTTTGTTTCCTTATTGTTGAGTTTGAGGGCTGTATATATTCTGGATACAAATCCTTTCTATCTATATGATCTGTAAATATTTGCTCCTAGTCTGTGACTTATCTTTTCATTCCCTTAACATTATCTATCAAAGAGCAGAAATCCTTAATTTTGATATAGTCCAAATTATCATTTTTTTTCTTTCATGGATCATGCTTTTGGTGTCATGTCTAAGAAATCTTTGTTTAACTCAAGGTCACAAAGATTTTCTTCTAGAAGTTTTATGGTTTTAGGTTTTATATTTAGGTCTCTGGTCCATCTTAATTTTTATATGTGGTTCAAGGTTTATTTTTTGCATAGAGACATCCAAGTTTTCTTTTTTTTCTTTCTTTCTTTTTTTTTTTTGTCTGCACCACGGCATGTGGGATCTTAGTTCCCCAAGCAGGGATCAAACCCATGCCCCCTGCATTGGAAGCATGGAGTCTTAACCACTGGACCACCAGGGAAGTCCCTAGACGTCCAATTCTTCCATCACCTTTCAACAAAAAGACTATCCTTTCTCCCTCTGTGTCAAAATCATATCGATCATATACATGTGGGTTATTTCTGGGCTCTCTGATTTATATGATTTATATGCCTGTCCTTTCTTAAATGCCACACTGTCTTGATTGCTTTAGTGTAATAAAAAGTCTTGAAATCAGATGGTGATTGTTTGGGCTGTTCTAGATCTTTGCCATATAAATTTTAGAATCAGCTTTTAAAATTGTGCTGGGATTTTGATTGAGATTGCATTGAATCGGTACGCTGATTTGGAGAGAATTGATATCTTAACAATACTGAGACTTTCAATCCACAGACATGGCATATCTCTCTATTTGTTTAGAACTTCTTTGATTTTTTCATCAATGTTTTGTAGTTGTCATCACACAGATCTTGCATATATTTTGTTAGATTATTACCAATATCATGGGTTTTTGTGATAGTGTAAATGGTATTCTTTTTATTTCAATTTCTAATTGTCATGCCAGTATATAGAAATATAACTGATTTTTGTATAATTGACCTTGTATCCTGCAACTTTGCTGACAAATTCTAGTAGCTTTTGTAGATTTTCTTTTTGTAGACGGTTATTTTTGGGGGGCGGGGGTTCCTACATGGCAAATCATGTTGTCTGTGAATAGAGATGGTTTTATTTCTTTATTTTCAATCTGTGTGCACCCCGCCCCCGCTCCTTTTTGGTGTTATTGCACTAGCCAGGATCTCCAGTAAAATGTTGAATATTAGTGGCAAAAGTAGAGATCCCTGCCTTATTCTTAATCTTAGGGGGAAAGCATTCAGTCACTCACCATTGAATATAAAGTGAGCTGTAGGTTTTTGTAGACCCCATTACCAGGTTGAAGAAGTTTCCTTCTATTCTCGGTTTGCTGAGGGTTTTAATCATGAACAGATGTTAAATCCTATTTTTTCTGCATCTATTGCGATGATCATATTTTATTTTCTTTAGTCTATTGGTGAATTACATTGACTGATTTTCAAATGTTGAACCAGCTTTTCATTCCCTGCTAAACCTTACTTTGTCATGATGCACTATCCTTTTTTATATATTGCTGGATTTAGTTTGCTAGTGTTTTGTTAAGGATTTTTGCATATATGTTCATAAAGAATATTGGTTATGGCTTTCTTCTCTTGTAAATTATATGTCTGGTTTTAGAATTGGGCTAATGCTGGCCTCATAAAATGAGTTGGGAGTGTTCTGTCCTCTTCTGTTTTCTGGGAGAGTTTTTTAGAAATGGTATTATTTTTTTCTCTAAATGTTTGGTAGAATTTGCCAATGAAGCAATCTGGACCTGGAGTTTAATCTGTTGGAAGGTCTTAATAGAATTTCAGTTTCTTTAATAGATATAATTTCAGTTTCTTTAACAGATAACCTGAATAGATCTAATCTGAATAGATAATCTATTCAGGTCATCTATTTCTTCTTGAGTGAACTTTGGTAGTTTTCATCTTAAGCAACTTGTCCATACCATCTAAGTTGTAGAATTCATGGACAAAACAGTTGTTCATAACATTCCTTTATTATCCTTTTTAATGTCTATAAAGTCTTAGTGATATCTCCTCTTTCATCTCTGATATTTATAATTTGTGTTTTTTAAAGTTTTCCTTGGTCAGTTTGTCTAGAGGTTTGTATTAGTTATCTATTGCTGCGTAGCACATCACCCCAAAACATAGTGACCTAAAACAACACACTCTTATTATCTCACAATTTCTCTGGGTTAGGCTGGAAATAGTTTAGTTAGTTGGTTCTGAATCAGCACCTCTCATCAGGCTACAGTCAAGATGTCAGCTGGAACTACAGTCATCAGGTTTGACTGAGGCTGGATGATCCACTTCCAAGCTCACTCATAGGACTATTGACCAGAGGCTTCAGTTCCTCACCATGTGGGTATGACATGGGAGCTGGCTTTCCCCAAAGTGAATGATCCAAGGGGAGAGAGTGAGAGAGAGGGTCTAAGACTCTTGGAAGTAGAATGCCATGCCTTCTGCCATATGCTATTGCTTACAAGGACCAACCCTCAGACAATGTAGGAGGTGACTACAAATGTTATGAGTTTCAGGAGGCAGGGATCCTTGGGGGCCATCACAAGCTGGCTTCCACAGGGTTTAACAATTTTATCGATCTGTTCAAAGAACCAGCTTCCTTGATTTATCTTTATTATGTTCCTATTCTTGATTTTATTGATTTCTGCTCTTATCCTTATTATTCCCTTCTTTCCACAGATAGATAAATCTTACCGAGGAGATGTATATAACCTCTTTCCCGGGACATTCCAAACCATTGAACTGTTTGTGGATCACCCAGGGACATGGTTATTACATTGTCATGTATCTGACCACATCCATGCTGGCATGGAGACAACCTACACAGTCCTTCAAAACATCGGTACTGTTATCTGTCGGTGATGCTGACTTAGATAGCACCAGGCTTCCTGTAGACCCTGAAAATAGGAGGCATGAGAACATAGGAGGCATGAGCTCCCCAAGGAGCTCAGAGTCAAGTAAGAGAGACAGACATTTAACCATAATAGAATATGACATATGCCAAGATAGAGTGCAGAGTGCAGGGTTCAGTGACAGCAGCAGGAGGCAATGATTAACAGTTTGGACACATGAGCCAAGGTTCCATAGATGAATCTTAACAGGTGAGCAGAAGCTTGCAATGTGGATGGGGTATGAACAGCATGTGTACTGGCATGAAGTAGCACAGTGAGTATCCAACAAAGACTTACAGATACTGGTGGGATAAAGTCTTTGTTGGTGAAATGACATAACTCCTGAAACAACTCATGTCATGAAAAGAATCTACTCCTATTGTTTGTAAACCATCCAATTGTCTTCTTTGTCCAGACAACAGGATTCCTTACTCCACCAAGCCTCCTTCTGGAGGAGCGTCCCACCCAGCCACAGCGCCCTCTAATGGTATTGATACCCTCCCCCAATCCTGCACGTGAATGGTCAGTATTCACTCCCCAGGGAAAGGCAGAGGCCTGACACCTTACTTTTCTTTTGCGCAGAAGAACCTGGCAAGGAGCAGCTCTACTTCTTCGGCAAGAATCTGGGTCCCAGAGGAGCCAAAGCAGCCTTGGTCATCCTTTTCATCATCGGACTCCTCCTTCTGGTTGTCACGGTGATTCTCTCCCTCACACTGTGCTCTGCAAGGAAGCGGGTGGCATATCAGGAAGTCCAGTCCTGTGCGCTCCCCACGGATGCTCTGTGACCTGCTCGTCTTCCTCAGCAGGGAAAATGGACCGGGGTCTCGTTCACCAAGGAAGTCTGACACTGTTCCTGGATCAGGCTCTGATCCTCTGGAACACATTCAAAGCAATTTGCTTTTATTTATTTATTTTAAAGGGGCTGTGGATAATCTTCAGGATAAAACAGAGAAAAGGAAGGGTGGGCATGACTGAGAAAACTGACCCAGTCTGTTCTCTGAATGAATTCGCTGAAGTGGGAAGACCCTCTGAAAGATGTCTTTGTTTTCTTTCTTTCATAATTCTTGGATTAGATAGTGCTTCCTTAACAAACCGTCAAATTCTCTAGATGGACAATTTCGGGAAAGAGTTACACTGCGTCAGACATCTAACTTGAATGGCGCTGATTTTTCAACGTTGTTATGAAACATGCTTCCCTTAGTGGTTCCAGGAAAAATAACTTTCTGAGGAGTTCATGAAAATGTCTAAATCAGTATCTGCTGATAGAATTTGACCAAATGAAATTTTTGGAGGCTTTAGCCAGCTCCCCTGGCCTTTTCCTCTTTCATATAAATAGCTTGTGCACTGTTTGCTACAAAAGGCAGAGTTATATGCATTTTTTAAAATTCTGCCATTTTTATGCAAACCTGTAGAGATACTTAAATGTTTACGACTCACTTCATGTTACACATTTTTACAAGATGTTTCTGTGGCAATGCTTGTATTTTCAAAAATCGGCTGGAGAATTTGTATTTGTATTTCAGAATGTGGAGGGCTGGGATCTGAAATAGCAGGCTAGTTCTCCCACTGTGAGTCAAGACACTCCCTGAGAGTTTAGTGGGAGCTTCTAAGGGGAGGGAGGACTTTGCAGGAGGCAAGTCTGACCTTGAATCTTGAGTCTGATTTTTCATTCAGTTAGGAGGATCTTCCCCAGTCTCCATCTTTTATGGAATAAAGACAGTCTCATCATGTAAAAAAACACCAGGAAGAATTAGTCGATGCAGCTGACTGGCTGGGAGGAGAAGGGATCTCACAAAATCCTTGAGTCCATGCCTCTTAAAAACATAGCCTCTGATGGGAAGAGGAGAGAAAAGGCAAAATTGTCCTGGTGGCAATTTTTCAAACCAACAAGTCAGCTCTGAGATATGTATTACAGTTTTCAAGTCTCAAATACAAAATAAAATATTGAACAACTAAACTCAACCCATTACGAGGCAATCCATACTCTCTATATGCATGCCTAAGCTTTAGGTGTAAGATTGATAAAAGCAACATTTATTACTAGACTGAGAAATTGCCTTTAGCCCACGCTGCTGCCAGATGAGTGATACTAGTCCATCTGCCTAAACAGTGGATCATTTGGCTGTCCAGGTGAACAAGTAGGACCTAAAAAATACTCTGGTGGAGGGACTTTTCATACCTTCTCATCTTCATCTTGGTGAGGGGAAACAGGTATTTTGATAGAGGCTATAGTCTTACATAAAACAGGATGCGAATGCTAATAGTTCTGTTCATAATCTGCTTGAATGTCATATCAAACATGGTACCCAAGGATTTTGAATTCCAGCCTGCTAACCACTGGTAATGAGATTTTGTAGTACGTGCTCTACAGTTTTCAGACATGTGTAGGCTGTATAATTTCATAATAATAATCATGACAAATGACAGACTTATAACTCACCTAGACAACAAATTATTTAGTTATAAGTTTTTTCCTTTTCTCTTAGGTTATTTTTTTAATGAAAATGAAACCACAAAGTAGTTTGATTATACCGTTTCTCTTTTTAATAAAGTTTCACATATCATAAAGATGGCTATTTGCATGTTTTTTTTCCAACCCCCTACCCCAGGTACAGTGATAGGTAATTTATTTTACCTGGAGCAGACGTTTAGTTAAAGGAGAATTATCTTTTAGATATTTACCAACTATCCTAGTTATACTCGTTAGAAGAAATGAAACAAAGTAACAATATATCTCTACAGATAACACACTCTCCCCAGACGTTGTTTCCTCAAATGTACCACATTTCTTCATTCTAATCAACCACATTTATACACATCTTTTCCTCCTGTTACAACAGAAGAAGTGTCCCTGCTCCTAGCAGGGCCAATCTCTCCCTTAACTCTGGACCTCATCCCTTCTTGCTTTCCCAAGAACTTCATTCCCTCACTTTTCAGTTTTCCCTCTTGCATGAAGTCATCAAAAATACCCTTCATTAAAAATAGAAAACAAACAAAGAGCCATTGCCTTTAACTCCATAACCTCCTCCAACCCAGCTTCTCTGGGCCCTTGATAGCAGAACTGAAAGTACTGCCCACACATTGTCTATATCACCTCACCCTATGCATCCCTCCACCCATTCCAATGGCTTCCCATCCAGAGGGCCCTGCCCCACCCCGACTTTGCGTCCCAATCTGCTGTTATCAAAACCATAAGAACCATAATAATCATAATGGAAATGATTCCGTTTCCTGTGGCTTCTTCCCCATCTTTATTTTACTTGACATCTCAGTAACCATTGGCAGCTCCTTGCTTTTAGATCCCCTCTAGTTCCTTGGCTCTACAACATGACCTGCCAGCCTTGCTTCTTCCTCAGTGGCTATTCCCTCTCAGTCTCTTGCTAGGTCCTTCTTCTCCCTCTGACTTACATGTTAGCATGACCCAGGGCTTGAACTGGGCCCTTTTCTCCCTTTTGCCCTCTGGGGTGTGCTGAATAATATCTCCATAGATTCCATGTCCCTGAACCTGTGAATGTTATCTTATATAGCAAAAAGACTTTGTAGCTATGACTAAGTTAAAAACCTTGAGATGGGAAGTTTATACTGGATTACCTAGGTTGGCCCTAAATGTAATCACAAATGTTCTTATAAGATAGAGACAGAGGGAGATTTGACTACAGAAGGAGGCTTTGTGACAACTGAAGTAAGATGCTGAGCTGCTAGCTTTGGAGATGGAGGAATGCTGCTCTAAAAGCTGGACATATATACACTACCAAACGTAAAATAGATAGCTAGTGGGAAGCAGCCGCATGGCACAGGGAGATCAGCTCGGTGCTTTGTGACCACCTGGAGGGGTGGGATAGGGAGGGTGGAGGGAGGGAGACGCAAGAGGGAAGAGATGTGGGAACATATGTATATGTATAACTGATTCACTCTGTTATAAAGCAGAAACTAACACACCATTGTAAAGCAATTATACGCCAATAAAGATGTTAAAAAAAATAAAGCTGGAAAAGGCATGGGAATGCATTCCCCACTAGAGCCTCCGGAGGGAGCTTTGTCCCCCTGGCACCTTGATTTTATTCCATTGAAACTGATTTCGGACTTCAGATTTCCAGAACCGTTAGAGGATAAACGTGTGCCACGAAGTTTGTGGTAATTTGTTACACCCTCTCCATAGGTTATTTCACTCATCCTCATGGATCTGAAAACCATCTTTATGCTGATAAATTCAAAATGTGTTCCTCCTTGGGTTGCAAACTACAAGTCCTATTCAAGCAGATCACGGTAGCAGTCCCCTAACCAGTCTCTCCCTTTGTCACTCCTGTCCCTTCCAGCCACAGTCCACACAGCTGCAGCAGTGTTCTTCCACATCTGACCACATCACTTCCCTGGTGAATCTCCTTTACTGTCTTTCCACTTCACTTTCAATAATATCTGCACTCCTTACCTTCGTCAGTAAGACTCAGACTGATTTGGCTGCCCAACATGTCCACCTCTCCAACTTTATCTCTGGCTCCTCTCTGCTCCAGCTTTTATCAGTTCCTGTGCCTGCTAGTTCCTTCTTGCCTCAGAGCCTTTGCACCTACCGCTTTCTGTGCCTGGAATGCTTTCTCTCTAGCACCCTCATCCCCTTTCCTGCCTTTCCTACTTCAGATGTGAGCTCCCCAGACTGCCCTTTCTAAAGTGTTATTTCCAATTTCCATTATTTTCCTTTGTAGCACATATCACGGGACATATCCATTTTACTCGTTAGTTTGATTTTTGTCTGCTTCTTTGACTGAAATGTAGGCTCCATGGAAGCAAGGACCCCAGACCTGTTTTGCTCACTGCTGCATCCCCAGCACAGACCATAGTGTAGATACATAATAGTTGCTCAGCAAATATTACTTGAATGAATAAATGAATATATAAACTGAACAGGCAGAACAGGGCTTAACTATCTTGACTTTGACTATTTTGGTCATGAAAGAGCTCATATTCAAATGTCAATTGTCGAGGATACCAAGCAAACAAAAACCAGTTGTGGCACCATAGCTGTGAAGCCCACAGCTGCTTTGGCCTTCTAACTACTGACACTGGGACAAGGAGTGGGGGAAGGGAGGATTTGGAGGAGGACGTGTTATTTAATCCCTAAGTGCATGTTATAATTATAAAAAGCAATGTCATCAAAAATAAGGAAATCCTAAGAAATTTTCACGGCTAAGGGGAGCTAATGAGACAAGACAACGAAAAATAATATGGTATCCCTGTATGGGATCCTAGAACAGAAGAAGGATAGTAGGTAAAAATTAAGGAAATCTCAATAAACTAGACTTTAATTAATATAAATTTATCAATATTGGTTTGTTAATTGTACCAAATGTACCATATAGGGGAAACCGCTACAGGTGTCTTGTACCATCTACTCAATTTTTCTGTAAATCTGCAACTGTTCTAAAAATTAAAGTTTATTTTTTAAAAAAGCAACATTATACATACTGTCATGTGACACCTTAAACTCCTGAGATTGGTAGTGACAGCTATTAAAAGCTAAGTGCCCTGGGGAGGGGGAAGGGTAAACTGGGACAACGTGAGAGGGTGGCATGGACATATATACACTACCAAATGTAAAATAGATAGCTAGTGGGAAGCAGCCGCATAGCACAGGGAGATCAGCTCGGTGCTTTGTGACCACCTAAAGGGGTGGGATAGGGTGGGTGGGAGGGGAATGCAAGAGGGAGGGCATATGGGGATATATGTATATGTATTACTGATTCACTTTGTTATACAGCAGAAACTAACACAACGATGTAAAGCAATTATACTCCAATAAAGAAGTTAAAAAAAAATCTGCCATGATGTGGCAGGCACTGTTACATATATGATCACATGTAATCCTTAGAACAACCCAATGAGGTAGGCGGTCTTACCCTTAGTTGGCAAATGAGGACATTGAGACTTAGAGATTCTCAGTGATATACCCTTGGTCACATAGCAAGTAAGTAGCCAGTCCAGGAGTTGAACCCAGGCCCTTACTTTCTCATTTCCTGCCAGAGAAACTTGGCACACATTGGATTATTCGATCTGATTTTTGCAGTAGGAAAAATGGCTCCTTTAACCACCACTTTTTTTTTTTTTAATCAGGATAATCTTTATTGATATGCTCGGCGGTACCTTGTTAATACGGTCACGTTGTCGCTGTGGCTGAGGTAATGGGGAGAGCCCCGCCCAGCGCCGGCCCAGGACCTGGGGGTGGGGGGTGGGGTTGGCTTGGAGGAGACCTGGTTATTCCACTGATACCGACCAGAGTTCTTGGCCTTCCCCAATCAATAGAAATTGACTAGAGGCCAGACAAGAAATTCAGGAAGGCTTTATTGCGGCCGCTGCTGTAGCAGGGGGAAGTGAGAGCAAACCACAGGTTCCCCTGCTTGCTTGCTCTCATATGGGGTGAGGGTAGGGGTGTGTCCAGGGGTCAGGCCAGAGCGGGGGTGGCTTGGGTGTCTTGCCCACCCCTTAGGTGGTGCTGTGTGCAGGAGGCATGCGCAGTACCCTGCTTTTGCTCCCAACACCCTGTTTTTGTTCCCTGCTCTTCAGAAGTGGCAGCTGAGTTGTTTTTGTTTTTGTCTTTTGTATCTTTTGGTCCAGAATTTGCCTCAACTGTGCATGCACACAGTTATTTTTAGTCCCATAGAGTTTCTTTGTATTTTGTAGCTTGAGGAGAGGTGTGTCCACCTGCAAGCTTTGCAGCACTGCAGCAAAGGGTCCCAGGTCCCAGGGCTCTCTCACCACCACCCCCAGCTCCCTCCTGAGTTGTCCCGCCACCCCCCAGGCCCTTCACAGGCCAGCATCCCAGGCCCAAGAGAAAATCAACCAGAAAAATTAATTCTTCTTCTCTCAGCTGAGCACCTAATGTAGGGGAGAGGGGCGGCTCCAGGCCTTTCTGGCCAGGGGCTCCACTAGGGTCATGGTCAGCCCCTCCCCAGCCAGTGCCCTGATGATGCCATCTGGGGCACCGGGTGGGAGAGGTGCTGAGCCCCACAGCATGCGGACAGGAGGCTGGGGGTGCACCACCACTCTTTTCTGCGCCATTCATGTCTGTTCTCAAAGACAAGGGGCCAGTTTGGGCTCTGATTACTTCTCATGTGCAAAATTTCAGCAGCCTCTTACCTGGCCTCTCCACCTCCACTCTGCATTTCAATCCACTCTACATGTGGCTGGAAGACATCTTTCTAAAGCGCAGCTCTCTGTATATTACTCCCGTCCAAAACCTCTCTAATGCCTACTGAAAAAAAAATTCCAGGCTACCTCCTCCGGCCCCAACCCCTTCCCTTTTGTCTCCCTCACCTTCCTCTTCCCTATACCAGTGTCAGAGGTCTCCACTTCCCATTTCCTAATGGGAAGGTCTCCACTTCCTATTTCCCGCTTTCACTCCCTCCTAGAAAGTTCCTGTGCCAGCTCTGCCTGCCACAAACGGACGCACCCCACCAGGCCCCATCTTTCTATGCACACCGCTCGGCATACCCCACATTTCTCAAATTACTTACACTTTCTAACCTGTATCATAGTTAATTGTGCACATACCTTATTTCTCTTACTAAGCCATGAGATCTTTAAGGAAATGGAATGCGGCACTTCATCTTTGCTTCCCCATCCATCGAGCCCACACCTGGCCCATCACTACCCTCTAATACATGCGTTGAATGTATGGCAAAATGAATGTAAGTTGGGCCACCTGTTTTTAAACAATTTTCAAAGTGAAAGATTTTCATCTTCCTTCATTTAATAAACCTTTATTAAAATACCTACTATGTGTCAGGCATTTGTGCTAAGTGCTGGAGATGAGAGTGGTTGGTATACATGGGTGCAGACCTGCCCTCATGAAGCTTACCATATAAAGGGGGAGACAAATGTTAAATAAATGGACAAACACATATTTGTTGAATTATAATTGTGATTTTCATTAAGAAGGAAAAATAGAGGGCAACAGTAATGGATAACATTTACATAGCACTCATCAATTGCCGGGCAATGTCCTAGGCGCTTTACACATATTAACTCTTTTTTTGTTTGTTTGTTTGCGGTACGCGGGCCTCTCACAGCTGTGGCCTCTCCCGTTGCGGAGCACAGGCTCCGGACGCGCAGGCTCAGTGGCCATGGCTCACGGGCCCAGCCGCTCCGCGGCACGTGGGATCTTCCCGGACCGGGGCACGAACCCGTGTCCCCTGCATCGGCAGGCGGACTCCCAACCACCGTGCCACCAGGGAAGCCCTATATTAACTCTTTTGACCTTTATCTCAATCCTAAGCAGTATAAACACTTTACAGAAGAAAAAACTGAGGTACAGGAGGGGCAAGTAACTTTCCCAAGGCCCACAGCTAGTATTACAAGAATATTTAACAAAGGGACCTAATCTAGTTTAGCATTTTCAGGGAAGACTCTCCTGGGAAGTGACAACCAGTAGAAATCAGGAGGGTGAATCTGAGTTGGCCAGGCAAAGAGGCTACCGTGGAAGTGTTTTGGGCAGGGGAAGGTCTGGAGGAGGCATGGGGCTGGCTAACTTGAAGAACTGACCGGAAAGTAGTGAAGCTGATAAGGCAGGCAGTGGCCATGGTAAGAAATTTGGATCTTATCCTAAAAACAATGTACACTTTAAGTAGGGGAGTGAAAGGATCAGACGGGAGCTTTTAAAAGCTCCCTCTGGCAGCCATGGGGGAGAATGGCTTGCGGGCCTGCAGGGTACATAACCTGTATGCGGTTAGGAGACAGGATGGCGGCAAGGAGCGTTGGCAGCGCAGGTGGAGAAAAACTATGAGATTTTCTACATTTAGGAGAGAGACGCCGCAGGATTTGGAAATTGGTTATGGCACCCGGGGAGAGACTGCAACGTTCCACAGGGCCCTCCAGTTTTCTGCTTTGGGCATCCCGGTGGATGGCAGCGCACTGAGCAAGATGGGGAAGACTGGAGTTCAGGTTGAGACAAGCATAAGGATTGCGGTCCTGGCCATTGTGTGGTCCTGGTCTTGTGAGTCATCTAAGTGGAGAGTGGTGCAGGCCATTGGATGAGGGTTCAGAGGGCAGGGCAGGGTGGAGATGTACATATGGCAGTTGAGGGCACAAAGAAGAGGCTTGCGTGCACGGACCTGCCCATGTACAAAGAGCAGAAAGCGCAGCCCAGCCCCAAGGAGCCCTCACGTTCAAAGGTGCTGTCTGCCCCAAATGTTGCTGATTAGAGCGTCTCTTGACTATTTCTCAGCATCCACTACCTGAAAGTCGTTCAGAAGTAGCTCTCCCCCAACACCCGCTTCCCGCAGACACCCACTGCTGGCTCCCAGACCGAGGCTCCCACGGGGAAAGCAGGAGGCTAAGCACAGACACCTGAGACCTAGTCAGACGCAGGGCTCACCACCACTGACCCCGCGCCTCCCAGTCCCGCAGTGCTTCTGGAAGAGTCCAGCGTTCCCTCTTCCGCACCGGCTTGGTCTAACCCGCTCGATAGCCCTTTAGGGCCCCGTTGCTCTTTGAAGCGTTTGCACCTCCTTTTAACCTGATTCCGCCACGTAGAAATGTTGGGGGTGAGGCGTAAAAGGGGGCCATCCTGTCCACTGGGTAACAGGTCGCTTTCAGAAATGATTTCAAAAATCCCGGGTGCCAGGAAGTGGAGAGAATGAGGTTGGGAGAGGCGCGAGGATTTGACGAGGTACCGCTCGCCGGAAAGTTCCCTTTGCTGGGGGTGGATCCCAGTGTCGCGGGATGCTGCCGCGCCCACCCGCCCCGCGTCGCCTCAGCTTCCGGAAACTCCAAGTCGCCAGGGCGCAGCGGCAGAGCCGCGGCGAGGCTAGCGCTTTGTTCCGCGGTTGAGTCTCGCGCCCTCGGGCGCGCGCATCCCGGGGACCTGCGAGTGCGGCTCTGCCCCAGGCCCGCGGCGGAGGAGCAGGCGCGATCCCGTGCGCCCGAAGCAATCCCGGGACCCGCCAGGCCAGGCCCCCAGAGAAGACAGCTGCGGCGCTTCGAGACACAAAGACCAGTGGGATGTGGACGCAAACGGGGAGCCGGCAAAGGGAAAGCGAAAGCCGCGGGCCCAGTCAGTAACCGGGTGAAGGCACCGCGCCGCCCTCCCGACGCCGGCGGTACCCGGGCCTGCCCTTGCGAGCCTTCCTGGCCCAGCCCCGTGCGCCGCAGCCATGGCCATTGCTCACCTGGCCACCGAGTACGTCTTCTCAGACTTTTTGCTGAAGGAGCCCTCGGAGCCCAAGTTCAAGGGGCTGCGGCTGGAGCTGGCCGTGGACAAGATGGTCACGTGCATCGCCGTGGGGTTGCCGCTGCTGCTCATCTCGCTGGCCTTCGCACAGGAAATCTCGATAGGTAAGGCCCGGGGACAGCGGCACCGGGGCGGGCTGGGCCGGCGTTATCAGAGGTGCCCGGGTCTCTGGCGAGAAGTGATTTAACCGCGCGTCCCTGGCGGTGCCCGCCGTTGTCATGGGCGTGAACGTTGGGAAGGAAGGTAGCCCGAGTTGATGGGCCGAAGCATTCTTTGTTCGCGTGCTCCCTTCCCCGCCCCCCCCTTGCTGTGGACCCTTCTCGCATCCCTGCTACCCATTTTTTGTTCCCTGCTGCCCACTGATCCCGGCTCTGGCTTAGTGTTCAAGTCCCACTCTTAAGACCGGCGCCGTTGTCACCAGATTTGCCTCTCTTTTCCCTCCCACACATTTCTGCGGTCACCCAAAATTTGTATCAGAGAAGCTCCCGAGTGGCTAATCGGAGGACGTGAAGAAAAGTAGCCCATGAAAAGTGCTTTCTCCCTTATCATACATTTAGTTGATGTGTACTGAGACTTTAGTTCTGCAGGGTTGTGAGTGATGGGAAATAACTGCTCTTGGCCAGTATTAGAAGGGATACCCAAATCCTCTACCTGGACGGCCTTATTTTGAATGTGAGATGAACGAGCCCTTTCTTGTAAACTCTCCTTTATCCTAATAACAGTTCTGTGAGATTCAGAGAGTCTGGTGGTTTGGTCAGGATCACGTGGCTAATAAGCAGCTGGTCTTCCTCATCATCTCTTCTGACTTTGAGCGCAGGAGAGAGTGTCTGTGAGTCAAGAGGAAGGCCGTGTATGAGGCTAGACACAGCTCTGTGGGGAAGGAGGCCGGTGGGGCTGGACAATGGGGAAAGCTTATGTGAAAGATTGGGCTGGCGCTGAGCCCCTGCCTGTGGGTGGGATTTGGATAAGCAGAGGTGAGACCTTTGCCAAGATTTTGGGATGTCAAAGAATAGTACGTGTTCCTGGAAGGAGAGAAACAGTGAGGAGTGTCCGAACTGAGGCAGGAGGATTAGTCAGGGTTCCTGGAATATGAGAGTGAATAAGGGCCTGGGTTAGTGAGAACAGAGGAGTACAGACTTGATGGTTTAAAAAGTGCAAAGTTGGGCTTCCCTGGTGGCGCAGTGGTTGAGAATCCGCCTGCCGATGCAGGGGACACGGGTTCGTGCCCCGGTTCGGGAAGATCCCACATGCCGCGGAGCGGCTAGGCCCTTGAGCCATGGCCGCTGAGCCTGCGCGTCCGGAACCTGTGCTCCGCAACGGGAGAGGCCACAACAGTGAGAGGCCCGCGAACTGCAAAATAAATAAATAAAAAGTACAAAGTTATTATTTGAGCAGAGGCTGGACTGGTTGAAAACAGCCCTTAATAAGTAATAACCTGAGGGTACATGTAGGGTCTGTGAAAGAGGGGAGTTGGAGCTAGGGAGGATGCCATAAAGATGAGGCATCAGCTGAGGTCTTGTGCGAGGGTGGGTGCCAAGACTAGAAGGGAAAGGATGGGAAATTTCCAAGATCAAGGAGTAATAATCCACTCTTGGCCCCTAGCTTTTCATCGGCCACAAAGGGCCGAGACTGATCAGAGGTATCAGAAAGGCTGCAGGCCTGGGTGATTGGAGAATGATATTGATGGAAATGGTGAAGTTGAGGGAAGAGTTGGTTAGAAAAAGGTTACAGTGAGCTTGATTTTGTGATCCACACCGCTAAGTTGTTCAACTTGGCAGGAAGCCGCCAAATTCATTTTGGAAGGTAGTCTTCAGTTTTCCTTGTCATTGGGCAGGCATAGATATAGTCAAGGCTTTCCCTCCGCCTTCCAGATGGCCGGGAGTTGAGGCTTCCGGTTGGAAGGAAAACCACCAAGTAGCATGGGTCCTGGAGATAATCTTTCCCTTCAGCAAATGTTTCTTGAGTACCAGCTGTGGGCTGGACCCAGTGCTGGGCACTGAGGACCCAGGAGTCAGGGAGACATGGACCCTGTCACGGAGGAGCCGCCATCTGATAACAGGAGGGAGGACTGGTTACCGTTCATGATGAGCCCCGTTCAGTTGCCCCACTTGACTTATAAGCATAGGTTGTATTGCAAGTACCTCAAATTTCCTTTTGCAGTCATTTCCTTTTGCAGTATTTTTAGGCAAGGAAGAAGCTGTGTTTGAAATGTTGAAAGGCTCAGTGGAAGGTGGATGAGTGTCATTCCATGTGGCTCCATGGAACACACCAATGTCGCCATATGGCAGGCGCAGGAGACCAGAGTTCTGTGCCACAGAAGGACCTTCATTTCTACCACACCTGTCCCCAGATGCCTCTAGAGGTGCAGCCCCTTTCCCCTGGAGGTGTATCTATATCGAGAGAGAGTTAGTGAGTTAGTTTAGGAAATAGCTGAGTGACAACTCTGTGTAGAATACAAGCATAATTAGGCTACATGGCCTTCAGACTCTGAAATTCTAGGAGTATTTATCTAAATTGTTGAAAAAACGAATTCCCTAAGCGTGCTACTTTTCAACAGACCAGACTCTGAATGGGATTCTTATTCTTGGGGTCTTTTGATGGGTCAGCAGTACCCTTGGCTTAGGGCTACTCAGGACCTGGGACCGAGATGTCCTCCCTCAGGGACTGCTTTGACTCTCTGGTGCCCTAGCCTGGTATCTTAGGAGACGCTGGGAGAGCAGAGCTCCTATCTCCCACCAGGATGCTTCATGCCCGGTGCCAGGGTGGCTGGACCAGATGAGCAGCAGGGGCAGCCACTGGACCCCTGGGGAAGGGTGTCTGGTCCGCCCAGGGAGCCTTCTCTCCCTGCTGCCCTCCCAGCAGGCAGCTGTAGTTCTGGACAGAGGGACTTGGTCCCTCAGGGTTAGCTCTGCTCTGCTGCTGTCATTACAGGGCAGGCGCTGGGCCAGCCCCAGTGAGCCAGGGGACAGAGAGAGCTGCAGCTGCTTCCAGTGCTGTCAGTTCCCAGTTCCCCTCTTGTTTCCTCCGAGCCAGCAGCCAGGTGGCTTAAGTCATCTGCTCTGTCGTGGCCGCTGTAGGCACATCTTGGGAAATGGGTTCAGGCTGCCCTTCAGCATGTACCAGGTGGCAAAGCTGATTCTTCTCTTCAGGGGTGTCTGTAAGAATGGGCTAATACTTAGGGTCTCAGGGAAAAGGTCCCAAAACAGCACATCCTCAGCTCACGTTTAAAGGCAAAGCACCAAGGGAGCCTCCTGGTCCCTTTCCAGAAAGATGCCTGCTATCCAGAGAGGCTACTGATACATACGTGTTTTTCTTTGTTAATTTTTTTTTTGGTATTTTATTGTACAGATAGTACCTAAATACCTTCTCATGGTAAAGGATTCATAAACCTCCTTCACTATGTGTACAGGTGAACACCGTGGACACTGGACAGACATAAAATCCCCTTTCTCTGCATTAATATAACGTATACACATTTTTTTTAACCAAACTGAGTCACATCATAGTGGTTTGCATTTTCCTGCTTAGTATGGAAAGCACACTGTGTGGAAAGGTGTGGGAAGCCTTCTGTGTCAGTACAGAGGTGTCACCTCACTGTTTTTTGTTGTTGTTGTTGTTGTTGTTGTTGTTTTTGCGGTACGCGAGCCTCTCACTGTTGTGGCCTCTTCCGTTGCGGAGCACAGGCTCCGGACGCGCAGGCCCAGCGGCCATGGTTCACGGGCCCAGCCGCACCGCGGCATGTGGGATCCTCCCGGACCGGGGCACGAACCCACGTCCCCTGCATCGGCAGGCGGACTCTCAACCACTGCGCCACCAGGGAAGCCCCACCATGGTGCTTTGTATGGGGCGGATAGTTTATAAAAGTTTATCGGGAGCCATTGCTGGGAGCTCTGCGGGCACACCCGATACCTCCCCGTTGTTCTGGGATGTTGGAGCTGATTTGGGAAGGCCCCAAGCTGGCTGCATTCAGCAGTTCTGCTCTGGGGCTCCACGGTCTCGTGGAAGCCCGGCCTGGAGCAGTGGACTGTCAGGAAGCCTGTGCCTGGCAGGGGTGGGCCGGGTCCATGCGGAAGCCTGGTCCAGGGTAGACCCCAGCAGCTGGCTCTCATCGCCTGGCACAGCAGGAAGCCCTGTCCGCTGAGGGCCTGGGAGAAGCTGCAGCTCTGGAAGGGCCTGGCCGGGGCCCTGCAGGTGACCAGCCAGAGGGGTTGGTGTCCAGAGGGAAATGTTGCCTCTCCCCTCTGCACTTAGGCAGTTGCTTCTAATGCCTTCCTTCCCCTGCTGTCCTTAGGAGCGATGTTAATAGCTGCTGCGTGTACGTGCACACACGCATACGTTTTCATTAAGACTTTACTTTTTTAGAGCAGTTTTAGTTTCACAGCAAAATTGAGGGGAAGGTACAGAGATTTGCTATATACTCCCTGCTCCCACACATGCACAGCCTTCTCTGTTATCAACATTCCCCACCAGAGTCTTACATTCTGTGGGTTTGGAAAAGTGTATAATTATCCATCATTATGGTATCATATGGAGTATTTTCACTGCCCTCAAAATCCTCTGTGCTCTACCTATTCAACCCTCACCTGTATAACCCTTGGCAACCACTGGCTTTTTTACAGTCTCTATAGTTTTGCCTTTTCTACAATTTCATACAGTTGGAATCATGCAGTACGTAGCCTTTTCAGAGTGGCTTCTTTCACTTAGTAACATGCATTTAAGATTCCTCCATGTCTTTTCATGGCTTGGTAGCTGTTTCTTTTTAACCCTGAATAATATTCCATTGTCTGGATGTACCACAGTTTATTTTTCCATTCACCTACTAAAGGACGTCTTTGGTTGCTTCCAAGTTTTGGCAGTTACGACCAAAGCTGTAATAAACATCCATGGGCAGGTTTTTGTGTGGACATGAGTTTTCAGGTCCTTTGGGTAAATACCAAGGAGCACATTTGCTATAAAAGTACGTTCAGTTTTGTAAGAAGCTACCAAACTGTCTTCCAAAGTGGCTGTACTACTTTGCAGTCTGACCAGCAGTTAATGAAAGTTCCTATTGCTCCACATCCTTGCCAGCACTTGGTGTTGTCCGTGTTCCAGATTTTGGCCCTTCTAATAGGTGTGTACTGGTATCTTGTTGTTCCATGTGCTTATTTTCTATCTGCATACCTTCTTGGGTGAGGTGTCTGTTAAGATCTTTGGCCCATGTTTTGAGTTGTTTGCTTCTTATTGTTGAGTTTTAAGAATTTTTTGTATATGTATTTTTTATTTGAGGTATAGTTGATTTACAATGTCGTGTTAGTTTCCGGTGCACAGCAAAGTGATTCAGCGATATATCTATTCTTTTTCAGATTCTTTTCCATTATAATTTACTACAAGATATTGAATATACAGGAGGACCTTGTTGTTTATCTATTACATATATAGTAGTTTGTATGTGCTAATCCCAAACTCCTAATTCATCCTCCCCCCCCACCCCACCGTGCTCCCCTTTGGTAACCATAAGTTTGTTTTCTCTGTGTATGAGTCTGTTTCTGTTTTATAGATAAGTTCATTTGTATCATTTTTTTAGATTCCACATGTAAGTGATATTATATGAAATTTGTCTTGCTCTGTCTGACTTACTTCACTTAGTATGGTAATCTCTAGGTCCATCCATGTTGCTACAAATGACATTATTTCATTCTTTTCTATGGCTGAGTAATATTCTATTATGTATATATACACCACATCTTCTATATCCAAGGAATTCTTTGTATATATTTAATAACAGTCCTTTATCACATGAAGCCACCATATATTGACGCTGCCTGTGTGCTAGGTCCTTCTGGCATGATATTTTTCCCAGCAGAAATTCTTCAAAACAGGTGTATATTTTAATTCTGGGGAGACTGTGGAATATTGGTTAAGATGTGAGTCTGGAGACAGACTGCCTGGGTTCCAATCCTGGTGCATCACACATACACTGTGACACATTGGGCAAGTTCCATAATTTCTCTGTGCCCCAGTTTCCTCATCAATAAATGGGGTCATAGTAAAACCTATCTCACAGGGTGGTGAGAATTAAATGCATTAACACACGTGAGCCCTAGAACCATATCTGGGACATAGTAACCTTACAGTAAAGGTTAGCTGCTAAACACGCCCCAGTACTGTATGACTCTGACAGATGAGGAACTGAGGCCAATAGAGGCCAGATAACGTGCTCAAGGGCACACAGAGCAGAGCGGGACTGTAGCTTTGATTCTGAAGCCTGAATTCTCGGGCACTGCTGTGTCCTCTGCCCTCTCCCTGTCCTGTGCATGAGGAAGAGTGCACTGAAAGCAGAACGAGCTTGTACCCAGCACAGAAGCTACTAATTTGTTCTGAGTCTCGGCCCTGCTGCCACGGGATCATCCTCCCCACTCTCGGGACCATCTTCCCCACTCCTGGCTTTCTTGCTGGGGAGGGTGCCTTCTCTGTTAGAATCATGGCCAGCACTGCAGCCTCAGCAGGGCATCAGGACCATGGGTGCATGAATTACAGCCCTAAGGATATTAAAACACAGTCCCTCCACCCATCCTGCCACACCTCCTTGCCATTATCATAGCATCAAGTCTAGACTTTGCAGCATGTCATCCCAGGACGTCCTTTATCTGATTCCCAGCTGGACTCTGTTCCAGGCACAGTGCTGTGCTCCCCTTCGTAATATGCGGT
The DNA here is from genome assembly GCF_949774975.1 of Lagenorhynchus albirostris. Lineage (NCBI taxonomy): Eukaryota > Metazoa > Chordata > Mammalia > Artiodactyla > Delphinidae > Lagenorhynchus > Lagenorhynchus albirostris. Next base: position 69,582,245 of record NC_083103.1, read on the forward strand.
GAACTTTAAAGACTCCGAGCCTTTCTCATGCTCTTTCCCAGCCTGGGTTTTCTCCTCTCCTCCCTTCAAGTATGAAAGTCTGCCATGACTCAGCCATTACCTTATGCAATTTTTTTGTTTGTTATCGTTAGTGGTTCATATTCTTGGCCTCCTCCTGCACTGCAAGCTCTTGGAGGACAGGGAGCACGCTTTCTTTGTCTTTGAATCCCCCGTGGTATCATGCCCAATAAATGCTTCTTGGGTGGAGTGCAACGCCATCGAGGTCTGCATACCTTCGGGAGAACAGCTGTGCTCTGTTGTACCATAAGAGAAACAGAAGGAACAGCCCTTGGGGAGAGCAAGGTCCTTGGCTTTTTTTGGTACGCTGCTGGCAGAAAAGCTCTGTGACATTAAATACCAAAGTTAGACACTCAAGGCCTGCTACAACACAATAGGATTTCTTCGTTGCAGGAACTACAAGATCTAGCTCTTAAAAGGCAACTTTGAGGGAGAGGTGATACAAAAGGACTTAACAAAGTTGGGTCTGGTTTCAGGCTGGGGCCCCGTGAAATCTCAAATCCCGATTATCCAAGGCCTGCTTTCACAATGCATATGTTCAAGATTTATAGAAGATAAGACAAACAGGTAAACCAGTAAGAACGGTGAAATTCAAATAATTATAAGTGCACTGAAGAAAATAATACAGGATGTGACAAAGGAACCGTATATCTTTGTATCTCCAGAGCTTACCACGGTGCGCCCAATGCATAGAAATAAAAACAGCTACCATTTATTGAGTTCTTACTATCTGCTTGCACTGTGGTAGATATTTCATTAATCTTTATAGGAATTCTATGAGGTTTTGCAAACAAGAAATATTAGGTTCAGAGAGGTTAAGTAACTTAGTAGCAAGTAAAAGAGAAAACTTAATAACTCTTGGATATAATGGGATCTTAAAGCAATATTCAGGAAATAAAGATTCTAGAACCTCTTCTTATAGATGTACCTAATTTTTTTCCCTTTAGGCTAAAATCCCTTCCCCACTCCTAACTGGACTTCCATGTTGTTTCACACAAATTAGGCCTCTGGCCCTTTCCTGCTCTGCTTGTGTTACTGGCTGGCCTTGATGTCCACAGCGCCTGTCCTTCTCCACTCCGCCCCCCCTCCACCTTCTCTTTCCCCTGGTCCCTTGTTCTCAGGGTGTCATCATATTGGGGAAAGAGGAGGGCCACACACTTGGGATTGATTGGAACCTACACCAACTATTAGCTGTCTGCCTCTGGAAGTTGCTTAACCCCTCTGAGCCTCTGTTTCCACATCTGACAAATGACACTAAACGATAACGAGTTCACAGTTCTTTTCTTCGATTGAGTGAGAGCATCTAGTTCCTATCTACTCGTAGTATTTAGTAAATGACATCTGTCCTTGGTGATTCTGTGATGGAAAGTAGCTTATGTGTGATTAGCGTATAGGGAATACCAGCATCATGTGTGAGTCACATCGGTTCCTATACGTTTTTTCAGCATGTGAGTGATTTGTGCCACCAAAGAAGGTCTGGATGAAGCAAGCTTCAGAGGAATATGGCGCACGTGATGCCCATTAACCCCACGCTCTTCCTCTTGGCTGCACGTTGGTCAAATGCCCTGCTCTGGAGGTGCTATCGGGCGGTTCTGTCTGGTCTTTGTGTGTTTCACTTTTTTACTTGGGTGCATAACTCAGCAGCCTTTCTTACACACCCTCCATCACACTACTGTGTTTTTTGTTTTTTTGCGGTACGCGGGCCTCTCACTGTTGTGGCCTCTCCCGTTGCGGAGCATCAGGCTCCGGACGCACAGGCTCAGCGGCCATGGCTCACGGGCCCAGCCGCTCCGCGGCATGTGGTATCTTCCCGGACCGGGGCACGAACCCGTGTCCCCTGCATCGGCAGGCGGACTCTCAACCACTGCGCCACCAGGGGAGCCCACACTACTGTGTTTTTAATCAGGATTGTTGCTGTTTGATTAGTGCTCAAGGTACAAAATCTGCAGAGACTTGGAGTGATCTGCCTCAATCCCATATACTCCATAGCTCTGTTATTTTAGTGATTTTGCAGAATACTACTTTTTTTTTAAATACACAAATTGTATTATAGCAGAGATGTTTGTGTTAATTTCCCTTTTTACCTTTCATCTACCTTTTGTGTTAATCTTCATTTTATAGAAGCAAAACCTTTGCCCTGGACCAGGCTAGGACCTAGAGGTGATGGAAGAGACTTCAGGCAGACGTGTGTTGTGACTATTTCTTCATACTCTCTCTCATCTGGACTATTTTTTTTTATTTGTGTTATCGTTATTTTTATTATTTTTAAATTAATTCTTATTAGAGTATAGTTGATTTACAATGTTGTGTTAGTTTCTGCTATACAGCAAAGTGACTCAGCTATGCATATACACATATACACTCTTTTTTAGATGCTATTCCCATATAGGTCATTACAGAGTACTGAGTAGAGTTCCCTGTACTATACAGTAGGTTCTTATTAGTTATCTGTTTGATATATAGTAGTGTGTATATGTCAGTCCCAATCTCCCAATTTATCCCTCCCCCCCTTCCCCCTTGGTAACCATAAATTTGTTTTCTACATCTGTGACTCTACTTCTGTTTTATAAATGTTTTTAGGTTCCACATGTAAGCGGTATCATATTTGTCTTTCTCTGTCTGACTTACTTCACTCAGTATGACAATCTCTAGGTCCATCCATGTCGCTGCAAATGGCATTATTTCATTCTTTTTTATGTCACTTGGACTATTGCAATAGATTCCTGACTGGTCTCTACTTCGGTTCTTGACCCTGAATGGCCAGTTTTTGACATAGCATCCAGAGTGAACCTTTCAAAATGAATACCAGAAGATGTCTTTGCTTTAAAAATTCTGCAATTATTATTATTATTTATTTATATTTTTGGCTGCATTGGGTCTTCGTTGCTGCGTGCGGGCTTTCTCTGGTTACAGCGGGGGGTGCTACTCTTCGTTGTGGTGCACAGGCTTCTCCTTGCGGTAGCTTCTCTTGTTGTGGAGCACAGGCTCTAGGTGCGCAGGCTTTAGTAGTTGCAGCACACGGGGCCCAGAGCGTGGGGCTTCAGTAGTTGAGGCGTGCGGGCTCAGTAGTCCTGGTGCACGGGTTTAGTTGCTCTGCAGCATGTGGGATCTTCCCGGACCAGAGATCGAACCTGTGTCCCCTGCATTGGCAGGCGGATTCCTAACGACTGTGCCACCAAGGAAGTCCCTAAAAGTTCTGAAATTATTTTGTGTGAATTTTTAGGATTGAGCCAATGAGTAACTATGTTGATGTATTTGGGAGCTAAGGGTCTAAATGAAAGAAGGATACAAACATGGAATGAGGGAAGACAAGGAAGATCCCAGTGGTGTTGGATTGGAATTAGAAGTCTCATCATAAACTCACACACACACACAGACACACACAAATAGATTTCCTATCTGTGTCTGTTGAAAGGGCCTGGGAGCAATGACATCTCAGTAGCAGTGAGCACAGCTAGCATCCAAATCTTCGTTTTAGAATTTTATTACCGGGACTTCCCTGGTGGCACAGTGGTTAAGAATCCGCCTGCCAATGCAAGGGACACGGGTTCGAGTCCTGGTCCGGGAAGATCCCACATGCTGCGGAGCAACTAAGCCTATGCACCACAACTACTGAGCCTGCGCTCTAGAGCCTATGAGCCACAACTACTGAGCCTGCGTGCTGCAACTACTGAAGCCGGCGAGCCTAGAGCCCATGCTCCGCAACAAGAGAAGCCACCGCATGAGAAGCCTGCACACTGCAACGAAGAGTAGCCCCCCACTCGCCACAACTAGAGAAAGCCCGCGCGCAACAATGAGGACCCAGTGCAGCCAAAAATTAAATAAATAAATTTATTAAATTTTTTTTTTTTATTACCGACTAAAGGAACTGAAGGTTCGTTGGAGAAATGGCCAATTGTAGGGGTGGGGCAGGGAAAGTACAAGATAAGCCCAGAACATTTTGTGCCAGGAAGTATGGAAGTGCTCAAAACCAAAGGGAACATATTAGGTACAGGAGCTAGTTTGAAACAATTTAAGCATCAAAATAAATAAAAGTAACGGATTATAAAATATTGAAAAACGAAAGACTACCTGAGTCCATGTTCATGCTAAAAAAGAAAAAAATGTGGGGAAGGTGAAGTTCATTTTTGTAGTAAAATGCCAGCTAATAAATGTAGAGGGAAGAATAAAGTTGGAAAATCTTCACTTTGCAACCACAGTTGAAGTATTTGATTCACCACTGGATGAAAACTTGTTGGGGAACAGAATACTTACAGTCTAGGAGGGTCGTCTCCCCATAGACCACTTATTTCTCAAGGGAAAAAGCCACTTTTACAGCAGAGCCCTGGCAGAAGCCACCTTAACCAAGTGACCATCATAGGTGACATTACCTGTCATGGGGGAAACTGTTGTCAGGCGCCTCCGGGGGTGTCCTGTGGATGACCAACAACCCTTCCCTTATTGGGATCCCTGCCAATAATGCAGAACCTAGATCAGAGTATGGAGAAACAATGAACAAACACTAATGAAGGGGTGTCGCACAAAACAGAGGGCCAGTGCTCTTCACACGTTAGGGTCTTGAATGACAGAGAAGGGCTGTGGAACCCTCCCAGGAAAGCAGCTAGAGAGATATGACATCTGAATGCACTGTGTGTGGTGCGGGATTGGATCCTGAGTAGAGGGAAAAAAAAAAATTGCCGTAAAGGATAGTTCGGGAGATCTGAATATAGATAGCAGTAGCGTTTTCGTTTTTTTGTTGCTGCTTTTAATTTGGTAATTGGACTGGGTTATGTAAGAGAATATCTTATTTTAGAAGATACACACTTTGAGAGGAAAGGGTCATAACCTCTGCAAGTGGTTCAGAAAAAAGGTATATATTATACATACATGTGTATAAAAGGAGGATGTGTGGCAGAATGTTGACAATGTGGTATTTCATTGTAATATTATTTTTATGGTGATGCTGTATTTTATATGTTTACAAATTTTATTTATTTTTTCCAGTTTTATTGAGCTGTAATTGACACATAACACTGCATAAGTTTAAGGTGTGCAACATAATGAATTGATATATGTACCTATTGTGAAATGATCACCACAGTAAATTTCATTAATATCATCACCTCAAATAGTTATATTTTTTTTTCTTATGATGAGAACTTTAAAGATCTACTTGCTTAGCTTTCAAATATACCATACGGTATGGTTAACCATAGGCACTGTGCTGACGTTACATCCCAGAATTTATATAACTGGAAGTTTTTACCTTTTGGCCACCTTTACCCATTTCCCTCACCCCACCATGCCCGGCCTCTGTCAACTACCAATCTGTTTTCTGTCTCAGAGAGTTCAGTTCTATTAGATAAAACATATAAATAAGATCAGAAGTATTTGTCTTTCTCTGTCTAATTTATTTCACTAAACATAATGCCCTCAAGGTCCATCCATGTTGACACAAATTGCAGGATTTCCTTCCTTTTTATAGCTGAATATCGCTGTAATATTCTTGTAACTTTTCTATAGGTCTGAAAATAATTCAAAATAAAATGTTTAATTTTAAAGAAGAGATGAGGTAAACAAAGCAAAATGTCAATATTGTTTTAAACCCCTAGGTATCTGTTATATTATTTCCTGTAATTTTCTGTATGTTTGAACTAGTTAATCTCAGATGATCAAAATTTAAACAGAAATAATATTTAAATACATTGAGTACTTTTTTTTGCATCTTTACTAGAACATTAAGTTCTCATATCTTTTTTCCCTGGTACCCAGGTCATTGAAACTTTATTCACTGGACAGTTGTCAGATTCTACATTGGATTAATACAAGTTCTTCTTTTGTGTGGTCTAGACGTTCTGGATGTACTAAGGGACTGGATTCTCCACCTCAGGAAAGCAACACTTCAGACTGCTGCTTAGTTGTCTAGTCTGTTCTTCTGGGTATAGTGCTGGCCTCGTGGTTCCTTCAAGCAGCGGTCTCTGTCTAGCTCCCTTTTCACTTCCGCTCTTGCACTTAGCAGGCTGTGTAATATTATATTGTTTACGCCATCATTCTTGACTGAATTAAAGGAGCCCTGCAGTTTCCATCGGAGGCTCGCCCCCTTAACTGTATGTTCCCTTGGCCTTCTGCCCTGTAGTCACAAATCCTGGACCATGTGGTCCGGGCTGTTATTCCCCTCCATACGTGAGAACACTGTGCACTGATGGGCCTTTGTCTAAAGCAGAAAACTATTAATGCAGAAATGCCAAACAGTTTATTGTTTGGGATGGGTAGTGAAGTATCTGGGGACTTCTTGGGACTCATTTAGAAGATAACACTAGATTATGCCCATTTTATCAAGGAGCAGATATTAGCTCTGGTTGGCTTGTCTTTAAAAGCCAGGCTTAGCTGTGGGAAAAAAGAGAACTGGTGAATCAACTTGGTTTAAAGGAAAAGAAAACTATCATTCCAATTCAGTTTTTTCAGTTTGGGCTACAGAGAGTACTTATATATTTTCACACTGGTTTAAAACACCTGTGCCATGGGGTCAGTTCCCGCAAAGCAAAAGTGAAGGCAAGAATGGACCATTTGGAACTTTATTTATTTGCTTGTGTTTGAAGCTAGAGGTTGGTTTGAAGTCGCCTGGAGAGGTGAAAGGGGAGGAATTTGTTTCTGTTTTAGAGAGAGAAGTAGTCCTGAGATTCTTGGAATTTTACTCTATTTTATCGGGGTTGGGCTCTCTGAGTATATGGCAAGAAACGATCCTTTGGGACAGACTTCATTTGGTCTTCTGTTGGTGTCGAAGGTGCTTGAAACAGATTCAGGCCTGTTTCATCCTTATGAGTTCTTGTTACTATTTCACGTTTATTTTTAAGCGCTGACCACTACCCATCTCTTTCTCTACCACACAATCAGGGTCCCTTTCTATGTGATTATTCCCATTGAACTTGAGAGTTTATAATACAGTTGTTTTCAGTTTTTTGGGCAACCTTAAAATATAGCAAGAACTTTCAAATTCAGGGCTTCATAGGTTGTATTATGACCTACGTGGACCCGCTGGGTATGTGTATATATACGTGTGAATGGTGTGTGTATGTGTATCATTTACGTTAAAGTGAAATAGAACTGAGTTTTAGTTTTGCAAAATAAAAACATTTTGCAAACTTTTAAAATATTCTATCGATAGTAATGACTGCTGTGTTCCCTTTCTGCCTCCCAGAAACGGCAAGCCCAGGACTTACTGTTTTGTTCAAAGAAACTTTCCTGTCTCCCTCCTTCTCTTTCGACCTTCTCTGACCCAACTTTCTTCAATAACCTGTGCTTCTTGCCTCCTCTTCCTCGTGTTTGGAAGGTAAAGATGGAAACCTGGGTTGATACCCCATCTCTATAACGCACTAGTCACGAAATCCTCACTTTCCCCATTTTAAAATGGGGTCAGAGTACACAGCAAGGGGTGGTTCCCTTTTCTTGCTTCTGCTGCCCCTTCACTCTCTTCACTGTGCTGGTTACCAGGTGAGAATCTCTTCCGTTTGAAAATTCCTCTAATGTCCTCCCAGGCAGTTAACTAGATCTTTCTATTGGTGTGTTGTTAAACTTGCGATTTTGGTGAGTTGCATTAACTTCTCAGGAAGCCTGATTCCTGCGCTACCCTCACAGTTGCATGTAGCATTTAAATGCAGAAGCAACGCAGATAACTTATTCCCACACAACACCCGGGGAGGGAGGATGCATATGTTTGTCAGAAGATGCTAGGGGCTGGCTCAGAACTCACAGCCCTTCAGATGTGGGCCCTCCTAACCAACTGGGTGATAATAATGAGAAGAATGAAAAGAAAGCTTATCAAAAAAAGAGGGACAGCAAAACGAGGCCAAAGCCCCTCTGGATGGGTTGGACCAGGAACAGAGAGCCTTGCACTAGCCTTGCACTAGCTAGTGTTGGTGCCACGGAGAAGCTGCTGGGCTGGCCCACCTCCCTGGCTCCCGTCCTGTCTCCCCTCAGGCTGTGTTACCCTCTGCTTCTCCACCAGCTGCGTCTGTGGTACAGGAACAGGTTTTAGCTGGGCTGACACTTAGGAGAAGGGGTGACCCGCGCCCTAGGCTCCAGACCGGGGCCCGGAGAGTGGGTGGAGGGATGTCTGTGACGTGGGTCACTTGTTAGCAGATGTTGCAGCTGCTGCCATGGAGCCCCCGGAGCACATGTTTCCTGCCCATCTTTCATTCTATCCGGCCAGACACGTATGGAAAGCCCACAGCTCTGTCTGCACTCTCAGCTGGACAGAAGTGGTGGTATTGTTCTTGGTGTAAAGCCAAAACTTATTTCTTGGTGTAAAGCCAAAACTTATTTCTTGGTTTCTGTACAGTTGCAGATCTCACTTAAAACTACTCCCTAGAAAGAAATGAGTGCCCTCATTCAGCCAACATGCGGCAGAGCGGAGTGGAAAGGGCATGGGACCCAGGCTGGAGGATCACTGTGGATTAGGGACTCTGTTTCCTCAGCTGGGATAGTGGTATCTGACAGGGAGAGGTTGACTGTTAGTTAAGATACTATTTATCATAGTACTTGGGAACGTTTAAAGCACTCAGACAGGTGTTATTTATTTGATACAGGGTGCTCTATGAAGTTGAGAGGGAGGGAAGGAGGGACGGAGGGAGAGAAAGAGAGAGAGAGAGAGTGTGTGTGTGTGTGTGTGTGTGTGTGTATGTTCACTCTGCTAGTCAAGAGTTGAGATATTACTAGAGGAGATAAGACGTGCATGTCTGTACAACATGGTTGAAGGTGATTCTCTGTCTCTGATGGCTTTAAAGGGCTCTGGGAGTTGAGTGGGGACAGTTTCATGCAGAGGGTGATATCTGAGCTGGGCTTTGAAGGATGGGCCATGGAGGTGGACATGGAGGGGCATTGACTTTAACAAGTATTGGAGAGAGGGCCCCCCGGGCAGAGGGACTGACGTGAGGAAAGGCACAAATTTAGGAGCAGATGGGGCCTGTGCAAGCCACAGCAATAATTGGGTTGGACTGGAGCATCGGTTTGGATTTGTCTTCTGGGTGGCGGGGAACCAATGAAAAAATGTTGAGTCAAGGGAGTGTCAAGATCAGAACTGAGCTTGAGGGTCAATGATCTGGCAACAGTTTAAAAAGGTGGACGAAGGAGACCAGAAGCTCTCCTTACTGGAAGGCTGCTAGGAGAATATATAAAACACCTGTTTGCCTCCCAAAATTATTGGTTTTTTCTTCCAGTGTTACTGAGGTATCATTAACAGACAGCACTGTATAAGTTTAAGGTGCACAGGGTAATGATTGGACTTATTACATGCATCCTGAAATGATCACCACAGTAAGTTTAGTGAACACCCATTGTCTCATACAGATACAAAATAAAAGGAAAAACAATTTTTCTTTGTGATGAGAACTCTTAGGATTTGCTCTCTTCACCACTTTCATATAGAACGTACAGCGGTGTTCATTCTATGTGTCATGTTGCACGTTACGTCCCTAACACTTATTTACCTTATAACCGGAAGTTTGTACATTTGACAGCCTTCATCCAGTTCCCCCGCCCCCCATCTTCCACCTCTGGTAACCACAAATCGGATCTCTTTTTCTCTGAGTTTGTTTGTTTGTGAAGTACAATCGACCTACAACACTGTGCTAGTCCCTGGTGCGCAACATGGTGATTTCGACATTTTTATCCATTACAAAATCATCACCCCCCAATATCATTTTGAAGAGTAAATGAGATAAAGGATGTGGAGTTAACATTTGGAGATGAATCACGATGGTCCAGGTCCCGAACATCCTAGCCGCATGGCTGCAGCTGAGCCTCCTGACATGTGCTTTTAGGCCAGGCTAGGCTGTCAGGCCCTGGGTGAAGGTGTAGGGCTGCACAGCCCAGCTCGGGCAGGTCCCGGCACCCTCCCGCTTGGACCTCCTGCAGGTCCCTCCCTTTACTCCTGCCCCTGCCTGGTTCTTGACTTCCTTTGTTTCCCGTTTCTGGCCTGGGAATATCCAATACCCGGGGCTTGATCTGCTCCTTTTCTCCGATTTGACCTTGACCCTTGCTAGGAAGCTCTGCCCATGCTGGTTAGTTGGAGTAACCGAGTGTTCAAACCACCCTGCTCCACCAGGCTCCTGGGACCTCCTCCAGCTCGGCCTTGTTGGAGTGACTGGTCCAGAGAGGAGCATTTTAAGAGACTGAAAGTTAGATACACATTCAAATTCTGGTGCTACCACTGACTTCCTCGGGTGAGGGATCGCTGAATTACTGTGAGCTTCGGTTTCCTCCAGGGTAAAATGAAGATAAGACCCATCTATCTGTCTATTCCCTTCCCTCAATTTGGTTGTGAGGTTTAAATGAGGTAATGTAATGATTTAAAGGTGGCGTGGTGTCCTGTGAATATCGGTTGTCTTTTCTTCTCATCTTCCATTCCAGATGAAGAATATTTACTTAGGAGCTCAACGTGTGCTCAACCTCTGTCTGTAGACTCTGTTAAATTTCCTTTCTTCTTCGTTTGCAAAAGCTTTGGTGTGAAAAAATTGAGTTATTTATGCTCCAGCAGTTTCCATCACTGCCCTGGGGGAGGCCCCTGACGTCCCAGGACAACTCGAAGCACTTTTCCTATGGAAAGAAGGTTACTGGATGCTGGCTACATGCACGAGGACTACAGGCTGGACGGGTTTCCATGAAATCCTAACAGCATTGTCCCTTTTCAGGAGAACGTGTTTGGACAGCATCTTGCCAGAAACCATCCATCTGTAACCTGGGGCCTGTCTGTCCTTCTTACAGTATCTGCTGTTTTATGCCCAGTAAGCCTTGGTGTCTGGACCTCATTAGAAGCATTTGACAGAGGAATACTGATGCGAGAGCAGAGTGAGGCTAGCCCCGGGGTCCTGTGCTATCCTGATTGCTCTATTTTTTATAAAACGTAGGAACTCAAGTTTAATGGGATAAGAGTTGGAAGGGACCTTAAATGTCTTTCCCACCCCCAACTCATATTTAAACCATTCCTGGTTGGCAAGAAGTTACCCTATTAGAGGATGCTTTCAGAAAGTGTGTGACTTTTCACAGTCGTCTCCAAGGGCTCTATCTGAGAAGTCCCTTCTTGACGTCTGTGGGCATAAAGGCACCTAATGAAGAAGAGGGGGTGCTCAGAACCTGGCCTGTTGCACCCCCTTCACCACAAGAATCTACTCTCCAGACAACATACCCATCACTACCCTCTCCTGTCACAAGTATAAAGGCCGACCCCTCACCAGAGGAGGGCCCTTTGAGGCTTTTTATGTCCCTCATAAAGGGACCAGGGAAGTCCAGCTCAGTGTTTTCCTACTGTCCTGTCCTCTCTGCAGGGTGGGAGGGAGAATGGTGGGCACCCCCTCCCCCATCTTTGAAGCTGTAACAGAATCTGCTAGCCACTTGGTACAGAAGGATGTGCCGTGTGCAACTGCCGGGAACCAGGTACACTACTCAGAATCTAGACATTAACGTCATCCGCATTTGGAGATCCCTGGCTTTGTAAGTAAGTGACCTGAGGTCACCTGGCTGCGAGGGTCAGAGTTAGGTTTAGATGCAGCTAATGTCAGAGCCCAGGCACTTGGCACTCTCCCACTGTACAGGCTGTGGAAGAGAGTGTGTCAGCTGTCCCCCAGCAGCTGGTCCCTGTGCCTGGAAGTGACACATATTCCTGTACCTGCTTGATGGGGCAGGGGAGTGGGGCTGGGCTCAGGGCTGTCAGGACAGGCTCAGCGCCAGGCCCTCTGCCTACTGGCAAGGAGGGGAGACATGGCTTCAGCCCTGCACCCTGAAAGTCCTACTGGCCTGTTTTCCACGGTGGCCCATGTGAGTCGGGAGGCACTCAGGGGCATGAAGAATCTTCCAGGTAGTAACAGTAGCCTTTGCGGAGCGATGTAGTTCTCAGTTTGCAGAGGAGAAAACCGAGGTCCAGAGCTCCTTCCCGGAAGCGCAAGTTAACGGCAGAGCCTCGAGTGGGACGCAGCTGTCCTGGTTTCCCATCCTGCGCCCATCTCCCTGCCTGCAGGCTCGCAGTTTGGAGCATCTGCCTCCTGAATGGAAACCACTTGGACTGCAGTTTGGGCCTGTGCCTTCTTTTTTCTTAGAGGAGTTGGAAAACGGTCGATTTGCCGTCCAGTGGTGTATTACCAAATGTTCCATCAGCATTCTCGTCCTCAGGCTGGATGTCCTTTGTTTCTTTGCTCTAAAAAGGACTCCTTTTCTGGTTCAGTTTTCTGCATTGACTCTCCTCCTCGCTTCCTACTCCCTGCCCTATAACCCTCTCCTTTCTCTCAATCCTCACCCCAAATTAAACCAACTCAGCGTGTTTCCTTTGCACTTTTCCTTTATGATGGTTTCACTTCTTTCAAGGGTTTTTCCCCACCTGAGCCCAAGCTGCTGTCACGACCAGTGTTGGCCAGAAAGCTCGCAAATATTCAGCTTTACTGCAGACTTGGGGGTTTGGTTTTGGTGCTGGCCTCGCTCCTGTAGTGGTGTTTGGTGACTTAGCAAACACCTGAAAGTCTGAGGCAGGGAGGGAGAGATTATGGGTGGGGCAGGAGGGGTCCAGACACCTGCACTTTCATTTACTTGGAACAATCTGTTCTTGCTTCTCAGGTACCCAAATAAGCTGCTTCTCCCCCAGTTCTTTCTCGTGGCGTCAGGCCTCCTTCGTGGACTCTTATTGCTGGGCAGCCGTCCAGCAGAAGGACTCCTTGCAGGGTGACTCTGGAAACCTTCCATTGTGTCTGCATAAGGTAACTGGGGACATTGCAAATCTCACCTGTTTGCTTTATAGACGCGGGAACTGAGGCCCAGAGAGGCTGCACCAGTCCAAAGCCACATGGATGCATGTGGCCAACCAGGGCTGTAACTCAGATCGTAAAACTGTAGCACATTAAAATCAGAAGGAACCTCAGAGATTACTTGGTCCAGCACCTTCCTTGAGGAGATGGAAAACTGAGGCGCTCCTTGATTTTAGCTCCATAGTGGCCGGCACCTCATGTGTCTCGGTGGCCTTTCTACCCTTGATGCCCAGCGGTGTCAACCATATGAGGCTCTCAGTACATTTTTTATGCCTCAGTGAGCTTTGTTAGAGAACAGCAGAGTTGGGACTCAGAGCTTCGGCCAGCTCCTATTCCACCACACACAGGGTCTCTTGGAAAAAGTAAGGACCAACGTAGAGGTCAGCAGCTTCCAGCGCATGTGTTACTGCAGCATCGAGAAGCCCAGGGATGATTCCATCTGGGGGTATTGATCGCAGCACAGCTTTTGGAATACATGCCTTTGCTTTCTGATGGGTCCACATGCTGCAAGGAAGGGGAGATGCTACCTGGGAGACACCAGTGTCCTGCAGAGAAGAGGAGCAGGTCAGCAGCTCCGTGGTCGGGGGATTGTGGAGGCAGGGCTCACAAAGGCTGGGCCGTGTGGAACTTGGGCCAGATTTGGCAGGTTTGTGCAGCAGGACGTTCTCTGCGTGATGAGGCAGCTCCGCTGGGTCTTCTCCATACTTGTGAAAGTAGGACTTTGTTTCAGCCTGTCATTACTTTCAGCCACTGGTTCTTTTGTTCATCATGCAAATGAATAGAATGTTTGTGCATCTTCAGCGTCCACCAAGGAAAGCATGGAATGTTAGCTTTTTTATTTATGTATTTATGTATTTATTTATTTTTGGCTGCGTTGGGTCTTCGTTGCTGCGTGCAGGCTTTCTCTAGTTGTGGCGAGCGGGGGCTATTCTTTGTTGTGGCGCGTGGGCTTCTCATTGCAGTGGCTTCTCTTGTTCCAGAGCGGGCTCTAGGCATGCGGGCTTCAGTAGATGTGGCACATGGGCTCAGTAGTTGTGGCGCGTGGGCTTAGTTGCTCTGCGGCGTGTGGGATCTTCCCAGACCAGGGCTCAAACCCGTGTCCCCTGCATGGGCAGGCGGATTCTTAACCACTGTGCCACCCAGGAAGTCCCGGTGTGTTAGCTTCTAAAAAGCCAAAGACTGATGTTTGTTTGACTCTCTCTTGCCTCGACCTGTTGCTGAACAGTCAGCATACTTCTTTTTTAAAAAGAACAGTTTAAGTCCTTTGCTTAAACTGACTCAGGCTTGTTTCCCTCAGGTTTATGTATTGCGTGCCATTTGGCACAATGATGCCCTACACTGACTCCTTTCTTCTTTGGGGTTGGGCTTTTCTCTTTGACTTTCGGCCTTAGCGTCAGTTGGGTCCTCATCAACTTTGCATGACGTAGTAGCCCAGGCAGCGAGTAATAAGGATCTTCCGTATGAATGGGCACAGTTCTAGAAACTGAACATCTTTGTTTGCAAATCTAAATGCATGCTGTTGTAGTTTAAATCTGTTGGTTTTAATGGTCTTCTGAGAATGGAAAGTTGTAATCAGTGGCCGGGCTGGAGATTGACGGATCCACGGAAGAAGAACGTATATTCTGGGATTGTCCAATGTAAGAGTTGACAGGGACGTTAGAGACTGCAAAACCTTTAGAGCAGGAAGAAATTCAAAGATTGTGATCCACAAATGCATTTTACACGTGAGGATAAGGACACCTTGAGAGGTCACGCCCAGGAGTCACAGGACTAGTTGCTGGCTGTAAGATGAGAATCAGGTCTCTGGGCTCCCACTGCCCCTGCAGGATAGAGGGGAAGTCTTGTAGAGCAGCGTGGGTAGCCAAGCTTAAGTTTTCGATGTTAGTGAAAGACGAAGGAGCTCTCTTTCTGGTGATGGTAGTCTAGCTTGTTTTGGTGGAAGTTTGGCCGAGGATCTGAGCAGAGTTCTTGCCGGATTGCTGGAGACAAAGATTGAATAGCCCAAGTCAGAAGGACCCTGGTCAACACCGTAGGCTTGAAAGGCCATCGCTGAGGAGTGAGGGGTGATCCAGAGTTCAGCCAGCCCTCATAGGGTCTAGAGTCTTGGTTCAGAACATTTCAGTATCGATTGAATGAAGAAGATTTGGGACTGTCAGTGTCTCTAGTCCACCTGCCAGCCAGAAGCAGAAACAAGCCAGTCCTCCCTGGAGGAAATAACTTCATCCAGAGCCTCAGGTTCTCGCTCCGGTTTTTCACCTGTGATGTTCAGCACTCAATCAAAAATAACCAGAGCACGAGAGAAAACCCAGAACTAGAAACGGACCCACAGGGGATCCAGATAAGGTAGGAGGATCTTACCTGGATAAGTGTGACTTTCTTAGCCAGGCCAGATTCTGTAATCACAGCTGCCTTATTTTCACATTGATGCCTTTTCAAGTGGTGTGTGTATGTGAGAAAGTATACACATCGTTAAGATTCACCGTGTTAGCCATTTTTACGTGTGCAGTTCAGTGGCATTAAGTACGTTCACATTGTTGTGCCGCCATCATCACCATCCATCTGAACCTTTTCGTCTTCCCAAACTGACATTCTGTACTCATTAAACACTAACTCCCTGTCTCCCCTTCCCCGACCCTGGCAACCACCACTCTGCTCTCTGTCTTTTTGAGTCTGCCTACTCTAGGTACCTCATCTAAGTGGAATCAAATAATATTTGTTCGGTTGTGTCTGGCTTATTTCACTTAGCATGATGTTTCCAAGTTTCCCCCGTGTTGTAGCATGCGTCGGAATCCTCTTCCTTTTGAAGGCTGAATAATATTCCATTGTATGTATACGCCACATTTTGTTTAGCCATTCATCCATCAGTGGCTACTTGAGTTGCTTCCACCTCCTGGCTTTTGTGAATAATGCTGCTGTGATCATGGGTGGATAGATATCTGTTCGAGTCCCTCCTTTCGGTTCTTTTGAGTACATGCCCAAATGTTGGGTTGTTGGATTCTTTTTCAAGTTTAGAAAGCTTTTCCTGTTGGTTTTCTTTTGGCCTCTCCACACTCAATGGACTCATGAATCTTCAGCTGGCTGGGACCATCTTCTCCAGGCTCCTCATTTCACAGAGCGGATGCGGAGGACAATGGCAGGCGATTGTCCAAAGTCCTTGTCCAGAGTCCCATGGCCAGACGGGTTGAGCACATGGCCTCTGTCAGATTTCAGGTGTTTTTCACATGTGAAAAGGTACAGGTTTGATTTGTGCGGCTTCAGAAATCTAGACTCTCACCTGTTAGTGAAAGTTACCAGTTGGTGAACTTTAGCTCGGCACCTAGAGGGTCTTCCCAGCAGAAGAGCCGTCCAGCGGGGGAGCCCACTGTTGACCCAGGAGGTCCTTAATTCAGGGTGGATGTGGAGATATGTGTCGTCTTCCCATATCTTTACTCCTCACTCTGTCTGTGCTTCCGTCATGTAAAAACCCGCCTCCTTAGATTAGTTCTTTGTTCTCGACACCGAGCTACATCATCCCCACCCCCTCATTCATTCAGGACTTTGGTGAGAGTTCATTACCCTAGGGTGCGTCCTCCCAGATACACAGCTGATGCACCATTCTCTGTCTCCGAGGACTTTCACCCCCTTGCCACTTGTCACCGTTCCGGTGGCTGCCTCGCTCTGTGTGCCTCATTACCTGGAGCTACGTTAGGACATCCCACTCCCTACTGCCACCTCCTGCCCTCCAAGGCCCTCCGCCACCCCCTTCAGAGCAGACAGAAGCTCGGACACGAGAACACCCTCAGCTCCCTGCCGTCACACGTCCCTGCTGTCCCCATGCAGCACCAGCCTTCTCTGTCCTTTTGGTGAATGGATGAGGCCCCTTCTCCCGAACGAAGCTGCTCTCCTGTGTGACCCACTGTGCTCTGGATCCCCCTCCCCATCTTTCCCCTCTGCATCCTCAACCCGTCCCTTCTCGCAGGCTCTCTTCCCACTGACATTTTAGCATGTCCGTCTCCACCAAACTGGTCTTGCCCAGGGTCACCTACGACCTCCCTGTTGCTAAGTTAATTCTCACTCGCAGGGGCTTATGCTACTTGGCTTCTCTCTGACATCCAGTCTGGTGGACCACGCCCTCCTGCAGATGCTCTCTTGACTCTCCGGTTAGAGTCTCCCTTTGTCCCTCTCTGAGAAGTTGGAGTTCTGTCCTAGGCCACCTCCTCTGCACCCCCTCCCTGGACCATTTTATGTCCCTGGTTTCAGTTTCTTTCCATGGGCTGTTCACAGCCAGGTCTTTGTCTCCAACCCAGCCTTCTCTCTCTCTCTCTTTTTTTTTTTTTTGCGGTACGCGGGCCTCTCAATGTTGTGGCCTCTCCCGTTGCGGAGCACAGGCTCCGGACGCGCAGGCTCAGCGGCCACGGCTCACGGGCCCAGCCGCTCCGCGGCATGTGGGATCTCCCGGACTGGGGCACGAACCCGTGTCCCCTGCATCGGCAGGCGGACTCTCAACCACTGCGCCACCAGGGAAGCCCCCAGCCTTCTCTCTTGAGCTCCAGATCCACACACCCAGCTGAACCCTGAACTTGAACACTTGAAGGTCTGGCACGTGACTCCGGCACAGCTTGTCCAGAGCTGAACTTCTGTTTCCTGCCTGTCCCCACTGTGACCTCTAGCTCAATTAATGACACCACCAGCCACCCTGTTACATCAGCCCGAAGTCTGAGGGCCATTCTGACTCTCTCTCCATCCCCACATCCTGTCAGTCACTGAGCCCCATCGGGTCTGTCTTCATAAGGAGCTCTTAAACTCTTCATCCTTCTTTCCAGCCCCTAGGGCAGCGGCCGTCCTCTTGCCCATCTTGCCGCCGCCATTCCTACTCTCCTTCTACCCCTTTCCATATAATCACAGGTGTTCTTTTTTGCCTGACTGTCATTTCCCTAAACAAAACCCTCCAGTGTCCCTACGAAATGTCTTTATTTCTTTAAAAAAACAAAACAAGGGCTTCCCTGGTGGTGCAGTGGTTGAGGGTCCGCCTGCCGATGCAGGGGACACGGGTTCGTGCCCCGGTCCGGGAGGATCCCACGTGCCGCGGAGCGGCTGGGCCCGTGAGCCATGGCCGCTGAGCCTGCGCGTCCGGAGCCTGTGCTCCGCAGCGGGAGGGGCCGCAGCAGTGAGAGGCCTGCGTACCAAAAACAAAACAAAACAAAACAAAACAAAACTATTCTGGCTAACAAGGTTCAGTCTCCCTCTGGCCCTTGTGAACCGCCGCAGCCTCACTTCCAAATCCGGTGAACTCCTAATGCACTTTCCCAGTCTCAGCTTAAATATCATTTCCACCTAGAAGCTTCCTCTAAACCTCTAGACTGAGGGTTGTTGCCAGTTCAGACTGCTTCGAGGGCCAGGTGGGCCAATGTGAAGCGTCCAGGAATAACACTGTGGGCCTGCTGTGTAGACAGTAGACTGCATGCCCTGCCTCAGACATTCAGATCCTAGAAATGGGCCACTGGCCAAGCAGAATATCAACTGCACTCCACGCTGGTCTGTGTTGCGTGGGTGTGTATTCCCAGAGCAGCCTGCACTTTTCCTGGAATCACCCTGGGATATGGTCCTTACTTGCCTTAATTCTCCTTAATTGATTCTTTATTTCCAAGACTCTAAGTTCCACGCAGGCGGAGACCACGACGTGTCTTGTTCATCACTCTACCCTGAGAACAATGCAGTCCACAGTGGGCGATCAGGACACACATATGGAAGGGAGGAGAGGAATGAGGCGGCTTGCAGGTCATGATCAGAGCCAGACTTAGGTCTCTAGGAGCATTCTGACTGGTGCTCACAACGAGGGGGTTAGAGGCGCAGGGTTTATGTGAACACTTCTCAACGCACCTCCGATGCCAGAGTTAAAACCAGGAGACCCAAATTCCGCCCCCACCAAAGAAGTTTCTCAGTGTAATATTGAAGTAGGTATTGGTGTAGTTTATGGCAGTGGTATAATTCATGCTGTCATCCCTCCCCACCTACTTCTTTCATTTCTCCTGCCCTGTTTCTCCTCCCTTTCTCTCCCTCTCCCTTTATTTCTAGTAGCCTCTAGTATCTCTGAGGAGTCGTCTCCGGTGGAAATATGGGTGTATTCAGGGGGCCAGCAGGTGGCACTCTAGGACTGTTTGACAACCGGCCTTTTTGGGGTGTTCTGGTCTCTTTGTTCAAGTTCATAAAGTAAGCAACTGTTAGGCAAGATTTCTTCCTGAAACAGAAAAGCCAGTTTTTGACTGAAAAACAAAAACAAAAAACAACAAGAAAATAAAATGAACAGAGTTGTCAAATCTTGCTGTATTTCCTTTAAGTGGATTCACAGAAACTTAGTTGCAGGGGTTCTCTGAGGCTTCCAGACCAGAGTTTTTCAAACCTTAGCATTATCTGTGTGAAAACACAGTGTCCTAGGCCCCATCCAGAACACAAGTTGGAACCTGTGGGGTTAAGGCCAGGAATGTGGTTTTTTATCTACTTTTTAGGAGAGTCTGCTTCTGCTGGGCCAGCTTGGGTTCCAGTGTAGACACCACTCATCTAAACCAGGGTTTCCCAAACTCTGTGCGCACGCAGATCACCTGGAGATCTTATTGAAATATAGACTCAGATTCAGCAGGTCTGATGGGGGCCTGCATTCTGCATTTCTAACAAGCTCCCAGGTGATACTGAGGGTGCCTGTCTGTGGACCACTCTTTGCAAAGCAAAGGTCCAGGGCAGGGGCTGGCAAACTGACATACACGCTCCGGCCAAATCCAGCCCATCACCCGTTTCTGCAGATCGTTTTATTGGAATACAGCCATGCCCATTCATTTACACATTATTACCTGTGTCTGCTTTTATACTATGACTGAGTTGCCTAGTTGTGACAGAGGCCCTATGGCTCACAGGCATTTCCCGTCTGGCCCTTTGCGGGAAAAGGTTTGCCCATCCCTGATCTAGAGCTCTGAAGCCCTCCCAGATGATCCAGTGAAAGAGAACTCCCTGCCTCATACGACAGTCCTTATCATGTTCAGACAGATCTTTAGGAAGGTTTTTCCTTGCTTCCTTGTAACTTGGTTCTAATTCTCTTGACAGGAGTCTTTTCTTCTTTCACACACAAATGCTCTGCTTGCCATCTTCTCTTTGACAGGTCTCTCCTCCTGTTAGGTGCCTTCCAGCATGTCACCCAGCACGAAGCCTGCTGCCTTGGGTGTCTTCCCTTGAGTGCAGAATAGAAGGACATACCCCCTTAATTCTCTCTCCTCTGTAAACTGTCCATGGAATGCATCAGCCTTTCTGGGGAGCTCTTCACTCATTGGACTTCCCACAATTGAGGTTATCTTTAAATGCACCACTATCCAAACAACATGCATTCAAGAACCCACATCTTTCACGAATCCTTATATGTCGCTTCCCCTATGGAATTTGTTCTTGGTTTACCTGCTTCCCGCTAACTGACCCTTAAACGTTAGGGTCTCATGTCCTCCCTGGTTCTCTTGTCTTCTTCTCCGTGTTCTCCTTGGATGATCCCAGCCATGTTCTGGGCTTTGACCATCTATAACCTACAAAATCCAGAGTTGCGAGGATGGCCAGGTTGTCTTCTTTTTTTTAGTTATGTAGACACACCTCCACCAGGGCAGTGCCTTAACTACACCTCCACCACCCCTGCCTTAACTACAGGTATCTCGCGTTCAGACTCTCATCTTCTCAGGTCTGCCTCACTCCCCTTTGCTGTGAATCTTTTCCTCCTTGTTTCTTTATTTCAACTACTGGTACCACCACCCATGCCCTCATGTAAGCCAGAAACCCAGGATTAGCCTTAGTTCTTCCCCTTTTCCATCCATCACTTCCAACTGGGCACTGGAAGGTATGTTCCCCCTCTGTGTAGTCTCAAGTCTGTCTTCCTCTCCCCACTGCTGCTGCCTTAGTTAATGCTCATCACTTACCCCCTCTTTGCTGCAGGAAGCTCCTGCCTCGTCTCTCCTCTCCAGTGTCTTCCTTTCTCCACGGCTGTAATAATCTTTCTAAAATAAATTCCCATCATGCCCTCCACCGGCGGCTTCCCGTACTGTGGGAGCTTCATAATAAGGTCCCTGCTTCCCCTTTGTATGAGTTTCCTAGGACTGCCGTGACAAATGACCACAAACTCAGTAGCTTGAAAGAACAGAAATGTCTTCTCTCCTAGATTTGGAAATCAGGGTGTCAGCAGAGTCGGTTCCTTCTATGGGGCTCAGAGGGGAGGGTCCATTGCATGCCTCTCTGCTAGTTTCTGGTGGTGGCCGGCAGTCCTTGGCGTTCCTTGCCTTGTAGAAGCATCGCTCCAGTCTCTGCCTCTGTCTTCATGTGGCGTCTCCCCTGTGTGTCTCTGTGTGCTTAGAGGGATACCAGTCACTGGATTAGGGTCCACCTTAAGTTAGTATGACCTCATCTTCGCTAGTTACATCTGCAAAAACTCTATGTCCAAACAGGGTCGTATTCTGAGGTTCAGGGTGGACATGAGTGTTTCAACCTACTACACACCCTTCCAGCCTCAGCTCTTACTACTTCCTCAGCTGTGGGCTTGCTCATTTACTTTGGTGCCCGGGATGGGTGAGAATTCACCAGATAAACAAGGAGAAAGAATTCTAGACAGAGGAAGGAGGATATCTGAAGGGCCACAGAGAGCTGAGTGTTAACATAATAGTGCTTTTTTGGGGGGGCTTCATTGGGTCTTTGTTGCTGTGCACGGGCTTTCTCTAGTTGCAGTGAGCAGGGGCTACTCTTCGTTGTGGTGTGCGGGCTTCTCATTGCAGTGGCTTCTCTTGTTGTGGAGTGTGGGCTCTAGGTCTGCGGGCTTCAGTAATTGTGGCACATGGGCTCAGTAGTTGTGGCTCGCAGGTTCTAGAGCACAGGCTCAGTAGTTGTGGTGCATGGGCTTAGTTGCTTGGCGGCATGTGGGATCTTCCCAGACCAGGGCTCGAACCTGTGTCGCGTGCATTGGCAGGCGGATTCTTAACCACTGTGCCACCAGAGAAGTCCCCATAATAGTGCTTTATGGGTTGTTTGTTGTTGTTGTTTTGCCTCACTGTACTTTAAGACATAGCTCAGACGTTACCTCTTTTACAAAGCCTTCCTCACCTCCCTCCCCAAGGACATCTCTATTCCCTCAGTACTACATATTTTGTGATCATCACTTTTACATTTTGATTATTTAATTATTAGCTGGTATTCCCACCTGACCTGTGTGGTCCTGGGGCAAACTGTGCACTTCCTCTTTGGGGCCATGCTCCCAGCCCACTGCCTAGTACCTGGCAAGTGCCCAGGATATGTTTTTGAATGAATTTACCCATCTACATTTAATCCCATAAGACGTGATCGCATCCATTTCACAGGAGGAGTCACTCAGTCCTAATTGGATGTTCCTTTGCCTTAGATGAGCTAGAGGGGATTTGAACATGGAGGGAGGCTGGGGCGGATCCCCTCCAAGGTCCCTGCCATCTGGAGGGTCTGTTGTTCTAACTACAACCCTTTCCAGAAACAAAACAAGATTTTAAGGCAGATAAAAAAAGAGACTTTTCAGTCTCTTTTCAGAGACTGAAAAGTGTACCAAGTTCTTGGTTTCACCTTGCTGTGAGAAGCTTCAGCAACTGTGGAACAGCTCAGCACTAACTAACATGGGCATCGTACAGAATCATGCAATCAGAGCTTTGAAAGATGCCGAGCATCTCAGAACTCATTGGGCGTAGACAGAGCTCAGAAACAAAGCCGTTCCCATCCAGCAGATGTACTCATAAGGCTCGGTAGTTTTTCCATGTTCCTTATTTGGACAAAAGGATTTTAAAGACTATAATTTAATGCTTTTTTTTGGATTCTGATTTCATTTGAATTCATTTTAAAGCCATCTTGCTGCAGATTCACTGCAAATCACCTTTTTATTTTTGATGAAAAAGAAAAAAGAGGTTTAACTCTGGAGAAAAACTAAGAAACGGGGCATTCAACTACATTCCCCTAGAGGTGATCAAGGTACGAGGATATTTTAGAAGAAAGCAAACACCTTTAAACATTCATGTAATACCTTTAAACATTCATTTGTCAGATTTCAGTGAGCTGTGTTGAACTGTTCATTGGTGCTAATTATTACACCGTGTTGGCATGTTAGAAAAATTGCTGCAGGCTGTAAACAGTCACTTCCTACTTCACAAGAACAGTTCGAGATAAAATACTATTATGCAAATAGCTTTGAACCAAAAGTGACTTATACACATATTCCACAGCCCCAAGTTAGAAATAGTGTTCCCTCTGTGGTTCCCAAAGGAAATGTCTGGTTCTTTCCGTTATGGAAGCAGCACAAACTCTACGTCACGCAGTTAAATTTTTATACTAATGAGCACCCTTCAGAGTGACTAGGATTGAAGGAACACTGCGTTTCAGTGTAGCCAACTATGAGTTATGTAGCCAAAATGCAGCTAATCACAGCCTGTTGTGTGTGTCATTGTGTAGCAGCTCTTTGCAAATTGGATTAATAGTTGTTTGGGTTTTTTTGTTTGTTTGTTTTTGCGGTATGCGGGCCTCTCACTGTTGTGGCCTCTCCCGTTGCGGAGCACAGGCTCTGGACGCGCAGGCTCAGCGGCCATGGCTCACGGGCCCAACCACTCCGCGGCATGTGGGATCTTCCCGGACCGGGGCACGAACCCGTGTCCCCTGCATCGGCAGGCAGACTCTCAACCACTGCGCCATCCAGGGAAGCCCCGATTAATAGTTTTGAGGACCCCATCCCATGCCAGAACCCCAAAGGGAAGCAGCTGCGTTGGTGAGGGCTTTGCGGAGTTCCTGAGCCATTTGTGCTATTTCTCTTGCCCTTGGGGCAGGGATTCCTAAAGTGGGCTCCATGATAGCATCAGGAAGTCCACGAACTAGGATAAGAAAACACAGGGCAGCTTTATTTTTTATGTACCTCAAGCTAAAACTTAACATTAAAAAATATGTATGTAAGTAGGCAAGAATCTATAGTGGTATTAGTGCCATGTGTGACTGTCACCAACAGAAATCGCAGCTATCTTAGAGTATTTTTTACTCTTCCTCACTTCAGAGTTACTGTGTTGTTGGACCATCTGTTAGATCCCATTAAATGTGTTGACAATGACGCACATACAGATTTGTCTTTTAATGTTGTGACAGCTGTATATCAACATCATCCATTTCCTTTGCGAATTTATGTGTTCTTTTATGCATTTAAAAACGTTATTCTTCATGAAAAACAAGGAAAGACTGAGGAGCTGTCACAGAACCAAGGTGTCTAGGGAGACGTGACAACAAAATGCAATGCATACCCTGGATGGGATCTTGAAACAGAAAGAAGACAATAATGAGAACACTGGAGAAATCCAAATAAAAGCCTGAAATGTAGCTAGTGGTAATGTGCCAACGATGGTTCCTTCGTCTTGACAAGTGTGCCATGGAGATGTCCGATGTCAACAGAGGGGAAAACTGGATGAGGGTTATTCGAGAACGCGCTGGACCATCTTTGCAACTTTTCTGTACATCTGATCTATAGTGAGAGTCACACTCTTACTTGGTCTGCTGCTGGCTCCCAGAGAGGTCGGGGTGGGAGTTTTGTGTCCACTCAAGGCCATCGTAGCCTCTTCCTGTTACAGCTCTGAGCAGCTGTGGAGAGAGACCAGTCCAAAGGTAGGGAGGAGTTTTCCAGAGAAGTAAAATAATTTGCAGTGTATTATGGTGAAAGAGGCATGGTTCTGGGATCAGAAAGGTCAAGCTTCATATTCTGTCTCTATCCCCAGCTTTGTGCTCTGTGGCCAGAAACTGCTCTGGGCGTCTTCTTTGCAGAGTGAGGCCATCGGCAACGGCTTTGCCAGGGTCACTGTGAGGATTGAAGATAACGTGCTCACTCAGTAGCCTTTCCGTTGGTTTTAGCTGCCGTGTTTTAGTGCCTACGATGTGCCAGGCACCATGCAAAGCATTTTTCATAAATTATCTAATTTAATCTTTATAACACCTGTATTACGCGACCATTTGATAGATACGGAAACTGAGGTCAGAGGCTCAGCAACCTCTCTGCGAAGACCGCTCAGCTGAGTTTAGTCTCAGATCTGTCTGGCTGCAGCTTCCTGGTCTTCTCTGAGGCTAAGCCTTTCCTTACCGCCCCGCGGACCTGGTTACTGGAGGCACTGCGCTCTCTCTGACTTCTGTATCCCCTCTCATTTGTTCTGAATGTACATCGAGATCGGGTTGCTCCCCTCATGACTGTCACCCATTGTGGTTGGCTTCTCCAGGCTTGAGATTATCTGGCTGTAAAATGAGGATGTTGGGTGGTCCTCACGGTCTGTCCACTATGGAAGTCTGTTCTGCATTTTGTGAATTTTACCTGCTTCTTTCAGCTGTTTCATGGGGGTGATTACAGGATCACTGAAGCCAACATTTTTCTAATTTGTTTTGAGCAACGTTATGCATTTCTGTCATTCTCCCAAATTCCAGAGAGGAAAACAACAGAGTTCTAAAAGCCTTGGTGACCTCCTAAAACCATAGCAATTAAAAAAAAAAAAAGAAGAAGAAGAACCCAGAGGCCACTGTGACATTTACATGTTCCTTAATTGCGCTTTTGTCAAGGGATTATTCTAAAGGACAGGGAAATAATTTTATTTTTTTGTTTCCTTCTATAATTAGGGAGGAGACACCATGTGTCACCATGTAGCTGCCAACGATTTCAAATTAAAGTCTATCGAAGTGGAGGGGAAAGGTAGTTACCAGTGTCACGTATTACCTGGACAGGTGAATTTAGCCATAAGAAGTACTTGTTGGAGAAAACCGCTAGCAGTGCTTAACATGGTTACTTCAGGGGGTGGTCTGTTGATCCCGTGATTCGCTCTCTTATTTTTCAGTTTTTCCCCTACATCCTGTTACTGGTGGCGATCCTGCTGTACCTTCCCTCCCTGTTCTGGCGTTTCGCAGCTGTTCCTCATCTTTGCTCAGATTTGAAATTTATCATGGAAGAACTTGACAAAGTTTACAACCGTGCAATTAGAGCTGCAAAGAGCGTGCGTGACCTTGACTTGAGAGACGGTGCCTGCCCAGCTCAAGAAGTTAATGAGAACCTGGGGCAAAGGTAACTTAGCCCCCAGCCGCTGGCCCATCAGGATTTGGGAGTATGAGTTAGCAGCCCTGCTCTTGCCCATCTGGGCTTAGGGTTCTCACTACCAGTACATGGGGAGCTGTCATCCACCTGGTGACCCCCTTTGAGAGCCAGGAAGGCCCACTGCCCCAAATCTCACCCTCACCTGTCTGCCCCAGCACCTGTCGTCACATCAAGAGTTCTTCCCTTGGGGCTTCCCTGGTGGCGCAGTGGTTGAGAGTCCGCCTGCCGATGCAGGGGACATGGGTTCGTGCCCCGGTCCGGGAAGATCCCACATGCCGCGGAGCTGCTGGACCCGTGAGCCATGGCCACTGAGCCTGCGCGTCCGGAGCCTGTGCTCTGCAGTGGGAGAGGCCACAGCAGTGAGAGGCCTGCGTACCGCAAAAAAAAAAAAAAAAAAAATTAAGCGGGGGAAAGTGTTTTATTATTGCTTTTCCTTTTTTTTTTTTTTTAAAAAAAAAAAAACCTGATTTTATTCCCTGGTACTCCAGTGAAGTTACAGGTAGAGAAGTACGGGAGGGAAGGCATTGGAGATTTTCGGTGTGATACTGTTGAATGTGTTTCTATTTGACAGTCTTGGTTAAGGGTTTAAATTATTTTTATTTGTTTCTTTTCAGTTTGTGGGAGATATCGGAAAGCCACTTCAAGTACCCAATTGTGGAGCAGTACTTAAAGACAAAGAAAAACTCCAAAAATTTAATTGTCAAGTACATCAGCTGTCGGGTGCTGTCACTCAGCATTATACTGTTAGCAGGCGTCTACCTGGGCTATTACTTTAGCCTCTCCTCCCTCTCGGATGAGTTCATCTGCAACATCAAATCTGGCATCCTGAAAAATGACAGCACTGTCCCCGATCGGTTTCAGTGCAAACTCATTGCTGTCGGCATCTTCCAGTTGCTCAGTTTCATCAACCTCGTGGTGTACGTCGTGCTGGCTCCTCTGGTGGTCTACACGCTGTTTGTTCCATTCCGACAGAAGACGGATGTTCTCAAAGTGTATGAAATCCTGCCCACTTTTGATGTTCTGCATTTGAAGTCGGAAGGGTACAACGACTTGAGCCTCTACATTCTTTTCTTGGAGGAGAATATTAGTGAACTCAAGTCGTACAAGTGTCTTAAGGTTCTGGAGAATATTAAAAGCAGTTGTCAGGGCATTGACCCCATGCTTCTCCTGACAAACCTCGGCATGATCAAGATGGACGTGGTTGATGGCAAAAATCCTGAGCCCGTGCAGATGATGGCAGAGGAGCAGGGGGACCAGATGGCAGATCTCAAAGGTAGGCTTAGCTCTCAGGGTGGAAGCTGTGGAAGCCCACGGAGCACCTCTGCAGCCGCCTTTTATGAATGACCGACAGTCTTTACCCCTGCCCACCGTTGTTAAACCGTTTTCCTGGTGTGGTTTTAGGTGAAACCCCTCAGTGCTGGGAGAGAGAGGGGAAAGCATTGGTGCTGCCCCAGATTTCCAAAGGAAAGCATCTGTGCTTTCTCTGGGCTGTGCTGTCTTCCTTCTCCTCATTCTCTGTCTTTCTCATACTCCATCTCTTGCTCAAGCATTCTTCTCTGATGTCATTCTTGCTAATTTTTGTCTTGTTTTACCGGCTTTTCTCCCTATACTGCCGATCATCTTGTCTGTCACTCTCCAACGCTTACAAAAGGGACTGACAGTTTATTGATTTAACTGTCGCCCTGACCCAACTTCTGCTGCTCTGCAACGAGGCTAAGATTAACTGGGTAAGGCAAAGACCAGGAGGTAGATTTATAGCAGAAGTTCATTAGCGCCAATGGGTCCTGCCGAGGGACTTCCGTCATAAATGCTTGTTTTCCATTTTGACAGATTTGAATGGACACAGTGGAACGAAAATAAATAACGGAGAGCAGAATGCTCGACAGAGGCTTCTGGATACTTCTTGCTGACGATTTTTTTCCCGTGAACTTCAGATCAGCGACCTGGGCAACATGGGATTCATTTTGGCTGAAGAACCTCTGGCAGGTACCCAACTGGTTCGCAGTAGATGGTTCTCAGCAGAGATACTGGGTATGTCTTACTGAGTCCCTGGTGAAAACGATGGTTAACAAAACGTTGTGGAGGATGGTTCGTGAGCTTCCTACGAGACAACGTGGAGACAAGTAAGCCACAGCAAACGTAGATGTGTACGTCATCATCAGACGGAAAGTGGAAAGACTAATCCTAGTAAGAGTAAGAGACCTTTTAGTGCCTCAGAGAAAAACACCTTTATGTACAGATAGTGCAACGAGCCTCAGAGCTACTGGAAAGCAAGGACTTTGGGATCCAATCACTTTGGAAGAGGTTGTCTGCAGGGAAGTCCTCTATGGTCAAAAGCATTTGAGACAGGATGTTACTTAAACAAATTCGCAGAACACAGAAGGCTTAAAGTGAGGGACGTTTCGCCTATTACGATCAGAACATATAAATGACATCTGCCACATGGGTGTGCTTGGAGCCAGAACAACTTCGCAGTTTATTTATATTTAAGAACATCTTTTAAAAATTCATTTAAATTTAGAATCGTGTGATGTCAAAATGGAAGCCATTTGGGAAGAACATTCTAGCATTGATGGGGAATTATAGAATAAAGGTTACAAATGGGTATATAGTGTATCACCCAAGCATTGTTTCATAAACATTTAAGGCTGACCCAGAATATCAAAACCCTTTTTCCAATTCTGATCATGTAAATAGATCCTAACTATGTTTACATTTTATACAAAATTCTTAAAAATGACATCTGTGGGGCTTCCCTGGTGGTGCAGTGGTTGAGAGTCCGCCTGCCGATGCAGAGGACACGGGTTTGTGCCCTGGTCCGGGAAGATCCCACATGCCGCGGAGTGGCTGCGCCCGTGAGCCATGGCCGCTGAGCCTGCGCGTCCAGAGCCTGTTGCTCCGCAACGGGAGAGGCCACAACAGTGAGAGGCCTGCGTACCGCCAAAAAAAAAAAAGACATCTGTGGACCTCCCTCTTTTTATTCTTAGAAAGTTAATACATTGCTAGTGAATAATCCTCAGGAGCTTCAAAGTTTATGGATGGCTCTTAGGGACAGTTGTTTACCTGATCTAATTACATAAGCTGCTCTCCACCTTTCAGAATATTCACAAAAGCAGATTTTATTTATGCTTCTGTGATGGTTTCTGAGATGGAAAGCTAATGATAAGTATCCAGGATGCAATCAGTGTTTTAAATTATTCTTACTGCATAATATTTATTACCATTGAATAATAGTGTGACTTAGAAATGTCAGTAACCTAAATCATCAATTTTGCTGCATTTTTATATCACTATATCTGAGATATTATATCGCAGTTCTCTACACTGGTTTCTTTTTATAATTTGAAAATTTTCTGAAATATATTTTTCTGTGCTATCCTTTTTTTTTTTCAAAAAGCCTCAACTTCTTTATAGATAGCCCCTAATTTATAGTTTGAAGTGGTAAAAGTAGGTACATTATTTTAGGGGACCAGGGACTCTCTAAGCCCTGTCACATGTAATTCTTTAATTAGAGCCCCTAACCTCTGCATCCCCCCATCCCTACTCTCTGAGTTCCAATAACATCTGTGATGTCCCGGACATCACTCTAGTGACCGGCTATAAGGATGTGAATAAGGCAGGTCCTCATCTTTGAGGAGTTTAGAGACTAATAAAAGGCAGTGAAGACAGAGGCAGGTGTCTAGAGGAAGAGTGACTACACTGAAGGCCCTTCCAGAAAACTCCCAGCAAATGCTCTGTGTTCTCAGGAGACACCATATTGTTCTTCTCTTTCCCATCATTTCTGTAGCTGATGGTTTCAAGAGTCTAGTTACAGTTCTTCCCAGAGGTTCTTGAGCCACGTATCCCCCAGGCTGAAGCTTAAACAAAACAATAACACAGACTGATTTTGAACAGAAAGTGCTCCAGTCACCTTTTGTACCTTACTTGCAGGGTCTGGGGAACCCAGGCCTTGGGGTACATGATGCTGTCCATGAAGAGTCATGGCACTAAGAGTCTGATGTGGATGTCTGGTCATACATTTTGGCTTGAGAAAAAGTGTTATTAGGAAAGTTAACTCCTCCATCCACTGCTGGCTTAGAGGGAGGACTCTGTTTGAGGTGGCAGATTTCCAAGGATGAGGAGTCATCATTGCTTTACAAAAGGGGGCAAAACAGACCCTCAGTGACCACCGCCAGTAGTAGTTGACCTTGTTTCTGGCCTGTATCTTCCTAACAAACCACCACGGGGCCTCCAAACCAGACTTGTAACACCAGCATTACAGCTGGGGCTGGGCCTGATTGTTCTGACAGCCGTGTCCAGCTCCACACTTCATTTCACCAAGGGACAGGCAGAGACCCTCTAATATGGAGGCTCTTAAACTTTTGGGAGGTTACAAACCCCCCTTGTAAGTATATTCTTTAAAGCTATGGACCCTCTCCTCAGATATACACACAACACTACATACACCTTCAAGGGTCATGGTGGTCCACGCACCCCAGGTTAAGAAGCTGTGCTGTAACGCCTGGGGACTGAGCCGCACAGCAGGGAGGCTCCCGTGACCCTTGTGGAAAGCGTCTGCTTTCGACAGTAAGTCTCAGCTGTACATTTACTTAGTGAAACCACATTTGCACACTTTTGAATGAACTGTCGTCCCCTTTGAGTAACTGACATCATTTCCTAGAGTCAGACTGAAAAAGTCAATTAAAAGAGCCGGTGGGGTGGGGGCAATAGCTTGGAGTGATCAGGGAGCTGGCATGGACTGCGATTGTCTCTCTGGCCACCAGAAGTGATCTTATTCCAAACCCAAGTCATCGTCCCTGTGCAGCCAGCCTCACTGGAATGTGGGGAGACAGGGCGTACACCTGACCTGTAAGGTGCTTTGTCCTACTTTGTAGTCATCCTGGGAGAACGCGAGAAACGTCCCATTGTATGGCGGGTCTGGTTGCATGTTTGCGTTTCATGTGTGGAAGCTTCGTCCTGTTCCGAGTACCCTCTCCTTTCCAAAAATGAGCTAAGGTGGGATGGCAGGGCGCCATGGGCATTGGCCCTGTGAGAACCGTTCAGCTCTTAGAAGCGGATTGTTGCACAGCATTTAAAATGCGTCCGTGTTGGTTTCTTTTGCTTATCTCCAGGATAAATCGAAGGTCTAGGAGGGTGCGAGTTTTTACCCATTGCTATATCACAAGCTCCTGAAAAACAGTGGCTGGCGTGTAGTAGGCATTCTGTAAATATTTGAATAAATGAACGCACCGTTGTAATAAATCCTAGTTTGTGGGCAACTGTAATTTGTTTTTAAAAGGCAAATGGTCCTCTGCAAGGGAGGGGAGGCTCATTTGGTCTCTTGATGGAGAGAGGAGTAGTTCTGCAAATGAATAGGTTTCTGCATGTAAGTAGTGACGATTTTTAGCTTTTTATTGTGGAGTAAGTTGTGATCACTTTCCAAGTTCAATACAAGTTCAGTGTTGCCTCGCAGTGATTAGGGCAATTGAAATTATAAAGGTCCTTGTCTCTGTAATTTCCCGAAATAACCTCTTGAAAAGGGATGTTGAAATGTGCAATTGTGAGTAACTGAGGTTTCATCTGATGGCACTGGGATGAAATGGCTCCTTCTGGGCAGTCATTGGCATTTTCGCCCTGTTTTTCACAAGTGAAGTGAAACGTTCGAAAAAGGTTGGCAAAGATGATATTGTGTGGTTTGTGGAATATAATAGATATGAGTCTGTGATGGATTTGTCCTGCCTGCTTTAGATGAAATGTATTGTTTCTGCATTCTCATTTTACCTGTAAAAATACTTTGTCAGTTAAAGCATGCGGTTTGATCAGTCATTGTTCTTCAAGTTCCTGAAATTTATAAAAGTTTCTTATGCCTTGAATGCCTCCCCCTGCCCCACCAGAAGAGGAAGAAAGAATTCCACAATGTCACAAGCGTTTCCTACAAAAACTGAAGCCATCTGCTCCTCTTTAACAAGTTGGCTCTTTTTAAAGCACCAGAATGACAATTTGATGGTATT
The DNA here is from genome assembly GCF_949774975.1 of Lagenorhynchus albirostris. Classification (NCBI taxonomy): domain Eukaryota; kingdom Metazoa; phylum Chordata; class Mammalia; order Artiodactyla; family Delphinidae; genus Lagenorhynchus; species Lagenorhynchus albirostris. The sequence continues at coordinate 69,614,167 of NC_083103.1, forward strand.
CTATAATGTGGTGCTAGGCGTAAATTCTTTCTAATGACTGCGTTTCTTCAAAACTTCTAATGAAAAATAAGTACGTTCTTTCTGCTGTGTCATTTGGTAAGAATGATTGGTTTCTATTCCACAGAGGTTGAAGGATGGGAACAAATTACGGTCTTAGAAAATGACCTTTTAAAAAAACCAAGAATGTTGAAAGCTCTGCATTTGGGTGGTTATCACTGTTATATTTCATATTTCCACATATGTCACCTGTCCACGTCCTACATTCTGACCATGCTGACTTCTGTGTAAGGAGAGTTGAAAGACTGAAAATCAAGGCTGCTGTGTCTATACATACAAGTGAAACAGTGCTTTTGTTCTGCACTGGCCTGTCTACCTAAATAAAACTTCTTTTCTAATGAAAAATGTGTCTTAATATTTCTCACCTTCTCTTCAGGGAAGATGTAGCAGAAGCTCAGTCCTGAAATGTCTTGAGGCTCATTCCTCTCTGCTGGATACACAACATTCAGTAGGCTTCATGGCACATATTAAAATCCATTTGTCAGTAACTAAAGGAAAAAAGTCCTTGATGAAGGGCCCACAGATTCTGGAATTTCTTAAGCAAAAATCAGATGCTTTCTGATTGGGAATTGTTTGCCTGGGGTTGGAGAGGAAGGAATAGAGGCTGTATAGTGCCAAACATGGGTTGGCCTGCCTCCCTCTCTTAAGAAGGGGACTTCCTTGTACAATGGTCAATTAACACAATTGACTGTTGTGGATAATAAATGCTGCATGAAATCTTAATACAGTGCCTGCCACATAGTGAGTACTCCGTAAGTACTAGCTGCGACTGTCATCACCTCCTCTAGCTCCCCCACTGTTTCCTAGGGTGCCCCCCCCCAGGAACCTTGGAGGTTGTATTAGTTGTCTCTTGCTCCATAACTCTTTACTATAATCACGACAGCTTAAAGCAACACATATTTGTTCTCTGGAAGTTTTCTAGGTTAGAAGTCTGGACATGGCTGAGCTGGGTCCCCTCCCCAGCGTCTGACAAGGCTGCGATCAAGGTGTGGGTGGGCACCGTTCTCATCCGGAGGCGACCCTGGGGAAGGAGCCGCTTCCAAGCTCCCTCCGGTTGTTGGCAGAATTCATTTCCCTGGCGATTGTCTGACTGCTTTCTCTGACCGTTCGCCGGAGGCCACCCACAGGTCCTGGCATGCGAGTTTCTCTAGCATGACTGCGTAAGTCAAGCCCATAGGACTGTCTCTCACAAAAGGAAGGGCCTGGTCCCTCTGAAGGGTTTTGACCTGATGAAGTCTCTCCCTCTTGATGAACTCAAAATGAACTGCTTTGCAGCTGCATTTCATCTGCAAAATCCCTCCTCCTTTGCCTTGTTCTGTTGCCTAGAGGCGAATCACAGGTGCTGCCCCACTCGGGGAGGAGATTACACAGGACGTGAACATCAGGGAATCACGGGGGCCACCTTAGTGTCTTGCCTGCCAGGGAAGTCATCCTAAATCCCAGGCTCTCTGTTTCCGAGCCTACGGTTTAACCTACCCTGCACCCTTCTGAGGCACTCGTTCCCAACACTGTTTTTCAGGCTCTTGTCACTGCTTCCCTGAATTCCTCTAATGGTCCTTCTGTGTCTAACGCCTCTTCCTCATTCAGTGGCCTTCGTGGGAAGCAGATCTGATAATGCCAACCCTCATCACCACCCCAGCCCCACCACTTCTAAATCCCTTGGGACTCTCCATGGATTTCAGTATAAAAAGCAAACTTGGGCTTCCCTGGTGGCGCAGTGGTTGAGAGTCCGCCTGCCGATGCAGGGGACACGGGTTCGTGCCCCGGTCTGGGAAGATCCCACATGCCGCGGAGCGGCTGGGCCCGTGAGCCGTGGCCGCTGAGCCTGCGCGTCCGGAGCCTGTGCTCCGCAACGGGAGAGGCCACAACAGTGAGAGGCCCGCGTACCGCAAAAAAAAAACAAAAAAAAAAACAAAAAAATACTGCATTTGCCGTAAAACACATATAACATAAATATGTAATTTAACCATTGTTAAGTATACAATTAAGAAGCGTCAATTACTTTCACAATGCTGTGCAACCATTACCGGTATCTATTTCCAGAGCTTTTTTTTATCACCCCAAACATAAAATATGTACCTATTAAGCAATAACGCCCCATTCCACATCCTCTCCACCTAGCTCCTGGTAAGCTCTAATCGACTCTCTGTTTCTATGAATTTGCCTATTCTAGATATTTCATATAAGTGAAATAATACAATATTTGTCCTTCTGTGTCAGGCTTATTTCAGTTAGCATAATGCTTTCAAGCTTCATCCATATTGTAGCATATATCACAACTCTGTTCCTTTTTATGGCTGAATAATATTCCATTATATGGATATATCACATTTTGTTTATCCATTTATTTGTTGATGGACACTTGGGTTGTTCATTGCAGTATTACTTACAATAGCCAAGATATAGAAACAACCTAAGTGTTCATTGACAGATAAATTGAATATTATTCAGCCATAAAAAAGAATGAAATCCTGCCATTGTGACACTATGGATGGACCTTAAGGGCATTATGCTAAGTGAATAAGTCAGCCAGGGAAAGCCAAATACTGTACGATCTCACTTATACATTTCATCTATTAAAACCAAACTCATAGAAACAGAGAACAGATTGGCAGTTGCCAGAGGCAGGGGGTGAGGGGTGAGGGAAATGGGTGAAGGTGGCCAAAAGGTAAAAGCTTCCAGTCATAAGATAAATAACCTCTGGGGATGTAAATGTACAGCATGGTAACTACAGTCAACAGCACTGTATTGTATATTTGAAAGTCTCTAAGAGAGTACATCTTAAAAGTTTTCATCACAAGAAAAAATTTTTTTAACTACGTGAGTGATTGATATTAACTAAACTTGTGCCAATCATTTCACAGTGTATACATATATCAAATATTATGTTGTGTGCCTTGGACTAATACAATGTTATATGTCAATTATAGCTCAATAAACTGGACAAAATACAATATGAAAAAGAAGAAAAAGAAAAAAAAAGGCAGATTCCTGGGCCTCTCCACAGACCCACTGAATCAGAACCTCTGAGGTAGGACCTGGGAATGTGCATTTATTCCACCTTCCTGGAGACTCTGAAATGGGCCATCGTTGGAGAATCCATGCCCTACGCTGTACTGCCTACCCCTGCACTGGACCAGGGGAAGGGAGTGGGGAGGCCACTCTAGCAGAGGCTATTCTGCTGAGACCTATTGATGTGGAAGACTGTGGAGCTTTCAGGGATTGCAGGAACAATGGGCGTGCCTGAGGATCCACTACCCCAGGCCTGCTGGAGGCCTGTTGACCCCCACGTTCTTTTCATACTCACATCTCCAACTTCCTTCACCAGGTCCAAGACAAGACAAAACCCTGGTGCTCTTCAAGGGCACTTGCTTTCACAGAACCCAGAAGGCAGCAACAACACTGACCCACTGGACACTCTTAGGCTGCCGACCCTGATCTAGAGGCTGAGCAACCCTGAAGGCCCTCGGTACCACACCCCCTACTCCCAGTGTAGCCCGCTCTGAACTTGGGGCTAATGGCTGCTAATGTGGCAGCCATGCTTAGCAGGGAGGGAACCAGAGGAGTTAGAAGCATCCTTTTGGAGATGTCATGACTCTTTACTGGTGTCATCTCATTTTGTCCTTCAACAGCAGGTGAGAGAGGGTTGATTATCCCCATTTTACAGATGAGGAAGATGAAGGCTGAGACAGGGAATGGGGAGGTAGAATTCCCTGATTGGTCCTGCGTGGATATAGAGCGGGGCCCAGATCCTGTGGGGCAGAACTCAGAAGCACTGGTAGAGGGCCTGGCCCAGGGAAGGAACCCCCAAAATGATACACTATAATTACTGTCTGATCGTCCATTCACTGGACGTTTCCTGAATGAGTGCTCTGTACCAAGCGCTGTCCATATGTCCATTCTAACCCTCATGGTCACAGCACCCCAACTTGGCCTGTGGTGTCTGGAGACCCGGGGAGGGGCCAGACTGAAGCCCCTAGAGCTGCCCTGCCATCCAGATGGAGCGAGGCTTTAGGGCTGGCAAACATGAGTGCCGGTCCTGCCCTGCCACTGACTAGCTTCAGGGCCTTGGGTGGCCACCGGCCTCCCCAGGGAAGGTGCTCTTATCCCATTTAAAACTGAGAGGATGAGGGCTTCCCTGGTGGCGCAGTGGTTGAGAGTCCGCCTGCCGATGCAGGGGACACGGGTTCGTGCCCTGGTCCGGGAAGATCCCACATGCCGTGGAACGGCTAGGCCCGTGACCCATGGCCGCTGAGACTGCGTGTCTGGAGCCTGTGCTCCGCAACGGGAGAGGCCAAAACAGTGAGAGGCCCGGGTACCACAAAAAACACAAAAACAAAAGCAAAAACTGAGAGGATGAGACTTGAGAGGTGGGAGCACAGACTTGTTTCCCAAGGGTGGTCCCACAGGCTTTAGGATCTTCTGGGGTGTTCAGAGAGAGTGCAGATTCCTGGCCCGCCTCCGATTCACTGATGGAGTCTCAGCAGTGTGGCCCTAGGACCTGCACTTCCCACAAGCTCTGCAGGTGATTCCTTTGCACAAAAAGCCTTGAGAGCTGGTTCTCCTGCCACCTCAGTTCCAGTTATAAACAGGCATCTGCACGGCAGCTGGCGGCAGAAATTGTCAGCACTCTGGGAATCTGGTTGGTGAAGGCTCTGTCCATTACAGCTAACAGGGAGAAAGTTGCCTCCATGGCTGGCATGACATCTGTGACGGAAGGAAGTGACTGAGCCACGAAGAACTGCTGTGGGTCAGTGGGTACAACAGAAAACCAGGGCCTAGCCTTTACTGCTCAGAATTTTACCCATTGCCCAGTCAGAAAGAACTAGAGATGACATCAGAGCTGCACTGTGATTATCTTGGTATATTTTAATTCTAAAAATTTATATTTGTTATAAATGTTTTAAATTCACCATTTCTTAGAGTGTGCTCAATTCTCCTCAATCTTTGCCCTACCTATAAAATCCCCAGTGAAGGCACAGTGATGTGAGCTTGAAATATCTTTTTAAAAATTATTTTAAACTAGAGGTGACATACAATATTGTATAAGTTGCAGGTGTGCAATATAGTGATTCACAATTTTTAAAGGATATATTCCACTTGCAGTTATTATAAAATATTAGCTATATTCCCCATATTGTACAATATATCCTTGTAGCTTATTTTATAACTAATAGTTTGTACCTCTCAATCCCCTGCCCCTATATTGCCCCTCCCCTCCCCCTTCCCTCTCCCCACTGGTAACCACTAGTTTTATCTCTAAATCTGTGTGTCTGCTTCTTTTTGTTATATTCACTAGTTTGTTGTATTTTTTAGATTCCACATATAAATGATATCATACAGTATTTGTCTTTCTCTGTCTGACTTATTTCACTTAGCATAATGCCCTCCAAGTGAATCCATGTTGCTGCAGATGGCCAAATTTCATTCTTTTTTATGGCTGAGTAGTATTGCATTGTATATACGTACTACATCTTTTTTGGGTGGGGGGATTTTTTTTTTTATTCAAACAGAAATTCACAAAAATTATAATCATCCTCATCAGTTTACTCAGTCTCATATAATTAATTGCTTTTCATCTTGATCTTTTGTTAGCACTTTTATGAACTCATCAGTTTTCCATTAGTGTTCTGAAAATGCTTATTCATTCACTTCTGCAGTATAGTCAGTTATCAGAAACCTGTACTTGTCAGGGTCTTTTCCATGAATTCCTTGAAGGTGAAACCCTTTTATAGGAACATTTTTGCAAAAGCATCAGAGTACACCCAGAACTGTCTGTAAATGACAAAAGACTTAAAAATGACCACAGTTAAAGATTTGATGAAAGTTCATAATAATGCAATTGACAAGGAAATTTAGTTATTTCTGAGATATACATTTTAAAGTAGTAACTAGAATTATGACTTATAACATTATACCAGAACATATAAGATTTTTAGAAATTTCGTGTAATGTCCGAAACATTTATATTAACATATTTCCATACAAATAACCCAAAGAAAGTTTAGTATTAGTTGTTTTTATTTTGTTTGTTTGTTTATATGGCAGGCTCTTATTAGTCATCAATTTTATACACATCAGTGTATACATGTCAATCCCAATCGCCCAGTTCAGCACACCACCATCCCCACCCCACTGCGGTTTTCTCCCGTTGGTGTCCATACATTTGTTCTCTACATCTGTGTCTCAACTTCTGCCCTGAAAACCGGTTCATCTGTACATTTTTCTAGGTTCCACATATATGCGTTAATATATGATATTTGTTTTTCTGTTTCTGACTTACTTCACTCTGTATGACAGTCTCTAGGTCCATCCACGTCTCAACAAATGACTCAATTTCATTCCTTTTTATGGCTGAGTGATATTCCATTGTATATATGTACCACATCTTCTTCATCCATTTGTCTGTTGATGGGCATTTAGGTTGCTTCCATGACCTGGCTATTGTAAATAGTGCTGCAATGAACATTGGGGTGCATGTGTCTTTTTGAATTATGGATTTTTCTGGTTATATACCCAGTAGTGGGATTACAGGGTCATATGGCAATTCTATTTTTAGTTTTTTAAGAACCTCCATACTGTTCTCCATAATGACTGTATCAAGTTACATTCCTACCAACAGTGCAAGAGGGTTCCCTTTTCTCCACAACCTCTCTAGCATTTGTTGTTTGTAGATATTCTGATGATGCCCATTCTAGCTGGTGTGAGGTGATACCTCATTGTACTTTTGATTTGCATTTCTCTAATAATTAGTGATGTTGAGCAGCTTTTCATGTGCTTCTTGGCCATCTGTATGTCTTCTTTGGAGAAATGTCTATTTAGGTCTTCTGCCCATTTTTGGATTGGGTTGTTTGTTTCTTTAATATCAAGCTGCATGAGCTGTTTATATATATTGGCGATTACTCCTTTGTCCATTGATACGTTTGCAAATATTTTCTCCCATTCTGAGGGTTGTCTTTTGGTCTTGTTTATGGTTTCCTTTATGGTTTCCCTTTTGTGCAAAAGCTTTTAAGTTTCATTAGGTCCCATTTGTTTATTTTTGTTTTTATTTCCATTACTCTAGGAGGTGGATCAAAAAATATCTTGCTGTGGGCTTCCCTGGTGGCACAGTGGTTGAGAGTCCGCCTGCCAATTCAGGGGACACAGGTTCGTGCCCCGGTCTGGGAGGATCCCACGTGCCATGGAGTGGCTGGGCCCGTGAGCCATGGCCACTGAGCCTGCGTGTCCGGAGCCTGTGCTCTGCAATGGGAGAGGCCACAACAGTGAGAGGCCTGCGTACTGCAAAAAAAAAAAAAAAATCTTGCTGTGATTTATGTCAAAGAATGTTCTTCCTATGTTTTCCTCTAAGAGTTTTATAGTGTCCGGTCTTACATTTAGGTCTCTAATCCATTTTGAGTTTATTTTTTTGTGTGGTGTTAGGGAGTGTTCTAATTTCATTCTTTTACATGTAGCTGTCCAGTTTTCCCAGCACCACTTATTGAGGAGACTGTCTTTTCTCTATTTTATATCTTTGCCTCCTTTGTCATAGATTAGGTGCATAGGTTTACCTCTGGACTTTCTATCATGTTCCATTTATCTATGTTTCTGTTTTTGTGCAAGTACCATATTGTCTTGATTACTGTAGCTTTGTAGTATAGTCTGAAGTCAGGGAGTCTGATTCCTCCAGCTCTGTTTTTATCACTCAAGACTGCTTTCGCTGTTCGGGGTATTTTGTGTCTCCATACAAATTTTAAGATGATTTGTTCTAGTTTCATAAAAAATGCCATTGCTAATTTGATAGGGATTGCATTGAATCTGTAGATTGCTTTGGGTAGTATAGTCATTTTCACAATATTGATTCTTCCAATCCAATAACATGGTATATCTCTCCATCTGTTGGTATCCTCTTTAATTTCTTTCATCAGTGTCTTATAGTTTTCTGCATACAGGACTTTTGTCTCCCTAGGTAGGTTTATTCCTAGGTATTTTATTCTTTTTGTTGCAATGGTAAATGGGAGTGTTTCCATAATTTATCTCAGATTTTTCATCATCAGTGTATAGGAATGCAAGAGATTACTGTGTATTAATTTTGTATCCTGCACCTTTACCAAATTCATTGATTAGCTCTAGTAGTTTTCTGGTGGCATTTTTAGGATTCTCTATGTATAGTATCATGTCATCTGCAAACAGTGACAATTTTACTTCTTCTTTTCCAATTTGTATTACTTTTATTTCTTTTTCTTCTCTGATTGCTGTGGCTAGGACTTCCAAAACTATGTTGAATAATAGTGGTGAGAGTGGACATCCTTGTCTCATTCCTGATCTTAGAGGAAATGCTTTCAGTGTTTCACCATTGAGAATGATGTTTGCTGTGGGTTTGTCGTATATGGCCTTTATTATGTTGAGGTAGGTCCCCTCTATGCCCACTTTCTGGAGAGTTTTTATCATAAATGGGTGTTGAATTTTGTCAAAAGCTTTTTCTGCATCTATTGAGATGATCATATGGCTTTTATTCTTCAATTTGTTAATATGGTGTATCACATTGATTTGCGTATATTGAAGAATCCTTGCATCCGTGGGATAAATTCCACTTGATCATGGTGTATGATCCTTTTAATGTGTGGTTGGATTCTGTTTGCTAGTATTTTGTTGAGGATTTTTGCATCTATATTCATCAATGATATTGGTCTGTAATTTTCTTTTTTTGTGGTATATTTGTCTGGTTTTGGTATCAGGGTGATGGTGGCCTCATAGAATGAGTTTGGGAGTGTTACTTCCTCTGCAATTTTTTGGAAGAGTTTGAGAAGGATGGTGTTAGCTCTTCTCTAAATGTTTGATAGAATTCACCTGTGAAGCCATCTGGTCCTGGCCTTTTGTTTGTGGGAAGATTTTAAACCACAGGTTCAATTTAATTCCTTGTGATTGGCCTGTTCATATTTTCTGTTTCTTCCTGGTTCAGTCTTGGAAGGTTATACCTTTCTAAGAATTTGTTCATTTCTTCCAGGTTGTCCATTTTATTGGCATAGAGTTGCTTGTAATAGTCTCTTAAGGAGCTTTGTATTTATGCGGTGTCTGTGGTAACTTCTCCTTCTTCATTTCTAATTTTATTGATCTGAGTCCTCTCCCTCTTTTTCTTGATGAGTCTGGCTAATGGTTTATCAATTTTGTTTATCTTCTCAAAGAACCAGCTTTTAGTTTTATTGATCTTTGTTATTGTTGTCTTTGTTTCTATTTCTGCTCTGATCTTTATGATTTCTTTCCTTCTGCTAACTTTGGGTTTTGTTTGTTCTTTCTCTGCTTCCTTTAGGTGTAAGGTTAGATTGTTTACTTGAGATTTTTCTTGTTTCTTGAGGTTGGCTTGTATAGCTCTAAAGTTCCCTCTTAGAACTGCTTTTGCTTCACCCCATAGGTTTTGGATCGTTGTGTTTTCATTGACATTGGTCTCTAGGTATTTTTTGATTTCCTCTTTGATTTCTTCAGTGATCCCTTGGTTATTTAGTTACGTATTGTTTAGCCTCCATGTATTTCTGTTTTTTACTTTTTTTCCCTGTAATTCATTTCTAATCTCCTAGCATTATGGTCAGAAAAGGTGCTTGATATGATTTCATTTTCTTAAATTTATTAAGGCTTGATTTGTGACCCAGGATGTGATCTATCCTGGAGAAGGTTCCATGCGCACTTGAGAAGAAAGTGTAATCTGCTATTTTTGGATGGAATGTCCTATACATATCAATTAAATCTACCTGGTCTATTGTGTCATTTAAAGCTTCTGTTTCCTTATTAGTTACCTGTTTGGATGATCTGTCCATTGGTGTAAGTGAGGTGTTAAAGTCCCCCACTATTATTTTGTTACTGTCGATTTCCTCTTTTATAGCTGTTAGCAGTTGCCTTATGTATTGAGGTGCTCCTATGTTGGGTGCATATATTTTTATAATTTTTATATCTCCTTCTTGGAATGATCCCTTGATCATTGTGTAGTGTCCTTCCTTGTCTCTTGTAACAGTCTTTATTTTAAAGTCTATTTTATCTGATATGATTATTTCTACTCCAACTTTCTTTTGATTTCCATTTGCATGGAATAATTTTTCCATCCCCTCACTTTCACTCTGTTTGTGTCCCTAGGTCTGAAGTGGGTCTCTTGTAGACAGCATATATATGGATCTTGTTTTTGTATCCATTCAACAAGTCTTTTGGTTGGAGCATTTAATCCATTCACGTTTAAGGTAATTATGGATATGGATGTTCCTATGACCATTTTCTTAATTGTTTTGGGTTTGTTTTTGTAGATCCTTTTATTCTCTTGTGTTTCCCACTTAGAGAAGTTCCTTTAGCATTTATTGTAAAGCTGGTTTGGTGGTGCTGAATTCTCTTAGCTTTTGCTTGTCTGTAAAGCTTTTGATTTCTTCATTGAATTTGAATGAGATCCTTGCCGGGTAGAGTAATCTTGGTTGTAGGTTCTTCCCTTTCATCACTTTGAGTATATCATGCCACTCCCTTCTGGCTTGTAGAGTTTCTGCTGAGAAATCAGCTGTTAACCTTATGAGAGTTACCTTGTATGTTATTTGTCGTTTTTACTTGCTGCTTTCAATAATTTTTCTTTGTCTTTAATTTTTGCCAATTTGATTACTATGTGTCTCAGCATGTTTCTCCTTGGGTTTATCCTGTATGGGACCCTCTGCACTTCCTGGACTTGGGTGGCTATTTCCTTTCCCATGTTAGGGAAGTTTTCGACTATAACCTCTTCAAATATTTTCTCTGGTCCTTTCTCTCCCTCTTTTCCTTCTGGGAGCCCTATAATGCGAATGTTGTTGCATTTAATGTTGTCTCAGAGGTCTCTTAGGCTGTCTTCATTTCTTTTCATTCTTTTTTCTTTAGTCTGTTCCACAGCAGTGAATTCCACCCTTCTGTCTTCCAGGTCACTTATCCATTATTCTGCCTCATTTATTCTGCTATTGATTCCTTCTAGTGTAGTTTTCATTTCAGTTATTGTATTGTTCATCTCTGTTTGTTTGTTCTTTACTTCTTCTAGGTCTTTGTTAAACATTTCTTGAAGCTTCTCGATCTTTGCCTCCATTCTTTTTCCGAGTTCCTGGATCATCTTCACTATCATTATTCTGAATTCTTTTTCTGGAAGGTTGCCTATCTCCAGTTCATTTAGTTGTTTTTCTGGGGTTTTATCTTGTTCCTTCATGTGGTACATAGCCCTCTGCCTTTTCATCTTGTCTATCTTTCTGTGAATATGGTTTTTGTTCCAGAGCCTGCAGGATTGTAGTTCTTCTTGCTTCTGCTGTCTGCCCTCTGGTGGATGAGGCTATCTAAGAGGCTTGATGGGAGGGACTAGTGGTGGGTAGAGATGACTGTTGCTCTGGTGGGCAGAGCTCAGTAAAACATTAATCCACTTGACTGTTGATGGGTGGGGCTGGGTTCCTTCCCTGTTGGTTATTTGGCCTGAGGCAACCCAGCACTGGAGCCTACCTGGGCTCTTTGGTGGGGCTAATGACAGACTCTGGGAGGGCTCACACCAAGGAGTACTTCCCAGAACTTCTGCTGCCAGTGTCCTTGTCCTCACGGTGAAACAGAGCCACCCCCGCCTCTGCAGTACACCCTCCAACACTAGCAGGTAGGTCTGGTTCAGTCTCCCCTGGGGTCACTGCTCCTTCCCCTGGGTCCTGATGTGCACACTACTTTGTGTGTGCCCTCCAAGAGTGGGGTCTGTGTTTCCCCCAGTCCTGTCAAAGTCCTGCAATCAAATCCCACTAGGCTTCAAAGTCTGATTCTCTAGGAATTCCTCCTCACATTGCTGGACCCCCAGGTTGGGAAGCCTGACGTGAGGCTCAGAACCTTCACTCCTGTGGGTGGACTTCTGTGGTATAAGTGTTCGCCAGTCTGTGAATCACCCACCCACAAGTTATGGGATTTGATTTTACTGTGATTACGCCCCTCATACTGCCTCATTGTGGCTTCTCCTTTGTCTTTGGATGTGGGGTATCTTTTTTGGTGAGTTCCAGTGTCTTCCTGTCGATGATTGTCCAGCAGCTATTTGTGATTCTGGTGTTCTTGCAAGAGGGAGTGAGAGCGCGTCCTTCTACTCCGACATCTTGGTTCCTCCTGTACCACATCTTCTTTATCCATTCATCCGTTGTTGGATGCTTAGGCTGATTCCATATCTTGTCAATTACCTTGAAAGATATTTAATAAGTACTTGTATGTGTGTGTCGGGGGAGTGGCTTAATTCCCCGTAATCTTCATCAGGCCCAGCTACCCTAAATAAACATTTAATTTAAGTCAAAGTCAATATTCTTAGTATTTACCTGCAGTTTCAGGACAAAACTTTAGCCCATACCCACACCAACTATATGGCTACAACTCTGTGGCTACCCTAATACCTCTTTTATAGACATTGAGGAGCTGCCAGGGTTCCTGTTGAATTTCCTGAACACAGTGGACCAGCCAGTGGCCGTGGGGTCCAGAGTGGTGAGTGGTAGCACAGAACAATGTCTGTTAGCCTCTGAATCAACCTACTTCCAGCCCCTCAGAACACAGAGGTTCCCTGGAATCAGCCAGACCCACACCACAGCAGGCCTGTGTCTCCTTGTCTGTGCATTCCTGCTCCATGCCCACCCTCCTCTTCCCACTCCTCAGTTAGACTAAGGTGCAGATGACAGGCTGAGTTTAAGGTGACACTCAAGAACTTGTTGATTGATTGATTGATTGATTCTGTTGCTATGGGAACCACCAGATTCTAGTGCAATTGTTGGCCTCCTTCCTGACTTTCTGCTCAATGAAACACTGACCCTCTGGGCTTGCTTCTCTGTGAGCTGCCCCATCTGGGTCAGGAGGAACAACTACCCACAGACACTCCAAGAGAAAAGTGGGGATGGTGGTGAACGTCGGTGGAAGAAAGCAGTGAGGAGGGGACGAGTGGCCCTGAGATGTGGAAAATTCTGCCTGAAGCAGCCTGTGCTGTGAATATGGGCATCAGGACTTCAGGTTCAAGTTAGACCTGGGTTCAAGTCGCAGTTCCTCCACTTATCAGGCTTAAGTTTAGGTAAGCCTCCGTTTCTTCATTTGTAAAGTTGGGGTAATAATACCGGTGCCTTTGGGTTGCTTTGTAAAATGAATGAAATGTGGGAATTCCCTGGCCGTCCAGTGGTTAGGACTTGGTAATTTCACTGCCTGCCCTGCCCTGGTCGGGGAACTAAGATCCTGCAAGGTGTGCCTTGTGGCCTGGAGGAAAAAAAAAAAGAATGAAATGATGCCAATGAGGTGGAAGGTGCAGTGCCTTGTACCCACAGGGGCCTCGCCTGGGTCAAGAGGGGCTCAAGCCATTTCATTTCTTAAGGCTCTTGGATAGAAAATGCATAGCAAAACAATATTACATAAATTGGGGAAGAACTTAGATGTGTACATTTAATGAATTTTCACATCAAAAAATACAATGTAATATAATTACAAGAATTCTAGAAAATATTAATTCAAGGGGTCTGAGGACTCTGTGTCCAGAAATTAGACACAAGCATATATGATGAATAGCCTTTTCTCAGGGTCTCTTTGTGATTATATTTATATCACTTTTGGACATAACAAAAATAGTTTAAATGTACAGTCCTTTGTGAATGAGCTACCCAGGTGACCTTTCTAGCCCCAGTACACCTTGCTGGGCACAGAGTAAGTGTTTCAGTAAACAGTAGTGACCTATAGCATCATCATAATATCTCCAGCAAAGCTAAAACCACTGTACTTACTGCAGACGGAGTCCTGCATGGCATGCTTTGTCAATGCAGAGCATGACATTCTTTTTTTTTTTTTTTTTGCAGTACGCAGGCCTCTCACTGTTGTGGCCTCTCCCGTTGCGGAGCACAGGCTCCGGACGTGCAGGCTCAGCGGCCATGGCTCGCTGGCCCAGCCGCTCCACGGTATGTGGGACCTTCCCGGACTGGGGCACGAACCCGTGTACCCCGCATCGGCAGGCAGACTCTCAACCACTGCGCCACCAGGGAAGCCCAGAGCATGACATTCTTAAGAAACCAAATTTGGCGAATTCCCTGGCAGTCCAGTGATTAGGATTCCGTGCTTCCACTGCAGGGGACACGTGTTCGATCCATGGTCAGGGAATTAAGATCCCGTGTGTCTCATGGCCCCTCCTGCCCCACCCCCAAAGAAAGAAAAAATAAATAAATAAAATTGATTCTTTAAAAAAAAAAAGAAAGAAAAGAAAAAGAAAGAAACCAAATCTGGATTTGAGTATGTCCAAATCAGTACCCAAACACAGAACTGTTTTTTACCCCTGTGGATGGCTTCGTGCAGTTTTTTCCTTGCACAGAATTGAAGCTAATAAGGATACAGTGTTTGCCTCTAAGCTCATTGCAGATTCCAGCAGGTTTCATTTGGATGAACTACTTTGCTTTAGAAAGAGACATGGATTACAGCCAGACACCCCATGCGCACAGTTAACCAAGTCTGTTGAAACACTGAAATACTAAAATCGAATGCAAAATTTCTGCTGTGCTTCACCAGAGTTTTAGAGAACTCTGAAGCCCAAACTGCCCATAGAAATCACTGTTTGTGACCCAAATGTGACCCACCAAAGGGATGTGATGAAGACAAAATTCAGGCTGTTCTGAACCAGGGCCAGGGGAGACTGGGTGACATAAGCCATCTTTCAACTTTCAGGACATATGCAGCCATAAAATGAACATAGCATCCAGAAACAATCTTGCCAGAAGTCAGGAAAGATCTGCAGGGGAAAAGAATTGGAAGTTGTTTGACAAGTGAAGACATTTTAAATCTCTTTGGTCCTCATAATCTCTGTGTTGCTCCAGGCCAGGTTCCAGTCTCCATCATGTCAGGTGAAGGGCAGGTAGAGACCCATGGTGGAGGGGGAAACTCCGTGTGTACCTGGGTCCAGCCTGGGTCCAGGTGTGCTCATAATTTGAAGGTTGAGGGAAAGTTGAAGATCAGGATGAGGCATATGGAAGGTAATCGGGAGAACCCACGCTCTCCAATGACAGAAGCAATCATCCAAAACGCTATGACATGAGCAACTTCTTGCTTAGGAAATTTTCTGGAGCCATCGTCTTCCTTGCAATTCACAAAACATGTGACTGCCTCTCAAAATGTCCTGCTATGAGCTGAGCACAGTCTTCCACTTGTCGAATGAAAGAGCAGAGGGTTATTCATGCTCATGACCTAAAACCCAATGAACTCAGAGCCTTTAATAGCACTGAGTTTACCCCCATTCTAAATCCTCTCAATGGTTTTGAATTTGACATTGTTAAATTACACGTCTATGTACCCATTCACTCATCAACAAATTTATACTGCTACTAAATGCCTTCCTTTTCGAAATGTCACAGCCCTGACCCCACATCCCCGGATTGTGACACCCTTTTCTTCCATTCTTCTTGTAACTCCTTCTCCTTTTCTTCCTAGGAAATTTCTTTATGGCAAGCATTGTGGTATAATTTATTCAATACCCATGATCTGTGTAGCGGGCTACGTGTTTTCACTTACATCTTTATTTGCTTTTATCTGATGTGATAATTGAGTATTACAGAGATAAAACCAGAGACCTGAATTTGAAGGTTAGGTGGTGCTGCATGCTGAATACAATCAGTAGCTTGTTCCTGGAGCCCAGAGATGGGATCCTCGTGATATGCTTTAACCAATATTAGAAACATGCTGCTCCTTCGACCACCTCCCCTACCCCAGCCTTTCTCTCCCATTCCCCAGTGGGCATCAGTTGTCCTGATTCTCTGTATATCCTCTTTAATCTCTTGTCCGCCTGGAGAGAAAATAATGGGAGAATGAACAGTCGAACTAATGGTTCTCGAAGTATAATCTCTGGACCTGCAGCAGCAGCAGCACCTGCGAGCTTGTTGGAAATGAAAATCCTTAGTCCCAACCCCCAACCTACTGATTTTGAACTCTGGGGGTAGGGCCAACTATCTTAACCAACTATTTTAACCACCATCCAGGTGATTCTGAAGATTGAGAATAACTGAAATCATTGCATAGGATGGAAGGCATCCCTTTGGGTACTAAATTAAGCACCCATATAAAATGTCTGTTTAGCCCAATCTAAACTGATAAGGATTAGGGGATGTTAATTTCCTTGCGAGCTCTCCCAGCAGGTGACTGCTGCCTTTATCCTGCCTTCTTGATTTTCAGAGGCTCACAGAAGAGGAAAGTCTTTCAGAGAAGGGAGTATCAGTCCCATTGTCCACATTCTCACTCCTGCCGTTTTCCAGTGTCCTTGGAGGTGTCAGCGATCTATTGTGTGCCCTCTGGGTCTGCCGTCTCAATGTTCCTACATCTGCTGGGAAATAAAAACCAGTCTCTTCCCACAAAAAGTTGAGGATGTGTTTCACGCCAATTCTTTAAAAAATCTGCTTCAAGATATTGCATTATCACTTCGATAACTGAGGGAGAAGGGGGAGGAATGAGGCACTTTTGTTCATGGAGATAAAGCAGCTGAAAGCTTAATATACACCCATCTATGTCTTTGCGGGTGTTGGGAGAGGGTGTCCAAGACATTCTGGGAGGAGATCTCAAAGCTCAGACAAGGTCAGCCCCTTACATAGCCCCGCTTGTCTAACTTTCTCCTCCACATGAGTTTAGAAGCAAAACTGGATCAGGGACAGGGCTCTGAGGTGAGTCTGACTGGCAATGACCCCTGGAGAGTCAAGAGCAAAGGCAAGCCAGGAAGTGAGGCAGGGCTCACTTCTCCTGCAGCAACAAAGCCTGTTCTCAAATTCATGCCAAAAGCATGGAAACCACAGGGGTTGTTTATCTCTCTCCTTTTTCCCTCTAAATACAATAATAACTGCAATTTTTAAATGTTAAAAGAGAGAGAAACAAATCATCATTTGACAACTAACCTAGTGGTTAATGTAGATTTTTGTATGAGCTTTTCAGTCTTGGTCCATTTGCATTCTGTGCTAATGCATGCCTTGTGTTTCATAGGGGGTCTTTTCTCTTAACCTTCTCATTCATGATTTTTCCCCAGGTTGTTGCCGGACAAACCCAGCAATCCAACCGGAATGTTGCCCTAGAATTATAGAATATCTGAGCTATATAGGACTTCTGAGATCATCTTCAAAGGAACTCCTGACAAGCTTTTCAGAGATGGGCTTAAGGCAGTTTGTATCACTTCGAAAATTATTTGCCGAATTCTACCATAAACATGTACGCCTTTCTAGGGACAGTCATATCCCTGTATTCCATCAGATTCTCAAAGCAGTTTAGACCATCAAAATGTTGTCCATTCTTTCTACAATGGGTGCTGTATGCAGCCATTCAGGCTGTGCCTTGCACAACTCTGGGTCGGAGAGGAGTCACATAGACCATAACACCCCCTGGAGTTGTGCAGTGCACAGCCCACACGACCATGGCTGATGGGCCTGCATTCTATTCCATACTCATCTGATGGTTGGCACACGGCTGAGAAATGATTTGCCTTTTCCCTGCTTCCATAGCTCCCTGTATATATTTCTTCCATCACATTTAGATTATATTGAAATAATTTCAAGAGGTATGTCTGTCTAATTCTAGGATCCAATATGAAGAAATTCATTGTTGCACGTACATGAGAGTATCAGCTTTATTGCTAACAAAATCAATATTTTATTCTCCTTGTGCCTGACTTCCACTTTTCAGCCAGTCCAAAATCAGGTAGAGAAGAAGGAGGCTATTTATTGTCCCCTAAGCCTTAAGCATGTTCACGAAGAGTCAATCAACAATTTTTGGATAAAAGGAATATTTAAAATATTAAAAAGGCAGTGAGGACTAAGGACCCAACGAAAAATGAATCCCTTCTCTAATGGTAGCTGCTAGAAATGGCTCCCCTAAGTGTATTTTTGTGCTTGGTTGTTTCTCTATTTAGAAACCTCAGCTCCCTCTGCTATTAAATTTTGCAAGGGCTTCTATTAATTTTAACTATTAATAGCTAATGCTTACAGTTATCAAAACACTTGCAATTACATTAGATCATCTGAATCGCAACAGGAAAAATGGGTGCTCTCTCCACTTTACACAAAGAGAAGAAAAAAGACTCAGGGAGATGGAATGACTTGTCCAGGTAAGTGTCAGAGCATGGACTCAAACAATATGTGTCTGACTTGAAATTCATTACTCCAAGGCCCCATGCCAGGCAGTGCGGTAGACAATACAAACGATCACCAACATCTCTAGGTAAACAGAGGATTGTGTTTCCCTGCCCCCTTGAAGTCGGATGTGGTTGTCTATATTGGCCAGATATGGCCAACAAAATGCGATAACAGGGATCTGTGTCAGTTTTAGACCAAAGCATTTAATTCTTGGTGGTCAACTCACCAGCTCTCCCTCTTTCCTTGTTACAACTTCCAATACATGAGCACATATTTTGGTATGAAGGTACCATAAGATCAGAGCAGCCTGGAACAAGGAGCCAACACATGGAAGATGTCAGGTCTGGTAAGTCACCTGGTCCTTCTGAAAATTTTGCTAGAGCAAGAATTTAACTTCTACTGTGGTCAGACAAGTAGATTTTGGGGGTTTTTGTTACCTCAGCATGACCTAGCCTATCCTGACTAATACTGGCAGCGTCCATCAGGAACTGGACTTCTCTCTCTTAGAGCTCAAACTAATGCTCAAATGCATATGTAGCCGCGCTCAACTGTACTTCGCTCTCCCAATTCAGCAATTCCCTTGGCTTTTTGTCCCATGAGCCTTTAGTTACCATATTTTAAACTATGGATACAGCAAGAGATACAGTCCAGAGGAGGAGAGTTGGGAGGAGCGGATTCCTGCATGGTTGAGGGCAGAAATAAACACTCTCAGCTGAGTGGTAAATGCTCTCAGCTGAGTCACATATGAATTTCCCATAATTGGTTGTAGTGGACTAATGAGATGAGGTGAAGATCATGGTTCCAAGATCAGGAAGAAAGGAAAAGATCAAAGTAGAGAGATTAAAATCAAGTAAGAGAGAAGATGGGCTCAACATGGCTGGGAGCTGATAGATAGATAGAGCCTATCTCTCTACTGATTATTTTTCCAGGACAGCTCAATCTTCTCCACTTAGCCCTGCCCTTGAAGTATCCTTGTAGGTCTTGAAATGCCCAGTGCCTCCCAAGAAACCTCTCATCATGCCCTAGGCCAGGGACAATTTGTTATTCATCCCAAACAGTACGTCCCAATTTCTTTTTCTCCATTTTATGAAACTCTTCAACCAACCCGCAATTATAAGCAAGTCTGTGCAGCATTATGATGGGAGGTATGTAGGGATGCTATGGGGTTGCCTAGCTGGGGAAACTAATTCATTTGGCGATGCAGTGAGTGGGTGGTTCAGGGAGGACTTTTGATCATTTAATCCCCCTTTGAATTTTCTCTTACTATGTATCTGACTACATGTAACTGAGGGGAGTGAGGGGCGGCATATACTGTAGATTTCCCATGATTTTAAATTCCACAAACATTTTCCAGGCACCGTGTTGGACAAGTGCCCTTGCATTTCCTCCCACAGCCCTCACAGCGACCCCGAGTGACAGGGTTTTGTATTATCTCAGCTTCCCTGCAGCTCAGAGGGGTCCCACAGCTAGTGAGTAATGGACTCACATGCTGGGCTCTTTCCCACGTCACACCAAGCCTATGGGAACCCCACTCGCCCTTTGTCCTGCCCCTGGGAAAACACGCCTCCAAATTCTGATAGCTCAGGTCCTCCCACCCTGAAGCCTCCTGTGTAGAAGCAGTGTCCAGGGCAGCTGCAATTTCCTCAGGATGTCTACTCGCTTCAGAAAGTGCTCACTGCACGTTTTGGTCGCAGTGGGACTGCCTTCATGGCTCCTCTTTGCCAGAGGGTGGCAAATGTCCCTCTCTCATATCACTGAGGACTTCCTTTCTGCCAGATGAAAGTGTCTCATGGAACAGAACAGTGACCCTCCAATCCTCAGAGCCCTCCAACCAGGGGCCCAGACATTGCCCAAGGCAGAGTGAAATCCCCAGAGAGCCGCCTCTGTCCTGTCCGATTGTGAAGATTTGTCTCATCCTTATTGTGAAACTGGAGAATGGAGTGATGTTTGCCTCAGACTTGACGATTCTGGCTGTATTCTTGCCAGAGTTACCCATCTTTCTCTATGTTTAAAAACAGGAATACCTGTTTACCTCTTTTTCTATGGGTTACTGTGAGGCAGTGATTCTCAAAATAAAGTCAAGGACCACTGGGGCCCGGAAGAGCACACATGGGTGGGCCTCAGCTGATTTTATTGCATATAATGTGGAAAGGTCTACGCTTCCCTTGAAGGCAGAACTTCAGTCGGTCTTCTTTCTCTTCTCACCTCAAGTAAATGCTACTTTCAGGCCTTTGCTCTCATTATTTTCTCTATCAGTGATGCCTTTTTCCTTGCTGACTGCCTGGCCGAAATCAGCACATCTTCCAAATCTCAAATTTCCCTCTCAGTGAGGCCTTTCCTCACCACACTCCTGTGCAAGGTGGAATTAATTTTCCAGCTTTATGCCTCCACCATGCATACGTCTATTTCAGCATCTCATGAGATAATGTCATATCTCGTCCCTCACAGGTGCAGGATGGACACTCAGTAAATACTTGCTGAATGAGCTCATGCGTTTGATGCTCTGAAAAGAGCCCTGCATGGAGGCCAGAAGGCCTGGGCTTTGATAAGTACGTGAGCTTGGCTAAATCACTGCATAGCTCTGAGCCTCAATTCTCTCTCCTCTAAAATGTGGAAGTTGAAATTGATAAGTGCCAAGGCAACTTCCTGCTCTAAATTACTAATTTGAAGGCCAAATGAAAAGAACATTGTGATTGTCTTTTAATGTGTCAACTTGCTAGTCCATAGTCCCTACTTATTCAAACACTAACCTAGGTTTTGCTGCGAAGGTATTTTGTAGATGTAATTAATGTCCATAATCAGTTGATTATCCTAGATAAACTGGGTGGGCCTGCTTCAATCAGTTGAAAGGTCTTAGGAGCAGAGCTGAGGTTTCCTCGAAGAAGGGGAAATTCTGCCTGTGGACTCCAGCATCAGCTCATGCCTGAGAATTCCAGCCTGCCTGTCCTGAGTGCCTACCCTGTGGACTTCTAACTTGGCTAGGCAGTCTTTGCAATTATATAAGCCAATTCCTTGCGGTAAATCTCTTATTATCGCTATATATCTCTTACTGGTTCTGTTGCTCTGGTTAAACTCTGGCATAAGCTTTATACTCATAGAAACCCCACTTAAGACCCCAGCTCTATGACTTATTAGCTCTGTGATCTTAGAAAAGCTGTTGAATGGCTCTGAGCCTCTGCTTTTTGATCTGTAAAATGAGGAATAACTACTCCATAGTTATTACCAAAAACTATTCTTTTTTTTTTTTTTTTTTTTTTTTGCGGTACGCGGGCCTCTCACTGCTGTGGCCTCTCCCACCGCGGAGCAACAGGCTCTGGACGTGCAGGCCCAGCAGCCATGGCTCACGGGCGCAGCCGCTCCGCGGCATGTGGGACCCTCCCGGACCGGGGCACAAACCAGTGTCCCCTTCATCGGCAGGCGGACTCTCAACCACTGTGCCACCAGGGAAGCCCCCCAAAACTTTTCTTATTTCATTGTTTTGGAGCACTACTATTTTTGGTGTTTTCTATATAACAGTTTCTGTGCTAAGTACTTTACCTGTATTATCTCATTTAATTCTCTATGAACTCTTATATTATTAAATGACCTAACGCATGTATATTATATAACCATAAACACAGTCATATCTAGCACACTGAAGATGCTTAATAAGAGTTAATTCTGACTTTTCCTTTCCTTGGTCTCTATAATATTTCTAAATGATAAGTTATCTTAAGGCAAAGTGATTCTTTGCATCCTTTCTAATGAGGCTTTATAGTGATGGGGCAGGGGCTGAGGCTATGGGTACAGATCTGAGTGGGGCAATTGGTAAAAAAGTTACCCTGTCATTTTAGGGGATTTTTTTCCCCCTAACCCACTGGCCTGTACCATTGAAAAGTTCCAGAAAAAAATGGTTTAGACTGCGTATGTGACTTCAAGGAACCAGGCCGTGGGCCAGAAAACAATTAATTTACTTCACCCACTTAATCTCCAGGTTGGTTTGCAGATACAGCCCTCTGAACATCAAATTGCCTTGGAATTCTAGTGCCTTTTGTATGAGGACTTATGGAGATAATCCACATGAAACAGAGAGGAACAGAAGCTACCCCTCACTCAGTGGAAAAAGTGAGGTGACCAGAAATGTTATAAAGCCAAATTAGAAAATATCAGGCCTCTAAATTAAGTCATTCTTTAAGTCAGACTGAAATAATTATGGATGAAACACTAACTGAATGTGCAGGGCTGGTCTAGGATTTGTGAGGGAATAGAGAAGTAGAAGTCGCTCCCTGTCAGTAAGGGGTTTACTGAATTCTAGGAACTCAATGCCATTTACTACAACCAACCTCACTTTTCATTCTGGTCAATCATTGAACAGCAATGGGCCTGTCTACCACCTCATCTTCATGCTCAAGCATAGAGGAAGAGGAGAAGACAAAGTCAGTAGTAAATGAAGGGTTTGTGAGTGGGGGTAGAAGGTGATTAGATACATGGCTTGGGCAGGTAGTGCCTGGGAGAAGAGGTGGATTGGTAAGTGGGTGCATGGGAGGAAATGTGTGAGCACGTGAGGAAAGGATTAGACAAGCACCCAGGATGCAAGTTTCCATGCTAAGTCCCAATTCCCATGTTGGCTTGGCTCTTTTCCCAGGTCCACAGCCCTTCTTAATTGGCCTTACTGATATATATCCCCTCTTGAAGTCTCTGTCGTGACCCAATTTCCAAGCCAGCTCTGACCGATGTGATCTGTTTAAACTGCTTATTACAGAAAATTCTAAAAATTCCAAACGCATACAGAAGTAGAGAAGACACATGTATCCATTCCTTAGCTTCAGCAATTTCCAGCTCATTTATACTCCCATATACTTCTCTCACTCCATGGATTATTTTGAAGAAAATTACAGACAACATATAATTTTATTCATAAAGATTTCAGTATGCATCTCTAAAAGATACAGACTCTAAAAAACAACTACAACACATTTATCAAACCTTAATATTAATAATAATAACAAGTATTAATAATAAACAAGTATTAATAATAAAATAATAAAAACAAGTATTCTGTCAACAAACTTTTTGTTAATATAGTTTGTTTGGATCAAGTTCCAACTAAGATCCATTTATTGTGATTTATTTTTATATCTGACAAGTCTCTTTTGATCTAGTAATACCTCCTTCATCTCTTTTCTTCCCCTTGCGATTATTTGTTGAAGACGACAAGATGTTTGTCCTCTAGAGTCTCCCACAGTTTGATTTTGCTGCTTTCATCCTTATGGTGTCACTTAACACGTTTCCTTGTCCCCTGTATTTCCTGTAAATTGGTAGTTAGTTCTAAAGACTTAATCAGATTCACATTTGATTATTTTGGCAAGACACCCTTATAAGTGGTGCTGGGTACTTCTTTCAGGAGGCATATCAGGTCTGGCTGTTTCTCTTTCTGTGAAGTCAACAGTTGTTGCTGATCATTGCCTAGATCCATTAATTAGCTGTTGCAAGCAGTGATTTTCCAGTTTTTTTCTTTCCTTCTTTATTTATATATAGACTTCCCCTCATTTACTATTTGTTACCCAGAGGAAAGACAGAAAAAAATGTTGTTTCTTTTATTTGCCAGTTTTCAAATAATAAGCTTGTTTCTGATCATCCCCCAAAGACAATGATGTTTTTCTTTGTGTGTGTGTGTGTGTGTGTGTGTGTGTGTGTGTGTATAAAATATATTATGTATATAATATAATATATAGTATATTATATATCAATATATATTAATGTATAATATCATAATGTACATAATATAATATGTATAATATATTACATATAATAAAATCTTGGATTTAAATCTATTTGGTATGTTTCAATCCATTGCAGTTATTATCCTTATCACTGCTCAAATTCTCCCATCACTGGTCAATGGGAGCCTCTCCAAGTTACTTCCTGAATTTTTTTAAGACACTAGTGGTTTTCAATAAATGCCCTACATTCTAGTATGATGTGATGTTCTAAACTCCACTTGTTCATTTTTCTGCCTCAGATCTGGAAAGGGCCATTTTTACAAGGAGCCTTGTTCCCATTAGAGAGAAATGGTATTTAGAGACTGCAACCTGAGCATTAGGGTGTGCAATTTCTACTGATGGACATTTAGTTCTTTCTAATCTTTAAGTGCAGAACTGTTCCTCTGCTTTCCCGTGTGGAACATAGCATTAGTTCCCCCTTACAGCCATCAAAGCAACGTGGTCTTCCTACATTGCCTTTTCTGCGCCTCATTTATTCTACAGAATATTGTTAAGTATTTGGTTTCTAAGAAGCAAACTAGCATAGCTGTTAAGAACACATATTCTGAAGCCAGTCTTCCTAGTTTTATATCCTAGCTTTGCTACTTACTAGTTCTCTGGCCTTTCTGTACCTTGATTTTCTAATCTCTAAAAGAGGTATGAAAATATCAGTATTTACCCCAATGACATCATTTTTGAATAAACTAATATGCATAAGGCATTTCAACAATGGAAGCATTATAAGTGTTTTCCATTATTAATATTTTCAGTGGGCATTGAGTGTATAACCATGTGTACCTTAGGATTCTTTTGGTAGTAAGCAACAGAAATTGAGCTGAAGCTTTCTTAACAAAAAAGTAGGACTTATTGGATTACAGGCTTGCAGGGGTCCCGGGGAGGTGACAGAATCAAAGGAGGAAGTTCGAGAGTTAAGACCTTACCCAGAAACTGGAGTAGGGGACTCAAGGCTCCTCACTCTGTACATCGCTGCCTGTCTCTGGTTCTCCTTGTGTCTTGGCCTCATTCTTTTTCCTGCAGATAGGCTTACTTGGTATCAGGGAAGAGGGCTACTGATGCCCCAAAGCAACATTCTTCCCATCTCAGAAAAGAAAAATGGTTACCCCACTCCCTCTAATTCAGAGAATTTTATGAAAAACTCTGACGGTTGACCTTAAGTCACGTGCTCACACTTGGACTAATCCATGGCTTTGAAGGAGCACTGAATTATAGTTGGCCCTGTCTGGATCACATGCCCATCCCACTGAATGGGTGAAATCATCATAAGTGAAAGTCCACCAGGACCACATGGGGTGACGCAGAGGTCCCCAAAGGAAAGGGAACCCCCTTCCCAGAAGAAAGGAGAAACGAAAGCATGCTGGAGAGATAAAAACGATAGCTGCCAGGGCTGACTACAGATAAAATAAAACATGGTCTCTGCTTTCAAGGAACTCACATTTTAGTGGGAGAAAAACAGGGACAGATAAATGAATCCTGTAATTACAGTTATACCATGTCAGGCACCACAATGGTGGTGGAGTTAAGAGAGGCCTTCACTCTCAGCTGCTGGTCTTGCAAAAGTATCTGGCTTTCCCCATGGTGTTCCTGGATGCCCTCTGCCCACTCTGACATTTGAAATGCAGCAGACAAACTGGGGGCAGAGATTTCATGCCAGACTTCAAAGGATTAAAATACAAGCATTCACTTCCAACTTAGAAAGGAGCTTGTCTGGGCAGAGTTTTTATTTTTTTTTTATCATTTAATTACATCATGGGGAAATTGGCTAAAGTGGCTGAATGAGTAACTGGCACTGCTTTGTCTGCTGGTGGGGGGAGAGCACACCTTTAATTCTGAAGGTCCAAGAGGTCTTTTTGGTCATATCCTCTATTATTTACCATCACAAGAGAAGGTAGAGCTACAAAAGTATTGATATTTGTAAAACAGAAATGCCAAGTATTTATACATGTTGTGTTTCTACTTTCACATTTTAATAATTAACAGCCCTGCATTGGTTTCCTAGCCACCATAGCACATGGCCAAAACTAGGTATCTTAAAACAGAAATGTATCCTCTCACAGTTCTAAAGGCCAGTGTCCAAAACCAACCTGTCACCAGGGCCATGCTCTCTCTGAAGGCTCAAGGGAAGGATCTTTCCTTCTTCCTAGCTCACGGTGGTTGCTGGCAATCCTTGGTGTTCCTGGGCTTCTGGGTGCACCACTCCAATCTATGCCTCCATCTTCAAATGGCCTTCTTCCCAGCGTGTGTTTCTGTGTCTCTTCTCCTCTTCTCATAAGTACACCAGTCATATTGGATTAGAGCTCACTTTTTCTTTTTAATGTCTTTGTTGGAGCATAATTGCTTTACAATGGTGTGTTAGTTTCTGCTGTATAACAAAGTGAATCAACTATACATATACATATATCACCATATACCCTCCCTCTTGCGTCTCCCTCCCACCCTCCCTATCTCACCCCTCTAGGTAGTCACAAAGCACCGAGCTGATCTCCCTGTGCTATGCGGCTGCTTCCCACTAGCTATCTATTTTATATTTGTTAGTATATATAAGTCCATGCCACTCTCTCACTTCGTCCCAACTTACCCTTCCCCCTCCCCGTGTCCTCAAGTCCATTCTCTATGTTTGCGTCTTTATTCCTGTCCTGCCCTTAAGTTCTTCATAACAATTTTTTCCTGTAAATTCCATATATATGTGTCAGCATACGGTATTTGTTTTTCTCTTTCTGACTTACTTCACTCTGTATGACAGATTCTAGGTCCATCCACCTAACAACAAATAACTCAATTTCATTTCTTTTTATGGCTGAGTAATATTCCATTGTATATACATGCCACATCTTCTTTATCTATTCATCTGTCAATGGACACTTAGGTTGCTTCCATGTCCTGGCTATTGTAAATAGAGCTGCAATGAACATTGCGGTTATGACTCTTTTTGAATTATGGTTTTCTCAGGGTATATGCCCAGTAGTGGGATTGCAGGGTCGTACGGTAGTTCTATTTCTAGTTTTTTAAGGAACCTCCATACTGTTCTCCATAGTAGCTGTGTCAATTTACATTCCCACCAGCAGTGCAAGAGGGTTCCCTGTTCTCCACCCGCTCTCCAGCATTTATTGTTTGTAGATTTTTTGATGATGCCCATTCTGACCGGTGTGAGGTGATACCTCATTGTAGTTTTGATTTGCATTTCTCTAATGATTAGTGATGTTGAGCATTCTTTCATGTGCTTGTTGACAATCTGTATATCTTCTTTGGAGAAATGTCTATGTCGGTCTTCTGCCATTTTGGGATTGGGTTGTTTGCTTTTTTGATTTTGACCTGCATGAGCTCCTTGTAAAGTTTGGAGATTAATCCTTTGTCAGTTGCTTCATTTGCAAATATTTTCTCTCATTCTGAGGGTTGTCTTTTCATTTTGTTTATGGTTGCCTTTGCTGTGCAAAACCTTTAAAGTTTCATTAGGTCCCATTTGTTTATTTTTGTTTTTATTTCCATTTCTTTAGGATGTGGGTCAAAAAGGATCTTGCTGTGATTTATGTCATAGAGTGTTCTGCCTATGTTTTCCTCTAAGAGTTTTATAGTGTCTGACCTTACCTTTAAGTCTTTAACCCATTGTGAGTTTATTTTTGTGTGTGGTGTTAGGGAGTGTTCTAATTTCATTCTTTTACATGTAGCTGTCCAGTTTTCCCACCACCACTTATTGAAGAGACTTTCTTTTCTCCATTTTATATTCTTGCCTCCTTTATCAAAGATAAGGTGACCATATGTGCATGGGTTTATCTCTGGGCTTTCTATCCTGTTCCATTGATCTACATTTCTCTTTTTGTGCCAGTACCATACTGTCTTGATTACTGCAGCTTTGTAGTATAGTCCGAAGTCAGGGAGTCTGATTACTGCAGCTCCATGTTTTGTTCTGAAGATTACTTTGGCTCTTCGGGGTCTTTTGTGTTTCCATACAAATTGTGAAATTTTTTGTTCTAGTTCTGTGGAAAATGCCATTTGTAGTTTGATACAAATTGCATTGAGTCTGTAGACTGCTTTGGATAGTAGTCATTTTCACAATGTTGACTCTTCCAACCCAGGAACATGGTATATCTCTCCATCTGTTTGTATCATCTTTAATTTCTTTCATCAGTGTCTTATGGTTTTCTCCATACAGGTGTTTTTTCTCCTTAGGTAGGTTTATTCCTAAGTATTTTAATCTTTTTGTTGCAGTGGTAAATGGGAGTGTTTCCTTAATTTCTCTTTCAGATTTTCATCATTAGTGTATAGGAATGCAAGAGATTTCTGTGCATTAATTTTGTATCCTGCTACTTTACCAAATTCATTGATTAGCCTTAGTAGTTTTCCGGTAGAGTTTTTAGGATTCTCTAGGTACAGTAAACAGTGACACCTTTACTTCTTCTTTTCCAATTTGGATTCCTTTTATTTCTTTTTCTTCTCTGATTGCTGTGGCTAAAACTTCCAAAACTATGTTGAATAAGAGTGGTGAGAGTGGGCAACCTTGTCTTCTTCCTGATCTTAGTGAAAATGGTTTCAGTTTTCCACCACTGAGGACGATGTTGGCTGTGGGTTTGTCATATATGGCCTTTATTATGTTGAGGTAAGTTCCCTCTATGCCTACTTTCTGGTGAGTTTTTATCATAAATGCGTGTTGAATTTTGTCAAAAGATTTTTCTGCATCTATTGAGATGATCATATGGTTTTCCTCCTTCAATTTGTTAATATGGTGTATCACATTGATTGATTTGCATATATTGAAGAAGCCTTGCATTCCTGGGATAAACCCCACTTGATCATGGTGTATGATCCTTTTAATGTGCTGTTGGATTCTGTTTGCTAGTATTTTGTTGAGGATTTTTGCATTTATGTTCATCAGTGATATTGGCCAGTAGTTTTCTTTCTTTGTGACATCTTTGTCTGGTTTTGGTATCAGGGAGATGGTAGTCTCATAGAATGAGTTTGGGAGTGTTCCTCCCTCTGTTATATTTTGGAAGAGTTTAAGAAGGATTTGTGTTAGCTCTTCTCTAAATGTTTGATAGAATTTCCCTGTGAAGCCATCTAGTCCTGGGCTTTTGTTTGATGGAAGATTTTTAATCACAGTTTCAATTTCAGTGCTTGTGATTGGTCTGTTTATATTTTCTATTTCTTCCTCGTTCAGTCTCAGAAGGTTGTGCTTTCTAAGAGTTTGTCCGTTTCTTCCAGGTTGTTCATTTTATGGCATATACTTGCCTGTAGTAATCTCTCATGATCCTTTGTACTTCTGCAGTGTCAATTGTTACTTCTCCTTTTTCTTTTCTAATTCTATTGATTTGAGTCTTCTCCCTTTTTTTCTTGATGAGTCTGGCTAATGGTTTATCAATTTTGTTTATCTTCTCAAGAACCATCTTTTATTCTTATTTATCTTTGCTATTGTTTCCTTCATTATTTTTTCATTTTTTTCTGACCTGATCTTTATAATTTCTTTCCTTCTGCTAACTTTGGGTTTTTTTTAATACTTCTTTCTCTAATTGCTTTAGGTGTAAGGTTAGGTTGTTTATTTGAGATGTTTCTTGAGGTAGGATTGTATTGCTATAAACTTCCCTCTTAGAACTGCTTTTGCTGCATCCCATAGGTTTTGGGTTGTCATGTTTTCATTGTCATTTGTTTCTAGGTATTTTTTTAGTTCCTCTTTGATTTTTTTCAGTGATCTCTTGGTTATTAAGTAGTGTGTTGTTTAGCCTCCATGTGTTTGTATGTTTTACAGATTTTTTTCCTTTAATTGATATCTAGTCTCATAGCGTTGTGGTCGGAAAAGGTACTTGATACGATTTCAATTTTTTAATATTTACCAAGGCTTGATTTGTGACCCATGATATAATCTATCCTGGAGAATGTTCCATGAGCACTTGAGAAGAAAATGTATTCTGTTGTTTTTGGATGGAATGTGCTATAAATATCAATTAAACCCATCTTGTTTAATGTATCATTCAAAGCTTTTCATTTTGTTTGATATGTCCATTGAAAATGGAGTGTTAAAGTCCCCTACTATGATTGTGTTACTGTTGATTTCCCCTTTTATGGCTGTTAACATTTCCCTTATGTATTGATGTGCTCCTATTTTGGGTGCATAAAATTTACAATTGTTATGTCTTCTTCTTGGATTGATCCCTTGATCATTATCTAGTGTCCTTCTTTGTCTTTTGTAATAGTCTTTATTTTAAAGTCTATTTTGTCTGATATGAGAATTGCTACTCCAGCTTTCCTTTGATTTCCATTTGCATGGAATATCTTTTTGCATCCCCTCACTTTCAGTCTGTATGTGTCCCTGGGTCTGTAATGGGTCTCTTTTAGACAGCATATATACAGCTCTTGTTTTTGTATCTAATCAGCCTGTGTATGTCTTTTGGTTGGAGCATTTAATCCATTTACATTTAAGGTATTTATGGATATGTACGTTCCTATTACCATGTTCTTAATTATTTTGGGTTTGTTACTGTAGGTGTTTTCCTTCTCTTGTGTTTCCTGCCTAGAGAAGTTCCTTTAGCATTTGTTGTAAAGCTGTTTTTGTCCTCTTTGCTTGTCTGTAAAGGTTTTAATTTCTCCATCGAATCTGAATGAGATCCTTGCTGGGTAGAGTAATCTTGGTTGAAGGTTTTTCCCTTTCCTCTCTTTAAATATATCCTGCCACTCCTTTCTGGCTTGCAGAGTTTCTGCTGAAAGATCAGTTGTTAACCTTATGGGGATTCCCTTGTATGTTATTTGTTGTTTTTCCCTTGCTGCTTTTAATTTCTTTTCTTTTTATTTAATTTTTGATAGTGTGATTAATAGGTGTCTTGGGGCTTCCCTGGTGGTGCAGTGGTTGGGAGTCCACCTGCTGATGCAGAGGACGTAGGTTCGTGCCCCGGTGCAGGGGGATCCCACGTGCCGTGGAGCGGCTGGGCCCGTGGGCCATGGCCGCTGGGCCTGCACATCCAGAGTCTGTGCTCTCCAGTGGGAGAGGCCACAGCGGTGAGAGGCCCACATACCACAAAAAAAAAAAAAAAAAAAAGAAATATGTGTCTTGGCATGTTTCTCCTTCGATTTATCCTGTATGGGACTCGCTGCGCTTCCTGGAATTGATTAACTGTTTCCTTTCCCATATTAGGGAAGTTGCCAACTATAATCTCTTCAAATATTTTCTCAGTCCCTTGCTTTTTCTCTTCTTCTTCTGGGATGCCTATAATTCGAATGTTGGTGTGTTTAATGTTGTCCCAGAGATCTCTGAGACTGTCCTCAATTCTTTTCATTCTTTGTTCTTTATTCTGCTCTGCAGTGGTTATTTCCACTCTCTTATCTTCCAGGTCACTTATCCGTTCTTCTGCCTGAGTTATTCTGCTATTGATTCCTTCTAGAGAATTCTTAATTTCATTTATTGTGTTGTTCATCATTGTTTGTTTGCTTTTTAGTTTTTCTAGGTCCTTGTTAAAAGTTTCTTGTATTTTCTCCATTCTATTTCCAAGATTTTGGATCATCTTTACTATCATTACTCTGAATTCTTTTTCAGGTAGACTGCCTATTTCCTCTTCATTTGTTTGGTCTGGTGGGTTTTTATCTTGCTCCTTCATCTGCTGTGTGTTTCTCTGTCTTCTGATTTTTCTTAACTTACTGTGTTTGGGGTCTCCTTTCTGCAGGCTGCAAGTTCATAGTTCCCATTGTTTTTGGTATCTGCCCCCAGTGGGTAAGATTTTTTAGTGGGTTGTGTAGGCTTCCTGATGGAGGGGACTAGTGCCTGCCTTCTGGAGGATGAGGCTGGATCTTGTCTTTCTGGTGGGCAGGACTGCATCTGATGGTGTGTTTTGGGGTGTCTGTGACCTTAGTATGATTTTAGGCAGCCTCTCTGCTAATGGGTGGGGTTGTGTTCCTGTCTTGTTAGTTGTTTGGCATAGGGTGTCCAGCACTGTAGCTTGCTGTTTGTTGAGTGGATTTTGGTCTTAGCGTTGAGATGAAGATCTCTGGGAGAGCTTTCTCCATTTGATATTACATGGAGCCGGGAGGTCTCTGGTGGACCAATGTCCTGAACTCAGCTCTCCCAACTCAGATGCACAGGCCTGACACCCAGCGGGAGCACCAAGACCCTGTCAGCCACATGGCTCAGAAGAAAAAGGAGAAAAATAGAAAGAAAGAAAGAATAAAATAAAATAAAGTTATTAAAATAAAGATTAAAAATAATTATTAAAAATTAAAAAGTAATAAAAAAAGAAAGAAGGAAATAAGAGAGCAACCAAACTAAAAAACAAATCCACCAATGATAGCAAGCGCTAAAAACTACACTAAAAAACAAAACAAAACAAAAGAAAACAGACAGACAGAACCCTAGGACCAATGGTAAAAGCAAAGCTATACAGGCAAAATCACACAAAGAAGCATACACATACACACTCACAAAAAGAGAAAAAGGAAAAAAGTGTATATATTGTTGCTCCCCAAGTCCACCGCCTCAATTTTGGGATGATTCATTGTCTATTCAGGTATTGCAGAGATGCAGGGTACATCAAGTTGATTGTAGAGATTTAATCTGCTGATCCTGAGGCTGCTGGGCGAGATTTCCCTCTCTCTTCTTTGTTCGCACAGCTCCTGGGGTTCAGCTTTGGAGTGGCCCCACCTCTGCATGTAGGTTGCCTCAGGGCATCTGTTCTTCACTCAGGCAGGACAGTAGCAGCTGATTAGGGGGGTCTGGCTCACTCAGGCCAAGAGGAGGGAGGGGTACGGAATGTGGGGTGAGCCTTCAGTGGCAGAAGCAGGCATGACACTGCAACAGCCTGAGACACGCCATGTGTTCTCCCGGGGAAGTTGTCCCTATATCATGGGACTCTGGCAATGGCTGGCTGCACAGGCTCCCAGGAGGGGAGGTGTGGATAGTGACCTGTGTTTGCACACAGTCTTCTTGGTGGCTGCAACAGCAACCTTAGCGTTTCATGCCCGTGTAAGTTGTCCATGCTGGTAGCTGTGGCTCACACCCATCTCTGGAGCTCGTTTAGGCAATGCTCTGAATCCCCTCTCCTCACACACCCCGAAACAATAGTCTCTTGCCTCTTCGGCAGGTCCAGACATTTTCCCGGACTCCCTCCTGTTTGGCTGTGGCACACTAGCCCCCTTCAGTCTGTGTTCACGCAGCCAAACCCAGTCCTCTCCCTAGGATCTGACCTCCGAAGCTGGAGCCTCAGCTCCCAGCCCCCGCCTGCCCCGGCGGGTGAGCAGACAAGCCTCTCAGGCTGGTGAGTGCTGGCTGGCACCGATCCTCTGTGCAGGAATCTCTCCACTTTGCCCTCTGCACCCCTGTTGCTGTGCTCTCCTCCATGGCTCCCAAGCTTCCCCCACCCCTGCCATGCCCCTGTCTCTGCCAGTGAAGGGTCTTCCTAGTGTGTAGAAATTTTCCTCCTTCACAACTCCCTCCCAGAGGGGCAGGTCCCATCCCTATTCTTTTGTCTCTGTTTTTTCTTTTTTCTTTTGCCCTACCCAGGTATGTGGGGAGTGTCTTGTCTTTTGGGAAGTCTGAGGTCTTCTGCCAGCATTCAGTAGGTGCTCTGTAGGAGTTGTTCCACATGTAGATGTATTTCTGATGTATTTGTGGGGAGGAAGGTGATCTCCACGTCTTACTTTTCTGCCATCTTGAAGGTCTCTCTAGGGCTCACTTTAATGACTTCCTCTTAACGTGTTTACATTTGTGAAGACCCTGTTTCCAAATAAGGTCACGTTCACAGGTACTGAGGGTTAGGACTTCAACATATCTTTTGGGGAGACAAAATTCAACTCATATCCAGCCCCATCTCATTTTCAAAAGTTTTGAAGTTTCAAAATGTCTGATGAAGGAAACTGGGATGCCCCAAGCCTCTCACCAGCTTACAGTGTGAAAGAAGTCACATTCATACCATCATTAACCTCTCAATTACTGTGGCAATTTCTCTCTACTTGTTTATGGGGAATCTCAGCACACTTCCAAAATAAAACCAAACAGCAACAAACCAAAGAGCTCTTCCTGAGAGATTCTCCCACCATGGAGGAGGACTGCACTTGCTCTCTTGTGCCCTTGTTCCACACTGAGCCACATCTTACCACCTCTGCGGCTGGTGACACCCCGAGCACACTCTCCACTTGTAGGTTCGCTGCATTTCCATTACTGCATTGTGGTTTGTGGCTGTGGTAGGGACTTAGACCCTGTCTCTCCCTCTGTTTGTACTTTGTCACCTTTCTGCCTTGTTTTAAAAAGTTTTTCCTGAGCCAACCCCTGCAGCTTGGGACCCTGAGCATTCTCACAAACGTTCAAGTCTGGGCTGGGCCCAGACCATGCCACTAACTCCATGAGCATCATTTCTGACTGTTTTCCTAAGCACCAGGGCACACAGCTCCCTCCTCCTTCATTTCCCCTTTCTCCTTCCAATCTCAAAGGAAAGCAAATGCCCTTTCTATTAGTTTATGAAACTAGACCCCATTAGAGCCCGGAACAAACCCATATGATCCTAAACAAACAACCAGACTCTGAACCGTGGTTTAGGCTCACCCCAAAAGCAGGAGCCTCAAAATATTTCCTTTAATGCAAATCTTTCTTCCCCAGATAGAAAAAGAAATCTGAGACAGGAGGAGATAAATGTAGACTGAAATATTCGGCAAGAAGAAAAAGATTATACATAGAAGCGCACATTGTAAAGTTCTACAATTGAGCTTTGTAGTAGCCAAAGTAAAGATAGAAAAGGAATCAGCAAGAAGGTTCAGACTGTCTTTGAAAGAAAACCAAGCCTGTAGTACAGGAGGAGTGAGGCTTGGTCTGCAACTGTGGTCTGGCATCTTTGTTTCAATTAACTTTAAGCTTTCTGCTTTGTCATGTCAAGCCCATTTCCCTTTCTTCCTGGGCACACAGCTAGAGCACACTTCCCAGCTCTCTTGCAGTCAGATGTGCCCACGTGACTGAAATCTGGCCAATTAAATATGTCTGGAAGTGATATGTGTCATTTCTGGGCAGAAGCAGTTAAGAAGCTGGTGTACATTTCCCATAATCTCTGTCCCCATCTTCCAGTTGGATGGGACAATCTCTGATGCTCATGAGGAGAGTGGAGCCACAAGATAGAAAGAGCCTGGGTCCCTGAATGTTGATGTGGAAGACTATTAGGCCATGCCACCCATGGCAGTCTGTGTCAGAGGGAGAGATAATCCTGTATCGTGTTAAGCTATTGAGATTGCAGGGATTAGCTGATACAGCAGCTAGTGTCACCTTAACTAAAATAGATGGGATAATTCACCTCAACATTCATAGGAGCATTATTTACAATTGCCAAGACATGGGAGCAACTTAAGTATCCATCAATAGCTGAATGGATAAAGAAGATGTGGTATAAACACACACACACACACACACACACACACACACACACACACACAGAGTGGAATGCTACTCAGCCATAAAAAAGAATGAAATTTTGCTATTTGCAGCAACATGTATGGACTTGCAGGGTATTATGCTAAGTGAAATAAATCAGACAGAGAAAGACAAATACTGTATGATATCACTTACATGTGGAATCTAAAAAATACAACAAACTAATGAATATTTAAAAAAAAAGCAGACACAGATATAGAGAACAACCTAGTGGTTAACAGTGGGGGGGGGGGAAGGGGCAGTACAGGGGCAAGGGATTGAGAGGTACAAACTATTGTGTATAAAATAAGCTATAAGTATATATTGTACAACATGGGGAATATAGCCAATATTTTATAATAACTTTAAATGTAGTATAACCTTTAAAATTTGTGAATCACTATATTGTACACTGTAACTTAAATGATATTGTACATCAACTATCCTTCAAGTAAAAAAATAAGAATGTAATAAAATCGATGGGATAACACAGGGCCCCCTTGAACGCTTCCACCCACTTTCCCTGAGGAACCAAGATAGGTTCCAAAATTTCATCTGCTACCTCTCTCAGCACAATAGGAAATATTCTACCAGAGGAGGGTTTGAAGCCACTTAGATGAGTTCTGAGCTCTCTCGTGGTCTTTAGTTCTCCTGGATCTCTTTGGCCTCTGGCTAATGTGACCTTGCCCTTTCCAATCTGGCAACTCTTCCTTCTTCTTTTTTTAAAAATTTTTATTTTATATTAGAGTATAGTTGATTAACAATGTTGTGTTAGTTTCAGGTGTACAGCAAAGTGATTCAGTTATACATGTACAAGTATCTATTATTTTTCAAATTATTTTCCCATTTAGGTTATTACAGAGTATTGAGCAGAGTTCCCTGTGCTATACAGTAGGTCCCTATTGGGTATCCACTATATTTTAAATATAGTAGTGTGTACATGTCAATCCCAAACTCCCACTCTATCCCTCCCCTCCTCCCATCCTTCCCCTCTGGTAACCATAAGTTCATTCTCTAAGTCTGTGAGTGTTTCTGTTTTGTAAATATGTTCATTTGTAACATTTTTTTAAGATTCCACATATAAGTGATATCATATGATATTTGTCTTTCTCTGCCTGACTTAATTCACTTACTATGATAATCTCTATGTCCATCCATGTTGCTGCAAATGACATTATTTCATTCTTTTAAATGGCTGAGTAATATTCCATTGTATATATGTACCACATATTCTTTATCCATTCCTTTGTTGATGGACATTTAGGCTGCTTCCATGTCTTGGCTATTGTAAACAGCACTGCAATGAACATTGGGGTGCATGTATCTTTTCGAACCATGTTTTTCTCCAGATGTATGCCCAGTTGCTGGATCATATGGTAGCTCTATTTTTAGTTTTTTAAGGAACCCCCATACTGTTCTCCATAGTGGCTGTACCAATTTACATTCCCGCCAACAGGTATACTATAAAACTCTTAGATGAAAACATAGGCAGAACACTCTTTGACATAAATCACAGCAAAATCGTTTTTGATCTGTCTCCTAATCAAAATAAAAACAAAAATAAACAAATGGGACCTAATTAAACTCAAAAGCTTTTGCACAGCAAAGGAAACCTTAAACAAAAAGAAAAAACAACCCACAGAATGGGAGAAAATATTTGCAAATGAAGTGACCAAGAAGGGATTAATCTCCAAAATTTACAAACAGCTCATGCAGCTCAATATCAAAAAACCAAACAACCCAATAAGAAAAATGTGCAGAATACCTAAATAGACATTTCTCCAAAGAAGACATACAGATAGTCAAGAGGCACATGAAAATATGCTCAATATCGCTAATTATCGGAGAAATACAAATCAAAACTACAATGAGGTATCACCTCATACTGGTCAGAATGGCCTTCATCAAAAAGTACAGTAAATGCTGGTGAGGGTGTGGAGAGAAACCTTCCTTCTTCTTAACAGAAGAGGCTGCACTGTGGTAGAATTTGGAAGGTTCTGCCTTCTCTCTGCACTGCCAACTCTGCGACATCTGGAAGTTGTTTGCTTTGATGACAAAATAAATCATGTGTCCTTTGTCCTGCTGAGCAGCAGAACAAGCTGCCCGCAGAGCACACTGTTCAGAATAGTAGGTCCTCACGATATTCTCAGAAGAGCCACGCAGAGTGAGGAGAGGAGAGGAAGGCCGACCACAGACTGCTGTGTCTTTCACAGAGTGAGTTAAGCATTGACCTGGTGTCAGGTCCACAGGCACGCTGATGGGGCTCATACTTACCCTGTGTCACACCGCTAGTACTCAGGTACTATTATTTTCTGTAGGTCATGTTGACAGAAAATTCTCATGATAATTGGCTTTGTGAAATTCCCTGGTCAAAATGTTCATTTCCTGAGCAGGGATTGCAATTAGTAGCCAATCAGTGGAGCCAAATACTCAGCACTTCTGCATTACAAATTTACGTGTCCTTAGTCTCGTCGTCATTTTGGTCACTTGATAAGATCTAGAAGAAGCACTGGTCTGGAAGTCATAATGCCTGGGTTTCACTGGATCAAACAATAGCCACCACTTCTGGGGCATTTACTGTGCTCCAGATCATTCTGGACAATTTGCATGCATCATCTCAAACATCTCTTTTGAAATAGGATATAATTTGCATGTCTATGAATTTTATAAATATATGCATTTTACAGATAAAAGCATTGAGGCTCTGTCTGCTCTATGCTCAACTGTATGTTAGTCCCTCCTGGAAACGGGTTAGGACTCTGATTTTGAAGAGTATAAAATCTCTTTAAGGAAATGAGACATTCCTGAAATAATCTGAGAATCATATATGATAGTATACAAAACTATGTGAGTCTTTTTCCTGATCAGAGCTAGATGGAGACTGAGGGCTTTGACTAGGGTGAGTAAGGTCGAGAGATGTCCAGCCTGAGAAGTAAGGCCAGGTGTGTGGGGTAAAATCAGTTTAGTTACCAGGTGTCTGAATGGACAAGCACCAGTTTCTGAGTGGGAGTATGATCAGCACTGAGGTGCAGGTGGGCAGACATAATAGACACCAGCCTGCGAGAAAGAAGAAAGGAGAAAGTGTTCTTGTGTTACTGACCTCACCACTCAAAAGCCAGTGCTCAAGACAAAAGTGTTGCTAGGAAAGGAAAAGTTGCTTTATTCAGGAGGCCAACAACCTGGGAAGAAGGTGAACTCATGTCCAAAAACCAACTCTGAAGATTCTGCTCAACCAAGAAAGTTTTTAAAGAGAGAATCATTTGAGGAGGGGGTCAGAGTCTTTGTTATCTTCCACTGTGTGCAGACTTTCTTCTGATTGGTTGGTGGTGAGGTAACAGGGCGGCATTCCAAGAACCTTGCGCTCAGCCTGAAGTCACCATCCTCCCCCTGGGTGAGGGTCTTAGTTCCTGCAGAAGAACTCAAAGAAATTGTATGTATATTCCATGAGGAGGAATCAGGACCCTGACCCATGGCTGCACTATTGTTTCTTTATTTTTAAATAAATTTATTTATTTATGTATTTATTTTTGGCTGCATTGGGTCTTCGTTGCTGCATGCAGGCTATTCTCAAGTTGCGGCGAGCAGGGGCTACTCTCTGTTGCGGTGCATAGGCTTCTTATTGCAGTGGCTTCTCTTGTTGTGGATCACAGGCCCTAGGCATGTGGGCTTCAGTAGTTGTGGCTCGCAGGCTGTAGAATGCAGGCTCAGTAATTGTGGCGCATGGGCTTAGTTGCTCCATGGCATGTGGAATCTTCCCAGACCAGGGCTCGAACCTGTGTTCCCTGCATTGGCAGGAGGATTCTTAAACACTGCACCACCAGGGAAGTCCTGCACTATTGTTTCTTGACTGCTCCACTCTTGTTTCTGCATTCCCTCTCTTTCTTGATAAGCAACTGTTTGAATCTGCCCTTTGGAACCCAGGAGAGGTCGAGGAGGCTGAATGAAGCCTGTTTCCTAAAAACAAGAAACAGGAGACACAGAAGGGCCCCACAGAATCCTGATTCATTTCACTTGGGAGGAAGCTCAGGACAGCATGTTTTTATTCTGTTGGGCATCTGGCCCAGGGCTGCCATTAGAATGGTGATTCTTAATCTTGGCTGCACTTAAAAGACACTCAAGGGAGCTTTTAAAAAATACTGATGTCTGAAGCTCACCCCTGAATTACTGTGTCTGATTTAATGGATTTGAGTCTGGGTCTTGAGACTTTTTAGAGTTGCCCAGGTGATTCTAATATGAAGTTAAGAGTGCGCACCTCTGCCTTAAATGTGCCACCAATCACTTACCTGATCATCTGTGTGTGTCTTTAATATCTTTAATGAGTGTTCACATTCACTGGTTGTTGGTTCTATTTTAACTCTTCTAGGTTCTTTCCTGAGAAGGAAAGTATCACAGGATCCCAGAGTTAGGAAGGTAGGCTTCCTGGAATTGGTGAGTCTCCAGTTAGACCTTGAAGGACTGTCATTTCTCTTAGGACAGGATGGGCCATATAGCAGTGGATCCAAGGAGTTGGGGTGACCACAGGCTCTGACAGGTGAAATCCTGCTTCCATCTAAGGGAAGAGAGATGAAGCCAAGTAGAAGCTCTTGAAATATTTCACACCTTGGCTGGGACTGTCCTTGCAATCACGGGGTCTTTCAGGGTCTTGCCTTCTGGAAAGAAGGAGCCTGAAGGAGCTTATCTCTAGGCGTTGTTGATTTGAGGAAATCAAAAAACACCTGGAGACAATGACAACAAAAACACGATGATCCAAAACCTATGGGATGCAGCAAAAGCAACTCTAAGAGGGAAGTTTATAGCAATACAATCCTACTTCAAGAAACAAGAAAAATCTCAAGTAAACAATCTAACCTTACACCTAAAGGAACTAGAGGAAGAACAAACAAAACCCAAAGCTAGTAGAAGAAAAGAAATCATAAAAATCAGAGCAGAAATAAAACCAGAAATAGAAATAAAACAATAGCAAAGATCAATAAAACTAAAAGATGGTTCTTAGAGAAGATAAACAAAATTGATAAACCAATATCCAGACTGATCAAGAAAAAGAGGGAGCGGACTCAAATCAATAAAATTAGAAATTAAAAAGGAGAAGTTACAACAGACACCACAGAAAAACAAAGCATCCTAAGAGTCTACTACAAGCAACTCTATGCCAATAAAATGGACAACCTGGAAGAAATGGACAACAAGAGAAGCCACAAGAATGGACAAATTCTTAGAAAGGTATAACCTTCCAAGACTGAACCAGGAAGAAATAGAAAATATGAACAGACAAATCACAAGTAATGAAATTGAAACTGTGATTAAAAGTCTTCCAACAAACAACAAACTAAAGTCCAGGACCAGATAGCTTCACAGGTAAATTCTATCAAACATTTAGAGAAGAGCTAACACCCATCCTCAAGCTCTTCCAAAAAATTGCAGAAGAAGGAACACTCCCAAACTCATTCTATGAGGCCACCATCACCCTGATACCAAAACCAGACAAAGATACTACTAAAAAAGAAAATTACAGACCAATATCACTGATGAATATAGATCCAAACTCCTCAACAAAATGCTAGCAAGCAGAATCCAGCAACACGTTAAAAGGATCATACACCATGATCAAGTGGGGTTTATCCCAGGAATGCAAGGATTCTTCAATATACACAAATCAATCAACGTGATACACTATATTAACAAATTAAGGAATAAAAACCATATGATCATCTCAGATTTATGATAAAAACTCTCCAGAAAGTGAGCATAGAGGGAACCTTCCTCAACATAATAAAGGCCATATATGACAAACCCACAGTAAATATCATTCTCAATCCTGAAAAAATGAAAGCATTTCCTCTAAGATCAGGAACAAGACAAGGATGTCCACTCTCACCACTATTAGTCCACATAGTTTTGGAAGTCCTAGCCACGGCAATCAGAGAACAAAAAGAAATAAAAGGAATACAAATTGGAAAAGAAGATGGAAAACTGTCATTGTTTGCAGATG
The DNA here is from genome assembly GCF_949774975.1 of Lagenorhynchus albirostris. NCBI lineage: Eukaryota > Metazoa > Chordata > Mammalia > Artiodactyla > Delphinidae > Lagenorhynchus > Lagenorhynchus albirostris. The sequence continues at coordinate 69,655,420 of NC_083103.1, forward strand.
ACATGATACTATACATAGAGAATCCTAAAGATGCCACCAGAAAACTACTAGAGCTAATCAATGAATTTGGTAAAGTGGCAGGATACAAAATTAATGCACAGAAATCTCTTGCATTCCTATACACTAACAATGAAAGATCAGAAAGAGAAATTAAGGAAACAATCTCATTTACTATTGCAACAAAAAAATAAAATACCTAGGAATAAACCTACCTAAGGAGGTAAAAGACCTGTACTCAGAAAAGTATAAGACACTGATGAAAGAAATCAAAGATGACACAAACAAACGGAGAGATATACCATGTTATTGGATTGGAAGAATCAATATTGTGAAAATGACTGAACTACTGGAAGCAATCTACAGATTCAATGCAATCCCTAACAAATTACTGATGGCATTTTTCACAGCATTAGAGCAAAAAATTTTACAATTTGTATGGAAACAAAAAAGACCCTGAATAGCCACAGCAATCTTCAGAAAGAAAAACAGAGCAGGAGGAATCAGGCTCCATGACTTCAGACTATACTACAAAGCTACAGTAATCAAGATAGTATGTTACTGGCACAAAACCAGAAATATAGATCAATGTAACAGGATACAAAGCCCAGAGATAAACCCATGCACCTATGGTCAACTAATCTATGACCAAGGAGGCAAGAACATACAATGGAGAAAAGACAGTCTTCAATAAGTGGTGCTGGGAAAACTGGAGAGCTACATGTAAAAGAATGAAATTAGAACATTCTCTAACACCATACCCCAAAATAAACTCAAAATGGCTTAAAGATCTAAATGTAGGACTGGACACTATAAAACTCTTAAAAGAAAACATAGGAAGAACACTCTTCGACATAAATCACAGCAAGATCTTTTTTGACCCACCTCCTAGAGTAATGAAAATGAAATAAATAAACCAATGGGACCTAATTAAACTTAAAAGCTTTTGCACAGCAAAGAAAACCATAAACAAGATGAAAAGACAATCCTCAGAATGGGAGAAAATATTTGCAAATGATTAATCTCCAAAATATACAAACGGCTCATGCAGCTCAATACTTAAAAAAAAAACACGCAATAAAAAGATGGGTAGAAAACCTAAATAGACATTTCTCCAAAGAAGACATACAGATGGTCAAGAAGCACATGAAAAGCTGCTCAACATCACTAATTATTAGAGAAATGCAAATCAAAACTACAATGAGGTATCACCTCACACCAGTTAGAATGGGCATCATCAGAAAATCTACAAACAACAAATGCTGGAGAGGGTGTGGAGAAAAGGGAACCCTCTTGCACTGTTGGTAGGAATGTAAATTGATACAGTCACTATGGAGAACAGTATGGAGGTTCCTTAAAAACTAAAAGTAGAATTACCATATGACCCAGCAATCCCACTACTGGGCATATACCCAGAAAAAAACATAATTCTAAAAGACACATGCACCTCAATGTTCATTGCAACACTATTTACAATAGTCAGGTCATGGAAGCAACTTAAATGCCCATTGACAGATGAATGGATAAAGAAGATGTGGTACATATATACAATGGAATATTACTCAGCCATAAAAGGAACGAAATTGGGTCATTTGTAGAGACATGGATGGACCTAGAGACTGTCATACAGAGTGAAGTAAGACAGAAACTGAAAAACAAATATTGTATATTAACACATATATGTTGAATCTAGAAAAATGGTGCAGATCTATCGGTTTGTAAGGCAGAAATAGAGACACAGATGTAGAGAACAAACATATGGACACTAAGGGGGGAAAGTGCGGGCAGGGGGTGGTGGTGGTAGGATGAATTGGGAGATTGAGATTGACATATATACCCTAATATGTATAAAGCAGATAACTAATAAGAACCTGATGTATAAAAATATTAAATTAAATTAAAAATAAATACAAAATAAACTGATTCGTGGAGAAAAAATTAGGCATTTAAAGCAATCTGTTGCTGGAGAAAACAGTAACATTTCTATGTTTTGAGTAGCAAGTTTATGAGCCAAGTTCTTTCTTGGAGGACCAATCTAAGAGATTGAAAATATAATTGAATTTCCATGCAGATTTTGGAAGAGAGAAAAACCCTGAAGTAGGTCTGAGTGAAGTGCTGGCAGATTGAGTACCAAGACATGGAGCATGAAACAGCCTAGAAAGATGGAGAAGGTGGTGGTTCCTTCTGGGCTGCCCCAGGATAATTCCACAGAACCAGAATGTCCTCCTGTATGTTCTGTCAGAATTTTCCAGTTTCTGTGGCATTTACATTCACAGAGCAGAATGAGGAGTAGAGCCCTGGGGTCCTTCTCCTCACTCCTCACAGGCTTGAAGTCTTTTTTTTTTTTAATTAATTAATTTATTTTATTTTATTATTTATTTTTGGCTGTGTTCGGTCTTCGTTGCTGTACCTGGGCTTTCTCTAGTCGCGGCGAGAGGGGGATACTCTTCCTTGCGGTGCATGGGCTTCTCATTGCGGTGGCTTCTCTTGTTGCAGAGCACGGGCTCTTGGCGCACAGGCTTCAGTAGTTGTGGCATGTGGGCTTTAGAGCACAGGCTCAGTAGTTGTGGCACACGGACTTAGCTGCTCCGCGACACATGGGATCTTCCCGGACCAGGGCTTGAACCCGTGTCCCCTGCATTGGAAGGTGGATTCTTAACCACCGCACCACCAGGGAAGTTCCTGGCTTGAAATCTTAAAGAGACACAGGGAATGACTCTTCTGAGGAACTGCCACCTCCGCTTCGGGATGCCTTTAGTGCAGCTTCTTCTCCCTAGGTCTCCATTTCTTTGATTTCCCTGAAAACAAGGGATCTAGAGCCATGGTTCCTGCCGTCCTTTTTCAATATCCCCAAGAATTTATCCTTCATGGTGAGAATAACTGTTTCATATGTGAGACATGGGAAATCCAAGCTGACACTAAGCCTATTAATACAGATGGATTCTCAGGCTCAGAGGAAGCCTCCTTCCTAATCTCTCCAGACCAGTGCCCAGCCTCCACCCCACCCCACCCTGATTGTCCCCTCTAAAGAAGGAAGGCAGGTTTCCAGCTGGCCCTAAATATTCATCCTTTCATCTCCAGGTATTCCCAAATGGCTAGCAGTCACCCTCCCTGGCAAGTCCTGGAAGTTTGTCGCTCAGCTTTGGCCATGGTCTCTCTGTCCTGTTTGGTTTCCCTGAAGCATGCCTGGTAGTTGGCTAACGTTGGTTTTATCTGTAAATAAACCCCTCGCTCCTTCCTGCTGTTCCTCCCACACCACTGATTGACATGTAGGACAGAGTCACGCAGGACATCTCTCCTCACCTCTTTGAAGGCAACTGAAAACCAGAATAGCCAAATGGACCATGTGCAACCCTATGTTAATACAGAACTCTGACCCACAACCTGCGACAGCCAGCCTGGGAAGCCAAACAACAATCTGCAACCACAAGTCCATGAAATCAAACCACAACCTCTATAGCAGTAGAGCCCAAATGGCCAAGACTTGACCAATACTGACAGCTTCCCTAAGTTTTGTCCTAACTTCCAATTTGGGATTAACCAGAGAAAGTCAAATATGGTCCCCTAACCAGTTGCGTAGGATGTTCTGCTTCTAGTTATCCTGCCAACAGCTTCCCCATGCCAACTGCCTCCAGTTAGAGTACACCTGGGGCCTCCCTTTTATCCACTGTAAAGTTTTCCCACTTCCCTGCTCACTTTTGAGTCTCAGATGATGCAGATGATGTGGCTGACTCCTTTGTTAGAGCAAGTTCTGAATAAATAGCCTTTACTTGTTCGCATGTGGGTGGTCTTTGATTATTTCCACAAAACCAAGTGTGGTGAAAAGAAGAAGAATTAAAAATCAGGTTGAATGATTCCATTTATATGGAATTCCACAAACAGGCAAAATGAGTCTATAGTGATAGAAATAAGAAAGTGGTTGGTGGAATGTGGGTGTATGGGTGTGGCAGGGGGTGGGGTGAATTGGCTGGAGAGGGTCATCAGGACACTTTCTAGAGGGATGGAAATATTCTAAATCTTATTTTGAGTGATGGTTACATGGTGCAGCCAGTTGTCAAAACTCATTGACTTAGGGGCTTCCCTCCCTGGTGGCGCAGTGGTTGAGAGTCCGCCTGCTGATGCTGGGGACATGGGTTTGTGCCCCGGTCCGGGAAGATCCCACATGCCGCAGAGCGGCTGGGCCCGTGAGCCATGGCCGCTGAGCCTGTGCGTCCGGAGCCAAAACTCATTGACTTAAATCCTTAAGATCTGTGCATTTTATCATAATAAAATTATACCTTGTGGTAGGCAGCTTCTAAGATGATCCTCAATTCCCGGTATTCACACCCTTGTACAATGCCCTCTCTTGGAATGTGGGCTGGACCTAGTCGCTCACTGCTAACAAGTAGATATGGCAAAAGTGATGGGTTGTCACTTAGGAGATTAGATTACAAAAAAAAAAAAAAAGACTGTGGCTTTTGGAACACTCTTTTATTATTTTGTTCTTCTTGATCACTCTGGGAGAGACCACCTGCCATGTTGTGAGCTTATCCTATGGAGAGACCCACATGGCAAGGAAGTGAAGCTTCTGACCCACAGCCAGTAAGGACCTGAGCCCTGGCAACAGCCAATGAACTTGAAAGCAGACCCTTCCCCAGCCAAGCCTTGAGAAGAGACCACAGGCCCTGCTGAGATTTTGATTGCAGCCTTATAAAAGACCTTGAGTCAGAACTACCCAGCTAAGCTGTGCCTGGATTTGCAGCCCACAGAAACTATGAGATCATAAATATTTATTTTTATAAGCTGCAAAATTTTGGTGTAATTCATTATGCAGCAATAGATAATGAACATACAGATGGAATATGTTCTATATCAACTTTAAAAAAGACACTTGTTAAAGAGAAAGTGAAGCACAGTACTTGGTAGTACGTGCTTCTGTTCTTTTCCCAGCTCAGAGGATCTGCTCTGCCCACCGTGACTCACTCAGTTGCCTACCCTATTTCCCTGAAAAGCCTTCTTCCAGAATACCAGCTTTGCAATGTAAAAATAAGTAGGACATACAGACACACTCACAGGAGACCTCCAAACACAAGGAAAGAGATTCTCCACATTCTGGTATGGGAGCACTCCTAGCTATGGGGTGCACATGGAATGCAAACATCCTGACACCCAGAAAGGCTCACAGAGGCAGGCAGGTGGGAGGAAGGGCTATCTCTTCCCTCAGATGGATGGTCTTTACCATGGGGTCCCTTCTTCATCTTCTCCTCTCTTAGCTGCTAAGAATACAGAGAGATGCAGCCTCCTGGGCCAGGATCACCTTTGCCAGAGGGATAGTAGAAAGAGTGTGGGCTTGGGACCTAGATGGACCTGGACCCAGGTCCACTTTTATGAGCTGGGTGAGCTTTAGAGCATTAAAGGAGTTCAGGACATGCCATCCTAAAATATGCCACTTTGCTATATTGATTATTTTGAACTGAAGGCACTTGAAATACAGCAAACGCAGAGAGAGATTTTCTCTGAACTCCCCTTGTCTGCCAAAAGAGCCATCCTTCAAAAGGAAATCAGTTGTCATGAGTGCACTCCCCCGGCGTTTCACCCACCAGGGAAGATTGACTCATCACAGAAGAGGAGACTAGAAATCAACACCACACCCAGAGAAACTTTATCACAAACGATCAAAAATCCCCTCTATTCTTCTAAGGGCCCATTCATCTTTCCTAAAAATCATTTACTTAACCCTACGTTGCCTACATCCCACTCCCTTTCCCCTATTAGGATGGCATATAAGCTCTCAAATCTCCCTACTTTGGGGGTATTCACTTTTTTGCATGTGATGCCCCTGTGCACGTAATATTAAAAATGAATCTTTTATATTCATATTTGTATACTTTTTTCCAGTTAATCTTCCTGTTATCAGTTTACTTCATAGACCCAGATTAAGAGGGTAGGGACAGTCTTTCCTCTCCCACAGCACCATGATTCCTTTTTGAGCCTTGGGAACCTTATCTACGAAATTAGGATAACTCCTATTTTGAGGAATTACTGTAAGAATTAGAGACATGCACCAACATGGATGAAACTCAAACACATTATGCTAAGAGAAAGAAGCCAGATTAAAAGGCTACTTTTTTTTTTATGATTGAAATATAGTTGACTTACAATGTTGTGTTAGCTTCTGGCGTACAGCACAGTGATTCAGTTTCATATATGTATGTGTGTATATATATATATAAAATGTATGTATATATACATATATACATATATATATTCTTTTTCAGATTCTTTCCCATTATAGTTTATTGCAAGATATTGAATATAGTTCCCTGTAGGTCCTTGTTTGTTATTTATTTTATATATAGTAATGTGTATATGTTAATACCAAACTACTAATTTATTCCTCCCTGCTTTCCCCGTTGGTAACCATAAGTTTGTCTTATATGTCTGTGAGTGTGTTTCTGTTTTGTAAATAAGTTCATGTGTATCATTTTTTAGATTCCACATACAAGTGATATCATATGATATTTGTCTTTCTCTGACTTCACTTAGTATAATAATCTCTAGGTCCATCCATGTTGCTGCAAATGGCATTATATCATTGTTTTTCATGCTTGAGTAATATTACATTGCATATACACACCACATCTTCTTCATGCTTTCATCTGTCGATGGACATTTAGGTTGCTTCCATGTCTTGGCTATCGTAAATCATCAAAAGGCTACATTTATATATGTCATTCTGGAAAAAGCAAAACTACAGGGACAGAAAACAGATCAGTGGATGTCAGAGGCGAGGTAGGAGGAGAGGGCTTCCCTGGTGGCGCAGTGGTTGAGAGTCCACCTGCCGACGCAGGGTACACGGGTTCGTGCCCCGGTCCGGGAAGATCCCACATGCCGCGGAGCGGCTGGGCCCGTGAGCCATGGCCGCTAAGCCTGCGCGTCCGGAGCCTGTGCTCCACAACGGGAGAGGCCACAACAGTGAGAGGCCCGAGTACCACAAAAAAAAAAAAAAAAAAAAAAAAAGAGGTGGGAGGAGAGTGGACTACAAAGGGGCACAAAAGAATTTGGTGGGGGGGGGGGTGAATCTTTCTATATTTTGATTATAGAGATGGCTGCATGACTGTCAAAATTCATAGAACTGTACAATGAAGAAATGAATCTTACTGCATTAAATTTTACCTCAATAAACCTGCTTTGGAAAATAACAGAAGAAGGAAAGGCACAAACACAATAATTCTCTCATTCTAGCCCACCAAGATAGATAGCCACACAGGCTTGGGCTGCACCTCTGAGCTTGCTGAGGCTATAGTCAATGTGCCGTATAGGACAATCTACCTTTTCACACTCTTCCTTCCCCAGCCTCCCTGTGGACTCCTCCCTGCCTTGAGGGATTTGTCACTTTGGGGTATAAACGCTCAAGGTGGCTGTATGTGACCTAGTGTAGTATAGGGCCACTCAGAGCCAGCACGACCGTCTAAAAGATGGCATCCAGTCCTGTTCCTCAGCATCCCATCAGCTAACAAGGGAACATTGAAAGTCAGCCATTTTCATCTATCATCAGCATCTATGGAAATTCACGTATGTTTTCTACTCCAAGCCAGCAAATGTGATGTTGACACAACCATAAAACAGTGGCTACAAATCAAATGTATATGTAACCTACTAACAAAGTGATGAATTCCCCCTCCCTTGCACCAGGGAGAGAAAGAGCTGAATTGTGAGTTTTTTAATCAAACCAGAAAGTGAGAAATAAAAATGGCAATGGTGCCTGTTAATCTCCTCAAAGTTTCCACAGGGATGGGCCCAGCAAGAAGCCATCATTTCTATGGAAACCACAAAAGGCAATTTGGATAAAAGGAATGAACCAGGGCAAGGAAGGGACTGTCTACACTTTGAGCGAGACTGAATTCCAAGATTGGTAAGAAAAAGAGCAGCCTCAGAGCTCAGGAGCCAAAGCCTTGGGTCACCAGCACTGGCAGAGGCATCTCGCAGCCTGGGGGCAGGCGGGAAGCCTAGTTGCCCAACTTCCTTAGGTCTCAGGGCTGCTAAGGAAGTCCAGTGAGGCTGCTGTGGGCGGGACAGGGCAAAAGCACAGGCAGGAGAAAAGAATAGAAGGAGTAGTTCCTGATACCCCATAATTGGGGTGGCACCGTCCTCTGCAGTCACAAAGGTGCCCTGTACTTGTCTCCACTGTGACATGGACCACACCATTGTAATAAGCAGCTTTCTTGTCTCCACCACTAGATTATTCTTTAAAAGTAAGGGTGTGTATAATTCATTTTTTTTTTAGTTTTTTAAAATTTTTATTGAAATATAGTTGATATACAATGTTTCAGGTGTACAGCAAAGTGGTTCAGTTATATATATACACACACACACGTATATATTTCATTATTGTGTTAAGAGACTCTAACTCAGTGCCCAGCCCTTATAAGAGCAACTACTACAACAGGAACAGCTAACCTTAAACAATAACAACAACTAACATTGCATTTAGAGTGCATCAGGTATGCACTAAACTCTTTACATCTATTAACTTTTAAAATCAGATGAAGAAACTGAGGCACAGAGAATTCAAGATGCTTGCCCAAGGCCACATTGCTAGTAAGAGGCAGAACCTGGCTGTCCCTCCCAGACTCTGTGTTCTTGATTCTATAATAATGTGCTCAGTAAAGTTCTTCTGAATGAATGTCTTGTCCAAGCCCTGTCCTTGTTTTCTTCTCTCTGACTCTCTTTCTCCATAGTCTCATCTACCTCCTCAGTTTCAGGTATTATACCTCTGCAGGTGATTGCTAGATCTGTACCTTCAGCCCCACTGTCTCTCCTAAGAGCCAATTTCCAATTGATAGAGAGATATCTAAGCCTTCTATATGTTTATGGTTTAGTTGAGACAGACACATTACCACATAACAGTAAATCATTCATCCTGCTGCTGCCCTACCACCTTACCTCCTCTCTCTCTCTACACACTCACACACACACACACACACACACACACACACACACACACACACGCACATGAATCCCAGAAGTCCATTCCTGCTGGCGTCTCCTCGGCAGAGTATAATTGACCAGAAGTAGTATATCCTGCTCTCCTCTCTCCTTGTTTCTCCATCTCCCCAAAGGCCCCCTAAAATTCCTGCATTAAAAACAGAATCAGATCTGCAGAACAATTCCATAAGGGAGACAGATGATCAAAGCCATGATTTTAATTTCTGCAGCCACAGAGGATCTTATCTTAATTCAAAACAACTCCAGTCCCTGTTGGTGTCTTGCATTTTTTAAAATTGATGTCAACTCAGGACCCACAGCCTATGGTGGTAGACATTTCCAAATAAGATGCAAATTATTAACGCCTGATGGAAATGTTCTTGATGCCCGAAGAGCCTCGTATCACTTTTCTCCATAGTCTCTCCCACAAGGAGAAAATCCTTTGGAGTAAGTACAGGGTGTTAGAGAATCCAGAGTCATGAGCAATAGAAGCATTCCATGCGTTCGTATCTAAGAAGCGACTTCTTCCCCGGTATCCTTTGACATGTAGATTTCTGAAGTAGGCTTCTCCATAATTTACAAATCATAAGCCCAAACTACAAAAACTCAGATTAACTTGTCAGTGACTGGCCTCTGTGCTTTTCTGGAAGAAAACGGAAGGCTTGTAATCAATGTGGCAAACGTTCTTCACAAGCCCACTACCAGCCACAAAGAGTTCCAGGAGTGCGGCCACAAAAAGGAAAGATGGTGTCCAACGTGCTTTCCACGTGCTCATGGTTTAGTCAGGGACACATACACAGGCCATAAAGTGTAAAGCAGAGAGAAAAGCTATAGGCGTTAATAGTGAGGAACAAAGCAAAGAATCATTTCTGCTCTGGGAAGCTCATGGAGCCAGGGGAGGATTGGGAAGTCTTTGTAGGGTTCAGGTCCCCTAAACTCATGATAACTAGTCCCCTGCAATCAGAGCAGAGTCCCCTGCAACCATCAAATTGAAAATGTTTGCCAGTTTGAGGGTAGAAATTATATGATATGGTTGTTTATATATATATATATATTTTTTTTTTTTTTTTTTTTTTTTTTTTTTGCGGTACGTGCGCGTCTCACTGCTGTGGCCTCTCCCGTTGCGGAGCACAGGCTCCGGACGCGCAGGCTCAGCGGCCATGGCTCACGGGCCCAGCCACTCCGCGGCATGTGGGATCTTCCCGGACCGGGGCACGAACCCGTGTCCCCTGCATCGGCAGGCGGACTCTCAACCACTGCGCCACCAGGGAAGCCCGGTTGTTTATAATTTTTATTTCTCTGATTGTTAGTGACAGTCAACATCTTTTCATATGTTTATATAGCCATTTGGTTTTCCTTTGTGAATAGCCCAATTTTTTTTTCTATTGAACTCTTTTCTATTTTTTTATTGATTTGAAAAAGTTGGTCAATAAATATGTTGAGAAAAATTTCTCAGTCTTTAAATTCTCTTTTGTTTATAGCACTCTTTGCATTGAGAGGTTTCAACCGTGAGCTAGTCAGATAGAGCAATCCTTTCCTCTATGGCAGACACCTTCTGTGTCTGTTCAAAATTCTATCCAAACTCTGATGTAATAAAGATAGTCTTTTACATGTTCTTTTAAAAGCTTTGAGGTTTTGATTTTCACGTGGAGGTCTTCCATCTATCTAGTTATTATTTTGTGTATGGTAGGAGATAGATAGGGATCAATGTTATCTTTAGTCATATAGTATGATTTATTAAATAATCCATTCTTTCTCACCTATTTGTTGTACCATTTCTGTCATATGCCAAGGTCCCAGCAAATCGTGGGTCTATCTCTGGGCTCTCTATTCTCTTCCATTGATTTGTTTATTCCTGTACCATTGATATATTTTTTAAACACTCATTTAAGTATTATAGCCATCAGACTGACAAAAATCTAAAAATTCCAAAAGTGGCAACTGTATAAAGCATTGGAGACTTTCATGGAGTGCTGGTAGGGATACAAATTGATACATTCACTTTGGAGAACAATTTGACATTAGCATGTGTGAGATTGTTCCTTTTCATAGCTGAGGAATATTGCATGGTATAAATATACCACAGTTTGTTCACAGATTTACCTTTGGATGTTTGGTTTGTTTCCCATTTTTGTTTGTTTTCGCTCTCCTTTTCTTTTTTTGCTATTACGAATAATGTTGCTCTGAGATTTGTGTAGTGCATTCTTTTTGTAGGCATAACTTGTTTTTAAAATTTTTGTGAGTAATTAAGACTAGAATCACTCAGCCCATGATAAGTGTATGTTTAACTTTATAAGAAAGTTGCAAACTGTTTTCCATAGTAGTTGCACTATTTTAACCCCCAACTAGTAATTATGAGACTTTTAAGTTTCTCTACATCCTTGACATCATTTGGCGTAGTGACTCTTTTTAATTTTAGCCAGTCTAATGTGAAGTGATAACTCATTGTGGTTTTAGATTGTGTTTCCTTGATGACTGGTATTGAGCATATTTTCACTTATTGAACATTCATCTATCTTTCTTGGTGTAGTATCTAGTCAAATAATTTGCCAATATCTTACTGAGTTGTTAATCTTATTACTGAGTTGTAAGAATTATTTATATAAGCAGGATTCAAGTCTATTGCGAGATATATGTATTACGGGTTTTTTTTTCTCAATCTGTAGGTAGGCTTGTTTTTTAATTTTTTAATGGTATCTTTCAAAGATCAGAAGTTTTTATTTTGATAAAGTCCAATTTATCAACTTTTTATTCTATGATTTTCCCATTAAGAAAATTTTGCTTACCACAAGATTGTGAATATTTTCTCTTATATTTTCTTCTGGAAGTTTTATAACGTGAGTTTTTATATTTAGGTCTATTATTCATTTCCAGGTAATTGTTGTGTACACTGTGAGATAAGGTTCAGAATTTACTTTTTTCCATAGGTACATCCAGTTGTTCCAGCACCATTTGTTGAAAACGCTATCCTTTCTCCATTGAATTACCTTGCCAACTTTATAGAAAATCAATTAACCATATTTATCAAAGTCCATTTTGGACTCTATTAGGTTCCATTAACCTATATTTGTGAGCTTTTAATACAACTACACTGTCTGGATTACAAGACTTGAAGTTATATAAGTCCTCTCTTCCAACTTTTTTTCAATTATTTTTGCTATTCTAGATCCTTTGCATTTCCGAATAAATTTTTGAATCAGCTAATCAAATTCTATAAAAAGTCCTGGAGGACTTCCCTGGTGGTGCAGTGATTAAGAATCCGCCTGCTAATGCAGGGGACACGGGTTCGATCCCTGGTCTGGGAAGATCCCATATGCCACAGAGCAGTTAAGCCTGTGCACCACAACTACTAAACCTGCACTCTAGAGCCCACGAGCCACAACTACTGAGCCCGTGTGCCACAACTACTGAAGCCCGCACGCCTAGAGTCCGTGCTCCGCAACAAGAGAAGCCACGGCAATGAGAAGCCTGTGTACTGCAATGAAGAGTAGCCCCCGCTCGCCACAACTAGAGAAAGCCCGCGCACAGCAACGAAGACCCAACGCAGCCACAAAAAAAAAAAAAAAAAAAAAGCCCTGGAGGATTTCTCTTGGGATTGCATTGATTCTGTAGACTTATAGATCAATTTGAGGACAATCCACAAACATGGTATATCTCTCCATTTGTTTAGGTTTTCTTTAGTTTTTTTAAGCAATGTTTTATAGTTTTTGGTGAACAGGTATTGCACATATTTTATTAAATTTCTTGCATGCTATTGTAAATGGCATTTTAAAAAATTTACATTTTATATCAAGTATGTAGAAATACAATGGACTTTTATATATTGAACTTGGATTCTGCAACCTTGGTAGTCTAATTTTTAGTTCTTGTAGTTTTGTTTTGTTTTTGTTCTCATTTTTTTTTAGGTTCCTTAGGATTTCTCTACATAAATGATCATGTCATATGTGAATATGTAGTTGTTTTTAAGTGTACAATTGTGCTTTTGTTTTATTCCATCTATTTTTGTACTTCCCCTTTTCTTTCCTACCTTCTTTTATGTATTTTTTAATAATTTCATTTTATTTATTTTATTTGCTTATTAGCTATATCTCAGTGTGTGTTTCTCATAGTTGCTTTAGATTTTAGAGTATGCATTTTTATTAATTATAGTTCTATAATTATAATTGAGGTAACTGTAGTTCCTACAGTATACGTCTTTGTCACTGTCTGCCTTTAAATGATGTTATTATGGTCAAAGAAACTTGCAGTAGAATACTCCCATTTTCCTCCTCCCAGCCGTTGTGCAATTGTTGTCATACATTTTACTTCACCATATGTTACAGACTTCCAATTATTTAGATAGATATAATTTTTTTTTTGCTTAGTCACCTTTTAACAATATTTAAAAAAATAAGTTTGCAGGTTTTGTGGCATGGAATTAAGAAAATACCTCTTTGATGGCTTCTAATTTCCTCAAGGTAGGGTTAGAGGTACTTTGCTGAAGGTGGTGGGGCCAGTGGAGGTGTTGGTAGTTTACTTAGAATAAACAAGTCTGTCATAGCCACTGAAGTTACTTAAGATTGTCAGGCCACAATATAGGGACTCAGTTAATGTGAAATGATGATATTGTGATATTAGCCTGAATACACAATTATGCCTCTCTATTTATATATTGGACAGCACTCTAGATCAATGTTGTCCAATATAAATATAATTCAAGGCACAAATGTGAACTACATAAGTAATTTTAAGTTTTCTAGTAGGGACATTATAAAAGTGAAACACACAGATAAAATTAATTTTAAATACATTTTATTTAATCCAAACATCCAAATTACATCAACATGTAATCAATATAAACATTACTGAGATATTTTACAATCTTTTTTCACACTGAATCTTTGAAATCAAGTATGTATTTTATATTTACAGACCATCTCAATTCAGATTAGCCACATTTCAAATTCTCAATAGCTGCATATGGACAGTGTCTACAGTTTTAGACAGAGCATTCCTGGACAGTGATTTTTTTTCCTTTCTAACAGCAATATGGTCCTGAGGACATTTTCTTAGTTTAGTGATGAGAAGAATGAGTCACAGCCAGAATTACAAATCAAGCTCTATGATGTGTACTTTTTTTTTTTAATTTTTTAAAAGTCTATATTGAATTTGTTACAATATTGCTTCTGTTTTATGTTTTGCTTTTTTGGCCACAGGCATGTGGGATCTTAGCTCCCCAATCAGGGATCAAACCCACACCCCCTGCATTGGAAGGCAAAGTCTTAACCACTGGCCCACCAGGGCAGTCCCTATCATGTGTATTTCTTCTCATTAGGCCACACCATGCAATGTAATTAAAAAGAGTGATATGATGAGACATAATACTTCAAGTTGACAGGTGAACAGAAAGGATTGTAGGAACTGAAGGATAGATGTTAGTCAAATTCAACAAAAGCTGAGTCACACATATAGAACTGAGTGTCACTGAAAGATCTTGTAAATGAAGGCAGGTTAAGCTCCTTCCTGCTTTTGAAACTCTTGTTTTGCTTTATTTTCATTTCTTTCCTTCTTTTAAAGATTCTTTACAATTTCCCTGGGACCCAAAGGACATGTATATTAGCAGAACAGGCACACGTAATTCCACTTCCTAGATAATACATATTTTAGACACAACATTTTAAAAGGGAACATCAGGATGCCGAACCATGACCTATAATTAGCAAGCTATATCTAAAAATATAAGACTGGGGCTTCCCCGTTGGTGCAGTGGTTGAGAGTCCATCTGCCGATGCAGGGGACACGGGTTTGTGCCCCGGTCTGGGAAGATCCCACATGCCGCGGAGCGGCTGGGCCCGTGAGCCATGGCCGCTGAGCCTGCGCGTCCGGAGCCTGTGCTCCGCAACGGGAGAGGCCACAACAGTGAGAGGCCCGCGTACCGCAAAAAAAAAAATAAATAAATAAATATAAAAATATAAAAAAATAAATATAAAAAAATAAATAATAAATAAATATAAAAATATAAGACTGATCACAGCCATTAAGAGGCTTAATCTTTCTGAGGCTCTAAGTATCTTTTTTTTTTTTAAACATCTTTATTGGAGTATTAGTTTCTGCTTTATAACAAAGTGAATCAGCTATACATATACATATATCCCCATATCTCCTCTCTCTTGCATCTCCCTCCCACCATCCCTATCCCACCCCTCTAGGTCTAAGTATCTTTTAATTCAAATTGTTTCTAGAAGAATCTCAAAACAAAACAAAAGATAACAGTTTCAGAGATACAGGCAAGTATGGAGATGAACCAGTTCATATACATCACAGTCAAGGGACATACTTGTTTTGGGTATTTATTGCTACATAATGAACTACTCCAAAATCCAGTGGCTTCAAATACCACTCTTCTACTCATCTGCTCATGATTCTGAAATGTGGGCAGAGCTTGGTGAGGTGAGCTTATCTCTGTTCTACATGGTATCAGCTGGTGTGGATCACTGGAGGCTGGAGGATGAAATTCCAACATGGCCTCACGCACACAGCTGGCAGCGGCTGTCTGTTGACTGGGAGCTCAGCTGCTGGCTGCTGGCCAGGGGCCTCAATTCTCATCCAGGTGGCCTTTCCACATGGCTAGGTTGGGTTTTTCACAGGGTGTTCAGACTTCTGGAATGATAGCTGGCTTCCCTCACAGCCTGAGCACCAAAGTAGAGCTGCTGACCCTTCTTAAGGCTTAGGCTTATACCTGGTACAGCATCACTTTCACTGCATTCTATTGCTTGGAGCACATCACAGGGCTAGGTCAGATGCAAAGGGGGAGAACCACGCAATGTATGAATGCTGGGAACTTGGTTCACTGGGGGCCACCAAACAACACTAATTCATATGAGTGAACCTGTTCTACATTTAAAATTTTTAATCAATTATTTTCTGAATGTTCCATGTTTTTAGCAGCCTATTCATGCTCCACTGTTGCAATATCTTCTCAGATATCTGAGGATACTAATAAAACTCGTTTAAAATTTTCCTTCTTTTCCTAAATAGTCTGTTTCCTCCAAGGTCAGATTTTCTTTTCTTTGTTAAAATTTGTTTTGAACTAGTTTCTTGTTTTGTTTTCTCACCTTGGTCTTTCTCTTTTAACTTGCTGATCTTCCTCAAAATGCTTGTCATCCTGGGTTTCCTTTTGTATTTATGAAAGAAAAATTAAGTCAATTAATAGAGGTGCCGGCACAGGTTTCCTCTACCATTTCTTCGATACCTGGATTCACAAATGAAAAGGGCTGGCAGTGAGTTCTCTGTGCGTGTGCAGAGTGTGGTGAGAGATGACCGTACAGCTGTGTTTGTGGGGAGCAGACAGGCAGGTTCACCCTTGCCTCCATCCTCATGGTAAAATAAAGACTTACTCTGAGGTGGGCAGCACACTCCCTCACCGAGAGCCCTGGTCTCTCCCAGCAGACTGTTCCTCTAAGACCAGGTCTCAGATCTCTTGCTGGGGGCAAATATTGCTATTGCCAATTGCTCTGTGTGCTGAGGGGCCAGTGGTAGAAACAGAGAAAGGTATCTGACTAACAGACTCACCTGTTCAGTAGATTAATTGCCTTGATTACTGCCCCGTATCTCTCTTCTACTCTTAATATCTGCTATTTCAGAGTTTGGACCTACTCTGAGTCTCCATTTAGGAGCAGAACTTCCCCCTCTGCTGCAGCCCTCCCTGGAGAGAGTTCTGTTGGCAGCTCAGATATTTGAGAAGATATGCATCAATGGAGTGTGAACAGGCTGCTAAAAAATAGGACATTCAGAAAGTAATGTGATTTCTGCAATAAAACTTCAGTAGAACCGCTGGATGATAAGATTAAGGAAACTGTTAAGATCATGGAACAAAAGAAAAAGGATACAAAACATGAAAGACATGAAGCACCAAACCAGGTGTTCAACATTCATCCCAGGAAAACTGAACAAGTTAATGAAAAGAGGACATAATTAAGGAAGTAAAAAAATAAATTTCTCAGAGGCAAAAAAAAAAACACTCAAATCTTCAGAAGGAAATGTGTCCACCATAAGCTGAATCGCATGAATACAAAAAGATACATATACCTCAGTGTAAAATCTTACTAAGGATAGATACTCCAAAAAGCTGCCATAGAGAAGAATAAAGCACACATAAAGTAGGTCAACTACAAAGGGCCAAATCTTAGATCGACGACAGACACTGTATTATCGGTATTGGAAGCTAGAATACATTCTAGCAATACCTCCAAGGTGCTGAGAAAATAGAACCCATGACCCTACACCCAGTGGCATGGCTGTCCCAAGGGATGGATGGAGAGAGGCAGAGGACATAAGCAGAGCATTTGGGTCCTTCCACGTAGACAGAAGGTACAACTTACAGTCGCACAGAACACAGGCCAGCAGCAGAGTCGGAGGACAAACTCTCTGCCTTCACATCTCGCTGAAGGTACGTGGTTGCTACCGCACCACCTGTTCAGGTGAGCATTCCATTTGACAAGCCCTATTTGGTGTTATTTTGTATTGAACTCTCTTCTTTCTTGCCAGCCCACCAGGAGCAAGTAGCTGATGACGACTCCAGCATGTTCCAGAATGTTTACTGTGAGACAGACTGAACCCAAGGTCGGTCTGTGAGTGCACCTGCCCTCCAGCAGATCCACATTTGAAGCCAGTTCCTGCCCCAGTCAGTCACCATGGGGACTAAGTTCATTTCAGAACTGCAAGTCTTCTTGAAAAAAAAAAAAAAGACTTGAGAATCTACTTAGAAACTGAAAAATGAAGCAAAAAAAGAAGAATTTAAGAAAAAATGCATGGGAGGATCTACCAAAATATGGAATTATTTCAAGGATACAATGTAAAGACAGATGACAGCTGCACAGGGAGTTTATAAAACAATTGTCCCAAATTAGAATTTGAGGTCAAAGGACTCCAAGATGACAATCTCAAAAAATAAATTTCAATCAACAAATAGTATTAAAGATGTGGAAGAATCTCATACTTCAATAAGGAAGTCACTTTTTCCCCTTGACAAGAAAAAAAGAAAGAATTAGAAATTTGAGGAAAAACAAAGAAGTGAGAGAAAATCCCATTGCAAAGATGAAGCAAACTAAATGGCATGATTTTGAGCAATGGTGTAAAATCAAAGGAGAATTCATTTGGTCCGTGTGTTGGAACATTCTCCCTGGAATTGCACAGGGTTAGTGACATACGATTTCATAAGAATTTGGTTCTGTAATAAGTGAAAAATATGTATAATATTGGTGATGGCATTTTATTTTTTTAACATTGATCTGTAGATAAAACATGAGAGATATAGGTACAGAACAAAATTCAAATGGTATAACCTTGTAAAAATGATACAGTAGTGTAAATGACAAAAGAAGAGGTGAAAGGTGTTGCATCAGCCCTAGTGTGTCCACTTACCCAGTGATGACACTGTCAAGTTTACTGAACCAGAAGTACATATTTGAATATATTGTTTAGTTCATTCTAAAATTACTTATTAAATGCCCTCCACCTGCCAGCATCGCTCTGGGTCCTGAGATACAGCACTGAGCATGTCTGTAGTGCTAACAGGCATGTTTCCTGCCCTTGTGGAGCTCATGGGATAATGTGGAAGAGAGTGCAAATGGATGAAATTCACCATCATTGACAGGAGGTCAATACTGGTTGACTCATCTATAATGATGGTAATAACCAAAACAAGGAGTAAACTTAGAAATGGTTAAAAGTGCTTGCCTCTTAGAGGGGTGGGATAGGGCAGCAGGGTTTAAGAGACTAGGTTTTCACTTACCTCAATTTGTACTATTTGAACTTCTCCAAGTATAAGGGTTCTGTTAATAACATTAAAAAAAATAAACCTAATATTGCTGTTTTTAACCAGCAGGATCAGGCTGGCTTACACTCAGCCTAAAACCTGCATGGAAGACCTGATGTCAAGGGCTTTATGACCCAAAATTCAGTGCAAAGAAATGCTACGGCTGGGAACCATCTGCCTTTACATACACTGAGTAGATTTTTGTTCTGTAATTGTACATCTGAATATTTTTATAGTGGTATGATATGAAACAAGCTTCTATAAATATACTGAGCTTCTCTTTCTGCTTCATTTATTGCTATAAGTTAGCTGGCTTTTAATTTTTAAACAGAATTATTTTTTTAAAAAGCACCGTGAAAAACTGTTTAAGAAAGTATATACTTGTCTAGGGGACTTCCCTGGTTAGCTCGGTGGTTAAGAATCTGCCTGCCAATGCAGGGGACACAGGTTTGATCCCTGGTCCAGGAAGATCCCACATGCTGCAGAGCAACTAAGCCTGTGCGCCACAACTACTGAGCCTGCACTCTAGAGCCCGCGAGCCACAACTACTGAAGCCCACGCACCTACAGTATACAACTACTGAGCCCCCGTGCCACAACTACTGAAGCCTGCGCACCTAGAGCCCATGCGCCGCAACAAAGAGCAGACCCCGCTCGCCACAACTAGAGAAAGCCTGCGCACAGCAACAAAGACCCAATGCAGCCATAAATAAATAAACATAAAAATAAATAAAAAGAAGGAAAGTATATACTTGTCTATATGTGAAAAACAGATTTTCAAGTAATTTAACCCTTCTTGTAGCCCAAATCTAATAGCATGTTGGAAGCTAGCCACCGTGTGTAACAATGATCCTTGCAGATGTTTATCCAGAGTTCCATTTGGCCTGATCCCTTCCCCTGTCTGGCATCTTTTTCTCCCAAACTACCTATTGCCAGGCCCCTCCATACTCCAGGACTCTGTGGGATCAGGAACGGTCACAGAGAGGGTGGAAGATTGGAATGGGATCAGTTTCAGGATGGGGTGGTGCTGAGGGAGAACTGGGGCACTGGGACAGGCCAGCTCTGGGTTGGGAAGGGAGAGCTGGCCTGGAGTTCTGGGTAGTGAAGGGAGTTCGGCTCCAAAGCGAACGGCGGGAGGGATGCAAGGCAGGGGTCTGGTAAGGGAAAAGGGAGGGTAACGCAACCCAAGCCTTGCGGCGCAAGAGGACTTTCTGTGATGGCAGCAGGCATGCGCAGGAAAGGGTGGGTGTCCTGGGGTCTGCCGGGGGGACTCTCTCTCTCTCTCTCTCTCTCTCTCTCTCTCTCTCTCTCTCTCTCTCTCTCTCGGCTTCCGCCATGTGGTTCAGGAACCACGCCCACGTAGGGACTCAGTGGCATGGAATAGAGATTCTGTTTCATGAACTCAGAACCGTGAAGAATCAGATCAACGCAGCAGAGTAATCACTGGAGGAGCTCACCGGACCTTGTTTGCACATCTGATCTGCTTCCGGCAACCTCTGCTCTCATCCTTATAGTTGACGCGCTCAAGCACCTTTCTGCCTCCGTCTCCAGTCTGTCGCTGGACACAGGTCCTGGGTCACAGCTCCTGGGTACTGAAGAAACCCAGAGGAGAAAATGTGTCTGTACTCGACCGTCTGAATCAGAACCACAGTGATTTCAGAAGAAGGAGCCACCTCCCCTGGCCCTGGCTTTGAGAGCTCCCCTTCCAGACACTGCCATCTCAGATGCTGACCCTAATGGATGCCGCGGGCTGTTAATGCTAGGATCGCCATCAATCCCCTCCCCTGCAGATTTCATGCCACTATTAAACATGAGGAACCACTAATGGCTTTCTCCGTGCCATATATTTCCTTCCACTCTGAGCTCCCTGGGAGTCGGTGTAGCGGGGTGTGGCCTTGGACACCGATTGACATCCAGTGGAATTCCGGCTTCATTTTCTAGCTGTGAAGCCTGGAAAAGTTTCTTAATCTCTCTGAGCTTCAGTTTTTAAAAATTGACAATTTGAGAATATTAACAACTACCTCATTGGGTTGTAGTGAGAATTAAATGAAATAATACGCATGAAGGACCTGATTGAGAGCCTGGCACATTGTACAGACACGTGCTCATCTTTGTTCTCAGGTGCCTAGACCAAAAAAAAAAGTCAGGGTTTAGTTACCAAGTAAGAGGTAGGTATGGCTAAAGGGTAGGTAACTGGTGGGGTTTCGTTCGACACCGTGCTGTAGTAAGTATTAAATGTAATAATTTGTAAAGTGCTTAACACAATGCCAAACTTGTAAGTAGTGTTTAATAAATGATAGCCATTATTATTCATGACACTTATAAATTGCCAAAGTTGGCTGGCCATGCCCTACATGTAGTTAGATATAGTACTTACTAAATCACAAACTTGATAGAACTCAGCTCTACTGGTTAGGGTTGAGTGAAAGCATCCTTGCCGTCACTTCTCAGTAGAAAAGGCTGGGACCGCAGGTCTAGCTGCTTCCCTGAGGCAGGCCCACAGCCTCATCACGACCTGGGCATGCTGGGGTATGGTTTTCAGGCAGATTCTCCCTGCTTCCTGTTAATATTATAGGTATTCTGTGAACTAGTGGCAGTCTCTGGCTCCTGTCTCATCTGCCCTGAGTTGCCGTGACCCCTGACTCTGTGCAGAGGGTCTGGCTGGACATCCAGTGCCCACTGGGTCAGCATTAAGGCTGGGTCTCAATCCAGTCCCCGAACTAGCTCCCCAGAGTTGCTTCCTGCTCCCTCAGCAGAGCCTGGACACTGAGATTTTGCCTCAATCCTAGCTGCTCCCCTCTGACCTCATCCCGTGTGGGCACCACCTGTCTTCTTCAGCAGCTGGGAAAGCTCCCAGATGTGGTAGCAAGTAAGTCTGCAGGGTTATTCCAGCCACTTACTGGAGATCAGCATCCCAGCTCAGAAGGGTCTGGGCCCCAGATATATAGCAAAGACTCTGGACATCCTGCTTTTTCTTCTTTTCTTCTCTGCTTTTGTGTTACTCTAGAGTTCCCAGGGACTGAAAAATGACTTTATATTGACAATACTGATAACTTAAACACAGCATAGTGGTTGAGAAGACAGGCTTTATTACTTTTTAAAATTAATTTTTATTGGCGTACAGTTGCTTTACAATGTTGTGTTAGTTTCTGCTGTGCAGCAAAGTGAATCAGTTATACGTATACATATATCCACACTTTTTTAGATTTCCTTTCCATT
Organism: Lagenorhynchus albirostris; assembly: GCF_949774975.1. NCBI lineage: Eukaryota > Metazoa > Chordata > Mammalia > Artiodactyla > Delphinidae > Lagenorhynchus > Lagenorhynchus albirostris. The sequence continues at coordinate 69,677,398 of NC_083103.1, forward strand.
TAGGTCACCACAGAGCATTGAGTTCCCTGTGCTATACAGTTGGTTCTCATTGCTTATCTATTTTATACATAGTAGTGTGTATATGTCATTCCCAATCTCCCAATTCATCCCACCCCTCCTTCCCTCCTTGGTAACTGTAAGTTTGTTCTCTACATCTGTGACTCTATTTCTGCTTTGCAAATAAGTTCATCTGTACCATTTTTCTAGATTCCACATATAAGTGATATTATACAATATTTGTTTTTCTCTTTCTGACTTACTTCACAATCTCTAGGTCCATCCACCCCTCTGCAAATGGCACTATTTCATTCCTTTTTATGTGTGAGTAATATTCCATTGTATATATGTACCATATCATCTTTATCGATTCCTCTGTCAATGGACATTTAGGTTGCAAGAAGACGGGCTTTACATTTGGATAGAACTAGATTTGAATTTAGCACAATTTACCAGCTGTGTGACTTTGAGCTAGTTACTTTAATCTATCTTCTCATCCAAAGATGAAAATGATAGTATTCTATAGCACATGGTTTGCATCAGTTTGTTGCCAGTAAAGAAACCTGACTCAAGTGGCTTAAACAGAAAAGAATATAGTTTTTCTCACTTAACAAGAGCTCTGGAAGTGGTGACTAATTGTGTTGATTCAATATCTCAATAATATCTCCCTAATTCTTTTGGCCTTTCCTATATCCTTATTGCCTCATGCTTGCAAAATGGCTGCTGTGGCTCCAGATATCACAGTTATATTCAAGGCAGCTACATCTTTTCTTCTAATAGAAGTCTTACCAGTAGTTCTTGTATTGGTCTTCCCTTTAGATCCTGTTAGCCAGAACTAGAACATATGACAGCTCTTACAGCAAGGGAGCTGGGAAGTTGGAGAGTAGTGTTGTTTTTATTGGCTTGAACCAACCAGAATTCATATCCTGGTGCTGGGCACATTGTGGCTCAGCAAAAAAAAAGTCAGGGTTTCGTTACCAAGTAAGAGGTAGGTATGGCTAAACGGTAGGTAACCGGTGGGGTTTGGTTTAACACAGTGTTGTAGTATTAAATTTAATAATGTTTGTAAAGTGCTTAACATAGTGCTGGACTCATAAGTAGTGTTTAATACATTATAGCCATTATTAATGAAACTTACAAATTGTCAGAGTTGGTTGGCCATGCCCTACATGTAGTTAAATGTAGTACTTATAAAATTATAAAATTTATAGCAGAACTCAGCTCCACTGATTTCTGAGAGTGTCTCCCACCCCTACCAGCACAGGACTTAATCTCTTCCGTTCTCTCATGACACAAATATTTATTAAGTACCAACTTTGCGTCAGGTGCAAGATCAGGTACAAGTGACAAGCCTTCTCCCTGACGCCATGGGGTTCCCAGGCCTCAGAAATTTAATTTCTATGCCTTTTAGACCCACGTTCCCCCTGCTGAAACCCCAGGCCTGAGCTCCTGTAGACCCATGGATCTACCTATTTTTTTCCACCAAATCAGAGACCAGAAGGATTGTTTTTTGGGTTTTTTTTCTGTGGTATGTGGGCCTCTCACTGTTGTGGCCTCTCCCATTGCGGAGCACAGGCTCCGGACGCACAGGCTCAATGGCCATGGCTCACGGGCCCAGCCGCTCTGCGGCATGTGGGATCTTCCCGGACCGGGGCACGAACCCGTGTCCCCTGCATCGGCAGGCGGACTCTCAACCACTGCGCCACCAGGGAAGCCCCAGAAGGACTGTTTTAACATGAAGGATGGCACAGTAAACTGTGGCCAAGCCCAGAACTTCGTTCTTAGATTTTGAGATCACCTGAATGCAAACGTGAATGAAGCAGACACATCCAAAGAGCTAGAAAGGAACTCTTCGCAAAACTCTTTCTTCTCAGGGGTACCAAACCAAGAGTTCCCCAAGATTCTGTCAGCATTACTGGCATCAAACGTTTGCCGAGCATGAGCTGTGTGCAAGCTGACCATCCTGTGTTGAACCCCAAGAACACTTTACATTTATCAGATCTGTTTCAAAACATGTCCTCTTCTCAGCAGCAGTGAGGTGTCAAGGAGGCCCCTCTCTCCTCAATGTATTAATGAAGGTGTTAGGATCCAAAAAGAGAGCTGTTCAACATGCCAGGCCCTGTGTCAGGCATCTTATACACATTCTCTCATTTAATTGCTCATGCCCTGCCAGGTAGATCATATTATCTCGAATTTGCAAGATGAGATACCTGAGGCCAGAGAGGGTACTTTACCCAAGGTCACACAGGGCATCGATGGGAAAGCCACAGCTGGAACCCAAGCCTCCAATTTCCAATACCAAATACTGGCTCCTAGGACCTGGGGTCCCTCATTCACACATTCTTTGGGATAAAGTACCTGTGATGAACTTTTTTATGCAGTCTGAGTAAAAGCTTTCTAGAGATAGACACTATTACTTAAGCTATGACTGTGGATTTCAATTGCCTATATTTTCTGTAAATGTATTTATAGAAATTACAAAATTGCCTAAGTGCCTGATTTGTGATACAATTATATTTTCCTTCCCTTCCCTTCTTCTTGCCAATACACACCATTATCACCATTTTGTGTTCCTTTTTGCCATGGGAGAGGAAGCTATTGGAAGTGGTGTTAAAACAAGACTGACAACAGAATTGCAAAGAATCACTGAAGTGGTGTTAGCGTTAATCCCAAGAGGTATTAGCCACTTCGTCTTCCACTTTCCCCACAGGGAGAGACCCTGCAAGTACCAAGGACACATCAGGAAGAATATTGTGGAGAGACAGGTAAAGAGAAAGGATGGAAATCATCAACAAACTGAACAATGGCCAATAGTCAAAATCCTGTCAGGTAAATATTAGGAGGAAGTGAAACAAAACACATCCTGAATTGGAGGTGGGGCAGACCCCTGTTTCCCTTCACCTTGTTCCTGATGCAGAGATTACAAAACAGGAGTGTGACCTCCTTGGAGTTTGGGAGGCTCTGGAGGGTTATAGGAGCCAGTGAAGAGTGGAGAGAGGGAGGGGAAACAACTCACTGAGTACTTACTAAAGTTCTAGGCATTTAATAAGCTTTCATTTATAGAACTATTCAATAATCCTTCAAGGTTAATATAATCAACCAAATGCTATAGGTAAGGATACTGAGGCTCATAGAAGTCTACCCATTTGCCCAATACTATGAGTAGTAGAAGTGGGATTCAGATCAGGTGTGTCTGACCCCAAGCCAGCTCTCTGAATTGCTATTATCTACAGACTCGTCTGTGCAGTTGATGGTTTGGATATAAGGGTAGGACCTGACATTGACCCCTCTCACTTTTAATTTTGTTGGGTTCAATGGGTCAAGGTAGTTTTTGATGGGGTTTGCCAGCCATGCGGTTAACTCTACATCCTAGGCTTGCACCATCTGCCAATTTTGTAAATAACAGTAAGTGCTATTAAACTAACATGGCAGCGAAGCGCTTGATAGTTGACACGACGCCTTGACATATGGTTGTTGACAACTCCTCCTCTTTCACCCCTTGTGCTAGGTTGTCCCTTCCTCCTTAGTGGCTGCAAGAAATAAGAAAATGTACTTGAGTATAACAATAGATTGTTGCAATTGCTGTAATCCAAAATCACTGTGTTCTGTGTTAAACTGAACTGTTGGTACCTACAGTTTGGTCTGACCAAATAGCACGCATGGCTTCCTTCCACTTCCAGTGCATTCGGAAGACTGAAGGGAAGCCTCTGTACGAGGTCACTCCTGAAAGATTTCTGAAATTCTACCTGCTCACTGTCTCATCCCACTGTACTGTATGTCAGTACCATATCAGAAAAGCAGGACTTCCTTTAGTCAATATAGAACAGAAATACCTAGCAGGTATGCTAACACTCTATAGCCTCACATGGAAATTCTCTCCATCATAAAACCCAGGTCTAAGAGTTCTTGCAAGAGAATTCAGTCCTGTTCCTCCTGAATAACCCGGTCTTTCTGTGACTGTCCTCCAGTCTTTCTGGAAAGCAGAGACATATGGCATCATCTTTGTTTCTTGCCAGGACAATGCCAAGACCTGCTGATAGCATCAGCTTTCTCTGTGATGGACGGGTGGATTCCTGCTGTCCTTCCTGGAGAAGAGAAGCAAAGGGGCAGACCCGTGGAGCACAGAGGACATTAGGCAGAATCACAAAGCCAAGGAAGCACAGCCACAAACTGAGAATCCTCTTTCTGGTGTGTGTGGGAGGAAGATGGTGGGTGCTGGACCGAGACCAACAGTATTCTTAACTTGAGAAAGACTAGAACACAGTAGACCTACGTGTTTGGGTCAAGTATGAGAAACTGGGCATCAAAGACTGTGGAAAGTTTGTTTCGTTCCATTCCTGATGATTCCCTTATTCGTTCACCTCTCATCTATTCATTTATTCACTTATTCTACAACCATGACTGCCTACCTACCATATTTCTAGAGAGAAGGCAGGGAAAGACCAGAGGATATGGATATAATCCCCCTGCTTCGTGGTGAGAGCTAAAGGGTTTACCTTCTAGATGCTTTCTTGCTTTTCCTCTCTCCTAAACACCCTGGCAATCGTCTGATTTTCTTATAATTTGTCTGAGCCTTACTCATCCGCTATCCAGAGCACCATGTAAAAAAGAATGATAATAATAGATAACATTGCTTGGTGATTTTTATATGTCAGGTAATGTTCTAAACATTTTAAGTAAACATTTTAAGTAAATTATTTATATACCATAAGAGTGTGATGAGATAGGTACTATTAATATGCTCATTTCCCAATAAGAAAGCCAAGGCATTGTGCAACGGTCATAGCACTAATATAAGGAGGAACTGAGATCTGCAGGCAGCTCCTCCTTATATTAGTGAAGTATTTGACCTTAGAGAAAATTTTAAATGTACAGTTTTCTTTGCTGACTTGAATGATATGATTTTAAACATCTTATAGTTGTTGCTAGTGGAAACTTTTTTTTTTTGCGGTACACGGGCCTCTCACTGTTGTGGTCTCTCCCGTTGCGGAGCACAGGCTCCGGACGCGCAGGCTCAGCGGCCATGGCTCACGGGCCCAGCCGCTCCGCGGCATGTGGGATCCTCACGGACCGGGGCACGATCCCGTGTCCCCTGCATCGGCAGGCGGACTCTCAACCACTGCGCCACCAGGGAAGCCCAAGGGAGTCCAGGGGAGCCCAGAGAAGCCCTCTAGTGGGAACTTTTGAAAGCCTGTTCAGTACTAACCTCAGTCGTTAATGGCCCCTCTTTTAAGAAGGCTGTGATTAGTCCTCCACCAGCACGGAAGCAACAGAAGAGACGAAGGTAGAAACCTCTAATAACTGAGAGTTGCTGGAGACTCTGGGCAGAAAAGGGATTATGGAGATCGAGGGCTCAGCAGATGCTGAGAGAGAAGCTGGGGTCAGCTGCTCTTGAGATAATGAGTGTGTACTGGGGAAGTATAGGCTGAGAAAATGAGAAGATTGATAAACAGATGACTGCTGGCTGTGGCCAAGAGCAGGATTGGAGAACTGGTCTTAAACTGAAGGTGAGAAGGAACAAAAAGAAAGCCTTTCAAAGCTGCACAGGTTTGAAAAACAAACAAACAAAAAGGCAGAGAATGAGAACATGTAGGTTTGTTTCTAAAGTGTATGTGTGCTAAGTATGTTTTAAAATGGTTTCACTCTGAATGACATCATACTCTAAAGATCTGCATAGGAAGTGAAGGAGGAATATTCCATTGTATATATGTACCACATATTCTTTATCCATTCCTCTGTCAATGGATTTTTAGGTTGCTTCCATGTCTTGGCTATTGGAAATTGTACTGCATATATCTTTTTGGATTATGGTTTTCTCTGGATATATGCCCAGGAGTGGGATTGCTGGATCATACGGTAGTTCAATTTTTAGTTTTTTAAGGAACCTCCATACTGTTCTCCATAGTGGTTTTACCAATTTACATTCCCACCAACAGTGTAGGAGGGCTCCCTTTTCTCCACACCCTCTCCAGCATTTATTGTTTGTAGACTTTTTGATCATGGCCATTCTGACTGGTGTGAGGTGACACCTCATTGTAGTTTTGATTTGCATTTCTCTGATAATTAGTGATATTGAGCATCTTTTCATGTGCTTTTTGGCCATCTGTATGTCTTCATTGGAGAAATGGCTATTTAGGTCTTCTGCCCATTTTTTGATTGGGTTGTTTGTTATTTTGATATAGAGTTGCATGAGCTCTTTGTATATTTTGGAGATTAATCCCTTGTTGGTCACTTCATTTGCAAATATTTTCTCCCATTCTGAGGGTTGTCTTTTCATTTTGTTTATGGTTTCCTTTGCTGTGCAGAAGCTTCTAAGTTTAACTAGGTCCCATTTGTTTATTTCTGTTTTTATTTTCATTACTCTAGGAAGTGGATCAAAAGAGATATTGCTGCAATTTATGTCAAAGAGTGTTCTGCCTATGTTTTCCTCTAAGAGTTTTATAGTATCCGGCCTTAAGTTTCAGTCTTTGATCCATTTTGAGTTTATTTTGGGGTATGGTGTTAGAGAATGTTCTAATTTCATTCTTTTACGTGTAGCTGTCCAGTTTTCCCAGCACCACTTATTGAGGAGACTGTCTTTTCTCCACTGTATATTCTTGCCTCCTTTGTCATAGATTAATTGACCATAGGTGTGTGAGGTTATTTCTCGGCTTTCTATCCTGTTCCTTGATCTATATGTCTGTTTTTGTGCCAGTACCATACTGTTTTGATGACTGTAGCTTTGTAGTATAGTCTGAAATCAGAGCATCTGATTCCTCCAGCTCTGTTTTTCTTTCTCAGGATTGCTTTGGCTATTTGGGGTATTTTGTGTTTCCATATAAACTTTAGAGTTTTTGGTTCTAGTTCTGTGAAAAATGCTATTGGTAATTTGATAAGGATTTCATTGAATCTGTAGATTGCCTTGGGTAGTATAGTCATTCTGACAATATTGATTCTTCCAATACAAGAACATGGTATATCCTTCCATCTCTTTGTGTCATCTGCAATTTCTTTCATCAGCGTCTTATAGTTTTCAGAGTAGAGGTCTTTTGTCTCCTTAGATAGGTTTATTCCTAGGTATTTTATTCTTTTTGATGCAATTGTAAATGGGATTGTTTCCTTAATTTCTCTTTCTGATCTTTCAGAAATTTAGGATGTTAATTGTAATCCCCAGGGTAACCACTAAGAAAATAAGTAAAGAATATACAAAAAAGAAATGAGGAGAAAATCAAAAGGGCACCAAGAAAAAAATGAAAAAAAAAAAAAAAGAATTTGTAGGTTCTCGTTCCAATTCTGCCAAAAGATGCAAGAATTGCCCTACATTGGAATTTGACACATAGTCCATGGGCAAAATGAAGGTTCTCTGAACAGAAATTCAGCCCACATAAGACTTTTAGCAAAAATGTAATTTAAATAAATGTGAAGCATTATCTAAATAATAGGTATGACCCAGGAGCTTGATATGGTCTGAGCACATTTTCTACTGTTGCTGCTGTGAAACTGATGTCTAGTGCTATGTGGCAGGCCAGCATTCCTCTAAGTGTGATTGACAGAACACTCATGCCATGCTGTTAATGGCTATAATACACACAAGGGCTGCTGTGGTCAAATATGTTTGGAAATGCCGGGTTAAATGGAGTTCAAGAAATGTCTTTACTACAGGACTCCTCAGAGTCTGTAAGACATTATGCATGTACACTGAGTCCTCAGGAAGTGGTGATAGCTTGAATATTTCCCAAACTCTTTGGTCGTGAAAAGAATCTCATGTGTTAGAGACTGGAGCTTCAGGGAACACCCTTTAGGGAATGGTGTAGGAAGGAGTTAAGCATAATACAGAGGTTTTCTATACCTCGCTTTCTTTATGACCATAGTTGGGGTTATTGATAGTATTTAGGATTGCTGTGTGATAACCTGAGTGACATACTTAGCTCAGTCCTGCCACATGGCAGGCACTCAATACTTTGCAGATTTTATTATAAGATTTAAGTGTCAAGGAATAAGTCAGTAGATTTTTTACCTGCTTAATGTAAAACAGGGGAGCACAAACTTAGAAGTTAGATAGACCAAGACTCAAATACGTGTTAATTGCTCACCACTGCTTGTGGACTTTAATAAGTTCTACAAACTACCTTTATAACAACACCTAGGTTAGTGTTTGATTGAATCCAAGAGACCAACTTGGACAAGCTGACATAGAAAACTGACCACCACAGTCCACTCTTGTCAACTTGGCACCTATACACAACTTAAATCATACTTAATCTCCAAGAAAGACAAAGTCATACTTTCACGTGATACAACTATCCTATGTACAACCAAAAATATGCTAATCCATTCCCCAGAAAAGGCTGCAGATCCTTGAGTGGTGTTCACTCTTCTCCTCTGACATCCTGCGATATACATCTTACGTTAGATGATAAGGAGATAAGACCTTGAGCAACTCAATTAACCTCTCTGAGATCATCTGTAAAAGGGGTTTATAATACTTATGCATGGTTATTTGCTCATTCTTTCAGCAATCATTTGTATTAATCAATATAAACTACATAGTATACAGTATTGAACTAGACTAAATCGTTGTCCTTGACTAGCAGACGAGGCAATGAGATGAGGTCTATCAAGAGTTTAGTTACAGGACCTGGAACAGAGTGATGCTTGAGAAACCTCAATTGACTTCCCCTTCTTCTTGGAATGGGAATAACCACAGCCCATAGCCTCTCAGAATAACCACAGTCCATAGGCTGTGTCTTTTCACTCTACCCAGAGGGACCATTCATCGTACAGTAGAAACAGCCCCAGGAAACTTCTTCCAGATCCAAAGAAACCACCATGCCAGGGAATTTGGAGAAGTTAAGAGAATTTCTACATTTCTGCAAGTGGGTGCAGTGTTTTATCTTTAAGGACAATACAGTGAGATGACTCAATGGCTCCTCTTAAACCCCAGTATCCATGGCAACCAGACATTCCACAGGCTTTGATCAAAACAGAATCATCAACTCAAGTATGAGGAGACATTTAGTAAGCTAAAATCTAGTTTTGTAATATTTACAACCATTAACATTATCCAGAGAACTTAGTCTTAAGTAAACATAAAACATTCAACAGCTTCACATGTTATATCATATTGACTTATAATAGAGGTCATTGAAGAATCATAAAATATATTTTTCTAGCAATGGTAACTGCTTAATCGTTGCATTACCAGAAGGCAATATACCCATAGTCTTTTGGAAAACTGATTTTCCCCCTCTCTAGCATTTCATTTATAGGCACAAGGGCATAAAGAGTCAAATATTTGTCACCTTAAAACTACTTACTTCCCACTGCTTTCTTTCTATAAACCACAAAACACATATGGACCTTCCAACCCTTCTATGCATTTTCTCAGACATTTTTAATGTAAGACAAAGACATAAAGATTAAAACAATCTAGAAAGATGTATATTTTCTCTAATCTATGAAATATAAACTGATCCAATTCCATTCTTTACACATGAAATTGTGTACTAAGAGAGATTGTGCCTAAGAGAAAAACAATTTGCCAAGCCACATGGTTAATAGAGCTGCAGGGTGTCAGAAAGATGACAAGTTATCTAGTCAGAAGTGAGAGGTGAATGAGGGTGGAAAAACAACTTTTTTTTAAAGGGTGAAAATCCACAAGCCTGCACATCACATACACGTAACACTTATAACTGTGACCATCACAATCACACTGAGGTTTCCCGGAATTTTTCCTGGTATGCTTCTTTGTAAAAATGAATCCTATGAGAGAAGCTTTCTTACCAAAGAAAATCACTTGTTCATTTTACAAATTCCTACTGAGTGTCTACTGTGTACCAGGCACTGCAGTTACAGCTGTGACACTGCACTAACAGCAACAGTCTCTACTGGCTCAGGGGCTTTAGTCTAACTGGAAACAAACACAGAAGCCAGCAGGCAATTCCACCAGAGTGCAGCGTCCTGATAGAGGTGATCCAAGGGCTGTGAGAGCACCAGGAAGGACACCTAATCCGGACATGGGCCTCTCTGCATGTGGACCTCTCTAAATGGAGACCTAAAAAAAGAAGGCATCAGCTAAGGGAAGGTATTAAGAGTGTGGAGGATGAGGGGGAGGTCCCAGCTGAACGGGGAAAGCATGTGTGCAGGCCTGGAGCAATAGTGATCACAGTATGTTGAAAGTATTAAAGATAGTTCCCTTTAGCTGGAGTTTGGGACCCTGTCTCTTTCTCTCACCGGGGAGGCTAGGATGATGGGTACAATTCAAAGGCTGATACCAGCTTCAGCTCACATCCCGTAGATGGTGGGATGGGGGAGATGGAGGGGGGATGCAGTGACGCTAGTAAGCAGCCATGCCTGGACAGGCGTGGACCACATGTATTATAACACACTGAACCATGTGTATTATAACCACGCAAAATGGTCCCAGCCTAAAAGAAACATATGCAGGTGTGTTTCAATCCTCTGCAAGGAGCCACTGAGAGGTTTGTGCCTGTTCAAACATACTTTCAATTTTAAACATACTAGGCTGGCAGGATGGGACATTCCAAGGATGGGTGTTGAAAATTAAACTACGAGGAAAGCACTGTCCATGGGCTCAGAAGAACTGGATGCTACAGACAGGTGCAGGCCCCTGTGGACTATCAGGCCTGGCACAGAGCTCTCACTCATTAACTCAGAGGCTCTCCTGTGCACCATAAACTGTGCTAGGGGCTAGTGACAGAAGGACAAGGTAAAGTCCTCACCCTCAGGGAACTCAGGACAAAATGGGGAGGCAAGCAAATCGGCAGAAGTTTATACTCCCTTGTAATAAATGCAATACTCAAAAGAAGTTCAGGGCTTCCCTGGTGGCGCAGTGGTTGAGAGTCCACCTGCTGATGCAGGGGACATGGGTTCGTGCCCTGGTCCGGGAAGATCCCACATGCCGCGGAGCGGCTGGGCCCGTGAGCCATGGCCGCTGAGCCTGCACATTCGGAGCCTGTGCTCCGCAACAGGAGAGGCCACAACAGTGAGAGGCCCGCGTACCACAAAAAAAAAAAAAGAAAAAAGAAAAAGAAATGCAGTGTTTCTCCTACTCAAGTGCTCCTCATGTACTCAGCATGCATGTTTGACGGGGCACTCCGGGCCAGGCACTGTTCGCTCCTGTGAGCACTGCTGAGCCTGCCCCAAGCTGCTCGCAGCTAAGAGGCAGGCGCCAGCCCGCAGGCAGGTGTTCACAATGACAAGCGGTTAAGTGCTGCGTAAGACCCCAAGGGAACATCTCGCCTAGCCCTGGGGGACCACACAAACTTCCCTGAAGGGAAGCCATCCGTTCTGGGAGCCGAGGGGTGAGCAGGGGTAAAAGCCAGGCCGAGAAGACAAGTAAGAGAGCAGGACAATTACAGACCAGCAGGAGAAATGAATGCCCACAGTGCAGGTGAGAGAAAAGACAACAGACTGGGATGGAAAAGTAAATAGGGACCAGATTAACCAGGGTCCGTGTGCCATGTTAAGGATTTGGGGCTTATTTTAAGTCTTGAAGTGTCTTACACATGTGAGTATGATAACCATCTTTACCTTTTGAAAAGCTAATTCTGAAAGAAAGAAAAAAAAGCTGCAGACAAATGTTGAACTCTGGTTAACGATATGCATGCTTGAATTTTTTAGGAGGAAGTACACAGATGTCTGCCGTGCACTTCGAAATGCATGAAAAATAAGATGGGTGGATGACTAGAGGGCTGGATGGTTGGCTAGATGTGTGACAAAGAAAATAGAGTAAAATACGGGACACACGTTTCTCGAGGCAGAAGCCCAACGTGTTCCCCTTTGCCTGGCAAAGCAATAAAGCTGTCCTTTTCTACTTCACCCGAAACTCTGTCTCCGGGATTTGATTTGGCACTGGTGTACAGAGAGGCTGAGCTTTTGGTAACAGTCCTGCCTCAGTTTGGAGAATAGACACCGAACTGGAAATATTTCTGCGTTCCAAGTCATAGATCTGAGTCTTTTATGATTAAAATCTCAATCCCTTGGTCTGCCATTTTGGTGTACTTCTACATCTTTTGGGGGGACACAATTTAACCCATGATATATACCTACAGAACAATGTTTTAAAAACCAACTGTCTGGTTTTGTGTAAATGACATTTGTGTCTTGAGATAAAGTTCCAATGACCGCATCACACACAGATTCAGAAACTACTGTATCCCAAATAAATTAGATAAAAGATAATATTCTCTTTAAAAAAATGTTGTAGGTGACTCAAAAAGTCACTCCAGGGCTTCCCTGGTGGTGCAGTGGTTGAGAATCCGCCTGCCGATGCAGGGGACACGGGTTCGTGCCCCAGTCTGGGAGGATCCCACATGCTGTGGAGCCGCTGGGCCCGTGAGCCATGGCCGCTGAGCCTGCGCGTCTGGAGCCTGTGCTCCGCGACGGGAGAGGCCACAACAGTGAGAGGCCCGCGTACCGCAAAAAAAAAAAAAAAAAAGTCAATCCATTTGATGATGACACTGTGTGATAGTTAATTTTATGTATCAACTCAGATGGGCCACAGGCTGCCCAGATTAAATGTTAATTCTGGGTGTGTCTGCAAGTCTGTTTCTGGATGAGATTAGCATTAGAATTTGTGAACTCAGTAAAATAGATTGCCCTCCCCAATGGGAGTGGGCATCATCCAGTCTATTGAGGGCCTAAATAGAACAAAAAGTGGAGGAAGGAAGAATGTGCTCCTTTTTTCTGCCTTACTGATTGAACTGGGACATCTCTTCCTGACCTCAGACTGAGATGTACTCCATTGATTCCCCTGGTTTTCAGGCTAAATTATACCACCTGCTTTCCTGGGTCTGCAGCTTGTAGATAGCAGATCATGGGACTTCTTGGCCTCAGTAACTGCACAAGGCAATTCCTCAAAATCTCTCTCTCTCTCTCTCTCTCTCTATCTATCTATATATATATATACATATATATATATATATACATATACACACACATACATTCTATTGATTCTGTTTTCTGGAGAACCCTAATACACACTGATATTAAAAATTCATTAAAAAAAGAAAGAAAATAGAGTAAAATGGTAATGGCAAAATCTAAGTGGTGGCTATATGGGAGTTTGTTGAAAAATTCTCTCAACTCTCTTTATGTTGAAAATTTTTTATAATAAAATCCTCAGATATTAGATCATTCTGGCTGCTGCTTGGATAAAGCTTCAGAAAGGGGCAACGGACTCCGTTAGGGGGTTGTTGGCAGTAATGGAGGCAAGAGATGGGCAAGGCCCAGATCCGAGGGAGAGAAACTGGGATTAAAGCATTGGAATTCAACAGGTGTTTAGAAAGTTAAATCAATCACTTTGGTAATGGGATGATGGACATAGAGGGAAGGAAGAGGTTGAGATAACAGCAGCCCCGTTTTACCTACCTTAGCTACAGACCAATTACAAGTTGAGACAAGGATGGTTTTGGGGTCTTTGGGGCGAGAGGAAGGAGTCATAACATCTACTAAGAACTCCAATTACCAATGTCCCCTCCGCTGGCCTCTGACCTCGGGTTCAGGAAAATTCCTAGCACTAGCTCTTTGCTTTCTGAGTCTGTTCTGGAAGTCTGTGGGCTTCAGCACTATGGGCGACCTGGGGTGTAGGGAGCAGAGCATTACTGCTGCCGGCCTTGTGCTGTGGTCCCAAATCAGAGGTTGGGGTGCTCCTTCGCTGCTCTGCCCTCCCCCGCCTCCCTCAGAACCCTCCAGACGCCACTCTAGCTCTGCTGTTGGCAACGTAAGTGTCCTGTTTTGTTTAAGAACAAAATCGCTTGTGACCAGCAGGTTCAAACGGCTTCATCCGCGGCCAGCTTTGGTTTATCAGCCATCTGTCAGAAAGCAGATCTCTCTGGAAGACTCGATCACAATAAGGCAAAAATGAGTTTTCCTCAAGGGCCGCAAACTGCCTTTCTGGGAGCACAGGTGTCAGCCTGGCCCGAGAAGCAGCTCTGCGATCCCTCCCGTCCTCCCTCCCCTGGCACCTGCGCTGGCTATCATTTCAGCTCGTTTCCTACAGCCTTGTCCCAGCAACCACCGGCACACTCCCCCTCGTCCTCCATCCCTCTGTGTGAAGGATGTTTACCAGAGGACCTGCTTTCCATTTCAGTAATTAGGGCTGCACCTCATTGCTGGATTCCTGTCCCCACCATGTCCACAGCCATCTGACGATTAATGTTAAACCCAAACTCTCTTACCTCGTCAAGACTTAGGGCCTCCTGGATATTTGTGATGCCTTGAACAAGACACTCACACCTGCTCTTCCCCTGGACGCTGCGGGGAGAGACCCGGCTTGCTTGGTACCAGACCCTAAAAAAGGAGGCTTCTGACTCTGTTTAAGGCAGGAATATGGGAGGCTGGGCTGTAATCATTTCTCTTCTCAGATAAAGCCCACACATGTCTCCCAACATACAATCTGATTATGGAATTTGACTTTTTTTGTTTTTTTTAAAAAGACTTGACTTGAGACCCAGACAGCATCTACCCTTTCAGTCCTAGAGGTCTTCCCCTCACCTGATCCTCATGCACCAGGTATGGAGTCATGGCTACTTGAGTTCAGATCCCAGCTCTGCCACTCCCCAGCTGAGCCTCAGTTTCCCCACAAGTAAAATGGGGGAGGGCGTTCACTCGGGGGGTCATTGTGAGGAGTAAGCCAGACCATATACTGAAGGCTCCAGCCCGGTGCCTGGGTCCTTCATGGTGCTCAGAACTCAGTGGCTGGGATGACCCAGGTGCGGCGAATGTAATTTTCCAGCACGATGATTAATTCATGTCTGCACATCACTTACGCAGCTGAACAGCGTGCTTTCTTCAATTACAAAATGCTTTTATTGTGCTTCAATTTCCTGTGTATTTTCCTGCTTCAATTTTCTGTGTATCAAGAAAACGCCAGTGACTTTGGCTTCTTCTCTTTGGAGAGGGAAATTGTTACAAGAAACAAGCAAAAAAAAAAATGGGCTCCTTTTCCAACATTTTCATCATCTTTGACACTCTCCTAAGTGTCCTGGCCAAGTTTCCAGCCTCTCCTTAGCTGAGGGGGGTGCTCCTGTGAAGTTCATCACTGCTGAGGACACTTGCAGAGTCTCTCACGGGACAGCGGCCTCTGCATGCTAACGGAGGCCATTTCCTGGGTTTGGAGGGACTTTTTTGGTTTTGTTTGCTTTGGCTTGGGACATACATTTAAATCCTTGGGTCCCTAAGGCCCCATTTCATCTCTGCATCACTGGGCTGCCCAGTCTCCACTCCAGCAGGAAGCCCAGCTCCTGTGGACTGAGAGAAGATATCACCACCGTTACAACCCAGGTGGTCCATGGCAGGTAACTGAGCTGACGAAGGGGCAGGTAGAGCTTTGGAATGGGGCTGAGAGAGAAAGGCTTCGTAGGATAAAAGATAAGAATAAAAATCATTTAGATTTATCTTTGCCAGGCTTGATGCCAAGTCCTTTTCAGGAACTTTCTCTTTCTTTTCTTTTCCCCAACAGTCCCATCATAACAGCCCTTTCTACAGGTAGAGAAACGGACAGAGAGTTTAAGGCATTTTCTCAAGGTCGGCCAGCTAGTGAGCAGCAGAGCTGAGAGCAGAACTCAGTAGCTGACTAAAGAGCACAGGACCTTACCCTCTATGGGGTCTGTTTCTCTGGGAGAGCGAAACCCTCCTGACTGCCCACAGAAGGCCCCAACACGTGGGTAAGACGGATGCTGTTAACGGGAGCCACCTGGGACTCTGCTCCTGCACCTGGGCCCAGCAGGAACCGGAGGGGTAATAAATAGGCAGGATCATAGGCGTCTCCTCAGCCTCACAATCTCTGGAGGTGGGAGAGCGCCGCTCCGGCTTTGAAAGTGAGTATGAAGCAAATGCTAGAAGAGGCGGCATTTTCCTCTGTTCACCTGACACACCTGATTCTTTGAAATACTCCGTGGCCGCGGCCGTGCTGGAAACTGGAGCTGCAGGGAGAGAGCAGCTTTAGATTTAAGCTCAAAAATGGGCTCAGAAGGTGGAACTAGCGTCTCCCCCTCCGATGCTTGAGGCTCTCAACTTGAGCTGAGCCACAGGTTTTCAGGTTCATCCCGATGGGCCCACAGCCGGTTCCTGAGTGGCGTCGGGCCTGGGCTCCTGGGTGGGTGACGGCTGTGGGGGATCATGGGGTACTTGTTTTTTTTTTCTCTTTCTACTCTCTCCCATTACAAGAACTACCCAGGGCAGAGTGGGAAACAGGGCACGACAAACATCAAGGGAAAAGCCAGCCTTCTCATTCCGGTAACGGGGACCAGCTTTGGATGTGGAAGACTCAAGGTGGCTCACGCCTGGGCATGCTCCCTGGCTGTGAGATGCCAGCAAGGCCACCGGGCGCCCGGCTGCCTCAGCCTTGGGCTCAGGCTGGGTTTGAGATGGGTTGAGGCTGGTGGAGGCGGACCACTGCTCTAGGGGAAAGAACTGGGGAGGAGGTCAGATGCTTGAGGAGCTGTGGGCCTTGTGTGGACCTTTCAGAGGGGCCGGAGTTAGCGTTAGGGTTGGCACTCTATGGGGTAAGGATTGCATTTGTCACACTATCCAGTCCCACTGCGCCTTTGGCCCCATGTAGAATCTGGTTACGGAGCCTTTGTTCACTTACTCAAGACCAAAGCTCTGAATTCGCAGCCCATATGTCACTGAGTTAGAAAGTCTGCCTCTGAGTGGAGAAGGGCCAGGGAAAGTTCCCCCAGGGCAAGCTGGAACCGTCCTACCCGGGACCCTCCTCCACCTTGGGGCTGATCTCTTCCCCTCCCTGGCCTCAGTTTCTGCATCTGTAGGTGGTTAGGGGTGAGTGTCCGACCTCACTGGATAGTTTATGACGCTGCCTCAGATAAAGGTTCTGGAAGCAGCCAAAGTATCATGGTCGCTTGAGGGAGGCTTGAAGCCCATGCCTGCTCCCAGGGATGACGGAGGGCCTGGAGCGAGGTGTCCTCTCCGTTACAGGCGGAGCTCCCCTCTGCGGCAGGCCATGGGGTGTTGGTGGCAGCTCCTGCTGGGGCTGTGGGCAGTCCCACCCACGTGGGCTGGGCGCGAGCTGCTCAACATCTGCATGAACGCCAAGCCCCACAAGCCAGCGCCCAGCCCGGAGGCCAAGCTCTACGAGGAGGTATGGAAGCCGGAACTGTCACAGGGTGCAGGGTGGGTGGAGGCTTCTTAGATCAGGGAAGGGACACAAAGGCTAAGACGGCTTCTGAATCCCTATCCATCTTGACTCGTTTGGTTCCCTAGGCTGGGTTTTGGCAAAGGCCACTGGAGTGGGGGGGCTAATTCCCAAATGATTTACCATTTTCATCCCTGAGCTGCATGGCCACTCCTCCCTGAGCTGCACGGCCACTCAGGGAGCAGGGGCAGGTGATGATCCTGGAGACTCATAGATATTCAGCCTAGATTCCAACAAGCAAGTTCCCCTCCTCTGCCCTCCCACCAGCAGGCCCTGGAAAAAAATAAGACTTAAGGGACCCCTCCCCAGGTCCCTAAAGGCAATTGACAGGAACGAGGGAGGAGGGGCATGGCTGGCATGTACCTATGAGCCCTTCTCAGCTGCAGGTGCCCTGCCCCAGTGCAACCCCACATTCCCCTGGGTCCTGGGGACAACCCTGCTACCGCCCCCCCAGGATCTGAGACCTTGAAAGCCCCATTCCTAGGGGACTCACAGTCTGTTGCACGGAGACCGGTGTGCAGGCGCCCTTTGGGTGTGAATATCGACAATTTATCGGCATTCCTTCTATCCAGCGGTCGCTGGCCTAAAGGCATCCCACTTGCCGGGTCCTCTTCTAGGGGACATTTTTACCTTTCTGGCCCAGACACTCATCAACCCTCTGCCCCTACTCTCCATGCCTTTTGCCTCTTCATCTACCTTCAGTGCATCCCCTGGAAGGACAGTGCCTGCTGCACGGCCAACACGAGCTGGGAAGCCCACCTGGACGTGTCCCTGCTCTACAACTTCAGCTTGGTTCACTGCGGATTGATGATGCCGGACTGCCAGAAGCACTTCCTGCAGGCCATCTGCTTCTACGAGTGCTCCCCCAACCTGGGGCCTTGGATCCAGCGGGTGGGAAGAAGTGGGCGGGGGTGGGTGGGCAGGAGACATGTCCATCAATGCCCTGTTCATAAGAGCCTGAGCCGCAGGATGCTAGCAGGAACAGGAGATGCTGTCCCCCCTACGGACAAGAGCAGAGTCAGAGGCCGCTGTGGGGGACACAGATGGAGAGGAAGTCACCTCTGGCCCTAGAGAATGGCATGCGTGGAGAGTGGTCACTGGAGAGCAGCAGGATGGAGGGACAATTTGAGTCACATCTTCTGTTTGTAGGAACAGGGCTGTGTACAAACTATTTAACCCAGCCTCAGTATTCTCATTTGTAAAATAATACTTAGTGACGTCATAAGAGAATATGTTCCGATGGTACCTGACCCAAGTTCCATTGCAGCTACTGATAGTCCTCAAATGGGTGCTCGTATAATTCTCGTCTCTTGCTATGCCCGCACTCAGCTGGACCCGCGTGGGCAGGCGGAGCGGATTCTGGACGCGCCCCTGTGCCGGGAGGACTGTGAGCAGTGGTGGGCTGACTGCCGCACATCCTACACCTGCAAATCCAACTGGCACGGCGGCTGGACCTGGAGGCGGGGTGAGTGATGCTAAGCAGGGCCCGGGAGGGCAGGCGCAAGCCCTCTGCTCCCCCGGGACAAATGATGGGGATGTGAGGACAGGAGTGGGTAAGTTGTCCGTGCCTGGGTCTCCCCTCAGGGAAGCCCCGCTGCCCTGCCAGGGCCCTCTGCCACCCTTTCCTGCATTACTTCCCCACCCCGGCTGACCTATGTGAGAAGATCTGGAGCAACTCCTTCAAGGCAAGCCCGGAGCATAGGACCAGCGGGCGGTGTCTGCAGAAGTGGTTCAAGCCTGCCGGGGGCAACCCCAATGTGGCTGTGGCCCGCCTCTTCGCCAGCCCTGCCTCGTCCTGGGGGCTCTCTGACACGCTCCTGGCTTTCTCTCTGTTCCTGCTGCTTCTTTCCCAAGAGCCGCTCCTCCTTGCACACACTCCTGCGCTCCCCCAGCTGTGGGCCAGGCCCGGCCACGGCAGCCTCCTTCCTTAGGACCTTCCTGAAATGAGCAGCACAGGCTGGGGGCTTGTGCCTGAGCCTCCCACGTTTGGTTCTGCTCTGCTGCACCTTCCTGGCCTGGAAGGCAGCTGGGGGCTGGGAAGCCACAGGTGACCATCCCCTCCTGTCTTAAGGATGGGGGACTCTGAGGTGGGACTGAAGGCCCTTCTCATCCAGTGCACACCCACCCCCTACCCAGTAGAGCTGATGGTGACTGCCCTGGCCTCCCCTCCCACGATGGTGTCTCCAACAACACAGCAGTCGACCTTTCCTTCTGCCTGACCCACTCTGTCCTAGCTCTGTGGTCAGGGGTTGGGCTGCAAGAAGCAGAGCCGGTTTGCCCTCTGCACTGAAATCTCCTAGTTGGTTGTTACTTTCCTAATGATGATAAACGTCTTAACACATGCCAGGCCCTCTCTTACATCCTCACAACAGCTCTCTGGTGGGAGTGCTTTCAACACTCCCTTTTCTTCAATAAGCAACACACCATAAAAAAGACCCAAAGCCGGGACAGCCGTGGTGCCACCCAGACCATCGGCTTTGTTTTGGGCACCAAGATTGAAGCAGCTGTCTCAGGTGCTTTCGGCTTCCCCTCTTCTTTTTAACTCCGGAACCGCAACATGCTGGTCTGAAATGCTGGAAACTTAAGTTCTAATGTCTTTATACCACTTTCTGTATGACTTTTGGCAAGTCCTTTGACCTTCATTTAAGACTGTCGTGGTTTCCCTCTGCTGGCGGAATGAGAAAGTTTGGACCAGATGATTTTAACTTATGAAAAGAAAAGGAAAAAGGCAGTGCCGTTGTTTTTTGGGATACAGACTGTGCTTCTCGGGCAGTGCCGTGTCCTAAAGACCGAGGGAGAAGAGGCAGAACTGAACCCGAGAAGGGACATCAAGACAGCCTTCACATCCCGCTTGTAAGTGGACCGACAGCTGACGCACCCACTCAGAACCTTCTGGAGCCTGAAGCCCAGCAGCGTCCCAGCATAGATGGTGCCTTCCCACAACCTTTTCTTTGTCAAAGAGAGGCTTCTAATATGTCTGCAGTTGAGTTAGAAAAGGCAACCA
This sequence comes from Lagenorhynchus albirostris, assembly GCF_949774975.1. Taxonomy (NCBI): domain Eukaryota; kingdom Metazoa; phylum Chordata; class Mammalia; order Artiodactyla; family Delphinidae; genus Lagenorhynchus; species Lagenorhynchus albirostris. The sequence continues at coordinate 69,697,554 of NC_083103.1, forward strand.
AGGTCACCCCCATCCCTCCCACACTTACCTTGAACGTGCTCATTCACTGCATAAAGCCCAAGCCTGTTACACACGGGACACACGAGATCTAAAACTTCTGAAGAGAGTCCAGTAAGTGAGGAGCTCAGAGTCTGGAGAAGGAAGCAGACGGCAGCAGTGGTGACAAAGCACTTCAGTCTGCAGGAACGCCTGGGCCGGGGTGGGGTAGGAAGGCCTCATAAGAAAGGTGAGGCTTGAGCCTGGGTGAAGAAGGGTCACTTCACTGAGAACAGGGAGAAATGCGAGACAAAACCCAGCCGGGTCCCCAAGGCATGAACTGTACGAAGCAGGACCTTTCATTTTTCTTCAATCAATCAATCAATCAATTGTGGCTTCAAAAATATGTATAGGTAATATCTCTTGAGAGTTGAGGACTGAATGAAGTGTCTGAGAGTGTATCTTTGGTAATAAAGCTGAGAGTTTAATGAGGTTTTGTTTTTTAGTGTTTTTAGGTATAAATATAAAAATTAGTCAAAGTAGGGTTAAAGTTGAGACACACAAAGGAAGACTAGTTCTGGGAGCCCTAATAACTCTTACTATTTATTTATTTATTTATTTATTTATTTGCGATACGCCTCACTGTTGTGGCCTCCCCGTTGCGGAGCACAGGCTCCGGACGCGCAGGCTCAGTGGCCATGGCTCACGGGCCCACCCTCTCCCGCGGCATGTGGGATCTTCCCGGACCGGGGCACGAACCCATGTCCCCTGCATCGGCAGGCGGACTCTCAACCACTGCGCCACCAGGGAAGCCCTGTTACTATTTATTGATTACTCTGTGCCCGAGGCTCTGCTAAGCTCCTTACATGCGTTAGTTCATTTGATCCTCACAAAAGCCCTGAGAGGTACTCTTGCACCCCCATTTTTCAAATTAGGACAGAAGCATGTGGGTTTGAAACCAGGTAAGTGTGACCCCAGAATCCCAGCTCGTAAGGCTTACACTGAACATCCTGGCAGGTCGTTGAGTGGGGCTGGGGCAGACATGGGGAATGGAGGGAGGGAGGCTGGTTCCTGACAGGTCATGGTCAGGAAGGAGACTGATCTCTCTCCCCATATGTGGTTGTGAGGAGTGTTGGGTTTCAAGCAGTTGAGCGGAACCGTCAGATCTGCAGCTAGATTGTTTGCTTTAATCAGAGTATCCTTGCACTTGGTTACAACACATAGGTCAAATGATCTCTAACACACACTGAGCCACAGAGCCGCAGCTGGCCCCTAGGCCCCAGGGCCCCTGCCCAGAGGCTCCCATGTCTAGCCACTGCCGGATCTAGCTATGAGAAAGTTGTCTTATCTTTCTGCCACACATTCAGACTATTTTTTTGCTCTCTGTTCTGTTAGTTTTTCAACTTAATCTTCCAATCTTTGTAATTTGGGAAATCCATTTTTAATTTCCAGGAAACTTTTTTTAAACTCCCTCGTTCTTCACAGCCTGCTGATTTTTGGTTTTATGGCCGTAATATCTTCTCATATCTCACTGACGATCTAGCTAGAATTTTCTTTATAAATTTATTTTATTTATTTATTTTTGGCCGTGTTGGGTCTTTGTTGCTGCGCGCGAGCCTTAGGGGCAGGGGCTTCAGTAATTGTGGCACGCGGGCTCAGTAGTTGTGGCTCGCGGGCTCTAGAGCGCAGGCTCAGTAGTTGTGGTGCACAGGCTTAGTTGCTCCGTGGCATGTGGGATCTTCCTGGACCAGGGATCGAACCCGTGTCCCCTGCATTGGCAGGCGGATTCTTAACCACTGCACCACCAGGGAAGCCCTAATTAGAATTTTTTTTTAAAGCTTGTTTCTAGTCTCTGAATGACCTGTTTTCTCCAAGGTCAATCTGTTTATCTTGATCTCCTATGTGCTGCTGGTTTTCTCTGTGTGTGGTGACCTTGGCTGTGTGTCCATATTTAAGAATGAGTCACTGGGTTGATTTTTCTATCCAAGCGGTATAGGTGTCCTCCATGGTTGTATATGTGGGTCTCCTTTCCCCCGACTAACAAAGCTGATGGGGAGTTCTGGGTACGTGGGGAGGGTTCGTTGACTGGAAGACTTTGCTTCCGAGTGTGGAAATGATGAAAACCCACCAAGTGAGAAGGAGCAAAGCCTCTTTATTCAGAGCTTGCTATAGCAAAGGAGTCAGCCACCATTACTGGCATTTTGGCAGAGACTCAAAGGAGGAAGTTTTAGAGTGGAAAAGAGAGAAGGTTTCAGGGGTGCCCTGATTAGAGGCTGTTGGCATGGGGAAGCTGGAGGTCGGCTAACAAAGCGGGTCCTCCGGTGATTGGTTACATAATTGTAACCAATTGCATAATTGGCTTTCTCTGATTGCCCCTCAGTTGAAAGGAGAGAGAAAAATCAAAGAAGCTGTTAGCTATTAATCAAGTCCTGGTTACGTGGAGCTGATTGTTAGAGGGATTACTGTTTGGCTTCCTGGGCTGTTTGTAAGGATAGTTGTGTAACTTCCTATCACTCTGACTTATAGATAGTTGGCTGGCTTTCTGGGCTGATTACTGTGGATGATGGATTAGAATTCTATTTTTATATACATCTGGCCATCGTCCATTTGCAGTCTCAAGACTGAGTTGGCTGGAGCTAGGTTGGAGCGCAGACCCCCTCAAGCACTGGACTAAGGATGGTTCTTTCTGGGGTGCCAGCGTCAGATACTTCATCATATGTACAACTGCAGCACTACCCAGATTTTAACTTAGAGAACGTCTTCCAGGATCCCCCAACCTCAGGGGTTAAAGATAGGTTGCCTGAGCTCTAGATTTGGGCAGAGGTCACAGGAGGGAACATGTAGTATTTCTCTCTCTGCTCCCACACCCGCCAACTCAGAGCCTCTCCGAGGTTCTGCCCCACAGGTCAGCTCCTTCCGCTGCAGCTGCTTCTTCCTCCTCTGGCAACCCCTGGTTCCCTTGGTGTGTTTTCCTGTGCTTTTCATCTTCTAAATATTTGTTGAAATCTCTTGTTCAGTGATGGTTTCCTTCGCACTCTCTTAGTAAGGGAACACTTAGAAATAAACAATCAGGGGATGTGGGGATATATGTATGCATAGCTGATTCACTTTGTTGTACAGCAGAAACTAACACAACATTGTAAAGCAATTATACTCCAATAAAGATGTATTTAAAAAAAAAAGAAATAATCATTTTAGCGAGATCCCAGTTAGTCATTCCACCTTCGATAACCAGCAGCTGCAGATTTTTTAAAGATCGCATTGTTGTGTAATAAAGTAGATTAAAATTGGGGCCAGACTGAAGACAAGGAGGCTGAGGACAATGTGTAGGATGAATTTGCACGTGGGGAATGAAATAAGAAATGCAGGTGATAGGAACCTAATTGGGAGTTATGCTCTAGGAGGTATTATGTCAGGCTACAGGAGAGACAGTGGACCAGAAAGGTATAAGTTCAGGAACTATTAGGAAGATAGCATCTAGAGAAATTTGGGCCATACTTGTGTATACAGTGCCACAAAGCAGGTGTAAGATGAAATGTGGGAGAGAACTATCTCAAAGGAACCAACCATCTTGGATAATTTGACCGTGACACTCTCGTTTATAAGAGGTCCTTTCCCTAGCCTAGGCTGTGCTAGGTCTTGGGTGGGAGGGGAGATGGCAGAGGGCATTCCTTCTACTGGATGCAACCCGGTCACTCTTCCACTATGGGAACATCAAACTCTATTCAAGTCCTTCCTCAGAGAATTCTGGGGAGTCCTAGGTAGCAGGTGAAAAACAAAACAAAATGGCCCTCTTTTGTATGCATCCCTTGCTTTAAGATTCCTTTCTGAGTAAATCTCCTCAGTAAGACCCCTTCCCAGAGTGCAGAAGTCCCTGCAGCCTGACATTCATGCCCTAAGATCTTGTTCCCAGACCACTCCTCTGCTGCCTGAAAAGGGTGACCACCCTTCCCATTCCTCTGCCACCATGTCCCTGCCCAGTCCTTTCCCCATCCAATCTCCGCTGACCCACTCCACAAAAATTACTGCTTCCTTGGGTACTCGCCAATGTCCCATTGCTTTTGCTATTGGGGGACCAAGATGTGGAGACTTTTCTGGTGTCCCAGGCTGGTGTATTTCAAATTGGATCATAGTTCCCAGCTCCAGCCCTTGAGACAGCTTGAGTACCCAGTCTCTTCTTGCATCCCAAGGAGGCAGTGTTCCTGCCAACAAAACCAATCACCCATTTTTCACTTTCCGTCCTTCCTTCTGTTCTGCTTAAGTCCATCCTCAGATTTACCTTCCCCCAAAATCAGAAATCACTTTCAGTATTGCTTTTGCCACAAATGAATCACATAGAAAAATCTGGAGGAAGAGAGAGGCCTTCTCAGGGAGGAGGGACTGCTGATAGGCTTGGAGATGCTGGTGAGATGTCAGCACGGAGATGTCCATCAAATAATTGGCTTGGGGTGCACGAGAGAGGTCAGGGCTGGAGTCGAGCATTTTGGAATCACTTTCCTGGAAGTGTTACTTGGAGTCGTGGAAGTAGACGAGTTCTAAGAAAAATGTAGAGAGGAAAACAGAACACTTGTGGAGTGTCTCTGGCATACCTGCAAGTTGGAAGATGACAGGTGAAATTGTTACCAAACTCAGGTCCAGCTGCTCACCACTTGAAAATCAATACCCGAGAGAGAGGCAAGGGCTCGTAGAAAGGAAAGTTGCTTTTCATCGGAAAGCTGGCAATCTGGGGGAGAAGGCAGACCCACACCCTCAAAACCAACTCTGAAGATTCTGCTCAGCCATGAAAGTTTTTAAAGGGAAAAGGGGCGTAATCTCAGTTAATCATTGAGATAGGGAATCAGATTCATCATCATCTCCCACTGCACGCAAGCTTGTCAACTTCTTGTGATCTTTCTTTAGATGCTGTCTTGTTCACACACTTTGTTCACGAGATTACTAAAGGGGAAGCTAAGGAATAGATCTGGTCATCTGTTAATCACTTATTAATTTCTATTTCTTTGATCTACGGAAAGAACCAAGAGTTTAGGCAAAGTATTGTGTGGTCAAAATATTTGAAAGGTGTGCTTGGGCCAGAGATGAGTAGAGCATGGGGGTGCCTGATGGACAACGTACAACGTAGCTTTGCTAAAGTGACAAGAGAAGGGGTTTCCTACTGAGGGCAGTTTCCTGCAAAGAGCTGCTTACCAATAGAAGCTAGTGAAGGGACAGGAAGCAGAAGCCAGGGGTAGGAGAGCAATGCAAAAACTGTATCTCAGAGGGGCAATGTCATATTCTGAGTTGCCATCATATATTAATTAATTCATAAATGACTATTGGGTTATTACTCTGTGCTAGACACTGCTGGTCCTAGGGACTGAAGGACTGAATATACAAATGAACAATGACTAGACTGTATATAAAACTAAGATTATGCCCCATAACCTGTAACAACCAGTGAGGGAAGCCAACCTACTACCTGTGATACTCAGTCCAAGAAGTCAAACTATTTTCTACAACAACCAGTCTAGGAAGCCAAATAATAACCCTTCTAACAATCAGCTCTAAATGGCCAGACTTGATTAAGCACTGATAGCATCTCTGGTTTTGGCCCCTATTTCCAACTTAAGACCAACTGGAGAAAGCCAGAGAGTCTTCTCTAACCAATCGCATCAATGCTTCATTTCTAGTTAGCATGCCTACAGCATCCCCATGCTAACAGCCTCCAATCAGGGCATACCTGAAGCCTTCTATTTTTTCCAGTGTTCTGCCTACCTTTTAGGCTCGGCCAAAATTCAAGTGATGGTGGCTGACTCCCTTGCAAGCTCTTAATAAACAGGTTTTGCTTGTTCTTATCTGGTTGCTCTTCATTTATTTCCATAGATACAATAATGAACAGGGCAAACATAATTCCAGTCCTTAGGGAACTTAAATAGTAATGAGGGATACAGTAGAAATATGAGTAAACAATACAAATTAAAATAACTACAAATGAGACAATTGTTAGGAAGGAAACATACAAGAGACTCAGAGAGGGTTGGGGAGCATGTTTGTAAGATAAATAAAAAGTGCTAGTGGAGGTAAACTTAAAAGAGGACAGAAGAACTGGGAAGATAACTTCAAGGGCGGTGGGTAAACTAGGGTATAAACACAAGGATTAACCTTGGGAAGGAAGTGGGCTCCTTTTTCCACTAAAATAGGAGGAGAAGAGAGAAAATGTGAGAAGGCAATTTCAGAAATAAAAGTCTTCAAATTTCCCCTGATACGGCTGTTAGTATTTGCCTTATGTATTGAGGTGCTCCTATGCTGGGTGCATAAATATTTGTAGTTGTTATATCTTCTTTGGATTGTTCCCTTGATCATTATGTAGTGTCCTACTTTGTCTCTTGTAATAGTCTTTCTTTTAAAGTCTATTTTGTTTGATATGAGAACTGCTACTCCAGCTTTCTTTTTTTTTTTTTTGTGGTACGCGGGCCTCTCACTGTTGTGGCCTCTCCCGTTGCGGAGCACAGGCTCCAGACGCGCAGGCTCAGCGGCCATGGCTCATGGGCCCAGCCGCTCCACGGCATGTGGGATCCTCCCGGACCGGGGCACGAACCTGCGTCCCCTGCATCGGCAGGCGTACTCTCAACCACTGCGCCACCAGGGAAGCCCTCCAGCTTTCTTTTGATTTCCATTTGCATGGAATATCTTTTTCCATCCCCTCACTTTCAGTCTGTATGTGTCCCTAGGTCTGAAGTGGGTCTCTTATAGACAGCATATATACAGGTCTTGTTTTTGTATCCATTCAGCCGGTCTACGTCTTTTGGAGCATTTAAGCCATTTACATTTAAGATAATTATCAATATGTATGTTCCTATTACCATTTTCTTAATTGTTTTGGGTATGTTATTGTAGGTCTTTTCCTTCTCTTGTGTTTCCTGCCTAGAGAAGTTCCTTTAGCATTTGTTGTAAAGCTGGTTTGGTGGTGCTGAACTCTCTTAGCTTTTGCTTGTCTGTAAAGGTTTTAATTTCTCCGTCAAATCTGAATGAGATCCTTGCTGCATAGAGGAATCTTGGTTGTAGGTTTTTCCCTTTCATCACTTTAAATATGTCTTGCCACTCCCTTCTAGCTTGCAGAGTTTCTGCTGAAAGATCAGCTGTTAACCTTATGGGGATTCCCTTGTATGTTATTTGTTGTTTTTCCCTGTTGCTTTTAATATTTTTTCCTTGTATTTAATTTTTGATAGTGTGATTAATATGTGTCTTGGCATGTCTCTCCTTGGATTTATCCTGTATGGGACTTTCTGTGCTTCCTGGACTTGATTAACTATTTCCTTTCCCATATTAGGGAAGTTTTCAAATATAATCTCTTCAAATATTTTCTCAGTCCCTTGCTTTTTCCCTTCTTCTTCTTGGACCCCTATGATTCAAATGTTGGTGTGTTTAATGTTGTTCCAGAGGTCTCTGAGACTGTCCTCAATTCTTCTCACTTTTTTTTTCTTTATTCTGCTCTGCAGTAGTTATTCCCACTATTTTATCTTCCAGGTCACTTATCCGTTCTTCTGCCTCAGTTATTCTGCTATTGATCACTTCTAGACAGAGTAGGGGACTTTAACACCCCACTTTCACCAAGGGACAGATCATGCAAAATGAAAATAAATAAGGAAACACAAGCTTTAAATGATACATTAAACAAGATGGACTTAAATGATATTTATAGGACATTCCATCCACAAACAACAGAATACACTTTCTTCTCAAGTGCTCATGGAACATTCTCCAGGATAGATCATACCTTGGGTCACAAATCAAGCCTTGGTAAATTTGAGAAAATTGAAATCATATCAAGTATCTTTTCCAACCACAATGCTATGAGACTAGATATCAAGTACAGGAAAAGACCTGTAAAAAATACAAATACATGGAGGCTAAACAATACACTACTTAATAACCAAGAGATCATTGAAGAAATCAAAGAGGAAATCAAAAAACACTGAGAAAAAAATGACAATGAAAACACAATGACCCAAAACCTATGGGATGCAGCAAAAGCAGTTCTAAGAGGGAAGTTTATAGCAATACAATTCTACCTTAAGAAACAAGAAACATCTCAAATAAACAACCTAACTTTAAACCTAAAGCATTTAGAGAAAGAAGAACAAAAAAACCCCAAAGTTAGCAGAAGGCAAGAAATCATAAAGATCAGATCAGAAATAAATGAAAAAGAAATGAGGGAAATGATAGCAAAGATCAATAAAACTAAAAGCTGGTTCTTTGAGAAGATAAACAAAATTGATAAACCATTGGCCAGACTCATCAAGAAAAAAAGGGAGGAGACTCAAATCAATAGAATTAGAAATGAAAAAGGAGAAGTAACAACTGACACTGCAGAAATACAAAGGATCATGAGAGATTACTACAAGCAACTATATGCCAATAAAATGGACAACCTGGAAGAAATGGACAAATTCTTAGAAATGCACAACGTTCTGAGACTGAACCAGGAAGAAATAGAAAATGTGAACAGACCAATAACAAGCACTGAAATTGAAACTGTGATTAAAAATCTTCCAACAGGGCTTCCCTGGTAGTGCAGTGGTCGAGAGTCCACCTGCCGATGCAGGGGACACGGGTTCGTGCCCCGGTCCGGGAAGATCCCATATGCCGCAGAGCGGCTGGGCCTGTGAGCCATGGCCACTGAGCCTGCACGTCCGGAGCCTGTGCTCTGCAACGGGAGAGGCCACAAGAGTGAGAGGCCAGTGTACCACAAAAAACAAAAACAAAAACAAAAAAATCTTCCAACAAACAGAAGCCCAGGACCAGATGGCTTCACAGGCGAATTCTATCAAACATTTAGAGAAGAGCTAACACCTATCCTTCTCAAACTCTTCCAAAATATAGCAGAGGGAGGAACACTCCCAAACTCATTCTACAAGGCCACCATCACCCTGATAACAAAACCAGATAAAGATGTCACAAAGAAAGAAAACTACAGGCCAATATCACTGATGAACATAGATGCAAAAATCCTCAACAAAGTACTGGCAAACAGAATCCAACAGCACATTAAAAGGATCATACACCATGATCAAGTGGGGTTATTCTCAGAAATGCAAGGATTCTTCAATATACGCAAATCAATCAATGTGATACAACATATTAACAAATTGAAGGAGAAAAACCATATGATCATCTCAATAAATGCAGAGAAAGCTTTTGACAAAATTTAACACCCATTTATGATGAAAACCCTCCAGAAAGTAGGCAAAGAGCATACTTACCTCAACATAATAAAGTCCATATATGACAAACCCACAGCCGACATCATCCTCAATGGTGAAAAACTGAAACCATTTCCACTAAATCAGGAACAAGTCAAGGTTGCCCACTCTCACCACTATTATTCAACATAGTTTGGGAAGTTTTAGCCACAGCAATCAGAGAAGAAAAAGAAATAAAAGGAATCCAAATCGGAAAAGAAGAAGGAAAACTGTCATTGTTTGCAGATGACATGATACTATACCCAGAGAATCCTAAAGATGCTACCAGAAAACTACTAGAACTAATCAATGAGTTTGGTAAAGTAGCAGGATACAAAATTAATGCACAGAAATCTCTTGCATTCCTATACACTAATGATGAAAAATCTGAAAGTGAAATTAAGAAAACACTCCCATTTACCATTGCAACAAAAAGAATAAAATATCTAGGAATAAACCTACCTAAGGAGAAAAAAGACCTGTATGCAGAAAATTATAAGACACTGATAAAAGAAGTTAAAGGTGATACAGGGCTTCCCTGGTGGCGCAGTGGTTAGGAGTCCGCCTGCCAATGCAGGGGACACGGGTTCGAGCCCTGGTCTGGGAAGATCCCACATGCCACGGAACACCTAAGCCCCAGCACCATAACTACTGAGTCTGTGCTCTAGAGCCTGCGAGCCACAATTACTGAGCTCACGTGCCACAACTACTGAAGCCCATGTGCCTAGAGCCCTTACTCTGCAACAAGAGAAGCCACTACAATGAGAAGCCCGCACACCACACGGAAGAGTAGCCCCCACTAGCTGAAACTAGAGAGAGCCCCCGCACAGCCACAAAGACCCAATACAGCAAAAAATAAATAAATTAAATAAATAAATTTTTTTAAAAAGGTGATACAAATAGATGGAGAGGTATACCATGTTCTTGGATTGGAAGAATTAACATTGTGAACGTGAGTATACTACCCAAAGCAATCTACAGATTTAATGCAATCCCTAACAAATTACCACTGCCGTTTTTCACAGAACTAGAACAAAAAATTTCACAGTTTGTATGGAAACACAAAAGACCCCAAATAGCCAAAGCAATCTTGAGAAAGAAAAATGGAGCTGGAGGAATCAGGCTCCCTGACTTCAGACTATACTACAAAGCTACAGTAATCAAGACAGTATGGTACTGGCACAAAAACAGAAATATAGATCAATGGAACAGGATAAAAAGCCCAGAGATAAACCCATGCACATATGGTCAACTTATCTTTGATAAAGGAGGCAAGAATACACAGTGGAGAAAAGACAGTCTCTCCAATAAGTGGTGCTGGGAAAACTGTACAGCTACATGTAAAGAATGAAATTAGAACACTCCCTAACACCATACACAAAAATAAACTCAAAATGGATTAAAGACCTAAATGTAAGGCCAGAAACTATCAAACTCTTAGAGGAAAACATAGGCAGAACACTCTATGACATAAATCACAGCAAGATCCTTTTTACCCACCTCCTAGAGAAATGGAAATAAAAACAAAAATAAACAAATGGGACCTAATGAAACTTCAAAGCTTTTGCACAGCAAAGGAAACCATAAACAAGACCAAAAGACAACGCTCAGAATGGGAGAAAATATTTGCAAATGAAGAAACTGACAAAGGATTAATCTCCAAATTTTACAAGGAGCTCATGCAGCTCAATATCAAAACAACAAACAACCCAATCCAAAAATGGGCAGAAGACCTAAATAGACATTTCTCCAAAGAAGAAATACAGATTGCCAACAAGCACATGAAAGAATGCTGAACATCATTAATCATCAGAGAAATGCAAATCAAAACTACAGTGAGATATCATCTCACACTGGTCAGAATGGCCATCATCAAAAAATCTACAAACAATAAATGCTGGAGAGGGTGTGGAGAAAAGGGAACCCTCTTGCACTGTTGGTGGGAATGTAAATTGATACAGCCACTATGGAGAACAGTATATAGGTTCCTTAAAAAGGAAAAATAGAACTACCATATGACACAGCAATCCCACTCCTGGGCATATACCCTGAGAAAACCATGATTCAAAAAGAGTCATGTATCACAACGTTCATTGCAGCTCTATTTACAATAGCCAGGACATGGAAGCAACCTAAGTGTCCATCAACAGATGAGTGGATAAAGAAGATGTGGCACATATATACAATGGAATATTACTCAGCCATAAAAAGAAATGATATTGAGTTATTTGTTGTTAGGTGGATGGACATAGAATCTGTCATAGCGAGTGAAGTAAGTCAGAACGAGAAAAACAAATACCGTATGCTAACACATATATATGGAATCTAAGAAAAAAAAAAAAGGTCATGAAGAACCTAAGGGCAAGATAGGAATAAAGATGCAGACCTACTAGAGAATGGACTTGAGGATATGGGGAGGGGGAAGGGTAAGCTGGGACAAAGTGAGAGAGTGGCATGGACATATATACAGTACCAAATGTAAAATAGATAGCTAGTGGGAAGTAGCCGCATAGCACAGGGAGATCAGCTCGCTGCTTTGTGACCACTTAGAGGGGTGGGATAGGGAAGGTGGGAGGGAGGGAGACACAGGAAGGAAGAGATATGGGGATATATGTATATGTATAACTGATTCACTTTTTTATAAAGCAGAAACTAACACACCATTGTAAAGCAATTATACTCCAATAAAGATGTTAAAATAAATAAATAGTTAAATAAATTAAAATGCTTCAAATATAAACCATCGAATCAATTAACATTAGGGGCTTTGCCACCTGCTGGTAGTTTGGAAGCTCAAACCCCTGGGCTAGTGGCAGCATTCCAGCCAAAGTGTGAAGCCTGAGCAGCTGCTCTGCACTTCCTTCTCTCCAAATTCACAGCTCAGGCAGCTTGTGTATCCTTACTCACACCATCTGTGGAAAGTTTCCAGAGGATCAAAATCCACTCAAGGGTGAGATTCAAAAAACTGAGACAGGATTTTTCTCAGGGCCAGGACATTTCATGAGTAGAGAGGCTAAGATTTGGCACTAGCAATGAAAAAGCCAAATATTTAAATTCATCCCAGCCTTTTCTGAGCTCTGCATCTGTCTGTAGAGACAGGGGCTGTGGTTCCCCATCCCTGAATAGTCACTGAAACTGCTGGGCTCCAGTCCTCTGACTCCTGCTTTGCAGAAGAAGAACCTAGAACTTACCAGTCTCTGATTACTTCGATTCTAGGGTGAAGTTTGGAAGGAAGGAGCAATTTTCCCTGGGGTGGATCCTGGTGCCTTAGCAGAGAGCTCCAGGAAGCTAGATAATAGATGGGGAAAAAGGGAAACAGACAGAAGGGGTCCATTTCTCACCAATGGCTAAGTTCGGAGTTTATCCTCTGTGGACATAAGTCGGTGTGTTCCCCCCCACACCCCAAGAGCATCAAAATAGCTACAGCAAGACATTAAGTAATATATGTTGCTATGGTTTTGTTATTAAGCAAGAGGTATAACATCACCCAGTTCTAACCCATTTCTCAGCCTTGGTCCCTCCAAGGAAGTCCAGAGGTGGACCTCTGGAGGGACCAATATTTGTCTTGCACACGATTTAATAATTTTTAAAAATAACTGAAAAATTGATGTGTGAAAGTAATGAGTAAGATGGAAATTAGAGTGAATATTGTAATAATTTTGGTGAGAAGAACTTTCTGAAACCAGTGGCTATAAAGTAAAAATTCATAGATTTACTAATATTTTTTAAAAGCAAAATAAAAAAGAAAGGGAAAGGGATTTTTAAAAACACTGTACACAAAGTTAAAAGGCAAATGAAAAACAGAGGGAAATATCTACAACACATAAACATAGATGTTAATATTCCTAATACAACAAGAATTTTTAAAAATCAGTTTAAAAATGTGACCACTCCAATTAAAATATAGGTAAAGGATTTGTATAGATAATTCACATTTAAAATAAAATATAAACTCCTTACTATGGCCTTATAGCTTCTACAGATCTTCTGTTGTCTAGCTCTCTGAGCTAAGCTCCTAAAACTTTCTCTCCTGCTAACCACTGTCTAGCCACATGGGATTTCTTCTAGTCCTCAAATGAACTAGACTCATCCTTGCCTCAGAACATTTACACTTGCTGTTTCCTATTTATGTTGTGTTTTTGTCCCATATCTTTGCATACCTAGCTCTTTCTCATAATTTGGGTTATAGTTCAAAAATCACATCTTCAGAGAAATCTTCTGCAATTACCCAATATAGGAAAGTCCCCATCCCAAGTCATTCTTCATCACATCACCTTGTCTTATTTTTTTATAGCTTGTATCAATATCTGAAATTGTATGTGTGTGTGTGTGTGTGTGTGTGTGTGTGTGTGCATGCTCGCACTCCATCTCCCCCTACTCCCGTTAGAAGACCAGCTTCATGAAGAAAGAGCCACCTATCTCTTGTTTATTGCAGTATCCCCAGCACATAAAACATTTCCTGGTGCATAGTAGAAGCTCATGACTGAATGAATGAAGAAAAATTTTAAAATATGATCAATAAACATGAACAAAGGTTTGATTCCATGGGTAATCAAAGAAATGCAAGTTAAAACATGAGAACTTTTTTAACCAATTAGACTGACAATAGTTAAAAAGAATGTGATACTGTATGCTGGTGGGGATGTAAATTGGTTGACACTTTATGGATGGTAAACTGGTAAAAAGCATCAGAATTTAAAATTTTCAAATATTTGAGCCACAATTCTATTTCTATGAAGAGTCCTAAGAGAAGATCACTTCTGCTTCAGACCAAAAATGATAAACACTTAGATCCGAGAAGCTCTGTGAATCCCCAGCACAAGAAACATGAAGACAGCACCAAAACAAATCATAATAAAATTGTTCAAAATCTTAGATAAAGAGAAAATCTTAACAGCCAGAGGAAAAGAGATTCAATATATTCAGAGGAACAAAATTAAGGATGACATCATATTTCTCATAGGAAACAATGCAAGTGAGGTGATAGTGGAGCAACGTCTTTAAAACACTGAAAGAAAACTGTCAACCTACAATTCTATACCTAGAAAAAATATCTGTCTTGGGTTGACTTGTGCCCCCTACCCTTACAAATTCATATGTTGAAGTTCTAACCCCCCAGTAGCTCAGAATGTCATTGTATTTAGAGACAGGGCTTTTAAGATGTAATTAAAACAAAATGAGGTCATATGGATGGGCCCTAATCCAATATAACTGATGTCCTTATTAGAAGAAGAGATTAGGACACAGACTCAGTCTGAGGGACAACTAAGTGAGAACACAATGAGAAGGCAGAGAGAGAGAAACCTAGGCCTCAGGAGAAACCTAACACCTTGATCTTGGACCTCTGCCTTCTAGAAATGAGGGAAAATAAATCTCTGTTGTTTAAGACACCAGTCTGGTTATTTTGTTATGACAGCCCTAGAAAACTAATGTAATATCTTTTTTAAAATGAAGACAAAATACAGAGTTTTTAGATATACAAAGTATGAAAGAATTCATCACTGGCAGATGCACACAATACAAAATATTAAACAGGCAGAAGGAAAATAATAAATCGAAATGTAGGTCTATACAAAGGAATGTGGAACAGTGGAAAGATTAACTACATGAGTAGGTATATGAGAGCTTTAAAAATTATTTAAATCTCTTTAAAAGAGTATCAGCTGTTTAAACAAAATAATAAATGTAATTTGGGGTTTGTAATATATGCAAAAGTCAAATGTATGACAATAATATTGGGTTGCCCAAAAAGTTCCGTAAGATGGCTCTTTTTTCCATAAGATGGCTCTAGTAGCACTGAGTTGTCTTTAATGTCCTTCAGAACAATTTTGTTAGATTGTATCATGACAGCTGTCATATAAGCATGCACTAAAAAAAAAAGCATCAAAATTGGTGAATTTTTGTGTAGCCATTTTAATATTGAAGATGGAAGGAAAAAAGCAACATTTTCGGCATATTATGCTTTATTATTTCAAGAACAGGTAAAAATGCAACTGAAACGCAAAATAAGATTTGTACAGTGTATGGAGAAGGTGCTGTGACTGACTGAACATTTCAAAAGTGGTTTGCAAAGTTTCATACTGGAGGTTTCTCACTGGACGATGCTCCACAGTTGGGTAGACCTGTTGAAGTTGATAGTGATCAAATCGAGGCATTAATTGAGAACAACCAACGCCATACCATGCGGGAGATAGCCAACATATTCAAAATATCCAAATCAAGCACTGAAAACCATTTGCACCAGCTTGATTATGTTCATTGCTTTGATGTTTGGGTTCCACATAAGTTAAGTGAAAAAAACCTTCTTGACTCTATTTCCACAGGAGATTCTCTACTTAAACATAATGAAAACGTTCCATTTTTAAAACAAATTGTGATGGGCGATGACAGGTAGATACTGTACAATAATGTGGAACAGAAGAGATCCTGGGGCAAGTGAAATGAACCACCACCAAGCACATCAAAGGCCGGTCGTCATCCAAAGAAAGTGATGTGTGTGTGGTGGGATTGGGAGGGAGTCCTCTATTATGAGCTCCTACTGGAAAACCAAATGATTAATTCCAACAAGTATTGCTCCCAATTAGAACAACTGAAAGTGGCACTCGACAAAAAATGTCCAGAATTAGCCAACATAAAACACATAATCTTCCATCAGGATAACGCAAGACTGCTTGTTTCTTTGATGACTAGGCAAAAACTGTTACAGCTTGGCTGGGAAGTTCTGATTCATCTGCCGTATTCACCAGACGTTGCACCTTCAGATTTCCATTTATTTCAGTCTTTATAAAATTCTCTTAATGGGGGGCTTCCCTGGTGGCGCAGTGGTTAAGAGTCCGCCTGCCGATGCAGGGGACATGGGTTCGTGCCCTGGTCCGGGAAGATCCCACATGCCGCGGAGCGGCTGGGCCCGTGAGCCATGGCCGCTGAGCCTGCTCGTCTGGAGCCTGTGCTCCGCAACGGAAGAGGCCACAAAAGTGAGAGGCCCGCGTATCGCAAAAAAAAAAAAGGAAGCCTGTAAAAGGTAGCTGGAGCAGTTCTTTGCTCAAAAAGATAAAAAGTTTTGGGAAGATGGAATTATGAAGTTGCCTGAAAAATGGCAGAAGGTAGTGGAACAAAACGGTGTATACATTGTTCAATAAAGTTCTTGGTAAAAATGAAAAATGTGTCTTATATTTTTACTTAAAAACCAAAGGAACATTTTGGCCAACCCAATAGTATAAAGGCTGAAAGGAGAGAAATTGAAGTATATTATTTTAAGGTTCTTATACCATAGTGAAGCAGTATAATATGACCTTACTGGTTCTGGACCTAATTTCAATGTGTGTGTGGAGTTTTTTCCATACTACCAAGCAATTCTCCAACAGCAGCTGGATGTCCTACAATTCTACTCAATTCTAACACTGTCTACCTAGAGAAAGACAAATATTATATCACTTATATGTGGAATCTAAAATATGACACAAATGAACTTATTTACAGAACAGAAACAGACTCACAGACATAGAAAACAAACTTATGGTTACCAAAGGGGAAAGGGCAGGGAGGGATAAATTGGGAATTTGGGGATTAACAGATACAGACTACTATACATAAAATAGAAAAACAGCAAGGATCTAGCATAGCACAGGGAAGGATATTGAAAATCTTTTAATAACCCATAATGGAAAAGAATCTGAAAAAGAATATATATATATGTATATGTATAACTGAATCACTTTGCTGTACATCTGAAACGTTGTAAATCAATTATACTTCAATTTTTTAAAAAAACCAAAACCAAAAAAGAGAAAAAGAGAGAGAGACATTCTAAAAAAATACCTTATTGTCTGGAGCTTCAAAATCTATACAATTTTCTAAATTTTTCTTCTCTTTTCTTCTCATAATCCTCTCTCTTTCACACCTCAAATACCTGCCTGACCCTCCCTTCAGAATAATCAATCCCTAGTACCCTTGCTGGACATTAGAATTCCATAGTTACAGGCATTTGATGACTGTCAGTGGCTTTATCTGGCTTAACAGAACTGTGGGATAAACTCTGGTCTTCTTATCTTCTGGCTCTGCTAGGAAAGAAGGGAGTGGGGCAAGGGAGCTTTGGGGCAGTCAAATGCTGGTAAGATTGAAGAACAGTGGGCGTAGGGTGAGTTTTACACTCTGAGCTGCAGATGTTTTTCCCCCCAAAACTATCTGAAATGAAACGTATTTTACCACCACCCAGAGTCATTTCTTTCTTTAGACTTTTCTATTCCCAGTATGGGAAATTAGAGAAGTTCAAATTTCTTCTTTTGGCTTGTTTCTTAGAAAACAATAACCCAGGCTATGGATAGAGACCATCCCTCCCCATCCTGGTTACAATCCAGAGCTTTCTCTCGCAGTCTGGCCATGAGGGCTCCGTAACTTCATTCTGAACCTGTGTTTCTCTTTTGAGCTCTGGAGTGAGGAAGAAAGGGAAGTTTTAATTCATTCTATCAACACCCTCCCCATCTAACCTGGATAAATTAAAGTCTCCAGTCAATAAGCAATTAATCACATTATAACCCATAGTGAATGCTAACATATAGAGTGGAGGAGGAAGAAGATGGTTGGTCATGAGCCAGCTTGGTTACTGCTCCTACAGTAGTCTGCAGGGATGTCTAGAACAGGTGTCCAGCAGGAGGCAGCAGAACACGTGTGAGTACAAGAAGAGAGTGCTATGGATATAAACAAAGACCACCCAAATGAGAGCAAACAGCTAGTACTCCAAGCTTGCTATAACAAGGGAGTCAGCCACAATCACTTGCCATTTGCCTTTCAAAGGCAAGCAGGGAGTGTGAAAGCTCTATAATAATTAAAAATAAAAATTGTAGGGATAGCTTCAGGATTGGATGTTTTGACTGGAGTTTGTTGGCATGGGGAAGCAGGAGTCTCAGAAGGGGAACATCTTATGTAATTGACTTGGGGAACATATTTGACTTTTTATGCTTGGTCCTGAGTTGAAAGTAAGAGCAAAAAATAAGAAAGTTGGCCCTCATTGGCCAAGTCCTCACCATTCTGGGACAGTTGTGCAGAGGTTGTGATTGAGCTTCCAGGGTTTGTAGCTGCAGAGTTCTATTGTAAGGTATGGTCTGGCCATTGTCTGTCTGTGTAGTCAGTCTCTCAGCACTTAACCACCATCCTTGGTCTGTCTTCTTGCAGCTACTCAGGGGCTACCCATAGGAGGCTGACATTTTGTCCTCAGATCCTAGACCTCTGTGGTGGGCTCCCATCATCAACTTTGCATTAGTTATCTATTGCTGAGAAACAAATTACTCCCAATATTTAGTGGCTTAATACATTTATTACCACACAGTTTCTGTGGGTCAGGAATCCAAGTGGGGTTTAGCTGGTCCTCTGGTTTAGGGTCACTCACAAGGATGCAATCAGGTGTTGAGAGGAAGAAATTTTCCTCTACTCCCCTAGGTTCTTCTGGCTGGTCTAAGAATTAAGTTGACATGAGACAGATTAACAGGAGAAAATCAAACAAAAGTTTAATAACATGTATATAGAGGAGAGCCCCATGAAAACTGAGTAACTTGCCAAAATGGCTGAAACCCTCACCTTAAATACAATTTTCAGCTAAAGACCAAAGAGGATGTTGGGGGTAGTTGTGTGGGACTTCAAAATGGAGGAAGGCAATTCACATGCAGATGAAAAAGCAAATGTTTGATAAACAAATGTTTGCTGGGCCATACAGAGGCAATGGGACACAGAGTGGACTCTGATCTCTAGCTGCTGCCAAGTTTCTCCCCATCACACCTGACCAATATTCTTTGCAGATATCTCTGGGGATGGCTCTATTCTGGGAAAAGGCCCTCTATCTAAATTCTTTTAGGCAGTTAGGGGGAAGGTCAAAGGTTCTTCCTGAGTCTTTTGGGCCTTGACTCTTCTCAGCTTGAATTAATCTACATGCCAAAGAGACACTTTGGGGTAGCAAATTTTGTTCCCCTACAAAGGTATTGAAACAGGAGGGAATGGGGCAGGGCACAACCTTTAAAAGAATGGACATAGGACATGACAAAGACTGGTTAGAACCAACTGGGTCCGAGATGGTGGAAGACTGACTTCCAGTGGACCTTGAGCCTCATTATATGCTCATTGCAATACCTTAGCATTGAAATGACACACCCACCAGTGCCATGACAGTTCTCAGGCCAACCATAAAAGGTCAAAAAGTGGGCAGGGGCCCAATTCCTGGAAATCTCTGCCCCTTCCCCCAAATAATTGGAATAATCCTCCCACTCATTAGCCTATGAAATTACCCAGCCCATAAAAACTAACCACGCTATATTTCGAGGCTCTCCCACCTTCTGAGATGGCCCACACTCTGTCTGTGGAGCGTGTTTCTCTCTAAATAATTCTCTCTAATAAATAGGCACTTCTTGCCCATCACTTCGCCTCTGAATTCTTTCAAGACGAAGCAAGAACCTCAAATTCACCGGGAACAGTATCACTCACGTCTAGTCCATTTGAACTGCTATAATAACATACCACAGACTGAGTAGCTTATAAACTACTATAAAAATTTGTTTTTCACGGTTCCAGAGGCTGTGATGGAAATCAGCCAGAAAATTTGATTTCAGACAGAAGTCAGAGTCTTTGCAACCTAATCTCAGAAGGGACATCCAGTCGCTTTTGCCATGTATTCTATTCATTAGAAGCAAAGTACTAGGTCCATCTCACATTCAAGGGGTGGGGATTATACAAGAGTGAAGAGCGAATTCCAGGAGTGGAGATCATTGGGACCGTCTTGGAAGCTGTCTATCACAACATACTGTCAAAAAAAAAAAAAAGTAAGATTTTATTAAAAGGGATTATTGCAAGGTGGGGAGAGGGACTATATAAGGAGAACACTGCAAAAGATCACAAGCATCTCAAGAGTGTGGGGGAAAGGAGTTTTCTTCTGTAGAGCAGAGTATACAAGGCTAGGAAGAACCCATGGGGTGAAGGGGGATGAAAGGGTCCCACGCAGTAGTTCAGAGAATGTTTACCCTGAGGCCAGCCTCTTTTCCAAAAGAAACCATAATGAGGGGCTATATGCTGGCTCAAGCTGAGGGTAGGCCAAAGGTCAGGAGCCTGAGGAAATGAGAGAATTAAAAAAAAAATTTTTTTTTCTTTACTACAAATTTTTACTATGCTAATATGTGTTGTGAATGATCATAAGATACACTTAACATATAACGTTTCAGAAATAAGAGAATTTTAACCAAAGTTTGGTTAACAGCATTTTGTCCCTATTGATCAGTGAGGCCAAACAGTTCATCTAATCATTTTTGAGGCCAACAATGGGAATTTGGAATGTCTATGTCTGGCCTTGTCATAGAATAACAAGGGGGGTTCCCCTGAGCCTTATCTAAGTCTTTGCAGCAAACCATTTCCCAGAGCACAAAGGGTGAGGAGATTTCTTAACCTTCCCTGCTTTCCAGGATCACAGGGCTCAGGTCAAATTCAACATCATCACTTCTACTCCCATCCCCCCTGCTTCCAACATGGGGCTGCTGCCAGGGAAGCCAATCCCCCTTGTTTTGCCTCTTCAGCCCAGGCAAGATGGGGAGGAAGAGGGGAAAGGAAAGGAAAAATAAGAAGAAGAGAAAATGTTTATTGAGCACTTGTAGGTGTCAGCAGTGTCCTAAGTGCTTTCTCCATGTTATCTCATAAACTCCTCTTTAGCCAGCTCTGGCTCTGTACCATCCCATTCCCCAACCTCCCACCTCTGGGCCATGAACTCAAGTTGCCCCTCACCACTTGGGGTCTACTTGCTCTTCACTTGTTTCACTGTATTACTATTATTTATAAATAATTTCTGGGCTGCAGGCTGAGTGACCCATACACTTTTGCCAGTTCCTGCACTTTCCATTTTTTATCTGTAAAAACCAAGACTGGAGAAGTGAACATTGTGTTGGGTTTATAGAATCTCCGATTTTCTATTTCTCTAAATTCTTTTAGGCAGTTAGGGGGAAGGTCAAAGTTTCTTTGGGAACAGGCTATGCAAAGTCTCAAGTCCATTTGAGAGAAGGGAAATTTCACAAAAATTGTACATATCCGGCCCTTGTCATGAAAGAATCTTCTGCAACTTTCTATCAAGACTACTTCTCTCCAATCAAATACAATTTCCTCCCATCCCATAGCAAACCCAAGAGGCCAGCAGGCAGATTTCTGATATTGTTACAGGGAGGAGCTAAATCAGACTCCATGTTGGATCTGTTTCTTTTGCTTTAACCTTTGCTTCCCGTTGCTTTTGTTCACTAAAAGGACACTGTCTATACACAATGGCCTGCCTCAGGGAGCCCTGCCCCTCTGCCTGAATGTTAAACCAAAGTGCCTTTGTTCAGGGAAACATCCTGGCCCTGTCCACCTGTGGATGCCTGCAAGAAAGAAGAAATTAACACATCCCCTTCCCGAGGTTGGCCATTCCAGGAGATATTTGTAAAACTTATGGGCTTTTTACTTTACTTCCTCCTCCCCCTCTCTGTTCTATAAGAGAAACTGGCATCCAAACCCTGATAAGATGGGTTTTTTTGAGATTTTAGTCCGGCATCTTCTTGGTCTGCTGGCTTTCCAAATAAAGTCGTAATCCTAGCCTCAACACCTTGTCTCCTGATTTATTGGCCTGTCGTGCAGCGAGCAGAGCGAGCTTGGGCACGGTAACAATATGTGGCTGCTTGAGGAATTTCTTAGCTTCTTTCCACAGCTTTCTAGAAACTCCTTGATATTCAAATAACTTCTCTGCTTCTCCAACCATTCCCAACTTTCTGGCACTCACCGTAGTACAGGTTTTCTCCGCTATCTGAAAGTACAGCGTTCCTATGAAACATTTTGTAAACCGAAATAGTGTAAAGCAAAGAATCAATTACCTGGGGATACATCTTGCTACCACATGCACAAAATAAATGGAGATAAAGCATGGATGTTCACAGACACAGTTCAAAGCTATGGCGGCTTGATGCTGTGATGCTGAATGTGGTTCCTGGGAAAGGAGTTTGGCGGTGTTGCTTTTTGCTCCTGGCATGTGTGCTGCCCTTATTAAGGCTCCCTGAAAACAAATGTTGAATGCTATTTTCAATTTTTGCCTTTTTTGTTTGTTTGTTTGCAGAAACGAAAATCTCTGTTGACTGAAAAAGATGCATGATGCAAAAGTTGAGAATTATGTTTTATTTGGTGGATTTTCTGAGGACTTGAGCCCGGAAGACAGCCTCTCAGATTGCTCTGAGGGACTGCTCTGAAGAGATAAGGGAGAAGCCAGGATATTCAGGAGTTATGCAACAAAACCCAGGCTAGAACTAGAACATCAAAAGATTACTGTTAAATGACGAAAATCAGATATCTCAAGTTAATGAATTTAGCACTTTTCTATGTATGGGAAGATGCAAGAGTCTGGGCTCATCGAAATCACTTCTTTGACATGCACCTTAACTATCTTGGGCCAGTATCGTGCTTTTCTCCATCTGGAGGGGGTGCACAGTTGGGGGCTGCTGCAGTGGCTGCTGGCTTGATGGCTGCAACATCCTCTGTTTACTAATAGGGCAGGTGACATTTTTCATTCACATCTTGGATTTCTTTCAGTTAGTGAAAACAGGTGGTAGTGAAGGAGTGCTTAGTGAATTTGTGAAAAGCAGTGGCTTCCTGTATTTAAAATTCCACCTATTCAACAAAGGAAACAATTTCCTATCAGGAGGGCCATAAAACACTGCAGATTAAGAGGAAATACAGAATGTAACAAAGGAAGGTAACTACATAAACAAAGTAGTTAAGAGCTGTTTGGCCCTGGGGAAAATGTGACTCACCAGATTTGCCAAATCACTCATACAGAACACCAGTGGAGAGTAAGCATATTCTAATGTTTTGTTTTGTTTTGTTTTAGGGCAGTAAAGACCTACTGTGCTGGGAAATAGGCTTCTGTAAAGATAAACTCTCAGCCTCCAGACAGTAGTACACATTAACAAAGGCATTAGCATCCCCATTTTGTGAATGAGGTTACAAGCCTGGGAGCTCAGTCAAGGTTGCAGAGCCCAGAAGTGATAAAGCCTGAATTCAAACCAGTTTGACCTCAAAGAGGATGCAAAGTGCCCATGGAACCCCCCCAGCCCTTCTTCCCCTGAAGCTGTGCCTTCCTGGAAGGCAGGACTATATGTAATGATTATCTGTGCACTTCACAGTGCTTTATGCCTTATCAGCCTTCAAAAAGTATTTAGAATTCCAGACCTATAGGAACCTGGTATCAGTTAGCAAGTATCAAATGCATAGAACAGAAAATCCAACTAAGCGTGCTCAGATAAATAGGGGTTTGTTTTGCTCACATGACAACGTTTTGCTCTCAGGGAAGTAGGTGGCTGACTTAGGTTCAGTGGTTTAGGCCAGCACTTCTGAGATTCTCTTGGTCTTTTCCAAAGGGTGTTGGGTTAGCCTACATGTAGTGTCAGCCACAGGCCTTAGAGGGCATGTGGTCCTAAACCTTCACTTTAGAGATAAGAGAGATTGAAGCCTAGAGAGGTTAAGTGACTTGCCCAAGATTTCATGGCTAAGTTACCAGGGCAAGGTTTAAACCCAAACCCCCTAAACTTGATTCTCCTGGGATCTTTCTCTCTACCAGAACTAACCTGATAATTGATTTTGAATTGGTCTTTGATCATTCACCTTCTCTCCAGGTTGACAGACTGAGCTGTCAATGACTTACTCCCAAGTAGTGGTCATAATTGTAGAAATGACAGTTCCTGCATCATGCAGAGTGAGGAGAGATGGTTTGGAGGCCAGGGTTGGCAGTGTCTCCTCAGTCACATAAAAAATTGGTGACTCACTTGGGATATCCATCTACTGAACTTCTGGTCAACCTTCTAAACCCAACTGTGCTCTGATGAAGAATTTGTCTGTCTTTGTCTAGGAATTCCTGGCACCTAAAGTCCTGGGATTTCCTGAATGATAGGAATGCCTTTGTTATGCTAATGAGGTGATTCCCCAGTGGACCCCCTAGATAGCTTCAGGATGGATCGGCTGATCACCAGAGAGTCCAGCTACATGATTAGAGACTTGGAACTTTAGGCCAGACTGACCTCCAGGGATGGGAGGGGGCTGGAGATTGTGTGGCCAATGATGTAATCGATCCTGCCTATATAATGAAATGAAACTTCAATAAAAATTCTGAACACTGAAGCTCAGTGGATCTTCATAATTTGTGAACACATCCATATGCCAGCAGGGTGGACTCCACAGGGAGAGGGCACAGAAGCCCTGCATCCCTCCCATTCCTCACTCTATGTGTATCTATAATAATAAAACTGTAATCTTAAGTAGATTGCCTTCCTAAGTTCTGCGAGTCTTTCTAGTGATTTAGCCCACCTGAGGGAGTTATGGGAACCCCTGAATTTGCAGCCAGGCAGTCAGAAGTACAGGTGGCCTGGGGGTCTCTGGAATGTGTGGCTGACCTCTCAAGTGAGAATAGCCTTGTGGAGGAGTTTGCCCTGAACCTGTGTGGTCTGTGCTAACTCTGGGTAGGTAGTGTAGGACCTGAATTGCAGTACACCCAGTGGGTGTTAGGCATGTAGGAGTGGAAATGGAATACCAGCTCAGATTTACCCCTTCTTGGATGCCTTTCCCTCTCTGGAGAGAATAACTCCTCCCTCTTCTGTGCTATCTCAAAATACACTGTATAGTGATATATTTATGTACTTTAAAATCTCCTCAACTAGAAAGAAAAAGATTCAGCCTTATCAATTTTACTTGTGTTTCCACAGTGCTTGGCAAATATAGGTGCTCAGTCCGGATTTAATGAGCTCGTGGATAAATAAGTGGGGGTGTGACCCTTCTGTTCCGTGCTCCCATCTCTCTGTCCTTGGTTTCCACCTGATGCCTTTCTTCTGCTTCACTCTTTCTTGCACAGACCAGGGTAATTGCTCCACACAAGCTCCTCTCTACCATAGCAGCTCTTTTTTTTTTTTTTTTTTTTTTTTTCTGCTGAAGAACAGAGGCTCCCTGCTACCCAGGAGTTTAATTTGTGTGTGTCTCTAGGCTCTGTATCCTAATAAGAAATGACTGGTAGGACATGAGAGCTGAATAGCTGAGGAGTTCACAGGTTCGAATTATCTCTCAGGCACTGTTCCCTCTTGTTTTTTTCCCCAAAATGGAATGGCACTGTTCACAATGAGATCAGATACCCTAAGGAGTAAGTGCCACCACTGAAATACCTGTGGCATGATAAGAAATAACTAAGTATGTATATCCTATTCACACAGAGCCACCCTCACGCCATCCTTGCTGCTCTACTGCTCCCTTGCTGTGTTTGACAAGGCACATGCCTCTCTGTGAAGCGCGAAGTGTCCTCGATCCATGTCTGAGAAGGCAGGGCATCCAAGCCCTGTTCAGATGTTTCTACTTTCAACCCCTCCAAGGTCTGGGGAGAGCAGCATGAGTTGGGAGGACACTTTCCCCTCCTCCTTCTCCTTTTTCACCTTCTTCTCCTTCTCCTTCTTTTTCTCCTTCTCCTTCTTCTTCTTCTCCCTCTTCCTCTTCTTCCTCTTTTCTCACTCTCTCTCCCTTTCATCTTCCCAGCACCTCAGGGGCTTTCTCCTTCCTTTTCCTGTGTGGAAGGAGCTCCCTTTCACATCATATTTTCCTTCCTCCTTGCTTGGTGGTCTTCTTCTGGGTGGTATTTACAACCCTTTTCTCTGAGGCAGTATGTCTCATGGCCTAATTCTGATGTCTTAAGGTTTGTTGGGGGTGGAGAAACACAGCAGTATTTGTAAAATATTACCTGTGCTACATAGACATCTGACCCACATTTATTCCCAATTACCCTGTGCTAGGCACTCAAGAGAAGTCTTACCCTGTGCTAGGCACTAAAGAGAAGTCTAACTTCCTTCCATAGGCAGCAACCAAGTTAATGGGAGAGACAAGCACAGAAGCAATTCTGATTTAAAAAAAAGGGCTGGGGCTTCCCTGGTGGAGCAGTGGTTGAGAGTCCACCTGCCGATGCAGGGGACGCGGGTTCGTGCCCTGGTCCGGGAAGATCCCACATGCCACAGAGCGGCGGGGACCGTGAGCCATGGCCGCTAAGCCTGCGCGTCGGAGCCTGTGCTCCGCAACGGGAGAGGCCACAACAGTGAGAGGCCCGCGTACCACAAAAGAAAAGGGCTGGAGGAAGACCAGGGCTCTGTGCTTTCACAGAAGAGGGACTCTTAACCTAGACTAGGCAGTCAGGATGTGGGGGTGTGGTCCTCAGCTGATACTTGAAAGACAGAGTGGAGTTAAAAAAGAATTTCTTGCTAAATAAAGGGTGGATGGACTCCCAGGCAGGAGGATCTGGCTGTGCAAAGGTCCAGAACACATAGGAACTTCAAGTTAGTAGTTCAGCCCAGCAGGAGTTGAGGCGGAAAGAGAGGAGAGGTGAGGCTACATGGGTACATGGGTAGGTAGGCTTTTGCAGGCAATGGGGGTCTTTAAGGAGTTTCAATCTGGAGATGACAGGCTCAGCTGAGTCACCTTAACCCATGGCATGAAGAATTAATTGAAGGGGACAAGACCAGCACGTGCAGGCCAGTTCAGAGACCACTGGGTTAACCAGGATGAGGCAAACAAGGTGCAAATGTTGCAAAACTTAAGAAGGTACTCACTCTCAGGGCTGTGCAAGGGCCTCCTTAAACTTTGTGACCTCAGCACCTCACTTGGCTCACCCTAGTCCAGGCTCTGGTGGCAAATAGGAGCTCATGCATTAATAACTGATCACTTACATGGTCACTGAGACATTTGCTTTTGTAAAAGGAACCCTACAGCTAGAGGAGTATTTACTAAAAATGAAATTCTAATGTGCCCAGCTCACGAGAGCACACATAAACATGCCCAGGAGTGTGACAAAAAGAGCTTGTTCTTTTCTCCTGTGGTGCACCAAGTGGGTTTGACTGCTCACGAGGAGGTTCTTGGGAGATGGTCATAACAATGGAGGAGAAAGAGCTGTTCTTTTTTGTAATGTGGAAGCAAGTTTATCAGAAAGGAGATGGTGGCTCCTCAGTGTAGGAGTAGCTTAGTTTTAAGAGCCAAAGTCATGCTGAGGAGGGCAGTGTCCATCCATGCCCAAGGCAGGCTCGGAAGAATCTAAGCCCCTTGGTGCCCACAGGGTGCTCCAAGGCAATGGCCTTCAAACTCACTTAGTGTGATGCCCCCTAAATAAACCAATCACAAACCAAAACAAAAGCCTCAAAGATGGGAACACGTCGGAATGAAGAATGGAAAGAATAAATATGTGCAATGGAGTTGTAAAATTAAGTGAGAGCATGAGTGGGAGGTCCTGGTAGCATATGGTACCAGCCACAGTCTTTGCTCCACCACTGTCAATTCATTTCACCCTTCCTTCCTGAGCTCTGTGAGGCACCTTACAGATAATAATGACAGCTGCCATTTATTGAACAACTACAACAGGGCAAGCACTTTACATGCATTGTTTCATCCTTTCAAGTGGCCCATTTTACAGGTCATACAATTGAGGTTCAGAGAAGTTAATTTAGTTGCCCAAGAGCACACATGGCTGATATGGAGTCAAGCCCTGGTTTGTCAAACCCTAGCAGAGCCACGACATTAACCAGCACACCCTCCTGCCCCTCCTGGCTTCAGAATCACAGGATGAGACAAATACCCAGCAGAGAACTTTTCACTGAGCCCTACTTCCCAGACAAGTACCCCTGAGGAGAGAGATGACTCAGCCTTCTTGAGGAAACAGTTCCATGCCTTAAAGCCTCACCCTGGGACTGCCCCGAGAACTTCTCTCTTCCATCAAGACCTAATTGCTTCTTGCTGTAATTTCAACTCATGGACTCTAGTTTATTCAAAAAGACTTAGAAGAAAGTGACATTACAGTGCTATTTCAAAATACTTATGTCGCCATCAGAAACAGCTTCGCCCTTCCTTGGACTCCTTGGCAGCAATGATTCATTCATTATTTTCAAGATCATGCTCCAGCTCATGAAAATAAAATTGGGAGTGGGGAGCAAAATAAAAATTATTCATTGCCAAGGGACTGAGGCTCAAAACTATTTTTCCTTGAATAGAATTCGGGGGGTGGGGGGACAAGAAAAAAATCTAGCATGCTCTCCAAGCATTGTTTTCCTCTCTTTGTACTTTCTTTTCTAACTGCTATACTTTTTTTTTCTCAGGCTGAAGTTTGAGGGCAACCTTGCATCTTGCACATCCACAGATATGCCTATTTCTAGCAACCTATGGTTCCAATGACAAATATTCACCAAACAACATATACTGAACTTTGATTATTTTCCTTCAAAAGAAGAAAACACAAGCTGTTCAGGTCTCACTGACACAAGACAGCAGTCGACAGTTCCAAGGGCTATTCCTGAGACTTTGACAAAACCCTCGGAATGACCTTTGTGAAAATGTTTATACTGGCACCTAACTGCCCTCCAAATTACAGTTTAGTCAAGTCATATGTTTCCTAGATACAACTTCACAATCTAAGTTAACTGAGTTTTCATTTTTCACTGAAGTTTTAACTTCTACTTAACGAATTGGACACTCACTGAAAGTGCCGTAAAATCTCCTTTTATCTTTTTTTCTTTTCTGTATGGATTTGTCCTGTTCACATTAAAGACTTGAGTCCTGGGAATTCCCTGGAGGCCCAGTGGTTAGGACTCCATGCTTCCACTGCAGGGGGCACGGGTTCAGTCCCTGGGTGGGGAACTAACATCCCATAAGCTGCATGGTACAACCAAAAAAAAGAAAAAAAAAAGAGTTGAGTCCTAAAGCGGGGAGGGATAAATTGAGAGATTGGGACTGACATATACACACTACTATATATAAAATAAATAACTAGTAAGGACCTGTATAGCACAGGGAACTCTACTCAATGCTCTGTAATAACCTATATGGGAAAAGAATCTTAAAAAGAGTGGATATATGTATATATATAACTGATTCACTTTGCTGTACAGCAGAAAGGAACACAACAGTGTAAATCAGCTATACTCCAATAAAAATTTTAAGAAAAAAAGACTTGAGTCCTTCCTAACCTGTCCCTCTTTAAAGTAACCTGAACGTCTAATCTCTGGACCATCACAATTACTTTCTCTTAGATGTAAGTGTAGGAAGCTACTTCAGTCATTTTTCATGGTGAGTCACCAAGATAAATGGTATAAAGGTAATAGAACAAGGAAGGAAAATTTCAGCAAATTACTTATAATGATATTTGTTAGGGACTGAATTGTGTCCTCCTAAATCCATATGTTGAAGCCCTAAGCCCCAGTGTGACTATATTTGGAAACAGGGCATTTAAGGACATAATTAAGGTTAAGTGAGGTCACGAGGGCAGAGCCCCAAGGCAATAGGCCTGGTGTCCCTATAAGGAGAGGACAAGATACCAGAGGTCTCTCTGACTCTCCACTCCCCAACCCCACCAAGTCTGTACAGAGGAAGGGCCATGTGACGACACAGTAGGAAGGTGCCATTTGCAAGCCAGGAAGATGGGCCTCACTAGAAACCAACCCTGATGGCAACTTGACCTTGGACTTGCAGCCTCCACAACTGTCAGAAAGTAAACTTCTAATGTTTAATCCACCCAGTCTGTGGTAGTTTATTGGATTTATTTTCTGTGGCAGCCCTAGCAAACTAATATAATACCCCTAGATAGATTTAAAATGATTATTTAACCAACAAAAGTAGGAATCGGTAAGGGTCTGGGACAGAGTCCAAGAGAAGTAAAGAAGTGGTAGATTGCAAGTGAACTAGTTACTCATTTTTTTTTAATATTTCTTTATTTATTTGGCTGTGTCGGGTCTTAGCTGCGGTCCGCGAGGTCTTCATTGTGGTGCACGGGCTTCTCTCTAGTTGTGGTGTGTGGGCTCAGTAGTTGCAGCACACAGACTCTAGTTGTGCCATGTGGGCTCTAGAGCACGTGGGCTTAGTAGCTGTGGTGTGCAGGCTCAGTTGCTCCGTGGCATGTGGGATCTTAGTTCCCCGACCAGGGACCAAGCCCACGTCCCCTGCATTGGAAGACGGACTCTTAACCACTGGACCACCAAGGAAGTCCCAATTACTCATGCTTTATAGCAGGGAATCAATAGATATTGGAGAGAATTGCTAATTCAAGAAAGGGGAATTTAAAATACATTATTCAAAGTTAAAAAGGTGACCTATTTAAGAATGCTCTAGGCTTCAATTAATAGAAAATCTGACTGCTGTAGTTTGAAGAAATAGAGTTGTTTCTCCCCTCCAGCCCCATCACCCACAACAAGAAGTGCAGGTGTAAACAGCTGCTGGCATTGGCTCAGAAATACCCACTGTCAGGGCCAACATCACTGCAGTTCTCTCGGCCTTTTCTTCATGGTCACAAATTGGATGTTGCAGCTCTGGGCATTAATTCCTCATTCTAGGCAGGAATAAAAAGTAAGGGAGAAGGGATAGCACCAGAAGACTAGCTTATATTTTTGGCCATAACGGTCATAACCTGGTCACTCTTAGCTGCAAGGGATAAGGGGATATGGTATTCTGCTTAACCTCACGTACAGGTCTGTTACTGAGATGGGTAAATATACCTGCTTCTAAGGTGTGAGACAATGTATAAAGGTAGTTGGTCCAGAGACTTTTGTTCCTATTTTTATATTTTCCATGCCCAATAATTTTTAAAACTGTAAACATAATATTGAAAAACTTTGAAGGATGAAAAAAATTGATGCCTCATACTTGTAAGTTACTACACATCATAGACTTCTGGGGGTCCTTAGTGAGTTGTTGAAACCACACAGATTTAACTCACTGACTGCCACGAATCTACTTGATGTGGGGCTTCCTCGGGTAGCTCCAAATTCATTTAGTAGCCCCAAGAGTCACATAGATAGGTATTTAAGGCCCAAGTCAGCTACCTCCTTGGGCTATCTACTCCAGGTCTTCAAGATGCTACTAGGTAATTCTTGGCAAGACCCACAGCTGCACAGAATAGTGATCAAAAGCATGACCACACCAGCTAGAAACACTTGGGTCTAACAGCCAGTAAAACCTTCTTACCAACTGTGTGAACCTGGACAAATCACTTCAGTCTCACCCTTCTGAGTCTCTGTTTCCTCATTTATAAAAGAGGGCTAGTAACACTTCACAGTACAGTGTTTGCAGTGAGAATGCACTACTGTATTTCTAGCACTTAAAGTGCCTATATCAATAAATACTTGAATAATTTCTGAATGTTTTCATTTGTCTATAAAATTGCAATTTCCCTCAGAATTCTCATTGGAAACATGCATAGCATTTTCTGTTTCTGGTGACTCAAGTCAGCTTTTAACTTGAAGTTGACTAAATTGCACACTATCCCTCAAGTAGTTAATGCATAATAGAAGCTGAATTTTTAAAAAATACGTTAAGACATCCTAATGCGAAGTGAATTACTGGGCTTTTGTTGAAAATGTGTGACCGGGCTTATGCAAGATGCTCCATGCCTACTACCAACACATAGGAATGTTGCTTAAAACTAAGAAATGAAAAACATCTAAATTCCATAAATAAGGGGTAAATGAACAGATAAACTGGTAAGTAGGAGTTGATTTAGAACTGCCCACAGGGACATCAAGATTGAATATACATTTTACAGGGAGTTCCTTGGTGGTCCAGTGGTAAAGAATCTGCCTTTCAATGCAGGGGACGCTGGTTCAATCCCTGGTCGGGGAACTAAGATCCCATATGCCCTGGGCAACTAAGCCCGTGTCACAACTAGAGAGAAGCCCGCGCACCACAACTACTGAGCCCGTGTGCCTCAATGAGAGAGCCCACGTGCCCAAACTACAGAGCCCATGCACCCTGGAGCCTGCGTGCCACGCTCTGCAACTGCAGAGAGAAAACCCACATGCCACAACTAGAGAGAAGTCTGCGCACCGCAACAAAGAGGCTGTGCGCCATAAGGAAAGATCCCACATGCCGCGACTAAGACCCGATGCAACCAAAAAATAAATAATAAAAGTAAAAGAAAAAGATTGAATAGACATTTTAAATGCTGAGGTTGTATTGCCTTTGTGAATATGAAGGCCGCATTCATGGAGCAGGGGAGAGGGTGGCTCAGGGCTGGAACTTTCTGCCTAAAGCTGCAAGCCTGTAAGTGGCTGCTATCAGGTTGAATGGTAGAAGTGGAACTACAATACTGATTGGCCAGGGGAAGTGCTATAGAAGCTTCCCACTTATGGACCATGGGTGGAAAATACAGTTACAAGAAATTAGAAATTGAACCCAGCTCTATACCTGGATATGGGGCCACATTCATACTGCTCTTGGGGTATGGAAAGCCTAGGCTGAGAAACAACATTAGAGACTCATTCAGACTGGCTATGGCAGTAATAGCTTGCTTAGATTAATCTCTCTTAGCAACAACTAAAAATCTGGGAAAATATTTTGAAACATCTATATGAAAGCATTGGAAAGGGACAAAAAGCATGTACAAACTGGACAAGGGTCCACTCTTAAAATACAACAATTACAAATGGTGTGATTTGGAAACTTTAGGCTTTTTGTCTACAGAAATTCCCCAATATACAGGAAGCTCGGGGTGGCAGAAAGCCAGAGCCTTACTCCTTGAGATAGCACAAGACAAAGCTCAGAGCTTGTGGAGTGCCTGGAAAGCTAGGGGGAGAAATTGTGGAGAAGAAGCTGCAGAAGGCGTGATCCACAAAATCTTAAAATAAACTGAGCCAAAATTCTTGGCAGACCACTAAACTATACACGTGTTAGGGAGGCCCCAGAGAACTCAGCTGATAAGCAGTGGGTGGGAGTTGGGGGGATTGAGAAAAGATTTCAGCTGCTGCCCACCACAGGGTATATCAAGTTAACTGCCTGCTAGACCAAAATAAGAAAAATAATATCCTTCAGAGAAACATAAAATCAGAGTCTTTTCAACATAGCATCATGGTATCCAGTGTGCAATCAATCTAAAATCAATAGGAATGCAAAGAAACAGAAAAATGTAACCCATATGCTAGAGAAACATCAGGCGATAGAAACCAGTTCTGAGATGACCTAGATGTTCCAATTAGCAGACAAGGAACTTTAAAGCCACCACTATTATAATTACTCAATTATTTTATACGAAAATATACTCAAAATGAATGAACATATTGATAATCTCAGCAAACAAATAGAAATTATAAAAAAAAAAATCAAATAAGAGAAGGATGGGATATCTGTACTGGTGGTATAAAAAGTTCAGGCAATTGCTCCTGAAGATAAAAATTATTAAAATGGGACTAAATTATTTAAAACAACTTCTGCTCTGCAAAAGATAATGTCAAGAGAATAAGAAGACAAGCCACAGACTGGGAGAAAATATTTGAAAAGGACATCTGATAAAGGACTGCTAAAACTCTTAAAACTCAACAATAAGAAAACAAACAACCCGATTAAAAACTGGGCCAAAGACCTCAACAGACACCTGACGGAAGAAGATATGCAGATGGAAAATAAGCATATGAAAAGGTGCTCCAAATCATTTGTCATCAGGGAAATGCAAATCCAAACAACAATGAGAGTTACCACTACACACCTATTTGGATGGCCAAAATCCAGAAGTGAACATTTGAAAACTGGAAAATACAACATCTGAAATCCATGCTCACCACTTCTATTCACTATTGTACAGGAAAATCTAGTTAGTACAATAAGACAAGGAAAAAATATAAAAGTTATATAGATTAGAAAGAAGTCAAACTGTCTTTTTTTGCAGGTGACATGATCATGTACATAGACAATTCTAAAGCATCTAATATATATATATATATTCACATACACACACACACATGCACACACATATATATAAATATCTACTAGAATGAATTACTGATTTAACATGGTTGCAGGATGAGACTTCAGTTTTAAAAAAATTGTTTTCTATAGCCTGGATCTGCAAGAAGGAACAAGAAGTTCTAAAGTGATGACCTAACAAATACCCTTAGGGCCTGGGAGAGGTAAGGAAATTTAATAAAACAAAAATTTAGGTGAGAAAAAGCACATCAGCAAAACTTTGTATAATAAGGGAGTGAAGAGATTTCAGCTCCCCTCAGAAAGAAAACCAAGCCTCTGGCTGATAAAATTACTTAGTGTGTAAGATCTAAACATGCATATAGCATTTTTGAGGTTTAGCGCTAGACAGAGCGTTCTTTGAAGTGACTATGTCTGGGTTGAGTACCTGTGCTCTGTCAAGGCCAGAAGCCTCTGATTCCTAGAATCTCTGATTCTTATGTTACATAAGAAGTTGTTAAAGTTGGACTCTTCTGGTTTTAGTTTCACTGAGGAACCAATTCTATGGCTATCAGATGGATGCCAAAGTGAATGTGAGACAGAGCTCAAACCATACCTTCTCTTCTTGAATCCCTCAGCTAAATCAAGGATATAGAAAGGACTCGGATTTGAAGAGGGGGAGAAATTTATAGAAAAACTTTTTTTTTTTTTTTTTTTGCGGTACGCGGGCCTCTCACTGTTGCAGCCTCTCCTGTTGCAGAGCACAGGCCCCGGACGCACAGGCTCAGCGGCCATGGCTCACGGGCCCAGCCGCTCTGCGGCATGCGGGATCCTCCCGGACTGGGGCACGAACCCGCGCCCCCTGCATTGGCAGGCGGACTCCCAACCACTGAGCCACCAGGGAAGCCCGAAAAACATTACTTGAAGAGAGCTGTTGTCTATTAGTTCCCCTCCACCCCCCACCCCTGCTTCAGATGGGAAGTGTGAGATTTTACTTTCTTCATCTCAAGCCTAATGAAGGAGCTTCCTTGAGAGCCTGATATGTGTCCCCTGGAGTCTGAGGATACTGTGGACACGTGTCTGACTTGGGTCCAGGCAATCACGGAAAGCAGGATAAGGAATGACTTTACCTCATTGCTTTGGTAGTGTAGCCAACAGAAGGCTGCCATGTTAGCATGCTGCATTGCTCTAATGTATAGAAAGAGGATGGCCAAGTGTTTTTCTGTGAACAAACATGAATCACATGGGAGAAAGACAGTGGAGCTGGAGCTATGAGGAAGGGCATGAACTACAGCATGTGAACCAGAGGCTGAGGGCAGAGTGTTCCAGGGAATCAAATGCATCTCCTTTGTTTTGAGGATTGTGGTTGACGGGTAGGGCCCTTGGAAAGTCTCTGCAGAGACCTTGAGAGCACCTACAAGAAAAAGTTGGCTCTAACCATCTGCCCATACCAGAGAGGATGAAGACACCTCATCAAGGTAGGACTCTTATCTCTCCTCACTACTATACATGCACACTTTTGCTTACACAGTTAAGTAAAAGGATAGCAAATGGTGGCAGCCAGGTTTCTCACTGTTGGAGTGGGAGTTTACAGTGCAAGGGATATACACAAGGAGAGGAGGCTAAAATGATCCATCTGGCAATGGATTAAAGTTGGAGATATCAGTATGAACTCATGTCTACCTTAATACAGGTATAGATAGGTTACATATACAAATATTTATAGATATGTGCACATATACAAGGTTAGTATACATGTGTTTATTTCCTCACTCTTCTAACTGAGAGGTCCTGGAAGGTCTAAAGACACTCCAGTAACAATGGGCACCCCTAGCACCCAAAGCTTGGTTTCTAATACCATTCTTCAAAAAAATGAACCAGAATACTTGGAGAATTAGCTGATTCTAAGCCTGGGGCAGGAAATAAACAAGATGATCCTAGCATATCTTATAATAACAGAAAGTAAGAAAGTACTTTTAAAAAGACCCACATTGTAAGGCCAGAAACTATCAAACTCTTAGAGGAAAACATAGGCAGAACACTCTATGACATAAATCACAGCAAGATCCTTTCTGACCCACCTCCTAGAGTAATGGAAATAAAAACAAAAATAAACAAATGGGACCTAATGAAACTTCAAAGCTTTTGCACAGCAAAGGAAACCATAAACAAGACCAAAGATAACCCTCAGAATGGGAGAAAATATTTGCAAATGAAGCAACTGACAAAGGATTAATCTCCAAAATTTACCAGCAGCTCATGCAGCTCAATAACAAAAAAGCAAACAACCCAATCCAAAAATGGGCAGAAGACCTAAATAGACATTTCTCCAAAGAAGATATACAGACTGCCAACAAACACATGAAAGAATGCTCAACATCATTAATCATTAGAGAAATGCAAATCAAAACTACAATGAGATATCATCTCACACCAGTCAGAATGGCCATCATCAAAAAATCTAGAAACAATAAATGCTGGAAAGGGTGTGGAGAAAAGGGAACACTCTTGCACTGCTGGTGGGAATGTGAATTGGTTCAGCCACTATGGAGAACAGTATGGAGGTTCCTTAAAAACCTAAAAATAGAACTACCATATGACCCAGCAATCCCACTACTGGGCATATATCCTGAGAAAACCAAAATTCAAAAAGAGTCATGTACCAAAATGTTCATTGCAGCTCTATTTACAATAGCCCGGAGATGGAAACAACCTAAGTGCCCATCATCGGATGAATGGATAAAGAAGATGTGGCACATATATACAGTGGAATATTACTCAGCCATAAAAAGAAACGAAATTGAGCTATTTGTAATGAGGTGGATAGACCTAGAGTCTGTCATACAGAGTGAAGTAAGTCAGAAAGAAAAAGACAAATACCGTATGCTAACACATATATATGGAATTTAAGGGAAAAAAAATGTCATGAAGAACCTAGGGGTAAGGCAGGAATAAAGACGCAGACCTCCTAGAGAACGGACTTGAGGTTATGGGGAGGGGGAAGGGTGAGCTGTGACAGGGCGAGAGAGAGTCATGGACATATACACACTAACAAACGTAAGGTAGATAGCTAGTGGGAAGCAGCCACATGGCACAGGGATACTGGCTCAGTGCTTTGTGACAGCCTGGAGGGGTGGGATAGGGAGGGTGGGAGGGAGGGAGATGCAAGAGGGAAGACACATGGGAACGTATGTATATGTATAACTGATTCACTTTGTTATAAAGCAGAAACTAACACACCATTGTAAAACAATTATACCCCAATAAAGATGTTAAAAAAAAAAAAGACCCACATTGATGGGGGTATATCAAGTGGATACAGGAGTCAACTGAAAGAGTTTCCAATGGCCAAAACTGGAACAATTTGGGAAGCAACATAAATAAGGTAGTAATAGATTGTAACCTGAAGTATACAATAAATCCAGTGATTTAAACTAGATAGAGTGGGTTATGTTTTGCACATTGATTAATAAAAAATTTGTAAACAAGGTCCTACTGTATATCATAGGGAACTATATTCAATATCCTGTGATAAACCATAATGGAAAAGAATAGTCACTTTGCTGTACAGCAGAAATTAACATAACATTGTAAATCAACTATACTTCAATAAATTTTTTTAAATGCTTGAATCAAAAAAAAAATTTTGTTCCAGAAATGGTGGTAGGCTACAGACTTTCAAGGGAATGGGAATCCAGAATTCATTATCTCGTTTCATAGGTTTGAAGGCAATGAGGATTGGTTTAGCATCACAGGAAGAGGCTCAGGTGTTCCAGAGCATGCTTTGGCTGGGCAGTCACTTAAATTAGCAATCCCCAACCTTTTTGGCACCAGGGACCAGTTTCGTGGAAGACAATTTTTCCACGGACCAGGGCGGGTGGGGCGGGGAGGGATGGTTTCAGGATGATTCAAGGGCATTACATTTATTGTGCACTTTATTTCTATTATTACATTGTAATATATAATGAAATAATTATACAGCTCACCATAATGCTGACAGGAGGCAGAACGTGAGCAATGGGGAGCGGCTGTAAATACAGATGAAGCTTCAGTCGCTCGCCTGCCGCTCACCTCCTGCTGTGTGGCCTGGTTCCTAACAGGACACGGACTGGTGGTCCATGGCCCAGGGGTGGGGATCCCTGACTTAAGTGATCCACCATAGTCACTTGGAATGAATTGCCTATGGAAGGCAAAGCTTTGGTGGCCACGGTGACTGACCATTATAATGGACATAAGAAATAGACAAGTTGTGAGATGGGATGGCTGCTTCTAACTCAGCTATAATAGTTTTAAAAAGAAAATGACAGGATGAAGATTTTACATCAGAGAATGAGGAACAGTCCATGCTTGCCCTAAAAGAATTTCCTATATCTCAAAACTGCAGAGCTCGTGTAGCTAATTCATTGGTTAATCAGACATAGGTTGAATGTAAGTTGAATTCAATATAGATTGAATTCACAGCCTCATTTGTTCTCTAATGTGAAAGTTAAGGCATTTACTGGGGAAAGGCAGCACCTGAAATTGGAATAGGAATGTTTGTGGGGGATTAAGATGACTCCAATAACCCCAAACTTCACTGAGCCTCTCGTGCATGAAGAAGCAGTTCCTCCTCTCCATCTTATGAGGCTGGTCCCCGCTGCTTACAGACCGATACTAACCTCATCAGAGGATTCCTTGAAATGAAATGTCAAGCTTCTTCAAGACCCAGCCCTACTACCTCCCATTTGCCTGTAGATCCCAGGGGGCTATAAGGGGCCACTGACATCATCAAACCCAGAGGAAATATTTCATGCCAAACAAATTGCATGATTTAAATAATTGAAATCCAGAGTGCTAGAAGAGGAAGGGAGGAATAAAAATGTAGATTAGGCTGACTTTATCAACATGGGAACACACACCAGAGATTCTAGAGTCAGTGGATTAAGCTTGGGCTACTGAGAATGGCTTTTTGTTTTTCATGTGCAACTTACATTCTTTTTTTTTTTAATTGTGGTTAAAATACATATAACATAGTATTTACCGCCTTAACTATTTTTAAGTATACAGTTAAGTCGTGTTAAATACATTTATATTGTTGTACAACCAACCTCCAGAACTTTTTTCCGTCTTGCAAAACTGAAACTCTGTACCTGTTAAACAACTCCACATTCTCTCCTCTTCCCAGCCTCTGGTTACCTCCTTTGCCCTCTCTGTCTCTATGAATTTGACTACTCTGTATAGCTCATAGAAGGGAAATCATACATGATTTGTCTTTTTGTTACTGACTTATTTCACAGAGCATAATGCCCTCAAGTTTCATCCATATTGTAGCATGTGGCAGAATTTCCTTCCTTTTTTTTTTTTTTTTTTTTTTTTTGTGGTATGTGGGCCTCTCACCGCCGTGGCCTCTCCCGCTGCGGAGCACAGGCTCCGGACGCGCAGGCTCAGCGGCCATGGCTCACGGGTCCAGCCGCTCCATGGGACGTGGGATCCTCCCGGACCGGGGCACGAACCCACATCCCCTGCATCGGCAGGGGGACTCCCAACCACTGCGCCACCAGGGAAGCCCTTTCCTTCCTTTTTAAGGCTGAATAATATTTCTTTGTGTGTATATACCACATTTTGTTTACTATTCATCAATTGATGGACACTTGGGTTGCTTCTACCTTTTGGCTTTTGTGAAAAATGCTGCTATGAACATGGGTGTACAAATATCTCTTTGAAACCCTGCTTTCAATTCTTTTGGGTATATAACGAGAAGTGGAATTGCTGGATCATATGGCATTCTATTTTTAATTTTTTGAGGAATTGCCATACTGTTTTCCACAACAGCTGTTCCATTTTACATTCCCACCAACCATGTCCAACGGTTACAATATCCCCACATTCTCACCAACACTGTTTTTCGTTTTGTTTTGTTTGATAGTAGCCATCCTAATGGGTGTGCAGTGGTATCTCTTTGTGATTTTGATTTGCATTTCCCTCATGATAAATGATGTTGAAAATCTTTTCATATGCTTTTTGGCCATTTGTACATCTTCTTTGGAGTAATGTCTATTCAAGTCCTTTGCCCATTTTTAAATTGGATTTTGTTGTTATTGTTGTGGTTGAGTTGTAGAAGTTCTTTGTATATTCTAGATATTAATGCCTTATCAAATATATGATTTGCAAGTATTTTTCCATTCTAAAGGTTGCCTTTTTACTCTGTTGTTTCCTTTGATACACAGAAATTTTTAATTTTGATATAGTCTAATTTATCTATTTTAACTTTTTTCATCTGTGCTTTTGGTGCCAAATCCAAGAAATCAATGCCAAATCCAATGCTGTGAAGATTTTTTCCCTATGTTTTCTTCTAAGAGTTTTATAGCTTTAGCTCTTTCGGTAATTGATCCATTTTGCATTGATTTTTGCATATTGTATGAGGAAAGGGTCCAACTTCTTTCTTTTGCATAGGGATATCCAGTTTTCTTAACACCATTTGTTGAAAAGACTCCTTTCCTTCTTCAGTCTTGGCACCCTGGTCGAAAATCGCTTGACCATATATGTGAGGGTTTATTCTATTCCACTGATCTATATGACTATCTTTATGCCAGTATCACAGTTTTTTTGATTTCTGTAACTTTATAATAAGTTTTAAAATCAGGAAGTGTGAGAGCTCCAAAACTGTTCTTATTTTTCAAGATAATTTTAGCTATTTGGAGTCTTGAGAATGGTTTTAATTGTTTGCTAGGTTTCTATTGTCTCTGGGCTCCATAGTGTCCTATGCCAAAAGAATTTGAGATATTATAAAGCATAAGTTAGAAAGGGTAAAGCAGAGACTGTGAGAGATGGTAATTTTTTTTTTTTTTTTTTTTTTTGCGGTACGCGGGCCTCTCACTGCTGTGGCCTCTCCCGTTGCGGAGCACAGGCTCCAGACGCGCAGGCTCAGCGGCCATGGCTCACGGGCCCAGCCGCTCCGTGGCATGTGGGAATCTTCCCGGACCGGGGCACGAACCTGTGTCCCCTGCATTGGCAGGCGGATTCTTAACCGCTGCGCCACCAGGGAAGTCCCGAGATGGTAATATTGAAGTGGATTTGGCAGGTGTGACCCATGCATTCACCCCTAAATATGTCCTCTG
This sequence comes from Lagenorhynchus albirostris, assembly GCF_949774975.1. Classification (NCBI taxonomy): domain Eukaryota; kingdom Metazoa; phylum Chordata; class Mammalia; order Artiodactyla; family Delphinidae; genus Lagenorhynchus; species Lagenorhynchus albirostris. The sequence goes on from NC_083103.1 coordinate 69,738,556, forward strand.
AGAGGGCCCAGACCTATCCTTGACATAGAGAAACACAACAGCCAGGGAAATGCAGGCATATGTAAAAGTGCTAGAGTGGATTTCTTCCATGCATCAGAAATGAATATGAGGATGCTTCCTGATTCCAGTGAGGTTCATGGGATTGGAGTCTGGGGTGGCAGAAGCCACGCAGTAGCACTCACTCTTAGTGGCACAGAAGGTATGGTTACTATAACAATCAGCAGGTTCAGCTCATTAATCAATTATCTGGCCCTTCTCCAAAGGGGCTTATGCAATGGCCAATGTACACATTTGGAGATAACTGGACACTGACTTTTTGGTCATATCAATTCTTAGAGATGAAAAAAGACATTGTGGTTCATAGATGAGAGTGGGGACTTGTGGAGGTCAGTGATAAATGGAATTGTGGCTTATGTCCCACTCATACCAGGTCCATGAGTTTATTCTGTGGCTAAATCCTGAGTTCCTAAGAAACAGTCAGAATACTTAGCAACTGGCAGAATCAACACACGAGGACAGTTACAGCGGTGTCAGTGGAAGCACCTGAAGCTCCTCCTTGCAGTGAAAATATCAGCTCAAAGCAATATCACCTCCCTGGGGGAATCACACAGGTTGGTGCCAATATTAAATACTTGACAGATGCAGAAGTAGTGGTTCTTTTGTTTTTTTAAAGAGACTTATTCTTTTTTAAACATTTAAAAAATTTTTGCCTGCTTTGGGTCTTCACTGCTGCACGCGGGCTTTCTCTAGTTGCAGCAAACAGGGGCTACTCTTCATTGCAGTGCTCGGGCTTCTCATTGCAGTGGCTTCTTCTTGTTGTGGAGCATGGGCTCTAGGTGCGTGGGCTTCAGTAGTTGGCACATGTGGGCTCAGTAGTTGTGGCACACGGGCTTAGTGGCTCTGCGGCATGTGGGATCTTCCCGGACCAGGGCTCGAACCCGTGTCCCCTGCACTGGCCGATGGATTCTTAATCAGTGCGCCACCAGGGAAGTCCCAGAAGTAGTGATTCTTATTAGAGTCTTTTGACTCACCTGTTTGGCCTCTACCTAAGGTAGGTAAACTTGGGTTGCATGCATAGAACTGGGAATCAGAAAAGCATCCAATTTCTCAGCAGAAGTGTAAGAAGGTAGGTGAGCAATGCTGGTCGGCAGAATAATGGCCTCCCAAGGACGTCTGTCTCCTAATCCCAGAACCTGTGAACATATTCAGGCAAAGGAGAATGAAGGTTGCAGATGGAATTGGGGTTGCTAATCAACTGACTTTAAGATGGGACAGTATCCTGTATTACTCAGGTGGACCCAGTGTCATCACAAGGGTCCTGAAAGTGGAGGGGAGGCACAGAAGAGATGGAGAAACGAAGCTAAAGGTCAGAGAGATGCCATGTTGCTGCCTTTGAAGCTGGAGGAAAGGGGCCATGAGCCCAGGAATATGGGTGGCCTCTGGAGGCTGGAAAAGGTAAGGAAACGGATCAGACCCGGAGCCTACAGAAAGGAATGCAGCCATGCTGACGCCTTAATTTCAGCCCCATGAGACCTGTGTCAGACTTCTGACTTACCCACGGAAGTGTAAGATAATACGCTTGTGCTGTTTAACCCACTAAGGCGGTCATAATTTGTCATGGCAGCAACAGAAAACTAATAAAAATGCCTTCAAAATTCCGAGAGAAAGTGATTTTCAATCTATTACCCTATATTCAGTCAGATGCAGTTCTAATTACATGTGAATTAAAAACATCTCGGGACATACAAATGTCTCAAAAGAAATTTTTCTTTTCTTGGGCAATGGCCGGAAGATGTGCTCTTCCAAAGGATTAAACGAAGAAAGAGGAAGAAATGGATCTAGGAAATTGGAACATCTAACCACTAGGGAGAGGAGAAGAGGAGTCCTGGGAAAGCAGGTCCTCTGTTGCCATAGAGATATGTAAACAGAGATCAGCTAGCCAAGGAGAAGAAGCTCAGATGGCCCAGGAGGCGTGGGAGAGGGGTACTGGCAGACCAGGATGTGTGTGGTCACCTCACAAAGGGGTTTTAACTATTTTGAAAAATTGGGACAGAAGTAGTGATTGTGATATAGAAAATGAAAGCAAAGAAATAGAGGCAAGTTTTAAATCCAAAAAAAAAGATTGTTTTTAAAAAAGAAATATAATTGTCATATCCTACTTGTCTCAGCTGTGAACTCCATTTGCATATTCTAATAATACAAATACAGATGTAACTAGATTGGAAGGATGCAGGGAAGAAAAGTGAAGCCTTGGACCTCTAGGTTCCATTCCTGTTGGCTTACTGCTTGTTTGTGTATAGACTGCAGAGGCGCAGGATTGGATGAATTATAATCCTCGGCTTGTGGCACACGCTTAATGTTGGTCCATCTGCTTTTAGCTATTTGGTTAGTGATGCGATTCATGATTTTTAATCAGGTAGTAAGAACCCACTGCCCAACACGAAAGCTAGAACCTTGACAATTATTTACAGCCAAGTGGTTCTGTAACAGGGAAAAGCCACATCGGACTACATGTTGGATCTGTTTCTTTTGCTTTAACCTTTGCTTCCCGTTGCTTTTGTTCACTAAAAGGATACTGTCTGTACATAATGGCCTGCCTCAGGGAACGCTGCCCCTCTGCCTGAAGGTCAAACCAAAGTGCCTTTGTTCAGGAAAACATCCCCACCCTGTTCCACCTGTGGATGGCTGCAAGAAAGAAGAAATTAACACATCCCCTCCCGGAGGCTGGCCATTCCAGGGGATCTTTGCAAAAAGTATGGCCTTTTTACTTTACTTCCTCATCTCCTCCCCCTCTCTGTGCTATAAAAGAAGTTGGCATCCAAATCCCGATAAGATGGTTATTTTGAGACTTTAGTCCCGCCATCTTTCCAAATAAAGCCGTATTCCTTGCCTCAGCACCTTGTCTCCCGATTCATCGGTCTGTTGTGCGGCGAGCAGAGAGCGCTTGGACGCGGTAACAGTTCCCATCGCCCTACGTGCCAACCCCTACCCCTTCTCCACATGACGTAATCAACATCCTGAACCCTGTGTTCATGATTCTTTTGCCTTCCTCATATTGACGCTGAGCAACTTAAATTCATGACCAGTCTGAGGACAGGGTCCCTGCTAGGTTAAAAACAGGAGGCCAGGAGGAGCTGTTAACATCAAGCACTTTGTCACCATGAAGCAGCAAATAGCTTATTCTCAGCAAGAGAGGCTCTAAAACCTGAACCCCAGGGCTTTCTCGCATTAAATATCACTGGTTATTCTTTTCCCCAAATGCCTCCAGCATTGCATGTATTGTATTCGTTCTTTCCCTAACTACGCCTTGAAAGGAGAGAGAATGGCAGGGGCGAGGCACCGGGGTGAGGGTGTGGGGAGTGTACACAGAGATGCCAAAGCAAGATGCTGACGACCTGATCCCACAGCACTGGGAGCATCTTCTACTGTCTTTGGGCAGCACTCTGGGACAAGCATGTTTCCCCAGTGGATGCTGCAAGACCACCAGGCTTTCCTGGCCCCAGGCACTCTGGCATAGCTTCCCTAGGGCCCTGGAGGCACATCCCAACCAGCTCGGAGCAGTGAGGTTTAGCCAAGTTCTGCCTGTGCTGTCTGGGGACCCTGAGGCCCTGGCCAGCTGTGAGACAGCCGTGAACCTTGGCAACCTGACATAGTTGGTCAAGCAGGGCACTGGCCACTCAGGCATCGCTAACAGCTTGTTGGGAAGACGCTTCTAGCCAGAGGTGAGCCCACAAGGCAGCATGAGATTCTACTTGTTCTAGAAGCATGGATTCACTGACCATGGAGCTGCGAGGGGCCCTGGAACCCATGTAGTCAAGCATTTCCCTAAGCACGTAACTCAAGCACTGGTTTGGGGACAGTTAACAGGTTTTACCTCCAAAAGTGCCCCATAATCGAGGAAATTCATAGAACATCAGATTAAAAACAAATTAAGGTTCTTTCCTACAAGGCTTCTCAGAACCTAATCTCAAGATTAGGCTTTGGGATCTTTACCTGAGCCTCAGTTTCCTCATCTGCAGTATAGAAATAATAACGCTTACCTTGGAGAAATACTGAGGGAGAATGAGCTCACGGACTCAGAGACATTTAGCAGTGTCTCACGTAGGAGATGTCAGCAAATCCTAGTTCCCCTCTTTTCTCCGTCTCCTTTCATTTTCTTTCAAATGTTCCCCTAGGCACAGTAAATTCCCTACTGTGTAATTATTTAACATTGATTTCCTGGGCTCTGGAGGGCATCGGGGTAATTATGTATGCAGTGGAGGTGTTACCGAATCAGGTCTGTCTGCTCACCACTCAAAAGTCAATATGAGGGCTTCCCTGGTGGCGCAGTGGTTGAGAGTCCGCCTGCTGATGCAGGGGACACGGGTTCGTGCCCCGGTCCGGGAAGATCCCACATGCCGCGGAGCAGCTGGGCCCGTGAGCCATGGCCGCTGAGCCTGCGCGTCCGGAGCCTGTGCTCCACAACGGGAGAGGCCACAGCAGTGAGAAGCCCGCGTACCGCCAAAAAAAAAAAAAAAGTCAATATGAGAGAGAGAGAGAGGGAGAGAGACAACTGTTGGTAGAAAGGAAAGATGCTTTTAATCAGAATGCCGGCAATCTGGGGAGATGGTACACTCAGTGTCCCCAGAAACCACCTCCAAAGACTCTGCTTGGCCATGAAAGATTTAAAGGGAAACAGGGAAGTAACCTCAGTTAATCATTGAGATAGGGGGTCAGAGTCGTGGACATTCCCCGCTGTGTGCGGGCTCATCAGCTCCTCCTGACCTTCCTCTAGATGTTATCCTGTTCACGAGATTACTGAAGGGGAAGCTAGGGAAGAGATCTGGTCATCTGTTACGTACTTGTTCTTCGTTTCTACTTCTTTGATCTACAAAAAGAACCCACACGTTAGGCAAGGTACTGTGTGATCAAAAGATGTGAAAGGTGTGCTTGGGCCAGAGATGAGCAGAGCATGCGGATGTCTGGTCTAAGAGTCAGTTACAAGATAGCTTTGCTAACGTGACAAGAAAAGGGGCTTCCTGTTGAGGGCGGTTTCCTGCAAAGAGCCGCTTATAGAGGCTCCTACCCAGCTTAGCTGGTCGGACAAGGGGAGCCCAGGTCCGGGGGGCAGAAACCCTGTGAACAGGAACGTGGTACCCACTGCACCCTGTGCGTGGGAGCGGCAGCTTCGCCTCCTCCCGAATCCCCAAGGAACAGCTGGAGTCCCGGCTTAAATCACTCAGCACAGATTCATTTCACAGATTTCACAAAAGAGGGGCCTCGGCAGCCAGCTCCGTGGAAGAAGGCACTCACCAGAGGTTTTCAACCCGCTCAGTGTTTGGGCTTTTGCGCAGCTGTGAAATGTAGAGGTGAGGGCCGAGGCTCTCCACGCTCTCTTCATCTAATCCTCGTGGATCCCCATTTGAAAGGTCAGCAGCTGTGGCCTAATCACAAATCCGGGAAGCACAGGCCACACACCCACTATGTATTTTATTGAGACGGGAGCAATTTACAGTCAAGTCCTCATGACAGCACAGTGGAAAGATTCCAGTTTTACACACGTCACAAACACGAATCACTTCTGCTCTGAGGCACACAGGGAACGTGGGGTGGGGGGAGACAGGGAGCTGACAGGAGACCCAGACTTAATGAGCCATCAGTGGGGAGGGTCTTCCACCAGAGAAGAGCCTTCTCTGGGACTTGGCAGAATTTCTAGATGCCCTCAGAGAGGAAGGAACAAAGTGAAGCCTTCCCCGTGATTTCAGAGCAGGACAAATTTTCTGTAACCCTGTCGCCTGTTCTCTTTCTGGTAAGAATTTCCATGGCAGCATTAAGAGACAATACACACAGGCCTGGGAGCCACTTGGTCTGAAAAAAAATCCACCTGGGGATCCCTATGGGCTTAAAAGGCTCTCTGTGTCCCATGAAAGTCACTTTTCTATCCACTGTTCAGAAGATTATTTTTTAAACTTTACGTCTTGAAAATTTTCAAACATCCTCGTAAATAGAGAGAATAGGATAATGAACCCCCATGGTTCCTTACAGAGAAGCAGATGATATGACCAAGTTCAGGTTCAATTAACAGCCAAGAGACCTAAGTGAACCTTAGACAAACCCCGTCTCCCTGAGCCTCAGTTTCCCTCTTAGCTCCATGACCATGCTTTGCTTTCAGGACCTCTCTGGTGCTGGAAAGAAACCTCAAACCAGTGTGAGAGCGGCAGTTGTTTAGGGCTGGTGAAGGAAGCTCTCTCCTGCCTGATGCGTCTTTCTGCTGGATGACACGGTGAGTCACTCAGGGCCAGATGGAAGGTGATGAAAACACTCATTGTCTCTGGAATGAGATTTCTCTGGCAAGTTGAGTCACTAAGGACCATCACGATGCCATAGGGTTTGATAAGTGACACGTGAGACAGTGATGTTGACAGTGAGTCGTCTTATGAGAACTGGCGTGAAGAAGCCTTATTATTCAGATGACATGGAGGAGAAATGGCCTGACCAGACAGCTTGGGAGGATGAGGTGTCTAAGCACGGGTATTTCCAGCATGTTGGAAAGCCTGCTCCCTCATCTCCTGCAAAAGCAGGGCAGTATTTCACCACCTCTTGTTCTGTGTGCTTGCAGGAGAGGAGGAATTATGCCTCCTGGATGAGTTTTATTCCCGGTTCATCACAATGGCCACCCTCCGAGGAGAGGTCCTTCAGCCGGGCCCTTGCCACCACTGGCTGCGGGACGAAGGCAGTCTGTCCGCTCTGGGACGGTGTTCCCCTTGGGCTCTTCTCACACCTCATCTTCGAAATCTTCTGGTGGACACTATTCCCGGGAGAGGGGTTCAGGAGTTCTCGGCTATGCCCAGTTTCTTGCTTACTTCTAAATGGAGGAGTGTAATTCAGCATGAAATGAAAATCATAGACACACACACACACACACACACACATACACGAAAAGAAGCTGCAAAGAAAGCCACAGTATTTTGACAGAACTTATCAGAAGTTGGAGGGAGAAGGGGGTGATTTTTATTTTCTTCTTCGTGCTTCTCTGAATGTTCCAAAGTTTCCATAATAGTGTTTCTTTGTTTTAAGGAAACTCAGTAATTCCTCTTTATATTAAGGAACCCAGTCGCGGTCTTTTCTTGTCACGTGTTGGGCCGCCACAGAACAGGGACTCAGCCAGCTCCAGCGACTTCAGAAAGCGAGGCATACACACCTCCACGCCGGCTCTGGTTCACTGACCTTTCACTGGCCGACGGGCCTTTCTCAAGCACAGCTGTGCATCTGGGTCAGCCACTCCGCACGTCTGACTCCAGGGTCCTTCTTGGGTGCTCAGTGGTGGGAGGGCTGTAAGGCAGCTGCCTGACAGGTGTAGGCAGTTGACCGACTCAGCCCCCATGGGGGCTGAAGCCGTCCTGGGTCCCCTGGCTCAGGGTACCAGCATGTCTCAGACAGGAGTTCACAAACACGTGTCAAGCTGGGTGCTGTCTTTTCGTTTTCCCATCTATCGGGTCGAGGAGCCTGGGCAGCGTTGCCTAGGCACCCAAACGTCCTTGGGCTTCTTCAGGAACTGCTTCCAGCATGTGAAGGGGTGGGAGGACAGGCTGTTTTCCAGGCTTTGTCCTCCCTCAGGCCCTTTCCCAGCCTCATCTGGAGACAGAGCCCTGCCCCCCGCCCCTTCCCGCTCTCCTCCTCTAGGTCACTGCCACGACAGGCTCCACGGACGACAGGTCTGTCTTCCCAGACTGCAGCTGGGAGGACGGCAGGAGGCTGTTGGCTAGTGGAGCGCTGCGGCCGCTGCTTTTCTCTGTCCAGGCCACCCTGAAGGAGGGGACTGGGGAGGGTGGCCGCTCCTCCCGAGGCTTGGGCGACCTCTGGCACATGCGCAGTAATGCCTTCAGCGCGACCCTGAAGTTCTCGTTGAGCCAGCAGTAGATGAAGGGGTTGTAACAGGTGCTGCTCATGGCGATCCAGTGGAAGGCAAAGTAGAGGGCATTACTGGTGTGGATGACCTTGCTGGACAGGAGGAGGACGTAGCAGTTGAGGGGGAACCAGCAGAGGGCAAACAGGACCACCACCAGCATCAGCATCTTGATGGTTTTCTTCTTCTTGCGTCGCAGGGCCAGGTATTGCTCCGTGGTCACATCCCCAATGGTGTTGCACAACCACAGCTTCTTGGCCACACGGGCGTAGGCCACGGAGATGAGGAGGAGGGGGAGAATGTAAAGCAGGATGAACGTGGCCAAGTCCAGGTACTTCCAGAAGAGGTCGGCTGGCTCAGGGAAGTCTGGCAGGCACAGGGAGCGGACAGTGTCCTCACTGGGGGCAGGGGAGAGAGAGACAGAGAGAGAGGGAGAGGGAGAGGGATAGAGAAGGAGGGTGTGAAATCAGCGTGGAAAAGCCCCATCCCAGCAACCACTGGCCTCTCCCTCCACTGGGCTCCTGGTACATCTGTCTGTTACGGCACATGTGATGAGCAGCCTAATTATCTGATTACATTTTCAGCTCTCCCACTAGGCTGGGCGTTCTACATAGGTCAGAAATACACCTAAATGTCCATCGACAAATGAATGGACAAAGAAGACGTGGTACATATATACAATGGAATATTACTTAGCCATAAAAAAATGAAATAATGGGCTTCCCTGGTGGCGCAGTGGTTGAGAGTCTGCCTGCGGATGCAGGGGACACAGGTTCGTGCCCTGGTCCGGGAGGATCCCACATGCCGCAAAGCGGCTGGGCCCGTGAGCCATGGCCGCTGAGCCTGCGTGTCCGGAGCCTGTGCTCCGCAACGGGAGAGGCCACAACAGTGAGAGGCCCGCATACCGCAAAAAAAAAAAACAAAACAGAAATAATGCCATTTGCAGCACGGATGGACCTAGAGATGATCATACTAAGTGAAGAAAGCCAGACAGAGAAAGACAAATATCATATGATATTGCTTTACACGTAGAATCTAAAAAAAAATGATACAAACGAACTTATATACAAAATAGAAATAGACCCGCAGACATAGAAAACGAACTTATGGTTACCAAAGGGGAAAGGTCGGGGGGGAGGGATAAACTGGGAGTTTGGGATTAATATATATACACACTACAATATATAAAATAATCAACAGGAATCTGAAAAAGAATTTATATATATATATATATACACACACACACACACACACACTCATATATATATATATATATATATATAACTGAATCACTTCGCTGTACACCTGAAACTAACACAACATTGTAAATCAACTGTACTTCAATTTTTAAAAAAGAGAAATACACCTAGATTACTCTGTGTCTTCTTTACTTTGTATTATTCCTAGCCCAGAATAGACACCCAATAAATATTTGTTCAATGAATGAATGCAACACTGGTGTTCCTAGTCTTAGAATTAACTCATCCTGGGAGCATGATTGATTCAGGAAATCTTGGAATTTCCCATTGTACTACCTACTCCCATTCCAGAGGGGATCCAAGGAATGGGGCAAAGAAATGCATCTTGAGAATGTGAGTGGCAATGCCTGAACTCATACACCTTCAGCCACTCAGACAAAAGGTACTTATTTTCTATGGAATGTACCCAGTCCTCTTGAAATTTTTTAGGGACATCTGTGTATGTTGGAAAACCCAGAGCTGATGGGTTAAGAATATGCAGATTATCATTTGCTGAATGAGGTGGCAGGGAGCTCCCTCAGCAGCTTCCTTCCACTTTGGGGAAGCGAAAACCCAGGGGCTGTTTTGATTGAAGGAGCAGTTTCAATACACTCACACAAAGGAAGTCACAAGACTATTACTTACATCCCAGAATGGGGGCACTATGAGCCAGGAGAAGGGCAGTCCTCCCTCCCAGGTCACAGGTGAGCAGGAGAGAGAGACCAGGGTAGCAAACATCTGTTACTTATAAGGTGGTTGGGGCAGAGGTCACTAATTTTTTCACAAGTGGTCATTTTAAAAGATGCCCCGATGGGCTTCCCTGGTGGCGCAGTGGTTGAGAATCCGCCTGCCAATGCAGGGGACACGGGTTCGAGCCCTGGTCTGGGAAGATCCCACATGCCGCGGAGCAACTAAGCCCGAGCGCCACAACTACTGAGCCTGCGCTCTAGAGCCCGCGAGTCACAACTACTGAGCCCGCGTGCCACGACTACTGAAGCCTGCGTGCCTAGAGCCCGTGCTCCGCAACAAGAGAAGCCACCTCAATGAGAAGCCCGCGCACCACAACGAAGACCCAACACAGCCAAATAAATAAATAAATAAAAATAATTAAAAGAAAAAAAAAGATGCCCCGGGAAAAGCAAGGCGGGAACTTGTGGCAGGAATCCTAAGCTCCGGTCTTTATCTAAATGTCCAGACTCTGGGTGCGAGCAGGGTTTTTGTACTGTAACATCTCTGAGCAGCAAGTCAAAATTGCTACTTTTTTTCCCATCATACCATGTAGCTTGTTGATGTTGTTATAGGTGCAGCTGGCCATCACTAGTGAAAGAAAGAAAACTCTCTTCGCTTTTGTTAGCAGAAAAAAGAAATAGCCTTCCATATATGAAGGCAGTTGGGGAGTCTGAATGCTGGGAAGGGGTGGGTATGTGATTCATTCGATAGCCTAGAATTCGGGGACAGAGACTTTATAAATTAGTTGAAATTGGCCTTCAGAGCTTGTTCTCTGGATCCCGCTATGTCACAGGAGTGTACGTAAACGTATGTCTCAGGTGAGGCAGCACATGGTAAGACCTGCCAGCAGTGCACCCCCTAGATCCCCTTTACTGGTCTGGAGCACCAGGCCCCCCGGCTCCGGCCCACCCGACAAGACACAGCTGTCAGCCGTGATCTTCTAGGGGCCTAGGACTACCCGAAGGCCACTGGAGATAATTTCCACAGATCCATTACGAGCCAGAAGTGGCCACGTATCTCCATTTCCCCCAGGAAGGCCTGGAATACAAAAGCCCAGCCCCCTTGGCTCAAAGCAGGCAAACTCTGTGTTAGCAGTCTGCTCCAGAGCTCCCCCTGCAAACCACACCCTCCCTTGGTCTCTCCCCATTTGCTGTCCAGCTTCTCCACTGCCTTACCCATTACCCCGGGAGCACTTTCTTAAAATTCCCAGGCACATGTACCTTCCTTTATCTCAGGATCTGTTTCTATGGAACTTCAGCTGAAACAACAATGAACTGATGAAGATCACTCTAAGCTCATTCATTCATTCAGTAACTACGTACAGAGAGCTCATGATGTGAGACAGTAATATAGACGCTAGGGACACCAAGATGGCAAAATCAGAAATGGCGCCAGCTCCCCCCAACCTCACAGTCTAACAGGGGAGATCACCTTTAACTGACCGGCAGCACACACGAGTGTTTAAGTTTCAAGACACTGAGTGCTTTCCATTCTGTGAGAGCACAGGACAAAGCATATGATAGGAGGGAGGTAGTGGGGAGGGGGGTAGAGCATCCTGCCTGAGACACTTAGAGATATACATGTTTGTAGGTTGTGGGAGAGAATTTAAACATCACCGTTTTAAACGGGGCCTGGGTGATTCTGAATCTCAGTCTGGGTTAGTACCTGTCCTCAGTGGCAGAAGCTGATTGCTATCGCCTTGACCTTACAGACAAAGGGACAGAGACTAAAGAGGAAGCTAAAAGTGTTGCGAGGAAAAGATGAGAAAAAGCAGAAAAAGTGCAGAGGATACGCACGGGCCCGGAAGCAACAGGATGGGAAGGAGACAGAGAACAGCTCAGCGCAGCAGGTACTGGTAACTCTGAGATTCAGAGGGGGCTCAGATTTCCCTCCGTCAAGGTTCTCCGGATCCCCAGGCTGTTCCCCACTAGTTTATCTCACCTGTACTTGAAGGTAAATAATTTCTGGCAGATAGCGTGTGGAAGTGAAAAGAAGGTCGCCATGGTCCAGATGACTGCGATGTAGATGACACCTTTTGTGATTGAGATCCGGGGTTTTAACGGATGCATGATGACCTGGAAGACAAGCAAACTGGGCATCACTGGCTGAAGACAGTTTGAAGCAACTAAGGAATACAGACGATGCAGCTCACTTGTCACAATGAGGCAGGTAGGTCCTACTTAGAGTCAAGCACCCCTTAACTCATTATCGAGCCCCTGAGCTGCACCACCACACTGTCCAGCCCACGGGGGTACAGAGAGGGTGTCATCTGGACTCAGAGACTCCAGGCAGTTCAAATGCCCCTTGCAGGACTTCCCTGGTGGCGCAGTGGTTAAGAATCTACCTGCCAATGCAGGGGATGCAGGTTTGAGCCCTGGTCTTGGAAGATCCCACGTGCCGCGGAGCAACGAAGCCCGTGCGCCACAACTACTGAGCCTGCACTCTAGAGCCTGCAAGCCACAACTACTGAGGCCGTGTGCTGCAACTACTGAAGCCCGCGCAACTAGAGCCCGTGTACCGTAACGAAGAGAAGCCCCCGCTCGCCGCAACTAGAGAAAGCCCGCACGCAGCAAGGAGGACCCAACGCAGCCAAAAATAAATTAATTAATTAATTTTTAAAAAATGCCTCTTGCAGGTCATGCGTGGCAGAAGCTGGGTGCAGTGAGAGGATGGGGGAGCAGTGAAGGGGGAGGTCTGTTCCCATGACACCCACAGCGAGACTGGCACAGGAGCAGCCGTGGCACCTCAGGATCTCACCTCATCTGCCCATGATTCCAGATCCTTTAAGTTACAAAGGGCTCCGAGGGGTCTGAAGGCGACACAGGTCGGGAGGAGACTCTCACCACTTATCATGGGAAGCTGCATTGCCCTTTATTTGGGGGTTCACCACATTGTCTCTGAAAGCCATTTCTAAAATTGCAGTGGGGCAATTTCAGCTTTCCCAAGCCCCAAATGAAACCATTGTTAGAGGCTTTGGGCTGAAAAGCATCTTGGAATTGATTGCTACTGTATGCCAATCAATTCTCCTAAAAGGTTTAAATAAAGACTTGGGAATTTAACAGCATCCTCATTTTAAGATTAGAATCATTATTCCTCTTTTTTTAAATTGAAGTATAGTTGACGTATAATGTATAAATTGCAGGTGTACAATATAGTGATTCACAATTTTAAAGGTTATACTCCATTTATAGTTATAAAATATTGGCTATATTCCCCATGTTGGACAACATATCCTTGTAGCTTATTTTACAATAAGCTATAGTTTGTACCTCTTAATCTCCTACCCCTATATTGCCCCTCCCCCATTCCCTCCCCACTAGTAACCACTGGTTTGTTCCCTGTATCTGTGGGTCTCCTTCTTTTTTGTGATATTCACTAGTTTGTTGTATTTTTTTAGATTCCACATATCAGTGGTAGCACACAGTATTTGTCTTTCTCCGGCTGATTTATTTCACTTAGTATAATGCCTTCCAAATCCATCCATGGCAAATTTTCATTCTTTTTTATGGCTGAGTAGTATTCCATTATACATATATACCACATCTTCTTTATCTATTCATCTGTTGATGAACACTTTTAGCTTGCAAGATTAGAATCATTATTTCTTAAAAAAGCCATTTGGGGATAGGTGAGTCGGGTCAGAAAGAGAGGTCATAAAGAGCTACCATTGTCTCAGGATGCCATCCCAGGACACACTGGACATTCTGCTGTGTCCTCCCAAAGTCTTCTCCCAATTTTGTAAGGTTTTATGGGAGGAATGGACTAGGCTTTAGAAGCTGCCCAGCACATCTCCGTTCTGGACTTTGCCATCCTTGCCCCTCACACGCCATCGTGGTTCAGGTTGATAAAGGGAGTAGAAGCCTCAGTCAGAGGCCATGGGCACCCTCAGGTCCTTTCCAGCTCCCCTCACCATATCGACCCATGTGAATCCGATGGAGCAGGACAGTGAGCTGGGCCTCCCTACCCCACCCGACACCTGCCCCTGCCACCTGCCCGTCCCCCTCCAGCCTGTTTATCTCTTCAACGACCTGGGTCCAGAAATATCCATCTCATATCCCAGCCAGGAGCCTTGCCTCGGACCTGCATTTGCCACTCTCTTTTCATCTGTGATTTTCCAGATCTGCTTTTCAATCCCCCCAAAACAAACTCGTTCATTTCTGACACACAAAATGCCAGCAGCGAGTCTTCACTGGAGCAACAAACGTGGAATAATGTTTTGCAGCCCGTAGCACAAAGGGAGCTATATGCCTATTTTAGCCCCACTTTAGGGGCTATATGCCTAATTTAATGCTCATAGCGGTCAATAAGAAGACAAATATGCTCACTGAAACATGGGCTAAAACACTGCCTTCAGCCCCCTGGAGAGCAAAGCCGGGGGGCGGGAAAGACAGGGCATCGGGGGGTGGGTGCCCTCACCTGGTGGCGGTCCATGGCGATGGCTGTCAGCGTCAGGGCTGAGACGTGCAGGGAACAGTACTGGGCGAAGCGGCTGACGTGGCACATGCCTTTCCCGAACACCCACGTGCTGTTCACAAAGCGGACCTGGAGACAAGCCCACAAAAGTCAGGAGACAGACAGGACTTGCCACTGACCCTCGCTCCCTGTGGTCTCTGAGGAGCATCCCACAGGAGCCTTCTCCCCCTCCTCCTTCTTCCTCTGTGCTGCTGGACTGTGGGTCACGCGTGCTTATCTCCAGCATGACTCATTCTCTATCATTCAGTTCAACAAACCCTGACCCTGCTGTTATGGCTGGGCCCTGTTCAGTGCCAGGACAGCGTGGGAAGGACATGGGCTCTGGAGTTAGATTTCCCACCTCTAATCTTTTCTGGCTGTGTGACCTTTGGCAAGGTAGGTAACCTCTCTGAACCTCAGTTTACTCATTTACAAAAAAAAAAAAAGGCTTAAAAATCTCTACCTTGTATCTTATTGTAGGGATCAACTTTAAAAAAAAAATGGCTACAGGGACTTCCCTGGTGGCGCAGTGGTCAAGAATCCGCCTGCCAATGCAGGGGACACGGGTTCGAGCCCTGGTCCAGGAAGATCCCACATGCCGCGGAGCAACTAAGCCTGTGCACCACAACTACTGAGCCTGCACTCTAGAGCCGGTGCTGTGCAACAAAGTGAAGCCACTGCATTGAGAAGCCTGCGCACAGCAACAAAGAGTAGCCCTGGCTCACCGCCAACTAGAGAAAGCCTGCGCGCAGCAACGAAGACTCAACGCAGCCAAAAGACAAAAAAACAAAACAAAACAAAAACTACTTAATAAAAAATAAGTAAATTAAAAATTAAAAAATAAAATAACTTTAAAAAGGCTACAAAGTGTGGAACACGTCTGGCAGATTGCTAGAAAGATATGATTAGAAATAGCATTTTTATGGTAATAGTAAAATTCATTTTAGGCTCATATGAGTTCAGACTCATGGAGGAGACACATCTGAAGAGTCACAACACAGCACGTGGGCTGTGCTCTGGAACCCTAGCTGAGCAGGCCTGCAACACGTCATCTGGAAAGGAGTCCCAGGGGCCTGCAGAGCTGGGAGCAGGGACCAGGGTCTGGGCAGGGAGAGAAGACAAGCTCCCAGGGCATGTGGGGTCCAGGGAGCAGACTTAGGCCTCACCCCACATCCTC
This sequence comes from Lagenorhynchus albirostris, assembly GCF_949774975.1. Taxonomy (NCBI): domain Eukaryota; kingdom Metazoa; phylum Chordata; class Mammalia; order Artiodactyla; family Delphinidae; genus Lagenorhynchus; species Lagenorhynchus albirostris. The sequence continues at coordinate 69,754,037 of NC_083103.1, forward strand.
CATGGCTATTTGCTCACTCACTCAGCTCCTGAGCTCCCGTGAGTAATGCCCTATGCCCAAGAGAGATCAGGCCTTGATTCTGATCAAGAAGCTTCCAATGTGGGCAGAGGAGGACTCGGGTATCTCAGATGCAAGACAGAAAGTAGTCAGTGCCCTACAGAAGGCCCAGACAAAGGGCCACCAGGTGGGGTGGGAGTGCGCTGAGGCAGAGAGAACGAGAGAAGACACCGAAAGAAATAGAGCAGGTCAGCTCGAAAGGAAGAATATTGCGTAGTGATTTACAGCAGAGTATTTGCTAGTGATAGCTGCCACCTTGGGCAAGGCACTTAGGCCCAATGAGCCTCATTTTCCTCATCTGTAAAATGGGGCTAACCCTTGTTCACATGATTGTTATGACACTCAAACACATGTAAGGCAGATAACACGGTAAAGCAGGTACGACAGTGCCTAGTACATAGCAAGTACTTAACACTATTAACTGCATTATTATAACATATTAGACATTTGAGATGAACGGTAAAGAATAGGTAGGATTTGCCCATGGGGAGATAAGAACAAAGGGCTTGGCACTAGGTCAGAAATCCCAGGACCTCTTTGGGGAACAAGGGTTGGAACTGTTTGGCTGGAATGTGTGGATGAGAGTCACGAGGGACAAGTCTGGTCTGATCATGAACCTGGGACAGCAGACCATGGACACTACTCTCTCTGGAATAGGCAGGGCGGAGCGGCCCAGAAACATGACAGAACAGGAAATCCTTAGCTACTCCTACTTCTCGCCTCCCACAATCAATGAATCACCAAAGCCGACCAGTGCTACCTCGAAGGGTTTCCAAATCCATCCCCCCTCTTCTTCAGTCCCAAGGCCGTGGCCCGAGTGGAATCCCCCATCATCTCTCACCTGGACCATGATAGCCTCCAGACGGCTTTCCTTGTCCTCTAGTCTGTCCCCCTGTAATTCAGCCTTCACGCTGCTGACAGCATTTTCTTAATCAAAATTCAGACGCCTGCTTAGAATCATCATGGCCTTCAAGAGATGGCCAGATGCCTTACGAGCACCCAGGCCCGCTCGCAGCCCTGCCCCGGCCTTCCCTTCTGGCCACCTCTGCTTCCCCCTGCCCTGCTGCCTCCTCCGCTGGCCTTCTTGCCTCCGCTGCTCCAGCTACAGTGAACCACTCAGCGTTCCCTCAACACACCGTGAATCTGGACACCCTTGCCTTTGTTCGCCCGGGTCCCTCTGTCTGCAATGAACGTTCATCTAGGCCTGGGAAATGCCTACTTATCCTGGCCCCTTCGAAATGCCACGTGCCCTGAAAAGTCTCCTTTGACCCTCTCGCGGGACCCTGGCAGGTCAAAGTAAACGATCACCTTCTCCAGGCTCCAGCACATTCTGTGTACGGCTCTGCCGTGGGAGTTGTGAATAACTGTTTGCTTTTCTCTCAATGACCAGACCTGGACTTCATGCCGACGTAGAGTGTAAAGTGGACAGAAAGGGAGACCAGGGAGGAAGGATATCGTCACCAACCAGCCCAAGGGCAGGACATCTTACCCCTTCAAGGAGCCTGGCTGAGGGCTTAGAAGACCCGCCCCTGGTTGCAAGAGCCTTGGAAGCTCTGACAGGAATTTGGATTGGGGTGGTTGCACGGGTCAGGTTGAAGGCCAAGCCGCTTTGGATCAACCGGGAGCGGGGGCTGGGTTCTCAGGACGCTGACATCTCCTCTCTTGCAGGACATCCTCCGGGTAGGGGCTGTCAGCTCTCAGCCGCAGCCTGGCCTCCCTCCCCACCTGCCCTGTGTCTGCCGCAGATCCAGCCATACATCCTGTTCTGGGCAGCAGCATAGGGCCATGCCCTGGGGCTTCCCAGTTCCCATCCTGGGTGGCGCAGTCCAACCCCAGCACTGCAGATTGTCAAGTCAGAAGCTACGGGGGATCCAGGAGGAGCCAGAGATGCATTGTCCTGTGCTTTAAGGCAGCAGGGGGAGAGCGTGTGTGTATGGGGGGGGGCGGTGGGGGGGTATCTGGAAGTCCCTTCGTCCTTGGCTAGTCAGAACATCCTGAGTGACCAGGAATCTGTTAAATGTAGGCAGGAAGGAGAGCAGGAGAAGTCCATGGTTTGGATTAGTGGTCCAAGGGTGCCCTGCCTGCTAGGTCCCAGGTGAGTGGCTTAGTGGACAGACCTCCGGCTGCACTTGAGACAGGGGAAGTAATTCTCATCCTGGTTCTGCCAATTACTAGCCAAATGACCTTGGACAAGGCATTGAACCTCTCTGTGCCTTAGTTTCCTTATCTGCAAAATGTGAGTGAAGTTCTCATAAGTGAGGACGAGAGAAAATGTAGTTTTTAAACATAAGGGTTGGAAGGACATTCACAGGTGGATAGGCTTGTGGGAGTTCACCCTCTTCTTTTTGCTTGTCTGTTATTTCTGGTCAAGTGTGTGGTGTGTGTGTGTAAGAAAGAGAAAGAGAGAGAGAGAAAGAGATATGAACAGATATGGTTTGGTAGGAACTCAAGTATCAAAAAGACTATTCCAGAAATTGGAAAAATGTAACTCATGCTGCAGAAATACAAGGTGTAACTGTCACGATGATTACTTGGTCATAGCCCTCCCAGTCTCAATCATCTCAATCATGAGCATCACAGTCCCAAGTCACGGAGGGAGAGAAGTGACACCCCTAAGGCCCAGCAGTCAGGGCTCGGTGGAGGTCATGGGAGCGAGAAGGGGGGCTCACCCACCACCCCTGTGTGAATGCCCCCAGCTCTGGGGCCCAAGCCCACCTAACCCTCATCTCTTCCACAACACAGTCTTCACACACAGACTTTGCCGTCAAACCACAGAAAGCAAATGCAATTTAAATAAGTGGTTTAGGAAAATTCACTCATGGTTCCATTAACAACTAGCAACGGTTTGATATTTCAGCTTGGTGCAAAGCAGCATCCCATGCTGGGGCATTTAATGGGCTGTACTCCGGCTGGGAGGCGGGGTGGTGGGGGGTAATTGACCTAACAATCTATGCTGGAATTTCAAGGGGCTTTGATTTACTGCACCATCGTCAAGCAGATTCATGCTCAGTGACACTGAACAGGAAATGGTCATTTGTTCACAGCTGGCTGCAGACACTCGATTCATTGACCCCAATGCCATGAGCTGCAGAAGCGCTGGCTTAGAAGATGATGAGAGACAGAGACAGAGAAAGACAGAGTCGCAGAGAGGAAAAAAAAGATGAAGACACCGAGAGAGAGAAGAGAGACAGACCCCCGAGAGACAGGCAGAAAGACAAACAAAGAATGACAGAGACAGACACACTAAGAGACAGACCAACAGAGGAGAGTGTTGAGAGATGAGAAATGAGAGATGAGAGGGCAAGAGAGAGGAGACTAAGAAAGATGAAGACAGGAATACAGGCAGAAGAGGGGGACCGGCAGGGAAATGAGGAGAGAAATCGGGTGGAGAGAGGGAGAGGGACGCAGAGAGAGACAGAAACGGAAATAAGAGAGACATCGAGACAGCAAGAGAGAGGAGGACAGAGAGAGGAGAGAGCGGAGCGCCAGCCCAGCCCTCGCGGTCTCACCAAAGTGAAGGGGGTGTTGAGGAGCGTGATCATTATGTCGGCGACGGCCAGGTTGACGATGAAGAGGCTGGTGGCCGAGTGCATCCGCTGGTTCTTGAAGATGACATGACAGACCAGGACGTTGCCAAAGAGAGAGAAGATGATGATGAAGGAGTAAGCCGTGATGAGCAGGGCTTTCACCGTGGGGTTCTGGGACTCGGCTCCGTAGCGCCTCCGGCCCACGAAGTTCTGCCAGTCGGAGAAGGTATAGTTGTTCCAGGAGAAGAAGTGCGAGGCGTTGGGCCCCACCAGGGCCGCCTCCGGGCTCTGCTCGTCCGCGGCTCGCGCCACTGCGAGGAGGAAGAGCAGCACGCACCAAGGGATCATCTTTGCAGAAGCCTCCGCGCCCGGGACGGGACGGGGCGGGCGGGACGTCCCGCCAGGCCGCGCACGTGCGCTCGGGCGCGGGGAGAGGAGCGCGCGGGGCTGTGTGCGCAGGGACTCCCGGCCTCGCAGCGCCCGGCCGGCGCCCACTCCCCGCCGGCCTCTCGCCCGCGATCGGCGCGCTCCGGGCCGCCGGCCGCACTTTTGTGTCTCCGCTGCGCCACCCGGCTGCGGGCGTGCGAGTGCCTCTGCCTATCGGGCGGCGCGGCGTCTCTCCGGGCGACCGTGACGCGCTCCGGCTCGGCGGGCTTCCCCACCCCCGGCCCCAGCCTGCTCTCGCTCTAGAAATAAAACTCCAGCCAGGCGTCAAGGCTGTTTCCCTAAAAACACTCATCCGCCTGCTTTCTGCTTGAGCCTCGCCATCGGAAAGGGAGCCGGCGGAAGGCGCCCCGGGGCGGTTGGGGTTTCGGGGGGCGCGCGGCAGGGACTGGGGCCTCCCCGCTCCAGGCAACCCCTTGTTCCGCGCGGGGAGACTCTGGTCCAGTCTGAGCGTCAGGCTTGGCAGGTTTCAGGTTGAGGTGGGTCACTGGGGCCTGGCAGTTCTGGCACAAGGTGAACAAGGCAATCGATGTAGGCTTTCTCCAAGCGCCTTCAGTGATCAGACTTCAGATGTCCTGGGAGGCTGGCCAGGTTTTGTTTCCTTCCCTTCACTAAGACTCAATATGTGTGTGTGTTGCGGGGGTGGGGTGGGGGCTTAGTGTTTCAAGGAAACACTTCAAAGCAGTTCTCCTGACGTGATCCAGGAATCAAAGGAGATCAGTAGCTCTGTGCCCACTTCCTGGGTACCTGAGTTTTCTGCCCTGGGAGTTTTTCAAGCTGTATCTGTAAGGGATGATACCCATGTTGTTTTCTGTTCCCCACCTGCTCCTCCAGGAAATCTTGATATCTTGCTGACCTGTTCTTTCACTCCCCACTGTGATGTCTCTCCCAGTCACCCCTGGCCTGCCATCCGTCTCACCAGATCCCATGGAATCAGAGTCAAATTCCAGTTTTATCACATCCTCGCTGTAAAATCCTGAGCAAGTTATTTAACTTTTCTGGCCCTGGTGGAAAGTTTTCCTTTTTCCTGTAAGTGAGGTTTTCAGAGACCTGGGTAGGGATCTCCCGCCACATTACTCTCGGGTGCTATATACAGTAACTGGTCGACTGCTTACAACTGCCCCCTCACCTGTCCTATTGGCAAACCCCATGTAGACTCTTTCTTGTCATCACACCCTGCTGAGCAGTGCCCTTAGGCTGGGACTCCATCAAATGACTCAAGCCCAGGTACCTTCTGAGGTACTTGGTTCAGGAGAAATCCTGCACCTTTGTCCCACCTAAACCCTGGAGAACAGACCCCTCCCACCAAAGTCCTCTTTTCTCACTGGGCCTTGAGGGGAAGCCTAGCCACCTTTCACTTTGGAAATTTTCCAGGAAAGTTAGACATCAGCTTCTATACCCCGTTGAGCTCCAGCGACACAGGTCGATAAGCAATTAGAAAATGGTTTGATAAGTGTCACCATACTAAAGTACCAGGTGCACTTATCTAGGTGAGAGGGAATCAGGGAAGTCTTCCCAGAGAAAGTGACACTTCAGCTCAGTCCTAAGGGACCAGCAAGAGATATTAGGTCCCAGAGGAGGAGGCAGAGGGAAGAAGATGGCGAATTCCATAAGGAGGGAATCATGGCACATGCAAAGTTACCGAGATGAATGTGAGTACAGCTCATTCGACAACTACAGGAGTGGAAAGAGCTAGAGCGTGTTACGCAAAGAGCTGTCAACTGAAGAAAAACGTACACCCTAGAAGTTGCCAGTTATGTTTTATTCAGGGACCACACTGAAGATTGTAGCCCAGGAGATAGCCTCTCAGATCGCTCTGAGGAACTGTTCCAGAGAGGTAAGGGAGGATCCACAATATAGAGAAGTTTTTGTCAAAATAAAAACAAACAAACACCAAAAGATGACTGCTAATAAAAAAAAACACACATCTCAAGTTAATGAATTTAGTGTTTTTCTATGTATGGGAAGATCCAAGAGTCTGGGCTCATTGAAATCATTCCTTTGACATACATCTTAACTATCTAGGGCCAGTGTCCTGTTTTTCTCCATCCTGAATTCTCCTCAGGGTGCACTGCAGTGGCAGATGGCTTGATGGCGGGCAACAGTCTTTGTTTGTGGAAATGGCAGGCAACACATGTTTTTTTGTTCAAAGAGTTGAGTGGAGAGAGAGGGCTGGGGAGGTAGACAGGGACCCAAACAAGAAGTGTCTCATCCGTTTTGAAATCCTCATCAAGATTTGAATGATTTCCAGAGAGCAACAGGAATTCACAGAAGGGCTATAAGTAGAGACTGAGAAGATCAGCTCTGCATTTTAGAAAGAACAGTCTAGCAACGGGAGAATAGAGGTGCTGGGGCTTGAGGCAGGAGGTTTGAAGGCTGTTCAAGTGATCCAGGAACAGAGGGGAGACTTGGATCCAGGTGTCGACAACGGGAGGAGCAGGGTGACAGAGATTGGAGGGAGGAAGCAGGGATGATTGCCAAGTTCTCGGTGTGTTCGAAGTCAAACACTAAAAAACACCCAAGATCCTCCTTGGACCTCAGCCCCTCCCAGAGCTTTTAGCCTACCTTTCTCCATTATCAGAAGTTCAAAGACGTCCACTCTTGTCTCCAGTTCATCACCTTACATTCCTTTGTTAAACAGCTGTGTCTGGGAGGAGAAGGTGACGAGCAGATGTCCTTCGATTCTACTGCTGGACCTGGTGGGTCTCACATAATCATGTGGTTAGAATAGAGGATTATGTGACTGATCCTAGGAGAAGGGACAAGGGTGCCAGGCGCATGAAATAATAGATATTTAGCTACAGGAAAGAAACCAAGATACTGCCCGTGAACACGTAACTCAAGACATTGGGTGGACAGGATGCTCCATCAGGATGACTTGGCAGCATCTCGGGGAAGCAAGTCTGGAATGTGATGGTGATTTAGAAAACGGAACCCTTGTTAGTTGAACTAATCCCAGTGTTGAGAAAGAATGTATGGGCAGAAGAGGGCTACTCAGCATCAAGCACAGAGAAAGAAACCCAGGGTAAGCAGTGTCCTTCCAAGCTCTGTCGTCTAAGTACCCTGCTTGGGGCTCTGGACATCACACTAATCCGGAGCACCTCATGCCTTCACGTTGATTTCCTGCTCACCATGCCCACCTTGTAGGTGTGAGGGCATTTGTGCCACCTGAAAGACAAGGTGACATATTTTAGTTCTCACCTTTCCACAGAAGTAAATCCTGAGCCAAAGTTTCCAGTGCAAGGGATTATTGGGGAAGTGAAAGCAAACATGAGTGGGGCAAGAGGAAAAGTGAGACAAGGAAGGGAAGGTGGCTGACAAAGAATGTACTGTCAGACCAGCTACCACGGTGGGCCACTGAGCTTAATCCTGCTGGGAAAGCCAGTATGAAGCATACACGTCAGCTGTCCAAGCCAGGTGAGGGAGCTGGGCTATCTACATACCACCTCCTGTCAATCACTGGTTGAACGCTGCTCCCAGGGATGTGGCAATTCTCCTTCACTTCCTGCTTGCCAAGTAGGTAGCTGAAGGGGGCTCCAGAGGCCAGAGAAGGCCCTCAGATTGGAGGTGGAAGTTGGACTGGTATGCCCTGAAGGGGTCAGGGGTACTCACAATATACAAGGGTAGGTATAAATTCTAGAATCTTCTTCTTCTTCTCCAGGCATTTGGCTCTCTGCTCAGCCAGGCCTGGGCCTCCTGAGTTTCCAGCCAAGCACCACCATCCTCGACTTACCCTGAACTCCTGGAACAGCCTAGTGCTTAATGAAAGAACGTCTCTCACCCCTCACGCCCTCACATGAAGACTAATTTATTAAGAGAAGTTCCTCCCTCAGAGGCTTCCTCAGTTCTGTAGCATTACTACTGCAGTAACTAAAGAGATTTGGGAAGACACAGAGCTTCCAGAATGAAGCAGCTCTTCTTTTGTGCCTTCTGAATAGAACCAAAGACACTGTGTATAGTCAGTATGTGCTGTTGGGGAGAAAGAATTTTCTTCTACCCATTTAGGTTCTTTTGGCTGGCCTAGTACCTAAATTAACAAAAGGCAGATTAACAAAAGAAAAACAAATTTAATTACATACGTATGGGATCCCAACAGACAGTGAGAGTCTCCCTGAAAGTCAGGCAGTTGAGGCTGAGATGCCATATTCTGAACTAAGAAGAAGGCAAGTAGGGGTCTGTGGCTTCAAAGGGAAGGAAGACAATTCACAGGAAGATGGGAAAAGCCAATGTCTGGTAAACAAATGTTTGCCATGCCGTGCAGAGAGAGTGGAACAGAGAGGATTTTGAACAGATAGGTCCTGCTGGATTCCCCCAGGTTTCCACGTGTAGCCCACACTCTCTGTAGTTATCTCTGGTGATAATTCTCTTCCTGGACCAGACCCTCCATCTAAATTCTTTTAGGCAGTTAAGGGGGAGGTAAAACAACAGTAACAGCAACAGCTCTTCCTGAATCTTTTGGGCCTGAATTGACTTCAGCTCAAACTAGTCCATAAGCCAAAGTGGCATATCTCAGGGATGCTCATTCTGAACCCCTTCAGTGCCAAATAGTAATTATATTTCTGTCCCTAATAATAGTCATACATGTTAAAGAAACCAGAGAGCAGAGTTTAGTGTTTAACTCTTTCAAATGGACTTGAAACAAAAAAAGCAGATCATTTCACGAGTATTTTTAATAAAAACTAGACAAAGAATTATAGAATAACAATATCACATAGAGGTCTTAGAAAGGTGTTTCTGAGAGTCTCACCACACCAAGATTCCTGGCACCACAAGCAATTGCTCACTGAACACCAATATTGTTTCCTGAAAAGCCTTACTTGATTTAAAAAGTCGCCACTCCCACAGTCCTTCTCTGGTGACAATCACAGTGGCAGAGGGAAAGAAAGGGCCCGTAGCACCATTGCCAGTACATGACAGTCACATGGAGTTTGTTTTAATGGCAAAAGTTGGATGTCATCTTTCTTGAGCTACAAATGAACAAAGTAGGGCTAAAATATAAGCTATGGCTGAAGATAGTGTCAAATGGAATACAGACATAAAGCATGTGGGCAGGTCATTAGTTTCCAGGAAATGGCTGCCTGGAATTCCTTTCCAAGTTCCAGGACACTGGAGCCATGGGGTAAAATGGTATATTTAGGATAAGTAAAAGGAAGTACACACAAGCAACTTACAGGTTGTGGTCCAATTTATTTGTAAGTTGCTTGAACTCACTCTGCACTTTTACATAGGAATCTTTATAAATGGTGGCATGGGTATTGGACCAACTCGTAACAGCCCATTTAACCCATGATGTAGATAAATAGTAGCATTTGTTGTAACCCCCACAGGCCTGCTCGTTAGTGTTGGTGATCTAGGGTGCCATCCTTCACTATCTCCTCCTCTTGAATTAAATGTTCCCCTGGGTGATCTCAGCTGTCTCTACTGGTTGAACCATCATCACTCACCAGTCACTCCAAATTGTACCTCTACTTACTACCTCTTTGAACGCTCCAGGTCAACGTTATATATTCAACTGTCGGTTGGACATTTCCACCTGGAACACTTAAAATTCAACCAGCTACAAACTAAACTCACCATATCCCACTCTTCCCTCATTTTCTTATATTAGCCCATTTTCTTGTTCACCCGTTTGCTAGGGTTAGAATCTTGGGGTCTTGTCACAGCCCAGCAATTTTATGGTGCTATCTATTTGAAGATGCTGTTATTTCTCTGTCTAGACTCATCCCCTCTCCCACCCCCCAGGCCAGAAAGGCTCCTCTTCCTTCTTCAAGACCCAGCTCAATTGCTGTCTCTCCTGTGAAGATTCTCAGACACCCTTGGCGGCCACAATCCCAGAACAAGCAGAGTCAGTGCCCCCAAATCTCTCATTTAAGGGGAGGGGGAAGGGTAAGCTGGGACGAAGTGAGAGAGTGGCATGGACATATATACACTACCAAATGCAAAATAGATAGCTGGTGGGAAGCAGCAGCATAGCACAGGGAGATCAGCTTGGTGCTTTGTGACCACCTAGAGGGGTGGGATAGGGCGGGTGGGAGGGAGACACAAGAGGGAGGAGATATGGGGATATATGTATGTGTATAGCTGATTCACTTTGTTATAGAGCAGAAACTAACACACCATTGTAAAGCAATTGTACTCCAATAAAGATGTTTAAAAAATTGTTTTAATGATTTCAGTGACAAAAAAAAATAAACTAGCAAAAATCTGATTGAAAAAATAAATAAATAAATAAAACTGCTCCCATACCATGTGAGCTGTTCTCTGAGGTTACCTTTCCCTTGTGGTAGTCAGTTTGCAATTTATCTGTCTTTCCAAATAAACTGTCAGCTCTTCCAGGCTAAGGTTGATCTTGTTCTTATCTTCTTACCTCCTAGAGCCTAGCCCAGTACCCAGACAGGGGAAATGGCCAGGACTGTGACAGAGGCTTTGAACATGGAATTAGACAACCCAGGATGCAAATCTTAATTTTTCTGAATACTCCTTTTTCTATCTAGTAGGGTCCAGGGACATATCTACATTTTAATCATTTAAAATTATACAAACTGCATCCTCTAAACTCAACGTAAAATCTGCCTTCTGAGAAAATAACTGTATTTTCTGGTTCTATTGCTGGTTAACCACTTAAAATGATTTCTTCAGTCAATCTCTGAGGAGGCAAAGAGAAGAAAATATAGTTCTATGGGTAGAGCCATGGAACTAATGTTACAAGGAGATTTTCTGTAATCCTACAGGTTGAGTCATATTTCTTAGCACCAGCTCTAATTCTATGCTCTTAATTGCTCTTGAGCGATTTTTTCCTCCTTCTCTTTAGTTTCTGCTGTGTGCTTTGTTTCAAATCAGATCCTCAGAAAGTGAAAGAGGATAATTAAGCATGATATTTAAGCCATTTGATTAATATTGCATTTTATAGAGGGAGGAATGATGATTAGTGGGGTTTTTTTTTATAGCAATACCAAATAAAAATTTTGTTAATGCTATTTCTAGAAAGCATCACCAGATCTGCAACTCATTTTCGCAGGATATAAGCAATAGCTTTCGCTGATCTTACACTCTTTTGAAAAATGCTTCCGTAAGAGTTTTTTTTTTTTTTTGAATTACAAATTGAAGCCATTGGTTTTGAGTGCCAGAATAAAAAACGCCACCTTTTCTCATATTAATTTTACCCTGACTTCTATTTTATAAAGTTCATGCTATAATAAAGACAAATTACAGTCAAAAATTCAGCTTGCAGGCAAGGGAACCAAGGAAGGTTGTGGTGTTTGAAATATGATGATCATACTTCTCTGAGGAAAAAAATACTATTTGCAGTGGAGTAAACACGTAAGATTGGAATGTAAAGGTCAGATCCTGGCCAACCAGTCAGACTATTTAAAAAAGTCACATTAGGAATATCATAAAGCCTGAAATTAAGGGCAGAGTAATAATATCTAATCTAAATTGTGTGATGAAGAAGACCATACCATTTATACTACACTAAAAGTTTAATTGCTAAGTGAAAGATCTTAGCAGCAAGTGACTTCTGGGTTTGACGGTTCGTCCTGAGCTTACCTCTACCTCAGCCTTTTCTATACGATATAACTGTCTCCACCAGTTTATCCTACTTAGACTGAACTTCCTTCAGTGCGGGCACTGTGCTCTTTTCATATTTTAAACCAAACCTAGCATGGTGCCTGGCACAGAGCAGGCTCTTACTAAATACTTAATGAATGTATATATGAAAACATCAATGGAATGTTTCTAAAGACAAAAAATTCCAAAACACTTATAGAACTAAGCAGAGCTGTTAATTTGAGCATCACTCCTTGACAATGGAAATATCTCTCATAAACACAACTGGCTGTGTCCTGCAGAAACATAGGCTATAAATGACAAAGCCAGCTGTTTTATTTCCTCTCCAACAAGCTCCTTTACATATAAACAAAAACTACCACCCAGGTCACATGGGCTCAGATGGCTAATCAGACCAGTGACCCATCTCTGACAGTGACAATAGTAAGGGACCTGTTAAAAGTAAAGATTGACTCTTTTCTTCAGTACATTACTTTTTTTTTTTCTGAGTATAAATGGTATTTGTAAAATAATACAAAAGAACATAAATAAGAAAATAAAAATCACCATAATCCTGCTATTAACATTTTGGTGCGTTTCCTTTACATTTTTTAACATACTTGAAATGAAATTTTATCAGTTTTGTGCCCTGATTACATCATTCTGGGAGCATTTTCCATGTTACTAAATTTTTCTCAAAAACATCCCTTTTAACGGCTGTATATTTTGTCTCATGGCATATTTTTCACTGTAATAAATAATGCTTGATGGAATCATCTTTCATTATAAATATCTTAAACCTTTTTATATAGAAATATGATATAATAAACTTAAATGTATCCATCACCCAGCTTCAATCTGTTTCTCCTCCCCTGGTCCAGATTATTTTGGAGCAAATTCCAGACATTATATCATTATGTCATTTAATTTGATATATTAAATAATATATAATTGTATATATACTCTATATATTTACATATATTATTATAAATTATAATATGTATTGTTAGAGTATATATATATATATACACTCATTTTTTATTATCAAATATTCAAGCTGTTGTACAAGCATACCTCATTTTATTGCATTTCGTTTATTGCACTTTGCAGATACTGTGTTTTTTACAAACTGAAGGTTTGTAGCAATGCTGTGTCAAGCAAGTCTATCGGCGCGGTTTTTCCAATAACATTTGCTCACTTTCTGTCTCTGTGTTACATTTTGGTAACTCTCACAACATTTCAAACTTTTTCATTGTTATTACACTTGTTATGGTGATCTGTGATCAGTGATCTTTGATGTTACTATTGTCATTGTTTTGGGGTGCTTCAAATCATGCCCACATAAGATGGCAAACTTTATTGATAAATATGCATGTTCTGGGCTTCCCTGGTGGCGAAATGGTTGAGAGTCCGCCTGCCGATGCAGGGGACACGGGTTCGTGCCCCAGTCCAGGAAGATCCCACATGCCGCGGAGCAGCTAGGCCCGTGAGCCATGGCCGCTGAGCCTGCGCGTCCGGAGCCTGTGCTCCGCAACGGGAGAGGCCACAACAGTGAGAGGCCCACGTACCGCAAAAAAGCATGTTCTGACTGCTCCACCAACCAGCCATTCCCCATCTCTCTGCCTCTCCTCAGGCCTCCCTATTCCCTGAGATACAACAATATTGAAATTAGGCCAATTAATAACCCTAAAGTGGCCTCTAAGTGTTCAAGTGCAGGGAAGAGTCACACGTCTTTCTTTAAATTAAAAGCTAGAAATAATTAAGCTTAGTGAGGGAGGCATGTTGAAAGCCAAGATAGGCTGAAAGCTAGGCCTCCTGCACCAAACTGTTAGCTAAGTGGTAACTGCAAAGGAAAAGTTCTTGAAGGAAATTAAAAGTGCTACTCCAGTGAACACACAGATGATAAGAGAAACAGCCTATTGCTGATATGGAGAACGTTTTAGTGGTCTGGATAGAAGATCAAACCAGCTCCCACATTCTCTTAAGCCAAAGCCTAATCCAGAGCAAGGCCTAACTCTTTTCCATTCTCTGAAGGCTGAGAGATGTGAGGAAGCTGTAGAAGAAAAGTTTGATAGCAGAGGTTGGTTCATGAGGTTTAAGGAAAGAAGTCATCTCCATAATATAAAAGTACAAGGTGAAGCAGCAAGTGCTGATGTAGAAGCAGCAGCAAGTTATCCAGAAGATCTAGCTGAGATAATTACTGAAGGCGGCTCCACTAAATAGCAGATTTTCAATGGAGATGAAACAGCCTAATATTGGAAGAAGATGCCATCTAGGGCTTTCATAGCTAGAGAGGAGAAGTCAATGCCTGGCTTTAAAGCTTCAAAGGACAGGCTGACTCTCTGTTAGGCGCTAATACAGCTGGTGACTTGAAGGCGAAGCCAGTGCTCATTTACCATTCCAAAAATCCTAGAGCCCTTAAGAATTATGCTAAATCTACTCTGCCTGTGCTCTAGAAATGGGAGAACAAGGCCTGGATGACAGCACATTTGTTTACAACATGGTTTACTGAATGTTTTAAGCCTACTGTTGAGACCTACTGCTTAGAAAAAAAGATTACTGCTTATTGACAATGCACACTGGCCACTCAAGCGCTCTGACGAAGATGTACAAAGAGATAAGTGTTGTTTTCATGCTGCTAACACAACATCCGTTCTGCAGCCCATGGATCAAGGAGTAATTTTGACTTTCAAGTCTTATTACTTAAGAAACACATTTTGTAAAACTACAGTTGGCATAGATAGTGATTCCTCTGATGGATCTGGGCAAAGTCAGTTGAAAACCTTCTGGAAAGGATACACCATCCTAGATGCCATTGAGAACATTCATGATGCATGGGAAGAAGCCAAAATATCAACATTAACAGGAGTTTGGAAGAAGTTGGTTCCAACCTTCACGGATGACTTTGAGGGATTCAGGACTTCGGTGGCAGATGTAACCACAGATGTGTTGGAAATAGCAAGACAACTAGAAGTGGAGCCTGAAGATGTGACTGAACTGCTGCAATCTCATGATACAACTTTAACAGATGAGGAGTTGCTTCCTATGGGTGAGTAAAGAAAGTGTTTTGAGATGGAATCTACTTCCAGTGAGGATGCTGGAAAGATTGTTGAAATGACAACAAAGGATTTAGAATATTAAATCAGCTTAACTGATAAAGCAGCATCAGGGTTTGAAAAGGTTGACTCTAATTTTGAAAGAACTTCTATGTGGGCTAAATGCTATCAAACAGTACTGCATGCTAAAAAGAAATTGTTCCTGAAAGGAAGAGTCAATCGATGGGGCAAAATTCACTGTCGTCTTATTTTAAGAAATTACCACAGTCACCCCACCCTTCTGCAACCACCACCTGATCAGTCAGCAGCCTTCAACATCGAGGCAAGACCCTCCACCAGAAAAAAGATTAATGACTTGCTGAAGGTGCAGATGATGGTTAGCATTTTTTAACAATAAAGTATTTTAAAATGAAGGAATGTACTCTTTTTTAGACATAATGCTATTGCACACTTAATAGATCACAGTATAGTGTAAACATAACTTTTACGTGCACTGGGAAAACAAAAAAATTCATGTGACTCACTTTATTATATTAGTTTTATTGCAGTGGTCTGGAGCTGAATCTGCAATGTTTCTGAGGTATGTCTGTACATAAATCTTTGATCACATTTCTGATTCTCTCCTTGGGGTAGAATGCAAAAAATGGAATTTCAGGTAAAGATGAAAACTCTTTAAGGCTTATGATAATCTTGCCAGATTGCTTTGCAGGAAAGATATATCCATTTATACTCCCACGAGCAACATGAGAACACCACTTCCCTGCACCCTAACCAACACCCAGTCATTGAATTTATTATTTTTTATTTTTTTATTTTTTTGCGGTACACGGGCCTCTCACTGTTGTGGCCTCTCCCGCTGCGGAGCACAGGCTCCGGACGTGCAGGCTCAGCGGCCTTGGCTCATGGGCCCAGCCGCTCCGTGGCATGTGGGATCTTCCCGGACCGGAGCACGAACCCGTGTCCCCTGCATCGGCAGGTGGACTCTCAACCACTGCGCCACCAGGGAAGCCCTGAACTGATTTTTTGAAATGCATTCTGAAAGAATCCTCTTCATCCAGAAGCTGATGGTGAGCTCTTTGGAGTCAGTCAAGGTTGAGATTCAATCCTCAGCCTGTGTAGCCATGTGACATGTGAGTCAGTCTCTGAACGTCTGTTTCCTCATTCAGTCGGTAACAATAACTACCACAGAGTTTTGTGGTGATCAGATGTAATGTTTATAAAGTGCTTAGCACAGTCCTGGCAAACAGAATTCAATAAATGGTATACGTATTTTAGACTAAATGTCCCATGAGGTCATGTCTATGGTGGGTTGTTTTTATTTGGGGTTTTTTTGCTTTTTGTTTGTTTTTGTTTTTTGCCTTTGCTCAGTGTCCGATGCATCGCTGGCACTCAATATCGAATGAATGAGGGCTCCAGAGTAGGAAGGGTGGGGAGTGCAGCCCTGATGGGTCTCTTATCAGGCTCTCTGATGGCAGGAGACAGATGACCTCGATCTTGCGGAGCCGTCATGCTCTCCACCTCACTCTGGCCCCGATCAAGCCTGCAGTTGTTCACCCACTGATTCTGGAGGCTGTTCATCAGCAGATTCAGAGCAACAAGTTCCTCACTGTACGAATGAGAGAATTTCTGTGGAGAAACGAAGATTGCCAGAAGTTGTACCAAGAACGTGGAGGGCATTTCTTCTCTCAGCAGCTGGTGGAGTTCATGGCCAGTGGGCCAGTCTGAGCCTAAATCCTCCCCCACAAGGATGCCATCCAGATCTGGAGGACCCAGAGGGATGGGACCCACCCGAGTGTTTTGAGCATGCCACGTGGCCCCAGATTCAGTTCGTGGGAGTTTTGGCCTCACCAACACCTGTAACACAACCCATGGCTCAGACCGTGGTTTCAGCCGCTAGAGAGATTGCAGCCTTTTCCCTTGACTTCAGTGAACAGTGCTGGTATGAGGAAGAGGAGCCTTAGCTGCGCTACAGTCCAGAAGAGGCCTGTCTGTCTGTGAAGACTGCTGGCATTACCCGGCCTCTTCTCGCAGACCTCTGGTCCAGAGCGTTCTCCTAGGACCAGGGAGGCCTAGGGCTCATTGCACCCTCTCTGCTGGCCACCGCCACCTGCGTAAGGGCCTAGCTCCTTGCTGCCGTCTCTTCTAGAATCTAACTCTCTATCTGCCTCTTCTCTGGAATGTCCATGGGTGGTTCAGAGGAACAATGGCTTCTCTTTTTTCTGAGAACTATTCATCCGTTTTCAAGGAGGAGCTTTCCTAATTGACTTGCCTGAAAAACACAGTGGCTCTGTATTAGCAATATTTGGTCTATTTTCCTTAATGAAAGTCAGTGTTCTACTGAAACCTCAAGGCTGGGAGCACTACTCTAGGTGCTATCTCTCTATCCTTAACTGGAGTAATTAAACCTGTCCTGAAGTCAAAAAAAAAAAAAAATCACATGAATGAAAAGCTTCTATTTCAATAGTTAAAAATGATATGTCCCTTAAGTTAATTTAATTACTAATAAAGTCCTGGGCTTATTAGCTATTTGCATTTCCAGTCTGTCATTTTAAAATTCATGTCCTCTGGCCATTCAACAGGGAATTTGTAGGTTTTTACCAAGTGTTTAAAATATGACCCACACTTTACGTCCAAAAAGTTCACGTCTAAGAATTTATCTTAAAGAAACAAAGCAACTATATTCACAAATACATATACATTTACTATATTAATTATATATATATATATTTTTTTCTTTGTGTTGTTTAGCACTTTTTAGTTTTCCTATAGTTTTTTTAAATAATCAGAGAAAAAATAATAAATATGATTTGGAGAAAAAACCCCAAAATAAAAAACTTCCTGTGGGAAATTACTGTTAAACACGTTTTTAGTTGATGGACACATTAGACCTAACTGAATCAATACCGAGAATCCCAGTGGTCACACATTCTCTGTCTATCTGTCTATTATCTATTACAGATTTTATCTGGACCAACTGGAAACCATTTACTTTTCAATATTCATAAGAACTTGGTCAGTGAGTCACCCATATTTACTGCTCATTGTTTAATATGAATCCCTGTAACCACCTGAAATGTCTCTCTCCAAGGGAAAGCTCTCCTCTGGGTGTTCGCCCCATCTGGGCCAGTCACCAACTTGAGATCTAGCTCACATTCTACTTTGGACTTTGCCCTTCTTTTCTGTATAGTCTCTGTTCAAAGATGCATTAGGATTTGAGACTGTTTTAAGCTGCAAGTCAGGACATGCCACAGTTCATGGGAGGCAGTGGGGTCATGTGGAAAGAACGAGATTTGGATTCAGATAGAATTAGATTTAAATCTCAGCCCTACATTTATTAGCTGTGTGATCTTAAGCTATTTAAAAAAGGGTAATAATGCCTACTATGTAGTGTTATGAGAATTAAATAATGACAATGTGTATATACACCTGGGCCTGGCATGGAAGAGCAACTCAATAAACAGTTCTCTGCCTCATTTTCCTCCTTTCCTCATTCCCTTCGTAGCACCTGCTGCATCTGATGAGGAGAAGGGACCCCTGCAGAATATAAGGAGGTGGAAATGAAGATGGAAGGAAACTAGTGGGTGGAGTGGCAGAGGGGTTTGGGTAGTGAAGATCAGAACTGGAAGAAAGCCCGGATTGATTGTTTTGTAAATGTAGGAAGCGTTTCAGGAGAGGAGGGAAAAACAGCACATGCTTTAAACAAGTTGGAGGAAAAGGTGGGTGAGGTGGGGGCATAAGAAACATTATTACCCTCTCTTGACTGGGCTATGCCACCAATGGGCAGAGGAACATTAGGCCAGGTAAATGAGGTTGATAACATTTCAGGTAGGAAACAGGAAGATACCAGCAAGAACAGGATATTTTCCTAATCTCAGTCAGCAAACTTTAGCTTTGGCAACCAAAATCGGTTTCTTTGACTATCAAAGGAAATATCTAGTCAAGCCTGGGAATAAGATCAAGGTTTAAATTAAATCAACTGCAATTGACAACAGTTAAGAATTATAACCAACTATATAGCACAGGGAACTATATTCAATATCCTGAGATAAACCATAATGGAAAAAAATATTAAAAAAGAATGTAGAGACTTCCCTGGTGGCACAGTGGTTAAGAATCCGCCTGCCAATGCAGGGGACACGGGTTCGAGCCCTGGTCCAGGAAGATCCCTCATGCCTTGGAGCAACTAAGCCCGTGTGCCACAACTACTGAGCCTGCACTCTAGAGCCCGCGAGCCACAACTACTGAGCCCGCATGCCACAACTACTGAAACCTCTGTGCCTAGAGCCCATGCTCCGCAACGAGAGAAGCCACCACAATGAGAAGCCCACGCACCGCAATGAAGAGTAGCCCTCACTTGCTGCAACTACAGAAAGCCCACGCACAGCAACAAAGACCCAATACAGCCAAAAATAAATAAATAAATAAATTTATATTTAAAAAAGTGTATATATATATATATATATATATATATATACACACACACATACATAGCTGAGTCACTTTGCTGTACAGCAGAAATTAACACAGCACTGTAAATCAACTATACTTCAATAAAAAAAATTTTAACCAAAATGAAACCACACAGGTATTTTTGTTAAGACCTTATATTAGCTCACAAGCAGTATATATAATTACAAAATTTACTTGAAAATTTTTAGAGCCAAGAATTACCAAGAAAACCTTGGGGAAAAAAAACAAAGATGGAAGACTTCTTCTTATTATAAAACTCATTAAAAAACTATAGCAATTAATTCCAAATAGAGCAATGGAACAGAATAAAGATTTCAGAAATTGATCTGTATATATATGGTCTGTTAATTAATGACTAAGATAGCTCTGCAGAGCAGGGGTAAAGGACTGTCATTTCAACAAATGGTGCTGAGGCCAGTGAATCTCCATGTGGAATAGAATGAAACATGATTCCTATCTCAGACCACACATAAAAATCAACTCCCAGCTGGACTGTAGAGTTAAAAGTGAAAGGCAAATCAGATAAGTTTCTGGGATATAACACAGAAGAATCTCTTTATGATCTTAGGATAGAGAATGGTTTTCTCAAACAGGACACAGAAACATTAATCATTGACAAATTGACCTTTGTTGAAATTAAAAACTTCTGTTCAACAACACATCATTTACAGAACAAAAAGGTAAGCCACTGGAGAAGATTTTGCAATACATATACTCAACAAAGGAATTGTATAAAATATATCTCCCAGAAATCGGTAAGAAAAAGGCAGACAACCCATTCAAAAATGGACAAAATATCTGAATACATATATCCCAAAAGATGACATCAAAATTTGCACAAAAAATACGAAATGTTCCTTAACATCATTAGTCATCAGAGAAATGAAAATAAAACCACAAGAAGATACTATTACATATCCATCAGTATGACTAAAATTAAAAAGGCTGAAAATACCAAATATTTTGCAAGGATATGGACTGGTGAGAGTGGAATCTGCTATAAGCAATGAAAAAGTACAGAGTCATGCTGTAACATGAATGATCTCAGACATCACACTGTGAGAAAGAAGTCATACACAATAAGGTACACATCATATAATTCCACTTGAATGAAGTTATTATTTGGTAAATTTACAAAATTTGCCTGGAGAAGAATTTTCCGAGCTATTTTTAGTTACAGTTTTTTAACTTCGGTAACATTCCACCAAAGTGTATAGAAAAAACTTTACATTCCCTGTCTGCAGTTTGCCAGTTTTTTTGATATATTAACATGGAGGTGGAGGCCAATGCACTTAGATAAGAGAAAAAATTAAAGGCATAAGAATTGAAACAAGAAGCAAAAATATCTTTATTGGTGAGTCACATAAAATTACACCTGGAAAATCCTAGCGCATCAAAGAGAAAACAAATTTTAACGATAGAATTCAGCAAGTTAGCAGGATATAAAATTATCATGCAAAAATGAATAGCTTTCATATATAAAAATAACCAGTTATAAGATATAATGGAAGGGCTTCCCTGGTGGCACAGTGGTGCCAATGCAGGGGACACAGTTTCAAGCCCTGTTCGGGGAAGATTCCACATGCTGTGGAGCAACTAAGCCCGTGCACCACAACTACTGAACCCGCATTCTAGAGTCCACAAGCCACAACTACTGAGCCTGCATGCCACAACTACTGAAACGCGCGTGCCTAGAGCCCATGTTCCGCAACAGGAGAAGCCACCGCAACGAAGAGTAGCCCCTGCTCACTGCAATTAGAGAAAGCCCGAGCACAGCAATGAGGACTCAATGCAGCCAAAAATAAATAAAATAAATAAAATTTTTTAAAAAAAGATATAATGGAAGAGAAGAACTATAATCACAATAGCAGCACAAAAGACAAAATACTTAAGATTAAATTTTAGAAGTGTTCAAAACCTCTATGAAGAACATTTAGAACATTTCTGAAATATATAAAATAGACTTGACATCCATACAAGATGTCAGTTCTTCCTAATTTATAAACTTAATGCAATTCCTCCAAAAAAGAACCAAAAAAATTTTTTGTTGCTAAAGCTACAAAATTGATACTTAAATTCATTTGGAAAAACAAACATAAAAGAATAGCTAAGAAAACACTGAAAATGAAAAGCTATGAGGGGTGATTAGCCCTATCAGACATTATACCATACTACACAGCCTTCACATTTAAACTTTGTGCTATCAGTGCATGAAGAGACAGACCAATGGAATGGAATAGAAAGTCCAGAAATAGACCACACTACATATGAAAATCTAGCACATTGCTGGGGCAAAGAGGCCGCTTTAATAAATGATGCACAGACAACTGGATAGTCATTTGTAAAAGATAAAATTAAATCCATTTCTCACAACTTTACACAAGAGTAAACTCTAAATGGATCAGAGACGTAAATGTGAAAGAAATGAAACTATAAGAGCACAAAAGGAAAGCAAGAAAACAAATTTTGCAATACATTATAGACAAAGGGCCAATATCCTTAATATAAAAGTTTTTAAAGAATTAATTTGGGGGGAAGGAACTAAAAATCCTAGAAAAATGGACAAAATACACGAACAAGCAATGCACCAAAAATGGCCCTTACATATACATTTACAAGTTCAACTTCATTCATAACAGAAATGAAAACTAAAACTACATGGAGATAATCATCCACTAGACTGGCAAAAAATCAAAAGCTTGACAATAAATTCTGATGGTGAGGATATGGAGAAATAGGCAGTCTTACACACTGTTGGCAGAAATACAAAACGAGGCAAACTCTCTGGAGGGAATTTGGCAGTATTTAGCAAAACTACATATGCATTCACCCTTTTACCCAGCAATCCCACCTTCTAGGAATTTACTCTGAAGATAAACTTCCAAAAATAGGAAAATACTAATAAGGTTAACATTGCAGCATTATTTATATATTGTAAATATTGGAACTACTTAAATACCCACATGTAGGAGAATGATAGAATAAACCATGGTATTTAAATTCAATGGAGGACTGTGTAGCTATGAAAAACAGAAAAGACCTTTATAAAATTGTAGGGAATAATTTCTAGGATATATTGTTCAGAGTGAGAATATATATAGCATACAAATTTTTATATAAGAAAAATGGGGAAATTAAAAATACACATATCCACTTTTAGCAAAAAGAAATGCAGAAAGGATAAACAAGAATGAAACTATTTACCTACAATGGATAGAGCAGAAAGAGGAGAAAGGGATGGGGCAACAGGGAAGGGAGTAAGATTTGAGGACACATGAATATACACTGAAGAAAATAATAAGGGGTAAAGGAGCATTACCCCTTGCAACCTACTCTCAAAAGACAAAAAAAGTATGTAAGTGTGCATGTTCATGCTTGTATATGAATATATATGTGTGGTACATACACACATAGAGTGACGAAATGTTAAAAATTGGTGAATCTGCGTAAAAGGTAAAAAGTACTCTATTATTCTTACACATTTTCCATAAATTTGTTATTATTTCAAAATTAAAAGTTTAAAAAACATGACCTGGTTTTAAGGCACTACTAAAAAGCTCAGAAATCAAGACTGGGATGATCAACCACTGGGCGTTTTCAGATATGTCTATGATGAATGGATAGATGTCATTTCACAAGTCCTATTTCTGGACTATTAAGACCAATAGACAAAAAAAAAAACCCACAAAAAACCAACAGATGTGCAATTGCACCTCTTATTCCACTAGGCAATGGCTTTTTGCCTCTAGCAGCATTTGCGCAAAGTCCAGATACACCCCGCAATCAGTTCAAATGCAAACATAGGTAGGCTGAAGTTAGTTTTATAAGCTTACAGTGGAGAAAATACTGATTATTAAACAAAACGAACATGAAACTCTTGAAATTAAACAGGCACTGTGATCAAGGGTACTCAAGCACTAGTGTTAGGTAGCTGTACATGAATCATCAGCACTGCCTAGTGGCTCTGACAGGCAGAAGAGTGTGGCCTGGGCCAACCAGCCTAATATCCATTGTGCTTCTTTCATTTAATCAACTATTATGTGCAATCACCAGCCAAGAGCCCTTTGAATCTCACTTTACCACTTAAGACATCAAGGCACACAGATTAAATATTTTTTTATTTGACCCAAATTATTATTGAGTGATAACATTTAAATTACACATCAGAAAGCAGTACAATTACCTCTTAAAACAGGCAATGATGGTTTAATTAAGAGTTTGATAAAGAAGATATGCAAAAATCAGGATGTCAAGAAAAGTATCAAGGTGAACATATACCTTGATACAGAGACTAAAATATTTGACTATACAATTTGGGGTTCTAATTCAACAATTTTTGTTAGTAGTCATGCCGAAAGTAACTGGAGAAATATATACATCATTGTTGAGAGGTTGTGTCTGGGGAGAGGATTATAGGGAAATACACACGTTTTGATAAAATTTCAATGTGTGAATTTTGAAGAATAAATATGCATTTCCTTTACAATTTAAACAGCTAAAATCGGATCTAGTTATCAGTCATGGCAATAGCAAGCTACGTGAACTGACTTAAGAGGCTAAGCTAAATCACTAGTATTTTCAGACCTAGCTATTAAACATTAAGTTCAGACTATTAAAAGAAAATGAGATAAGCATGATGAAATGTGGACATTTTTCATTCAAAATATGGAAATTTTTCATTCAAAATATGGAAGCTCTTTGGACTCAAAAAACCAACTCTTCATTCTATAAAATCCTTTATAATAACCTTAATGGTAGTTAGCTTTAAAAAGCCACAAAATACTGTGAATTAAATGTATGAGATACAAAAGAGGACATCAGATTACATTGGGGGATGGTTATTTTTATTAAATTTAATTAATTAATTTATTTTTGGCCATGTTGGGTCTTCGTTGCTGTGCGTGGGCTTTCTCTAGTTGTGTGGAGCGGGGGCTACTCTTCGCTGTGGTGCGAGGGCTTCTCACTGCAGTGGCTTCTCTTGTTGCAGAGCACAGGCTCTAGGCACTGTGGGCTTCAGTTGTGGCACGTGGGCTCAGTAGTTGTGGCACACGGGCTTAGTTGCTCTGCAGTATGTGGGATCTTCGCGGACCAGGGATCGAACCCACGTCCCCTTCATGTGCAGGCATATTCTTAACCACTGTGCCACCAGGGAAGTCCCGTTATTTTTAAATATAGTACATTTCAACAGAAAACTTTTACAATGGGAGACTTTATTCCATTTTTCTAATAAAGAGTTTTTCCTCTTTATTAAAACATAAAACGTTTTCTTCTTGACCCTTTACATGTAAAATTTATCAATTTTACGGGCAATTTCCTGGCAATTTCACCAGGCTGAGGCAGGTGAAATATGTCAAGCAATTTACACATAAAATTAGAAAGCTAACTTTGGTTTTACTGCAGGTTCCAAATTTACTGCAAAACTACACTGACTTAAGTTTAGATTTGGAAGCACCACCTTGTGGCAAAAGTAAGAACTTCTGAATTGCAGGAGTCAAGACGCGTTTCCAGGAGAGAACACTGGTGGGCTTCTGAGGCATTGGTCAAGTTCTATTTCCTGACCTGTATAGAGAATGCCATGAGGCTCACTTTATCATTATTTGTTAAAGCACATGACTTTTCTGTTATTGCAGGTCCTAATTTTAAAAGTTTAGGGAAAAAATGTCCAATTTGTAGCCAAATTGAAAGTCGTATGCCTAAATGCTTGAATTTTCTAAGTACCAGTTTTATTTCCTAGAATTGTAAATGCACTATTGTATTTTTGATACACAACAAAATGTCAGAAAGAGGGATATTCTTTGGTAAACGATGGAAGGATTTTTTCCCTCAGAATGTTTTCACTGAGGCCCTGTCTCAGCCTCGAGGAACCGTAGGGGCTCTGCAGTCATCTGGAAATCACTGCTACACACCTATCCCAACATGTCTGAGAACTGTCCAAAAAACCCTAGACTTCACTGCATCAATACAGAATATCAAGGATATGTGGCATATTTAACTATGCAGCAATATTCATCAAAAAGGTTTTTCTTTCCTATTTACTGTATTTCCAGGAGGTGACACACGCTATTCACAAAATGACCTGAATTGGCTGAGAGTTTCACACTCTCTCACTGCCATGGAATCACCTCTCCTAGGAGCTAACAGAATCACATTTAGTACCTCTTTCATACCGTAGAGCAGTTTGTAGGAAGGGAGAAAGCCTTACTCTTTTTTTCTCAGGAAACTGTCAGGACGCATTAGTGACCATCTCCCTCACTATGACCCTCACCCCAGCAAGTGACATCTCATTGGCAGGTGAGAAGAGCCATTGGCTGAGTCTTCCCAGACAGCCACCCAAACCAGCTTCCATCCCACCAAGGAGAGCAACTCTTACTCATGATTTCATCTTTGCTTCATTCAAATGCTGGGAATATTAAAGATGGGAGCAGATGTGTCTGAGAATCTTTCACAGGACAAGGCCTTCTGCTGAGTTAATGCAACCGCTAAAATAATCCTTATGCTCAAGTGAGGCACAGAAAACATTTTTAAAGAAACTAAGGCTACATCGCAATTCTTGACTTAGACCCATTAAAAGGGCTATGATATAGAGGCAGCCACTAAGCAAATGCTGTCTTTCATAGTTTGACACATTCTAGGTATGAATATGCCAATAATCAGGAGTATCACTCAGTCTAGCGTTTGTTTCTACATATAAGGAAATGTCAGGCTGTTGTACCACCAAGATCTATAACTTCCTTAAGGAGTCTTGAATATATAGCTGCACTGTTAGATGAAAAGAAGGAATACTCTCAGGGAGTCTTTAAACAGAGACTTAGAAAGGAGAATGGGATTATTGAACTTAAATCTGAAGAGGTCAAATTCTTAGGTCCCCCGAATACACGTAAGAAAATGTAACAGGAGCTGCTTCTCTAAGATTTTGGAATTGCCCATGCTCAATGTTAAGATAAAATATTAATGAGAAAAAAATTATATATATTAATGAGAACCTTGGCATCGATATTCCACAGAAGTTATATTTCAATATGTTTATCTAACCATAAGGTTCAAGTGACCACTCTATCTAAAAAAAAAAACAAAACAAAACTCTGCAGTAGCTTCTAAGAAGATATGGTTAAATTATTTTAACCCTTTCCTCCTAGAAACAGGTGAGAGAGAGAGAGAGAGAGAGAGAGAGAGAGTGAGAGTGAGAGAGAGAGAGAGCGAGAGCGAGAGCGAGAGCGAGAGAGAGAGAGAGAGAGAGAGAGAGAGAGAAAGGGAACCATTAATAATAGAAAATAATGGAGAAAATTACCACCATTCAATGGAAACATAATCCTCTGGAATCTTTGCTACAACTGGAATAAAAAACAATAATTCTGACAGACTTTATTTTTTGATACAAACATATCTAATTTTTCAAAGTCTAGGGTATATGTAATCATTCAAAGTTTCTGGCTGATACTATCACAAGCATTAGAAAAAGAACATATACTGAGTAACAGACAGTGAGCTTAGGCACCGTTTCATATAAATTGTTTTACCTGCAGGAAATCCAGGATGTCTAGAAATTACGAAAATTATAAAAAGGACTAGATTCTATAAGCTCTTTTCCTCAACTTTGGCTACATATAATAACCTTAAAATCCTGGCACAGTCTTTGATTATAAAGCAGAAACATACAATGGTAGATTTATTTTAGTCCTTACTCAAGACTGTATTTAAGCAAAGCTCTCACTTGGTAAGACATATACTGATGTATGTCAGAAAAACAACATTCTAAGTTTTATGGAGCATTTATAGAACAGGTAATGTTAACAACCAGATTAAAAAATAAGGAAAACCAATGCTATTCTATACGCCCTTGAGCTGGGAAGTTTCTCAAATAATGAAGTCATGTTCAGGAAATGATATTCAAAAACATAAATTTTTATACACTAGTTTCTCTGTTAAGTAAGAATCATTCAAATTCTTCAGTTAACAGCAATACTCAAAAAATCTTCAACTGGTAAACTCGTAGTTTGCAACGTTTCGATTTTTCCTGAATCTTGAAAACTTCAAACTGCCATTAAATATATTATCTTCTGTTTCTTCTTACAGAACTAGGGTTCATAAAAGGATCATCATCATCATCCTGGAATGAATCCAAATGTACAATTAGTGACTGTTCCACACTTCACTGAAACAAGACAGAAGTTCTTATGGGCAAAACAATACCAGTAAGAGCCATTTTCTCCTTTCACATGGGGTAGACTTTCATTTTCCTATTTCCTTTATAAATATGAATAGTTTGTCAATTTTTTTCTCTTCCTCCCTTCCTTAGTAGCTATTTCATTGTTAAAACAATGAAAGTCCAACTAAATTCTTAGCAAGCATTAAAAATAAAAATTTATCCTGCTCTCTATGTGTGTATATATATAAGCCCACAATATATATCATATGTATTTCTCTCAATTATTCACCTTAACAAAAGCAAATAAGGCATGGGCAAGACAAAAAAACAAACAAAAAAAACCTCTTCAAGTAATTTCTATTAGGTTTTTAAATAGGTTTTTTTTTTTTCATTTACATTTTATAACTGGTATATCTGATGCTCTGGAAATTCAGAGCCAAAAAAATAATGAAGCCACATGACCTAATTCAGAAATAGCTGTAATTTTTATTTCCATTACCCATTTAATGCTAGAAATAGACAGCTACTCTCAGACTGGTACAAGAAACAACCTAGGAAAGCAATCTTTCAAATATTTTTTTTGGAAAAATAAGTAGAGGAACTATTTAGTTTCAAAGACTTCCCATGCTGCTGGGACGTAGATTATATGCATAGTAAGAACAGGCAGGAATATCAGATGTTAACTAAGAATTTAATTAGAGAGAATGAAAACTAAACCTTCGATAAGCCCCAAATACATAATTTGATGAGGTTAACATAAAATCAATGATATACATTCTATAACTATTCAAAAGAGAAAGCAAATTTGTAAAGTTTTGGTTTATGTTTCCTTTAAGACATTAATAAAAAGGGATAATTATTTGGTGTTAGGCTCTGCTGGTGATATTAACATGTTCCAGTGTTCGCTAAATTAGCTATCTCTAGTGAGATATGGATGCCTTGAGAAACACAAATTCGCTCTCACTTATTGATTCATTTTCTGCTACCATAAAAGGCAGAACTCATTAATAAACCAGAGATAAATCCAAACTATAGTAGAGAATTTTCTAATAGTTCTCCTTTGTAGCTAACATGAACTATATGAATTTCTGTAAGTAACATATAACCACATGTGTATCTAGATGCTTTGGAATTAACAAACGGGTCAACAACTGCCCACTTCTCTCCTGGAGGCAACATGCTAGTATTTAATAGGCAGACTGAGCTCATGGTGCCATTTTTCTTTGCAGCCTGAGTTCTGGGGCGTCTTCTCTTCAAGCTGTTTCAAAACCACAGCTGGGACACAGAGAACATGACGGCAGCAGGTGAAGCTCAAAACCAAAGGTGTGAGTCATGTGGTACAACAGGGATGAACCTGGAGGACACTATGCTCAGTGAAATAAGCCAGGCACAGAAAGACAAATGCTGTATAATTCCACTTATATGAAGTATCAGAGTAGTCAAAATCATAAGGCACAAAGTAGAAGAGCCCCTTGCCAGGGGCTGAGGAGAGGGGAAAATGAGGAGATGTGGTTCAATGGGTATAGATTTTTGGTTTGGGAACATGTAAAGGTTCTGGAGACTGTTGCACAACAGTGTGAATATACTTAATATTAGTGAACTAACTGTACACTTAAAACTGGTTAAGATGGTAAGTTTTATGTTATGTGTTTCTACCACAACTGAAAAACACCACCATGTACCACCTTAAATATACAGGAAATGTGTAGAGCATACAGTGAACAGTTAATAAACATTCTGTTGTAGAGTAACATTAAAGGCTTTCACGATATCATCACCATTTCTCCAAACATAAACAACAGAAGCTGAAAAAACTATTCTGATCCTACTGTTAACTGGGCAAGTTAAAAAAGAGCTGAGTAATATTATATGTTAAGGATCTGCAGGCCTTTCACATCTGAGGTATTTCCATCGATGAGCACTCAACAGAGACCACTCATTGACTCAATATTAACTATGGTTCAAAGGAAGGTGATCAATGAAACTATTTTTAGAAATAATTTTCGGCAACTAGCTTAGCAGTCCCTATTCAGATTTTATAAACATTTAAGAATTATTTAAGACTTAACGTATTACGTTATTACCTCATCTGATTCAAAATCAACCCCTTTAGTGATTTTGCTCCGGGACGTGTGTTTGCTCGATGATGAAGTGCTCAGCCACCTGAGGCAAAATGTGAGAAAAACAGAGAAAATGAACCAAAGAATTCATCACAGAAGGCTTTCGAGCTAAGTTTTTCATTTTAGTAGCAGCCATGAATAAAAATGACTAACACATTCCCTTCGAGCTACATTAGAGGCAGTAGAAGCTTAGTGGCAATGAAAAGGACTCTGATGTCAGGGTCTGAATTCCAGTTCTGCCATTTAGGAGCTACATGGCTTCAAGCAGCTTAGCCTCCCTGTGCCGCAATTTCCTCACCTGTAAAACGAGGATGATAAGAATTTTTTTTTTAATCTTTTTTTTAGATGTTGGGGGTAGGAGTTTATTAATTAATTTATTTTTATTTTTGCTGTGTTGGGTCTTCGTTTCTATGCTAGGGCTTTCTCTAGTTGTGGCAAGCGGGGGCCACTCTTCATCGCGGTGCGCAGGCCTCTCACTATCGCGGCCTCTCTTGTTGCGGAGCACAAGCTCCAGACGCGCAGGCTCAGTAGTTTTGGCTCACGGGCCTAGTTGCTCCAAGGCATGTGGGATCCCCCCAGACCAGGGTTCAAACCCGTGTCCCCTGCGTTAGCAGGCAGATTCTCAACCACTGCGCCACCAGGGAAGCCCGATAAGAATTTTTTAAAGATTAAATGTGTTTATATACTTAAACACTTTGCTCAGTGCCTGACACACATGAAGCACGCCACAGATGTTTGCTGACATCATAGTTCTTAGCATACGTTAACATGTACCTACTACCACCCTCTACTCCTGAAAATTATGGCAATACTGAAATATTTTAAATCAAATCTCAGTTACGTTTCTATAACAGGATAAAAGGATCTTAGGAAAGGCTCACCGCTTTCTAGGGTTGCCTCACTGTTAATATTATTTGTGTCCAGTCCGAATAACAAATATTTACTTAGTGCTTGACCCCAGGTACTATGATAGGCCCTGGGAAACAACAGTAAGCAAGATAATCAGGAATCTACTTTTATGAAGCTTAACGTGTAGTGATGGAACTCATATTCCTATGTATTTTTACTAACAAAAATTTTAAGTCATCTTAGGACAGGGGCCAGCAAACTTGGCTAGCACACCAAATCCAGCCTACCTGTTCCTTACAGCCTGTGAGCTAAGAATGGTCTTCACATTTTGAAATGGGTATATTTAAATGGTTATATAAGCACCTACATAATATCCCCAGTTTTGCCTCTTGGCCCGCGAAGCCTAAAATATTCACTCCCTGGCCCTTTAAGAAAAAAGTCTGCCGGCTCCTGTCTTAAATAAAAGCAGTGTCTGTGAACTCTTAGCCAACAATTTATTACCATGCTTTGGGATGTTACTATAGCAAACAAAATATATCTAAAGGGCTTGTCTGGACAAATTGTTGAGAGTCAAGAGGTCTATGCATCAGAAGGAAACAGAAAAATCCACAGGCTCTTAGGCACAAAAGTAAAGGACAGGAGGATTTGCCGAGCAAACTTGAAGAGCAACATAGCTTTGGAGGTAGAGGATCAAGGAATTTATCAACCAATCTACCTGGGAAGTCCCCAACTCTCTGTACTTGACCTAAGCAGGAACTGATCATTGTTGACTTGTTTCCATCATCTGTGACAGGAAGAAGCAGATCAAAAGCATGAAGCCACAGTGCCAAGGCTAGCCACAGCAGGTGAGGCATTGTTGTTGTGAGAGCTGGGGAAAGAGGGGGGTTATAGGAAGAAGCAGCCACTGAGGCCTGACTCTGCTTGCTGATGTCTCCCCTGACAAATAATCAGTGGTGTCCAGAAACAAGCCAGGCATTCTACACCAGATGCTGGCTCATTTGATCACAGCAGGAGCCCCCAATTCTGCACCAGAGGACCTCACACACCTACAGATCCAGTCTATGCGAGGTCCCCTATCCTCAGAGAGCAGTGGCAGGAAGGGAAGAATAGTTATACAGTTTTGACTACTGGGTCAAATAAATGGACTCTTGTCCTGGATGTCAAAAAATGTTTAATTGGATTAGTTTCCTGTGGATGGCTCAAAAATAAGGCAGACAGGGGGTATTACACTGAGTGCCAGGAGCTGTAAGTCTTCTCCATTTTTGTACAGATATAATTTGGAGGCACAAGTCAGAATTCCTACCTAGAGATGTTCAGCCAATTATGTCAGTTGTAGCAGCATCACAAGCATAAGAGAACATGTTAAACTGGCCTACATAAAAGGTGCCCCCAAAATGTTGGCTCCCCCCGCTGCAAGGTTTAATAGAATCCCCTCCATCTCTCCTCCTCTACCTGGCCTGATGGGGCCAGGTCTTCTCTTGCTCACTGCTTTAAGGTCGGCGGGGAGGGGAAGGTTGCCACCAGCTCTATCAAATCTGGAAGGGTCCTTTTGTCCCCAGTACAACCATGTAGAGTTTGGTGCAGTTTTTCCAGGGGAAAGTGGGTGGATTTCCACTGCCCATCCAGCAGAAAGGAGTTTTACAGCTGGAAGTTCTTTCCTTTTTAAAGTCAACTACCAGAATATTAGTGCTTTTACTGCTTACCATTCTTTCCATTATTCTTGTTCTATTTCCCTAGCCTGTTATTTCTTCAATAAGCCCTTCTAGAGGTGTTACTATGTGTTAAGTGCTGTACTTAGCACTTCACAAATATTAACTCACTTTAAAGCCTCATAACAACACTTTGAGGTAAATATTATTATCTTCATCTTACAAATGAAGACACTGAGGCACAGAAGTCAAAAGAACTTGCACAAGGTCCACACTCAGTAAGTGGTAGAGCTTAAATACTTTAAATCATGAGTGAAATACCTATACACACCATGCCATTACTAAACAATTCTTCAAAGACAGCATAAATTGTGTCACCCAGTTGCTGTCATCAGGAACACAAATTTGCCAGGGCTGATTTCAGATTTCTTGCCAAAATGTTCGTTTCTAAATCTCCTCTCGTCAATTAAATGATTCTTATTACATGCACAGAGGTCTGAGAGCTTAATCTATTATGTGAAGAAGCAACAGCAGAGGATGGGCCTAGAGATGATCATACTAAGCGAAGTAAGTTAGAAAGAGAAAGACAAATATCACATGATATCACTTACATGTGGAATCTAAAATACGACACAAATGAACTTATCTACAAAACAGAAACAGACTCACAGACATAGAGGACAGATTTGTAGCTGCCAAGGGGGAGGCAGGTGGGGGAGGGATGGAGTGGGAGTTTGGGGTTAGCAGATGCAAATTATTATATTGATACACAGGATGGATCAACAACAAGGTCCTACTGCATAGCATAGGGAACCATATTCAGTATCCTGTGACAAACCATAATGGAAAAGAATATGAAAAAGAATATGTATATGTACAACTGATTCACTTTGCTGTACAGCAGGGATTAACACAACATTGTAAATCAACTATACTTCAATAAAATTTAAAAAAAAAAGAAAAGAAGCAGCAGCAGCAACAGCAGAGATGAGTCCTGGAGCAGAATGCTTGGCTCCGTGACTGGCTGTGTGACCTTAGGTAAGTTAAGTAGACTACCACGCCTCACTTTCTTCAAAGGTAAAAGGGGGAAAATAGAGTTATAAGTACATTTACCTCCTGGAGTGACTGTGACCAGCAAATAAGCTAATTCATAGGCAAAGGCTCAGAATGGTACCTGACACACAGGAAGTGCTGAAAGCCGAAACAGAATATTAACAAAATACAAAGCTATTTTCTGTTAATTGGAGAGGACATAGCACTCCAGCAAGAAAATCACTGGGTAATAAAGGCAAAAGGAAATGAATGGCAAGTTATTCAAATTTTCAATGAAAATACTTGTAATAATGCTGCACTGACTCCACGACTACCCCTTGGTCTATTTTTCACTTCTGTACATACGTGACTAGCTGAAAATAAATTTGTTAGACTTCCAGGGCTTCCCTGGTGGCACAATGGTTAAGATCTGCCTGCCAATGCAGGGGACATGGGTTTGAACCCTGGTCTGGGAAGATCCCACATGCCACAGAGCAACTAAGCCCGTGTGCCGCAACTACTGAGCCTGCGAGCCACAACTACAGAAGCCTGCACGCCTAGAGCCCGTGCTCCGTAATAAGAAAAGCCACTGCAATGAGAAGCCCGCACACCGCAATGAAGAGTAGCCCCCGTTCGCAGCAACTAGACAAAGCCTGTGTGCAGGAATGAAGACCCGACACAGCCATACATACATACATACATACATAAATAAAATTTTTTTAAAAATCAGACTTCCGTAGCATAGAGAAATGTATATGTTGAATTCTGGATAATTTTTAATTTTTTCAGATGTTCCTTTTTGCAGGAAGTCACTGCACCAACCTTTGATCAGCTTTGGAAGTGGTAGGAAAAATGTCTTCTTCCGTATCTGACTCACCTACCACAATCACCTAAGGGGGAGAAACAAAACAGCAAATAGTCTTTGTGGGAATGGAAAATCTGAATAAAAATGCATTAACTAATGTCAAAAAATATATATTTTTACAAAAAGTTACAAAAAAGGAGGCAGATACCATGTAAGCAATAACCATGAAAACTAAAGCTCTGCCTAACCTCCCCACTAATGTCACTCTTCATTTACAAATGGTTTTTTTTATACAACATGTGTGAGCTCACTTCTCTCCTGCTACCACGGCAGCCTGGGTACCTAAAGGAACATGCACTCAGACTGGTGAATGACTCACACTGGGTCATGTGCGGACAGTGCCCTGTGATTTTCTTGGGTTTTAGGCCATCGGTGCTTCATCTCCAATTTTAAATGAGGTATAAGACTGTGTGGGAAGTACGGGCTATCTGTTTTTCTGTTACATTTATCCCTGTTAAATACCACTTGCTGCTTTTAAGCCCCATGAAAGATATTTGTGATTCTTGATACTATCATCCAAATTACTACCTACTCCTCTACATTTTGTGTTATCTTGACACTTAATACACACATTTGCCATGTCTTCATCCAACTGATAAAGCCAAAGACAAAAATAGCGAAAAAAGCAGCACTTGAGACCCACCCCTACCCGAGGCTGACATTGAACTATTAATCAAAGACCATTAAATGAAGTTGTATAAATGGCTATGAATCCAGCCAATATCTCTGCATTTTGTCCATGAAACTATCAGGAGATTGTCTTAAGTGCCTTGAAGGGATCAAATACCTTCAGCATTCCCCTGATCTACCACTATGTCACCTCAATCAAAAACATGAAAGAAAAAGTTACCATGACTTGCTCTTTCTGAACTCATGTTCTCGCATTATAAAAGAAAAATCTAGAAGGGAAGCTACCTTGTGGACATGATGATAATTTTGTTTTCAGATATGATCCTGAAGCGATAGCAGGCAATAGTTGAATAGGAATAATGAAATGGAGCTCAGGATAAAAGTTAGCACCAGTATACCCATATATAATTGTATAATAATGAGAGGAAAAAACAAAAAAACAGAGAAGAAGTTTTCTGGAAGAGGAGGTGGTCAATTGTGTCACATACTCAAGAGATCAAGAAGGAGTGAAATTTAAGAAAATGCTGGTGGGGCAGTATGATATAGAGCAATGATTCCCAACTAGGTGTGATTTTTAACTCCCCCTCCCATCCCAGAAACATCTGGACATGTCGGGAGACATTTTGATTATCATAACTAGGGGGGACACCCCAGGCATCTAGTAGGTAGAGGCCAGGGATGGTGCCGGGGAAGTAAGACACATGTGTTTTGAAAGAGAGGTAACAGGAGAATCAAGCCCATTCTGGACTCTTCTTGGAATCCAAAGGAAGAGCAGAAGTTTCATGTTAAATCTAGAGCTGAACACAGAGGTCTGTAGACTCAGACCTTGTAGCTTGTCTTGAGTCTGGCTTCAGCCATTAGGACACAAGCCAGAGTATTATGAGAGTATAAGTAACAAAAGGAAGCCAGCAATAAATAAGACCTCTCTACACACTGAACGCCCATCTTCAATCATAGTTTTCCATGCATGGACTCTTTTGGTTCAACGTTATTATCCTTAAAAATATTACTGGGTAAATACATTTATGGGTGTCCAATCATGCGATCCATTATTAAAGAAAGAAAAAGAGAAACCCTCCTCCCACGCAGAAACCCTAGAAGCCCTCAGTCTAGATAATCAGTAAAGTTCTCTGCAGTTTTAATGTTCCACATTTTTTCTTCTTTTATTTACTTTGCAGACCAAAGAACTGACAATCATAATGTAGGAAACATAAATTGGTACACAATTAGAAAACTTTTTTTCTTACCTCTGAATAATTCTTAGTAGCAACATTTTGGGAGGGCTGCTGTCTTGCAGCTTTAAAGGCTATAATGAAAAAGATGAAACATCCATTATGTTATTCTTAAAAAAGCTTAGAAAAATTTGCACACTTCTTTAGCTGAAGGTTTCCTAAGTCCTATCTGCAAAAATCCATGATGACTGATTATAAAACCACTTAATATGCTTTAAAATCGGGAGATGGAATTATATGTCTAACTACCAGTCTCATATGATTTCCCGGTTTACTCAAATTAAGTAGTAAGCAGTGTTCATAAATACACCTACACTAAAAATATTTTATAGAAAAATGCCTGAAGGATAAAATCTGATCACCTAATGGACTGAACTCCAAATACAGTGAAAGTAGCCCTCCTCAGATCTGCCTTCTCTTATAGTTGGCAATCTCTTTCCCTGTGGGAGCCACATGGTTCCAGTAAGCGCTTCCTTATTCTCCTCTACTTTGTTAGAAATATTCAGTACCTAAGAAATAGTCCAGAGGGAATGCTAGAAAACAGCCTATCTTTCATTCCATGATAACCTTCCTATGAATTCTTACATTTTCAGCTTTGTAAACTTGGTTAGAAACATGAAATTTAGTTCATTTTTATTTTTCCTGAGACCAAAACTATAATATTTTGATTTCACAGTAAGAAATATACATTTGGTCTTCATCCACATTTCTGGCAGAGAGCCCCTAAAACCCTAATTTCCTAAAGCAATGAGAGCCATCAAGGTGCTTTTTGTTATGTTAATGCGGTAACTTTGGGACCACAACTGAGGAGGGAGGCTGGTTACCAGGGGAACCAACCAGGAATAGAGGGTTCGAACTTTCAGTCCCATCCCCGATTTCTGGGGAGGGAAGAGGAGCTAGAGGTTGAATCAATCACCGACAGCCAATGATTTAATCAATCATTCCTACGTAGCGGGGCCTCCATAGAAACCCAAAAGGAAGGGGGTTCAGAGAGCTTCCAGGTGGTGAATCAAGATGCTTCCACGTGCCACCATGCTTGGACCCCAAACTCGATGAGGACAGAAGCTCCTCTGTTCTGGGCTTCGCCCTATACATCTCTTCATCTGGCTATTGATTCATATCCTTTCATATCTTTTGTAATAAACCAGTAATCTAGTGAGTAAACTAGTTTCCTGAGTTCTGTGAGCCACTCTAGCAAGTTAACTGAATCCAAGGAGGGAGTCATGGGGACCTCTGATTGATAGCCTATTAGTCAGAAGTACAGATAACAACCTGAACTTGTGACTGGCATCTGAAGTAGAAGGGGGCAGTCTTCTGGAACTGAGTCCTTCCCCTGTGGGATCTGATGCTGTCTCTAGGCAGGTAGTGTCAGAATTGAGTTGACTTGCAGGACACCCAGCAGGTGTCTGAGGACTGCTTGGTGGTGTGGGTAACCACCCCCGCCTCACACACACACACCCCCACTGGAATTAAGTGCAGATTATTAAAAACCTAGAATAAAATTTAAAGAGCCAATTAGAGGTTTAATTTTCTCCTACGCCTTACCAGTTTCCTAATACAAAAAAAAGGTTTCCCCCAAGATAACCCCCAAACTAAACAACAGAGCAAGAGGAGATAAAAAGACAGAGGACTTGAAGAAGTCAAATGCTCAAAGAACCCTACAAAGTCCAAAATTCTCCTAGTCAGAAAACTCAGGAATCTTTCCACCTAGCCCAAATTTATGATTTACTCATTTTTCCTATTCCAGGTTCTATCCCCAATCTTAGGATGTCTACCTGAGAGAAAGGAAAGGCAGAAGCAGAGTTCTTACCCACCCTACTCAATCACTAGCCTCACATCCTACTCTACTCAAAAGGCTGGAGAGGGCAACTGAATGCAAAGGCCAGCAATCGTGACTCTTTCAAAAACTATTTCTGCTCAATCGTTATTCACTAATTGACCCCTCAAACTCTCGGCTCCTGGAAGAAACAAGAGCCTTCCTTTGTTTTTATCCCCAATAAATATTTGTGTGATAAATTAACATTATCAGAAAATTAAGCACTCGGTTCTGTTAGGAAGGCAATACATACTGTATTGGGGGTTAAAAGCTCTGGTTTTAGAGTTAGAGCCATGTGGACTCACTAGCTGGGTGACTGGCCAAGTTCCTTGGCTTCTTCAAGTCTCGGTTTCCCCACCTATAAAACAGTGTTAATAATACTTCATGCTTAAAATTGTTGACAGGATAAAAAGAGGTGGTTAATGTAATTTGTTTTGGCAAGTGCCTAGATGTAGTAGGTCTTCAAATGATTTCGCTAGTAATAGTGGATGGAGTAGCAGCAGTGGTAACCATGGTATAAATTAAATGCAAAGACAGAGGCTTCTTTTATTAACTTAGTCACTATCCTCTGCAGACAAACTTCAGTGGAAAAGTCTGGGCTGATAACTCTCATTCACAACTGCTGCTGGCTATAAGTGTAATATCTACCTTTCCCAGTAAAACTCCAGTACTACTGCACAAATCTTTACACTCCATGGAGCTTGTTATAATAGGATCGAACATTTATTTATCTCTTCATTCCTCCACTTATAATACGAACGTAGAAGCTATAGTTTAAAGTTGCTTTTTGTTTGTAACCAAGCTTCGTTTTTTAAAAAAAATTTTTCATTGCTTTTATTTATTTATTTACATCTTTATTGGAGTATAATTGCTTTACAATGGTGTGTTAGTTTCTGCTTTATAACAAAGTGAATCAGTTATACATATACATATGTTCCCATATCTCTTCCCTCTTGCGTCTCCCTCCCTCCCACCCTCCCTATCCCACCCCTCCAGGCGGTCACAAAGCTGATCTCCCTGTGCTATGCGGCTGCTTCCCACTAGCTATCTACCTTATGTTTGGTAGTGTATATATGTCCATGCCTCTCTCTCGCTTTGTCACAGATTACCCTTCCCCCTCCCCATATCCTCAAGTCCATTCTCTAGTAGGTCTGTGTCTTTATTCCTGTCTTACCCCTAGGCTCTTCATGACATTTTTCTTAAATTCCATATATATGTGTTAGCATACGGTATGTGTCTTTCTCTTTCTGACTTACTTCACTCTGTAGGACAGACTCTAGGTCTATCCACCTCATTACAAATAGCTCAATTTCGTTTCTTTTTATGGCTGAGTAATATTCCATTGTATATATGTGCCACATCTTCTTTACCCATTCATCCGATGATGGACACTTGGGTTGTTTCCATGTCCTGGCTATTGTAAATAGAGCTGCAATGAACATTTTGGTACATGACTCTTTTTGAATTATGGTTTTCTCAGGGTATATGTCCAGTAGTGGGATTGCTGGGTCATATGGTAGTTCTATTTGTAGTTTTTTAAGGAACCTCCATACTGTTCTCCACAGTGGCTGTATCAATTTACATTCCCACCAGCAGTGCAAGAGTGTTCCCTTTTCTCCACACCCTTGCCAGCATTTATTGTTTCTAGATTTTGTGATGATGGCCATTCTGACTGGTGTGAGATGATCTCTCATTATAGTTTTGATTTGCTTTTCTCTAATGATTAATGATGTTGAGCATTCTTTCATGTGTTTGTTGGCAATCTGTATATCATCTTTGGAGAAATGTCTATTTAGGTCTTCTTCCCATTTTTCGATTGGGTTGTTTGTTGTTTTGATATTGAGCTGCATGAGCTCCTTGTAAAATTTGGAGATTAATCCTTTGTCAGTTGCTTCATTTGCAAATATTTTCTCCCATTCTGAGGGTTGTCTTTTGGTCTTGTTTATGGTTTCCTTTGCTGTGCAAAAGCTTTGAAGTTTCATTAGGTCCCATTTGTTTATTTTTGTTTTTATTTCCATTTCTCTAGGAGGTGGGTAAAAAGGATCTTGTTGTGATTTATGTCATAGAGTGTTCTGCCTGTGTTCTCCTCTAAGAGTTTGATAGTTTCTGGCCTTACATTTAGGTCTTTAATCCATTTTGAGCTTATTTTTGTGTATGGTGTTAGGGAAAGTTGCTTTCATCCCAAACTTATAGTAACTATAGTTAGTACTCCATGGTTATTTTGTCAGAGGCCATATTAAAAAGTCAGTTCCGTTTTTCAAAAAAAGGCCAATGTTGGAGTTAAACTGCAAAACCATTGGACCAAATCAACTGCATAAAAGACAAATTTAGACTGATTTATAGAAACATCCATTATCATGAGTTAATTGTAAACACTGTCACTAATACTAACAGCAGCAGTCATTTATTGGATTCTTTCTAAGTGCTGTGCTCAGTAATG
Source organism: Lagenorhynchus albirostris (assembly GCF_949774975.1). Lineage (NCBI taxonomy): Eukaryota > Metazoa > Chordata > Mammalia > Artiodactyla > Delphinidae > Lagenorhynchus > Lagenorhynchus albirostris. The sequence goes on from NC_083103.1 coordinate 69,793,918, forward strand.
GTTATGCATAGCTCATTTAACACTTATAACTACTCTGGGAAGTTAGTACTCCTCCTCCAGTGGGAGGACACAGTGAATAGGTCATACATTTATTTAATTGAAGTCTTAGAAGGAAAGAAAAAGAATAGCACAGAGGTAATATCTGAAGAGATAAGAGCAAAGGATTTCTAGAAATGATAAAAGGCACCAATTCACAGTTTCATGAAACCCCATAAATCCTAAGCAGGATAAAAAGAATCCCATATCTAGATTCATCATAGTGAAAGTACAGAACACCAGAGACGGCCAGCCGGAGGAGAAACAGACTACTTCAAATAAAGCAACAAGCTAAACTAAGAGCTGATTTCTACTTTTTTTTTTTTTTTTGCGGTACGCGGGCCTCTCACTGTTGTGGCCTCTCCCGTTGCGGAGCACAGGCTCCGGACGCGCAGGCTCAGCGGCCATGGCTCACGGGCCCAGCCGCTCCGCAGCATGTGGGATCTTCCCGGATTGGGGCATGAACCCGTGTCCCCTGCATCGGCAGGAGGACTCTCAACCACTGCGCCACCAGGCAAGCCCAATAGCTGATTTCTTAATGACAACAATGGAAACCTGAAGACTCAATCTGAGTGATTAATTCTGCCCACTGGTGTCAAGGAAAGTTTCACATAAAACAACAAAGCCATGATGAGAAAAGGCAGTTTGGGCTAAGGTAAAGGCAGGTAATTTACAAAGTCTATGCCTCTGTGTTGCACGCTGACCAACTTTTGGTAGTTTAACATGGAAGTGTTCATATTTTACTCACGATCCTTTTCTAATGCCCTCTGTTTTCTCTTTTTTTATAATAGCTCTTATATATACATATATATACATATATATATATATATATATATATATATATATATATATATAAACATTTCACAAAAGCCTACTATGTGCCAGGCTTTTGGCTTTCCTTTTTTTTTGGCTGTACTGTGTGGCCTGCAGGATCTTAGTTCCCCAACCAGGGATTGAACCTGGGCCCTCGGTGGAGTCCTAACCACTGGACCACCAGGGAATTCCAAGGCTTTTTGCTTTTAATCCCCAGAGTAATCCAGTATGGCAAGATTATTCCCAATGCACACGTAAGCAAACTAGGAGAGTGAGTGACTTGTCCAAAGTCACAAAGCTTTTTACACGTTAAACTCATCCCAGATCGTTTACTGTGCTGCCTTTTTTCACTTCCTTTTCCTTTCTCTGCTTTTATCTTACACCTTCCAAGAATGTCACAGCATCTTTCTAAATGCCATTTTCTAAAGGCAACAGAGACAATATACTTCTAAAGTCAAAAGATAAGGATCTCAGCTGGCCCTACTCAAGTACTGAATAATCCTTGAATAAAAACATAGCAGCAGAACTTTTGATAAGAAGGTTCTTTAAGAATCATTTAATAGAGCTGATGTTTTTATCCATTCTCTAATGTCATCTGTCATCCAGAAAATATTGAAAACTTCCTCTGATGGAGTCACAACTCACTTCCTTCTGAGGCAGCTTACACCATCTTTATGTTGGTTGATAGATTATTCCGTATAATACAAAGACTTCTCTACTGAGAGCCAGTAGCTCAGCCTCTAATCTTCTCTTGCTCTGGAAACTAACAGTAGAGTGGTTACCTACTCACTCTGAAGGCCAGAGAATGTGGGATCAATTCAAGCTCTAGAATCTACTAGTTGTGAGACCTTGGGTAAGTTGCCTATCTTTTCAAAGCCTCAGTTCCCTTTTCTGTAAAACAGAGAAATAATAAGTGCCTATCCCACTGAGCTGTTGAGAGGCCTGCAGTAATCGTCGCGTAAGTATTAGCTATTATTAGTACTATTAGTGGTTTTATCAACCTAGGGCAAATTACTTAGCTCAATTCCCTCGTCTATAAGAGAGGGAGTAGGTGAAATTGTTCTTAAGCCTTCCAGGTCCACTTTATCACATAATAAACTTAAATCTGTGTGTGACTAGCTTTTCCATCTATCCTCATTGGGTTGGTAGTTCTTAACCTGGAGCCCACGGATAGGCTTCATGGGGGTCCCTGAGCCCTTTGAAATGGAATACAATTGCATATGAGTACTTATTTAAAGATAGGAGACATAGCTTTCAGAATCCATAACTTAAAATAGATTTAAAACCACTGTCTTTAGAACTATACAAATCAAATCTATTCGATCTTTGATATAACAGAACTTAATTTCTGTAAAGACTTGAATTTTTCCCAGGTTAGATATCCTAAGTTCCTTCTATCAAATTTTTTATATTATATGGTTTCTCTTCTGAATGATCATATAAAGTTGACATCTTTCTTGAAATACGGTTTCAAAAGATGAGCACAGTATTCTTGGCATGATACATCCAATTAGTACGAGGGAGAACTTCCTTGCTGTAAAGAAGCATTACTTCTATTAATAGTGCTTAAGGCACCATTAGATTTGGATAGTTAGATCAACCTGCACAACCTTAGTGACCTAAGTCTTTCTTACTTGGTTCCCGACTAATATCATATACTTCTCTGAGCAGCTGTCCTTTTGGACATAAATACAGTTTATATTTACCCTTGATAAATTTCATCTTGTGAGATTTAGTCCAACTCTCCAATCTGTCAAAAATTAATCTCAAATAATAAGATAATATAAATAAAATACACATGGATATACTCTGAATGGTAGGGAGAAAAATATATCACCACCTATTTTAACATATATTTTAAATCTGACTTACAACTTACAACACAGATCTGACTTACAACTTCCTCTGATCTCATAAACTGTAATATTAAAAATAGTTTATAAATTTCTATATTAAATTATTACTAAAATAGTTTATAAAAATAGGTTCCCTTAGTTTGAGGCTAATTTTTAGACCACAGCAACATACACAAAATCAATTCAAAGAATCCTAACTATAACCTCCCTTAAATGCAGCTCACATGACTCTATACTAACAGTAGAGATGGACAAAAGCAGCATGAGGAAAGAAAGTTTACAGTACATTAAGGAGCAGTTCCTTCTCTCTTAATCATTGCTGATACACTGACCAACTGCCTTTTCCATGTCTTAGTGATCCCTCTATAAAAGGGAAATAACCAAATTTGTCTAAAGTGGGATATAAAAATTAATTTTTAGAGCCCACCCTCTTCAGTAGCCTCCATGAATGGCAAAGGTCTTTTAAATCAGCATAATTTATCCTGTGATTCAACACAAACCGGTAAGGTTTACTCATGGGCTTTCCTGAGTCTTCCTGTGTTGGAATTTATAAGTACCTGCTAGGTGATCTTTTGCAGTCTATACTCACCATCTATAATAGACATATTTCTAGATGTTGACATAGTGGCCTTTGAACTTCTGCCTCGAGTAGAAGTCTCCAGAGCAGCGCCTGCTGTTAGAATAATGAGCGGTCAGTAAACCAGTCCATCAGTGGCTAAGGATTTTTTTGTTTTTTTAAAAAAAACACCACTAAATAAAGTTATGTCAAAACATAGTTTATGTGTAAAATGTCAAACATATATATAAGAAGAAACATCTAGAGTCTGATCAATCAATTTTCAGAGACTATTCTTAGGCCGCACTTGGTTCATATTGTTCCAATTACAATGTAAGGAAAAAATTTATAAATGTAAGGATAATGAAAACAATTATCACTAGAAGATGGGGATTTCTCTCCTGGGAGATTTTTAACTAAAGTACTTTAACAGCTTAAAATTCCGACAGATAAATATTTAATAGAAAAATAATTTAAAACTATTCCTAGGGATGGATTTCTATAATGCATCAGGAAGTCACTGGATGACTATCTCCTATTATTTGGCCTATTCAATGACAACAGTATCACATTAGACACAATGATGGCAATTAATTTAATGACTGCTTTAAAAAATCAAATTGTGTAGGGGCAGTTTTCAAAAATAATAATTTTTATAATCTGGAGTTTTCTTCCTGCTGTTAGTGGGCATTAGCTAGACATTTTCCTTAAGTGTTTGCCTCACTATTACTTTGTACATGTGAGAGTAAACATGTCTATTAAAAGTTCCCAATGTGTGAGAAGCACTATGAAATTCTTTAAAAAAAGAACGTGTTAAGAACTATTCAAACTATATGTGCATGTGGCCATTCAGAATTTATATACGTGAAATGTACATGTTGGAACTACATTAAAGACCATTTTTATGCATTGTAAAAATAAATTTTTAAAGGACTGTGTAACTCAATTCTGCCAATAGAACACAATTCTGAATTTCCCACACAACTGCCAAGTGTGAATGTGTAAGAAAGACTCAGTGCTAACCTCTTCCTCTCTGAGATCCTCCTCTTGACACTGGATTCTGCCCTCTTCCTCCTCTCCGGCCTCTTCCTCGGCCTCTTCCTTTGTTGGCTGCTGCTGTGATGCTGTCATCAGAGTCATCAGCCATCTGTTCTGCCAAATCTATACTCATAAGGTCATCAGCACTAAAGGCGGAAGCAGCTTCCTCTGACTGAGATCTGAGGGCTCTGGCCCTACTCATGGCCTAAGAGGGATGACAAGAGGAAAATACACATCAGTAGACAATGCAGCAGCCTAAAAGTCATTAATCCAGCCACTCAGATGGACATTTCATATTGCCAAACTGTCTAAACTATTATTTTTCACTAATCATGCTAAAACATGTAAAACAGGAGAAGCTCCCTCCCCCATCAATCAAATTCAGTGCCTACGATTTGTTAGATCAATTTACAATACTACTGATACCTGTAAAATGAGACCTTTTGAAAATGTGTATCAGGAACCATAAAATTTCACAGAATCAAAAGTTTCAGAACTGGGAGGAATGTTGGCAATCGCCCCTAACGCAACACCGCCATTTGTAAGAGACTGTCATCATTTGAGCTACTTTGTACAATGGGCTCTTGATAAATAACAAGAAAAAAAACTGGAGGCCAGTGGGGAGCTGGAGGCTGCCGCGGGCAGCCGGAACACCTGGCTTGGCCGTAACCCCGTCCGGGGCCTGGTGGGACCGCAAGGGCCCGTGGCCGAGCCAGCTCCGTTACCTCTGACTTACAAGGATGTGGCCGCTTATTTCTCTGAGGAAGAATGGCGGAATCTAGAGGCACGGCAGAAGGAGCTTACAAGCAAGTAATGAGAACCAATTATGAGATTCTTGTTTCTCTAGTGAAGAACCAATTAAAGTAACGGAATCTATAGAGAAAGAAAAATAATCTTGTGTCATGAACCCCGTGCCACCCCAAAAGAATGTTCCAAGCATCAAGATCACATGGATGTGGACTTCCCTGGTGGCGCAGTGGTTAAGATTCTGCCTGCCAATGCAGGGGACACGGGTTCAAGCCCTGGAAGATCCCACATGCTGCGGAGCAACTAAGCCCACTCACCACAACTACTGAAGCCCACTCACCACAACTATTGAAGCCCACACACCTAGAGCCTGTTCTCCATAACAAGAGAAGCCACCACAATGAGAAGCCTGCGCACAACAGTGAAGAGTAGTCCCTGCTTGATGCAACTAGAGAAAATCCACATGCGGCAATGAAGACCCAACAAAAGATCAAATGGATACGAAGTGGTGTATTAGTGTGGGTTTGGTTTGCATTTCCTTCGTGGCTAATCATGTTGAGCATCTTCTCATTTGTGTATCTTTTAGGAGAAATGTCTATTCAAATAGTTTGCCCATTTTTGAAGTGGGCTATTTGTCTTTTTATTGTTGGGTTATAAGTGTTCTCTATTTGTTCTGAATATCGAACTCTTATCAGATATATGATTTGCAGATATTTTCTCCGTTTCTTGGGTTGTCTGTTCCCTTTTTGATGGTGTCCTTTGATGCACAAAAGTTTTTAAGTTTTGATGAATCAAGTTTATTTTTTCTTTTGTTGCTTGAGCTTTTGGTGTCATATCTAAGAAGCCATTGCCTAATCCAGAGTCACAAAGATCCACTCCTATATTTTCTTCTAAGAGTTTTATGGTTTTAATGCATATATTTAGGTCTTTGATCCTTTTTTTTTCCTTCTTTGATCCATTTTGAGCTAATTTTTTTATACTGTGTGATATAGGGATCCAGCCTCTTTTGCATATGGATATCCAGTTGTCCCTACACCATTTGTTGAAAAGACTGTTCTTTCCCCCACTGAATTATCTTGGCACCCTTCTGGAAAACCAATTAACCATAAATGTCAGAGTTTATTTCTGGATTCTTGATTCTGTTTCATGGATCTCCTTGTCTAGCCTTATCCCAGTACCACACTGTTTTAATTACCATTGCTTTAGGATCAGTTTGTCAATTTCTGCCAAAAAAAAAAAAAAGGCAGATGGGGTTTGGGGATTACTGTCATCTAAACAGTACTAAGTCTTCCAATTCATGAACATGGGATATCATTTCATTTATTTAGTACTTTTTTTTAGGACTTTAAAAATTACTTTCAGCAACATTTTATGATTTTTTATTGTGCAAGTCTTATGTTTCTTTTATTGGGTTTATTCCTAAGTATTTTACTCTTTTTGATGTTCTTGTAAATGGACTTGTTTTCTTAATTTTTTTTTGAAAAATAGTTTTATTTTAAAAGATGCTGAGAGTTCAACCCAGACGAAGACTGAGAATAGGTGTATGGATTTATATTTTTTAATTAATTTTTGTTGGAGTATAGTTGCTTTACAATGTTGTGTTAGTTTCTGCTGTACAGCAAAGTGAATCAGTTATACATATACATATATCCCCTCTGTTTTAGATTTCCTTCCCATTTAGGTCACCAAAGAGCATTGAGTAGAGCTCCCTGTGTTATACAGTAGGTTCTCATTAGTTATCTATTTTATATATAGTAGTGTATATATGTCAATCCTAATCTCCCAATTCATCTCACCCTCCCTTCCCCCCTTGGTATCCATATGTTTGTTCTCTACATCTATGCCTCTATTTCTGCTTTGCAAATAAGTTCACCTGTACCATTTTTCTAGATTCCACATATAAGCGATATTATATGATATTTGTTTTAGGTGTATGGATTTAAATAAAAGATAGTGATTCCTTTTTTTCATGAAACTAAAAAAAAAGAAAAGAAAAAAACTCACCAAAAATAGCTGCTATCTCTGGGTGATGAAATTTTAGGGTGCTTTTTGTTTTCTTCATTATTATTGAATATTTCAAATTTGCTACAATGTACGTTTTCTAAAATATTACTTTTGTAATCAGAAAAACATAAGCAATAATCTCTTACAAATATATAGTAAAAAGAATTAGGTAGAACAAAACAATTGAACGCCTGGAAAATAATAAAAACGTGAGGGCCAAGATTTTAACTTAATAAATTTTAATTTGATAAGAAACTGTCTAGAAAAGACAAGTTTGAGACTTAATGAAATATCCTAACTCTGAAATGAATATAGATTTTCTGATTAAAAACAGAATAAGAGCAATGCTGCCCTGATCTCTTCCTTTAAACCTATCAAAATGTAACAAGGAGAACAAAAATTTAAAAAATACCTTTTTGAATAAAATTAGAAAATTGCTCCACCCACAAAACACAAAACCTAGGAGAAAGAGCTAATGGGTATAGTGAATATTTGGCCTAGCTAAGGGAGAAAGTTGAGAAGAGTTTCAGACAGTGTAGAGAGCTCCAAAATTGATCTACCCGTGCCAAGAGGCCATGACAACAGTCTCTCTTGCTTGGAATGACTAGTTCTGGGTCTAAGAACAGGCATCTAGAGCTTTTCTAAGCTCTGTGCGGTGCCATGAAATATGGAGAGACAGGGCTAGATGAGGAGATAAGCACAGAGCAGGCAGGGCAGAAGCAGGAGTGCAGCGGGTGGGGAGAGGTGGAGGTAACCCAGCTTCACGCTGATGAACTTGCTGAAGTGAAACAACAGCTAAGTCACTACGGGAACGGCTCAACATGGCATTACAACTCCAAAAGAACAAAACTTTAGGGAATACAACCAAAAAGATACAAAGAAAAAATAGTTGAAAAAGATTTCAATTCATCTTTCTTGTCCCAGATGAGGTACAGTCAGTCCTCATAATTTTCAGACTCCGTATATGCAAATTCACCTACTTGCCAAAATTTATTTCTAACTCCTGATGCATTTGTGGTCATTCATGGACACGTGCAGAGAGGTGCAAATTCTGAATCGCCTGACACACACCTTCCCAGATGAGGTCGAACGAGGCGACACTCAGCCTTCTTTAAACGAGTATCCTTTTCACAGTACGTTTAGTGCCGTGTTCACAATTTTGTGCTTTCAGCTGGGGATTTTACTTTTAAAATGGCCCCCAGTGTAGTGCTGAAGCGCTGTCTAGGGTTCTTAAGTGCAAGAAGCTGTGATGTGCCTTATGGAGGAAACACATGTGTCATATATGCTTCATTAAGGCATGCACTGAATGGGCCACAAGTTCAGTGCTAATGAATCAGTGATATATATTGAGTAAGGTCTTAAAACAGAAACACACATGGAAAGGGTTATGTATTAATCAGTTAACAAAAATGTTGTAACCAGTGGCTGGCAGGAACCTATTCCTATATTTCCCCTAGGAGCAACAGTTCAGTGTTCACTCAGTGTTTACAGTGACTTTATAGAATACAACTACCATGAATAACAAGAACTAGCTCTACATTAAAAAATACATATACAGGGACTTCCCTGGTGGCACAGCGGTTAAGAATCTGCCTGCCAATGCAGGGGACAAGGGTTCGAGCCCTGGTCTGGGAAGATCCCACATGCCGCGGAGCAACTAAGCTCGTGCACCACAACTACTGAGCCTGCACTCTAGAGCCCATGAGCCACAACTACTGAGCCCACGTGCCACAACCACTGAAGCCTGTGCTCCTAGAGCCTGTGCTCCGTAACAAGAGAAGCCACCATGATGAGAAGCCCGTGCACCACAAGGAAGAGTAGCCCCCGCTCGCTGCAACTAGAGAAAGCCCGTGCACAGCAACGAAGACCCAATGCAGCCAAAAATAAATAAATAAATTTATAAAATAAAAAATATATATATTTAAAAGAAAAAAGGAGACCTAAATTAGATAATAAGGTAGATCTAGCTGATACATGTTGAACTCTGTACACTGAAAATAAACAATATACTTCTTTTCAAGACCCCATGAAATGTTTTAACCAATATATAATGGGATGCTAAGAAAAACATCAATCCTAAATAGTAAAAAGAATATTATCATACTTTCTAATCACAATGCAATAAAATTAGAAATTAATAAGACAAAAGCCTGGACTCCAAACTGCAAAACAAAACAAAAATTGAAGAATACCTAGAAAATGATAATAAAAATACTGCATACCAAAACACATGAAACAATTTTAAAATGAATTGTTAAATTAAAGCAAAGAAAGGAGAATGGAGGGGAAAAAAGGTGTAAGGAAAATTAAAAGAATTGTGATAAAACACTTTGCTCAATTCTAAGTAATTTGGAAAATAAATGACCTAAACTGAATCAAAAAAAGATAGTTTCAACAGACTAATTAACAACATTTTGAGAAAATTCTTAAAAGAACTAAACTCCCGAAAAGGATCACAACCAGAAAGTTTCACAGGTAAATTCTACCAAATCTTCAAAGAACAGATGATTCCATGGCTATTTCAATAGGAACAGAGCATAAAGAAAGAAAGCTCTCAGCTGGTTTTTATAAAGCCAGCATAACATGGTACTGAAAACTGACAAAGGACTGCACGTATGAAAGGAAAATTACAGTATCTTACTCATGAATATCAAAGCAAACAAAAGGAATCCCGGGGTGCATGGAAAGACCAGTACACCTATTATCAGGGGCTTCACAAAGTGATACTAAGGTTGGGTCAATAATAGGATAGAAAATAATATAATTCACCATATTAACAGAACACAGGAGGAAGAACCCTGCATGCTTATCTTCACAGATGCCAACAAAGCTCTTAATTCATTACCCATTCTGGACTTAAACAAACAAACAAAAAACTCTCAGGAACAAGTGGATACTTCTTTTATATAACGAAACGAGTGCTCTTATAAACCAATTAGAGAAAGACCAATGCCCTAGGCAAAAGAAAAAAATATTCTATGCAAAGAACATGATCAGGTGTTTCATATAAATATAACTTATTAAACATAAAAATTGCTCAGACTCACTAGTAATACAAGTAGTATGAGTTAAAAGCAACAGTAAGAAATAATTTCTCACCACTTAGATTTGTAAAGATCAAAAGATGTAGTAATATGTCATGGCCGGAAGGATGCAGGGAAATAAGCACTCCCTAATACTATTGGTTGGGAGAGGAACTGGTGTAACATATTTGGAGTGACTTGGCAGAATCTAGCAAAATTTAAAACACACATGCCTTTTTATGACTATTACTTCTTTGAATGAATTATCATCATTGCCAAATTTCATACTTTGCCTTTGTCTAAATACTACATCTTCATTTTAGCATCTCAAACATTACACTCAGATAATACTTCATCTTTCTGTACAACAGACTGTGGACTTTACTGGCATCTTTGAACTACATTACTTCTATGAATTTACCTCATGAGTGGAGGCATAGGGCCAATGGCAAGACAATGTTTCCATATACTTTTTGCGAGATTTAAAAATATGCTACCCTAGTATTATTGTACTTTTTTGTAGTAATATATACGTAACATAAAAATTAACCATTTTAACCATTTTTTTTAACATCTTTATTGGTGTATAATTGCTTTACAATGGTGTGTTAGTTTCTGCCCCATAACAAAGTGAATCAGTTATACATATACATATGTTCCCATATCTCTTCCCTCTTGCGTCTCCCTCCCTCCCACCCTCCCTATCCCACCCCTCCAGGCGGTCACAAAGCACCGAGTCGATATCCCTGTATCATGCGGCTGCTTCCCACTAGCTATCTACCTTACGTTTGTTAGTGTGTATATGTCCATGACTCTCTCTCGCCCTGTCACAACTCACCCTTCCCCCTCCCCATATCCTCAAGTCCGTTCTCCAGTAGGTCTATGTCTTTATTCCTGTCTTACTCCTAGGTTGTCATACAGAGTGAAGTAAGTCAGAAAGAAGAAGACAAATACCGTATGCTAACACATATATATGGAATTTAAGAAAAAAAAATGTCATGAAGAACCTAGGGGTAAGACATTTTAACCATTTTAAAGTGTGTATTTCAGTGGCATTAAGTACATTCACATTGTTGTACAACCACTGCCATCATCCATTGCCACAACTTTTTCATAATCCCAAACTGAAACTCCATACCTATTAAATAACCCTTCATTCCCTAACCACCTCCCCCAAACCCCGATAATCACTCTTCTACTTTCTGTCTGTATGAATTTGACTACTCTAGGTATCTCATGTAAGTGGAATCACATAGTATTTGTTCTTTTATGTCTGACTCACTTCACTTAGTATAATGTTTTGAAGGTTTATCCATGATATAGTATGTTCCATTCTATACTTCAATTTCATTCCTTTTAAGGCTAAAGAATATTCCAATGGATGTATGTATCACATCTTGTTTACCCATTCATCTTTTGATAGACTTTGGATCATTACTACCTGTGGGCTATTGTAAATAATGTTATGAACATTGGTGTACAAATACATGTTCGAGTCCCTGCTTTCAATTTTTTTTGGTAAATACTCAGAAGTGGAATCACTAGATCATGTGGCAATTCTATGTTTAAATTTTATATTATTTTATAATAGCAGTTGGGAATTATTTTCATTAAAAAGAGCTCTTCGGGCTACTATTCCTGCGCCTCCCCTCCATGCCTGCACCCACCACATACACACATGCGCGATTAAGTAAGTTTTCGACAAGAGCAAAAGGGAAAAAAAAGAGAATATCAGCAAGCCGAATACTCATAGGCCGAACTGGAATAAGTCAAAGGCAGTGGTCCTCAGCCAACCCCTGCTCAGTCCTACCCACCCAAAAGAGATCCTGTGGACTGACTGCTCTAAATAAACCTACTAGTTATTCTGATTTAACAAGCTGACATATAATAAAGGAATTTTCAGAAAAATTACCTCTCGGACTTCATCATCTTCTTCATTCTTCTGTCTGCTTTCTCTGAAACGACGTACCTGGATTATAACAGAATAAATAACAAAAATGTTACAAACATGTCTGTTATGTAAATATAAAACTGATTAACTGATGTTTTCCATTACAACGTAAAATTCGGAAATTCAAGTATAGTTTTGTTTCACAAAAGATTAAAGAAGTCATATTCCCCCAGTGACTTACATTAAAAATTCAGAAATGTACTCTAAGAAAAAGTGGCCCTAAGCAAAATGATATTACCTGCTGACCAAATGCTCCAAGTCATTGAAAAACAGCCTGTCGGACTGCAAAGGAGAAAATTCTAATGTCCTATGGGTGTTATAGTTCAGTAAAAGAACTAAAAACAAAAACCTCTCTTTTAATAGGCTTGAATTATTACACTGCTCAAATCATTCTTGGGCACCTGGCTGCAAGTCATCCAGGAGACTCTCTGAAATGGTATCTGAAGTGGGTGGGCCCCTGAAGATCCATTTTGCTAACAGCCAACCACCAAATGTTTGCTGTCTGCCAACCCTGGTCCTGGTGCCATGAAGGATACAAAGCTTCCTTTTTTACTGGTTCCTGCTCACAAAGCTCTTATAATATAGTTATATAGCTACAAATAAACTCCATTTATTTAATAATTTACTCGGCACATATTTCCTGAGCCAAGCTATGTGCCAGGTGCTATTGCAGGAACTGAGAATACAATAATGAACAAAATGGTCAAGAACTCTGCCCTCCATGGAGCTTACAATCAGTGTGTGCGTGTGTGTGTGTGTTACAAAATAAGAAACAAAATAAAAAGTTATGTTGTATTTTAGGAAGTGTATAGGATGAAGTTAATTTACAGCTAGACTGAGAAAGCTCCACCCTTACCTCTGAGGAGCCTCTGGCATTCCCAGGGCCAAATTATTTACTGATGGATTTCAACCTGCATGAGCAGTTAGACAGCGTGGTTTGATTATGCGACCAGAGAGGCGTAAAAGACTCCCTGGAAACTTCTGCACAGATCTTGGTGTTCTGTCCCGGGTTTGCTGTGTGCATATAAGGACATGAGAAACAGACGCCTGGTATCTCTCAGATCCCTACTGCCTGCCTATACTCCTCTTGCTGTACCGTTATCAGTTGCCTTTAAATAAAAACTTTAAGTGAGTATGTTCAGTGGAGTCTTATGAGTCCTTTCAAATATGTGAACCTGTGAAATCTTTGCAAAAGGTGTTAAGTGCTCAGAGAAAAGTAATGCAGGAAGAGGGACAGAGAGTGCGGACAGAGGCTACAGGATGATCATCAAAGGCCTCACGGAGAAAGCAGCAAAGCAAGAAGGTAGCAAAGATTTTAAAAGGTAGGGAATGAACCTTGAAAATAACTGGGGAAAATCATTCCAGTCAAAGGAAAGAATATATGCAAAGGCACTGGGGCAGAAGCATGGTATGTTTAAGAAACAGCAAGGAGGTCGCTGGGCTGGAGCAGACATGAGGATGAAGAAGTAACAGAAACCACATTGAGTAAGGTCTTGGGAGCAACTGTAAGGACTTTTGTTTTTAGGCAGGAGTGACTTCATCTAAACTATGTTAGGATCACCAACAGCTCAGCTGAGCTGAGGACAGAACAGAGTGTGGAGGAAAAGCACAGGCAGAAACAAGGAGACCAGTTTGGAGGCAACAGGAGTAATCTAGGTGAGAAATGGCCAGGCCTTGGACCACTGATAGAGATGAAGGTGGTGAGAAATAGTCACATTCTGTATATATTCTGAAGGTAGAGTTAAAGGATTTCCAGACAGGATATTGGTGACAGAAAAAGAGGAGTCAAGGATAACTTCAAGGTTTACCGCTTGAGCAAATGAAAGAATAGTGCTTCCACTAGAACCCTACAGGTAGAGCAGGGGCTAAGGTTCAGCAATTCAGACTGGGAATGTTGGAAGTTGGAGAGGTCTATTAAACATCCGAGTGGAAGGTCTAGCAGGTTGTTGGCTACATAAGTCTTGAGTTGAGAGGAGAAGTTTGGGCTAGACTTTTGAAAAGTCATCACCAGATGACAGTATTTAAAGTCAGGAAGCTGGGTGAGAATACAAAAGGAATATGTAGATGAAGAAGGGGTCCAAGGACTGAGATATGGAGACTCCAACTTAAGAGGCTGGAGAGGTGAGAGGAATCAACAGAGACTGAGAATACACAGACAATGAGCTGGGAAGAAAACCAGAAGAGTGTGGAGCCCTAAAAGCCAATGGAAAAAAGGTTTTAAGAAGAGGTCAAGTGAGATTTAAGATGGAGAATGGACAATGGATTTAGCACTGGAGGTCACTGGTGCTTTGACAAGAGTAAATTCACTGGAAAGAGGGAGTCGAAACCCCTGAATAGATGGATTTAAGAGAAAAATGGAGGCGAAGAATCTGGGCAGCAAATACAGAAAACTCTGTGAAGCAATTCTGCTATAAAAGAGGAAAAAAGAAATAGAATAACAGCGAAAGGGAAATAGGATCTAGGCTCCAGAGTTTCGTTGAAAGAAACAGCAGCATGTTTGTTAAGATTCAGTAGAAGGGGAAGAATACAGGAATAATATTTTTTTAAAAGACGGCACAGCATGTAACAGTGCTTGAGGTAGCATGTGATATATCAAAAGCACTGAGTCATTCACAGAAGAGAAATGAGCATCAGAGTAAAAATACCGAGCAGGCATTATGTGTCAGTGTACTGAGGGCTTACATGTATTCTTTTAATCCTCACAACAACCTTGAATGAGGTTCTATTATCCCCATTTCATAGATGAGGAAACTGAGGCACAGAGAGGTTAAATACTTCACTGACAGTTCCATAGCGAGTAAGGTCATCTGGTCTATAGTCCATACTCTTAGCCACCATGCTACACACACACAACCCCCACACCCCCACACACTCTCTCTCTCTCTCTCAAAAGTCATGATGTCACTCCAGGTGTGGATGATCATTTTGGGGAGTGGAGGGTGGGAAGGAGGGTTTGTTTGTTTTATTTATTTACTTTTTTAGAGCAGCTTGGGTTCACAGCAGAAGTAAAAGGAAGGCACAGAGATTTCCCACATAGCCCTGTCCCATACATGCACAGCCTCCCCTATTAATATCAACATCCCCCACCAGAACTGTACAGTTGTTATAACCGATGAACCGATACTGACACTCCATACTCCATATCACCTAAACTCCTTAAGGTTCACTCTTGGTGGTGTACATTCTATGAGTTTGGACAAATGTATAATGACATGTATACATGTATAACCCACCATTACAGTTTGATACAGAGTAGTTTTACTGTTTTAAAAATCCTCTGTGAATCCACCTTTTCATCCCCTTATCCCATCCCTGCCCAACCACTGACAACCAGTGATTTTTGTACTATGTCCATAGTTTTACTTTTTCTAGAATGTTACATAGCAGGAATCATACATTAAGTTACTTTTTCAGATTGGCTTCTTTCAGTTGGTAATAGTCACTTAAGGTTCCTCCATGTCTTTTAATGGCTTGATAGGTCATTTCTTTTTAGCACAGAATAATATTCCCTTGTCTAGATGTTTCACAGTTTATTCACTTACCTACTGAAGTACATCTTTGTTGCTTCCAAGTTTTGGCAATTATGAATAAAGCTGCTATAAATATCATGTGCAGGTTTTTGTTTAGACATAAGTTTTCAACTCCTTCGGGTAGATACCTAGGAGTACGACTGCTGGAGAGTATGGGAAGAGTATGTTTACTTTTATAAGAAACTGACAAACTGCCTTTCAAAGTGACTGCACCGTTTTGCATTCCCACTCGCAATCTAAGAGTTCCTGCCGCAGCACATCCTCACCAGCATGTGGTGTTGTCGGTGTTCTGGAATTTGGCCGTTCTGACAGGTGTGTAGTGGCATATCTCCTTGCTTTAATTTGCATTTCCCTAATGACATAAGATGTCGAACATCTTTTCATATGCTTAGTTGCCAACTGACTACCTTCCTTGGTCTGGTGAGGTCTTTTGCCCATTTTTTAATTGGATTATTAAATTTTCTTATTGTTGAATTTTAAGAGTTTTTGTATATTTCAGATAATAATCCCTCATCAAATTTGTCTTTTGCAACTATCTTCTCCCAGTCTGTGGCGTGTCTTCTCATTCTCTTCACATTATTTTTTGCAGAGCAAAAGTTTTTAATTTCAATGTAGTCTAGTTTATCAATTACTTGTTTCATGAATCGTGCTTTTGATGTTGAATCTAAAAAGTCATCACCATATACAAGGTCATCTAGGTTTTCTCCTATGTTATCTCCCAGGAGTTTTGCAGTTTTGCATTTTACATTTAGGGGGTATGGTCATGTTATATTTACGGCACTTGACTGACAAATCCACCCATGCTAAGAATTTATGAACCTAACACATCCAGAGCCACAGAGTAAGGAGTTTTAGAGTGTGGATTATCTGCCTTCCCTGTCAAAGTACCTGGCATTTAATATTACTGGTTGTACATTAGTTGACACCATAAGGCTTTAAAAGAATCATGTTAAATGACTAAAAGCACAAAAGTAAAAGGGAATGAGTTTTAAACATAACATTGTGTTCTTCTGCTCAGAGGGAATTTGGAAAATACTGGAAATGATCCCCTATAATCCCACTACCTGAGCATAACCACTGATAATGTTTGGAATATCTTCTTCCATTCTTTGCATACACGCACCCACTCACATATAAAATAAAAATAACTGGGATCACATTGTGTATAGTTTTACCACTTTGGAATTCTTTTCCCACTTAACACTGAAAATACTTTTGCATGTTCTTCAAAAGTGTAATTTTTAATAGCTGCATAGTATTCCATACTGTGTATGTGCCAACATTTATTTTACCAAAACATCTCCAACTTTTCCCCACTGCAGATAACACTGACATAAATTACTCCCCATTCTAAATCTCTCTCTCATTATTGTCTTAGGAAAATCTCCCAGGGCTGAGTTAAAGGACAAATCTTAAGCTTCTTGACATGCTTAAGAAGGCAAAAATGCTTTTCACTGCAGCTGTTCAAACTCTGATACTCCTACCAGCAGAGTACTAAGTATCTTTCTCAAATTGTTGCCACTTTGATAGATAAAAAATACATTTAATTTGAGCTTCTTTGATTATCCTAGGTTAAATACCAGTTTCATATGCCTATTAGCCATTTATATTTCTTTTGTGAACCACCTATTCAGGTCCTCTGTTCATTATTCTATTGAAATGTTTAATATTCTTCTTAAGATTCATAAGAGCCCTTTAATGTAGTAAGAATATTAACCTTTTGTTCTGCCCACATACAAATATTTTCTCCATGTCGATACCTTCTCATTTTGTTTTTTGACAATTTGACATGCAAACATTTAAAAATTTTATGTAGTCAAATCTAAAGAGCTTTTCCTCTGCTTTTATGCTCAGAGGGACTGCATTTCCTAGATGAAATTCAAAATCTCAATCAAAACTTAATAAAAAATTGAGATAAGCAGACATTTTCACCCTATGGGGTTCATTTTAAAGCACTTTCATGATCTTCAAGAGAAGATACTAGCTATGGGCAACAAAACTAACATTCATTGGGTATCAATCATATTTGAGACTGTGTTCTAGACACTTATTAGACATTTTCTAATTTAATCCTCACTTTATGATCTCAATTTTATAGATGAGGAAACTAAACAAATCAGTGAAGTTAGTGATTTACCAGAAAGAAACTTAGAGCTACTCTTAAGGAGAGACTATCTAAATAATAGATTTTCCACCCCAAATTAGTTACTCACCTCTTCATCGATTTTATCTTCTAGGGCATCAGTATGACGTTCTTTAAGAAATCGCTGTGTTTTTTCCAACTGATATTTCACTAATTCCTCTATGGCATCTTTTTCTTCCTTGTCCACAAATTCTTGTACTGCTTCACCCATTCCCCTTTCTGTTAGAAGTGAGAGCTGCACGTTCTGTAAGAGACATATAAATCACTGGATGCAGCATCTTCCTTACAAAACAATTCTGTATAAGAAAGGAAAATTACAGAATAATTTTACCAGAGAAAAAGACAAAAAAGTCATCTAGTTATTGGAGGGAAAACACAGCAAAGCAAAATAAATCAATGGACGGTAATTAAGCCTACTGATAAATATTAAGGGCCAGAAAAAGCAAAGTAAAAACAAGAAACAGGGGTAGAGTACAGGACTTGTGAAAATGCAGAGGCCTGAGAGGCTGGGACACAGAGTCCAGAAATAGCAGCTGATGACTAAGAGAGCAGGTTAACCAGTGTGGTAGGCAGAAAAATGGCCCCTAAAGGTGTCCACATCCTAATCTCTGGGACCTGTGAATATGTTACATGGCAAAGGAGAATTAAGGTTACAGATGGAATTAAGGTTGCTAACCAGCTGCTACAAAACTGGGAGATTATCAGGGACTATCCAGGTGGGCCCAGTGCAATCACAAGCATCCTTGAAAATAGAAGAGGGAGGCCGAAGAAGGGAGTCACAGAGAAGTATCCGGGGAAATGACGGCCAGACAGATCCAGCGTTGCTTGCTTTGAAGATGGAAGAAGGGGGCCCGGAGCTAAGAAACACGGGTACCTCCAGAAGCTGGAGGAGATGAGGAAATGGAATCTTCCCTACAGCTTCCAGAAAGGAACACAGCCTTGACAACACCTCAGTTTTTGTCCAGTGAGACCAGTGTCTGGTTTCTGACCTACAAAACTGTAAGGTAATAAACCTGTGTTGTTTTAAACCACTAAGTGTGTGGACATTTATTCCAGTAGCTGTAGGAAGCTAATACAACCAGAGGATCTCAAAGTGGCATATACCCACAAAAATAAGAATAGCTTCACCATCCAGTAACTCTGAAATTACATCCAGATGCAAGAAAATTAAATCCTGGATTCAGACTTAGGTAGTAGCGATAAAAAGAAAGAGGATAACAACACTGACAATAATAGACACAATAATAACAATATTAATGACTGACATTAATTAAGCACTTATTTTTCTTGATACGTAATAACTATAAATGAATGTAACTGTCACCTTGCTTACTTCATGGAGACATTCTGAGGATTCATTTTGTTTAAACTATCAATTACACATATCTTAAATTAAAATCTGTTATTATAAGATAGCCATTATCTAAACTGAGAACTGTAACTAAGAAATTACCTTCTCTGCGGTTTGAAAATACTGTTTCACAAGATCTTCTACCCTTAGAGTTGTTACTTCTGAAGGTTTTGTGATGAACTTCCCAAAGTTGATCTCTTCTCCTAGAAAAAAGAAGTCCATGGAAAAAAAAAAAGTAGCAGTTTCTTTTTTAATGTTAAAGTGCCCAAACTCACTGAAGGTTGCTGTCAGTGAAGGAGGTATGGCCAAACTTTATCAACTGTCAGTTTGCTCAACCCAGTAAATTTTGAGGCAAAAACATGTCATTTTTGCTAATATCTAGAGTCATTTCCCCAAAGTCTGTATTTCTTTTCCAAATCTCCAAGTAGTATGTCTCTTGGAGCTATTCTCACAGAGTGGTCCACAGATCTCTGGGAGTCCCCCATACTGGTTCAGGGGGCTTAAGGTCAAACGTACTTTCATAATAATACTAAGACATTATTTATCTCTTCCACCATATTGACATTTGCACCGATGATACAAAAGCAGTCGTGGGTAAAACTGCCGGTTCCTTGGGGTGAGTCAAGGCAGTGTCTCTGAGTTCTACTGAGAGTCATCACTTTGTACTCACAGTTCAAAACAAGACAAAACAAAAAGCCAGTTTCACATAAGAATGTCCTTGATGAAACAGCAAAAATTATTAATTTAATTAAACCTTGGCCATTAAACACAAACCTTTTTAATATTCTGTGAGACAAATGGGAAGTAGGTTTAAAGCACATTTGCTTCATTCCTAGGCAGGATGGTTGTCTCAAAAAACAGCAGGTACGGAATAAAAAGAATACTGGGCAAGAAGTCAAAAAGCATTAGGGTCCAGTAGGTGCTCTGCTCATAACCTTTGTCAGGGAAATGAATATTAACTGTCTAGCACGTGTGTGACCTGGTGTGGAAAACACAATGATAAAATGACAGGATGCCGCCCATAATAGCAAATGATTACAATACAAGATGGTAAGTGCTACAACAGAGGTAAGAACAGAAAATATGACACACAGAGAAGAAATAAATTAATTCTTCTCAAAGAAGGCTGAAAATAACATGCAGATAGCAAACGCAGTTATCATATGACTCAAGACTTGCACTGCAACTAAGAAGTCCACATGCTGCAACTGAAGATCCTGCATGCTGCAACAAAGACCCCACGTGCCATGACTAAGACCTGGCACAGCCAAAAATAAAAACAAATAAATTAAAAAAAAAAGACTTGCAGAATGAATAAGACTTACTAAGCAAAAAAGGAAAAAGAAAAAGTATTTTAGGCAGAGGGAAAAGTTTATGCAATGGCTTGGGGGTAAAGAGGCACAAAGTTTAGTGTGCCTCTTACAAAGTGGTGAGGACAAGTGAATAGAAATCTTTTTTGAATTTCAAGACAGGAGAATTAATATTGCTTCATAAATATGATTACTATATTTTACTACGCCAGACACAATGTTAAGACCATTTACACACAGTATATCATCTAATCCTCACAACAATCCTGTGAGGCAGGCACAGTTATTATCCTGATTTTGTAGACAAGAAAACAAAACATCAGAGATTAAGTAATTTGCATGATGTCACACATGTAGTTAAAGTAGCAGAGCTGGCCAAAACAACAAACAATTTCATGCTTTCGATAAGATATACAAAAGGGTCACTGTTTCCATTCAGCAATTAATGTTTAAACAAAAAAGGGATCATGAGAACAAAACTGACAATGGATGAAACTCAAGTAACAAAGTACTAGGTTCTATACTCCACATTCTCACAAATGCTACACCCCAAAAATTCAAGGAATTGATAAGGATGGACAATTAAAGTAAATCACCATCAATAAGTAACTAGCTAAAATTCATAGCATAAAAATATCATTCTCTGATATGAATTTTCCCCCCCTAAAACAGTATTCTATGAGCTCCATTTAAATAGCCAAATGACTGTTTCAGGCTGAATTAACAGCACACACCATTGTGATCACAATTTCACTATGAAACAGAAGCTCATTAAATCGGGGTTAATAAAAATCAAGGTAGCGTACATGTAAACAAGGGCCATATTTTTCTATGAAAATTCTGACTCGATAGCTCTAAGGAGATGAGCCTCTGTATTTAAAAGGACCAATACTTCTTAAGAAGAAGCACTGTTTCAGTCAGATGACCTGTTTTTGATAAATGCTAAAATAAGGGCAATTCGTTTTTATGAACTTTAATTGGAAATTAATTATCTGATCAATAGAAACATCAAACTTAAGCCCTTAAGTACATATCTTTTTAACATTCTGGGACACCTCTTATTTCAAAAGACTAGAGTCTTCTTAAATCACTGTACACTGTAAAGCTGAAATATTTAGCCCTGCAAAATTTGAGAGTATGTTCTCTGAACATTAATAATGTATAGTAAATAGTAGATATTTAAACACTTTATCTCTAAAGTATGTTGTTAATCAGCAGCACGTTTTTAAAAAACTACGAAAGGCTTCATTTCTTTATTGATATCCACAAGTTTACAAATGATTTCTATCTAATTTTTAGAAGAGATTTAATTATGCCAATTATCAGTTTATTTGTCTGAGATAGTAGAAAGAATCATAATAAAACATTTTCCATTATTGTTTTATACTTTTACTGGAGATTGATTTATGTGAAGCCTATAAGAGCATTTTTTAATTTGTAAAGATAACTAGCTTACCAGTGTCTTCCTTTTGTTCTCTACGCCTGAAAAAATGGATAACATCTTTTGGATTAGCTACCCGGTCCACAAATTTCTGGCTAAAGCGAAGAACACTGAACGGTTCAAAGCCTCCACTATAGTCCACCTGGAAATACAGAATAAGCTATGAAGGCTAGGAAAAAACAGATCACCAATTTCAGTATTCATGTTTATGTGTAATACTTTTAAGTTAATATGTTAATGTTCCACAATTCATTTTAAAGATCATGATGATGTTATACCATTTATTCTACTGAGAAAATAAAACTTCAAAGGTTTACACTTATGCAGAACATTGTTTGATGGAATCAAGATACAGTAAGAATTCCCACAATGTCAGAAAATTACATCTCCCCATGATAAAACTAGCAGTCTAGGTACCAGGAATATCATCTGAAAAGGATGTGAAATTTCTAAACAAATTTTTTAAACTTTTAAAACAGAAGGAGATTCTCTACCAAAACAAAATGCTGGCCCTAGATGCATCTGTTAATTGGTCTATCATGTAGGGATAAGCTTTTACACTAGACAAAAATAAATGCTGGGAAAATCCATGGAAGAAAAGAAGCTAGTCTGTGAGCTTTGAGAAATGATCACCTTCCTTCAAAACACAGTACAGTCATCCCTCGGTATTCACGGGGGATTGGTTCCAGGATCCCTAAGAACACCCAAATCTGTGGATGCTCAAGTCCCTTATATAAAATGGAGGAGTTCAACCAGCCCTCCATATCCGTGGATGCAGAAGTGCAGGTACAGAGGGCCGACTGTTTCTATTTATAAAAGAACTAATAATTGCTCTCAAGGCAGGCTCTTTCTAAAGAAGTCTATGGTGGTACCAAGCTCTTTACAAAGAAAAATACTACATCTCTTTCTAAGAGATATAATTGTTCTCCTAAACTAGCTGTTCGTATGCTCTGGGAATCAGCATTGTACCACATCACCAGCCTTTCCAGATTACTCCTAACCTCCACCCCACTTACCCTCTTCATCATACTTAGCACTAGCTAAGAGTTTGTTCATGTATTCACTATTTGTTTATTGTCTCTCCTCACACCTCCACCTCCTGTAACCCTCGTCTATTTTACCATCACTGTGGCCCTCCTCCCCGCCCACCAGCATGCAGAAAGAAGGTACTCAACATACATTTGTTCACTGCATTAGTGAATCAGTAAGCGTCCTCTAGCCAACACAATGTACTTCTGGAATACTACTTACGTGAAAATATTTGTTCTTTTGTTTCCTTAATGAATTAATAATTTAGTGTGTTTAGAAAAAGGAATGCCAATTTTCAATTCAAGTCTGGTTGGTTCTAATGGTATCAGGCAGACACAGATGAGGAACATGGGACCTTCTGCCCTGATAAAGAGAACTATGTGGTTCCCCCGAAGCAACTATGTTTCTGTTACCCAGACCATCTCTACAGCTGCTGCCATGTTCTAAAATAGAAAATGCCAAATGCTCAAGCTATTGGGCCTCCCCAAAACTCTTCAGACATTTTTTTTTTTTTTTTTTCCTGTACGCGGGCCTCTCACTGTTGTGGCCTCTCCCGTTGCGAAGCACAGGCTCCAGACGCGCAGGCTCAGCGGCCATGGCTCACGAGCCCAGCCGCTCCGCGGCATGTGGGATCTTCCCGGACCGGGGCACGAACCCGTGTCCCCTGCATCGGCAGGCGGACTCTCAACCACTGCGCCACCAGGGAAGCCCCTCTTCAGACATTTTTAACAACTGTACTCCAGCCTAGTTTTATTTGTAATTTTCTGCTCCTAAAAGTCGCAAAGCTCGTTCACTAAGCAAACTTTACTGAGTGTCCACAATGTGTAGGCACTCTTTTAAGGGCCAGGGGTACCACCATAAGTAAAACAGCAGCTTGGTTGTGAAGAAATTCACAAGCTGACTGGGAAGATAAACTATGTAAAGAAGTAATTGCAAGCAGAATGTGATGGTGCTGTAAGAGTATGTACACCGTGCAGTGCAGCCAAAAAAAAAACTTTAAAAAAATATTTAATAAAACATTATTACATATATATGTATATATAACATTTTATTACATCTTCTGATAGTGAGATGTAATAAAGCCATTCTCTTTCTTGGCAAACTCAAAAAAAAAAAAAGAAGTATGTACAAAGTAGACTGAGGACACAAAGGAAGAAGCAACGACTCTGAAGGGAAGTCAAGAAAGGCTTCTTTTGGGGGCTTCCCTGGTGGCGCAGTGGTTGAGAGTCCGCCTGTCGATGCAGGGGACACGGGTTTGTGCCCTGGTCCGGGAAGATCCCACGTGCCGCGGAGCAGCTAGGCCCGTGAGCCATGGCCGCTGAGCCTGCGCGTCCAGAGCCTGTGCTCCACAACGGGAGAGGCCACAACAGTGAGAGGCCCGCGTACCGCAAAAAAAAAAAAAAATTGGGAGTTGTCATTCTATAGGTGACCATATGCCTAGACTGAACAGAGGGCTAACTGAAAGATAGGAAGGGACAAACATCATTCGTAGTAGAGAATGCCGAAGAGTGATTCAGTAAGATGACAAAAATCTACTGGATTTGACAACTGAAGGTCATCTTTTCCACCTTAGATGGTGGGGTCAGAGCCTTGATTATAGTGGATTGAGGAAGAGAGTATTACATGAGCAATATAGACAATGTATTTTTTTGAAAGAAAATTAGAAAGGGCAGGAGCTAGGAGAAGGGAAAGGCAGAGGGGCCAAAAAAAAAGTCTGTTGTTATTTGTTTGTTTGCATGTATCATGATAGAAAAGATAAGCAGGCTTATAGGCACAGGAAACACTTCAATTTCTTAAGACTTTTCTAATACTGTCAAATACTTATCAATTCTTTCCACATATTTATCAAGCACTTGTTATATGTCAGGAACTGTTCTGTGATCTTTGGATATATTAGGTAAGAAGATTCACAAAGTTCCATGCTTCTACAGAGCTGATAGTTTTGTAACGAAGGACAAACAACCAAAATAAATAAATTGGGTGTAGTAGGTTAGGAGGATGTGTTGTGGGAAGAAAAGAAAAGAAAAAGTAGAGAAGGGAAGTGAAATCAGGAGTGTTGGAGAGAGGGTATGGGGGTTGCAATCTTAATTAGGCTGGGGCCCACTGAGGTGACATCTGAGCAGATCTGGAGGAGGTGAGAGCATGTCTGATGCATCTGAGGAATTACAAGAAGGCCAAGTGTCTGGAAGGGAGGGAGAGAAGGGAACAGTAAACGATGAAGTCAGAGAGCACAGCCAACATATCAAATACAATAGACTACTTAGAAAAAGAGAAAAATAGAGAGAAAAAAAAAACCAAACCTATCAAAACGAAACTATGATTAAATCAAATCCTGGCTGCTTTATTATTTTTTCCACCAACGATGACTGCTCTTTTTAGTATACGTACTCTCTTTGGTACTTTTCCCAAAATATCCACGTAAACTGTACAATACTCTCCTCTGAAAATCAATAAAGTTGAATTTATCTAAAGAGGACTTACTCGCAGTCGTATAAGAGGCTTCTCTGGCTGTCGAGAATTTCCCAGACGTTCCCGTTCTGCATTTTCAAGCATTTCTTCAATCTCAAAATAAAGATATTGTCATGTCTGGGGGGAAGAGGTACTACCAGCTGGCATCTAGTGGCTGAGGTCAGAGAGGACTTGTAAAAATCCTACCATGCACAGAACAAGCTCCCACAACAAAGTGTTACCCAGTAAAATGTCAATTGTGCCAAGATTGAGAGATCCCGGGCTCCCTGACTAGGCCAAGACAAATCCATTCATTTTCCTTCTCCCTGGCCTCAGAGATTGGGTTCAGGGACAAGTACATGACCTCAGTCCAGAGAAACTCAATGCTAGGGGTTTATTTGGAACTACTGGGAAAAAAGGATTCTTTCAGCTGTAAGGACAATGTAAGTCTGTGGGCCACCACGTGAAAATGCCTTCCTTATAGCGAAGCTTAAGACAGAAACCATCAGACTAGGTGGCACAGAACTAGACACAGAAACAGAGAAAACTACAGTCTTAATTTGAGTTTCTGGATCTAGTCATTCTGAAACCAGCAAACTCTTAAACTTTCCAGTTATATGAGTTACATGTTGCTAGTAAGCTGTGACACTGGGCGAGTTACTTTATCTAAGGTTCAGCTCCTCTTTCTATAAAATGTGTATGGTAGACTCTACCTACCTATAGCATCATTCAGTGGATTAAATGCAAAATGTTGTCAACAGTGCCCAGAATATATACGCCGCCAATGAATATCAGTGATAATTATCATGATTTTTATAAGAATAAAACGCAAAGCAGAAGAGCCTACACAGCGTAAGAACTGAGTAAGTGTCAGTAATTAATGTTATTAAGCTGTCAAGTTCCATATTATTAAATGCATTCACCCCACTTCATAGTGGCTCTAGAATTTCCGCAGTGGTTTAGGGATGGCGATCTGCATGGTGGGAGGTATGGGACTTACACTGAAGTGACAAGGTGCATAGCACACATTTTAAGATTTTATGTGGAGGGAG
The DNA here is from genome assembly GCF_949774975.1 of Lagenorhynchus albirostris. Lineage (NCBI taxonomy): Eukaryota > Metazoa > Chordata > Mammalia > Artiodactyla > Delphinidae > Lagenorhynchus > Lagenorhynchus albirostris. The sequence goes on from NC_083103.1 coordinate 69,820,246, forward strand.
ATTTCAGGGTGAAAGGGATGTGTGATAGAGATTATTAGCGTAATGGAGATTATTAGAGAGGCTAAGGCTCTCCTCATCTACCATAACATGCTGCCATTCTCCAATCAAAGCCACTGCCTGCTTTCATTAATAAAATGAACAAATTATCAAATTAGGATAAAAAGAGAAAAAAGATTACGTATATGTTTTTGAGAAGGAGGAAAGTATCTGGGAGAGGGGCTTAATTAAACAAACTTTCTTCTATTTATAACATTCCTCCCTCTGGAAGATGTGAGTTTTTTTTTTGTTTTGTTTTGTTTTTTTGATGTGGACCATCCTTAAAGTCTTTATTGAATTTGCTACAATATCGCTTCTGTTCTATGTTTTTGGTTTTTTGGCCACCAGGTATGTGGGATCTCAGCTCCCTGACCAGGGATCGAACCCGCTCCCCCTGTCCTGGAAGACAAAGTCTTAACCACTGGACTGCCAGGGAAGTCCCTATTAAAAAAAAAAAAGAAAGAAAAGAATTTGATACAACTGAACTCATTTATAAAACAACAGTGGTTCCTTACAGGCTTCACGAGAGCGTAACAAATATAATGACTTCCCTCTACTCTACTGAAGTATTTAATTCAAGGTAAATAACCTCTCAACTAAAGAAGATCTCACTGACCTTTATCTACAAGAATTACCTTCTCCAAGCAGAAGCTTTGTATGGCTTGGGTTACTTTAGGATTATCGGGGTTAAAAATGTCTGGATGATCAGCCAGAACGACATCCTCCATGAAAAACTGCCGCACTGTGCGGAGAGGAATTTTCTGCATGTTCATCTTCCTTCCTTTAATACGCAGCAAACCAACGTGTCTGAAATGAGGAGGGGAATGAAAGCATAGTCACATTGCAAACTTCCTCAGGAAAATGTGCATATCAAAACTATCATATTTCTAAATTTCTACAAATTATTTATAAAATCACACCCTTCAAAAGTATTTTTAGTAATTTAATCTTAATGTTGTATCACAGGAAAAAACTTAAAACATTCTTCTTCCCCAAAATAAAATCCATTCATACATCATTTTTCCTACAGCACTCTAACTTAAAATTTAATTAATAAAAACATTAGCCTTGAATTGGCCTAATGAGCAGCAAAATCATTAATACCATTGGGATCTTCTCCTGTTGAAAACAGCTTAAAATCTGGGCAAACAGTAAGACTGTATTGAATGATCAATCTTTATGAATAAATCTATCATAAATAACAGCATCATCAGTACCTTGAGCCTATGAGATGGTTAGACTATCATAGCAAATTTTTCTTAAATTGATTTAAAAACTATAATAATTACTCACTTCTTTACAGCTTCTCCTGGGGAAAGAGAAGTGACCACTGAGCTTCCAGGTTGTGATACGTAAAAGAGCTGTTGTTCATTTTTGGTTGGAGCTATTTTACACTCATGTTCATGGCCCCAGATAACAAGATCAATGAAGTCATCCAAAAACTGTTCTGGAATGAAGTTAGTACTTCCGTGTTTACTCCTATGCCAAGATTTTTAAAAATAAATATTATAAATGTCCAGAGATACAGAAAAACTTCATAATAAGTCTGTATAGATCTTTCTTTCTCCATTAACTAAAGATTTATTACATCCCTTCTATATGCCAGAAACTTTCAAGGGATTGGGGATGCAAAGACAGTATCTAATTCCTGCCCTCAAAGGGTTTACGAACTTGCAGGACACAGACAAGTAGAAGCCTCAAAGGAGAAAGCAGTCGATTCTACATACAGAGGCAGATCACGAAAGGCTTTAGAGAGGAATAACTCCCCCTATGGGAAAGTCAGAAAAGCATGAGCTCTAAAAATGGTAAAAACCTATAAATTGGTCTGAGTGTATACCAGAGTACAGAAAATGGGAAGTGAGTTTAGTCTAAGCTTTGTAAAATAAAGTCAAAACTCTAAATATGTTCCATCATTTTTTAATAACATGTTTCTTTTACTGACTATAAAAATAATGAGAATGTCAGTCTTACACAGAGATAAGAGTTTTCAATATTAAATAAAATATTGTATGAATATGTGATTTTCAAACTCTCATTTTATACCTAGATTAGCTGCTATTATTAAAAGATATGTGAAAACCCAAAGAGAGGAAGACAAAAAAAAAATTTTCCCTAATACTGATTTATATCACTGAGAATTTAAGTAAAAGTGTTCAAATACTTCAACCAGCATTCACTTAAGGCAAACTGACATTCATTCATTGAACAAATATTTACTGTGTGTCTACTATGTGTCAAGTTTCCCAGGTCTCTTCTAGATACTGAAGACATAGCAATGAACAAAGTCCTTGCTCATTGTGGGGGAAATTAGCAATAATACAATATGTTTATGCATACACACACACACGCACACACACACACACACACACACATATAATTTGTCAGGTAGTGACAGGTGCTATAAAGAAAAATAAAGGGAAAAATTACATGGAAAAGGGAGGCTACTATACAAAGGGTGGTCAGGGAAGGCATCTCTGACAGGAGACAAATGAGCAGAGAACTTAGAAAAGGGATCAGGTGTGCATGGGAAGAAAGTCCTAGGCAGAGGGATGAGCTGATGGCAGAGGTGCTGACGTGGGAATGTATTCAGTGAGTTCAAGAACAGCAAGGAGACCAGCGTGGCTAAGCAGAATGAATGCAAGGAAGAGCAGGAAGTGAAATCAGAGAAGCTCACGTATCTAGGAATATTTATGTAAAAAACGTTATGATCCTATCACAATTACTGAAGAAATGCAGAATAACTCAAATACGACATGATGTAACTATGCTTTAATGGAGCACTGGTAAAGGGAAGATTATGCTGGTGGGCTGACTCTGATTTGTGACCTAGAAGCTGATCAAAACATCTTTGTGGAAATATTTTGCATGACAAAATTGCTCAGGGTTTACCTTCTTTTGCTGCAAGAGAATGGTCCACATATAGAAACAAATGGAAAATAAAGTAAAATGTAAAAGGCTCAAGAATTCTCACTTAATATGAGAAAACCTGTTTTTTATAATACCCTGAAAACAGTAACAAAAGAAGTACCTAAGAATGCAGAGGATGACAAATGAACCTAACAGAATTACAAAAAAACTATTATAACCACAATGAAGGGGTAAGGGAAAAGGAACTGACCAAAGTAACTTTAGAAAGTAGTGTTTTTGACTAGATATAGTAAGGCTAAGGACTAAAATAACATACAAACACTGTACCCTAGCTGGCAAATTTGTTTCTCACAGAGCTATGGGTCAGCAATTTTGAAATTACTCTGTTATGTCAACCAGTACTGAAAAAAATAAGTAAACATACCATAGATAATACAATCAAGGCTTCTAACTGTTAGAGAAAGAAGTCACAAATAAGAAAAGACAAAAATGAATCCTGTAGGGCTGGATTCGAATCAGTATGAACTCGTGCTTGTTTGTGTTTTTTTAACACATGTATACATACAGACATGTATGCATGGATTAGTGAATATACATATATTTCTTTAACTCTAGTCATGAGGGCTAAGAGACCCACAGTAGCAATAAGCACATTTAGTGGCCATATCTGGGTTTCAAAATACCACTCTCCAATAAAAGCAATTAGGACTCCTTGGAGAAGTGGTTGATTCCAGGGCTTGAGGAGAAAAATACAAGATGAGCCAGGAGCATCTTGTGGTACTAGAAGGTTAAGGACATGCTCAAAAAACAAAAAGGAAGAGGGCATGTTGAAAGGACATAGAAGCCAATGTAAAAAAGCTCCCAATGGTCAGAGCTGAAACAACCTGAGCAACAAAAACAACATCAAAAAATTAAAGGATTGGATTATAACTCAAAGAATTAAATAAACATCCCTGAGTTCACAGTAACATAAATAAATGAATGAATGAATAAGTAAATAAATGAGAAGGGACAAATTTTCCTAACAGAAGAATTTCAATTAATAATTATACAAAGAATGAGGGAAAAAAAAATCAGAAACACCACCACAGTATTAATTGCTGGAAACAAGATCCACCAATGGATGCTAAAATTTGTGGGCAAAAGTTTAAGTTGAAACAGGATGTTCACATTATCTCAATGTATTTTTCCCCAAATATTTATTAATTACAAAGTAGAAAATGGGACCTCTACAGGGGAGAAACCTGGTCTACACCACCTTAATTGAATGATCAAGATTATTAACATCACCAGTAACCAGCCATACCAACATTATACTACCCATTCCCCTTACCAATGCTGCCATTCCAAACTTTCATTCTGGCTTGGAATCGCTGATAACTGTTCCTTCTGACTTATCCCTACCTTGGGAAAGTACAAAGTGTAGCAGAACTGGAAAGCCCTCAGCAAGAGAAGGAACAAACTCCCAGTTTGTTATATGGAGACCACACATATCAAAACTCTGGACTGCTCCTCCTTTAACTACACTGTTTATTCAAGAATATACATAAGGCAACATAAGACTGCCCCCTAAAGCCTTTCTTTCACCGAGTACCAGTGATGGGTAAGTACCACAGTATTCTGCTGTCAATAAATATCTGTTCAATAAATAATAAATTATATAATCAGGCCCCAAACCCCTTTAGATTCTTCCTTAATAACTTCTCAGCTTTGTCCCTTATATATCATTCTCACTACCATCACTGTTACCATCTCACACTATTTTTTACTATAATGATCACATAATAAATCTTGCTTCTTCAAATCTCTATTCCTTTCAATCAAACCTACACCCTGCCAACAGATTAAATTTCTTAAAACTACTGACAAAAGGAAGTTGATCTAGCTATATTTAATATTCTGGAAAAACACTTATATATATGTACCAGGAAAAATCTCTAAGAATGTTCCTAACAAAAAGGTTTAAAAAAGCAAAAATCTGGAAATAACACAAAACACTCACTAAGAGGAGAGAAAGCTGAACTGTATACATCAGTGAAAATGAATTACCCTTTTAAGCATCAAAATGGATGAATCTTAGTAACATAATGTTGAAGAAAATAAGCCAACTGCAAAATATAAAGTATGGTGTTCCAGTTATACCAAAACTAAATAAAAAATACTCATAATGAATGTGTATGTGATTAAACAATAAAGAAAAGCTATGGACAGATGAAATAAAAATTGAAGATAGTGCTTCCTCTGGAGTTTGAGGAAAAAGGTGTGATCAGGGAAGGGCATGGGGTAGGGTACTGATAATGTTCCACTTCTTTCTGAATTCAGGATTATTCATTTTATGGTTCTTCTTATCCATATGCTAGAAATATTCTTTGTAAGTATGAATATATACTGAAAACAATTTCAAGATGCAGTCACACAATGCATATCGAAGTCTTGCCTGATCCTGCACTGACAACTTTCAAAGCATCAGGAGCATTTTACTGAAATAGGTAAGCCTGGAAACAGAGATTTGGGGAACCTCGATACTTGACTCAAAAATTTTCAGAGACTACTTTTACCTGTTCTGATGAATCACAAATAAGTTAAACCAAGAGTTCCCATCTTCTTTTGGTCTCAACATTGTCACTTTTTTGTTGACGAACATTCGATAGAGCCTTTCATCTGGAATGGATCCTGAAATGGATATTACATTATTTTAAAAGTGGTTTCTTACTCGGTTTTAAAAAACGAATATGTTTTGCTTCTAAATTATGTGCTTCTCTGAGTATTTCACTTTCCTATTAGAGAGATATTTGAAATGTGATGTCATTAGTTACGAATGAACATGTTCCAGGTTCATGCCTGACAGCTGCTAAGCAGTTAGTTGCATTTGAAGAATGTTTTCCAGGTCAAGCATATATACTTTCAAGATCTGGAAAATGTGGAATAAAAATGTGAGTTTTCTATGCTCAAATTCTTATTAAAATTTTTAATAATATTGTTTTCCACTCTCCCTTTATTTATTCTAAGTATATATGTACTTTGGTTTAACATATACGTTGTAAAATACACAGGAAGAGATATTACAGGGGATGAGATTAAAAATGTATTTAAAAATAATCGTCTTATGTATATTATGCTTTTAAATAAAAATACTGTGCTTTTTAATAATTTAATGACTTTTAAATAACTCTTCCTATTCCCTAAAGGATCACCTTAGTCTAGTGAAGGAGACCAACAAAAACAATTAAACATGAAAATTGCAATTTTAAATACTATAAAAGGGACAAAAGTCAGGATGCTAAGATGGGGATTATCACTGGGAGGACAAGGTTGCTACTTTATGGAGTGATCAGGGAAGGGCTGGGAAGAAAGGTCAACACCACATAAGTATAAGAGCTAGTAGAGGTCTAGCTTCTAAAAAGAATTCCTAGTGTGGCCAATGAAATAGATGGTGGCATGCAGAACATATAACTGGAACAAAAAAGCCAAGACATAAAAAAATCCAGGGCATTAGAAGGTTGATCTACTTGGGTGTCGAAGCACTGAGAACACTGACAAAATTGGAAGGTAGGCAAGTAAGAAAATTGAGGGAATGGAGAAGGCAGTTTAGCCAGTTGGCAATTAGCTTCAAAGGTGTTTGCAGGCAGGAAAGGAGGTATCAGTAGGAAGCAAGGAGAACAGTGACTTGCCCTCCACCGCTTCTGCCCTAAAGCCCATAAGAGGCTACGAGAGAACTACGTGGGACACAGTAACCTCAGGGGCCACTCAGTTTCACTGAGGGTTAGAGAGTACAGGCAGCATTCAGAGACTGATGAAATGAGGGAATTTGCTAACTAAAAAGAGCTCTAGAGTATACAGAGCTGGGGTGAGAGGTGGGTGGAGGGTAGAGACAGAGTCCAGTTAAGGAAAACAGAACAGGATGAGATGAGAGTTTGGGAGAAAATGGATGACTGAAGCAGTCTGCTTCTGGCAGTGACTGAGGCATAATGGGATCTGTCCTTAGTCTGAAAGTAGGAGGATCAACCATTTTCTGCAGATATGATCCCTAACGTTACAGTGATTAAAATACCTTTTAGTAGTTTTTAAAAAAAGCATATTCCACTTCCTGCTCTATCACTTGCAAAATCAGACATAATTCCTTGATCGCATTTTCCATATCTCTAAAATATAGATAACCACGATGCTTTTCTACTTGTTGGCGAAATTATGAAAATTGGGCAAAGACTATAAGCTTCCTAGAGAAGCTTCCTAGAGAAAGTATTTAAATAAACCATCCATCATAATTATTCTTTAAAAAACATACACAAAGAGAAAAGAAGTAAATAAGATTTTCTAAGGCTTCTATTATACTAGTCACTCAAAAAATAATAAAAACTATGTAGAAGCTATAGTGTGAATTTTTTTCTCAATTTCTCTTGCGGTACTTTAAGGTTGGTTTAACACGAAGTATAATTTTTATAATACTCTATACACTACAAAATCAATAAAACTATTGCATGCATAAAACAAATCAAACTGAACTTAATCCAAGGAAAACACAAAAAATAGCCTTTGAATGCACTCTAAAAATAGTCTTCCATTCATATGGAATAAAGCCTAGCAAAAACAAGCTTTTACCTACTGGACACTAAATAAGTTGAAGATAGTGAAGCTGGTAAAGGAAATTTTCTGAGCATTGTAAATGATAGCTCTAGATTAGCACTGTCTAATAAAAATATCATGTGAGCTACTAAAACAGGCTAAATATGTAATTTTAAATTTTTTAGTAGCCATATTACAACAAGTAAAAGAAACAGGTGAAATTAATTTTAAGATATTAACCCAAAATACCAAAGGTATTTTACATTTTTTTCTAAGTCTTTGAACTCTGATGTGTATTTTATACTTATAGCATATCTCAATTCAGACTAGCCACATTTCAAGTGCCCAGTATCTACATGATTACTGTATTGGGCAGTGAAACTTTAGAACTTTCAAAGACTTCCAAGATATCAAAATGCAGTTTTTCTAATTACTCGATAAATGCTAATGTTCAGGATTTTTATCTGAGTCTAAAAGAAAGAAAAAATAAACAATAAATAGATACTAAAGGAGAAATATTTTTTCACCAAAACTGCTATTAAAAATAAGTATCAAGAACTATTGGTGCTTATAAAATACTAAAAAATTTCTACCAAAACCTTCTATCATTTTTTTAAGTCACCCATAAGGAATAATTAGATTTGCCTCACTTTTCCCCAAACAGCAGCAAAGTTAACTCCGGAATTTGGTTTCCTAGCTGCTTAAACATTTATTGACATAAATAGTAAAATAAAACCATCTTACCTAAGCCATATAGAGCAATTTTTGTGCTTCCTTTTTGAAGCAAAACCGGACTAATGTCTATCTTCTCCACAGACATTGAACGTCCAAAGTGATTTACAAATCCAGCACAACTTAAAATATCCAGGGCGCAGAGTGAGTCTGCCTATGGACAATATTTTCAAATAATATAAATGTATACCTAAAAATAAGTAATCTGCATATCATATTATTACTTATAAAAAGTATATTTTATATAGTAGTTACAAAAACCTAGACTAGGATAATGTCTTCTCAAACAAAATTACAATAGTAAAAGTATTCGCTATCTTTTTTCTATTACAAGTGACCCACTGCGACTGGAATCACATGCTAAATGCAAAGTTAACATTTCATCAAAACTTATGATGTCTTGTCCACTAAAAAACAGCCATGAAATCAGTGCCTTGTCATATTAAGCAGACCCCTTAAGAGGTGAGAAAAAAAAGACTAGCTAAGTAGTGATTTATAATACATTAATGACCAGATAAAACAAAAAGGTATTTTAAGATTATTTTAGGAGCCCTATTATTAAAGATCTTCCTCGACTTACAATGGGTTTAGGTCCCAATAAATCCATCGTGAACTGAAAATACTGTTAAGTCAAAAATGCAGTTAAAGCACCTAACCTACCGAAAATGATAGCTTAGCCTAGCTTACTTTAAACATGTGCAGAACACGTACATTAGCCTACAGTTGGGCAAAGGTATAAATACTTTTACAATGAAGTATGGAGTATCTTGTGTAATATACTGAATAATGTACTGTAAGTGAAAAACAGAATGGCTGTATGAGTACAGAATGGCTGTAAGTGTAGCAGCTGTTTACCCTCGTGACCTTGTGGCTGATCGGGAGCTGTGCCTCGCTGCCTTTGCCCAGCATCACACGGAAGTATCTTCCCACGTATCGTTAGCCCAAAAAAGATATTCAAAATTCAAACTTCAAAGTGCAACTTCTACTGAATGTATATCCATTTCGCACCACTGTAGAGTTGAAAAATCTAAGGTTGAACCCTCATAAACTAGGGACAGTCTGTACTTTCATATCAAACAGAAAATAAGATGTTCTAATTTAGATTTAAAACTGTTCATGAAACCCTCATTTCCTACAGGTGAGATTTATGTGATAAGAGATACAAAAGCCCTTGGTAAACTGTAAAGCATTATACAAATGTTAGGTGTTTATTCCTCCTCCTGGTTACTTATTGTTAACCTTGGCACTTATGAAATAAATGTGTATGTCACATGCCATTTATTATTTCCAGATTTTTAAAAATTATCAAAAAAGCAGTATAAAAGCTTCTATGAATGATAAAAAGTCAGTTTGAACTTCTGACTCAATTTGACTACAAATTGCTGGGAAGAAGTGAAAGAATGCTTTCCAAAGACAAACTAAACTGATCGTTTCTAAAATTTCAACAAACTAAGAACCCAATAATTACCCCCGTAGGATCATCATGATTGCCATGAATACTAAACACAGGAATTGAAATGTTGAGATTGCTATCTTCGTAGTTCACCCATGGAAACCTTAAAAGAAAAGAAAGAAAGAAAAGTTTCTGTAAGAGACAAAAGCTGTTTCCCCGTTATCCTCCTCCAAAAAATTAATACAGTTATAGGTAAACTGGATGATCTAAGCTGGCAAATGACCACTAGTTTGGAGATTTAAAAAGATAAAATCCTAGGCAGTTCATTTCAATTCAAGTTTCAAAAGTTCTCAAAGTACTACACTTTAAAAGAAAACCATACAAATATATGATGCTTATGAATTGTATGAGAGATTTGAATATCTGATTAATAGGAAATAGGCTTTCAAAATTTTGAAAGCCTTTATAAAAGGTTTTTATTTGTAGAAGCGGGAGGGGAAATACATCTACTCTGGAATCCAAAAGACCTAGATTAAAAACTCCAGCTCTATCACTTACTACTTGGATGACTTAAAGTTTCCCACCCACTCTTGCCCCTAGTCACCAAGGTTCTCTTCTCAGAGGCAAATAACATTAGGAATTTCTAGTGTATCTGTGCAAAAATATCTCATACCTGTAAAGCAAATAAATACATCTTCCTTCTTAAACAAATGGTAGCACAATATAGATTTCTGCCCCCTGCCTTTATCACTTTACATACTTTATAAATCATTCCATATCAGTACATAAAGAGCTTCCTTGTGATTTTTTTAGCTGGACACTGCATGTATTATTATAATGTGTTTAAGTAGTTACCTATCAATGGACATTTAGACTATTTCCAGCCTTTTGTTTTACAAATATTGTTACAGTGAGTAATCCTGTAGAAAGTTGCCCTTGCGAGAGTATAGGAAAATATCTAGAAGGAAACTGTCAGCTCAAAAGGAACGCGTGCATCTGTAAATTTGATAACTACTGCCAATTTCCCTCCACAGAGGTTGTATGATTTACTCATAGTACAATGGCAATCCATGAGACTAATTCCCCCTACTCCACCAAGATACTGGGTGGGCCAAAAGGTTCATTCAGTTTTTTCCCTAAGATGGCTCTAGTAGCGCATAGTTGTCTTTAACTCCATTTGAAACAATTTTGTTAGATTGTATGTGACAGCTGTCATATCAGCGGGCATTTAAAAAAAAAGACTTATGAAAATTGGTGAAGGTTTGTGTAGTCATTTTAATACTGAAGATGGAAGGAAAAAAGCAACATTTTGGGCATGCTATGCTTTATTATTTCAAGAAAGGTAAAAACGCAACCGAAATGCAAAAAAAAGATTTGTGCAGTGTGTGGAGAAGGTGCTGTGACTGATCGAACACATCAAAAGTGGTTTGAGATGTTTCGTGCTGGAGATTTCTCACTGGACGATGCTCCCTGGTCAGGCAGACCAGTTGAAGTTGAGAGCGATTAAATAGAGACATTAACTGGAAACAATCAACGTTATACCACGCAGGAGATAGCCGACATACTCAAAATATCCAAAACAAGCACTGAAAATCATTTGCACCAGCTTGGTTACGTTCGTCGCTTTGATGTTTGGGTTCCACATAAGTTAAGCGAAAAAAACCTTCTTGACCGTATTTCCGCATGTGATTCTCTACTTAAATGTAATGAAAAGTTCCATTTTTAAAACAAATTGTGATGGGCAATGACAAGTGGATATGTACAATAATGTGGAAGGGAAGAAATTGTGGGGCAAGCAAAATGAACCACCACCAACCACACCAAAGGCCGGTCTTCATCCAAAGGTGATGTTGTGTGTATGGTGGGATTGGAAGGGAGTCCTCTATTATGAGCTCCTTCTGGAAAACCAAACCATTAATTCCAACAAGTGCTACTCCCAATTGGACCAACTGAAAGCAGCACTGGACGAAAAGCATCCAGAATTAGTCAAGAGAAAACGCATACTCTTCCATCAGGATAACACAAGACTGCATGTTGCTTTGATGACCAGGCAAAAACTGTTACAGCTTGGCTGGAAGTTCTGATTCATCTGCCATATTCACTAGACATTGCACCTTCGGATTTCCATTTATTTAGATCTTTACAAAATTCTCTTAATGGAAAAAATTTCAATTCCCTGGAGACTGCAAAAGGCACCTGGAACAGTTCTTTGCTCAAAAAGATAAAAAGTTTTGGGAAGATGGAATTATGAAGTTGCCTGAAAAACAGCAGAAGGTAGTGGAACAAAAGGGTGAACACATTGTTAAATAAAGTTCTTGGTGAAAATGAAAAATGTGTCTTTTATTTTTACTTAAAAACCGAAGGCACTTTTTGGCCAACCCAATACATTATCAAGCTTTTTCAATCTATGCCAGTGGTTCTAAACCCTAGCTGCATGTTAGAATTTTCTAGGAATCTTTGAAGATCCACCAATGTCCAAGACACTCCCAGAGACATTAAATGACCTGGAGACTGGGCATCAGTATTTTTTAAGATTCTTAGGTAATGATAATGTGCACCCAGGACTGAGAATTACTGATCTGTATCAATCTTATAGGAGAAAAATATACCAGTATACTTCATTTTGCATCTTTCATATTCTTTTAATATGTTAAAATGCTACTTTATTTCCTTTTCTATGAACTATGTCCATATTCTTTACCTATTTTTTATTAAGTCATGGATTTTTTTTTAATTGACTTGAAAGAACTACTTAACTATTAACTATTGGGAAAATTAGACCGTAATTTGCCATGAGTTGCAAATATTCTTCCTGGTTGAACCCAGACTTTTGACTTCGCTTTGGGAGGCTCTTGCCATGCAGAAATTTACTTTTACAAGGACAAACATATCCATCTTTTTTTTTATGGATCCTGGGTTTGTGTTAACACTTAGAAAAGTCTTTTTCACATCCAGATCTTTTTTTAAAATGTCTAACAATTTCTTCTAGTTCTTTTATTGAATAAGCTATATTTTTTGTGGAGATATGAGATACCACCTTTATCAAATACCAAATTCCCACATGTATTGTGGCTATTTCTGGAATTTCTATACTCTTCCACTTATCTGCCTATCAATTCATGAGTCACACCACTTTTTAAATTATTGTAGCATTATAATATACTTTCTTTTTTCCAGCTTTATTGTGATATAATTGACATGTAACATTGCATAACTTTAAGGTATACAATGTGTTGATTTGATACACTCATATTTTGTAAAATGATAACCACTTTAAGCTTCACACACACCTAGCTTAACAGCTGCATCATGTCACATAACTGCCATTTCTTTTTCGTAATGAGAATATTTAAGGTCTACTGTCTTAGAAACTTTCAAGTATAAAATAAAATATTACTAACTATAACCACTATGCTGTACATTAGATCCTGAGAACTTATTCATTTTTAAACTGAAAATTATATATTTTTTTGATCAACATCTCCCCTTTTCCCCCAACTCCCTGCTCCTGGTAACCACCATTCTAGTCTCCATTTATATGAGTTCAGCTTTTTCAGATTCCATATACTGTATAAGTGATATCACACAGTATTTGTCTCTTTGTCTGACTTATTTTACTTAGCATAAAGCCCTCAAGGTCCATCCATGTTGTCTCAAATGAAAGGATGTCCTTTCTCATGGCTGAATATATATATATACATGGCTGTGTGTGTGCATATATATCTGCACACACACACACACACACATACATACATATATCACAACTTTATCCCTTCTTCCACTGATGGACACTTATGTTGTTGCCATATCTTGGCCACTGTGAATAATGCTGCAATGCATGTGGGAGTGCAGATTATCTCTTTGAGATCCCATTTTCATTTCCTTTGGATATACACCCAGAGGTAGGATTGCTGGATCACATAATAATTCTATCTTTAATTTGGGGGGGAACCTCCACAGTGTTCTCCATAGTGGCTGCACAAATTTACATTCCCGCCAACAGTGCACAAGGGTTCCCTTTTCTCCACACCCTCTCCAACACTTGTTCTCCCTTATCTTTTTGATGACAGACATCCTAACAGGTGTGAGTTGATATCTCATTGTGGTTTTGATATGCATTTCCCTGATGATTAGTGATGTTGAGCACCTTTTCATGTACCTGTTGGTTGTTCTATTTTTGTGAAAAATGCCATTGGAATTTTGATAGGGATTGAATTGAGCTAGTCACTACTTAGTAGTCTTCTTTTCTCAGAGTTTCCCTATCTTTTTTTTTTTTTTTTGGTCTATTTTTTACATGAACTAGTAAACCAGAGGGAAAATTATCCAAAATATAGTACAAAGAGATAAAGTTATAGGGAATATTAAAAAGTGGGTAAAATATAAATAATTTTCAGGAAAAAAAAGAATAGGAAACAGAAAACATACTGGATAAGAATTTTCCAAAATTGCTGCAAAAAAAATTCTTAGTTTGAAATGCATGTAGCCCAAACAGGATAAATAGAACTAAATCCACAACTAAATATTTCACAGTAAGACTGCAAAATGCTAAGGGCAATGAGAAAAACTTAATGGTTACCTGAGTGTTTTCTTTATGCCAGCTACTATTCTAAGTAATTTTCTTATTAACTCAACTACTCCTAACAACAATTCTGTAAGATTAGCACTATTCTTTTCCCATCTTATAATAATGAAACTAAGGTAGGGCAGATCCAGGATTTGACCTCAGACAGTCTTATATCAGAATCCATGCTTTTAAGCACTATGTTATACTGCTTTTCCAGCAACTAAAATGATAGCAAGACTCCTCAAAAGCACCAAAAAATAAAAGTTTACTGACAGGCAGTGAAAAACTACTAAAAACTGTACTTCGGAAAGGAAACTGAATCTAGACAAAAGGAATGAAACATAAGAAACAGCAATAGTAAGCAAAGAAATAGGTAAACACATCTATGGGGTGGGTGAAGCAGTTTAAAAATAATAAAGTTTTAGATTTGAATAGAAGACGGGTAAAGACTGATCAGAATTCTTAAAAACAAGGACATATGTTAAAAATTACAAGAATCTTTTAAAATCCAATTCTATACTCAGCCAAATTATCAATCCGAAGTTAAAAATAGCCATTTTCTTACATAAAAAAATCCCCAAAAATTTACCTCCCAATATAAACTCATTTTTAAAATATATATATACAAATAGGTAAGAAATAAATATAGCTATGTCTGTTTTCAGGGGTTACTTTATATATATATATATATTTTTTTCCATATTTCCATGTATACGTGTGTGTGTGTGTGTGTGTGTGTGTGTGTGTGTGTGTGTGTGTATTTAAGCTCTGTGCACTGAGAGAGCCTAGAAGCAGTGACAATAGCCATGTGCATGCCTAGCATCCAGATTCTAGCTTCCAAAAGGAACCAAGACTCCTTGAAGAAATGGATGAGTCTAAAAAGCTAGGGAAAAGAAAATACAAAATTAGCCTGGAGCATCTTACAGAGCCAAAAAGGGGGGAGAAAAGATGACGCCATGTTGAAAGGACCCAAGAGGTGGTCTGAAAGAGTCCCCGAAGGCTAAAGCTGGAACAATTTATTTGAGCAACAAAATAGATTATAATAGTATTAAATTACAATCCAAAGGAAAAAAAATGAGTTCATACTTATATAAACAATTGAATAAATTCCTGTTGATGTAGACGACTGAATAAATAAACAAATGGGGGACAAGGGACAAATCTTTACAGAACTATTCCAATTAATAAATGCGGAAAGTATGTGGGAAATGTTTAGAAAATCACCATTAGGACACCACAGTTAAAACTGCTGTAGGCAAGAGCCACTGACGAATGCTAAAATGATTGGACAAACTTTAAAGAGAAACAATAGTTGCATAGCCTCCCCTAAAATATTTACTAATTACTGTAGTGGTTTTAACACGCCCATAAATTCTTTGATACTCTTTGCTCTCTCCAGGAAGTGAAACGTAACACCCTCTCTTCAGTGTGGGCTGGACTTAGCTACTCTCTTCTAACAAACAGTATATGGAAAGGGAAAAATAGTAACTTGACAGTGGAGAAACCTGCAAGACACCATCTTAACCAAGTGACCAAGGTTAACCTCACCAGTGCAGGCCATGTTGATAGCATGTACTCCTTACATACTGAGAAGGGCACTTCACCTATAAAGAGTATTCTTTCCCCCAAACCAATAACCCTAGTCTAATCATGAGAAGAACCCAAGTTGAGAGACATTCTACAAAATATCTGACCAGTACACTTCAAAAGTGTCAGTGTCTGCCTGGAAAAGTCTGGCATAGGCGAAAGGAGATTTTGAGACCATTTCAACTAAATGCAATGTGGTATCCTGTACAATGTTTAAGAAAAAACAGAGTACCTTTATGACATGGGGTTCTAGGTGGATATTGTAAATAAGTCCCCAAAGCACAAATATTAAAGAAAAAAAATAACGTGTTTGACTATGAACATCAAAATTAAATATTTCTGTCATCAAAAGGCCCTGTAAACAAAGTCTCAATCCACTGATTGAGAAAAAATACATGTCTAGCAAAGGCTTAATATCTAGAAATAACTCCTGCAAATTCAACAGGAAAAGACAAAAATATCCCAATTTTTAAAATGGACAAAGGATATGAACAGAAGAGATACCAAATGTACAAAAAAAATTTGAAAGTTACTCATCTCACTATTAATTAGGGAAATAGAATTTAATACAACAATGTACAGAAAATTCAAAGAACTACATTTACCAAGGAAATAGCTTATAGTGAAGGTAAAATGGCCAATTATTACCATGTTCATGTGTCTTATACAGAAAATATTATATTATACATACATGTAATATTAAATATCATAAGGAAACATTCATTTAAGCATTTAAATATACTTACTTACTAAAACCGAAGTTGACTGACTGATCGCTGATAATTTCAAACTGTACAGGACGATCCCCCATGCAATATTTTCTTAATAACTCGAGGCAGTTATGTATTGTTTTTCTTGAGGGTTTATTTTCATGAAAAAGATCACCCCCTAACAAAATGAAATCCACCTAATCAACAGAAAATAGTATGAAAATTAGTATGCTTTATAGATAAAATTTTTAAAACTATAGCGCAAAGAGATAGAAAAAAAATCTTGTAAAAGATAGAATTATGTGTGGAGATTTAAAGCTTCATATTTTGTTTAGTTAAAGGGCCTTTCAATCTGGTTATTAATATGACTTCAGCTTAGGTTCCTAGACCACCTTCAAAAAGGCCATCTTCAAATTACTACACCAAGTTTCTAATTCACACTACCCAAAGTGATCATACTTCTTTTTTTAAAGTTATCCAAATCAAACATAAACTTAGCACTTTAATAAAACCTATGGAAGGGATAGCAGATTCAATCCAAATTATTCACTTGATTCATTCAACAATTATTTAGAGTCCCTACAGGCACTGGCAGCTAAGGAAATAGCAATCTACAAAATATATCATGTCCTTGCCCTCATTAAATACAGACAGCGTGCCATACCCTATACTGAGTGTGATAAATAAAATACGATCCCTATCCTAAGTATGTTCAAAATCTAACGGGAGAGACAAACTGCTAAGCATCTAAACGTAAGTCAGACTCTGACACGCACTAGAACAGATATATAAACAAACCAGGAGTAGAGATGACATTACAATACATTCCAACTGAGAGGAGGAAATTCACCTGAGGACAACGTCTGGGAAGACGTTGGTGGCATGGTGGCATCTGAGTTGCACCATGAAGGATAAATGAGATTTCGAGGAAGAACATTCAGGAACAACCAGAGAGAAGGGAAATCACACAGAAAGAAAGTCCAACACACTTTCAAAAGTGTACAATCTACTTAAAGAAAGTTGATTAAGTTCTTAATTATACAAAAGAACCCAGCAATACAGATCGCCATGGGCTACAGTAGTGAGGGCAGCAGGATATGTCACCACAGAATGGACCCACTGTGGCAATGTGGACTGTTTTGAGCTGAAGGCAATTAAGACTCAGCAGAGTCAGGAAAAGCTTTTTTACCTCTCTCTAAACTGCCTAAAAGAATCTGGATGGGGGCATGTACCAGGAAGAGAGCTATTACCAGAGACAATTTCTGATATCAGAAAGACATCGCATGGCATGGCAAACACCTTTTTACCAAACATGTGCTCGTCTCATCTTCCTGTGCATTGCCTTCCTCCCCTTTAAAGCCCCAGACTCCTTTCCCCTTCTCCTTAGCTCAGGATAGCAGATAAGCCTCAATTACTTCACTGCTGAGGAGTCTCATACTTTTGTGGGGCTCCCATACATATGAAATTTATTTTTACCCTGTTAATCTGTCTTACGTCAACTTAATTATTAGACCAGCCAGGGAACTTAGAAGGAAATAAGGAAAAGATTTCTGCCCTGACAACAGTCAGAGAGACTTCAATAAAAATGTGGGATTTAAGCCAGGTCTTCAAAACCAAACATGATTTGAGTAAAGGGAGAAAATGATCATAATCCAAGGCATAGAAAAAACAACAAAGCAAACAAACATTTTTACAGGGGAGGGGAAAGAGAAATAGTTGTTTCAATGATATAGTTTCACTTTTACCAGACGAAAAGAGTTCTGGAGGTTGGTCACTCAACTATGCAAATGTGCTTAACACTACTCAACTGTACCCTTAAAAATGGTTAGGATGGTAAGTTTTATGGTATGTGTATTTTACCACAAACAACAAAAAAATTTTTTTAATATTTTTAAAAACTGGTTTGTGACTCCAGGGATCACTGAGAACACAACTTGCTTCTCTGGTATTTCTGCCCAAAGTGAATCTACTCATGAGGAAACGTCAGACATCTCCAACTGAGGAATATTCTGCAAAAGTAACTACCCTGGACTCTTCAAAAATGTCAGGTTCATGAAAGACAAGGCAGACAGAGGAAACATCCCAGATTACAAGAGACTAAAGAGACGTGACAACTAAATGCAAAATGTAATCCTGGATTGGCAACTGGACACCACTGACCTGCCCCCAAACTGCTATGACAGACTTTGTCGAGACAACTGGCATCTTAGAATTACATGATCGTACTGAATCAACATAACTCCCTGGTTTTGATAAGTGCACTGTGGTTACATATGTAATTTACTCTCAAATGGTTCAGAAAAAGTGTGTGTGTGTGTTTATGAAGAGAGAGGATAAATCAAATGTAGTAAAGTGTAGGAAAATCTCGGTGAAGGGTAAGGAATTATTTGTACTATTCTTGTAATGTTTATGTAAGATTGATATTGTTTCAACATAAAAGTTAAAAAAAAAAAAGATTCCAAAGAACTAGAGAGTAGAAATAAGGCTGGTTAGATGGCACAGACCCACAAAATAGAGGACTTAAAAATCGGGAAGAACTTAGATTTCAATAAGAAGAAATAATAAACACAAATGATGGGGGGAAGTAAACATGCATTTGGAAGTACCAGTATGGGGCTGTAGGTGGGAGGGGGCAGTTAAGATTAAAGGATGCAGGGAGGGGAAACAGGAGGAAATGCAAGGGAAGGAAAGGACAAGGTAAAGAAAAAAAAAAAAAAGCTCGTGCTCAGGGAAAGAAATACTTCAGCACCTAAGAGTTGGAAAAGAAAGGACAGAGGATTCTCTGGCAGGAAACAGACATTCTTTGACTCCAAATTTCTCTGCCCTCAGGGTAAAAGGAGACACATTTATAAGAGTGCTTACTGGGCTGCCCTGGTGGCTCAGTGGTGGAGAGTCCGCCTGCCAATGCAGGGGACGCGGGTTCGTGCCCCAGTCCGTGATGATCCCACATGCCGCGGAGCGGCTGGGCCCGTGAACCATGGCCGCTGAGCCTGCGCGTCCGGAGCCTGTGCTCCGCAACGGGAGAGGCCGCAACAGTGAGAGGCCCGCGTACCGCAAAAAAAAAAAAAAAAGAGTACCTACTGCTTGCCAGATCCTTTCTAGGTACTAGGATACACATGAGCAAACAAAAAAGATTTTTCATTCTCATGGAGTTCACCTTCTAGTGGATAAGATAATACACACGTAAATAATTCAATAAATTATTTCAGATGGTGCTATAAAAAAAATAAATGAGTAATGTGATAAGAGTGTTGAGACATCAGGTAAGACCTCCCCAAAAAAGGTAAAACTTGAATTGAGAACTGAGAAGTCAACCCTGGCAAGATCAAGGTGCTCTGAGCAGGAAGAGAACCACACATGCAGAGGTACCAGAGTAGAACAAACATCTCTGTATGGATGAAGCACAAACCAACCAGGCAGAGTGGAAGGAGATGAAGTCTCCTGGCAGGGGCCAGATCACACTGAACCTTGTAGTTTAATTTTTATTCTAGATTCAGTGGAAGGCCACTTAGATTATAAGCAGCAGAGTGACATGATCTGACATGGTTTTTGGAAGTTCACTTTGGCTGCTATGCTGAATACTGTAGGAGGAAAGAATGGAAGTAAAAAAACCTAAGGGGAGCTACTGCAGTCCAGCAAAATATGACAAGTTTTGGACTAAGTTTACAGACATGAAGGTAGAAAATAGTAGAGAGGTTCCACTTGTATCCATTTGGGAATAAGAACCAAAGGACTTGCAGAAAAACTGAAGAGAACTCTGAGGAAAAGTCAAGGTTGAAGTTTGCAAGTCCCCAGAATTTATGTTTATTCCCCAGCTGTCTTTTGGGCTCGAGATGGACATTTCAACTGTCTGCTGGAATGTTTCCTTGAATGTCCTATTGGAATCTCCAACTCAAATGGTCTCAATCAGAATTCATCACCTTCCCACATTAGGAAGGATGTTATAAGGAAGTATGAAAATAAGGAAGAAATCTTCCTTATTTAAAACCTACTTCTATTATTGGTACCACCATCCACCCAAACATAATACACTCCAGAGTCACCGTCATCCCCTTCTCCCTCATCCCCACCCCCTACGACTGACTAACCAATCAAAGTATCCAAATCCTCTCTTTATCTCCTGCATTCATTTCCTCTTTTCCATCCCATGGCACCACTTTTAAAAAGCCTCCAACTTATCTTGCCTTCATGCTGTACTCTGTTGGCAGAAGACTTTCTGTTAAACGGGGTACAAACTCCTCAATCTGGTATTTGAAGCTCTTGATGCAGCTCAAGCCACATTTCTAGTCTTTCAGCGCGCTTTCTAACTCGCGACCTACCAGTGAGCCAAACAGCTGCTGTATCCCTAATGGACCAATCATCTCGCCTCTGTGCCCTTCCTACTGCTTCACGGGAGGTGTACACTCTCTTTGCTCTTCACTCATTAAAAGCCTACCATCCTTCTAAGCCCAAGTTAAATGCCACTTCATTCACCTCATCTTGCTATCCTCATCTAAATGGGATCTCTTCTACCTCCAAACTCCCAGGAAATGCTGTTTATACTCTTACGGCTCTTGCATCTGAGCATCTTTGACATTTATCGTATCTCACATACTGACTTGCTTGCTGCATGTTCTTTGAAAGCAGAAACTATGACAGTCATCTTTACATTTCAAATAGAAACTGCCACAGGATACTGCACTCAGTAAACACGGTAAATATTTGTAAATTTTTACAGACTATTTACAAAAGTAGCTCCTACTTGAATTCAGGGAATAAAGCACACAAATTCTGCTTTGGGCTTTCAGTATACAGATATTTAAGCAGGCAGTGTGAGGACATGGGCCTATAAAACAAACCTCTATCTTTAAAAGGAAAAAGAGCAAGTTGAGTGGGGCTTCCCTGGTGGCGCAGTGGTTGAGAGTCTGCCTGCCGATGCAGGGCACACGCGTTCGTGCCCCGGTACGGGAGGATCCCACATGCCGCGGAGCGGCTGGGCCCGTGAGCCATGGCCGCTGAGCCTGTGCTCCACAACGGGAGAGGCCACAGCAGTGAGAGGCCCGCGTACCGCAAAAAAAAAAAAAAAAAAAAAAAAAAGAGCAAGTTGAGTATGGGAACTTGGTAGAAATCGCAAAAATGCAAACTAAACTCACATCATTTTCCTGGGCAAGTCTTAAAATTTCATCAAGTGTTACAAACGTATCATTTCCTCTGACGGCATCTTTTTCCATATATCCCAGATGAATATCTGTTGCAACTAAGATTTTAAATGTATTTTCATCATCGCTGTATTTAAAAAGAAGAAACATGTCAATATAATTCATTAAAAGGATGTTCAAGCAAACTGAAACCTAAATCTATAAAATAATAGCAGTTATGACGTAAAATCATTTTTCTAGCCCTAAACGAGGTCCAAAAATTTGAAGCATTCAACAGACCATTAATGTCACAGTTTTCTTACCACTCATACAAAGCAGAACAAATGTACACACATTTTTAAAAGGTTCTGTAACTGCTTCAGAAATGTATAACCTCATTACAACCAGTTTCATAAACTGATATGTAACCTGAATTTGAAAGCTTGGTTGTTTTCCTGCTCTGTTCTACAGCAAAAATCCAAGAGGATTTGATCTCAGTATCTAAACTCGCTATTTATCTACTTTGCATTTTCCCAGGAAAATTAGAATTAACTGGTTAATTTTAAAAGCCCTTCTCCTTACTTTATAAGTAGATTTTTATCCTAATAAACTAGTAACTTACATCCAGGCCCCTGAAGAGGTTTGCTCGCCATACAAAGTTAGTTTTTCACTAATGACTTTAGCCAAGTAACAAAACTAATTTACAATGCCATTTAAATTTGGTAGTATTCAAAAGTACTTTCATGTGAAGCAGTAATATGATAGTTATTAATTCTCTCTTAAACTTAATATAACTTTTAATTGTCTTTAAAATATTTTGGTATCCCTGATCTCATCTCAACTCCCACACGTAAACAGGTTAAGTATTGTTATCTCTGAAAAACTAGAAAGCTATATACAGAGAAATTAACTGATTTATCATGAAACAAAATGGTAGAAATGGAACTAAAACCCGTTATTAACACTCAGGCTGTTTTCACTAAACCATACGAACTTCAAAAAAATTTATATATATATATCTCCAAAATTCAAATCTTTATACATAAGAGAATTTTCCAGAAAAGATTTCTCTTCATAAACTTCAAAATGATATGAACAGTTCTGATTGCTATATACATACAGGTAAGTCAGAATACTTTCGGATCACATTACTACCCAGACTTCCATAGCAATTTGTAAGGTATTTTCCCTTGAGGTCTCTCACTTAAATATGAGAATTAATGAGAGTCTTTTTTTTTTTTTTTTTGGCTACGTTGGGTCTTCGTTGCTGTGCGCCAGCTTTCTCTAGTTGCGGAGAGCAGGGACTAGTCTTTGTTGCGGTGCACGGGCTTCTCATTGCGTTGGCTTCTCTTGTTGCGGAGCACGGGGTGTAGGCGCGTGGGCTTCAGTAGTTGTGGCACGTGCACTCAGGAGTTGTGGCTCACGGGCTCTAGAGCACAGGCTCAGTAGTTGTGGCACACGGGCTTAGTTGCTCGGTGGCATGTGGGATCTTCCCCAACCAGGGCTCGAACCCGTGTCCCTTGCATTGGCAGGCGGATTCCTAACCACTGCGCCACCACCAGGGAAGCCCTGAGAGTCATTTGTAATCCAATTATACAAATGAAGAAATGGAGACAAAGTTTAGAGGCTTGCTAACTTGTCCAAGGTTACACAATGCTAATTAAGAAATTAAGGGGACTTTTCTGGTAGTCCAGTCGTTAAGACTCTACGCTTCCAATGCAGGGGGCCCGGCTTCAATCCCTGGTTGGGGAACTAAGACCTCACATGCCGCAACTAAGCCCGCATACCGGAACTACTAAACCCACGCGCTCTAGAGCCCGCAACTAGAGAAGCCCGTGCACTGCAAGGAAGACCCGGCGCGCTGCCACGAAGACCCAGTGCAGCCTAGATAGATTAGATAGATAGATAGACAGATAGACAGACAGATAGATAAAAAGAAATTAAAACAAGGGTGAAATATTCCAAGTTTGAAGCTTTTTCCACATAACTTTTTCTAGTCCTTTTATTTATTTTCATTTTAGTCAGATTCATTTGCAATTTATTCAGTACTAAAGCAATTTACTTCTTTAAAAATCTGCTTTAAAAGACTTGCAGTAGGACCTCCCTGGTGGCTCAGTGATTAAGAATCCCCCTGCCAATGCAGGGGACACGGGTTTGATCCCTGGTCCGGGAAGGTCCCACATGCTGCGGAGCAACTAAGCCCGTGCGCCTAGAGCCCCGAGCTCTGCAACAAGAGAAGCCACCGCAATGAGAAGCCTGCACACCGCAACCCCGCTCGCCGCAGGTAGAGAAAGCCTGCCGCAACAATGAAGACCCAACGCAGCCAAAACTAAATTAAGAAAAAAAAAAGACTTGCATTAGCTAGTAAGACTTAGTTCAAGCATATTTATAGCTTCAATAGTTTAAGACAAAACATAAGAACATAAACTTATATAGCAATATGCCAACCTACTGCAAAACCCCAATCTATAGCTGCATATTATCTTTAGTTAATAAACATATAGCATGAAATGTTAACCATTCCAAATATTCATTTTGATGACTAACACTTGTATTCAGAGGCAAGGTCTTTATTTACTCATAATTTATTAAATAAGTTTTCTTTTATGGTGATCATAGTTGATAGACTGTAGAAACCCAAAGCAACAAAGACGACTTCGGAAGACAGGTGCTTACAGAGCATCTGCAGGACTCATTTCTATGATCAGTCCAGCTCCTCTAGGACCACTTCTCTCTCGAAGTACCCCTGGGTCCTGTGCTCAAACACGTCAGAAAACTCACTCGATTCCAAATTCTAAAACAAAATTATATTATTTAAAACACATTTTTAAAAAGCAGACTGGCAATTTTGGAAGTGTCTCATTTTCAATTAAGCACCTACTATACTTTTATTTTCAGAGCTTACAAAACAAAACAGAAAAACATATCTCCAGTGACACTCTACTTACACCATTATGATTACGCTCCTCTCCTGTTTCCCTTTCTATGCCCCATGGGAAGCTAATGCTTGTTAAATGAATGGGCAAAAAGGGTCACACCCAATAGTTCTGGTTTAGCACACGAACTCTGGATGTGCAGAAATGTTTAAGTTACATGCATGGGCTACTCTGGAGCATGAGGCGACCCCGTATTTCCTGCTTAAACACAAATTTTTTTTTAAGGAATGGGCTTGTTTTGAAAAGATAGGGGGTCCACGTTTAAAGCTAGTGTAAATAAGCAGAAACACGTGGTTTAAGGAAAATGGCCAGGATCTTTTGGGAGGAGCGGCTGCCACCGCGGAACGACCCCTCCCACGTCCGGATTCCTGGTTCGGTGGGGATTCTAAGCCTCAGCAGCCCCGCACTACCGAACCCTCAGAAACCAGAACGCGGAAACCTCCCAAGCTCCTCCCGAGCCTACCCGGCCCAGAGTCAATCCTCTCTGGGCTTCCGCTCGCGATCCTGCAGATACAGAAAGCGACTCCTAAACTACCCCACATCTGGACTCTCCAAAGCCCCACCCTGGAACCCGAGGCTGTCTTTTACCCGGTAAGAAGGAGGGAGATTCTTGAGAAGAAAAGCAACAGCACCGCCTGAGAAGCAGCTTGGCCATAAACCTGAATTAAGCGGGAGAGAAAAAGCACCTCCTTCTCTCGCGATACCTCATAAATGACGTAGGCGCTTCAACTCCTCTCATTGGCTGCCGACTGCCGTAAGGTAGCAGGAAAAGTTGCAGCGAGGACCCGCCCTCATACAGCAGCCAATCCTGAGTAGCCCGGGGGACGAACCCCGGAAGCGAGCTTTCCGGCGGCGATTTTCCCCTCTCTAAGGTGGGTAGGTCTTTCTCGTCCGGGGCCACGCTTCCTGGTCGCCTGGCGCCACCTAAGAACTCCTGGGCCCAAAGGGGCGGGTCCCCTGTCGACCCCTGACGAGCCCTGCAAATCGGGCCGTGTCGTGGGTCCTAAGTAGGGCTGGAGCGGCTTCTTCGCTCGTAGAAGTTCGGAAGGCCGCAGACGCGACTCCTGGGCCTGTGAAGTGACCAGCCTGTGCTGGAGGGCCGGG
Organism: Lagenorhynchus albirostris; assembly: GCF_949774975.1. Taxonomy (NCBI): domain Eukaryota; kingdom Metazoa; phylum Chordata; class Mammalia; order Artiodactyla; family Delphinidae; genus Lagenorhynchus; species Lagenorhynchus albirostris. Next base: position 69,845,856 of record NC_083103.1, read on the forward strand.
ACTGGTGGTCTTCTCCCTCACCTCCACTCCCCAGAGATTGAGCATTCGGACTCCAGTTTACAAGACTTTCCCTGCGTCCCCTTATTGTCTGCCTGGATCTCGGGTTCAGCACATCTGCATTGCTTTGTGCTGACAGCAGTAAAATAGAGTACATTAAAAAACAATGTGAAACTTTTGAATTAGAAAATTTGGGCTTTTAGTTCTATTGAAAGTTGTATTAATCTATCAGAACCTCAGCGCCTTCACTTGTAAAATGGGGTTTACGGCCCCACCTGTCACTGAATTGTTAAGAGTTAACATAGTTTAGATCTCTTATGGAATGTGATCTTTAAAAAACATACCCTAGTTCTTCTTGGTGGAGTATCATCAAGTAGGTATCTTGATCGGCTTTTTAAGCCCTGAATCAGGGAGATGCACCTGGGGTTGACTTTTTAAATTAAATCCATTAAGAAATTTTTATATGTAATTTATTGTACCTGGAACAGTAAATTTAAATTATAAAAAGTTTTTATGAAAAGGAAAGGGGGGTATAAGATCTGTGCTATAATGTTACTGTGGTTGATACAAATGACAAGTGAACTATACAGTAAGGTATTTAATAAAGTGTTTAATGAGTAGATTTGTGATCACTTTTGTATTGCAAGGTTCAGAGAATAGTTTGAGGAAAGTGAAAATATTAGAACATACAGCCTTTCTGATAGGGTCTCTCGATTGACTCTGTAAAGTTGGACAGTCTTTGGAAATCCTTTAGTACAGTCCTTTCATTGTGCAACAAAGTAACAGGTCCAGAGAAGGTACTGGTCATGCGTGATAAATTTAAACTTGACTTTAATGCACTTGGCAGTAGTAATAAAATCTACTGATGCATTAGGATTGTATCAATTAAAGCTCGTGAAAATTAGGTAGAAAGAAATCAGTATCTTAGGGGTACATGACTAACTCTCAAATTTCTCGGAATCCATTCCAAGCAAAATCAAGTGATAGGGCTTTAATTCTGTTTAATTCTACAAATATTTCTTAATGTTTGCTTTATATAAGTGGGACATAAATGTAAGTTAAATATAGTCCCTATCCTTAAGCTTACAGTCTTTTAAGAGACTAAAACAAGAACAAAATTAGTGGTGAAATAAAACAGTATGTAGCACAAAACAAAAGTAGAAACTAGAGAGAGATGTAATTTGGAGGCTCAAGAAAGACTTAATGAAGGAGGCAACATCTGAGAAGAGTCATGAAAGACTGATAAGATTTCGACAAATATAGTTGGGAAGCTGAGAAATATTTTTTAAATATCTATTATTCTCATTTTGTTTAATTGGTTAAAGTTTAATCTGCTGCATAACTCTTTAAGCTGATATTGGTTTATAAATTGTTATGGCAGCCTAGCAGAATAAATATCATTTCCTTCAGGAAGCCTTCTCTACTCCCTGAGGACTGGGTTAATTATGACCTTCCTGTATATTCATCATATCTAGATATGGTCTTATTATAGCACTTAAACACTGTCTTTGCCAATCTCCCTGACGAGACAGGAAGCTTCTTGAGGTTAAGACGTGGATCTTGTTCATTATTGAATCCCAGTACCCAGAGACTGGCACATACCAGGCATTCTATTCATCTTTGTTGAATGAAGGAGTAAATGACAGCCAAAGTTCGGTTTCAAAACAAGAACCCAACTAAGAACTATAGTTATCTGTCAATGAATAGGACTACTTTTTAAAGCAGTGAATTTTCCTAAGCCTGAAATTATTAAAGTAGAAGTAGGTTGATTATTACAGATGTCATGATAAAGATATCTGCATTGATGAGAGATTGGGACACATGTCCTTTGGGGGCTATTCCATCTCTAAGAATCTCTGATTCTTGGAAGTAGATTTTTTAGGAACTAAAAATTTTTGCTCCTGCTTTATAACTTCTGTGTGTCTAGTCTATAAAAATCGTGAATGTGGTTATCTTTATTAGTTATAATTTAAAAGCTTCAAGCATTAATCACTGTTAGCATAATACAATGTAGTATGTGAACCAATAGATTCAAAATAGTGTTATAACCACTGACTTAGTAGAAAAACAATATTAAAAATAAAGATAACTGAAATCTATCAGTTCCAATATTTAATGAATGTGAAGGGTATTAATAAACACCAAAAAAGTTTAGACAGGGTTTATTTGTGTATATTTGCAAGACTTATCTATGCTATTGATAAAGCCTCAATAACCATTTTGCTCCTAATTTTTGTGTTTGTGTTTCAGATCTTGATGAATAAAATAAAGCAGACATAATTCATCTCTGGAAAGATTATTTATACTCTGGCATTTGAAATGCTTTGTATTTAGAATAGTAGTAAAAATGGAAAAAGAGAAAGTAAATGATGATGGAAAACCAGACCCAGAGAACTCCTTGGACTTTTCTGAACACTTTAACCAACTTGAATTATTAGAAACACATGGACACCTTATTCCCACTGGCACCCAAAGTCTCTGGGTAGGGAATTCTGATGAAGATGAAGAGCAAGATGAAAAAACTGAAGAGTGGTATCAATTGCAAGAAAAAAAAATGGAAAAAGATCCAAGCAAATTGCTTCTTTGGGCTGCTGAAAAAAATCGGGTAAAAATAAAAAGAACAGTTAAAGAGGAAACCTTAGTTTAGTAGGAAATGTATTAGATTGGAAGCCAGAAGACCTGTACTGAATCTTGCTTTAGTCTGTAACTTTGGGCAAAGCCTACTGTTTCTGAACCTCTATTTTCTTATCTGTAAAAATGGCCACCATAATACCTGCCTCTTTCATACGGGGTTTTATACAGAGGCAATGTATGTGAAAACACATAGTAAGCTACAAAGTGTCACATGGGTATTTTGGGGAGCTTTAAGAATAATTATAAAGAGAGCAAGCAATCATCTGTATCTTTAAATCATTTATATTAAGTCATTAGGGTCATCCTAAAGACAAGTATTTAGTAAAGAGAGGATGGGAATTAACATTTATTAAATACCAACTATACCATGTGCCTTACTACATTATTGATTTAATCCTCATATATCCCTATAAGATACGTCATATTCTTCCCTTTTACAGATTAAGAAGTTGAGATTCAGGAACATTAATTTGCCCAGAATCGTCCAAGTAGGATGACCCTGCTTAACAGCCAAAGTCTGTTCTTCCCACTTAGCCGTTTGTATCTTGTTTTACTAAGTTCCCCCATGTCTGTGTTAATAAACTAATAAATGGTCTTATGTTTTTGGATAACTTTTTAAGCCAAGAGCAGACTGCATCCCACCAGAGGTCCTCAGACCAAACTGAAAATCACTTCCTGAAAACATGTATCTGAGGTTGTTTTAGTTAGAAGGAATTGCACTCCTTAATCTCGACTTCCTTGTTACCATTGTATTCTACTGTTAAAAGAAGTTTTTTTTTAATTGGAGTGTAGTTGATTTACAACGTTGTGTTGGTTTCAGATGTACAGCAGAGTGATTCAGTTACACATATATTCTTTTTTAGATTCTTTTCTCATTTAGGTTATCACAGAATATTGAGTAGAGTTCCCTGTGCTATACAGTAGGTATTTTTTAAAGTTTTATACAGTATGTATATTGGTGTGGTAATCCTACTACAGAAAGATCAGTCTGTTCCATTACTATGTTTTCTTCGCAGATGAAATATAAAATATTAATACAATTCTAGCCTGTATTATTCATCTAGGACTATAGCTTTTATACAATAAGCCTTCATTGGACCAGGAATAAATGTATGGTTTGGTATTCAGAGAATCATGCTCTTAGAATCAACAGTTTATAGTTAACACTGACTTGTTCATTGTTAAATCAGTTCCCCACTCCCCCCAAAAAAATCGTATTTTTTATTTTACAGTCATCTGCTAACAAAGAAGTTTTTATTTAACTTAATTAAATCGAACACTAGATGGTTTAATTTTCTTTGCTTATTGTTTCATTTCGAGTTGGGATTGTAAAAGATCTACTTTCTTCTCAGCTGACCACAGTGCGAAGACTGCTTTCAGAAAAGGCCACCCACGTGAACACTCGAGATGAAGATGGGTACACCCCGCTCCATCGAGCAGCCTACAGCGGACACTTAGACGTGGTCCGGGAGTTGATTGCACACAGGGCAGATGTTCACGCGGTGACTGTGGATGGCTGGACACCCCTGCACAGTGCCTGTAAGTGGAATAACACCAGAGTGGCTTCTTTCTTACTGCAGCATGATGCAGATATCAACGCCCAGACAAAAGGCCTTTTGACCCCCTTACATCTAGCTGCTGGGAACAGAGACAGCAAAGATACCCTTGAACTCCTCCTGATGAACCGCTACATCAAAGCAGGTCTGAAGAACAACCTGGAGGAAACTGCATTTGACATCGCCAGGAGGACAAGCATGTATCACTACCTCTTTGAAATTGTGGAAGGCTGCACAAATTCTTCACCTCAGTCTTAATGGTTCTAATAATTTTCTTAAGTTTCTAAGTCCCAGTGCCTCCTTTGTGTGAGATGTGAAATGTCCCCATCATACAAAGTTGACATCAGAAGTCTTAGGACAGTAATTCAGTGGTAATATCACGATAATATCCTTCCAAGTGAATTGCCTGACCTTGATGTCAAAATGTATTTGGAAGTTGATTGGATATATCTTTAATGATTTCCGTGGTGTTTGTGATTTTTATCAAATCATTTTAACTTACCTATACTGAAAAACTTGTCACAAGCTGTACAGAAAACTAATGATATTTTTGGTGCTGATCCAAGAGAAATGTATTTTTAAATATTCCCCCATCCTAGATCTTTGTGCAGTATTTAGTATATTAATGTGTATTTTTATAAGGTCAGGTAACTCAGAATTTCATTTAAAACTCTTAATATACTGGTGCAGTTCAGCTGTCTTCTCTGCATCACCATAGCCATTTGCTTTCATTGTAAACCGTAAGAATGAACATATTAGTGTCTTGAATCTCCGTAAATTAAAAAAAAATCAAGACACCTAGATCTTTGTTTTCTAGAACCTAGGCCATTTTCAGGAAGTAGCTAGGTGTTTAATCCACGAATTTTATATACTGCCCCCTCCCACAATCCACACAATCCTGTGGACCATCCTACCTCACCCTGGTCAACCTGCATATTCCTTATGCTGCTGGTGAGTCAGCACGACCCTTCAGACATGCACACAACTATACCTTGGTTCAGATCATAACGTATCTGCTCTCCAGCTAGTTTTACCTCCCTGGTCCTACTGAGCTGGGCACTGCTCATCTAGACTCTCAAGTTCACAGGAAGTGTTCTTTTCCAGGGTCCTCATTTTATACAAGCCACACAAAGACAAAGTGACAGGGAAAAGGAATTCTAAGAATGAGGGGATGATGATTATATTGGGGTGAGAACCGCAAAGTGGCTCAGGCCTTTTTTAAAAGCCACATTGTGGATAGTGACAAAAGCATAAATATAAATATTCCAAAAAAAAATAAAAGTTTTGAACAACCAAAAAAAAAGCATGAATTCTTTTTTTACCTGTGTATCTTCCTTGGATCCATAACATGTTTATTCATTCCAGCTAAGAGATGGAAGCAACCCAAAAGCCCACTGACAGATGAATGAATAGAGAAAATGTAGTATATACAGAAAATTGAATATTATTAAGCCTTAAAAAAGAAGGAAATCCTACCACATGCTACAACAGGAATTAACCTTGAGAACATTATGCTAAATAAAATAAGCCAATCACAAAAAGACAAATTATGTATGAGTCCACTCATATGAGACATCTAAAATATTTAAATTCATAGGGACTTCCCTGGTGGCGCAGTGGTTTAAGAATCCGCCTGCCAATGCAGGGGACACGGGTTCAAGCCCTGGTCCGGGGAAGATCCCACATACCACGGAGCAACTAAGCCCGTGCACCACAACTACTGAGCCTGCACTCTAGAGCCTGTGAGCCACAACTACTGAGCCCGTGTGCCACAACTACTGAAGCCCACGCGCCTAGAGCCCATGCTCCACAACAAGAGAAGCCACTGCAACGGGAAGCCCGTGCACTGCAACGAAGAGTAGCCCCCGCTCGCCACAACTACAGAAAGCTCGTGTGCAGCAGTGAAGACCCAACACAGCCAAAAATAAATAAATTTATTAAAAAATAATAATAAAAATAAATAAATATTCAAATTCATAGAAACAGAAAGTAGAATGGTTGTTGCCAGGGTCTGGGGGAAGGGAGAAATAGGGAGCTGGTGTTCCATGGGTATAGAGTTTCTGTTTTGCAAGATGAAAAGTTCTAGAGATCCATTACACAGCAATGTAAATATACTCAACACTTTAAAATGGTTAAGATGGTTTAAAAAAACTATTAGTCATATAGAAAAGATAATTGCAAATGTTTGTGATTGTCAAAGTACGTTAAATGGTCTCATTAATTTTACAAGTAAATATTATGATACAGATTTGGAAAATTATCTTTAAAAGATAATTGACTTTAAAGAAAAATATTAACAATTTTTACAGAGTTTATAACATATCTAAAAGTAAAATATATGTCAACAGTTATATAATGGCTGGAAGGAGAGAAATGGAATTTCTTTTTTTGGCTGCATTGAGTCTTTGTTGCTGCGTGAGGGCTTTCTCTAGTTGCGGTGAGCGGGGACTGCTCTTCATTGCAGTGCATAGGCTTCTCACTGCAGTGGCTTCTCTTGTTGCGGAGCACGGGCTCTAGGCATGCAGGCTTCAGTAGTTGTGGTGTGCAGGCTCAGTAGCTGTGGCACATGGGCTTAGTTGCTCCACGGCACATGGGATCTTCTGGGACCAGGGATCGTACCCGTGTCCCCTGCATTGGCAGGCAGATTCTTAACCACTGTGCCACCAGGGAAGTCCTTGGAATGCTCTTAAAATATGCCTAAAGCGGTATAATATCTCTTGAAGGTAGCCCATGAAAAGTTAAAGTTGTATACCATAAACACTAATGCAACCACTAAAATAACAAAGCAAAGAGTTACAGCTAAACTTCATGATAAAAACTCTCAACAGACTAGGAATAGAAAGGAAGTTCCTCAGCCTGATAAAGGACATCTAAAAAAACCCCAAAACTTAACATCATACTTAGTGGTGAAAGACTGAGTGCTTTCACTCTAAGGTTAAGAATAAGACAAGGATCCATCAACAGAGGAATGGATAAAGGAGCTGTGGTACATATATACAATGGGATATTACTCAGCCATGAAAAGGAATGAAATTGGGTCATTTGTAGAGAGGTGGATGGACCTAGAGAGTGTCATACAGAGTGAAGTAAGTCAGAAAGAGAAAAGCAAATATTGTATAATAACACATATACATGGAATCTAGAAAAATGGTGTAGATGATCTTATTTGCGAAGCAGAAATAGAGATACAGACATAGAGGACAAATGTATGGATACCAAGGGGGAAAGCGGTGGAGTGGGAGGAATTGGGAGACTGGGATTGACACATATACTGTGTATTGATACTATGTACAAAATAGACAACTGATGGGAACGTACTGTATAGCACAGGGGACTCTACCTAATTCTCTGTGGTAACCTAAATGGGAGGGAAGTCCAAAAGGGAGGGGATATCTCTATGTGTATGGCTGATTTATTTTGTTGTGCAGTGGAGGCTAACACAACATTGTAAAGCAACAATACTCCAATAAAAATTAATTTTAAAAAAATGGATGTTCTCTTTCAAAGTTTCAAATGCTCCCCTAGTAAATAAAACAGGTCACATTTTCAAAAAAAAATAATAAGAAGACAAGGATGTCTGCTCTCACCACTTCTATTAAACATTTTACTGCAGATTCTAGTCAGGGCAATTAGGCAAGAAAAGAAAAGAAAAGACATCCAGATTGGAAAAGAACTAAAAGTATCTCTATATGCAGGTGATATGATCTTGTATATGAGAAATCATAAGGAATCCACTGGGAAAAAACTATAAGAACTAATAAATGAGTTCAGCAATGCTCCAGGATACCAGATCAATATACAAAAATCAACTTTAGTTTTATATAGTATCAATAAGCAAACTGAAAATTAAATTAAGAAAACAATTTCATTTATAATAGCATTGACAAGAAAAAACGTACTTTGGAATAAACTTAACAAAAGAAGTACAAAACTTTTGCTCTGCGAACTATAAAAGATTGTTGAAAGAAACTAAAGAAGCACAAAATAAACAGAATGACATCCCATTTTCATGGATCAAAACACTTGTTAAGATGGCACTACCCCCCACATTGATCTATAGATTCAATGCAATTCTATCAAAATTCCAGCTAGCTTCTTCACAAAAATTGACAAGCTGATCCTAAAATTCATATGGAAATGCAAAGAAGCCAGAAGCGCCAAACAATCTCGAAAAAAAAAAAAACAAAGTTGGAGAACTCACACTTTTTTATTTCAAAACTTACTAGAAAGCTTGTGGTACTGGCATAAGGATAAACATATATATCAATGGAACAGAATTTTGAATCCAGAAATAAACCCTCACATTTATGGAGCACTGAATACTTTTTTTTTTTTTTAAACCTTTTTTTTTTTTTTTTTTGAGCACTGAATACTTTTGACAATAGTGTCAAGAAAATTCAATGGAGGAAAAAATAGCCTTTTTCAATAAATGGTTCTGGGAAAACTGGGTATCCACGTGCAAAAGAATGAAGTTGGACTCCTACATCACACTATAATATTAATACAAAAATTAAAATGATCAAATACTTAAATGTAAGAGCTAAAACTATAAAACTTTTAGAAGAAAACAAATGGAAAAAATCTTCATGATATTAGATTTGGCAATGATTTCTTGGATATGTCACAAAAAACACCGCATTAAAGGAAAAATATAGATAAATGGGACTACATCAAAAGTAAAACTTTTTTAAAATCAAAGGACACTATCAACAAAGTGAAAAGGCAACTCATTAAATGGGAGAAAATATTTATAAATCATATATCTGATAAGGGATTAATATCCAGAATATACAAAGAACTCTTAAAACTCAACAAAAAACCCAATTCAAAAATGGATAAAATACTTGAATAAACATTTCTCCAAAGAAGATATACAAACAACCCGTAAACACATGAAAAGATACTCAAATCACTAGTCAGTAGGAAAATGCAAAGCAAAATCACGAAGAGATACCACTTCACATTCATTAGGATAGCTAGCTGTTATATTTTTAAAAAGGAAAGTAACAAGTGTTGACAAGGATATAGAGAAATTGGAACCTTTGTGCATTGCTGGGGGGAATGTAAAGTGGTGCAGCCACTTGGAAAAGTTTAATGGTTCCCCACAAAATTAAACACAGAACTACCATATGATCCAGTAATTCCATTTCTAGGTATATACTCAAAAGAACTGAAAGCAGGAACTCAAAACTGATACTTGTACACCAGTGTTCATTGCAGCATTACTTGCAACTGCCTAAAGGTGGAAACAACCCAAACGTCCATCAACAGATGAACAGATATACACAATGCTCTATGTACATACAATGGAATATTATTCAATCTTAAAAAAGGAATGCAGTTCTGATTCATGCTACAACATGGATGAACTTTAAAAACATTATGCTAAATGAAATAACCCAGACACAAAAGGAAAAGATTGTATGATTCCACTTATATGAAGTACCTAAAGTAGTCAAATTCACAGAGACAGAAGATAGAACAGAGGTTACCAGAGGGCAGAGAGAGGGGGAAATTGAGAATTATTGTTTAATGGGTACAATTTCTGTTTGGAATAATGAAAAAATTCTGGAAATGGATAGTGGTGATGGCTGTACAACACTATGAATGTACTTAATGTCACTGAATTGTATACTTAAAAATGGTTAAAAGAGTAAATTTTATGTTATGTACATTTTATCACAATAAAAATAAAGCAGTTATACCTCCAGATCCCCCATTCCTAGCAGCTAGATGGATGACCCCCCCTCCACTCCAGCAGAAGATTGGAGGTAATTCACTGAAGGAAGTCAAACAGGCTCTCTGGATGGAAGGTACAAAGCACAGTTGAAGGCAGAACCACCATACTGAAACGGGAATTTCATGAATACTTACATTCTACATATTAAGCCTTCAGTTCTCCTCTCCCCCTCACTTCCCAGGGTGCTGGTACCAGACTGATTCCCTCCAGCAGGGAGACCGGAGGAGTCACTCCATGGAGAATCAGAGCAGTTCACAAGATAAGACCTTAAAATACCAACATGAGGGCTTCCCCAACTGAACAGCCGAGACAGATCACCCATCAGTGAAACCCCCAGTTGATAAGCCCACCTGTATGCACAGAGTCATCTGTCCACTACTAGATAGGGCAAGACAGTCAAAGATCACCTGAAGGTAGAGGAAAGCTACTAAGAGAACAAAACAAACCAGAACAGGTAACTTGGGGGAAGCAACAATTATACAAGAAGAAAGTAACATTGGAAATGAAGTGTATCATTAATATCCTTAGACAGATAAGATATTGCATCCATGGTATAAGGCCAAAGTGTTATACAAAAAAAGAGACTGCAAAAACAAAACAAAAGCAACCTCTTGCTCCAAATAAAGCCCTAGATTTTCCCATTTGTTATTCAAATTAAACTTAGATTCTGAGTTTGATTTTCTCATGTGTAAAATTAGTTTTTATATGAATTCAAATAGATTGTGAATACAAAAGTGCTTAGACACTACAGGAGTTGTTTATTAATAATAACAACAACAACTTACAATCCAAAAGTTGGGAATCCTCAACATTGATTTATTCGATCATGTGAGTGTAGCAGGGAGCGGGACACGACAAGCAAAGCACTGCGTGAAACCAGAGACCTTTCCTTGAACTCACTGTCCAGTCCCTCCTCCCGCCCCTACTTGTTCCAGGTGGTGATTTATTCTTTAGCCTTTGGGGCCAAACTTTTCGGAATTCGGATTCCGGCTGTGGCACTTCTAGTTGTGTAACCTCAGACAATATCCTCTGCTTTTCTTAATCTCAGTTTCCCTACCAAGGAATAGTAAACCCCCTCTTGCGAAACTGGTGTCACAAACAAACGAGAGATAAATGGAAAGAAAGTCCTTTGCTTTGGTCAGTAAGTAATTGCAGCTCCCCAACTCCAGCGCCTTCCTGGGCGCGCGGGTCACCAGCACAAGCCCACTGGGAGCGGCTGGGGGCGGCTGGGGGCGGGGAGGATCCACAGTCACCATGGCAACCGGAGACGCCTCGCGTTCTCCAGCAGCCTGCGGCGGAGCAGAGAAGGCCAGCCGGCCGCGCGCCGCGAAGAAGACCCCCGCGGCATGAGGGGGGAGGAGGCGGTGACCACGGTGGCGATGCACGAGGCGGGCCGCGACGGCGAGCAGCCTCTGCCGCCCGCAGGCCTGGGATGCGGGGCGCGCGGGGAGACCGGAGGCCGCGGCCCCCAGGAGTCCCGGAAGCAGTGTGAGTTCTCTTTCAGCCTCGGACCCCGCGGGAGGTACGTGGGCGAGGAGAAGCGGTGAAAGGTGAACTGGGGGAAACCGCACTAAGACTAGCTGAAGCCGCAAAGGTTTTGGAGGGAGGGGGCGGAGCTGCTGTTTTGGCAAAGGCATGGGTGATGGTTTTGTGGCCGAAGGCATCTGGTCCATTTCCCCAAGCCCTCCTTCATAAAAGGCTACCTGAGTCCAGGTATCCTCCAACTTAATTGGTAGTGGCATTGGCCTGGAAGGTATTGAAAAAAATTGTGTGTGTATATATACATACATATGATATTAAAAATATTAAATTATAAAATATATCTTAATTATAAAAATGTGTAAAATATATATTTAAGTTTTAAATATATTTTAAAATATGTTTAAATTATAAAAATGTGTAAAATGTAATATATAAATTTAAATTTTACACATAATAAAACTATGAAGTTTATATTTTAAATACATAAATTATATACACACACGGAAATATGCAGATCATTTTTGTCAATTCCTTCATTTTACAGACCAGGAAACTGAGGTCTACACTAGAGGAAAGGAAGTGACTTGCCTACCGTCACTCAGTGCTGGAGAAATCCTTCAAACACTTAAACCCCCATCTCTTGGATTATCAGTTCATAAATTATGATTACCTGATCCTTTTAGAATCTCACAATTATGGGCCACGTTTTAACACACTGCTGTTGTCTCCTCCCTGCCCTGCCAAACACACAAACAACATTCAAATAAGTAAAAGCAGTTCTGGTTCACAGTCACAGCCAACATGGTTGAGTCCACGCTAGGTCCAAGTGCTCTTCCATAAATTTACAGATATTTCACAGCCCTTTGTGCCCCACATGTCTTCAGTAGGTGGTAAGGAATGATGAAGATGAAAATAACAGGCCAAAGAGGAAGGCAAGCGTTCCCAGCCCTTTTGCAGCACCTCCCTGATTGCCTCTCGAGAGCACCGTGGCTCCCTCTGCGCCAGGACAACAGAGGAGTGAGGGTTGTTCTCAAGCCGCTCAGCTTCCGCTCCTCCAGCGACCACGCACCCTCCTCCTGGGAGACGGAGACCCCCCGAGGAGCCACAGAACTGCTGCCACCTGGTAAAAGGACCTCTTCCCTCAGCATCAGCCACAATGTGCCTGATTATGGTACCTCATTCCTGTTATTGTCAACAGCACGCAGAGACCTTGTCTAGAGCAGCTAAATTCACTATATATATATAAGTATTCAGTATACTTAAGTAATTCCTTACTCCGACTTAAAATTCTATCTATCTGGGAATTTTCCTGTTAAAGGGGCTATAATTGAAAGGTTCTGTATTCCCTGTGACTGTAGGAGTAAAAGGTGGACTTAACCATTCACTCACCAATTTGACAGCTGTGGAGTCCTTTTTGCATGTCAGGCATTGGGCTGGTTGCTGGGAAATGAGTAATGAATTAAGGCAGGTGTCCAGACTTTCAGGAGCTCACAAAGTCAGGGTGGGGGGCGTATAAAGAGTTCCTGCCTCAGCCTTCCTGAGTTCCTGGCCTCAGCTGAAATAGAGACAGAATATTTACACCTGCACAAAGTATCCATTCAATTTTCAATTTTTTTTGAAAGATCTTCAATCTCTAGTTTTTGGAAAGGTCCCCAGTCTCTGTACAGCTTCTACTCCCTAATCACACATCTGCTCCCAAATATACACAGATAAAATGTGGTGCTTTCCCACTGAAACAGTTTTGAATTATATATTGGTGGCTATTTGAGCACCCACCAAATCTTTCATAGACTCCGTGTTACCTTTCTTTTTTTCTTTTTTCAGTGTTACCTTCAAAATAATTTGTAGTGCTTTCACCACACTGGCTGAACTATCCCAGTATTCTCCATTTTATTAAATCACTGAGTCCAGTACAATCAGGTTAGTGTATGTGGTGGGACTATAACCTCCCTTGATCTGAAAATTATACTTCTATTAGGTGGATCTAAAATTACATGAGCTGTTGAGACAGACACATTATATTAACACACGTAACAAACGCAGTCTATGACATCCTTAGTTTCTCTTTCCCCCCCTGTCCAACTGAAAACATTTGACCCAGGCCTTTTCCGTCCTATGCTTATGCAATTCCTTTGTTTGGTCCTAAATACAGGTCGTTATATGTATCCCCAACAATACCGTCCTATGAATTTTAGCACTTCATTCTAGGTGTAGAAGGCCTTTTGAGTCCTGAGTTTGCCATTCAGCACATAAACCATTCACCAGGTTTGTGCCATTCTCACATTTGGTGAGTTTGCTGAAAGTTCCTATATTCAAATTAACAAATTAAATGGTGATCCCAACAGTTCCAAGTAGAGTCTCTAGAAGCCCCTGATCTGTCAGTCAGCATCCTTGGCATGGGCACTCTCTGCCAAAGAGAAATGCACTTTATCAAATGCCTTGCTGAAAGGCACGTACTACGCTGTGGCTACCGTGTCTCCCTAATCTGTCTAGTTTAGTAACTTGATTTGAGAGAGTTAGGTAGGCATGCTTTTAATTTTTATGATTTCTGGAAGTTACTTTTTCGTTTATAAAATAGGAATAATTATACCTGCCCATAGGTTGCTTGTCAGGAAGAGAGATAATATATGTAAGATGCCTAGGGCATGGTAGCATTCGATAAATTGTAGCAATTGTTATTAGCCAGCTTGTTTGCTTTCTTTCTTTCTTTCTTTCTGTCTTTCTTGGAGCAGGGAATATTTGCCTATACTAGCTCTTTACTACTCTCTCATTTTTCATAGTTCCTCAAAACCTTTGGTGATTTCCTCTGTAAATTCTCATAACAGAAGGGCTGAAATTTGTCAAGAGACTTGAACTTAGAGCAAGTGATCTCTTCCTCTCTTCTGAACTATTACAACCTTTTCTTCTTTCTTAGCCACATTTCTTAAACCCTTTTTCTGCCTGAAGATCATGATTTAACCAAAAAAGTGTAAACCAAAGTTAAGCTAGAGTAATTCTGACCCTCACTCATCTCTTATTCATATGACTCCTAATTTAGGGGAAACAAGATGCAGAAAGTATCTAACTCTGCCTTGTTCATGTCTGAGGGTGTGTTTGGGTCTCATGACCAGGAATGAACCAGCCCCACAGCCATACGCAGCAGGTCTTTTGCCCTATTTGGGTCAGTCTGCACACAAGTCAAATTTATTTACTTGTGTTCCCTATCGGTTAGTCAGGAAAAGATGACACCTGCCATATCTTTGTGTTGGTTAGTTAGGTTTTCCATGGCTCCTTGGATTGGGCTTTTGGGCACTAGGACTAGAAATACTGGTTCCCTGTTGTTCACAAGGCTGCGTGCGCAGACATGCCTATAGAAGAATCTTTCACTAACTGAACAATGCTTAGTTCCACTTGAACACACATTTGTTGAGCATCCATTATTATGTCAAACTCTGTTCTAGGACTCTAATGAACTGAACAGACAACATCCCTGCTCTTATGGTATTTATGGCCTGGTAAGGGAGACATATGGTAAACTAATAGTTACACAAATAATTGGATATAAAGGAAATGAGGCTGCACACACATTGCAATAAATCAAATGAAAGAAAAGAGGAGAGTACTATGAGAAAAATTAACCAGGGGCATTTCAAGATTGTGGAGCCAAGGAAGGTTTCCTTGAAGAACTGACATTTCAGCATAGACCTGAAATTCAGGTAGAAGTTACCCGGGGAAAAAAAATTAGGAGAAAGGCAGTTCAGGCAGAGAAAATAGAATGTTCATGTGGGGATGGACAGAAGGGCCATGTGGCTGGAGCTCAGAGAGCAAGAGAGAGAAGCTGACAGGGGAGCTTAGAGAGATGGAAGGGCTCAAATGATGCAGCGCTCCCTGGGGTGAGCAGAAGAAATGTAGCTAAAGTACTTAGAACAAATAATCCATCCTCAACTATAGCAGTGTTGTCTTGTGGGGGCAGGTTTAGAGGACAGGAAAAAGTCCTATGTCCATTAGTGGCTCACTACTACAATTCAGGTTTATTCTTTAAAAGATGATGAGGGACTTCCCTGGTGGTGCAGTGGTTGAGAGTCCACCTGCCAATGCAGGGGACACGGGTTCGATCCCTGGTCCGGGAAGATCCCACATACCACGGAGCAACTAAGCCCGTGCGCCACAACTACTGAGCCCGCGCTCTAGAGCCCGTGAGCCACAACTACTGAGCCCGCGTGCCACAACTACTGAAGCCCACACGCCTAGAGCCCGTGCTCCGCAACAAGAGAAGCCACTGCCATGGGAAGCCTGCGCACCACAATGAAGAGTAGCCCTCTCTCACCTGCGCGCAGCAGCAAAGACCCAATGCAGCCAAACATAAATAAATAAATTTTTAAAAAGAGAAAAAAAAAGTCTGGGGTGGGGTCCAAGAATTTGCATTTCTACCAGGTTCCCGGGAGACGTTGAAGATGCTGGTCCAGGGACCCCACTTTGCAAATCGCTGACCCAGAAGAATCGAAGTCATTTAAATTGGTCAAAGCAGCCAAGGATTTTATCCCACATACACATGGTATATGAGTTACATGGCCTGGGCGTTGATAGCTTGCACTGATGGTTCATTTGAAAAAAGATGTGCTCTCAAGAATCCCTCATAGATGTTATTTTGAAACTGCTGGAGCCCCTCATTTTCATAGTTCCTTCTCTGATTGCTAGGTGCATATTTCATGCTTTTCAAACCATCAGGTTTTTACTGCAACCCTCTTGGGTACCAGCAGTTGCTTGAAGATATAAAAGAACTGTAAGGCACAACTCCTATACTCAGAGAAGTTGACATTTTCTGAGGAGGACTGTTGAACAACAGTCTGGTGGGACCCCAATTCACTAAGGATTCCTAAGAGAAGATGCTGCAGGCCCAGAGGTACATCTTTTCAGACTCCATGGTATATTTTCCCACTTTTTTTTTTCGTATTTCTTCACTCTTCATTTGGTCTTCTTGATCTATTTATTGATCTCAATACAAGTGCCACATTGTCTTTGTTACTATAGCTTTATAATAAGTCTTTTTTTTCTTTCTTTTTTTTTTTTTTTTTTTTTTTGGTACGTGGGCCTCTCACTGCTGTGGTCTCTCCCGTTGCGGAGCACAGGCTCCGGACGCGCAGGCTCAGCGGCCATGGCTCACGAGACCAGCCGCTCTGCGGCATGTGGGATCTTCCCGGACCGGGGCACGAACCCGTGTCCCCTGAATCGGCAGGCGGACTCTCAACCACTGCGCCACCAGGGAAGCCCCTTTTTTTTCTTTTTTAAAAAATGTTTTCCCACTTTATGTTTTAAAACCAGCATAGAAACACCTTTTAGGGCTTCTTGTGTCACCCATTCTCACGGAAAGAGAGACCAACAAAACGGCTCATTCTGTTCATATAGTGCCTTTTTTTTTTTTACATCTTTATTAGAGTATAATCGCTTTACAATGGTGTGTTAGTTTCTGCTTTATAACAAAGTGAATCAGTTATACATATACATATGATCATATAGTGTCTTGAAGGAAAGTTTAAAGTCTTAGAGTTTGAACTTTATGGATGGATGCAAAATGACCTACTAAATTACTTCTCTGAACCACAATCTACATATACTACTTCCCTGGTGATTAAAAAAAATATTTAAGTTAATACTATTATATTTTGGGTCACCTTCATTGTTTTCAGAGATTACATAAAAGCTGATTTATACACTAGTTGGATGTTGTATTATTCTTAATGGATATGTTTGATTATGAGACTGTCTAAATGATTAGGAAAAATAATTCGGCTTATAAAAATTCATTTTTCTAAGCAGTGTTTTCAAATATTCTTCATATAAAATGGAGAATGCTTGGGGGGGCATGGGGGGGCTGCATTTTTAATAACATCCACCAGAGGTCGCACGGAGGTGCTATTTTAGCCTAGAAAAATCTTTCAAAGCTGAGGATTGATTCTGTAAGGTTAAGTCTTAAAGGGCTCTATTGATGAAAAACAAAAACCTACTCTATTTTTTCTTTTCATTTTCTTCTTCTCTTTCTTTTAATGGCTGGAATCCCCACGTCCTTGGCCAGAATAGGAAACTAGCACCCAAGGAGAGTGCCACACTCTTCCAGCCTAGCCCAGAGGACTGGCAGCTCGGGTCAGCCACTGGACCTTCTAGAAGGAGGTTTTCAGTAACACACTCTTTTAAATATCAGAAGAAAGCTATGGCCTCTCTTGCTGGAAAACACACCTTGTCACATACACCCATAATTCTGCATAAAACTCTGAGGGGCTTGTATGACTTATATAGTAGCTATTCCCAGATGTTAGGAGGAAGTATGCTTGACCCATTCATTGTCTTCACTTCTTTACTTATCGTTTGCTCCTTCACCCATCCCAAATAGGCTTTTGCTTCCATGAGTGCAGGGAAATTGTTCTTTTCCGGATTGCAAATGACCTTTTTCTTGAAGGTCAAATGCAGTGATCTTGAAGGTCAAATTCAATCTCCTGGTTTCAATCGTACCGTCTATTGAGGGGCATTTGTTCTGAAGTTAAGCAACTTAAAAGATAGCATGTTTTACTTCCGATGGAGCTAATGATGACAATAATGGAAGTACCCCAGAGCAGTGGACTTAAGTTATTTCTGTCTTTTTTCTTCTCCTTTGGTTGAATGAAATTGGTAAAAGGTCGAAAGTTTCTTCTCTCTGGGTTGAACAATATCAACCAAATGTCAAAAGATCCAGAAGTTAGGTTTTAAGGATGTTTAACAGTGAACATTACATTTATTTTAGAATATTGTTATTTGGGTAGCAAGAAGGGACTCAGGAAAAAGCCGTTCAGTGAGGGACCCTCAGGTGATTGAGCTATCCCACCTGTTCTTGTGGTCGTGTATGACAACAGTTAATAAGAGCTGTGAAGACCTTGCAATGGCCAACATGTCCCAGGTGATTGTTAACTGTGCACCCCATACTTGGGTCTGGGGAATGGCATCAGTGACAACAAGAAAAATGGACTGCCAGGCCTCTAAGCCTTCCCTTCTCTGGGTTTTTGAGTCCTTCCAGGCTCCTGACGTAGAGCTATATGGGTTCAGTGAGAAGGGGAGGGGTAGGTGGGTGAAGGGAGTCTCTCTAATGATGATGATGATGATGGAGGTAATCATTAATAATTTTATTTATTTACTTATTATATTGGCCATCATTCACAGTGTGTCTCCTGGACATGAAAGTTTTTACAAATTACCTCTTTCAATCTTTGCAACAACCCCGTGCTCTTATTGAAACTGCAGAATGCGTTTTGGGACTTAGTAGAGCATAGAGCTTGGTAGAGCTTCTGTCTCCGTGCAGAAAGAATTCAGTGAGAGACAGAGTGACAGGTAAGGAAAGAGTTTATTAGTATAGGACACTTGTGAGATTTACAAGTGGGTGGGCGAGAGGGGTGGCATGCCAAGAACTTAGTGGGCTGCAGTTTTATAATCAAAGGAAAAGTGGGGAGGGTAGACATCAAGCTTCCATCGTCAGTTCCTCCTCCACATTGGGCAGGAGTTTTCTTGTCCCTACATGGTCAAACAGGGACTATCGTGCAGCAATGGAAATAAGTGAAAAGGCAGTTACATAGACTAAAATATGGTAAATCATCTCAGGTTTCAGTTTAATGTCACCTTTTCCTTGTATTTTTGTCTTTAGTGTGCACAGAGAAGCATGTCCTAGGAATCATTAACTTACTGACCTCACTGGACAGGATGTGGGTCTCATTCCACCACTGTTTTATTGTTTTGGGACACGTCTAATGCTTCTGTTGCATGGTTTTGGAGCTAAGCAAGCCCACTTGGTTTTGTTGTTAAGCAAGCCTGCTTTCTTGCGTGATCATTTAACTTAGAGGGGTCTCCCATACATTTTTTTTTACTTATGATCCCTTCGTGGGATTAACTATTTAATCACCTACTTTGTCCCTGTACTCTGTCCCTGTCATTATTATTCCCATTTTGCAGCTCTGGAAGCTGAGGCTTGGGGGAGGTACAACGACTTGCCTGTTGTCACACAGTGGAATAACTGATACTTGAATGTAGGCTCATCAGAAGCTGATGTCTTTGCTCTTAGCCATTGGGATATACTTTAAAATATAAGATTATGTTTTCTTAGAGGAAAAAAGATTTGAAACTGTACTGGTAGCAAATAGTATTCTCTTCAGTAACAACAAAGTTGTCACGATCTTCTCCAGGTTTAAGTTCAAACTTGAGGTAGAAGAGGTTTCAGAGGCTTTACACATTCCTGCCCCAAGCACAGGGGCCTGGATCTACAGGGTCTCATCATGCTGAAATGATGAAAGGAAAAAATGCAATTTTCTGATCAGATCTGCTGCCGGGTGTAAATGGAATCTGGGCCACCTGTGGAGCCTTCTGGATAAGTAAGAATTTAGCTAACCTCACAATTCATACATTCTTAGTGGTTCCCTGAAGATTTCCCCCTCCTTACAACTTTTTTAAAAAGAAGAGGTAGGTTTATGAGACATGCATTATGGGACTATTGCATTCATTTTGCCATCTATTTTAAAGCTATTTCTACATTTGGAAAATTTTCTATAGAGGACCATGTGGAAATACATTAATGTACTACTTTAATGTTTTCAAATTGCAAGGGCTTTTGTATTTTTCAGGCTAAAACCTGCAGAGTTTATAGTAGTCATGAAAACTTTGATTAATGAAGCTCCCTAGTGTTCTCTTATACATTTCCTTTCCCAATGAATTTCAAGAGTGTACTCTCAGATGCATTCATTTGTGTCTATATGTACCTGAATGCATGCACACTTAACGTTGAGTCTGGTTTGTTTATTATGTTTAGTACAAATTTAAGAAATGTGAAATATTTCCCAGCAAGTGTCGATATTTTTGCTATTCATTAATTCATTCAACAAAAATGTTTTTGTACCTACAATATACAAGGAACTTACTAGACACCAAAGACATGTCAAGATAATTCCCCCAAAAAAGATAATTACTGAGCTTAGAAGTCACCAAACAAATTTTAATTACTTAAAATTTTCTTCCTCTGACCATGTTTATACAAAGGAAGCATAGACAATATGTTTCTAAACTGGCTTTTCAAGCTCCCATGTTCCTTATTCACAGTCCTGAGAGCTGGGGAAACAAAAATATTTTTAAAGGGCGACCTTCTGATAGACCAGGTCAGATCCCATTGGCTAAAATTTTCAGCGTAAAGACTTGGTTTTGTAACTTTAAAATTCAGGATAAAGACACACCTAAAAAGGTGTTTGAGTAGAAGAGGTTTGGGGGCATGAGAAGAGGAGAGAGAAGAAGAATCTCTAAGATTGCGAGCTTCAAGAAAGGATTTGATTCCTTTCTCTTAGCGTCTCTCTTATGCCTACTGCCCTTTTCCTTTTCAGGTTAGGCCGCCAACATTGAGGTCTCTCTGGCCCCGTTCTGCACACACCCCCTTTGTCTTCCTTCCTCCTGGAAAGCATTTGCCCAGAGCTGAGAGAGTTGAATTTCCCTTTAAAGAAGCCTCTGCTTCAAAGGATATTCACACTTCTTTTTGGTCCTCTTTTCCTCCAGTTGAATATATCACTTTCCGTAATGTCTTCATCCAAATATCCTATCAAATCAAAGTCATGCTACTTTTCCCAGCACCCTCTATCCCCAAGTACAGTAAACACTTACGTGTAACAACATTTTGCTTTGAGGGTTTTTTTCCCATGCATTTCTAGGCATATGCATTTACATTTCAGGTATTTTCTCCATTAAGCCATAAATGTGATTGCATCTGAAAGAGCCAACTGGATTAGACTAGTACAATTCTATTTAATTTGATGTGGGTTTTCTACAGAGTTCTACCTCTGGATTTTTAACCATTTTCCATTTACCAGACCTTCCCACAATGCGGAACAAAGCTAAATCTATTTTCTCGGTTTCTCACAGGGTGTCACGGGGGGTATTGAATAAGTGTTCGTGGACTCCTACATCTGAGAGTTTGTTACCCTTTTCTATCTCTAGACGGGGCAGGAAAGGAAACTGGCTTGATCAGTAAGGGGAGATTTGGGTTAGCTATAAGGAAAAGCTTGAACTTTGTAAGGTCTTGGCAGAAGGAGTCTTGGAGTCTTCCTTGAAGGTCTTTGAAGAAGAGGGAGGAAACGAATCTTGACAGATAGCTCCAGCCGCTCCGTTCAGGAGCCAGGAAGGAGGGGAAAGGACTGACATTCAGCCTGGTGAGTCAGCTCAGTGACTGTGCCTCTGGAAATAGAATCTGAGTCCATGCTTGTACAGGAAAATCATCGTCCCTGTAAAAAAAAAAAAAAGCTACTATTTATTGAGTACAAAGCATTTCATTTCATCCAAATCCTATAATAATCCTTCAAGGTAGATATTATTGTCATCCCCATGAGGGAACTGAGACATCGTGGATTAAATAACTTGCCCAAAGTCATAGAATCGGTAGGTGGTAGAGCAGAGACTGAAACCCAGATCTCCTCTGAACTCAAAGGCTGTGCCCCTACCCATTGCATGGTACAGACTCCTTTAGGGAGGGATCATGTCAGTGTGTATGCCAGTGGGCAGACTTGGATCTGTGGAGAATATTGGGCATTGACATTTGCAGCTTCAGAAATGGGAAAAACAACTTATGGCCTTTACCTGAATTCACTTCTTTGTTTGACTTGGGTCACAGTTTTCTACACAGTAGATTTTCACTAAATGCTTGTTAACTGATTCCCAGAATCTAAACATGTGATTTTAGGATATGGAGAAAAGCCCAGTGCAAATCATTACTAAACCAATACTTATTGATGGTATCAGGACTTAGGACTATAATTTGCCTCGTACAGTGCATAGACATCACGTTACAAATATTTTGTTATGCTGTTTTCCAGTGAGTTTACTGTTTCTTTCAAGGGGGAGATTAAACAACCTCTAGTTTAGAAGATTATTGGATCTATTGGATGAATTACTCTGGTAACTTTGGGTTTTGTTATCTTTGGAAATATTTGTGCTTCCAGGAGTTAAAGCAGAATCAGATAAGCTTGCTGATGAAGTCCATATATTAATGATTATTTATTCCTGATTTCTCTGCATCTTGCTATTTGTATTTCTTAATTGACTTTTCATCTGTTTCTTTAGGGGCAGGTTAAATTAATAACACTGTAGAGGTTAAATTGCATAGGGAATAATTCAATGAATGAGCTAGAATTACAGATTAAACAAAGGCTAAAGACCTTGGGTGGTTTAATCAATCAAACCAAATAAACCTCCACCCAAATGGCTAAAGAAGATAGTCACCAAGTAAATACTTTACGAACATTTTGTGCTGAAAAGAGAAGGAGCTAATAATCATTATCTTGCTTTTGAAAATATTGACAGTGGCCCTGGAAGGGATTTGGAGCATTGAAAGGAATCTCCCTGTGGGAGGCTTGAAGCCAGGACTGCCGAGCAGAAACAGTTTACTGCCACAAGCCAAGGACTATTCGAGGCAAGGAGGGCTATGAAGTAAGACCTGGAAACCCTTGACTTCCACCCCAAGCATGGAGGATACTGAGCGGTTTATAAACCAGTGGTATATGCTTTAGTTACAGCTCTCAGTCGAAAGCCAATCTTCTTTTGATTTGCTTCTCTCACGTTACTTGTAGTTTAGCTACATTGCCTCATTGTGGAACCTAAATAGTAATAGTTTAAGTAACCAATTTACCCCACGGATACAATACAAGTTCACACTCTTGAGTTATACTCCTGACTCTTTCCTTTCCTTTTTATCCACAGAAGACCTTCCAGCACACAGGCTCAGTGGGAAGGAATCTTGCACTGTCCTGTCTTCTAGACAGATGATCTGCGTTTACTAGTGGAAATGAGGAAAGGGAGACGAGGGAATTCAGGAAGAATAAGGCAACTGCTTTGCTAGGTTCCATTAGTTTTACCCTATTTTAGGTAGGAGGCCACCAAGGCTGGCCCCAGTAGACTGTTCCTCACAGACATTATGTTTGGGGAAAAGCTATTACTCATTCCTCACTGTCCCAGCCGATGTCTGCCAGCAATATTTGTGGCAGGATGTGGAGAAGGCAGGGGTTCTGACATGGAAGCACAAGCAGTGTCCAGGTAGTGTACGGACATACAACTGGGTCTGTAAGTCCTGAAAACAGCTCTACAATTGGGAGGGAACCCTGGGCTGAGAGGAAAGAAGTGGGTAAGTGCCAAGCTTGGGTCCTCTTAACCAAGGTATGAGTCATACTGGCAAATGCTATATAGCACTTCATATTCTAGATTCTTCATATATAATTATATATTAAATCTTTACAACAATCACATGAAACAAGTACAGTTCATTTCACAGATGAGGAAACTGAGGCACAAAAAGGTTTGAATAATTTACCCAAGTCGTTCAGCTAGTGAGTAGAAGTCATGAGGCACCACCAACTCTGTGAGCCAACGGTACACAGGAACTGGGCTGTCTGGTGAATCTGGAATGGCGTGAGGGCTCAGCCCAAGTGCCACAAAAGAGGGGGGTCCCCAGGGAGGAAGCCTCGAGAATATGGATTCAGTAGGAGGAAAATACAGCCACTAAAGACTGGGACACAAGGTGAAAAAATAAACAAACAAAAAACTTGTTACTTAAGGGGATTCGTGTAGCGAAAAGGAACCAGTAATAGAGACCGGGTTTAATAATAATAAAGTAGTAGCCACCATTTATCATGTGCCAGGCATGGCAGTCTTTTATAGTTATGTAATCCACAGGGTCACATGAGATGAGAGTTTCAATCTTCATTTTTCACGTGAGAAAACTGAGGCTTGGAGACATTACATTACCCAAGATACTATGTCTAGGGGGTAGTGAGGCCAGAACTACAGACCTGTTTCCATCTGACTCCAAGACTATGCTTCAACCTTTGGGCCATCATGGCAGAGAATTTGCTCATCAGAAAACAAGGGTGGAATAGTAGTGGTTAAACAGGCACAAATGCCAGAGCCATGGGAATTCAGGGTTAGGAACCTGGGAGTCAACTACATGCAAAATCCACAGAGATGTGACCTGAAGTAATGGTTGTTCCACCCAAGTCTGGGACACTTGCCCAGTGGGGGCTGTTTATTTCAGCTTTCCACCCAATTTGTCAGGTCCCAGCTCTAGTGGGCAAATCCATCATTCCAAGAAAACTCACAAAGCAATTTATTTTAGAGATGATTTTCTAAATGCTGTAAGACTGGTTTGAAGAACAAATTACCTTCATTTGAAGACACAGAAGTGCAACAGATTACCCGATTTATCAATTGGTGGCATATAATAAAAAATACATGTTTGATTTTGACCATAATTACATTACTTTCACCCATACGGTTTAGGAGAAACTTATTCGCAGCTCCCGCTCATTGATACTCATCCACACTACCTTCCTAGCGGCCCTCAGCCCTCTATTTCCAGCCTGCATTAAGCCCTTACAGTGGTCATGTTATCGTATGTAACTGACATTGTTGTATGTTTTAGCTTCATCTCTGTAAGTTACCAGCTGCATTTTGGCATTTAAACTGCTACTATCTGCTATACAAATCACAACTGATGAATCCATAAGAATTAGCTGATAACTGAGAATTAGATATTTCTCATTATCAATTAGGAAAGTTAGATGCAAGACAGCAATAGCACAGATGAACAAAACCCACAGATAACTCTCAAAAGTTGGTCGGTATTAATTCAAACACTGTCAGAAACCCAATGAAGGCAGGACCCATGTCTCTTTCACTCACCACTGTTTGTCTGGCACTTAGCACGGTACCTGGCACGGGAGGTGCTCAATCACTATCAGTCACAAGAATGACCGCGCGAATGATGAAACAGGAAATACATACATGTTGAATGCCTCCTGTATGTTCGGAACCTTCTTGCTGCTACCCCACACGTCTCCCCCTCCACAAAAGTATATGGTTTTCCCTCTTTGAAATGCTAAATGAAACAATGTAAACAATAGAAGGAAAAGCAAGGGAACCCATTGACTTTAGTGTGTGAGTCATGAAAAGTTGTGCATATCTTATATACACACTGATGCTTTCAAAGAGAGGTTTTCCTTGGAATACAATATTTCCAGAAACCTCTCCTATAAAGTGTACTTCAGGTAGATAATTTGGGCAATCCTCACTGTCATCTTTTTCCTATTCACTTGTGCTTTTTTTCCTTTTTCTCATGAACAACACGATCATTGTAGTTGTAACTCCTCCAACATTTAATACACGTCATTTAAAATTTAAATTTAGAATCATGATCATCTAATTGTAGTTCTAAATTCTAAAACAGTTTTTGGTTAGAGACTAGGAAGCCTCTCCTGCTTTCATCATACTAACAAGATTGAGTCATTTACTTTGATCGGTTTCTTCTTATTCTGTGGCATGTAACAACAACAAAATAATAATAATAAAGTTGTCCAGCCCAGCACTTCTCAGGCTTTAATGTGACTACAAATCACATAGGTATCTTATCAAAAAGCAGTTTCTGATACAGTCGATCTGGACTGGGATTTGAGATTTTGCATTTCTAACCAGCTCCCTGGTGATGCTGATTCTGCACGTTCAGACACTATACTCTGAGTAATGAGGGTCTAGAAGACCGAGGTTTCTCCAGTTACTTGAATCACATGGGTATGGCTTTTATATTCTGCTCTACCAAATGAAGCACTGTTAAGAAAAATAAATCAATTTTAGATGAAAACGGGGTTGGAATTAAAAAGCATTTCCCCAAAGTAAAAACTTACTTGTTTGTTCACTCATTTCTTTAGGATAAGGTGAACAATTTTTCCATTGAGAAGAAACCTCTTTCTCCTGAGGTCTGAAAAAACAGAAGAAACCCACGCTTGTTTCACGGTTTAGATGTGTTTAAAAACATTTATATTAGCCTGTAATTCCTATTATTGGTATTAGTTCCTATCTATAAATTAATCCAAAGCAATGAAAGACTATTGGTAAAGTTTGCTAAGCACCTGAAAACAATGGAGGAAAATATATTTATTTTTAGTTGTCACAGGTAGGATACACTGGGCTTCTATTTCAGCTTATTTTATTAAGTATGTCAAATATGATAAAACAAAGGCATGTTTATTGAGTCTACTTCAAGGAAAACATTATAGATGTTAACCTTTCACTGTAATATAATTATGGTCATCCATTAAAAAAAAATTACAGGTATAGTAAAGGTTAGTAAGTGAATGGCAGAGATGAAAAGTCTCTGACTCAGAGACAACCATTTTAATGCTAGCCTTGGTAGAGCTCATCCTTTCTCTAGAATTTGTCCACTAAATAGTAAGGAGCCAGGAAATTTATGAAGAGATTTTAAAGGGAGGGGGCCATTTTACAAATACTATAATACTACTGGGGTAAAAAGAGGTTAAAAAGGAGAAAAACCCCCTAACCTTCCTTTCCCCCCAATTGTCAAAAGTAACATATGTACTGTATAGAAAAATTGGAAAATAAAGAAAAATAAAGGAAAAAAACCCATCTGTAATTCAATTCCCAGAAATAACCACTGATAACATGCTGATATATTTTTATTCTTTTTTCCTATGCATGTTTTAGTTTACATGCATAGGAAATATTTGAATCACATTGTATGGTATATGTAACACAACATATAATTTCCCACTCATTAAAATATAACTGAATAATTATATTAAAAATGTTTATATGTTTGAACTATTTATTTTTGCATTTATTACTCTATGTTTTGGACCTTTGGATTTTTCAGATTTTTCATTTTATACATAACTGTTGTGATTTACTTACACCCCCTCACCCACTTAAAAAGTTCTTTTTCCTAGTATTCTGGTTATACACGTTTCATTCTCCTTCCTCTCTTAAGCTCATCTGAAAACTTCCTCCAATTTGTGGTTCTCAAGTTTATTTCTCAGATTTAATGAAATAAATCAAGTCAGCTCAACAAAGATTTGTTGACTGGGTATATCTCTTCCCTACTTAAAAATATTTACACTGTGAAACAGTCAATAATCTCTTGAGTCAAAATCCAAACTTTTCCAGATTTAATACAAAAACTTCCATTTAGTTAATACACATTAAGAGATCCTACATGTAAGCCAGTTCCAGCCATCACCATGTTAATGGAACTCTCTCATCATTGGCTACTTAAAAAACAGTGTTGTGAGCCAGTGGCTAAAATTGGAGAGATTACATCTTCAATTAGTCAAGAAATATAACACCCCAAACTACCTGAAAATGGGGTAAAACATTTACAATGCTTACGAATCTAAACACTTAACCTCCCCCAGATTCTTACAATCAACCCTTCTGCATGTATATTAGGATGCCACACAAAAGGAGCAGTGGCTGGGGAGTATTGATTTTTATTCACCCATTAGAAACGATGCCCTGTTTGCACTTGGGCTTTCAGGGTTACTTTACAAACACGTGCTCTAGGATTTCCTTCCTCATTTCCACTCTACTTCTGCCCAATACACAATATATATAAACTACATATGTATATAAACTATATTATACTGTATATTCGTTAAATACCCAAATACAAACAGTGGTTATCTGGGGATGGAGTTGGGGGAGGAGCAATATTTTCTTTATCTTCTTCTTTATATTTTCTATATTAAAAAAAATTTTATATAGTAAATATGTGCTGTATATATGAGACAAACACAATAAATGCTATGAAATAATCTTCCCTGACCGCACCAAGGTAATTTTATATATTTTATTTCTTGCCATGTCTCAGTTACTTTTAGCTTTGTTTTCTTTCTTTTTAGATACCCTTTTGATGGTAAATGGTAATGATATCTCTTAAATACAAACCCATATTTTTTTATGGTGCCTGTACAATAGATGATGCCACTTAAAAGGACAGTGAAAAAATGTTTATGACGGCTTTATTCAAAATAACCTAAAAATGGAAACAACCCAAATGTCTATCAACAGGAGACTAGATAAATTGTAATATATTTATACAGTGGAAAGATACAAGAAAACAGAAAAGAATAAACCATATGAGACCAGTGACTCTCACAGTCATTATGATGACAAAAAGAAGCCAGGCACAAAAGAGAACATACTGGAGGAATCCATGTACAGATTTTGAAAAACAGGTAAAACTAACCTATAGAGACAGAAGTCAAAATAGTAGCTTCCGAAGAACCTGAAAAAGAATACATATATGTGTGTGTATATATATGTATATATATATATATACATATATATACACATATCTGTATAACTGAATCACTTTGCTGTACAACTGAAACATTGTAAATCAACTATACTTCAATTTAAAAATAAATAAAATAAAATAAAACAATAAAAGTAACAGAAGACAATATGGGCAGATTTTAAAGAAAATATTGGGGTGGAGAAGTATGATTTTCTAAGTATGATATGAAAGTCAGAAAAAATAAAAATGATAAATTTAACTGTGAAAAATAGTGGTTTCCTTTGGGAACTATTGACTAGAAACAAGCATGAAGGATCCTGTTGTGTTTTATATCTTTATCTGGGTAGTTGTTACACAAGTAAGAGTTTGTGTGTGTTGCATGTAAAAAGCACTGAGCTGTGCGCTTAAGTTTTGTGTTCTACACGGGCTTCTCACTGTTGTGGCCTCTCCCGTTGCGGAGCACAGGCTCCGGACGCACAGGCTCAACAGCCATGACTCACGCGCCCAGCCGCTCCGCGGCATGTAGGATCTTCCCGGACCGGGGCACGAACCCGTGTCCCCTGAATCGGCAGGCGGACTCTCAACCACTGCGCTACCAGGGAAGCCCAAGTTTTGTGTTCTTTATGTATATCTTCAAAACAAAACAGAGCATAGGAAAATTATCTCGGGAAAGGAAGGACTGCTTCTCGGAATGCTAAAAAGTAAAGAGATTAGGATTTCCCCTGCAGCTGGGATTGTGTTGAAACTCTAATTGGGCTTTC
The DNA here is from genome assembly GCF_949774975.1 of Lagenorhynchus albirostris. Lineage (NCBI taxonomy): Eukaryota > Metazoa > Chordata > Mammalia > Artiodactyla > Delphinidae > Lagenorhynchus > Lagenorhynchus albirostris. The sequence goes on from NC_083103.1 coordinate 69,875,130, forward strand.
TATATTCTTATTTAATAGTATTACCTATTTCCTAAGAAATAATATTACAATATGTAAAGAGAAAATGAAAAAGAAAAATATACCCAAACTAATTATCCAGGGACATAGGGGTAGGGTGCAACGTCATTGGGCCTAAGATTTAGTTGTGTCCCAACAATGTAGATTTGGATTAGCTCCTAATCTCTCTCTTTCTCTCTCTCTCTCTCTGTTCCTCTCTCTCTTCTCCACCCCTCTCTTACTCCCTCTCATTTTCCTCTCTTCCTTCTCATCTTTCCTTCCTTCCTTCGTTCTTTTCTTTCTAACTGCCTGTCTGCCTTACTTTCTTCCTTCCCCAGCAACCCTTTATTTCTTTATACTCTGGGGAGTTTCAAAAAACATTTACGGGGCTTCCCTGGTGGCGCAGTGGTTGAGAGTCTGCCTGCCGATGCAGGGGACACGGGTTCGTGCCCCGGTCCGGGAAGATCCCATATGCCGTGGAGTGGCTGGCCCGTGAGCCATGGCCGCTGAGCCTGCGCGTAAAAAGATTTACGGCTTCACATTCTTTAACAATGAGATTTGTGGTCCTTCTATTGTAAGTGTGCCTAGATCATTAAGCTGTGTCTTTTCCCCCTGATCCTGATCTTTACTTCACTATATTCTTTCATTTAAATTCTAATTTAAAGTTTATCAAGTTTGATTCTGGTAGCCAATATTGAAAGGAAAACCTGGTAAGTTAAACAATTCATATTGTTCATAACATTTTAAAAAATTCCCCATGTTGAATATAGGTTGAATTATGTCTCCCCAAAATTCTTATATGGAAATCCTAACCCCTAGTACCTCAATAAAGTTGATTTTTAAGAACACTTAGATTGGACTTCCCTGGTGGCGCAGTGGTTGAGAGTCTGCTTGGCGTTGCAGGGGACACGGGTTCGTGCCCCGGTCCGGGAGGATCCCACATGCCGCGGAGTGGCTGGGCCCGTGAGCCATGGCCGCTGAGCCTGCGCGTCCGGAGCCTGTGCTCCGCAAGGGGAGAGGACGCAACGGTGAGAGGCCCACGTACCCCAAAAGAAAAAAAAATCACTTAGATTAAAAAAGAAGTCATGGCTCCTTGGAGGAATGTCTGATTCCAGATCTGAGGCAGGAAATCTCCAGGATGAATTTGGAACATCTCGTATGGAAAACAGGGAAGTTTCCAAAATTAATAGGTCATATCCAAAGGACTTAGGAGCCACCACGAATCCTCTGACCAAAGATGGGGAAATTTTAGCATAAAAAAATTGGCACTCACTGAATATATAAAAAGCCATGAGTTCATAAGGATATTTTTTAAATGAGAGAGAATAAGGCAAACAGCGACAACAAAAACAAACCCAGCTTCACTAAACACCAATTGAGATTGCAAAGGCATTAATTCTTACAAAGGCAGCAACTGAAAAGAAAGAATGATCTATTATCCTACCTTTTCTGAACAATTTGGTAATTTAGGTACCAAATAGCCCTAGTAGATTAAGGGAAGTCCTCTTTACAGAATTTCAGTTAATAAGTGTGGAAAGAATGATAGATTAGTGAAGCTACCATTTTATAATCCCCAAAACATTAACTGGCTCTGCTCATCGATGGGTGAAACCATTGGACGAATGTGGTTTTTTCGTCTTTTTAAATTTATTTGTTTTTATTTTGGGCTGTGCTGGGTCTGTTGCTACGTGCAGGCTTTTCTGTAGTTGTGGCATGCTGGCTTCTCATTGCGTTGGCTCAGCAGGCTCCAGAGCACAGGCTCAGTAGTTGTGGCGCATGGGCTTAGTTGCTCCACAGCATGTGGGATCTTCCCGGACCAGGGCTCGAACCCGTGTGTCCTGCATTGGCAGGTGGATTCTTAACCACTGCGCCACCAGGGAAGGCCTAGACAAATGGATGGGAGATTCCTCATTGGGAGAGAAGGCTGGGCACCACAAGAACCTGTGATTAATCTTAACATCACACAAGTGCAGCAATTGGACACCAAGTGCCGCCTGGTGTGAAGTTACCTGTGGCTTGATTGGATTCAAGTTCAGCTCTTTTGGTAAGTAGACTTTGCAGGTGACATACTTAATCATGAAGGAATGAAATATGATATATGGGATTTACTTGAAAACATAGAAATAAAAGAAAAATGGTTAGGTGGCGCGTAAGTGGGCAATCTTAATAATCGCTGAATCTTGATAAAGGGAATTGGGGGTTCATCACCCCTTTCTTTCTACTTTTGTGTTTATAGTTTTTCATAATAAGTTGTTTGCAGGTATTTATTTTAGACATAAGGGAGCATTTGTTTATGGAAATAATAGAAAGACTGAGAAAGTTCCTTCCTTGGTCATCTGTTCAAAATCAGAACAAACACAAGAGGCAGACCCCTCTGTTCAGCTCACAAAGGTGTTCATTTCTCTGAGAACTAGTATGCCCACTCCCTGCCCCAAACCACCTACTGACCACCACTGCTCTGGACCCAGTGCCAGACCATAGCTAATTTCACTAGAGGGACACCAGGCCCAAGGTAGTCCAGTCAGATTTTTGCTGCCAAAGACTTAAAGCTGAAGTTCAAAATCTGCTTGTCAGACTCTGCTGTTGGAGAACTATGGAGTTAGGGAGAACTATATTCTGCCCAGTGAACTGGAGAAACACAGAAAGCTGATAGGGGTGGCAGGGCCGAGGGAAAGAAGCAGATGTAGCATTCTGCCAGCATTCTCTGCCCTGTAGTCCTCCTCCTGGGCTTTGTAAGAACCCCTTCTCACAAGATAGTAAATTTTGTTCAAGGGAGCTCTCTGTCACAGGCTAGCCTTGGGTGCAGGACACCAAGGCCTTACCTACCAGTGAGTTGGTCAGATGAGAGCCTGGGGACCAGTGGACATGTAGGCCATCACTGGAGACTGTCCCTCAGTGGAAGGGCCTTTGGACTCATGGAAGGGTTAAGTCTCTCATCATTTAAGGAAATTTCTGCCTAATGACTCTTTAACTTAATTACATTAGCTTTTTTTTCTTACTATTTTAAATAAAACTCTTCAACTATTAAAAAAAAAAAAAGGTGGGTCTCTATGAGAACCACTTCTTACATGACAGTAAATTTTGTCCCCAACCCTGTCCTTTTATTTTTTGGTCTAAAGCTGGGACTTCCTTGGCAGTCCACTGGTTAAGACTCTGCACTTCCACTCCAGCGGGCACGGGTTTGATCCCTGGTCAGGGAACTAAGATACTGCATGCTGCACGGTGTGGCCAAAAAAAAAAGAAACAGTCATCATAAATCTGTCTCTAGTAAGTCACTGTAACGGCAACAAAAAGAATCCTTAGTAGTACAACTGCCTTTAGTTTTATCTGACTTAATTATAATACCTGCTTGGAGCACGTGTGTCGGCTAAATAGCTTCCTTCCGGTTCATAATTCCAGGTCTCTATAGCTAAAGGGGTTAGAGTGGAAACTTTTGGGTGGAGAGACCCAGGTGTACACCCCACCCCTCAAAAAACATTGCTTCGCTTTAACTTGCAAAACGTCTTTGATAATATGAACAAACCTTGCTTAACTATTTATAAATGGATATGAGAAAGCTGCAAAGATAGGTGTCTGAAAGACCTTTCCACTCTGATAATGACACTTGATCAGTTCAGAAGTGACAAATGACAAAGTGACAAGGCAATCAAGGAAATGTTGCCTCAAGAAGCAAATAGGCAGGGTTACTAAAGGCCTAACACATCACAGCTTCTGAAGTCTACCTTTGGATTCTTCAGATCTGGAATTTCTCTAAAGCTATAATTTACGCGGGTGGGTTGAGTGTGATAGCTACATGTCCCACAAGGGAAGAAATTTTTGTCTGTTTGTTCAAATATACCTCATGTGTCTGGCACATAATTGACATCCAATAAGTGTTACTACATGAATTATAGCCTTTGCAAGTTTTTAAGCCCAAACAAGGTCTGACCCTAATGGAGCCCTTCAAATGTCAATATAGAACAATTCTCAGTCCTGTATTTCCTGGAACACACTTGAAAAATAGCTCTGCAAGCTGATAATGACAAAGGAGTCGTCATAATAAATCCAAATAAAGAAAAACTGCAGTATTTTATCTTTTAAAGGAACACAGCCAATCCTGGGGTCATCATATCAAAATCTTCTAACAACAATCCCCAAAGTTCTTTCTCAAACTGTGGCCAGGGAAATGGGCCCTTGAGAGTTTCAAGGGAACGAAAGAGGCACAGCAGATTTCCAGTACGAACGGTGAGAATGTGTGAATGGTGGTCAGGCAGCATCTACGGCTTTTATTCACATCTAATTTCTCTTCTCTGACCTCAAGAGGGGCTGTTATTCCCCTCCTGTCTTAGATGATCCTGGAAATTAAGTCTTTGAACAGTGAGCTCACTCAGAGAAGTTCTCTTTTTTTGCAGAGTCCAGTGGTGCTTCCAGGATAGAAATGGTTCCTGCAGTGCCATATGGAATTTGAGCTAACTCATTTGACTGAGGACCCAAGTAGACTTCAGGTGAGGTACAGAGATAATGCTGGTGAACCTGAAGAGGATTTGGGGAGGCCAGTATGATACTTACCATTTTCACCCTACACTTGTGCTATATTATTTATCTTAGTCATTACTTTTTAGTCCAAAGTCTTTTTCATACTCTCCATGAATGAAGAAAGTGAACTGTTTCATAAGTGCCTCATGAAAAGTAAAATTAACAGTGGTGTTCATTGATTCACTCATCTATTCATTTATTTAACAAACATTTATTAAACACCTCGTATGTGCTAGGCATTGCACTGTGTGATATTAACATGTTTATTGCAATGTCAAAATAATTTTCTTTTGTGTAAGTCTTGTATTCCATAACTTCTACATGTGACTGCAAATAAACTCTATTTTAGGAAAGAGTAGTTTAACAAGAAGAATGCAGAAGTAAGCCCTATAAATATTTTAAATATGGTGCGCATATTTCTGACTTTAACCAGAATTTCACAATGTACCTTTTTCTGAACATCCAAAATTCTTGCACTACCTGTTCAGTCAAGTAAGAATACAGGAAGAACTTGAGTGCATACGAGTAAAACCCTAAAATAAATGTAATAAATTCTCATATTGACTATTCATAACAATATCTTTTAGGGGCAGTACATTTTTGCACTTAGATAAAAAGAAATGACCTTAAAAGCTGGTGTTAGTTTTCTTTTTCGATCAAGGAATTAATAGGGCAATGACCAATAACTTGTGGATTGTTGGGGAATTTATACAATTCCTAATACTTTTAAACTAACAATCATTGCATAATCATCTGCCCAGTTATACACAGTTAAAAACTTGTATCTGACGAAAGAAATAAGCCCACCTTTTTTTGCATACGGGTTAGCTTTTCCAGCTGCACCTCCTCACTGGCTGCTCCCCATTTCCCGGTAAGTACGTAATACTGGGAGGAACTTTGCCCTTTTATCTCTTCAAGAAAAACATTTGAAGTATACTTGGCAGGTCAATGTTCAGCCACAGAAATCTCAGCGAAAAACAGCCACCCATTTGAGGGTAGCCTGTTTCTCATGCACCTGCAGCTGACCGAGCTTGGTGCTCGCGGGCAGACTCAAGGCGGTCAGAACATGTTCTGAGGCATCCCTGGAAAACAGCAACCGTCTCTGGCGAGGAGCAGTAGGACAGGCTTAAAATGAATTCTTTCCCTGGGGAAGAACAAAGCACGAGTTAGATTTCGAGGAACCACAGTTGGCCTGGTTCTTGCCCCCAGAGAATTTGGAACTGAATAGGCCATTCTTGGCCCCATTGTGCATGGAGCCCTCATCTATCTTGATTAAATGAGCCTTGAATGCTCGCTTTGGCAGCACATATACTAAAATTGGAACGATACAGAGAAGATTAGCATGGTCCCTGAACAAGGAAGACATGCAAATTCATGAAGTGTTCCGTATTTTTTAAAAAAAGAAAAAAAAATGAGCCTTGAATTTTGGAGCTCCCCTCTACACATCTTTAGCAAATTCAGGGGCCAAAAGCCCTTCTTGATACCTAACTTTGTCATCATGCTTGAGACTGAGATCCAGTTTTTCCTGTGTAATATTTTGTGGAAACTGGGAGGCCTTTAAATACACAAAAGAAACATTTGTTTATTGTTACCAAATTAAAAAGAATCATAGAATGTTTAAAGTTCTAAATTGATTTAGAATTCATTTAGAATAATAATAATTCCTTGCACAAGGCTGGTAGACACGTTGTTTTGGCCTCTGTCCACCATCCCTTCCCTCTTCTTCAAGGAACAGCACTTCACTTTTTCCTTTGGGCAACTACCTTCACCCCACTATTAGTCCACGAGGTTTATATGGGACTGATTCTACCCCTTAGATCCAGAAGAGGGTGTAAAGAGAGTCCACATCCCCTGACCACAGTGATTGCTTCGAGAATGAGCACCCTGTCCAGGTTGGGCCAATGAGACCCACCCTAATTTTTTTTTTTTTTGCGGTACCCGGGCCTCTCACTGTTGTGGCCTCTCCCGTTGCGGAGCACAGGCTCCGGACGCGCAGGTTCAGCAGCCATGGCTCATGGGCCCAGCCGCTCTGCGGCATGTGAGATCCTCCCGGACCAGGGCACGAACCCGTGTCCCTTGCATCGGCAGGCAGACTCTCAACCACTGCACCACCAGGGAAGCCCCGAGACCCAGCCTAATCTGATGGAGTTTCCGAAGCTTGTCCCCGGGGTCCTGATTAGTACATGTGTAGCATTTTACACGGAAAGCTTAAGGAGCTTCTTAAGGTCACAGCAAGTCATTCATATTGTCAGCTTCTCCTGATACTGGCCCACTTTCTAGTTGGGGAACAGTGATACCAAAAGATCATTTCAATAATACATTAAGAGCATTCATTCATTCATTCAAGTATTCATTGAGATGATGAATACTACTAGATGCCTGGTTCTGTGCAAGAGATGGAGTTTGACTGAAACAGCCATGATTGCTGCCCAATGATGTTCTGAAAGATGTGTATATGGGCACACACAGGAGGGGCATGCAACCTACCCTGGATGTGTTCATATGGGTGTCCAGGAAGGCTTCCTGGAGAAAGAGACTGGCTTCCTAAGTACCTCTGCATCTATTCTCCTTTAATTTTAATTTAATCTCATCCTCACAGCTACTGTCTTAGTTCAGGCTTTTTTTGTTTCACATCTGAATTACAGCAAGAGCTTTCTAACTGGACTGGATACTTCTACTCTTATCCTGGTCCCTAATATCCAACTCATTCTTTAGTGATGACGGAATGATTTGTTTCTTAGCAACATTTTACTGACATATTATATACATACATAAAATTACATATGTAAGCATACAGCTTGATGAATTTCCTCAACCAAGCACACCCATTAACCAGTGCCCCCATCAATAAACATGGCCACCACACCAGAAGCCCATCTCACGTCCTCTTCTGTATACTCACCTCCTCCCACAAATGAGTTTTTAAAAATACTAATCTCAGGGCTTCCCTGGTGGCACAGTGGTTAAGAATCTGCCTGCCAATGCAGGGGACACAGGTTTGAGCCCTGGGCTGGGAAGATCCCACATGCCGCAGAGCAGTTAAGCCCGTGTGCCACAACTACTGAGCCTGCGCTCTAGAAGCCGCAAGCCACAACTACTGAAGCCTGTGCAACTACAGCCCGTGCTCCGCAAGAAGCCACCGCAATGAGAAACCCGCGCACTGCAACGAAGGGTAGCCCCCGCTCACCACAACTAGAGAAAGCCCACGCACAGCAACGAAGACCCAACGCAGCCAAAACTAAAATAAATAAAATAAATAAATTAAAAAAAGAATACTAATCTCATTATATTGCTCCCTTGCTTTGTTACAGCCTTTCAAGGACTCTCCACAGGCTTCAGGATAAAACCCTATCTCCTTAGCCAAACTAAACTCTTGTAATTCCTAACCTACTATCCTGGTTCTCACTGCCTGGCCTTTGCATATGCTGCTTCTTCTGTTTAGACTAATGTCTCAGCCCTCTTCCTCCCCCATTTTAATCATTCCTAATTATTCCAGGAACCACCTTCTCAAAACCTTCCAAGATCCCTTCCTCTCCATAGATTCTGAAAGGTAGAAATAGTGTTTTTCATCCCAGTTTCCCAGTTGGCTAAATGAATAAATGAGAACACCTGGCTTTATTACTTTCCCTTAAAGCCTTTCCTCCTCTTGCCTCCTCCCCTCCATCCCTTTTAAGCAAGAACAAACCATTGCCCGGTGAATAAATGCATATAGTTTGTAGGTAAGTCATGACTTTTTCACTGATCCAGCCACAACCTTCTGCTTGGTATCCCCTCGCATACACCAAGATATGACTGAAGTAGGGACAGTTTGTGGTCCTGCACCCTACCAAGATAAGTGGACACAATGGAAATTGATATTCATGAGATCTGAGCCGTTCTGCCAGTAAAAAGTTGCTCTAATTGGAATATCTGAAGGATCTAAGGGAAAAGTGGGAGTGGGAGGAGGATACAAGCAAGTAGGCTAACATTTACCAAATGCCAAACACAATGTTAGGCTCTATCTATGATGTCTTATTTAACTGAAGTTGGGGAGGAATGGGCATAAAGGTATAGATTTTTGCACTGCATAAAAAGAAAAGCCAATATGTCCTTTCCTTCCTTTGGTTGAAAAAAGTTATTCATGCATTTATAGCTTTTTCTTTCTAATTAAAAATAAGAGTGCAGAATCACTGAAATTTCTAATTTCAAAGACAATTTGCTTAACTAGCTTGAAAAATGATTCTATAAAAACATTGTAAAAGTTTTTGGTGTGTAGGAGAAAGTATCACTAGGTTGATGGGTACAGCCAGAGCACCTAGCGCTGTCCGTTCAGCTCCCAAATTGTCACTGTGGGTGGGCAGGTAATGCCACTTGAAACTACCTAAATGAAACCATTTTTATAGAAGCTTTTACAATCTGTACTTGGTTTTCAATGAAAAAGTTCTGCACAATAAATCCAAATGGCATAACAGCAAAAACACCTGAAAGGATGGCCCCATTCCCAGCAAGTCTACTTATTCCCTAACATCTTGTAACTTACATGGCACTGGGCTGGGGCACCACCAATGCACTGCTGTGATCTAGAAATTCTCTCAAAACTGCCTCCTCTCCTTAGGTCAGCAGCCCACCCATGCCCTATTTAGAACTTTGCTGAATAAAAGTTAAATTACATAAATGAAGGCCAAAATCCAGAAATTCAAATTCAAGCCATCAGGAAAAAAAACTCCTTAAGTCAAGGTAGAAGTAGATGCCTCAGTTGCTTCATTGATAAACCTGAAGAGGCCACTGTGATACTTACCCTTTATACCCTAAACTTGGATGCTATAATATTTATCTTAGTCATCGTTTTATAGTTCAGAGTGTTTTGCTGGATCTTCATGAGTGCAGATATTACGCTGTTTCTTAAGTGCTTAGTAAAATTAATGGTGTTGTTCATTCATTCATCCCACTGAATAGGCAGGAAATTCATAGCTCTGGTACAAAGAAAGCTATGAGCCAGCAGGCAGAAGCGTTCATTCAGTGGGGGAGCGAAGAAAAAGAACGTGTTTTCATTGCTCAGAAAATTTTCGATTCTTCTCTTTCCTCTTTTGGGGCTGTAGGCAAAGCGAATGTTCTCCTGACAGTAGGGTTTCCTTGAAAACTTGGTTTCACAAAATGCACCACCTTTGTGGGCCGCGCCGCGGGAGCTGACTGCACTACCTGCCTGCGTCGGCGGCAGGTCACGAGGTCAAGGTCGGCTTCGCGTAGGCTGCGCCTCTTTCAGCACGTTTCCTTGGCCTCGCGCGCTCCCTCCCTCCGGCAGGCGTCGCTGGCCATTGATGGGGCGAGAGGAAGGAAGCGGATCTTCGATCCCGCCCGGAGGCTCGGCACCCCTGGGCCGCCTTCCTCCCGTGCCCGCCTGCGCTCGCGCCGCCGCGGCTTCTGGAGGGTCTCGCGCCACCTGCCGGCGCCCAGGGATGGACCGGGCCCTCACTCTGGAAGGCAAGGATCTGGGCGGCCGCGATTGAGGGCTCGGGCGCAGCTGGGAGGGAATCCCCGGCGGGCGAGAGCACCAGCGCCAGGCCAAGGCGTGGGGTACGCGGAGAGGTCCGGGATCGCGGCGACGGCATCCGGAGTCGCGGGCGGGGCGCTGCCGGGGAGTCCGGGAACCCTGGAGGGGCCGGGGAGTGGGCGGAGGTGCCGCAGGAGGCGTCCAGGGCTTGGCCGGGCTGGTCTGGTCGGGCGCGCAGTTGAGGGGAGGGACGGGGCTGCGCCGGGCTGGGCCGCCGTGTCTGCTTCCCTCGCCCTGGACCCTCGCCGGGCGATGAGTGTTGAGGAAGAGAGGAAGACCTGCGGGCCTTTAGATACTGGGACCGCCCTTTCCCGCTCCAGGTCGGGCGGCGAGCAGCAACGAAGGCTGGACCCTCAGTGGCAGCATGAGAGCGGTCGCCGCCGCTCCGGGCTTGCGGCCGCGCGGCAGGCGGTGGCGGCTCTGCCGGCGCTCGCCATGAGCGCGCGGTGGGGCGGGCGGCGCACTCCGCGTGGAGGCCTGAGGCTGTCCGAGGCCCATCTGGCGCTGATGGCCGCCAGCCTGGTGTGCAGCGCCGTGGTCGTCTATGTTTGCTGGAAGCAGCTGCCGCCCCTGCCCTGGGCCTCCTCCGTCCCGCCGCGGCGGGTGAGCGTGCTGCTGTGGTGGGAGCCCTTCGGGGGCCGGCACAGAGCCAAAAGGCCGCACCCCGATTGCCGGTTGCGCTTCAACATCAGCGGCTGCCTCCTGCTCACTGATCGCGCGGCCTACGGGGAGGCCCAGGCGGTGCTTTTCCACCACAGAGACCTGGTGAGGGGACCCCAGGACTGGCCCCCGCCCTGGGGCGTCTACGTGCGCCCGGCGGAGGAGCAGCAGGTGCTGATGGACGACGAGGAGGAAGCCGCGGAGGCCTTAGCCCTGGCTGCCTCGGGCCCCAGGCCCCCCGGCCAGCGCTGGGTGTGGATGAACTTCGAGTCGCCCACCCACTCCCCGGGGCTGCAGAGCCTGGCAGGTAACCTTTTCAACTGGACGCTCTCCTACCGGGCCGACTCGGACATCTTCGTGCCTTACGGCTACCTCTACCCCAGGACCCATCCCAGCGAGCAGCCGCCGGGTCTGGTCCCGCCGCTGGCCCGGAAACAAGGGCTGGTGGCCTGGGTGGTGAGCAACTGGGACGAGCGCCAGGCGCGGGTCCGCTACTACCGCCAGCTGAGCCAGTACGTGACCGTAGACGTCTTCGGCAAGGGTGGGCCCGGGCAGCCGCTGCCCGACGTCGGGCTCCTGCACACAGTGGCCCGCTACAAGTTCTACCTGGCCTTCGAGAACTCGCAGCACCTGGATTATATCACGGAGAAGCTGTGGCGTAACGCCTTCCTGGCTGGGGCGGTGCCGGTGGTGCTGGGCCCAGACCGTGCCAATTACGAGCGCTTCATGCCCCGCCGTGCCTTCATCCACGTGGACGACTTCCCTGATGCCTCCTCCCTGGCGGCCCACCTGCAATTCCTCGATCGAAACCCAGTTGCCTACCGCGGATACTTCAGCTGGCGTCGGAGCTATGCCGTGCACGTCACCTCCTTCTGGGACGAGCCTTGGTGCCGGGCCTGCCAGGCTGTGCAGATGGCTGGGGACCAGCCCAAGAGCGTCCCTAACTTGGCTGGCTGGTTTCAGCGGTGAAGCCACCCTCCCCTGGCTGTAACCCAGGGAGGCCAAGTCGTCGGCTTTTGGATCCTCCGGATCCTCCGCTGTGCATCTCCTTAACTGCCGGATCATGGGACTGTATTTTCCAAACACCCATTTTTAATCTATTCCCATAGATTAAAGTTGACTTACCAAGTAATATTATTCAGCACAAAGACTGGGTGGGAAGGGTCCTGGGTGCTCATGGTTTTTGGACAACTAGCAGTTGGGCTTCCTCTGCTGTCCAAGGGCATCTGAGCTCTGGGGTGAAGATGGGGGCCTTCCTCCCCTTGTAACCAGTGCAGAGGTGAAGAAACAGCTTACCTACAAGAAACAATTGTCAGTGGCTCTGAATTTCCTCATGTGCCACAGGCCATATTTGTGGCCTGTGCTGAGTCCAAATCTCACACAATGCTCCTCCACTCACGTGACTGGGCCGAATGTGGCAAACCCCTGGTTTCAGAAAGAGCCTTGTTGCAGGATAGAGAAAGGACTGTGGCCACAGGTGGGTCTTTCTCTTTGTGCCTGGATTTCTCAAAGCGTCATCTCCTAAGAAAGGTGAGGAGGGTGGTCCAAGAATCCACTGACTTCCTTAACAAGTGCTGTTGTTTGTTCCCTTGCTTTATGAATGGAAACAAGATGCTGGATTGTCCTTGGAGAAGAGTTAGGATGAATATTTGGTGTACCTCACTTTACACAAATGTATTCTTGAAAAGCCGCTTTTAAATCAAATTCACTGTTTTAGAAGAGCGCAATATTTAATGGAACCCTATGGAGAATCCCTTTATAATGTGAATAATCATCTGCTAACTGATTTTTTCTGTGTCGATGTTTTTCTATAACCTGGATCTTTTAAAAAGCATATTAAAATTACAGATGTGAAAATAAAGCAGAAGCAACCTTCTTCTCCCTTCCTCCCAGAAAACCAGCCTGTGTTTACAAACAGAAGAGAAGGAAGCCACAGTGTCACTTTCCACAAAATTATTTTGTGTCTTTACTGGAGCTGAAATTTAAAACTGGAAAGTCAGTCCTCCATGGGGTCCTGGCATTACCTGTCTGCAGAACAATGAAAGGGATTGCACTGTATTATGGAATCATGCAAAAGGAAGAAAGTTTCCTGTCTGTTAATAGCGGTTTTTGATTCTGTCTGTTTTAAGTTAAATGTTTAGTTGCGAGGGAATAGAACTTAATCAGTGCCTGCAGTAAAAACTTTATCTTTTGCTACAGAAATCTGCAATTCTCCCTGGGGCCACCAGGTTCCCCTCCTGGTCTGCCCAGTAGTACAGTGGGTACATCCTCACATTTCTAGTGCCATTCTCTTTAAGGCTCTTATAATCTACCACGGTCAAAAAGTAAATAGTGGACTTTGATAAATCAGTTGGCAGAACTTATTTTGTTTAAAGTAACGTTCTTTTTTAAAAAATTTAATTTATTTTTGGCTGCATTGGGTCCTTGTTGCTGTGCGCAGTCTTTCTCTAGTTGCGGCAAGCGGGGGCTACTCTTTTTTTGTTTGTTTGTTTGTTTTAATTTATTTTATTTTTGGCTGTGTTGCGTCTTCATTGCAGTGCGCGGGCTTCTCATTGCGGTGACTTCTCATTGTGGAGCATGGGCTTTAGGCGCCCAGGCTTCAGTAGTTGCAGCACACGGGCTCAGTAGTTGTGGCACATGGGCTCTAGAGCACAGGCTCAGTAGCTGTGGTGCACGGGCTTAGTTGCGCTGCGGCGTGTGGGATCTTCCCGGACCAGGGCTCGAACCCATGTCCCCTGCATTGATAGGTGGATTCTCAACTACTGCGCCACCAGGGAAGCCCCAGGCTACTCTTTGTTGAGGTGCGTGGGCTTCTCAATGTGGTGGCTTCTCTTGTTGCGGAGCACGGGCTCTAGGCGCGTGGGCTTCAGTAGTTGTGGCACACGGGTTCAGTAGTTGTGGCTCGCGGGCTCTAGATTGCAGGCTCAGTAGTTATGGTGCACGGGCTTAGTTGCTCCGCGCGTGTCCCCTGAATTGGCAGGCGGATTCTTAACCACTGCGCTACCAGGGAAGCCCCATTTTTTTTTTTTTTTTTGTGGTACGCGGGCCTTTCACTGCTGTGGCCTCTCCCGTTGCGGAGTACAGGCTCCGGACGCGCAGGCTCAGCGGCCATGGCTCACGGGCCCAGCCGCTCCACAGCATGTGGGATCTTCCCGGACCGGGGCACGAACCCGTGTCCCCTGCATCGACAGGCGGACTCTCAACCACTGCGCCACCAGGGAAGCCCAAATATGTTGACTGGGCATTAATCCAGTGGGATTTTTTGTTTTTTTTTTCCTTTTTTTTGTTTGATTGACGTATAGTTGACTTACAGTGTTGTGTTAGTTTCAGGTGTACAGCAAAGTGATTCAGTTAATATATATATTATATATGTAGTATATATATATAATATATATTCTATATAGCATATATATTATAGATAATATATCTTCTTTTTCGGATTCTTTTCCACTATAGGTTCTTACAAGATATTGAATATAGTTCCCTGTGCTATACAGTGGATCCTTGTTGTTTATCTGTTTTATACATAGTATTGTGTATCTGTTAATCCCAAACTCCTAATTTGGGGGGGAGGGATAAATTAGGAGTAAAGTGACATTCTTAATAATACCATAAATCAATTACTAGAAAGCCAGTTGATTTAAAGCCTGAAATAATGGGGTTTTTTTTCTCCTTGATTTATTATAATAAGCACCCTCAGTGACTGTTGTGGGTAAGGTCCAAGATTAATTAGGTTTATACAGAATTCTGCTGTAAACAGTAATTTTGCATTTGATTAGTACAATTAGCTGAATCGTAAAGTAACTTTTATCTCTATGCATTTGTTCGAAAAGCTTACTAACGTCTAGGTGCTTCAATTCTCCCTTTTCCTTAAAAGGAGAAATTGAAATCCCTGGATAAAATGTCCTCATTAAAATATTATAGTATGGGCAGAATTATCAATAATTATCAAATTATATCAAAATAGAACCCCCAATAAAGAAGGAAAGATTCTATTCTTAAAATAAGTATTTATGAATTATTGGTCAGTGGTCTTGGTGTTATTGGGAATCTACATGGGACAGTGGGGGATAGTTTGAAGGTAATCTGCCTTAACTCTGAATTCCAGCCATGTGACCTTGGGCAAATTAGTAATAACCCTGAGTCTCAGCTTTCTTAACTGTAAAATGGGGCAAGAAATGACTTCACAGCTCCTTATGAGCTGTTCAGGAAATAAAGTAATAAGGTGCCTAACACATAGTGGTGACTCAATTGGTGACAGAGAGAGAGGTTTATTTCCCTTCTTGCAGTGGTTTCAGGGTGCCTCCTTATCCATTTATAGGGGTTGTAGAATTAAATCTCAGGGTATGTTACAGAATATATCTGAAATAAAAAGGAAGTGGCCTTCCTTTTTATTCATGTATTTCAAATGAATCCCTAAAGCTCAGCCGTACTATTTCAAGAGTCATTACTGCCATTTAGATTGAGCTAGAATTTGCAGACTAGGAAGAAGCACTATGCTTTCTGTGAATTTTTTTTTAAAAAATTGTTTTTGTTCTGGTTAATTTATATTGTTAAATAAGTATTATTTTACTAATGCTCTCCTTGGTATTAACTCTATTTAAAACTAACCATGTTATTTATTGAATACTTACCATGAGGAAGGTATAATTGCAGTTTTATGTGCAAATTTGGGGTAAGGAACAAACAATATATTTTTAGGCTAATTTCATCAAACAGCCAGAGAAATGCGGCAATTGCTCATTTTATATGATTTCATTTTTCAAGTCATTCTAAATTGAGCAGGTTACAATTTCACATACGCTAACATAAAAATACATAGAGATGCATCACATGTGTTTCAAAATGGCTTTCATAAACTTTTCTTTCAAATGTATTGCAAATTTAATTTAATATTTTTAGTGCTCGATGACTTTAATTACACGAGTACGCCTGAAATATTTGCATCAAGAAGACAGTCTGACTTGCTTTCAGTATTCACAGGTCCTTTCCAGTTTCCAAACCCTTCCTCAGCAGTAATTTAGAGGAGACAGGGTAGCTTCATGGAAAGAGCTCGCAATTTGGAGTCAAAACCTGGGTGTGTGGTTTTGCCACTTTCTGCCCCTGTGGCCCTGATTAGGCGAGTTACTTAAATTAGCGTCCTTCTTTATAATGCATGAATGCCCCTGCAAAACAAGGATTAAATGTGTTTGCCAGGGTGCTTTGTACATTGTAAAGTGCTATACAGTTACAGGGTGCTCCAAATTTTCAAAGCTCTAGAGCAGGGATCAGCACACTTTTTCTGTAAAGGGCCAGAGAGTAGATATTTCAGGCATTGCCGGCCATACAGTCTCTGCTGCCACTGCTCACCTCTGCTGTTGGTAGTACAAAAAGCAGCCACTGACAATCTGTAAACAGAGGCGGTGCCGGGATTTGGCCTGTGGGCTATAGTTTGTTAACTCTGCTCTAGACTTTTAGAGATAGGAATTTGAGAACCTACCTGCTGGGGTTTTCTTTTACGAATTGGAATTAGAGAATTTTGGCAGTTACTAGACCAGCTTTGCAACGTTTCCTAGTTGTCTCATCTCGGGTAAATTATTTAAGCTTTCTGCGTATTGAAATTCTCATCTCTAATTGAAGGTAATCATATATAATTTATGGAGGTGTTGGGAGAATTAGAAAAGACACTTAAAGTACTCAGGACAACGTCGGGCACACAGGAAGCACCTGGAAGATGTTAGCTGTGATGATCACCAGTCCATTTTACAGAAGAGGGACCTGGTTAAGGACTTACCTAAGGTTACAGTAATAGTGGCAGAACCAGCCGTGCTTGTGCAAGTCACAACTCCTTTGAGCCTCTGTCACTTGAACTGCAAAAGGAGGGGGTTGGACAACATCTTCTCTTGGGACCTTCTAGTTCCATTGCCCTCATTCTACTAACTGGCACCGTAGGGCTTAAAGAACTAATTTACCTCCCTAAGTGCCTTCCTTACAGTCTGGAAATGACTTACTACACAGCATCAGTAAACTGGTGGAAAATCCAGGCACCAGAGAGGGAGACTCTGATGTAGCATTAGTAAAATATATATCTATTTATATATAACATGTAATTATTATATTTTATATATGTGTGTATATATGATATATATCTTTTTTTAATAACATGCCTTAAATATCAGGGAAGGGAGCCCAGCCCTTGGTAATTAGTATGGTGAATAATTGCAACGAACACAGTTCAAGTCATTCTTGGATATGTCTCAGGGACTTTTATGCTGCACATTCTTACAACAAATCAAGTATTTATGTACCCATGTTCAGATTATTTTGACAAAACGATTAAAGATGGAAAATGACTCCTTGTTTATAATGTATATTTCCCAGTCACTAATGTATTCAACAATGATACATTGGATGTTTCTTGGTCAAGGGGTTTCTGTAAGTTCTTTGGTTCTAGAAGGGTGACTGAAGTGTGATGGCTTTGCCTTTTCTGAATTACACAAGGTCTCGTTCAACTCGTCCTCTGCTCTTTCTTGCCTGGCTTCTTCCCTTTAACCTAGTGACTCATCTCCAAGGGTGTAAGTAGTGTACCCTTTTCTCTCATTCCAGTTGACTTCACTGAGTGCTCTGATGCCCTCTGTACTGTCTCTAGCTCCTGTGTGCTAAATTAAATAATGCCATTTTTAAGAGAGGTAGAATAATGGGAATTCCCTGGCGGTCCAGTGGTAAGGACTCCTTGCTCTCACTGCTGAGAGCCCAGGTTCGATCCCTGGTCGGGGAACTAAGATCTCACAAGCTGCACGGCACAGCCAAAAAATAAAAAAAAATTAAAGAGGTAGAGTAAAGACTAGGAATGTGATGGTGGGCAGAGGCATCTTTCTTCTTAACAGCTTATGCTCAAATTATTAAAAGGGGAAAATATGAACTTAGAAAAACACTATTTACTTTCCCTTCTCCAATAGATGCACACTGATGTGCTCATTTAAGTACAGAGTTTGAAAAATGATGATAGCCAGCTGAGGGTAGAAGCAGTTGTGACAAGAAAAGAGGACTCAATAATGAAAGAGTTAAAAAAAAATGCGTTATAAAGCAGAATGGGTGGTGAATATATGTGGGGCGTGAAGAGGAAAAAGGAAAGACATTGGGGTAAATGAGTAAGAAGTACTTGAAGAGACAGTGAGAAGATTCGATGGAAAAAGAGGAGAGGGAAGATGAGGGTGAAATGACAAAGAAGTACGATAAAGGAGGAACATGTGCCCGGAGAATGAGAGAAGAGAGTAAAATCTACCATTCGATGCCACTTTCCTCAAAAGAAACCTTTGTTCCAACTTGAAATGCAGCGTCTGTTGGCAAGTGGGGAGTGAAATGACAAGGAGTCAGGAACTTAACAAAGAATAAATGACATTTCAGCAGAAATATAAAACTGGCCCGTGATTGGTTACAACAGATTCTTCTGATTGCTTCTTTTTCATCTTGGAAAAAGCACTTTCATTGCAGTTTTTTTTTGTTTTTTGTTTTCTTTAAATTTCCAGTCAGCATACTTGGGCTGTCCTCAATATCTACTTTTAGAGAAATTTATTATTTTTTAAGATAGCCGTAATCAATTGACTCCTTTGAAGAAGGGTCGTTGGGAAATCTGGAGGGGATTCAGAACATCTGATACCTTATTAGTGTCATGGGGAACCCTACTATAAAACTATTGCAAGTAAGTTGTAAAGAATTGGATTTTTTGAGATTGTCAGATGAATGTTTCTGAAAATTACTGAAGCTTCCCTAAATATACTAAAAAATGATGCCCTATCAGGTCGAGTGCTAAAATCTTAATCTGAATTATTTTGCAAAGAGGGGGAAATGGACTATTCAGCAACATTTTACATACATTTCTTGGGTGTCTTCTCTGCAGGCACTATGCTAGGACTTGGGGATGTAAATAAAACTAAGGCAAGGACTCTGCACTCAAAAAGTGTATGTTCTACTGGGAGAAACACATTTTGACAAACAATTCTAACACATAAGTGCTGTCATAAGAAAGATGTCACAGAAAGACGTATTAGATCATGTGCAGAATCGCAGAATTTAAGGGGACAGAAAGCAAACTCTCAGTAGTAGCCTCAGAGGGGTCGGAGGAGCACATGTCAGGAACGAACTTCCTCCATCACAGGCTAAGTCTTCGTAATGTTCTTTATGAAGAATACAAGTGCGACAGCCTCTAGTCTCAACATTTATCTACCTGATTATTTTCACTAACACTACAGTTAAAACTAAATGCCATTATTAAGCATCACCTTCAAAATGACTAATCTCTAAAGGGATTTTGCTCTCCTAGCAACTAGGCACACCTACCCTGACCCTATGATTTTCTCCTTCTTATAATGTCAGATAAACATTTTAGAAATCTCTATTTCACTTCCTGAAACTTATTCTGAAATACAATGAAGCACAACCATCTTACTGATCAAACAGAAACACCTTCTGATAAAAATGAGTCTCATCTAAGGACTTACCAAGCCTCCCTTTTTTTTTGGCGGTACGCCGGGCCTCTCCCTGCTGTGGCCTCTTCCGTTGCGGAGCACAGGCTCCGGACGCACAGGCTCAGCGGCCATGGCTCACGGGCCCAGCCGCTCCGCGGCATGTGGGATTTTCCCGGACCGGGGCACCAACCCGTGTCCCCTGCATCGGCTGGCGGACTGTCGACCACTGCGCCACCAGGGAAGCCCAAAGCCTCCTTCTTTGGGAGGTATACATTTGTGGTTTTAAACAAGGATTCTTTGCTAGAAATTGTAGTTCACCAATATGTGTTATTTATTAAGCTCTTACTGTATGCGGGATGCTGTACATATTTTTTTTCTATTTTTTAAGTCTTTACATTAAAGGCATTGTGGTAGTCAGTCCCTAAGATGAATCTAAGATTCACCCCTAAGATGACGCCCATTGGCTCCTCCTCCTGGTGTCCACACCCTTGTGTAATTATCTCCTTTTGGGTTTGGTCTGGATTTAGTGACTCATTTCTAAAGAAGAGAAGAATATGGCAGTAGTGAAAGACTGACACTTCAGAGATTAGGAGTTAAAAAGCCTGGTTTTCCATTCCGGCGCCCTTTCCTGCTTTCTAGCTTGCTTGCTCTGACCTGCTGTGAGCTACCCTGGGGCAGGAAACAGAGGGAGGCCCTCTGGCCAACCCAGTGAGGAACTGAAACCCTCAGTCCAACAGCTCAAGAGGAACTGAGTCTGGCCTCCCAGATGCGTGAGACTTCAGATGAGATTCCGGTCCTGGCTGATATCGTAACCGCAACCTCCTGAGAGACCCTGAGTCAGAGGCCCGTGATTCCTGACCCACAGGTGAGGCAGGCCCAGATTCAGAGGCCTGTGATTCCTGACCCAAGGTGAGGCAGGCCCAGATTCCTGACCCACAGGATCTATGAGGTAATAAATGTTTGTTGTTTTAGGGTTTGTTTGGAGGTATTAGATAACTAATGCAGGTATTACCCCCATTTTAGAGGTAAGAAAACTGAGAAACAGGTCAGGCATGTACAATACTGCAGCTGGTACCTGAGCCAGGATTCTAATACATGTCCATTTAATTTCAAATCTTTTGTTATAGTACTCTTTCATTAAGTCCAACTTTTGCAGTAACTGTGATGTGTGCCCCTCTGTCCCAATTTACATAAGTTTTGCCAATCTTCTGCTTTTATGGGTAATCTTCTCAACTACTCTGAATCTGCATTTTCTCATCTGTAAAATGTGGGGGCACATATGTAGTGCTGGCTTACCAGGAAGCTTGCTGGGACTTCAGTGTCTGGACATTTGGAAAGAAGCAGGAGCTAGAACTGCAGAGGGCTTAGACCAGGTCAACAGACTCACTGGAGGCAATGCCTTTGGGTGGTTGCCAGCAGCTCTTACCATGGTATTGACAAGAGCCTGGAGACCTCATGGTGAGGGCCAGTATCAACTTAATAGCAGTTGTGATCTTGTGGATTGAGTACAAGAGTCTCCAGGTGGACATGACTTGGGGCAAGATGGGTAGCAGCAACCTTGCTGTTTCAGGTGGTCAGTCCATGAGGTTTAAAGGAGGATCACAGCAATGGGCTAGGCGTGCAGAAATGGGGTCCAGTCCCTAGGTGGATAAGGTTGGCAAAAGCTAGAGAAGATTCTAAGTCTTCTGAGTAGGGCTGGGGAAGGAGACTAGAAAACATAACTGCTCTTCTTTTTTTGTTTCAAAAAAGAAACAAAACAAAACAAAATGTTTTTGTTTCAAAATCTTTCCAGTATCCTTGGGGCCTTACATGATCTAGGCAGGTCTGACATGATCAGACCTCATGTCAATTCCTCTCTGCTCTGGCCACACCGGCCTCCTCTCTCTTCCTTGAACACACAGGCAGACTCCTGCCTAGTGCATTTGCACTGGTGGCTTTTCTTGTCTGGAAAGAACTTCCCCCAGATATCCTCTTAGACGATTCTCATGTCCTGCAAATCTTTTCTCAAAGGTCACCTTCTCAATGAGGCCCGCATTGACCACACCAGTAGAATAGCCATCTGCCCTCCCCCTCACGTGTATACTCTGAATCACTTTCCTCAAAGCTCTAACCAACCTCTAACATAAACACTTCCCTCATTTACTATGCTTATAGTATAGTCTCCCTCTTACCAACAGAACATATGCTCCACAGGGCCAGCAATGTTTGCTTGTTTTTAGTTCACCGAGGTTTCCTAGGTGTAAAAATACTGTGTCATATATCTGACACACAACGGATATCAGTTGAGTGAATGATCACTATAGAGCACCTCCCTATTCTAGAGACAGTATCTTTATTAATGGAACCTCAGGCCAAATGCTGTTGCATGGCAGCGGCAGCACCGCAGCCACTCACACTGACATCAGTGCCACCTGTACTTTCCTCACGAGCACTGCCTTCCCTTCCCTCCACCAAGCTCCCCCTCTCACACCAACCCTCCTGCATACTACGGCACACAATTCAGTTTCTCTCTTCAGAAACGATGAGCCTAGGCTTGTAGCTCCCGTTTTCTAAGCAACTGTGAGTTGAATTAGACTCTATAAATCCATGAGTTTGCATTGGAGCCAGCACTCCGATTATGAGAGCTAAGGGCAGAGAGAGGGGGCAGGTTGCAGAGATGCTAGAAACCCAACGGGAATTTAATTAAGATGAGAAACTACCAGATCCCTCTTCTCTGCTCATTCCAGGATCTGGTTCTTTAAAAAAATATTGGTAAAGTATGGGAAGAATAATCCAAGAAACACCCCTAGAGAAAGGGCAAGAGCTGGATGAGTCTGAAAATTCATCTCAATACCACAGAGACTCCTGCGTGCAGGGGCTTCCCTGAGACTTGTGGGGACGATGACAGGCAAAATGACTCCTGCTACTGTCAGAAGGAGGGGACACGCCGAGGAGAATGAGACCAGAACTCTAAACACGAAAAAGAACAGGCATCATCCAAAAGAACACCACAGAGGCGAAACATAAACACACAGACGATGGGAGCTGAGGGCCGGACCCAGGCCTGAACCTAGGCTGACCCGGCTACATGAAGCCCTCACTGCCCATGGTCCTAGAAACAGGACGGGAACAAGGTGATGTCTAAGTCCCTGTGATCACAGGTGCTGGTGGGACAAGGCTCTACCAAAGGGACAAGGACAAAGGAGAAGAGAAGATGACCCAGCCGAGGAGTGACCACACCCAAGCCCAGGATGCACTGAGCACTGGTGCACTGGGCACTGATGCACGCCCCGTTCACGCTCGCTCTTCAGTCTTCTCCATCCCACCCCGGCCCCCAACAGCAAACGCGTGCATGCTGGAAGGTTCTCAGTGCTTCCGTTTACTTCCCGCCTCAAACTTTAGGAATCTTCTCCTTTATTTATTTTTTTTGCAGTATGCGGGCCTCTCACTGTTGTGGCCTCTCCCATTGTGGAGCATAGGCTCCGGACGCGCAGGCTCAGCGGCCATGGCTCACGGGTCCAGCCGCTCCGCGGCATGTGGGATCTTCCCGGACCGCGGCACCAACCCGTGTCCCCTGCGTCGGCAGGCGGACTCTCGACCACTGCGCCACCAGGGAAGCCCCTCTTCTCCTTTATTAACCCATCAACCCCACAAGACACAAATTAGAAACGAGAAATTCATATCCGGTTTTTTATTTTCCATAAGGAAGTAAAACATTATTAGTACAACGTGGGGTCAAGTCAGGGATGGAGATGGCCCAGCGCTGCCTCTGATGGAACAGGAAAGCTGACTAGGGAAGAGAACACAGGTCATGTGGAGAGGGGGTCCTGGTGGGCAGGGGTGGGCCAGTCTCCCAACCTCCTCACATGATGCTAATAGGAACACAGACACATTCAGATACCAGCTGCGAGAAAAGAGGTCAGGGGACCTTGATGTCACATGGCAAGAGAGTGAACAAATTTTGCATCACTAGTCTCACACAGAGGCAGCTGTCTCACACCGCAGAAGAAAACAACCGTGAACAAATTCAGGCCAGTCACTAACTGTTGACATTCTCAACAGTCCACGCGTGCTCAGAATGTCCCACTCAAAGAATCTCCATAACCCTCTTATGTCCCCTCTGCTCCAACCCCTCCCTCACTCCAGGCCCCCAGGGTCTCACCTTTAGGATCTGTGAAAGACACATCAGAGCACTGATCATTTTCACTGACTGGGGTAGAGCAAAAACAGGATGTGGTCAAAGCCCAGAGATGTGACTAAGGGAGAAATTATGGGCTGGGTGAGGTCCCGGCCATGGGCTCCTGCCTACACCCTCCCACGGTTCTCAGGGATCAACCCCCATCCCCACCCAAACTTAGTGCAGCCTGAGCAGGACTCCCTCCTTTTTTTTGGCTGTGGGAAGAAAACATCACGTGAGAGGCCAGGGAGAAGACTGGACCATGAGATCCTAGACAAACCCCCCAGTCCTGGACTACAGAGAAGTTCCTAGAACTGTGACTGAAGGAAGACTCAGGGCAGGATGGGGAAACATGAAGAAAGGGGATGTAGAAGAATTGGACCAAATGCCCTCTTGGACGTCTGTCCTCAGCAGGGACCTTCCCCTCCGATCTTTGAGTGTCAGGGATCAGGTCCGCACACCAGAATTATCAAGGCGAAAATTTTGTCTTTCATTCTCACAAGTGCTTTACAAAAAAGTAAGGGTTAGCAATTAGCTCCAGACTGGGCAAGTACCTGTGTGTGGATCATATTTCCCATTAATGAGGCAGGGCCAACTTCTACCTAAGGCTTAAAACCCTCCAATGGGATAAGAAAACTCGGATCCCCTCCCTCCCTTCCCTACCTGACCTGCTTCTTCCTTCACATCACAGTTCTAGTCACCACAGCAGGGACCACAAACAGAAACAGGCCAAAAAAGATGCCCATGGTGGGGATGGTGAGATGAGGGGCCCAGACCTCAGGCTTGAGCCCTGACCTTGCTGAAGGTGTCCAGAAGGGCTTCTGCTTTCTCTGAGAAGCTCCACCTCTTAGCCCCCTCCTTATACCATCTCAGGGTGATGGGCTTGTTGCACTAAGCAGACGTATCTCAGCTCCTCTCCTAAAGGCATGCCCATGGCCACCCACTTCTGGAAAGCCCTTGTCTCCGCAAGTTCCATGTCCTGGATCTGGAACTTCCTGTCACACTACCAGATCAGAGCGATATCTGCAGGGTAGAAGCCCAGGGCCCAGCACCTCAGGGTGACCTCAGGGGCAGAGATGAGGTGGTGGGCTACGTGCATCTTTGGGGATTCTGAGGAGGAAGGCTCAGAAAATTCCCACTTTGGGTTACCTTCACAGGTCACTGAAGCAGCACTCTTGCCCATCCTGAGAATGGACAGGACAATTGGTTTAGAAGGAGGAAGCAGAAACCCCAGACATCAGCCTGGACTGGCGAATCTGGGATAATCTTCTACTCCTTGGAAAGTTCTAAAATCAGGGTGAGAGCCTGTGGTAGGAGGCTCCAAGTCTCTAAGAAGGAGAACACAGACTGCTGTTTCTGACCGGGGTAGAGGGTGAATGACTTAGAAATACCGGAATCAGGCCTCCAAGGATGTCCTCAGGCAAAGAACAAGAGAGAAGGTCGTGGTTCACAAGACAGCTGCCGGAGTCAAAGGGAACGGCTGATCAGTCGTTTCAGGGATCGTCTCCCCCTCCATTGCGAGGGACTGTGTTCCTTAACAGTCCTTTAAGGAAACCAACGTTAAAAATTATATTGTATTATTTGGTTTATGTAGCAGTCTCAAAAAGACAGAACCGTAGTGGTGGAGAACAGATTAGTGGTTGCCAGGAGTTGGAGGTGGGGGGGAGGATGTGAACACAAAAGGGAAGCCTGAGAGAGTGTTTTGGGGGTGACTAAACTGTTCTATTTATATATTGGATTATGGTGATGGTTGTACGAATCTATGCATGTGTTAAAATTTATGAAATTGTACATCAAAAAGAGTCAGGTTTAATGTATGATAATTAAAAATAAAAACAAAAATAGAAAAAAAAAAGGAATAAAGAAAGAAAGGCGAGCCCTCTGGGCCAGTCGCTCTGTAGTACAGAAGATGAAAATCTAGGTGGACCTCTCCTTCTACAGAGCAGCAGGAGGGGCGGTATTCTGACGCTGATTCCACTTTTCCCTCTTGTGGGAAACTAGCCCCAGCCCAAGGGGAGGTCGGGGAGATCCGCTTCAGCGTCCCCGTCCTGTCAGATTCTCCAGGTGTCTGGGGTACCACTCCACGCACTCCCGCTCCAGGTAGTTCCTGTGGCGCTCCGCCTCACCGGCTGCCTCCCGCTCGCGCGGGTGATGTGAGCCGCCCTGCCCTCCGCGAGCTCAGACCGCGCCGTCGTTCAGGGCGAGGTAACCGGCGCCATCAGAGGCGTCCTATTCACTGTACCCAGCGGAGGAGGCGCGCAACACGGGAACGGATCGCATCCACCAAACCACTCGTGTGTCTGAGACCCTGGCCCCGCCCCCGACCAGCCGCGCCCACACAACCCCGCCCACGTTAAGCCCTGCCCACTTAGCCCCGCCCCAAAGCCAGCCTCTCCCGGACCTCTGGGCAGTGATTATAGTCTAAACCAGGGGTCCGCAACCCCTGGGCTGCTGACCGGTCCCGGTCCCCGGCTTGTTAGCAAGAGGCCGCTCAGCAGGAGGTGAGCAGCGGGCTAGCGAAGCTTCATCTGCTGCTCCCCATCGCTCGCATTACCACCGGAACCATCCGCGCTCCTCTGCTCCCGAACGAAAATTTGTCTTACACAAAACCGGTTCCTGGTGCAAAAAAGTTGGGAACTGCTGGCCTAAACTGAAAATGAAACCGGGTGAAAGAAACCGAGGGCTCCTTCCGGGTGGAAGGGGCTGGGCGGGCGGGTGCCGCAGCCTCGCAGCGAAGCTCGGGGCGACCGCGGTCCATCTGTTGGGATGGGGGTCATGACCTGGAACCAGGCACGGGTCGCTCACAGGGTTCGCTCTGGTTGTAGTAGCCGCGCAGGTGTTCAGGCTCCTGGTGAAATACCAGGGCTCTCGGCCACCGGCTGGGACGCAGTGTTGAAACACTGCAGAGAGTGGGAGCATGGCGGTGGGGACGCGCTGAGAGCCCCCATCTCCCCACCCCCGCCCTGGTGCCGGGGCCGAGGTCTACGCGGCCGAGAGGGGAGGAGAGGGTGAGGGGGGTAGAGAAGAGGGGAAAGGGACAGCGGGACAGAGAGAGGCCGCGACTTTAGGGGTGGGCGAGAGGAGGGGGCGGGACACGGGGGAGGGCCGGGCCCGGGTCCAGGTGGCGGAAGGGTCGGGGCAGAAGAGGCTTTCCCCGGGGTCCTCAGCTCCGGCCAGGCGGTCCCTTAGCTCTTCCTCCACAAATGCCGTTTCTCTCTTGATCCCGCACTCCCGGGTCCGTCCACCCCCTCCCCGTCCCCGAGAGCAGCAAGAGGAAGGGTTAGGGCGCCGTGATCTGGATCCAGGGGGTCTGGGAAGAGTCAGTCCCGGCCCGTGCGGACTCTTAACCGAGAATCTCGGTGACCCTGATTGACTTCCCCAGAAATCGGACCCACTATGGGAGGGCGAACTGGGGCTCGCGTACTCTAGCAGGAGGGTCTGACACAGATTGTGAGGGGAAAAAGTGAACCTCCTGGCGGATGGGGATGCCCCAACACTGAGCTTTCTGTATCTGAAACACTGCTCTCGGGTCCTGAGACCCTGAGAGCCACACCCAGGACCTGGTGTTTGCCCCGACCCCTCTCCTGCCTTGAGCATTCTTTGTCACACTGTCTCCCTTAGTCCTGCCCCAGGAGATGACTCATCCATTCTCAAAAATTTTGAATCAATATTATATGTACATAGTCTTAGAATTAGTGAGGACCCTAAGGATAATTTTTTTAAAATTTTTATTGGATTATAGTTGATTTAAAATATTGTGTTACAGACCTACTAGAGAATGAACTTGAGGATACGGAGAGGGGGAAGGGTAAGCTGGGACAAAGTGAGAGACTGGCATGGACATATATACACTACCAAACGTAAAATAGATAGCTAGTGGGAAGCAGCCGAATAGCACAGGGAGATCAGCTCGGTGTTTTGTGACCACCTAGAGGGGTGGGATAGGGAGGGTAGGAGGGAGGGAGATGCAAGAGGGAAGAGATATGGGGACATATGTATATGTATAACTGATTCACTTTGTTATAAAGCAGAAACTAACACCATTGTAAAGCAATTATACTCCGATAAAGATGTTTAAAAAAAAATAAATAAAATAAAATGTGTTAGTTTCAGGTGTACAGCAAAGTGATCCAGTTATACATATACATATATTAATTCTTTTTCAGATTCTTTTCTCATATAGATTATCACATAAGTTTGTTTTCAATATCTGTAAGTATGTTTCTGTTTTGTAAGTAAGTTCATTTGTATCATTCTTAAAAATTAGATTCCACATATGAGTGATATCATATGATATTTGTCTTTCTCTGACTTACTTCACTCAGTGTGATAATCTCTAGGTCCATCCATGTTGCTGCTAATGGCATTATTTCATTCTTTTTTATGGCTGAGTAATATTTCATTGTATATATGTACCACATCTTTTTTGTTGTTGTTGTTGCAGTGTGCAACTTGTGGGATTTAGTTCCCTGACCAGGGATTGACCCGTGCCCCCTGCAGTGGAAGTGCAGAACCCTAACCACTGGACTGCCAGGGAATTCCCAGTACCACATCTCTTTTTTTTTATCCATTCCTCTACTGATGGACATTTAGGTTGCTTCCATGTCTCGGCTATTGTAAATAGCGCTGCAGTGAACATTGGGGTGCAGGTACGTTTTCTAATTATGGTTTTCTCTGGATATATGTCCAGTAGTGGGATTGCTGGATCATATGGTAGTACCCTAAGCATAAGTTTGTTTATGTAGGTTTTATCAAGCAATATTTACCATACTAGGAATAAAACAGTTTTTAAAATTTTTGTTAATTTATTTAGAATGGTATTAATGACCTATTACATGATTTTTTGAGAGATCTATCCTTTATTGTAATATTTGTAATAAAACATAATTGCAGGGACTTCCCTGGTGGTCCAGTGGTTAAGACTCCACACTTCCATTGCAGGGGGCATGGGTTCGATCTCTGGTTGGGGAACTGAGATCCCATATGCCACATGGCCCAGCCAAGAAATAAAATAAAGGTGTATTTTTAAAATAATTGCATTTAACACGGAAATGTGACTTAACTGCCTTTTGTAATATTAACTGACGGTGTAATTGTAATGACGTAGTTGAACTGCTGTTTATGCTTCTCCCTTATGAATGCCAGGCAAAAAGAGTAGAGAACATTTGCCATAAGTGTATTTATTCTGAAGGAAAAGCAAAGGTATGCTAATTAGGCATCTGGCGTCAGCTGTCCACTTTGATACTTGCTGCCCTGTTGATCCAAAATGTAGTATTTCTGCAAATATTTTTCCGACTACTTTAAGCATGTCCCAGGTTCCCAGTGGGAACCAGTCACAAAACCATCAGTAAATATTCATCTTCAGTCTTTTGACACTGATTTTTTTTTTTTTTTGCAGTAACCTATTTCTTTTAAGATTGTCATCTCTTCTCCATAGCTAGTTGCCTTCTGTCTTTGCCTGTGGTGAACACTGTTCCAGATTTTTGTAAAATACCTTTTTTTTTGTCTGAACGGTTGTCAGTTGTTTGGACTTAACTCAGTGATTGATTCACAGATTCAGGAGAGTTAATGGAACTAGACTTTACTCTCTCCATTACCATTCCTTCCCTCAAGTAGGAGTTTTAATTTGAAGATGACAATTAAATGTGACTCAGCTTCTCTAACTGAGCCCGAGACAGAGATTTCTCACCGACCCTGGGCCATGGGTCTTGAGTCAAATCACAAACTCATACTGTTCTCATGACAGTGTACCAGGAAGCCACAATCAATCGTTAAAAATCATTTTGCCATTTTTGCTTTGAAGTGAATGATAAACATTTTGTGTTTCTACTGTATGTTAAATAGTCTGCTTGGAGTTTTGTGTATATTATCTCTAATCCTCACAAGGTAGATTGTAATTTTCCATCATTCAGTTTTGGAAATTGAAGCTCTAAAGTTTAAGTAACTTAAGTTCAGATTGTTCTTTATGAACTCTAAAACAGCTCTACCTGACCCTGAAGTCCCTTTTGTTCCACTGAGCGAGCCAGTTTGTCTTAAAGGGCTGGGTCTGGGGCAGCTGTGGGCCCAGGGGCTCTCAAGGCAGCAAGCCTGCTGATGGATGGGGCTGTGTCCCTGCCTGGCGAGCTGCTTGGCTGGAGGGATCCTAGTACTGGTGCCAACAGGCTGGTGAGGGTTGCGGGGTAGATCCCAGTGCTAATAAGCTAGGGAGAGGATTCCAAAATGGCACCTGCGGGCACCAGTGTCCACGTGGTAGAACACGCGCCCCAAAATGGCTGCTGCCAGTGTCTATGTCCCCAGCGTGAGCTCCAGTTGCCTCTTGCCTCTCTGAGAGGCCTTCTAAGATCAGCAGGTGGGTCTGATCCAGGTTCGTTTCAAATTACTGCTTCTGCACTGGGTCCAGGAGCTGTGAGATTTGGTGTGTGCTCTGTAAGAGTAGATTCTCTATTTCCCACAGCCCTACGGATCTCCTAAAATAAGCCCTGCTGGCCTTAAAGCCAAACATTATTGGGGCTCCTCTTACTAGTTCAGGACCCCCAGACCGGGGAGCCTGATGTGGGGCCTGGACCCGTCGCTGCTTCGGGAGAAACTCTGCAGTTGTAATTATCCTTCCATTTGTGGGTCACCCACCCGTGGGTGTGGTTCTTGACTATATCATGACTCTACCCTGCCTACCTGTCTTGTTGGGGTTCCTTCTTTGTATTTTTAGTTGTAGAAGATCTTTTCGGCTACTCTTCTGGTTTTTTCTCATCAACAGTTGCTCTGTAAATAGTTGTCATTTTGGCGTGCCTGCAGGAGGAGGTGAGCTGAAGGTCTTCTTCCTCCACCATCTTGCATCTTGGCCACTCCTCAACAGGGCTCCTTCTTCTTCCTCTTCTTTTTTTTTTTCACCTTCTGCCTGCACTGCGGCAGCTGGGATCTTAGTTCCCCGACCAGGGATCGAACCCATGCCCCCTGCAGTGGAAGCATGGAATCTTAACACCTTGACCGCCAGGAAAGTCCCAAGAGGGCTCCTTCTTGATGAACTTATTTGCAACAGGAGTTGGGCATTTCTGTCTTCTCCTTCTGTACTGAGCCGTGGGGTGATGGCCGGTTAGGAACTGTTTCTTTCTTTGCTACCATCCCATTGAATTCATGAACGCAAGCTCCACTGCTCACCAGATGAAGGCAATCAAGGGGCATCCCTTGGGCAGCAGCCCCTCCCCCCACTGGGCACCAGACACATGTACAAGCTCCCCTCTGAGACATTCTGGCACTCTGGAGCACAGCAGAGGATCGGGCCTGCCCTCTGAGGTCTCTGGATAGAATCACAGTCAGCCCTTAGATGTGTGTTTAGTTAGAAGACTGGTCCTCAGGCCACAGCTGGGACGATGAGCTAACAGGGCCTTCCATGGGCTCCTTAGTCCAATGCCTCTCTGCTGAGTCCTGGGGGTGGTAGCTGGCTAAGAACTGTCTCCATTGATTATAGTCCTATGGGGCCCATGAGCATAAGCCCCACTGGCCACCAGGACCAGGCAATCTAGAAGTGTCCCCCGGGCAGCAGCCACAAAAGTGGGACTCCAGGCGACAAGCTCCTCTCTGGGAGATACCAGCAGGCTGGAGTGACACAGAGGGAGAACATGAAGAACCCTTCGGTATCCTCCAGGTGTGTGCCAAACCAGAATCCTGCCCCTTAGGCCAAAGCTCCAGGATGAGCAAATAGGCCTCTTTCACAGAAAGACTGAGGCTGTGTGTCAGTAAGCTGTCTGTGCTATGCCCTGCTGGTGGTAACTGGCTAAGAACTGTCCCTCTGTTGTACCAGTCTCATGGGACCCACAAACGGAAGCCCCACTGGCCACCAGAGCCAGGCCATCAAAAAGCCACAGCCGCAGAAACCCAGGCAACAGACAAGGGTACAGGCTCCTTTCTGGGAGGTACCGTGAGCTGGAGCAGGGCAGAGGGAGAGCGCAAACATGGCACCCACCAATCTCTGTCTTTGGAGACTGTTTCAGTAGGCCCCTAGACATATGTTAAATTAGATGACTGTCCCTCAGGCTAACGGTGTAAGTTAAGCAAATAAGTGCCTTTCACAGAAAGTCTGGGCACTTTTCAGTCAGCTGCCTCTGTGCTGGGCCCTGGGGTGGGTGAATCTGCATAGGCAAGTCCTGTAGACTGTTTCTCAGTTCACCATTGCCTTGTAGGTCTCATGGTATTCAAAGCTAGCTGTTTTAGGGGCTTGTCTTTCAGGTCTAGCTCTTAAAAATTGGGGTACTAGATGTGGGGTTCAAAGCCTTTACTCCTCAGGGAGAGACTTGAGTTTGTGAGAGTTCCCTCCCAATTGTAGGTAGCCGTGCCAGGGGTGGGGTAACGTCAAGGGTGTGTCTCTGCCTCTCCTGACTCCTTTAGTGTGGGAATTTCCTAGTTTGCCTGATGTGTAGAAGTCACTCAGCAGCTAGTTTGGGTTTTGGTGGTTGTTTTTTCAGAGTTAATTGTTCCATATATAGCTGTAGATTTGGTGTGTCCATACGAGGAGGTGAGCTCAGGATCCACCTACGTGGTCATTTTGAACCAGAACCTATAGTCTTGATAATATCTCTTTGTTGTTTTTGTTGAGAACAGAAGGATAGTTATTTGTGTTCCATGAGGGCAAGTTGTTTTTCCGTTTCTGCTTGTTATGCCCTTTGTCACCTATTGCCATTTTTGCAGACTGTGTTTTCTTTATTTTATATTTCTGTTTTCTTCTGTAACAAACCTTCAAAATTTTAAAAGCCACACTCCAATTCAAGTATTTCAACAAATATTTATTGATCATTTACTGGGTTCAAGGAATTGTGTTAAGTTCAGGGTGGGATTAGAGGCCAGGCTAGTTCCTGTGCTGAAGGAACTCATGATTTAATAACTTTGAGGAACTTCCCTGGTGGCACAGTGGTTGAGTCCACCTGCCAATGCAGGGGACATGGGTTCGAGCCCTGATCTGGGAAGATCCCACATGCCGCAGAGCAACTAAGCCCATGCGCCACAACTACTGAGCCTGCTCCCTAGAGCCTGCAAGCCACTGCTGAGCCCGTGTGCCACAACTACTGAAGCCTGCGAGCCTAGAGCCCGTGCTCCGCAACAAGAGAAGCCACCGCAATGAGAAGCCCGTGCACCGCAACCAAGAGTAGCCCCTGCTCGCGGCAACTAGAGCAAGCCCGCATGCAGCAATGAAGACCCAACACAGCCAAAAATATATAAATAAATAATAACTTTGAAAAGACAAG
Source organism: Lagenorhynchus albirostris (assembly GCF_949774975.1). Lineage (NCBI taxonomy): Eukaryota > Metazoa > Chordata > Mammalia > Artiodactyla > Delphinidae > Lagenorhynchus > Lagenorhynchus albirostris. The sequence goes on from NC_083103.1 coordinate 69,907,671, forward strand.
TTTACCAATAACTATTGTGGTCAGTGCTGAAAGAAAGGTACAAAATGCTAAAGAAGTCAAAGAATGAAAAATGTTTTCTTGGATATGCAGGAAGCTTTCAAGAAGTAAGAGACATTTGAGTTGGGTTTGAAAAAATAAGGTACCACTATACGTATTTTAATTAGGAAGGGATTTATCTTTTGCGTGTGTGTGTGTGTGTGTGTGTGTGTATTTCTTTATTTATTATTTTTAATTAGAAAGGGATTTAATTCAGGAATGTTGGATATGCTGAAACAGTATGTTCTATATCCTTCTGGCATGACTCCTGGAATAATGCAGAACTGGCCCAGTAAGACACTTACTGCCTCTGGGCCACCACTGGGCTTGTGCTTTCTTGACTCTGGAACCCACTGCCATACAGCAGCCTAGATACCAGGAAACCAGAGAAAAGGGCAACAGATAAAGTAGCCCTAACTACCCTGACAAAGTCTAGGGTATGGTTGGAAAAAAGAGCCCATGCCAGGGAAACTAATTACAAAAGTCTTTGAAGAACTCATGTCAAAACCAGATGCTATGGCTGTATTATATGGGCATAGTGACTCAGGTGAGCAGGGCCTACTCCCCTGGGCTGTTGTTTGTGGGCAGATCTGAATATGATTATGTCATAACTCTTAGCTCCTTTCCTCATGTACCTGTTCTTAGCTGGCCTGGGAGAGCTAACTCAAGGGAAGAAGGGATACCACCTCTACAGTAGTCATGTGCTTCTTTTAAATTCTCATTTCTAGCCGCAAGGTAACGAGTATTTCTCCGGTGGTCAATGCTTCTAAAGGAAAGATGGGTCTGTCATGGTCAGAGTATGGAAGACAAATAGCTGGTTCCAATTAGTCGTGGTTTTTATCACCCCTAGCAGGGCGGCTAGGCCAATCTAGGATCTCAATTGGTGCCTGGGACTTATTTTTCAATACTGCGAATGATATAACCTTGTCTAGTTCATACTTATTTTTAACAGAGATACCTGTCTGGTTGTTAAAACCCTATTAAAGCATAGGGAGGGGAGTGACATCAGCATCACATGGTTTGACTATTTCCCTTCTCTCCCTTTTGATTTACAACTAATGGGGCATCTATAACTGAACAAAAGTGTGTCTGCCCGGTAAAGCAGGACACCACCTGCACATCCTAAAGTGGGTAGATAGGACCTCAGAGGGGGCTGCGAATCCAAGAGAGTCGGTAAGCCTGCCCCACCCCACTTACCATGATTAGGAAAATGGGAGCCTGGAGAGTGCAAAGCTGGGCAGACACCACAGGAGACAGAGAATTTGTGGAGGTCCAGCCTGCCTGATGGGAGAAACTAGCATGCTATCAGAGTGGGAAAGGGATGAGTTTGGAGGCAGAGGAGAGGGAGGACATGGCCAAGGCAGCCCCCTTCCTGAGGGTGACACTGCAACACACTGGACAACTGAGCAGTTGCAGCGGCTACCTCTCCAGCAGAGGAGATGGAAAGCAAAAGTGGTGAGTGACAGACTGCTCTGCTACCCTGGTTGCAGCTGGAGGGACCCATTTCTCTCCAGCAGCACCCAGATTTCTGAGGAGGGACCTCTGTGACTTGGGGGAGGGAGAGGAAAGAGGAAGGAGGCAGACAAGAATATCAAAGGGCATTGAAGGAACACATTTCCTGTTGTATGCTTGGGACCTTCAGCTGGTTGTCAACTATGGACCTCTGGGAGTCCTCCACTCAAGGATTCCCCCTGTGAGGGCTATGGACACCCCCAAAGCCCCAGATGCTAAGCCCACACCTCTCCCCAGTCTGCTGCCAGCTCCTTGTGTGTGCCCTTGACTGAGAAACAGCTCCAGTAGGAGAAATCAAAAACTTCAGCAACTTCGCCACCTTCTGGAATACAAAAGAAAGGTTTCTAATTGTCAGCCTATTGAACTGTAAAAACCAAAGTAAATAAATACTTAACTAAGGACGGAGTCTGCTACTTCAAGTGTGAAAGCAGAAGTGCATATTATTAAACACTATGAAAAATAAAGGAAATACGATTTCACAAAAAGAAAATGATAATTCTCCAGCAACCAAATTCAAAGGCACAGAACATTGCTTTCTAAATGATAAAGAAATTATGAATAAATTCATAATTTATGAAGAAATTCAACCAGGTACAAGAAAACTCAGGCAATTCAATGAACCCAGGAATAAAATCATTGAACAGGAGTTCTTTATCTAGGATATTGAAATTATAAAAAAGAACCAAACAGGGATCTTGGGGCTGAAGAATTCAATGCATGAGATAAAGGATGCATTAGAGAGCATAGGCAACAGGGCAGATCAGATGGAAGAAAGAATAAGTGCCTTGGAGGATAGGAATTTAGAAATAATTCAGTCAGAAGAGGCTAAGACTTTTAAAAGGTGAAGAAGATCTACAAGTTATAAAATTTAATTGGAAAGACAAATATAAGAATAGTTAGTATACCAGAAGGAGAAGAGAGGAAGAGGGGTGCAGAAAGTTTATTTAGAGATGAGAATTTTCCAAACCTGGGGAAGGAAATGGAAATACAAGTCCATGAAGTTCATAGAACACCCTATTATCGCAATGTAAAAAGACCTTTTCCAAGACACGTTATAATGAAACTGTCAAAAATTAATGACAGAGAATGAATCTTAAAGGCAGCCTTGGAAGAAAAGAAAGCAACCTACAAAGGATCCCCTATTAGACTATCAGTGGATTTCTCAGAAGAAACTCTCCTGAGGCCAGGAGAGAGTGGAATGACATATTCATAGTGTTGAAAGAGAAAAGTTGCCAACTAAGAATACTTTATCTGGCAAAGTTGTCCTTCATATATGAAGAAGAAAGAAAGGTTTTCCCAGACAAACAAAAGCTGAGGGAGCTCACCACCACTAGACCTGCCTCACAAGAAATGCTGAAATGTGTCCTTCTGGCTGAAATGAAAAGATGATAATTAGTGACATAAAAGGAAAGTACACAATACTCTGGTAAAGGTGAAAAATAAAAAGTCAAAATTAGAAAATTGTAACTATATTAGAATGGTGTTTTCATCACTTTATTATAGTAAAAGGTTAAAGGAGAAGAGCATTAAAAATAACTATAGTTACCATAATTTGTTAATTAAATCACAGTATAAAAGGAGGTAAATTGTGGCATCAAAAATATAAAGGGAGAGGAATAAAAGGGTGGAATTTTATAGGAGAATGAAGATAAGTTACTGTCAGCATAAAATGGACTACTTTATCTTTGAGGTTTTTTTGGTAATCCTCATGGTGACCACAAAGCTAAAATCTAGAATAAAGTCATAAAACATAAAAAGAGGGAAGTCTGAGCACATAACCATAGAAAAGCACCAATTTACACAGGTAGACAGAAACAGAGGGAAGAAAGGAACAATAGAGATACAAAATAACCAGAAGGCAAATGATAAGATGGCAGTAGTAAGGCCTTATATATCAATAATCACTCTAAAGGTGAATGGGTTGAATTCACCAATCAAAAGGCACAGAGTGGCTGGATGGATTAAAAACAAAACAAAACAACCCCCCCCCCAAAAAAAAAACAAGACCCAACTATATGCTGCTTACAGGAGACTCATTTCAGCTCTAAAAACACATATAGGCCCAAAGTGAAGAGATGGAAGATATTCCATGTAAGTGGAAACCAAAAGAAAGCAGGGGTAGCCATATTTATGTCAGACAAAGTAGACTTTAAGCCTAAAATGACAACAAGAGACAAAGAAGATCATTATAATATGACAAGGGGTCAAACTTCAAGAAGATATAACAATCATAAATATTATATATGTACCCAATATCAAAGCACCAAAATATATTAATACTAACAGATCTAAAGGGATAAATAGACAACAATACAATAAGAGTAGGACATTTCAATACCCCATTGTCAGCAATAGATAGATCATCCAGACAGAAAATCAACAAGGAAATGTTGGAATTGAAACATACTTTGGAGCAAATGGAATTAGATATATAGAGAACAACTTTATATTGTTGTTCTATTTATAATATAGTGTGTATTCTGAATACACGTTCTTCTCAAGAGCACATGGAACATTCTACAGGATAGATCATATGATAGGACACAAAGCAAATCTGGGCAAATTTAAGATTGAAATCATACCAACTATCTTTTTTGACAACAATGGTATGAAACCAGACATCATCAACAAAAGGAAGGCTGGAAAATCTACAAATATGTGGAAACTAAACAACACACTTGAATAACCAATGGGTCAAAGAAGAAATCAAAAGGGAAATAAAAATTATCTCAAAAGAAATGAAAATAGAAATACAACATAGCAAAACTTATGGGATGCAGCAAATGCAGTTCTGAGAGGAAAGTTAATAGCAATAAATGCATATATTAAGACATTAGAAATACCTCAAATAAACAACCTAACTTTACACCTGAAGGAACTAGAAAAAAAGCACAAATTAAGCTCAAATTTAGCAGAAGGAAGGAAATAATAAAGATCAGAGTGAAGATAAATGAAGTAAAGGTCAGAAAAGCAGTAGAAAGGACCAACAAAAGTAAGAGCTGGTTTTTCAAAAAGATAAACAAAATTGACCAACCTTTAGCTAGACTGACTAAAAAAAGAGAGAAAACTCAAATAAAATTAGAAATGAAAAAGGAGACATTACAACTGATACTACAGAAATACATAGGATCAAAAGAGACTACTAAGAACAATTATAAGTCAACAAATTAGATAACCTAGAAGAAATGGATAAATTTCTAGAAATACACAACTTACCAAGACTGAATCAGGAAGAAAAAGAAAATCTGAACATATTCTATAACTAGTAACAAGATTCAATCAATAATGAAAATCTCCCAACAGAGAAAACCAGGGCCAGAGGGCTTCCCTGGAAAATTCTACCAAATATTTAAAGAAGAATTAATACCAATCCTTCTCAAACTCTTCTATAAAATTGAGAAGAAGGGAACATTTCCAAACTCATTCTATGAGGCCAGCATTACCCTGATTCCAAAGCCAGATGAGGAAACCACAAGAAAAGAAATCTGTAGACCAAAATCCCTGACCAATATAAATGCAAAATTTTTCAAAACAATATTAGCAAACTAAATTCAAGACACATTAAAAGGATTATACACCATGACCAAGAGGAATTTATCCCTGGGATGGTTCAACATATGCAAATCGATAAATGTAACACATCACATTAATAAAAGGAAAGATAAAAATCACATGAGCATCTCAATAGATGCAGAAAAAACATTTGATAAAATATTTACAACATCCTTTCATGACGAAAAACCTTAACAAATTGGGTATAGAAGGAACATACCTCAATATAATAAAGGCCATGTATGACAAATCCACAGCTAACATTACACTCAATGAAAAAAATTGAAAGCCTTTCCTCTAAGATCAGGAGCAAGACAAGGATGCCCATTCTCACCACTCTTATTCAATATAGTACTGGAAGTCCTAGCTAGAGCTATTAGGTAAGACAAAGAAATAAAATACAGCTAAATCAGAAAATAAGAAATAAAATTATCACTATTTGTAGATGATATGATTTTTACATAGAAAATTCCAAAGACAACAAAAAAATGGTTGGAACTGAAATCAACAATTTCGGTAAAGTTGAAGAATACAAAATCAACATACAGAAATCAGTTGCATTTCCATACACAAATGATGAAACATCTGAAAAAGAAATCAAATTATCCCATTTATAATTACAATCAAAAACAATAAAATACTTAGGAATAAGTTTAACCAAGGAAGGGAAAGACATATACAACAAAATCTACAAGACTTTGCTGAAAGAAATTGAAGAAGCCACAAATGGAAAAACATCCTCTGTTCATGGATCAGAAGAATTAATATTGTTAAAATATTTATACTGCCCAAAGCCATCTATAGATTCAACACAATCCCTATCAAAATACCAATGGCATTTATCACAGAAATAGAAAAAGTAACCCTAAAATTTGTATGGAACCACAAAAAACCTCAAATAGCAAGAGCACTCCAGAGGAAAAGAACAAAGCCAGAGGTATCACACTTCCTGATTTCAAGCAATACTATGTGTGAAGCCATAGTAATAAAAACTGTGTGGTACTGGTACAAAAACATATGTGACTACATCAAGCTTAAGATCTCTGCACAGCAAAAGAAACAATTAACAAAATGAAAACGCACCCATGGGAGAAGATTTTTGCAAATCATATTTGGATAAGGGGTTAACATCCAAAATATATAAAGAAACCATACAACTCAATAACAAAAAAGCAAACAATCTGATTGAAAAATGGGCAGAAGAACTAAATAGACATTTTTCCAAAGAAGACATGCAAATAGCCAATGAGTACATGAGAAGAGGCTCAACACCACAAATCATGAGGGAAATGCAAATCAAAACCACAGTGAGATATCACTTCACACTTGTTAGAATGACTATCATCAAGAAGACAAGAGATAACAGTTGGTGAAGATGTGGAGAAAAGGGAATGCTTGTATGCTGTTGGTGGAAATGTAAATTGGTTCAACCACTATGAAAAACAATATGGAGGTTACTCAAAAAATTAAAAATAGATCTGCCATATAATCAAGCAATCCCATTTCTGAGTATATACTCAAAAGAGATGAAAACAGGATATCAAGGAGATACATGCATTCCCATGTTTCTTGCAAAATTATTTACAGTAGCTAAGATATGGAAACAACCTAACTGCCCATCAATGGATGGATAGATAAAGAAGATGTGGCATATGTATACAATGGAATATTATTCAGCCTTGAGAAAGGAGGACATCCTGCCATTTGCAAAAACATGGATGGGCCTTGAGCACATTATGCTAAGCAAGATAAAGTCAGACAGAGAAAGACAAGTACCGTATGACATCACATACATAGAATCTATAAAAGGCCAGACCCATAAAAACAAAGATGAAAATGGTGGTTATCATGGTAAGGGGATTGAAGAATAGGATAGATGGTGTTTAAGGGTACAAACTTATAACAAGTAGTAAATAGCCAGAGAGACATAATGTACAGTATAGTGAATATAGACAATAATATTGCATTATAATCATCAAACTTGCTAAAAGACTAGAACTTAAGTATTCCAACTAGTAAAAAGAAACAATAATTGTGTAATGTGATAGAAGTGCTAATTATCATTACAATGACAATCATATTACAATATACAAATGTATCAAATTAACATGTTGTACACCTTAAATATGCACAATGTTACATATCAAATATATTTCAATAAAAATATATTAAAACCACAAAAGCAAAGAAAGAATGGAAGACAAAAGTAGGAACAAAGAATAAGTACAATGAAAAGAAAACAGTAATGAATATGGTAGATATTAATCCAACTATGTTAATAATCACTTTGAACATCAATGGGCTAAAGCATCAACTAAAAACAGAGATGGTCAGAGAAGATCAAAAAATGAGATCCAACTATATATATATATATATATATATATATATATATATATATATATATATATATATACACTGTCTACAAGAAACCCATTTTAAATATAAAGACACATATAGATTAAAAGTTAATTGGGTGGAGAAAATTATACCATGCTAACATTAATTAAAAGAAAGCAAGAGTAACTGTACTAATTTAAGACAGAGCAGACTTTAAAGCAAGGAAAGTTATCAGGGAGAAAGCAGGGCATTATGTAACGATAAAAGGGTCAGTTCTCCAAGAAGACACAGCAAGCCTTAATGTGTATGCACCTAATAACAGACATTAAATTACATAAGGCAAAAACTGATAGAACTGCAGGGAGAAATAAAGGAATCTACTTTCATAGTTAGAGACTTCAACATCCATCTCTCAAAAATGGACAGATAGCAGGTTGAAAATCATAAGGACATAGTTGAACTCAATAACACTATCAATCAACTGTATATAATCGACATCTATGGACTACTTCATCCAATAACAGGAAAATGAAAATACAACTTATCAAGATTGCAGGATGCAGTGAAAGCAGTGCTGGAGGGAAATCTATAGCATTGAATGCATATATTAGAAAAGGAGTAAGATGTAAAATCAATCATTTAAATTTCCACCTAAGGAAACTAGAAAAAGAATAGCAAATTATATCCAAAATAAGCAGAAGAAAAGAAATTAGAGCAGAAATCAATGAAATTGAAAGCAGGAAATCAATAGAGAAAATCAACAAAACCAAAAAGTTTCCATAATTAAATAAAATAAGCGGACATACCTGCACTCACACAGAGGGGACTACTGCAAAGGAAATCTGACCCGGAAGACCTGCGTCTACCCTTGGCTGTTGATCTTGGGTATGGGATCCACCTTCATCCACCTTCTGCACACTTCTGGTGGGGATTGGGAGCCAGGGGCCATCCATAACCCTCCTGATGTAGTGCCTGAGTAGGCCTCCACATCAAATCACTCAACTTGGCAAACGCATATGGACGTGACAGCAGGGCTGCCTTATGCATTAGATGCAGTAGGCACAGTGTCTAAGGCCCACAGTACTTTGCGGGGGGCGGGGGCACAAGAAAATGTTTGATTTCTTTTAAATTAGAAAAGGAAACAATTTTTTTGTTCCAAGAAAATGTTCTAATATATAATATTAATATATTCATCTTTATATCATCTAACTTATAAGATATAATTTTTAATATTTTTAACTGAAAAAGGAGCCCACCAAGTGAAGGTGCTTATGACCAAGGAAAGTCAAAATGGCAGCCTGCAGTCATTGGGGTGAGTTTTCTTGCTGAAGATGGATGGATTTTCCCATGGAATGAGTGCTTGGGTGAGGAAGGTGTAAAGGTAATGGCTAGAGAACTAGGGGAGAAACTAGGAAACAGAGAAGCTCTCCACTGTAAACATTTTTCTTTTGTTTTATCTTGTACATGTGTGTAAATAATCGTAAATCCTTCCTGGAGCACAATGGGACCACACACAGATAAACAGAAACACCTCTGCAGCATGGAATATTTAGTGCTTGTAAGTTCATGTCTCCAGAAGGAGTTAATTGACCTTTAGAGCATTTACTATAGTGCAGGAGGTAGATAAAATGTTTTGGGATGATTTCCTTCACAATGGCTAAGCAGTTAACATGGATAATGGGAATTTTTCTTTCTCTCGATATTTTAATAATGTATTTCTTACAATTTGTTGAGAGAGAGAAAAAGAGAGAGAGACTGTTCATGTCACAGATAAAAGAAGACTGAGGCATAACAACAAAATGCAATGTATTATCCTGTCCTAACTGTAATTTGGACATGAAAAAATGTTTTAAAGGACATTTGGGGACAGTTGTCAAAAGTAACTATTGACTGTAGGTTAGACAACAGTGTTTTATCCACGTTAAATTTTGTAACTGGATTGAGCTTATATGAGAAATGGAAGATATTCTTTTTCTTTTGCCCCAAAAGACATTTATTTTTCTATCACATTTCAATAATAGCTTGGTTGTGAAAGTACAAAAATGAAGTTCTTTTCTTTCAAAACAATATCTATTGTTTTCTTGCATTCAAGTTACTGTTACAAAATCTGATGTTACTTTTACACTTACTTTTTTTTAAAAAAAATAGGGGTATGGTTGCTTTAAAATGTTGTGCTAGTTTCTTCTGGACTACAAAGTGAATCAGCTATATGTATACATATATCCCCTCCTTCTTGGATCTCCCTGCAGTCCCCTCATCCCACCCATCTAGGTCACCACAGAGTATCGAGCTGAGCTCCCTGTACTATACAGCAGGTTCCCGCTAGTTATCTGTTTTACACATGGATGTGTATATATGTCAATCCCAATCTCCCAATTAATCCCACTCCCCCTCTTCTCCCCACCTGTCTGTTCTCTACGTCTGCATCTCTATTCCTACCCTGCAAATAGGTTCATTTGTACCATTTTTCTAGATTCCACATATATGTGTTAATATACGATATTTGTTTTTTTCTTTCTGACTTCACTCTGTATGACAGGCCCATCCATGTCTCTATGACCCAGTTTCATTCCCTTTTATGTCCGAGTAATATTCCATTGTATATATGTACCACCTCTTCTTTATCTATTCATCTGTCGATGGACATTTATGTTGCTTCCATGTCCTGGCTATGTAAACAGTGCTACAATGAACATTGGGGGTGCACGTGTCTTTTTGAATTATGGTTTTCTCTGAGTATGTGCCTAGTAGTGGGATTGCTGGATCATATGGTAGTTCGACTTTCAGATTTTTAAGGAACCTCCATACTGTTCTCCATAGTGACTGTATCAATTTACATTCCCACCAACAGTGCAAGAGGGTTCCCTTTTCTCCACAACTTATTGTTTGTAGATATTTTGATGATGGCCATTCTGACCAGTGTGAGGTGATACCTCATTGTAGTTTTGATTTGCATTTCTCTAAGGATTAGTGATGTTGAGCATCTTTTCATGTATTTGTTGGCAATCTGTATTATCTTCTTTGGAGAAATGTCTATTTAGGTCTTCTGCCCATTTTTGGATTGGGTTGTTTGTTTTTTTGATATTGAGGTGCATGAGCCGTTTGTATATTTTGGAGATTAATCCCTTGTCAGTTGCTTCATTTGCAAATATTTTCTCTTCATTTGCAAGTATTTCTGGTGGCATCTTTAGGATTCTCTATGTATAGTATCATGTCATCTGCAAAAAATGACAGTTTTCCTTCCTCTTTTCCAATTTGTATTCCTTTTATTTCTTTTTGTTCTCTGATGGCCGTGGCTAGGACTTCCAAAACTATGTTGACTAATAGTGGTGAGAGTGGGCATCCTTGTCTTGTTCCTGATCTTAGAGGAAATGCTTTCAGTTTTTCATCACTGAGAAAGATGTTTCCTGTGGGTTTGTCGTATATGGCCTTTGTTATGTTGAGGTAGGTTCCCTCTATGTCCACTTTCTGGAGAGTTTTTTTCATAAATGGGTATTGAATTTTGTCAAAAGCTTTTTCTGAATCTATTGAGATGATTGTATGGTTTCTATTCTTTAATTTGTTAATATGGTGTATCACATTGATAGATTTGCATATATTGAAGAATTTTTGCATCTCTGGGATAAATCCCACTTGATCATGGTGTATGATCCTTTTAATGTGCTGTTGGATTCTCTTTGCTAGTATTTTGTTGAGGATTTTTGCATCTATGTTCTTCAGTGATATTGGTCTATAATTTTCTTTTTTGTGTGCTATCTTCGTTTGGTTTTGGTATCAGGGTGATGGTGGCCTAGTAGAATGAGCTTGGGAGTGTTCCTTCCTCTGCAATTTTTTGGAAGAGTTTGAGAAGGATAGGTGTTAGCTGTTCTCTAAATGTTTGACAGAATTCACCTGCAAAGCCATCTGGTCCTGGACTTTTGTTTGTTGGAAGATTTTTAATCACAGTTTCAATTCCATTACTTGTGATTGGTCTGTTTATATTTTCTATTTCTTCCTGGTTCAGTCTTGGAAGGCTGTACCTTTCTAAGAAGTTGTCCATATCTTCCAGGTTATCCACTTTATTGGCATATAATTGCTTGTAGTAGTCTCTTATGATCCTTTGTATTTCTGTGGTATACACTGTAATTTCTTTTTCATTTCTAATATTATTGATTTGAATCCTCTCTCTTTTTTTCTTGATGAGTCTGGCTAAAGGCTTATCAATTTTGTTTATCTTCTCAAAGAACTAGCTTTTAGTTTCATTGATTTTTGCTATTGTTTTCTTCATTTCTATTTCATTTATTTCTGCTCTGATTTTTATGATTTCTTTCCCTCTACTAACTTTGGGTTTTGCTTGTTCTTCTTTCTCTAGTTGCTTTAGGTGTAAGGTTTGGCTGCTTGAGATTTTTCTTATTTCTGGAGGTAGAATTGAACTGCTATAAACTTCCCTCTTAGGACTGCTTTTGCTGCATCCCATAGGTTTTCAGTTGTTGTGTTTTAATTGGCATTAGTTTCTATGTATTTTTTAATTTCTTCTTTGATTTCCTCAGTGATCTCTTGGTTATTTATTAGCATAGTATTTAGCCTCAATGTGTTTGTGTTTTTTACAGTTCTTTTCCTGTAATTGATTTCTAATCTCACAGTATTGTGGTCAGAAAAGATGTTTGATATGATTTCAATTTTCTTAAATTTACCAAGGCTTGATTTGTGACCCAAGATGTGATCTATCCTGGAGAATGTTCTGTATGCACTTGAGAAGAAAGTATATTCTGCTGCTTTTAGATGGACTTTCCTGTAAATATCAATTAAGACTCTGTGGTCTATTGTGTCATTTCAGGCTTGTGTTTCCTTATTTATTCTCTCTCTGGATTATCTGTCCATTGGTATAAGTGGTGTGTTAAAGTCCCACACTATTATTGTGTTCCTGTCAATTTCCCCTTTTATGGCTGGTAGCATTTGCCTTATATATTGAGGTGCTCCTACGTTGGATGCATAAATATTTATAATTGTTATGTCTTCTTCTTGTATCGATCCCTTGATCATTATGTAGTGTCCTTCCTTGTCTCTTATAACAGTCTTTTTTTTTTTTTGCGGTATGCGGGTCTCTCACTGTTGTGGCCTCTCCCGTTGCGGAGCACAGGCTCCGGATGTGCAGGATCAGCGGCCATGGCTCACAGGCCCAGCCGCCCCGTGGCATGTGGGATCTTCCCGGACCAGGGCACGAACCCGTGTCCCCTGCATCGGCAGGTGGACTCCCAACCACTGCGCCACCAGGGAAGCCCTATAACAGTCTTTATTTTAAAGTCTATTTTGTCTGATATGAGTATTGTTCCTCCAGCTTCCTTTTGATTTCCATTTTCATGGAATATCTTTTTCCATCCCCTCACTTTCAGTCTGTATGTGTCTCTAGGTCTGAAGTGGACAGCATATATATGGGTCTTGTTTTTGTATCCATTCAGCCAGTCTGTGTCTTTTGATTGGAGCATTTAATCCATTTACATTTAAGGTAATTATTGATATGTATGTTTCTATTACCATTTTCTTTATTATTTTGGGTTTGTTTTTGTAGGTCTTTTTCTTCTCTTGTGTTTCCCACCTAGAGAAGTTTCTTCAGCGTTTGTGGTAAAGCTGGTTTGGTGGTGCTGCATTCTCTTAGCTTTTGCTTGTCTGTAAAGCTTTTGATTTCTCTGTCAAATGTGAATGAGATCCTTTCTGGGTTGAGTAATCTTGATTGCAGGTATTTCCCTTTCATTACTTTAAATATATCCTGCCACTCCCTTGTGGCCTGCAGAGTTTCTGCTAAAAAATCAGCTGATAACCTTATAGGGATTCCCTTGTATGTTATTTTTTGCTTTTCCCTTGCTGCTTTTAATATTTTTTTCTTTGAGTTCAATTTTTGTTAGTTTGATTAGTATGTGTCTTGGCGTGTGTCTCCTTGGGCTTATCCTGTATCAGACTCTCTGTGCTTCCTGGACTTGGGTGACTATTTCCTTTCCCATGTTAGGGAAGTTCTCAACTATAATCTCTTCAAATATTTTCTCAGACCGTTCCTCTGTCTCTTCCTCTTCTGGGATCTCCATAATTTGAATGTCAGTGTATTTAATGTTGTCTTGGAGGTCTCTGAGACTGTCGTCACTTCTTTTCATTCTTTCTTCTTTCTTCTGCTCCTTGGCAGCTATTTCCACTATTCTATCTTCCAGCTCATTTATTCGTTCTTCTGTCTCAGTTATTTGCTATTGATTCCTTCTATTGTATTTTTCATTGCAGTTATTGTGTTGTTCATCCCTGTTTCTTTAGTGCTTCTAGGTCCTTGTTAAACATTTCTTGTATTTTCTCAATCTGTGCCTCCACTCTGTTTCTGAAATTTTGGATCATCTTTTCTATCATTACTCTGAATTCTTTGTCAGGTAGGTTGCCTATTTCCTCTTCATTTATTTGGTCTTGTAAGTTTTTACCTTGCTCCTTTGTCTGTAGCATAATTTTGGTCATCTCATTTTTTTTTTTTTGATGGGTCGGGCTGTGTTCCTGTCTTGCTGGTTGTTTGGCCTTAGGTGTCCAGCACTGGAGTTTGTAGGCAGTTGCGTGGAGCCGGGTCTTGGTGCTGAGATGAGGACCTCCAGGAGACCTCACCCAATTAATATTCCCTGGGACCTGAAGTTCTCTGTTAGTCCAGAGGTTTGGGACTTGCTGCACCCACCACAAGTGCTCAATCTCGACCCCTGGCCTGGGAACCAAGACTCTTCAAGCCATGCAGCATGGCAGAAAAAAACAAAAACAAAAAAAGCAACAGGGGCTTCCCTGGTGGTGCAGTGTTTAAGAATCCACCTGCTAATGCAGGGACACGGGTTCAAGCCCTGGTCCAGCAAGATCCCACATGCCACAGAGCAACTAAGTCCATGTGCCACAACTACTGAGTCTGTGCTCTAGAGCCCGTGAGCCACAACTACTGAGTCCACGTGCCACAACTACTGAAGCCTGCTCACCTTGAGCCCGTGCTCTGCACCAAGAAGCCACTGCAATAAGAAGCCCACGCACCACAATGAAGAGTAGCCCCTGCTCGACGCAACTAAAGAAAGCCCATGTGCAGCAACGAAGACCCAATGCAGCCAAAACATAAATAAATAAATACAGAAATAAAAAATCAGAAATAGTGCCATTAATTTTTAAAAAGCGATAAAGAGAAAAGATCAGAACAATAATGAAGAATAAAAAATAAAATAAAATTAGAAAAATAAATATTAGAAAAAATAACAATAAAAATGAAACAGCGGGGTGGGATAGGGACGGAGACAAAGAGGGAAGAGATATGGGAACATATGTATATATATATAACTGATTCATTTTGTTGTAAAGCAGAAACTAACACACCATTGTAAAGCAGTTATACTCCAATGAAGATGTTAAAAAAAATGAAACAGCAACAACAAAACAAAACCAAAAAATAAATAAGGAAAATAAAATAAAGAAAATTTTAAAATAAAAATAAATAAATAAAATTTAAAAATAAAAGAAAAAATTTTTTTATTAAAAACATAAAAAATTCCCTGGTGCTCGTCTATCTGTGTCCTTGACCCCATGGTGAGCTACAGCTTACCTCCGCCTCCCCAGTAGTCCTCCAAGACCTCTAGGTAGGTCTCTGGACCCGCTTGTCAGCCCCACCTCTGCCTGTGTTCCTCTTGCCAGTGTCTGTCCCTTAAGCTGGCCCAGAGCACACATGTCTGAGTAGGCCAGCTGGGGTGCAGGCTTCCACAGGTGCACCCACAGGGGCCAGCACAGCCAGAGGAGGCCTTGGAGGGGGGTGGAACTCAGGCTTTGGCAGAGATGGGTCTCAGGCCTGGGACCACACAGCTGGAAGAGGCTTTGATGCGGGTGGGGGTGGGGCTCAGGCCCGGGACCTGCTTGGCTGGAAGAGGCTTTGTCGGGGTGGCACTCAGGCTGTGGGGAACCCTGCCGCCCATGGAGGCCTTGTGAGGGGCGGTACTCAGTTCCACTGGGATCCACGTGGCTGGAAGAGACCCCGGCTGGGGCAGGGTTCAGGCCTGGGAGCCGTGTGGCTGGAGAGGGCCCTGGGGGTGGGGTTTCAGGCCCAAGACAGCAGCTGGCTTGCCAGGGCCAAAGCAGGTGGCTGAGATGCTGGCTGCATGTCCCTCAGATCCCCTGAAAGTCCCTCTCCGTCCCTGCTGATTCCCTTGCTGTGGGATTCCCTCCAAGCGTGGGAAGCTCTGCCCTCCTCCAGCCCCCCTCAAGGGTGCCGGTCCCACCCTACCTACACTTTTCTTCCTCCCCACGTACTATCTGGTCGTGTGGGGATCCCTCCTGTCCCCTTAGGTGTCCAAGGTCTCCCACCACTGCCTAGTAGGTGCCCTAGTTGTGAGGAGATGCAAACTCTGCGTCCTCCTACCCTGCCATCTTTCGGAAGATATTGTTATTCTTAACAAATGCACACTAAACTATTAGGGGGTCAAAGGGTATTATGTGTACAACTTTTTTGTAAATGGGTCATGTGTATATGTGTGTGTGTGTGTGTGTGTGTGTGTGTGTGTGTGTGTGTGTACACGAAGAGAAAATAATAAAGCATGTATGTCAGAATATTAACCTGTGAATCTTGGTGAAAGGTTCTTTATGCTGGTCTTGCAAATTTCTGTGAATGTGATATATTTCAAAATAAAAAGTTAAAAAGTGAGACTGTTCAAAATTAATCCAGTAAGTATTGCTGAAATAAGGTCCAAAGAAGACAACACACTGATGCACTAATTTCACAGGTTCAACCATCTACACCTGTGCCTGGGAAATTAGTTTTGTACTAGCAGGAGCCACAGATAAACCACTGAACAAATAAATTAGCTGATCTGAACATGTCTGCACTTATAAGTTGTCATTATTTAGTGTTTTCCTAATAAAAATCATTAAAAAAAATTAAGGTACAACCACAGGACTGAATAACTGAAAAACTGATTTTACAGCTGACTTGGAGGATGAGTTTAGGTAAATATTTTAATTTATTTTTCATCATTGATAAAATTCAAATACCCATGCTTAGGTCCACAGTGGGCATGAAATATGTTTTAAGTGAGTGAATACTATATTCTCTCACTGAACTAGACTAGCCTAGCTTCCCTCCAAACAGAACCTGAGATAGGGGCTTGCATGCTGGTAGTTTATTTCGGGAAGTGATTGCAAGAAATAGTAGAGAGGGAGTGGGAAGAGTGAAAGAGAGAAGGATGATGTCAACTCAAGAATGCATTACCGGGGCTTCCCTGGTGGCGCAGTGGTTGAGAGTTCGCCTGCCGATGCAGGGGACACGGGTTCGTGCCCCGGTCCGGGAAGATCCCACATGCCGTGGAACGGCTGGGCCCGTGAGCCATGGCCGCTGAGCCTGCGCGTCCGGAGCCTGTGCTCCGCATCGGGAGAGGCCACAACAGTGAGAGGCCCGCGTACCACAAAAAAAAAAAAAAAAAAAAAAAAAAAAAAAGAATGCATTACCGAGGTGATCACCACTGTGACATCTGATACTTGATCCCACTCAGACCCTCTGTGAAGCCATAGAATGCACCACAAAACAGTTTGCCCAATGGATGGAGGAGGGAGTATTTATCCACCATCTTCCACGCCACATTGGCTAAGCATTGCCCCATGATATGTCAACTCCTTCGCACTTCTAGGTTTGCTCATGTGTCGGAATGGCTAAGTGGGTTCCTCTGGGCATGTATCCTGCAGCAGCAGAGATGCCTCAGGACAGAAGCGAAAGAGGTATGATGCAGCTGAGGTTACGCTGTGTGCAGATGATCACCACAGAAACAGCTGGAGTTAAAAGGTGGGCAGAGGAGAATGTGAAGGGTGGCAGAAGACAAGAGTTGTCTGTGCCTAGAACATCATGGCCAGTATGTGTACGTGAAGGGATCTGACACAAATACGAAACATGGCAAAAATTGTAGTAAGTGAATTTTTGTAAAATGTGTCCATCACACATTCTTAAGATAAAAATATCAAAGCAGGCAGTTAGCTAGATATGAGCAGAGAAAGGGGATATGAGCCAAATGTCAGGAACCCACACATCTTGTAAACAACGGGGGTCCTTGAGGAGGCAAAGAAGAGCAGGAATCTCCGGACTGACAGGGAACCACACGTTTTGGGGTGATAAATGTCCGGGAGGCAGACAAAGGAAGGTGAGAAAAGGTGGGAAAATTTCTGGCTTCCAAATGTAATCTTTTGCTCATTATGCTCTCATTACAATGAAATCAGCCTTGCAGATAAGAAGTACGCATTGAGCACCTCCACCATGACGCTTCCGATCAAGACTAAATAAGGACAAAAATCCCTTCCCATCTCAGGAAGGTGGAGCTGAGATAAAAATCAGGGAATATGACTCCCAAAACCTTCCCTCCCCAATGAATATTTCACCTCTTCTTTTCTACACCCCACATAACCAGCTTGCCAAAGAAACTCAGGTCAGCTACTCACCTGAGTTTGCCTGCTCTCCCCTTGAGAGCATACTATCACCTAAATAAATCCTCACTTTGCTTTCTTGACCTCCCTGTCTCATCTCTGAATTCCTTCTGCCATGAGACAAGAATGTACCCTCTGGTATTGATAATAACTAATTATCCAATTTTTATTACATGCCAAACACTACACTAAGTGTCATTATTATTATTTCATTTAACCCTTGAAACAAGCCTGAGAGGTAGCCATATCAAAGTGGTTCTTAATCTGGGGCAATTTGCCCTCCAGGAGACATTTGGCAGTATCTACAGACACTTTTGGTTCTCACAAGGAGAAGAGATACTGGTGTCTAGTGAGTAGAGGCCAAGATTACTGCTAAACATCCTATAATATATAGGACAGACCCCCTCAAATAGCAAATTATCAGGCCCAAAATGTGAATAGTGCCAACGTTGAGAAATCCTGGCATAACTTTATCCCCATTTTACAGTTGAAGAAACTGAGGCTAAATGAAATTAAGTACATTTTCTTGAGTCAGAAAGCTAGTAGGTGATGGAGTTGGGATGTAAATTCTAGTCTGTCTGACCCTAAAGCCCATGTATGCTTGTAACCATGCCATACATTCCCTATTACAGGCAATACATAAGTGCCTTTAAAAATCATATGTGCAGGGCACAGTGTGAATGATTTTTATGTCACATATAGTAATTATAACAGGGAGTTGAAAATGCAGTTAACGATTGGAAATAACTGATATTTCTGATTTCATAATGAGTTAGTATTTGGAAAATTGAAAGGATTTGACTGTTTGAAGTTGCCTACATGTGTTCTCAGCATTTCTCATCACTCTTAGTGTTCTCACATCAGTACAAGTCAAATTTACCAGGAGGTGGTCAATTTGGAAAACATGAGGTAAAGATTATTTTTATATTCAGAAACAAAGCACAGATTTTCAAAAGTAGATTCCTTGTCCAGATTCTGTTTTCCACCTGCCCTACTTTTTAACATGCAGTTTATGATCATTCAGAACTGTCAGACTCATTCGTTTTAAAGAAATGTGTTATTCATTAGAGTGGCTTCACTGAACCAAGTCCAAGACTGGCCATCTCTGTCCAAGGCCATCATACCTCTTGCACTTGCCAGCCCTCAGGGATAATGATTTCCTAAGACAACTGAATAAAAGAGTATTCTGATGGGAAATAAATAGAAAGAAGAGCATGGCATTTTACACAGGACTGGGGCTTTTTTCTATAGTACAGGCTGTATCTAAAGTCAGGCAGATCACCTTTTTGGAGGGAGATGAATAAGAGATGAGGGGATATGATGTGGGCTTTAAGGTAGATAGACCAGAGTTGGAATCCCAGCTCTGCCACACAAACTGTAGTACCTTGGGTGAGTCACTTAAGTGACTCAAGAATTTCAGCTATCACAGTCACTTTCAACATTGTACAGGAAAACTTGGTCAACATGATAAGACAAGAAAAAGAAATAAGAATAAAAGGGATGAGATAAAATTACTATTATTTGTAGATGATATAATCGTCTACATGCAAACTCAATGAAATCAAAGGACAAGCTATATGAACTAAGGAGTTCAGCAAATTTGATAAACAGTATCAACTTACAAAAATCAATATCATGTATCTATATTAATAATAAACAATTAGAAAATATAATGAAAACAAGATATACTTCAAAATACTAATAAAACTATAAATTTCTATCAATTAAACAATACACAAGACTTTTATGAAAAAATTAAACTCTATTAAAGGACATAAAGAGAAACTTGAATAAATGAAGAACTATAACACTGTAAGAGGGGCAGTTCTTCCCAAACTAATTTATATATTCCATACAATGCCAATTAGAAATTAAGGAGTTTTAAAGAAACTTGACAAACTTATTTTAAAAATTTATATGGAAGAATACAGTTGGCAAATGAATGAATTGAAAATATCAAAGAATAAAGACTTGCCCCACCAGATTTTAGGAGTAATATAAAGAAATAGCAATTACAAGTGGTAAAGTACTGGTGCAGAGCAGATATAGATAAGTAGAATAGAACTAGAAAGCACAAAATTAGATCTAGGTATATATGAGAATTTGTGATTTGCTGGTCGTGGCTGCACAAACCATTATACACATTTTAATAGCTGACATTCGGGGAAAATGGCTCACTATAGGGAGATAAAGTTAGATCCCTACCTCACATTCTACATATCATATAAATATATATATATAAATATAAATAAACTCGAAGGATACAAGATAGCTAATGTGAATAGTAAACTTATAAAGTTAATAAAAGAAAATGTCATATAACATCCTTGTAAATTTAGGGCAGGGAATATTTCCTTTCAAGAAAACCCCAAAAAGCACAAACCATAAAATTAAAAATTAGTAGATTTGACTCCATCAAAATTGACTTTTGATTAGATAAAGAACTTCAAAGTTAAAATTAATAATTCATAAATAGGGAGCAGATAGTTGCTATGTTAAGAAAAAAAATTCTTCCAAATCACAAGAAAAACATGAGAAATCCAATTTAAAACAGCAACGGATATAAACAGACAATTCACAGAACAACAACAAAAACGCCACAGCTATCACATATATGAAGAGGTGGTTACCCTTTTGTGTTTTCTTTGGCATTCATGCACATTTTAAAATAAATTCTCCCCATCCCCCAGTAGGTGAGTCAGATATTTCCCAGAAACAACATTTACATGACATATTCAAAGACATCTAGAAGCCAGGAGTAGAAGTGAGCAGATAATACAGACAAAAGGTAACAGTGTGATGCAACCTTATATACACATATGATGGGCAAAAACTATAAAGCTGGATAATTCCAAATATGGTGGGGGCTGTGGATGAAAAGAGAAGTCTGGCCGCAGCCCTCACACCGCCTCCCGCCCACGTGCTCCCCCCGCCCCTACCACGGGACCTGGTGGGCTGTGCGCTTGGCTCCACCCACTCGTGCGCCTCGGCTGCCATTCCAGCCCAGGACCCAGAGAGCCACTACTTCCACCGCTTCTGTCGCAGCCTTGTCATCTGGGTACCGGTGACAAAATACCCTCGTTGAGACTTGGCTGCCTTTGAAGTCACTCTGGGCGCATCTGGAACATGAGCGGCCGGGCCCGAGCGAGGGCGCGAGGCATGGCCCTCAGCCCCAGCGCCGCGGAGGTGGGGCGCATCCAGGCCTCGCCGTTGGTGGGTAGAAAGCTTAGCAGCTGGCATTGTCTCGCTCACTCCTACCTCTATTTCCTTCGTGGACACCGCCTTCCTCGGCAGATATCTCTTCCTCTCTGCTACGAAGTAGTGGCTTATCTTCTCTTTCAACTTTGAGTCCTTCCAGGGTTTCTCACATTTTTTTTTTCCCTGTTGCGGAGCTTATCTGAGTAAGATATTAATATAGATATTTCGGTCAGTGAAAAGGGTTGAAAATGGGAGGCAAGTATATCATTAAGTTTTAATTACTTCATTCGTTTGTAAGTCTCCTCGTGAAAATGGCTGTCCCTTCAAAGGTACCATTATGTGGTATATAATCTAATATGATCTGTCTCGCTAATTTATATATAAAAAGAAATAATCTCAGACACAAATGAAGTTTAGAATCAACCACTGTTTCTTGAGCAACCACTGTGCATAGGGCTCCTTATTAGACTTAGACAACTAGGTTGAGTTGAGTGGCAAACCAGCAATTTTTGAGTGATGTTACATTTAGTATTTGGAGCAGTACTTAGCAAAAACTCAGTATTTGGAGCAATATCTTAGACCAGAAGTGTTCAAGTGAGTAGTCTATGCCTTTACTGTCGTAGAGCGGTCTTCTCTTGGTATCATCCATTTTTTTTTAGCAGGCTGATTTATAGCTTCTTGAACAGAGAAGTAATTACCCTGAAGAGAAAATATTAATGGTTCCCTTCACCTGTTTTGTGAACTTTTGGAGCAGTTTATTCAGGAGGGTCATCATCTGAGCTGGTGGCCCAGATCCTCTGGGCTCAGTTTATTTTCTTGGTACAAATATGTTCACATCAGAGGCCCCATGTCTGAAGGCTACAGGAGCATGAGGTCTGCGATCACCTGTACCACCTTCCAGAGGAGCTCTGATGAGCTCCTCGGGTGCAAGGATCACACCTCTGCCTCTTTCCACCTGCAGGGCCTAAGGGCTGTATCTGGCTCACAGTTGGCACTGAAATCAAAGATTGATAAATGGGGAAGACCGTAGCTTGTCCTTATCTTTTTTCTGAAATGAGCAATCTTTTCTCCTCTCTCAAGCATCTTACCTGCCAACATTTTCTTTTCCTAGCTCACGGTAATCCAATGACATAGGACGTGATACCATTCTCATCTTGTGATAAAGTTTTGGTTTATGACTTAACATCTTAAATCTGACCAAATATTTTTTCCCCATTTTAGCCTCTGTCTGTTGCTCTTAGTGACAGTGAAGCATCTTCTAGCAGTGACCACGTGGGAACCAGCAGGATTTCACAGAAATGTAAGTGCAGCTCTGTCTGTTCCATCCAGTTCCGTCCCATCTGAATGGAATAGGAGTGACTCTACTAAGCCTTTCAGCAGCAGACTCACTTCTTGAGCATCTTATCTTCCTTTTTTGAAGGATCCCCCTGTGTTTGTTGTGTTTCTTTGGGACTTCCAAACACAGAATCTGCCACTGAATTTCCTGATGGTGCTTAGCAGTTGGGAACCCCCAGATATTTGGAAACCAGTTTTGCTGATTCTGTTTACTGAATAATTTTGAAAACGTATTTTTAAATTCTTTGTGACACATAAATGCCAATACCATTGCCTTGCAGGGATGGTAGTAACCTCACATGCCTGTTGCCCCTTCTCTCTTCTTCCTTCCCTGCCCACGGTAGACCTCACCATTTGGTGGTGGCTCTCTTACCTGCAAATCCAGGTTTGGCCTCAAGATACTTGTCAACGTGCTAGTCCAAGTAGCCCCTACCACACAGTATAATTTGGCATGCCCGATGCACTAATTTGCTAGGGCTGCCATGACAAAGTACCACAGACTGGGTGGCCTAAACAGTAGAAATGTCCTATAATTCCAGCCCTACTGCCACCATTCAAGTGTTATTCCAAAATTTCTTTGGGAATTTCCTTCGCATCTGCTGTGCCTTCTTGTGACTAGCAAGTGATGGAAACTCTTTATCCTTTGAGGGTAGGCTGATTTTTTTTTATTTTTAAAAATTGTGGTAAAATAGGTATGATACAAAGTTGACCATTTTAACAGTGTTTAAGTGTACAGTCCAGTGGCATTGAGGACATTCACATTGCTGTGCAACCATCACCACCATCCGTCTCTAGAACAGTTTTTCATCTTACAAAATTGAAACTCTGTACCCATTAAACAAGAACTCCTCATGTGCCCCTCCCACCCCCAGATTCTGGGAACTACCGTTCTATGGTAGATTGAATTTTTAGAAACCATCAAACATCTTTTGAAACCAAGAGCAGTAAATGATATGGATAATCTAGTGAGAATAATCGAATTTTTAAAAAATTAAATAAATTTTGTGATTTTCCTGGGAGACTCCAACTCCACCGAGAAGGGTATGGACAGCAGTTTTGGGCAAGTGGGTAGCGCCATTTGGGGTAGTTGCATACAGTGACTGTATCAAAGGACAGTGGTCAAGTCAGTGTCCTAGAGGTTTGTCATACTATTAGCCACATTACTTTGTAGTAATAATTCTGTAATATAAAATTTATATTTTCACATTTCAAAGTGCCAAAGTTGTATCCGAAAAATTAGCATGTTTTTGTACTCATTTAAAAAAGAAAATAGTCATCAGGAAACAGATTTTAATTTCCCATTTTCTAGAACCTAAGAGTAAGTGACACGTCCCAAGGTGACGTGCTGACTTTCATTCTCAGGGGAATGATCTAGCATAAACACTGACGGCAGTGTATGGGCATTTCTCTTCTTGTGATTGAGAAGGGGGAAAGGTTTAGCCCCAATCTGTACAGAAGTTGATGTGGCCAATCTTAGTCTGTAATTCTTTGGGTGTTACACAAGAGCTACAGGAGGGAGACCAGCCTTCCATAAATGGGTGTGGAGTGGGATATAGGGAGATAGAGCTTTCTCCTTAGCCAAGAGGAGAATCAGGTAAGCCCCAAATGTTATGAGGTAGGACTAACTCAGAGTCTGTTATTTCTAACAAAACACGCCATGCTTCCTTCACAGTTTTCAATTTTCAGGCTGCAGACTTCTGTATGGTCATGACTGTTTTCAGCAATGCGGGCCAGTTTTATTAAAGCTACAAAAATCTGAGCTTTGGTTCTAGATGCATCTTTTTTCCTGGCTGTGCCAAGGGGCATGCGGGATCTTAGTTCCCTGACCAGGCATTGAACCTGGTGCCCTTGACAGTGAGAGCTCGGAGTCCTAACCGCTGGACTGCCAGGGAATTCCCTCTAGATGCTTTTTTTTTTTTTTTTTTTTTTGCGGTACGCGGGCCTCTCACTGCTGTGGCCTCTCCCGTTGCGGAGCACAGGCTCCGGACGCGCAGGCTCAGCGGCCATAGCTCACGGGCGCAGCCGCTCCGCGGCATGTGGGATCCTCCCGGACCGGGGCACGAACCCATGTCCTCTGCATCGGCAGGCGGACTCTCAACCACTGCACCACCAGGGAAGCCCTAGATGCATTTTTGATATGATAGTTGTAAACGATATCACTAGCATGAAATGTTATTGATGTATATAATATTAATAATATATAACATTTTGGTGTTCCCTTCATATTTTAGGTGAAGGTGGTCTATCTTCTGGTGATGCTGGATGTACCTTCAAGGAAAGAGTTGGGAAAATCAGACGAGAGATGATGGATTTGAGTGTCTGTACCAGAGAGAAATTGGCCCATGTGAGAGACTGCAAAAGAGGTACCCAGTCTTCATGTTACTTATTTTTAAATTTTTATTTATTTATTTTTTTGGCCATGCCATGCTGCTTGTGGGATCTTAGTTCCCCGACCAGGGATTGAACCCAGACCCCCTGCAGTGGAAGCAGAGAGTCCTAACCACTGGACTGCCAGAGAATTTCTTACTTTTTTTTAATGTTACCAAATTTTGCTTAAGAAATTTTAATTTAAATTTAATAAAATAAACAAGTTCATATATTGACTTAAAAGATATGTATTGAACATCTGCTATATTCAAGCATTGTCTAGGCACTAGTTGTTTTAGCCTTAATTCTCTCTTTCATTAATAGGAAGAGTAACATTTTCTCCAGAACTACATTTCACTTGTTGAAAACCTTTTCTCCTTACACCTGAGGTAGGGGTCAGCAAAGATGCTTTGTCTCTTTCCCAACCTTTTTCCTATATGGGGAATAACCTTTCTGGACTTGAGGTCTAAAAAGAAAAATGTGGCCTCTTTGGGGAATTCTTTAGGCAGATTCGGGGCTCACCCCTGAAATTTAACCTAGGATTGCATGTGTATTTTCAGGAAAAGTAGGCATATTATTTTCATAGGATTCTCAAAAGGCTTTGTAACTCCCTCTAAAAGTTAAGACTCACTGATGCAGATCAGTCTTTTTCAAACTCTTTCAAACCATGCAGCAAAAATAAGTACATAAATTGTTCTCCAGCATACACACACTACACAAACGCAACTGAAACAAAGTTTCATGAAACAATGCTTGCCCTTCCTATGGGCAGCATACTCCGATCCATTCTATTGTATTCTAGTCTTTCTATGAAACATGACGGTTCACCTCACTTACTTTCATAACTGCAGCACTAATTAATGGGTCATGATTACAGTTGGAACACACTGTTGTAAGTGGTCTTAAAGGGTATTGCCAGCTCTGATATTCTAGATGACTTCTCTTTGTCCATTAATATGAGCGGCTAAAATATGTTGCCATGTCCTCTGGGAGAACAACAAAAAAAACCCTTTTCTTTAATTAAAATAGCACAAAGATTCCTTGTTCCTACTGGATATTTGCACGTCAATGAAAAAAATATTGCCTACCTTATCAGTACACAAAAGATGTTGCAGCCATGAAGCCACTGCAGCCGCTCCCACGGTGAGCCCTGAGGGAACTCCGGATGGAGACAAACGGGGCGCCGGCTGCCAAGTCTTCAGTCACTGCAGCCACCCTCCAATGACGCCCCCTAAGGAGACTCAGGGTGGGAAAGAACAGGATACTGGCCCCAGATAGCTGAGGTGCAGATCAAAGGAATGATTTCAGTGAGCCCTGACTTTTGCATCTTCCCAAACATAGAAAAGCGCTAAATTCATTAACTCGAGACATATGGTTTTCCTTAATTAAAAGTAATCTTATGATGTTCCGGTCTTTGTTGCGAAAGCTCCTGTATATCCTGGCTCTTCCCTTACCTCTTGGGAGCAGTCCCTCAGAACTGAGCTGCTGTGTCCTGGGCTTCAGCCCTCAGTTTTGTCCGCTGAATAAAACGTAACTCTTACCTTTTAGGTTGTGCATTATTTCTCAGTAGATACACAGGTCAAAACTGAGGGAATACTACGTAAGATATACATGATACTTTTTCTTCCTCACCACCTCAGGGCTCATGTTTCCACCTCCTCCACCAGAAAGGCAAATAGTGACTATTTGATAATTCTTTCCTATAAGACGAACATTGGATGATTCCCTCCAAGGAGAGGTGAGAAGTACTTCCTTTATGCCCTCCTAGAGTCTGTCCTGGATGGAGTTTATGCCATCCTGGGCACTGACCAGCGACATCGTGGCCATCTCTGAATTTGTCCTGTAGATTTTGAAGAGGTGGATAAAAATTCTGTAGGGGATGGAATTCCTGGAAGCCCACATGGCCTCCCTGTGCCTGCAAAAAAACAGAAGCCCAGAGCCCTGTCTGTTCTCACACAGGGAAGATGTAAAATTTCTTCTTCCATCCCCAGTCGCCCCCTTATCTCTGGGGGGCCTTCGCTGGGACCTACAGAGCCATCTAATCACCGAATGAAGTGATTTCAGAATTTTCCGAAGTATGGTGAACTTTTGATTATCTGGATTTCCAAGAGGATGGGGGTTGTATTCATGATAAAAACTGGAGAGTTTCTTTATAATCTGAGAGCACCATAATTCCAGAGCAGCATCTGAAACTGTTACTGAACTAAACTTGGGTCCCTTCCCCCATGCTCAGTAAAGCCAATCTACTGACATTGGGCTGTGGTGAAGGAAAGTGCAGCGTTTATTGTGAGGCGCTGTACGAGGAGTCTAGGACGGCTAGTGCTCAAAAAGCCCAAACTTCCCGAAGCATTTCAGCAAAGCATGTTTAAAGGCAAAGTGAAAGAGGGGCGCCCCAGGGTCTGTGATCAGCTCCTGCACAATTCTCTGGTTGGTTGATCGTGAGGTAACGGGTTAATATTATCAATCCTTTGCTGCCAGTAGCTCTGGAGGGAGCTAATGGTCATCAAGTAGTTAATTTCTCTGTTTGGTAGGGGTTTTAGCATCTGTAAAACAATTCAGGAAATATACACTAGATACTATTACCTACATACTTCAGCAAGGAGCTAAAGCAGAGGATATGGGGGAGGCCCCATGGGGTCCTGCTTGGTTACAAAATGCTTACTTGATCGATTTGAGAATCAGCTGGAAGGCAAGCTTTGGAAGGAGTCCTAGGGTAGTTGAATTCAGATGTTTCTTTTCTCCCCAAAACAAGAATGTCAGTGTCTGCTCTCAGGTTCTTATGAGGCCTGTCTTACACAGGATCCTTTTGCTTGCAGGGTTCCAAAGGTTATCAGGCAGCTGGTTACTAGAGCTTACCTTGTGTCACTGAACAAGAATCCTTGCTTTCTAGAACAATTATGCATATGCAAATAAATTTTTTGAATGCTGTGATTAATATGAACACGATGGGTTTTTTTTGTTTTTTTGGTTAAAACATGTTTTTTCTTTGTTTTCTTCAGGTTCCAGTGGAATACCTGTGAAACTGGTCACAAATCTTTTTAATTTAGACTTGCCCCAGGACTGGCAGCTCTACCAGTATCATGTGACATACAGTCCAGATATAGAATCTAGAAGGCTGAGAATTGCTCTGCTTTATAGTCACACGGAACTTTCCAACAAAGCAAAAGCATTTGATGGTGTCATCCTTTTTCTCTCCCAAAAGCTAGAGGAAAAGGTATGGTATTTTAAATTTTTTAATACACACATGTGTGCATATATTTATACTCCTTCATGTAGATTTTAGAGGTTAGCTGATTTTCATGACAGTTGGAATGAGTATGTCACTCACTCCTTTTCTCTTTCCTATTCCCATGCCTGAGAGCGAAAGACTTCTTAATTAAGACCACATCAGGATTGATTTCTTAATTAAGAAGCTGATGGTCTGGCATTTAAAAAAGAAGAGTTGTAATACAAACACTGCTTTTTCAACTACTTTTTTAAAGGCAAAGTGTCCTTGAAATAGGAATCCTTTTCAACTTTTCCCAAATAGGCAAGAGTTTAAGTAACAGGGACTTCCCTGGTGGTCCAGTGGTTAAGACTCCGAGCCCCCAACGCAGGGGGCATGGGTTTGATCCCTGGTTGGAGAATCCCACATGCTGCAGGGTGTGGACAAAAAAAAAAAAAGTTTAAAAAACACCATTTACCCTATGGCCTAAGAGCTTTAAATTTACTCTACATTTTTTTGCTCCTGCACATTGTGTCCACGTGTCCAAAGAACTTTACATCAATCCTGATTCTAAAAGTGTCATTTCTTTCATGACTTGTTCCATCATATGAAATAGGAGTTATTTATGTCAATCTTAAGGATATTTTTAATGGTTATGACCATTGGATATGGCAATTGCAAGATTCATAGCCCTTTATTTTATTTTATTTTTTACGCCTTCCACATTTTTAGCCCTAAAATCAAGGTATTGTTATTGAGGTTTTTATCATGTGCTTTGTTCTAAAGCAGTATGAAAATTATGAGAAAGAACTGGTTTCTGTATGAAAAATTAAAACAGAGTATTGGATTAAAACTTGACGCTTCTATCCCTTGGAAAGCTTAATCTTTTTTTTTTTTTTTAAGTTCAGCATTTTGAACACCAAGAGCATAAATGTAAATTTCTAGATTCCATGTGTATCTTTGTTAATTTCCTCAAGAAGTATGTTTCTGAGCACTTTTGGAACCTTTTTCCTTTTATGAGACTGTGAGATTTATAGGAGCTACTTGAGTGTTTATTTCATCTGAATATGGAGTTTAAAAATTCTACCATATGATTAAATTTAAGGACTTGGAAAATCTGGACCTGTAAATTTAGAAACATTTTTATTCGTCATGAGTCCTTATTGATCCCTCAATATTTTGTCCTATGACTAGATGTTGATAGCATGCTAATATGGCCTCTCATACTTAAGTGATATATTTCAAGGGCATTACTATCATTAAAGATCTTGTTCTTCTAAATGCATTTGTAGTAACAGTTTGGAAGTTTGGATATATTAAAATCATGTAGCCCCCTTGAATGGTCCAGCCTTCTTCAATTTTACCTAAGGAGAATGGAGGAATTTTACTCTACAGATGCTAGGAATAAGTTAATATTACTCATTTCTTATTCAAAGTGAGCATGTAGTATACGCCACACATCTTCTTATTGTTGGGCATGGAGTCTAATGAGGATGCAGGGAGTAAATAGATGGTGAAAACGTGGTGTGACAGATCAGACCTGTTGCTTCTGTCTTCCAGACACAGGGGATACTAGATTTAGACAGAAGAGTGTTGTCTTAATTTCTATCAACATATGACCTGCCACCTAATGACAGTAAAAATGAGATAGTAAAAAGAAACTGTCCTAACGAAGGTTGCTAGTCTCATCTTTTTCTTCTGGTCTTAACACTGACTCAGGCTTAATCCTGTGCTCCCATCCATCCCCTACACACTTTATAGGATGCTTATTTTCATGGAAAGAGCCCCTCCACTGATTCACTCATTGCACCCCCAAATGGTGCAGTTCTAGAAGTCCTGTTCTGCTGCCTCCTGGCCTTCCACTGTCTTTCAGACCCCATCTGTGCATCTGTGGCCACGACCCAGGTTGCTGTCACCTGTCACATCTATTTGCCACTCTCATGCATTCCTTCTGCACTTATAAAGAGCCTACTGTGTACCAGGCAGGGTGCTGGCACCTTGGAGGAAACCAGGATAAATAGAACAAGGTTCTTGTTGTCAGAAACATTTCAATTTAGTACTGAAGTTATTTACAAATAAATTCAGTGCCAGATAGAATGACATAAGCGGCATAATAATAATTAGTGGTTTTGTTATGCTAGCATTTATCGAGCATTTACAAGGTGTTAGGTGCTCTGCTTGGTTGTTCTCTGGATTAGCCCCAGCACAGCTCTCTTGAGATGAGCAGATCTGTGTTTTATGTCCCACCTACCACTGGATTACATTTGATGAGCACTTACTCTGCCAGGCTGCTGTATGCATGAACTCATTTAATCCTCTCATCACCCCTAGAGCCTTAGAGAGGTTAAGTGTCTTACCCAAGGTCTTCAGAAAGAGGTGATGAAAGCAAAGGTTATTCCCAGCAGGACACTTCAGTGGGAATGGTCATTAATTTATCTCCTGGGCAGGATTTGAATTAATGAAGGGGGAGATGGGGAGGACCGGAGGAGCAAAGGCACAAAGATGGGAAGTGAAGGGCATAGTTTAGAAACTTCTGGTTGTTCAGGCTTAGCTGGGAAGGCTTGCAAGTTGTGGCTCCAAAGGTAGGGAGAACGTTGAATGTCCTGCTGAGGAACAAGAACTGTCCTCCGTGGACCACTGAAGCCTTTGAGAGAGAGTTTCCATAGAGCTGTGTTACATTTCAGTGACTCTGATCACATCCTATTGAATGGCTGACAGAACAAAGTGGGACGATTAATAAAGTGCCACTGGAATAATCTGGGCAGGCTGTCGAAAGAACTCGAGCAAGGTACAAAGCACTGCTACGGATAGGGATAAGATCCATGAATTATCCCATTTAATCTTCATTATCCTGGTCTCACTCCCGCGTTAAAGACGGGAAAAGGTCTTAAAGAGTTGCAGTAACTTGCTCCGCATCATACAGGCTGCAAGAGGCAGAGAACCAGGGTCTGTGCAACTCCACGTCACGTGCTCTTGGGCTCGGTGGTAAATATTGGTATTGGAACAGCTGAAATGGAGTAGAGAAACTGCTGGTGTAGAAGGGCGAAGACTTGCCAACCCCTTAGATAAGTGGATGGAGAGGAGGAAGTGAAAGCGCACTCTGAGAGTGAGGGTGTGGGATGCAGAACAGGCGGGAAGCGAGGAGGAGTGGTGTTTGGTGGGGGAAGTGCAGGGGGTGCTGCCGATTTTGCTCTTTGCTGGCTGTTACGAATGGGGTTCCTGAATAATGCTCTGAGTGGGGACCGTCTGCTGCCAGCCACTCATCCCTGCATACTTTGTTGGCTTACGCCTTTGTTCTGAGATCCTGGCAGCAGTCTGAGGGCCGCTCCCCCATCTCCTGCGCCTTAGACTTCTGGACGTTGATAAGCTCTTCCTGCAACTCGCCACCTCTGACTTCTCTACAGTTTTATCTGAAGCAAGAAACGCCTCAGTGAAATATTTCATCCCCTGTGAAAGGACACATTTCTCTTTGTTTCCCTGAAGTGAACTATCCCTGCCCTACATTCTTGGTTCAACCTAAAAGCCATTAAAACGACACTTTCACCATGGAAAGTAGGGGTAAAATAACATAAATGCCTGCTAATAAACTGACCTCTTGTAATTCCTTACCTTTCTGAAAAACCCTTGATCATAGATTTTTACTGACTGATTTGTCGTTTTTTATTCTAGAAATCTATCCTGAGCCCTCCCTGATCTGAAGAGCTTTAAATTTAGTTAGGCATCTGGTATAAAGACCTATTCATGCGTTCATTCTAATTGTTAGAACGTTGTTCCAGATTATAAGAACCCTAGGGATTTCTCTAGACCTCACAAAAGTTAATAAAATCAGATTTCATATCTGTTTAAACTTTCACCATTTTCTCCTCTCTCTTTCCACATTTATGTTTCCCTCTCGTCTGTTCCCTATCCTTTGCTTTCTTCTTCTCTGTTCCTCTGTTTTTTTGAAGGAACTTTTGAGAGGCTTCCCTCTGAAATCCATGAACCCAGGATGGGCAGGAAAGTTCATTAGTAGGCTTCTGGGCATCTGTGAACATCTGAAAATGGGTACATTGTATACATTGCTTCTGTATGTACATATGTGACATTTTCTTTGGAGAATGTCTGTAACTTTGATCAGACTCTCAAAGTAGGTTGTGACCTGTCTTCCCACCCCCACTTCCCCAAAAGGTCAAGAACCGCTGCTCTGGATTCTCTTTGGATTGAATGTTTGAACCCCGAGGCCGGTTTTGATTCTCTATTAAGAAGTTCGAGAGGAAAGAGATGTGTTGCTTTTCTGGTATTAGCAAAATACAGCGAAAAAAACCTTCCACACGTAACGTAATCATTAGATTATTACATTACTGACACCTGCAGTTTTGTTTTTGTTAATGCCTATTAAGTTGGGACGGCTTTAGCATATCCACATTCTGTGCCCTTGAGGATAATCCGTAGAGTGCATTTTAAGTACTTCTTTTTTCAGGTCATGGAATTGTCAAGTGAAACTCAAAGAGGCGAGACTGTAAAGATGACTATCACGCTGACGAGGGAGCTGCCGGCAAGTTCTCCCGTGTGCATGCAGGTCTTCAGTATCATCTTCAAGAAGTAAAGTGCCTTAAATGTGAATCTAATTTAGGCTCATGATGCCTGTCATGGTAGAGCCTGGGTATTAAAAGCATTAACCATTTTGTAGGCAGTGTGCAAGCAGCAGTGTCATCTTTAGGGAAATTTTCCATATCCTTTCATGTACTTGTGCAATAACACACACCACGGTCCGTCACGGCCTCAGACTGGCACCTCTGTTACTATCCAGTATCATCTGTGTGGAGACAAAGGACTCGAGGGTTGTGATGTCTCAGTGGCTGCAGGGCAGGTGCCTCTTCCCTTTTCTTCTTTTTCTGTACCCACTCCCAGCCTCCACCGCCAGACTTCAAAGATGCGTGTGTCGGGGTGAGTAAAGGGAAGGATTGGTTTTTCTCCTGGCTGATGGATTTTAGGTGTGAAAGGCCATCAGCATCTGCTTTCTGCTGTCACTTGCCTCTCAGCCCCCTTTCCTTCCCCATGTGTCCCTGGGGGCAGAAGGAAGGTTGTCACCAAGCTTCTCAGTGTTCTTCAAACTGACCTGAGGATCACTTGCTTCCGTGTCATCTTGGATGTTGGGTGGGACTCGACAAAATGCAGATTCCCTAGCGCCTCGCTGGACCTAGTGAGTAGAATTTCATGCGTGGGGCCTGAAAATCCACATTTTTAGCAAGCTTCCCGGATGACACGTGGGAGCACGAAAGCTTGAGAACCACCGTTTTCCCCGCTACGGGTGTGGATCACTAGCAGGATGTGTTAAGAACCTAAGGTTTGAGCCCTTCACTCAACAGTGGCCTCTGGACAGGATGAGGACGGGGCGTTTGGGGTTTTGCTGAGTAGGACACGTAAAGGAACTTTCATCACACAGATAACGTTGCTTTTTGATTCTAGTCAGACACCTTGCCGAGCATCTTTAGATCATATCTGGGCCTCAGCTCAGCACTGTAAAATGCCCTTCAGCAGCCAGTCTTGCATGTGCCCCCCTGAGAGGGGACTATTTTAAGTCAGCTGACGTTTGCAAGGTGCTTTGCAGTGACAAAGCTCTTTGTGTGGTGTTAGAGCTTCCTTGATCCTTACTCGAGAGCCCTGACGCAGGTGTGATTAAAATCCCCGTTTTACAGATGAGGGGACTGAGGCTCAGATGACATCGGACAGCCAAAAATCATGCAGTTGGAACCCCTGTTTTCGGACTTGAAACTCTCCTGTTGCCCCCGTGCATGGGGCAGCCTCAGATCAGTGATGTGTCACGTTACAAAGGTGACCAGGATTAGTTGCTGAAGAGGCAACCTTGTCATTTGGTAGCGCTGGGAAGCCTGAGTAGCCTCATTAGCAACAGCCTCCTTGGGAATGTAAATTGGTGCAGCCACTATGGAGAACAGTATGGAGGTTCCTTAAAACACTAAAAATAGAATTACCATGTGACCCAGCAGTTCTACTCCTGATATGTGGAGAAAACTCTAATTCGAAAAGAGACATGCACCCCAATGTTCATAGAAGCACTATTTATAATAGCCAAGACATGGAAGCAACCTAAATGTCCATCGAGAGATGAATGGATAAAGATGTGGTACATATATAAAATGGAGTACTACTCAGCCATAAAAAAGAATGAAATAATGCCATCTGCAGCAATATGGATGGACCTAGAGACGATCATACTCAGTGAAGTAAGCCAGGCAGAGAGAGACAAATATCATACGATGTTGCTTATATGTGGAATCTAAAAAAATGATACAAGTGAACTTATTTACAAGACAGAAATAGACCCACAGACATAGGAAACAAATTTATGGTTACCAAAGGGGATGCGGGCAGGGGGAGAGATAAATTAGGAGTTTGGGATTAACATATACACACTGCGATACGTAAAATAAACAACA
Organism: Lagenorhynchus albirostris; assembly: GCF_949774975.1. NCBI lineage: Eukaryota > Metazoa > Chordata > Mammalia > Artiodactyla > Delphinidae > Lagenorhynchus > Lagenorhynchus albirostris. The sequence goes on from NC_083103.1 coordinate 69,942,075, forward strand.
AGGACCTACTGTATGGCACAGGGAACTATATTCAATATCTTGTAATAACCTATAATAGAAAAGAATCTGAAAAAGAATATATATAACTGAATCACTTTGTTGTACACCTGAAACTAACACAACATTGTAAATTAACTATACAAAAAATAAGAAAGAAAAAGAAGGGAAACAGCCTCCTCATCTCAAAATAAGAAAGAGGCCAGAAGAGCCTGTGGACATGGCTTTTCTCACCTCATCCACACCAACCAGAATGTTACAGTCACAGTCATAACTGGAAAGTGACCACCTCCTTATTGCAGTTAACCCCAGAGAGATAGAACTAATTTCAATTGTGTCATTCCCAAACATGAAGTGATAGTTCTTGTATACACACTCATATGTATATTTAGCAGCTAAACCTTCCAGTGTTATAACAATAGGAGTTCTGGACTTTTCTACTATTTTTCTTTCAGCATGTGTACAAACTTGGAAGTATACTGTTATCAACGGTTGTTTAACAGATTTTAAAAATATATACTTGCAGGATCTTAAAAAAGTTGTCCATGTACCAGATTGGACGGAACTTCTATAAGCCTTCGGAGCCAGTGGAAATTCCCCAGCACAAGTAGGTTTACTTATGTTTTCTGTTACTCTGAAATTGTTATAATGTGAACAGCATAATTTATGATGCAATATTATACCATTATGCCTCCTATGAGAGATTCTGTGGTATGAAAAATAATGGATTTTTAAAATTTTCAAGTTCTCTATAGAATGGTGAATGTCAAAAGCTAGCAGCCTGTTTTCTTATATTAGTGTGCTAGGTCACTATCATAAATCCTAGAAGGAGTTCAGAAACTGAGTTTTCTGTGTATGACAAGTCGTAATGAGAGCAGGATAAGCTCTATTATGTTATACCACATAGCTGGGGCTCTGTTGTTCTTGCCGATAGAATGTTAACACAGCCAGGGTGGTTGATTGGAAATTATTGGGTAAGCAGATGTCAGACACACAAGCCGGCTAAGCTGCCCTAGTGAACTGTTAGGAACACTCGCAGAGTTTTTACCCTAAACTGGGAGGTAGATGCTGCAGGGAATGTGATCGGCTGTGTCTTGAACTGGTTGTTACTCAGCTCTCCAAAATAAGTAGCTGTGCCACAGACAGAGGCAGCCAGTAACCCAAAGACAGCCACGAAACAAATGGAGAAGTTCGGACGGTCCCTGCCTTACAATATTTCGATTTACAATATTTCGACTTTATGATGATGTGCGAGCCATGCACATTCAGTAGAAACCATACCTCAAATTGTGAACTTTGACCTTTCCCCGGGCTAGCGGATGTGGAGATGATACTCGCTGACGAGGTTGGGTGGCGGCAGCCACGGCTCCCAGGCAGCCACCCGATCACGAGGGTAAACGACCGACACACTTACAACCATGATGGACCCGCACAATCATTCTCTTTTTCACAGTATCCAATAAATGACATGAGATATTCAACACTTTCTTATAAAATAGGCTTTGTGTTTGATAATTTTGCCCACTGTCAGCTAATGTAAGTGTTCTGAGCACGTTTAAGTTGGCTAGGCTATGATGTTTGGTAGGTTAGGTGTATTAAATGCATTTTCTACTGAGGATATTTTCAGCTTATGGTGGGTTTATCAAGATGAAAACCCATCATAAGTTGAGGGAGATCTGTACAGAAAAGATAGAAAGTGGAGGCAGGGAGTTTGGCTTCTGCCAGGTAGAGGAAAAGGGCAGGGTTTCTGTATGTTAATTCAGTGTGTCGGAGTGGTCTGTCTAAAGCATCCTATTCATTCACCCCCGTCACTTATCTCTCCACCTGGATTAGAAATCCTCGTGGGCCCAGTGTTGTGCTGAGCTAGAGCTGGTCCTAGTGCATATGCTTGTCCTGAAAACTGGCATGAGCATCACAGCAAATGAAGTCCACAAAATATAAACTGAAATGATTTTTAAAAAATATTTGTCTATTCTTTCATGCCATTTCCATAACGTTTTCTTATTTAAGACTTCAGACTGTGATATTCATACATGTGGAAAGGGGATGGAGCCACTGCTCCAGTTGTCCTTGTATGTTTGTACGTGATATCACTTAGATTATTTCTTAATCTCATTATTAAGTGTAGTCATTGTCTTCACCATTGAGCCAGTGTGCTTTTCTGAACCTAGATGTTTTCATGCTGGGATGGATCCCCCCATAAACATTTTAATCCTACAGCTGTACTCTCAACCAGAGGCGATTTTGCTCCCCAGGGGGACATTTGGCAATGTCTGGAGATATTTTTGGTGGTCACAGTTTGGGGGCTGATACTGGCATCTAGTGGGTGGAGGCCAGGGGTATTGCTAAACATCCTGCAATGCACACGAGAGCCCCTGACAAAGAATTTTCCAGTCCAAATGTCAGTAGTATCAAGGTCAAAACAATGCAGCTCTACAGGAATGTATTTTATCCTAAATATATGTTAAAAGACACTCCAGCTGGAAATAACTGAAGTGTTAAGTCAGCCACTGAAAGAAATCAGATTAAAGAAAAATTGTTTCATGAAATCTAGAGAATTGGAATGTAAAGTCACCATTTTAAAATGTTTATTGTTTTCCTGATATAACATTTAAAACATTTAAAAAAATTTTATTTATTACAATTTATTTATTTATTTTGAAGATTGTCCCTTTGGCCTGGGTTTGCCGTTTCTGTGTCACATTTCGAAAGCAGGCTCCTGTTTTGTGCTGACGTGAGTTATAAGATACTCAGGAATGAGACTGTTCTAGAATTCATGACGGATCTCTGCCACAAAACTGGCATGTCCTGCTTTACCCAGACGTGTGAGAAACAGCTGATTGGGCTCATTGTCATTACAAGGTAAAAGCCTGCATTTAAATAGACTCTTCTCTAGAGAATGCATTATGTATCCCGTGTGGGAACAGGGCACTGGCCTGAGCCCAGACCTGATCAGTCTACTCACCTGTTATAGACCTGACCGTTCTCAATTGTCTAGAGTGCAGGCTTCCTCGAGGGGCATGCTTGGTGGTCCACAGTCTGACCTGGTCCTTCCTTACCTCCTGCTGTACCCTCTCCCCTAACTGCCAGTGGTCTGCATTTTGCTGCTCCAGCCCCTCTGCCTGGTTCCCCCACCCCCATTTCTGCCTTTTAGATTTCTGCTCCCACAAAGTCCAGCTCAAACGTTACTGCTTTTCTGAAGCTTCCACCTTCCACCTGTCCATTCAGTTGGAATTATTCAGTTCCCGCCCCTGTGCTGCTCCCCAAACCCAGTGCTTTTTTTTCTTTCTTTCTTTCTTTTTTTTTTTTTGGCCACACCATGCGACTTGTAGGATCTTAGTTCCCTGACCGGGGATTTGAACCCGCGCCCTCGGCAATGGAGGCTCCGAGTCCTAACCACTGGACCGCCAGGCAATTCCCAAAGTCCAGTGTTTGTAAGCCACCTCTTTAGAGCCATTTTATTTCATTTTATTACATCACAGTGTAAACAAGCAGGACCCTATGGGGCCTTCCCAGGCAGGCCTCTGCCCCATATCCTCTTTTTTAGCTCCTCTCTGAAGTACCCAGATAACAGTACCTGATGCACATTTCCTTCACCACAACCCGATTGTCAGTAGACTGGCTTTACTGTGCGTGGGCGAGCAGACCCAAGTCTGATTCAGTAACAACAGGACAGAACATCAGGTCCGTGTCTCATCTCTGCTGTAAGATTATGAGGCCGTTAAGGCTGAGACCTTGCAAGTGTCTAGGTTTGTCTGTGTATACATTTGTCATCAATGCACATTTCAACTGAATGGGACATGGGCAGTTAGGTGACTTCGTGAGGACCAAAAAGCCCCGCCTATGCGGCTGCTGGTCCAGGGACACTTCTTTTAGAGGACGCACTAGTCTCCTAGTCTGGCTTGGAATTTCCACTGGAAGTTGTTTTTCTGGGTTACAGAGTAGAGAGGTGGTGCGGATTGAATTCCACACTGCCCCCTTATTCTCCTGTCATGATCTTCATGGATTAAGTTATCACACTATTTCAAAGTCACCCTGCAAGTTACCTAGAGCCCAGAAGAAACCTGACAAGGAGGTTTCTGTCCCAAGGCTGCGGTGGCATGAGAGAATGTTCCAGGCCACACGGTACCTGATGAAGGGGAGAAAGAGCTTAGAAAGATCTCAGCCGACCTGCTTTGCAGTTTTGCCCAGGGCCAGCCCTAGATGGGAGAGGAAGCAGGCTTCCAGAATTGGGTGGTCCATCAGCCTGCTTGCGGTGCTCTTTATCAGAAGCACTAGTTGGGAGTTCAGAAAATCTTAGTGGCACCAGAAGCTGATGGGAAAGTTTTGAGCCATGCTTCAGCCTTTGAACATTTAAGAATGATTTACCTGAAGTGGCAGTGTATCTCAGTGAGAAAAGCACCTGGTGGTCTAATGACTCTCCCACTGGTAGAGGTCCTCCTGTGAACGGAAGAGTTAATTAATGCTCTTCTCAGATAAGAGCTGATCCTTCTTTTTTTTTTTTAAAGTGACTATTCTTGAGTTATTATCTTTCATAATTTCTGAAATTCTTGAGAATAATACTTTGAATTAAAAGTATAGTGAAGGGCTTCCCTGGTGGCGCAGTGGTTGAGAGTCCGCCAGCCCATGCAGGGGACGTGGGTTCGTGTCCCGGTCCAGGAAGATCCCACATGCCACGGAGTGGCTGGGCCCGTGAGCCATGGCCGCTGGGCCTGCGTGTCCGGAGCCTGTGCTCCACAATGGGAGAGGCCCGCGTACCGCAAAAAAAAAAAAAAAAAAAAAAAGTATAGTGAAAGAGCCACTTACCTTGTAGGATTTGGGAAAAGAACTTAAAGATTTCTTGCCTTTACCAGATACAATAACAAAACCTATCGCATCGATGACATTGACTGGTCAGTGAAGCCCACACACACCTTCCAGAAGCGGGATGGCACCGAGATCACCTATGTGGATTACTACAAGCAGGTGGGACTTGTCTTCCTTCATCCTCATCTCCCTTCTGCTTAGCTCAGAAGAGGGTCCCTGTTCCTTTCCAATCCAACAAATCCCCCAGTCTGTCCGGCTGAGTCTGCCTCTGACATAATTTTCTGACCTGTCCCTTCCCCTCCATCTCCACCGTTCCTGTATTGGCTCAGACCCTCATCCTGTCTCCTGTGGTCCTTCCTGTAGTCTGAGTTACCTCCTTTAAAACATATCTGATAATGTCACTTCCCCGCTTAAAATATTCCCATGGCTCTCTGTTGCTTTAGAAGTCAGATCTAAGCTCCTGGGCAGAATTCCCCAGGTCCTTTATGATCTGGCCACTCCCTGTCTCTTGAGTCTCATCACTTACCATCCCCTGTTTCCTTCTTGGGTTCTGCTGTGCCCACCATTCATGGTTCCTCGAGTCAGTTACCCTGCTGTGCATTTTCACACATGTTGCTTCCTCTTCCTTGACGCCCACTCATAGCCAGCCGGTCACTGAACACCCTTCAGTACTCAGCTCAGCAGTCAGCTCTTAAGGGAGCCCTAGGATGCTCTCCCCCGGGTCCCCTCCCTGCACTTAGCTGCAGACGACTATCACAGAAAGGACACGAAGGGTCTGACTCCCCTCCTCAACGCTGAGCTCTTGATTTCTGGATGCCCAGGGTGGCATTTAGTAGGTACTCAAACATTTACTGATGGAATCTCCTGCTGACTCTGGGAGCTTGATTCACAGGGATGACAATTTCCTCATCCCCACCATCCAACTTCAGTTCCTTTCAGAGGTGCCTTCTCTTTAATGTGCAGTCGTATTTCAGTCTCCAAAATCTCACTGTTTTAAAAACAAAAACAGAAAGCAAAAACCCTGCCTTGACCTTTCTATACCTTCAGGAAAAGCGATCTCTTTTTCCTCCTTAGCTCATTTCTTTAGAAGGTTGTCTAAACTAGCTCCAAGCACCTCTTCAGTTCTTCCTTCCTGAAGCCTCAGTAGTCTGGTACCCGGTTCTGCTGCTATGGAAATAGCCCTCCAAGGTCAAATTCAGCTACTGTTCTTATTCGGAGGGGCTTTTGGTGGCTTTGGACACTAGTAACCACTCCCACTGAGCTGAACTCTTCTTCCTTGGCCCCTCCGCACATCCCTGGTGGTTCTCTGCTAGGTTTCAGGTGGTTCTGTCTCAGCCTCTTTTGACATCTTCCTTCTTCATTTCCCCCAGACATTAAATGCTATTATTCACCATGGTCCCCTTGCAGAGGATCTTTGCTTCATATTTTGAGATTGTTCAAATATGGTATTTTTGCCTTGCCCTCATTCCTAAATTATATCCTCATCTCCGTTTCAGACTGTATTTGCATGAATATCCTGCAGGCATCTCACACTAACATAATTCAAACTGAATTCATTGTCTTTCCCACTTCCCTCTCTCCTTGGGAATTCTGCCTCTCAGGAAGACATTTTGGTCCTTCCTCATCTTTACCGTCACCTCCTCGTTCAGTTGTGTAAGCGCTGAATCGTCCACGCAGAGCTTTTAGTCCAGTTCCTGCAGGTGATGAGCACTTCCTTTCTTCAACTGTAGCATCACACAGTTTGACCTCATCTCTCACGGCACTCCCACGATTCACCCCATGCTGCCATCACCCCAGTCTACTTGCTGTCACTCAGCCTTCGCTCATGTTCAAGAGACATTGGCATAATGTCTCTTGAACTGTACCTTTCCTCTTCAAGGTCAAATGTCATCTCGTTAGTGAAGTCCTCTCTGACTTTGCTCCCTCTCACACTCACAGAAGAGCTAGCTGTTCTCTTCCCTGAGCACTTGTAGAACATTCCACATTGCTTCCAGAACACGTCTTCCTTATAGAACACGGATGGCGTTTGACATTTGGCAAAGCGTCTTGTGCAGAAATTGTGCTCCATGAGTGTTCGTTTATCAGACACAAAGTTTGTTAAACATTTTTTTTTCTGCACAGTTAAATTCATTTTTCTTTGATGTATTTTAGGACCCGTGACATTTTGAAAAGGGAATCATGATAAAATCCCACTCATTTTCCTGTGTAATGAGTTGTGGTTCACTGCATATATATTAGGGAGAAAAAGAAAATGGTGCCAATTTCTAGAATGTCCTCCTCTCTGTCCTAGGAAAGGAATGCTAAATTATTATGCAGTCAACTTTCAAAGTGGAAGACATCTTGACATTGACCTTTATATTTCTCTATTTTATCTTATCGTGAAAAATATTTTCAAACGCTAAGAAAATTGGGGCACGGGAGAGAGTAAAGTTCAGCTGATGACACAGCTTAGTGGGTAGAATTCCTGGCCATGTTCCAGGTAAATGGAATATCCTCTTCCTGGAACATGTCCCAGTTTTGCTTGAGCTGTTCCTGGAACTTGTAATACTCCCACGTTTTCTTCAAGGTTCTCTCTTGGATTCTACTTCCTTCACGAAGCCTTCCCTGATTTACCAGCCAGAAATTGTTTTCACTACCACCCTGTTCCCTACTCCTTGCGAGGGACCCAGTCCTGAGTGGTGTAACAAGCAGAGGTTCCCAGGTCTTAAGGGATGAATCCTGGCTGTGCTAATGTACAGTTATGGGACCTTGGGAAAGTTACTTAATTTCTGATGCTGTTTCCTCATCAGTGAAGGGGATGATGATAGTATTTGACTCATCGTGGTTAAGATTAAAGGAGGAAATGAATTAATTTACCAAACAGAAATAGACTCACAAACATAGAAAACAAACTTACAGTCACCAAAGGGGAAAGGGTGGGGGATAAATGAGGAGTTTGGGATTAACAGATACACACTACTATATATAAAATAGATAAACAACAAGGACCTATTGTATAGCACAGGGAACTATACTCAGTATCTTGTAGCAACCTATAATGGAAAAGAATCTGAAAGAGAATACGTACGTGTGTGTGTGTGTGTGTGTTTGTATAACTATCACTTTGCTGTACACCAGAAACTAGCACAACATTGTAAATCAACTACATTTCAATTAAAAAAAAAACATAGTACACATCCATTAAAAAAAAGACTAAATGAGGGAAAATATAAGTGCTTAGCATATGTTATTTGTGCTACTGGTCTACTTTGCTTTGTAGATAATGTAGTTATGTGTAAACGTAGGAACTGTGCCTCTTTTATGTTTGTATCCCCTGCTGTTCCTGGAATATAGCAAGCACGAGATGTGAATTAATGAAGTCACATATAAAAACTCTCTGTGAAGCCTTCTCCAGGCTTTTCAGCCATAGCATTGTTGCAGTGATCACATTTCCTGAATTGTTTTTAAAGACTTAAAGTCCTAATTGAATAGAGAAGCACTCACTGCTAGCTTCCTTAATTATAATTATTGATGTCAGTGTCATATAGTCGCCAGGCAGTTGGTAAATTATAATTCCAGTTGTTCTGTCATCAGTATTGAGTAAATTATACTGGGAATGAGTGTTCATTGGAAACTTTGCCGTTGGAAGGTAAATGAACTCGTGGCAAGGTGAGAATGTTGAAATTCAAGTTTACAAAGGGAAAGGGGGTGGGGTAGGAACTAATGATTGCTGAGGACTCATTATAAACCAGACACCACGCTAGTGGTTTACATGGGACACCTCTGAGCTACCGTTCTCCTCATGTCATAGATGAGGAAAGGTAAGTAACTTCCCCAGTGTCACAGTCCATGTACGCACTGATAGAAGAGCTGGGGATCAGATTTACATTTGTTGGAGTTCAAAGCTGTTTCCCTATAACGTCATACTATCCTAGGAATGAAGGACAGTTGTGCCCTTTTGGGAAATCTGAGATTGACTCAATATAACCCTTGCCTCCAACTTGTGTATAGGTATTTTCAAAATGAGCACAGGCGCTTAGAACCAGTTAGTTATACATGGGGCAGTCTGCCTCAGTCTCCAACGGTGGAAATGCTGCAGTGGGGTCATGGCATTATGGATGGAGCTAGCTGAAGGCTATTCTGTCTCTGGATGAAACTCAGAAGAGAGCAAGGAAATGAATGAAAAAAAAAACAACAGTATTGCATTAGAAAAGATAATAAAATCATGAAACTGACCCTGAGATATAAGAGATAGGTCCTAGGAAGGAAGTAGAAATGAGTACGTAACCATACGGATTAGTAGGAACTTTTTTTCCTCTATTGAATGGATTTGCTTATCTATTCATTTGGGGATTACCTTGCTGCTCATAAGCAAGGATGCTCGTTTTACAGTGTTTCCATATTAACTTTTCCCTCATTAATCTTGCATCCTACAGCAATATGATATTACCTTATCTGACCTAAACCAGCCAGTGCTCGTTAGTCTGTTGAAAAGCAAGAGAAATGATGACGCTGAGGTCCGGATGGCCCACCTGATCCCCGAGCTCTGCTTTCTAACAGGTGATGTTTACGTTTTATACGCTGTCAGGCTCTCAGTCACAGATTCCTGATACTTTGCGGTGGGTAGAACTCCTTAAGTTAGCTGAGTGCTGGAGCACTAATTTAACCCATGGAGGATGAGCCTTAAGTTATTTATTTCATCACAGAGGAAGTGGAAGGGTAGAGTGCTCTTTGGAAATTGCTCAGCACGGTGAAAGCTATCTATTTCCTTTATCTCGTGTATTCTGTTTGTTAATTGGATGTTAAAATGGTCCCCAGATGTTTTCCTAAAACCAAGCTGTTCTTCCGCATTTTTTGAACTTCACTAGGCTGAGAAGCCACATGATTTAATTTTCTTCAGGTATATTCTTTGAGTGGTGCCAAAATGCTCCTTATTTTCTTTTTGCATAAGCTTCAAGGTAATCTTCGCTCTCTAGTAGAAACTGAATAACTGTCTCAGGTGCTTTTAATCATGCTCGTCTGATTACCAGGGTGAGACTAAGGGTGGACTTTCTACTTTTTACACTTTGTATTGCTCGGATCAGTTATCATGTGTATGTATTTCTTTCGTGATTAGAAAAGTTAACAAGGACATCAGCCCTGCAGGGAGGGATGCCCGTTCTTAGTGGTACTAGGACATCCCAGGTCTGCACAGTCCCCACGGTGGCCTCTAGCCACACGTGGTCACTGAGCACTTGACACATGACTAGTGCGACTGAGGGACTGGCTGGGGAAGTGCTGTAAGTGTCAAATACAGACTGGATGCCTAAGACGTAGTAGGAAAAGGAAAGGGAAACTACCTCATTGACAAATTTTTCATATTGGCTGCATGTTGAAATGATAATATTTTGGATATATTGAGTTAAGTAATATATACTATTTGAATAATTGCATCTGTTTCTTTTTGGCTTTTTTTTAATGTGGCTACTATAGGAAATTTTAGATGACACGTGGCTTGCACTGCTGTCAGATGGTGCTATCCAGACGGTGAATCTGAGTCAGTTTAAGTGAAAACTTTTATTACCCTGTGCCTGAGATGGGCTGGGGTTACATCAAGGACTGTCCATTTTTCACTTTGTTTTCATTCACGTTGAATAGGGCTGCCTGGCGAGGCAACATCTGATTTCCGGCTGATGAAGGCTGTGGCTGAAGAAACGCGCCTCAGTCCTTTGGGAAGGCAGCAGCGCCTGGCCAGGCTCGCAGATGATATCCAGAGGTACAGGGACATCTCCACATCCAGACGCTTCACAGTATCTCTTTAGTGATAAGTTTGTTATCAGCAATGGTATCTCACCTTTACTTGAGCACTTAACATGTACCAGGCAGTGTGGTAGCACTGTCCATGTACTGTCATGTTTAATTTTTACATCAGCCCTGTGAAGTAGTCAATTAGTCCTACCTTTTGCCAATAAGGAAACCACAGCTTTAGAAGATTTCAGAGTTTGCTCAAGGTCACATGTTATTAAATGTCAGCACTCGGAGTAGAAGTCTGGTCTGTCTGGCTCAAAGTCCCATTTTGCTAACCAGTGAGCCACACTGGGAGCCTTTCCATCCCTGCGTGTCCCCCATGGGTGCAGTCTTCCTATAATTCTCTTGAGCAGCGAAAACAATGGTGAGTAGAAATAGAAGTCAGGAGCCCTAAAAAAATCAGTCCGAATAATTAAGTTGTAATTTTATCTCTAATGATTAAAATTCTTTAGAAAGTAAGCCCTTTAATGATTTAAAACTCAACTCTATCAACAGAAACAAGGATGCTCGTTTTGAGCTGGAGACCTGGGGTCTGCATTTTGGATGCCAGATGTCTCTGACTGGCCGGGTTGTGCCTTCAGAAAATATAATAATACAAGACCACACAGTAAGTGCAGTGATTTTATTTTCATTTAAAAGTATTTTCTTGAATGTGTGTCAGTTTGATCATATGCCAGAATGACTAGTGGGCTTAGAATATTCATTTGGTTTTTCCATGGCCATGTCCCTGCCTTTCCTTTGTTCTAAACCTCCAGGTCCCTCTGTTTTCCTTTTTAATCCGAGTGTACTTTTGAAAGGCTTCGCGGCACCCAGCGGACGTAATTTAGGTCAGTCACTGTGATGTGGTGTCACATTTAAAGATGAGTTAGAAAATGGTATTTCAAGCCATTGCAATCAAAACATGCCAACCTATTATTGCGTGTTGTAGTACTCTTACATCACTTAAAAAAAAAATCTATGGTACCTGAGAAAATTCTTTTAACTGCTGAAGATTAATTCCAATAGACCATATTTCCTGGTACCTCAGGGTTTTTTTTCCCCCAGAGTAAAATGCTGCTCGGTTGGCATAAACGTGAAGAAGTTTGCACAGAGCCCATCCCAGCCACGGCATTTGGGCGGAGAGGCACTCTGAAACCTGGAGAGACAAATCATTGCTTCTTTGGGGCTTCCATTTAAAAATGAACCTATTTTAAGCAAAAATTGCACATTCTCTTTCTACTTTTCCCCTCTGTTTTGCCCATTTTTAAAGCCAATTACATTTCATTTTTAAAGGCACTCTTCTTGCCTTTATTTGATACAATAAGTAAGCCAACATATCAAGACTAACGACTGAGCAAGCGAATGGTTTTTTGTTGGCAGAATGGAGATTTTTCTCATCATTTCTTTTTGATAATCTATCCAAGCAACCGAAACCCTTATTGGAGAAGCTGAAGAAAAACTACTTTAAAAGCAGAACAAAACAAAACTTTGTCAAGTCCTAAAATGTAGACCCCCATTAAGATCTTGTTCAGGAGTCAGTAAAGAGAAGCTCAGTTTCGGTTCCACACGTGAAGTGAGATGGGAAATATTTAAAATGGTCTGTCTCATCATCTCTAGGTCGAGTCATACTTGTCAGAGATTTGTTTGCATTTTTCGGCCTGGAAACAGGTCTCCATAGGAGAAGGGGCACTAAGATGGAGAACCCGCCCCCTAGAGGCGATGGTGGGTGGGCTAGAGGTGGCTGTGTCCTCGACTTCTCAGCTGATCCTGCTTTCTGGAAATTGGGTTTGAGGAACTGAGTACACTAAAGGTTCACAGGCTTCAGAGTGGCCCGTGGCCATTTGTCCTGGGCCCCCTGCCGGCCCATAACGGGTAGGAGTGTAGGTGAGAGAGCTGTGGCTCTCTTCACACTGGTTGTAAAGGGAAGGAACGAATCCTAGCTCCAGACAGAAGCCTTTATGGAGGCCTAGCCCTTCCCCTTCATTCTCAGGCTAAGGTTGCTTCCTGAAGTTGAGTCCCTGCCTGGCCACCGTGAGATTGGCTGGGGCCTGGAAGTCAGAGTGCTTACTGGAAAGGGCCCTGGTTGCAAAGACAAAAGCAGTATTCTAAACCTTCAGTGCCACCAACTGGCTCCATCACCCTTTTCAGCCATGTCTTTGGAACCTGTAAAACAAGGGAATTGGAATGCTTCTTAAACGGTAATGTGCAGATGAATCACTGGGGAACTTGTTAACATGCAGATTCTGATTCAGTGGGTCTGGGATTGGGCCCAGGACTCTGCATTTCTAACGAGCTCTCGGGAGATAGCCATGCTGCTACAAGGCAACACTTTCAGTAGCAAGAGATTAGATTGCAGTGTTTTTTTTAAATTCTAACAGTGACTCTTCCTGGTTTACCACACCAAGAACATTTCCATTTGATTCCAGTCCATGGATATAAACAGAAGGCTAGGGACCAGTCTGAAGTCTCCCCTCTTCAAGGCAGGGAGCTTGTTTTTCCTGGTCATCTGGGGAACCTTCCAAAGAATGAGAAAGGAGCTTGTGTCCTGGCCTCAACTTTGCTCCTAGACGTATCTACTCTTGGCATAATGTATAGTCTTTAATTGTAGGGTTTGTTAGTTTCAGTATGATGACCTGCATTGTGTCAGTCATCAGCATTTTCTATTTGAGATATCTAGGTACCTAAAGCAAAGAGACCAAACTGGACAGCCAGTAGCCTGGCTTTTACATTCATAGTAAAGGTCGTAGACTTTTAGAGCTGGAAGGGAACCTAGAGATTTGAACCAGGCGCCTTTCCTTGCCCACAGCAGAGCCCCGTGAAGTAAAGGGACTTGCCAAGGATCTGCAGGCAAGGAACGGCTAACCTGGGATGATGCTGAGCTACGTCCACTCCCAGGAAGCACATGTGTTGTGTTCAGATGTGCAGTGCTTGTATCTGTGTTTTAAGTCTGAGAATAGCAGACTGTACTAAATAGTTCTGTTATGACAAATATGAACTATTTCCGCACTTTTTTATTTAATTGTTCTCTGAGTAAATTTGTTCAACCCTTTCACAATCATTATTTTTCTCAGTGTCAACCTGTGTCTGCGGCTGACTGGTCCAAGGATATGCGAACTTGCAAGATTTTAAGTGCGCAGTCTTTGAATAAATGGTTGGTTATGTGTAGCAACAGAGCTGAACGTGTGACGGAGAGCTTTTTGAACTGCTTGAGAAGAGTTGGAAGGCCCATAGGATTTAATGTGAACCACCCCAAAATGTGAGAAGATGCAGAAAATCATCCCAACTTTTTTCACATATTAATTTGGTTTGGTTAAAAGATAGGAGATGATGGCTGATATAGCTACAAAAGTGTTTTTGTTTTTTTTTAATGTCAGTAAAGATTCCTAACGTAGAATGCCAAGCAGTTATAAGTAGATAGATTTGGCAATGATTAAATTTTTATCCAGCTGAAATGTATTTTATGTTGGTCTTTATAAAACTTTATTTTCATAGTTCTTCCTAGGCAGTACTCTCATTATCTCAGCGTCTTTCCAGTACTAGTTGGGGTATAAATCCTTAATAAATCCATATAGTGCCTCCTCAGTTTCTTTTCTTAATTCTTCCATATCACTTACTTATAAAACTGAACAGCAAACAGGATATTAACAAATAAATGTTGCATTTCCTGACTTATTTGATAGATTTTATGTTTTAAAATTTAATGTAAGAATAGATCTGAAATAAGCTTTTCTTATTCTGTTCCTGTAGCATAAGATTAGTCATCTAGATAGTTTCTGATAGAACCAGGTCATTCATTTAGCCTTTGAACATTTATTGAGTATCTGCTACTACATACTAAATGCTATGCTATTTGCATGGGATGAGATGAATATGATGCTTTCAATTTAATAAGGGATCCATTCATATACAGCCACGCTCAAAGTCGAATATTGTTTTGCTTTAGGAAAGCCGTAAAGTTGGTCATACCTTACTTCATTGAGCTCGCTATGCATAAAAAAGAGCAACAGATACTTCTTTTTCTTTGTTGTAGTGGAGGTGCAAATGTCCTAAATTGGCAGGGTGGGAAGTTATTCTTTAAACACATGGTTACTAATTAATTACATCAGCAGCATAAGCATTGTTGAAAACCATAGCTGTTCCCAAAGTCTCATTTTACACTGTAGTATAGAATTCTTCTCTTATCAAATCTGTTAGCAAATCGCCTGGTTTGAGTTTCACCTGCTCTAATTTCTCTTAACCCATGAGGTAATAAGGCAGGAAAAGATTCATGAAAGAAGCCACAGTCCCGGAACCTGGGCTGGCATCATAGGCTCTTTCTCACCCAAATTCCAACATGCCCATGCCGGTGTTCGGTCCTTGGCCTGTTTTATTTGAAAGCTCATATTTTAGTCCATCCTTTTTTTTCCCTATGAAGTATCCATTTACTTACTAGATTTATATGTGTAGGTTTTCTTCCATCTGAAACAACGTTGCTGGCCACTCCTGTTAGAACCCGCAAGCGGCAGACAGTGGTCCTGCCACCTGCTGGTCAACTTTCAAAAGGCCACTGGGTATTGGGAAAGTCCCATTATATTTACATATGAGAGGCTGAACATATGTCAAGAAAACGGATCTAAAAATTCTTCTCCGTGGCAATTTTTTTCTGTAGCATCTGGCCCCTAATATAATGTAACCACAGAACTGATAATTGATAAGTATTGATACTTGTCCACTGATTGATTGATTATGGCTAAATATTCCAGGCTCCACACAGTGTGCCATTAAGGAAAAAAGGAAGGTTTTAGTATAAATCATACAGATTAACTGAACATCTTGATCTCATCAACCTAATGATTTTTATTTTAAAATTCCCAGGGAGATTCAGAATTAGAGAATTGTTAATCCCAGTTTAACTTGAACTCCGTTTCAGTCATTTGATATTGAGACTTGTGTTTCAGAAGTTCACTTTCAACTCCATTTTGAACAACAGAATTGTTCAAATAGCATCTGTAGGGACTCTATACAATGGAGAAAATTTCATTTTTCACCAAACTATTTTTTAAGTTAATAAAAATGGTAATGAAATGTTGCTGGTGTATCACGTGTGGGAGAAGCAATTTTAGACTCAAAAGCTTTCACTTCAATGATTTTTTCCTCAAATTATAGTCTGTTATAAAAATGAACTAATATTATTTTTAGTTCTATATGATTATGTGCTACTAAGAAGGGAACTATGCATTTTCAAAATTAATTTTTTTTCTGTAGCATAAAAGTACAAGAAAATCCAGCTGCATTTCTTCATGCTATACAGAAATATGTTGATCCTGAGGTTCAGTTGGTAAGTATAGGATAATTCTTGAGGTATAATTTTAATTTTTTCTTCATATCTAATAGCCTTGAAAGAAGGAATTTGAACATGTTCTCCCATGATATGTTTGCAAATTGCTGTGCATTTCCCCAAGCACCCAAGAAAGTATTTATCTTGATATTTTAATCAATATTTTGTTTTCCTTTCATATTTCTAATATTAATTTTTAAATACTTTTTGTTACTCCTGTATCAGCCTCTTGGATTCTACATATTTTCCAACTTACTGGGGGGATCATCTTTTACTCAAGATTTAAGATAAATTGACTCCCATCTTATCCCATAAGTGTTGGGGCACCCTGTGTTCTCCCCATTGTTTCAGGAGATTCTTGGAAGGTTTAAGTGTTTCCATGTCACCTATGGCCCCATGTCCCTGCCTCCTCTGAATTCTTACCCGCTTTCATGGGTGCCTTTTCCTCCTGCATTGCATCACCCTGAAGGACACCCACAATTGCTTCATTTCCCCAAAGTATTGTGTGTGTGTGTGGTATGTGTGTGTGTGTTGGTGTATGTGTGTGTCCTGTGTGTGTGTGTGTGTGTGTGTGTGTGATGTATCTGACTTTGCTGAGGGTTTGGGGCCAAGGCATGGTTATATCACATGTCAACATTCCAGACAAGTTAAAATTGACATCCCTTTCTTAAAAAATCTCTCAATCATTCCTATTTCTTGGAAATGTTCTCTCAGTCTCCCACAGTACTGCAGTGCTTTTCTGTCCCATCTCCTGTCTGACCTCCCTAGCTCATTCATCCCAACTCCCAACTTTCCTATTCATAGTGCATGCAAAGCAGCCTAGCTATCTCTTTGTTTCCACAAAAAATGGCCCGTAAGGATGTTATAATACAGGAAGTTATCATCCTAAGAGCATTTATTTTTCACTTTAAAAAGTAAAATCAAACTAACAGAAAAGTTGCAGGAATAGTACAAAGAACTGTAATATACCATTCACCCAGATTCCCCAATTTTTGACATTTTATTTATGATTTTCTATCATTTTCCACCTCCCTCCCTTCCTATCTATCCTATTTTTTTCCTGAACCATTTGAGTGTAAGTTACAGGAGTGATGCCCATTACAGTTTAAAAAATACATTTGCACCCATTTCGTACAAACAAGGCCACTCTCCTATGGAACCATAGAACAACCATCAAAATCAGGGAGCAGTACAACTAGCTAATCCACAGACTCCACTCATATTTCTCCATTTGTCCCCCAAATGTCTTCTCTGTTAAAAGGATCTAATATGTTGCC
Source organism: Lagenorhynchus albirostris (assembly GCF_949774975.1). Lineage (NCBI taxonomy): Eukaryota > Metazoa > Chordata > Mammalia > Artiodactyla > Delphinidae > Lagenorhynchus > Lagenorhynchus albirostris. The sequence goes on from NC_083103.1 coordinate 69,959,217, forward strand.
CTTAGTTTCCCTGTCGCTTTAATCTCTCCTTCAGTCTGTAACAGTTCCCTAGTTTTCCCTTGACTTTGATGACCTTCCAGTTTTGAAGAGCATAAACCAGTTATTTTATATAATGTCCCTCAATTAGGGTTTGTCTAATGTTTCCTTATGATTAAATTCAGGTTATGCACTTTTGGCAGGAGTTATCACAGCAATGATTCTGTGTTCTTACTGCATCTTACCAGGGGGGACTCCATTGATTGAGATGGTTTGTGTCAATTTTCTCCATTGTAAAGTTACACTTTTTCTCTTTGTAATTAATCAGGTTTTTTTCTTTATTTTTTTGGTAGGGAGATACTTTGAGACTATGAAAATATCCTGTTCTTCATCAGACTTTTCCTACTAGTTTTAGAATCCATTGATAATTCTTGTCTGAATCCATTACTACTCTGATGGTGGCCAAATGGTGGCTTTCTAATTTTGTACTTCCTTCTATAATTATTAGTTGGCATTATAAGGAAGAGCTTTCTCTTCTTCCCATTTGTTTGTTTGTTCACTTATTTACATCAGTATGGATTCATGGATTCCTATTTTATTTACCAGCTTATAGTCTATCACTACTGTTATTTATTTTGATATCCAAATTGTCCTTGGTTTTGCCAGTGGGAGCCCCATTCAAGCTGACTTGTGTGTCTTTTTGACACCTTCCCAACTTTCTTGGAACAATTCCTTACTGTCTGGCACAATAAGACATTCCAGGTTAATCTAAGTTTTGCTGTCTAACTCTAGAATCATATGTTTTCCCAATGAGCCCTGATTCCTTTTGGTAGAGAACAGTATTTAGAAACCAAGATCTGGGCGCTGGGTGTGTTTATTTGCTACTGGGGTGTCACTGCCCCTAGGCTTTCCCAATGGGCAAAGCTAAGAAATATGTATATGTATGTGTGTGCATATATATACATACACACTTGCATCCATTTTATTACTATATGTAGTTATGTATATGTTAAAATATTTTATTAAAATTTTAAAGATTAAAAACGTGTTCACGCCTCCAGTTGCAACCCAGTGCCACGGGAAAGTGTTCCCCTTTTCCATATTTGTACCTCATCTCTCTCATAGTGAGAAACATGGCCCTTATTATTCTCCACATACTTGCTTCTTTATCCGTGGTGTGTTACCAGTCTCACTTGACTCCCACCTTCTTTTGGTCCTGGTCCCCATTGGGCTATTCCTTGTTCTTCCACCTACCTTGCTTAGTCCCAGACTCATGGGATGGAAGGCAGGAAACCCCCCCTAAGAGAATTTTGCTGATAATTGAAAAATATTTTTCCCAACTTTATATAATTAAGTGTAAATAATTTTAGCCCTTGACATTATGATAATGAACAGTCCTATAGGTGAAAAAAATCACGTTGTTTTCTGTTAATTATGACAGTGCCTATCTTTTCTGTAATTTGGGTGTTTTGAAAGTAGAGAATAAAACATAGGAAGGAGATGGAGTTAGGCCAGGAGAGGTCCTTCTGTGAGGGAAGTACTTGATGGGAAGTAGAGGCAGTGAGAGAGAAGGGTGGAATTTAAAAATACCAGAGCACCTGAACCTTCTTTTTCCTTATTTTCCCTCCCCTCATACCTTACACTCAAGTCCAGGTTAACAAAAAATGTGTTGTTGCTTCTTCCTTTTATTTTGCCTGTCCAGCGCCTAATGGGAAAAAGACCACAATTTAAGCTAATTCTCCACTTTGCTTATCTGTGGATGAAGTTGGGGAGGAGGCAGTGGGGATGATAGCTGGAGAGCTACAGGGAAGGATCACTGCAGTAAGGGAGGCAGCTGGAGGAAGAGCTAGGATGGAAGGGAATTTGAGGAGACTGGCAGAATCAGATTGGCAGAGAAGCAAGGAGGAAGGAAGAGCCAAGGGAAGTGGTAGGGTTGGAGGGAGGCTTTGCAGAGTGGATGGCTGATGAGAAGGCATTTCACATGGCTTAGATTCATTGCTCTTTAAAGGCCATTTAAGAGAAGAACTGTAGGGGCAATTCCCTGGTGGTCCAGTGGTTAAGACTTGGTGCTTTCACTGCCGTGGCCCATGCTCAATCCCTGGTCAGGGAACTAAGATACTGCAAGCTGTGTGGTGTGGCCAAACAAAAAAAATAATAAAAAAGAGAAGAACTGTGGGTATGTTAATATTTGCTTCTTGGGAACTTAAGGGCAAAAGATGTTTGCATCCATATATTCGTGTTTTTTTAAAGCTTCCTCTGAACATAAGTAAATGAACTTTCTTTTCTTCTGTTTTTTTTTTTTTTTGACTTTCAGGTAATGTGTATTCTGCCTTCTAATCAGAATAGCTATTATGATTCCATTAAAAAATATTTGAGCTCCGACTGCCCAGTCCCCAGCCAGTGTGTGCTTGCTCAGACGTTGAATAAACAGGGAATGTTGATGAGCATCGCCACCAAGATTGCCTTGCAGATGACCTGTAAACTCGGAGGCGAGCTGTGGGCTGTGGAGATCCCTGTGAGGAACCGTCACTCTTTTTCTTTTAGTCATCAATCTATCTATTAATGAATTTTAAAATTTAAATCAAAGTGGGAGGAGATCTTTTCACGTGATCCTAGAAATATTTGCTTTGTTTGTTGGGTTGGTGGGTTGTATGTTTGTCTGCTCTGGGCTCCGTTACACCAGCCACTGGGAGGGTATCCAGAAGGTGAGGCGTGGCCCCTGTTCTCATGGAGCTTCGGTTAAGCTAATAACAGAATCTCTCGTGAAAGAGAATCTAGTTTGACATCGACTTGGAGGCACTTGATTTGGAGCCTCCCAGCCGTGGTTTAAAATCTGTGCTCCACGGCCTCTGCCTTTACCTGCTTTCAGCAGGGTGATACTTTGCAGAGTAGCCTTGAACCCTGGATGGGACGCCCCCACTAGAGCTTGGGGAACCAGCAGAGCCTGTGATACAAACCTCCAAGTCGTGTTGGGAACTGAGAAAATCTTCTCCTCTTTCCTGAGCTATGGCCACCATGGGAGGAGGTGAGGAGGGTGAGGAATGAGGGAATGTTGCCTGTTCCCTTAACCAGGTTGTACATTGCCTGTTCCCTTAACCAGGATGTACAAGGTTACCCCCAGCTGCCCCTCCTGGAGGACATAGACAAGTGAGGATTCCTTAGAGAGCTGAAGAATGGGGAATGGAATTTCCCTTCAGATTCCTTCAGCCTCGAGACAGGGGAGAGATGGACGGGCCACTTTACCAGAATCTCTTGAGCCACTGATGGCCCTTGCCCACCCCCATAAAGGATGGTGGCCATTTTTTATTACAATGAGTCTCTTAAGCAAAGTATGTACTATATTGTTCCCTCCATCTTTTTGCTTTTTGTTTTTCTTTGAAGCAGGTTCTTATTATTCCCTTCATCTTTAAGTTTCTCTGGTTTCTGGTTTAATAATCTGCCTCATCTCGACCTTGATCTCCCTGGCACATAGCTTAACTTAAATAATTCAATAACTAGGGACAGTCTTTTAAAAACTTCATAATACATCATTGCTTGGGAAAACACCTCATTCCATTAAATCGTGAAAAATTTTAATTTTACAGTTAAAGTCCCTGATGGTGGTTGGTATTGATGTCTGTAAAGATGCATTCAACCAGGGAATGGTGGTGGTTGGATTTGTGGCCAGTATTAACCCCAGAATCACCAGGTACTTTTAAAATTACCCTAACGTATTCTTCAGTTATTTAGACTATTACTTGTGGTTTAACTAAAGACTTTACAGAAAGGAATAGTTTGTTTTCTTCACTCATTTTTAATATATGGACACTTATGGTCATAAATTATACTTACATCTATAAATGTGATGCATAATATTGGGGTAAAGTGTAGTTCATTAAAAAACTATTTTTATACATACATTAGGACAAGCTATTGCTCGTATGCAAATCATATTCCCCAAATGATGGCCGTGTAGAAATTCTTGTGCATTTGTTTTCTGAACACCTGCACTGTATTGGGCTCCATACTAGGGAGTTTACATACACGATGTCAAGCAGTTGAGAATCAGATTGCCTGGATTTATATCCTGATCTGTCACTTACCTATTACGGTAAATGCTCAAGACATGCTTGCTGTTATTGTTGTTTTTAATGCTCGCAGAAACTTGATGTGGTGGTTGTTTACACAGCTATTAAAAACATAGGCAAGGGGCTTCCCTGGTGGCGCAGTGGTTGAGAGTCCGCCTGCCGATGCAGGGGAGACGGGTTCGTGTCCCGGTCCGGGAAGATCCCACATGCCGCGGAGCGGCTGGACCCGTGAGCCATGGCTGCTGAGCCTGCACGTCCGGAGCCTGTGCTCCGCAACGGAGAGGCCACAGCAGTGAAAGGCCCGCGTACCACAAAAAAAAAACAACAAAAAAAAACATAGGCAAGGATGAGGGATAACACATTAAGCATTGACTCATAGTACATGTTAAATTGTAGTTCTTAGAAGTGTTTCAATATTCGTAACTAAACAATGTGTTTTGAGGCTGTTTTGAACCATGTTTTCTTCCTAGAATTAAGCTATGTGATTTACTCCTCTAAATTGTGATCAGGTATATATTGGGGATTGTGGGAGACAGGAAAAGCAGCAATGTAACTGCGTGCCCCTGACTTCAGCCCAGGTTGTATGAGATCCCTGTTCTGTATGTCACTTCCTTAATCAAGCACATAAGGGACTTCTGGCTTGTTAGCAACATTTCTAATTGCATCATTATTATTGCACAGATTTAGAGAACTGGAATAACGTGGACACATATATACCACTAAGTCATGATCTTCATTTTCCAAGTGCTTTTAATGAATAATTTTAGCAAGAGAACTTGCTTCTGAAATCTAAATAAGTTAATCATGTTAAGATTTCAATTCCCAAAAGCTTACCTATAGAAATGAAGTTTATGCTTGAGAAATCTTTGAATATTTTTAAAGTAGATCTGCTAAACTAATAAATTCCCTTATAATAATAATGTAGTGGCCTCTATTTATCAATGCTTATTATGTACCAAGTGCTGTGCTAAGTACTTTACATATATTATCTAGTTTAATTTTTACAACAACCCTATGAGGTAGTAACTACCTTACTATCTTATAAATTTCCTTGGCACAAATGAGAAAACTGAGGCTTAGGTTCACATAAAAAAGTCACATAACTGGTGAGTATACCAGCCAGGATTTGAACCCAGAGACGTCTGATGCTAGCACTGTGCTTTAGTTTCTCGTATCAATAAATTTTATTGGGGGGGGGGGCGGTGAGGGAGAGCATTTTAATATAATTGTAATCATACAGTGTATATAAAATTATGAACATTAATTTACTTATGTCTATTTCTTAATACTAATGCATGCTTAGAATAGAAATTTTGAAACTGAACTTTACTTTTGTTCTTTGCTTACTTTAGATGGTTCTCCCGCTGTATGCTTCAGAGAACAACAGCTGATGTTGCAGATTGCTTAAAAGTTTTCATGACTGGTACTAAAAGTGTAACAATGGGGGTGGGCTCCAAGCACTGTTCTTTCAGACCCCAAATTCATAAACCTCTAGCAGACCAGACAGGTGGAAACAGACTTCTCAAGCCTGCCTGAGTTGACTGCCACCCAGTAGGAGACCCTGAAGTTGTGGCCTGACTCAAGCTAACAGACAGGCTCTGTTGAATTTACATTTGTGTCTGTGTGTGATAAACTAAAAGCCAGGAGGAAAAAAAGTTTGTAGCTGCTGGTGGCTCTTGCAAGCAGTTTGAAGGTCAGAATAAACCTACCCTGGAGGAGCAAGGACTATGACAGACCAGCATTAGGTCTAGAAATAGGAGAGAAGCTTTTGGGACTGGGACGGGGATGCTGACACATCAAGTGTGGCGTGGCAGGAGAAGACGGGAAAGGCAGCAGATGGGGAGGGTGCCCTCCTTACAATGGGATGCAGTAGAAAGGGGGGGTCTGGGGTTCCCATGCCCTTTCCAACCCTGGTCTGAATCTGGCTTGGTCATTCCCTAGCATTGTGATCTGTGCAAATCACTCCCCGATTTGCATCGTCCCAACTATAAACTTTGGGGGGGTCATAAATATTTGTTTCCAAAAAAGGTGAATTTGGTGACATATTTTGGTCGTGGGCTAAGATATACGGTCATCTTCTATCAAACAAATGAATTTCCTGGGCAATAAACTCTCCTAAAACAATGGTGCCGTATATGCATGAAAAGAAATATTTTATCATATTACTTTCCCCTCACTTCAAAACCTTAGTAGCAGTTATGAAAAGCTTGTGTTGGGCAGGAGTCACTGTCTGCTCTCTGCTCTTCAGGCAATTTCTTAGAGCGAGGGGACATTTTTCAGAGTTCATATTGTCAGCGAGAGTGATGGGTGAATCCACGTGAAGAGATGCTTTTAGAGGAACAGCCAAGTCGTTTCCTTATGTTTTCGTATTTATGCTCATCAGAGAAGAAATTTACATAAAATTATCCAGTCTGTCCTTATTGAGAGGATTTATAGATTTAAAGAAATTAAATTAGTATTAATATGGGTTTGGGAAATTTGTATGTCTATTGCATGAATTAAATTTTAATTTATTGCTTAAATATTAAAATTTTACTAAAGAGATATGCTAAGTTTGAGAATACATTATGCCATAGAAACCATAATGATTCCTTAAATAGCAGAGTTGCAGGAATGTTCTGGAAAGGTATCCATTTTTATATTATTGCAAATACAACCCAAATTAGGTATTACCCTGTCTTATCATGGTCTGAACTAGCAAGCTATTTAAATGTTGAAATATATGGGAATGTTATTCTTTGTTGGCATCAAGCAAGTCGTTCTTTTCTTACTAACACCAAATCCTGCAGGGGCACTGAACAGATGGTACAAGCATAACCAGGGTTTGCCAGGACGGATAATTGTGTACCGTGACGGTGTAGGGGATGGTCAGCTAAGAACACTCATTGAATATGAAGTTCCACAGCTACTGAGCAGTGTGACAGAAGCAAGTTCAAATACCAGGTATCAAATTAGTATCCTTCCCCCACTTCCAGTTCTAGCATATTCATCGCAACTATTAAAATTACTATATGCCAGCATCTCTGCAGTTAAGTTTCACTGCATTTCTGCATTATGCAAGTACAACCAACCCTAGATTGGAGGGTAGTTGGGATGGTATTATGTAAATAGTCTGGGTGGCATGAGCTTTTGGGGGCCCTGGGTTGGGGCACCAGAAGAAGGCAGGAATCCTCCAGGGTGCCTGACCCTGAGATTCAGCAGGAAGCCTGCAGGGCTGCTGGCAGGTGAAGATGCTTCACACCTATTAACATGCTAGGGGAAAAAACAAGCTGTGGTTTCAAATTTGAGGCCTAAATCAACACACAGGGCAAAAGCCTCTGACCTGCAGGCACTGATGTGCAGCTCAGGTCTGCAGAAGGTGCTGAGGGTGGTGTGTGTGCTGTGAAAGCTGGGCTACAAGTGAAAATCAGACCATGCTAAACACCAAGTACCTTGCTCTGCTGTCACACTTCTGGATTCAATGTCTTGGTATATTTTCCTCCATGACTGTGTCAAGTGTTAAGTGCAAGAAAAATGTTAGAACTAGAAAACGGAGGAGGATGACGATCTTAAATTGGCTTCTTAAAATCCTCAGAAAGCGTCTTATTCTGTTGTGCATAGAGCTTGGTCTGTAGGGTTACACCGTCATCACCACCGTCAACCAAAGTGTCGCAGCCACGAGCCCCAAAGGAGCTGAGCCTTGACCTCATTAGTAATCATCAGAAAGGAGGGAGAGAATCATAGTTTGGAGGCAGAACCACCTTTAGCTGTATCCAAAATATCAGAGCCAAAAGTTCTCATTCCCCGCTGACCTTGGGTTAGTTAGATTTTATTAAGAATCACCCCCATGCAATTTGGGGATCACAGGAGTAAATTTAGCAGCTGACGGTGCTAAGGAGTTAGTTCTCCTGCACTATAACATCAACTTTTAAAAAGTTTCAAGATTGAAAACATTAATATATTTTTAAAATAATTAAAACACCTAGGGCTTCCTTGGTGGCGCAGTGGTTGAGGGTCCGCCTGCCGATGCAGGGGACACGTGTTCGTGCCCTGGTCCGGGAAGATCCCACATGCCGCAGAGCGGCTGGGCCCGTGAGCCATGGCCGCTGAGCCTGCGCGTCCAGAGCCTGTGCTCCGCAACGGGAGAGGCCACAACAGTGAGAGGCCCGCGTACCGCAAAAAAAAAAAAAAAAAAAATTAAAACACTTAAAGTGAAATTTCAGTGACCCTTGCATCCTAGAGGTTTCTTCCATGATGGGAATATTTGGATTTGGATTTTACCAAATACTGACTTAACACTTGGTCATTTAGCATTTGGCCCATATGTGTATGTGGACCGTCCATCGATCCTCCCAGGTGCGTGTTTTGCAGGATTCAGAAGCGTTGATTTGAAGAATAAGAGGAACTTCTGGTTCTTCCTTTGCTATTCAGAAATTGAGAAGACTGAAGATGAAAATAGAGATGATTGCTAATGGGAAGAAAATCTTGTCTCCACGGATAATTCTGAAAAATTTTTCTTTAGAAGTGCTGATTGTAGTTCATTGTCCTGTGAACCATTCTCCCCTGTCCCGCCTCAGTGATATAAATTGGTCAAATGACTGAGCATACCACGCTTTTGCAACAAATGAAGACAATCCTTGATTTAAAAAATTGTTTGTGTCTCTGGGGGAGGGGAGATTGGGGGTAATTTTTCTTCGTTTTGCAATGTTTCGCTGATCAATTTATTTCATTTTAAGATTACCAAAAAATATATATAAATAAATAGAAAGTTGCATGGCTTGGTTTAGTTCTCTCCATATTTATTTATTTATTTATTTATTATTTTGCCTCTCTTGTTCCAAGCCCCAAACTGTCAGTGATCGTGGTCAGGAAGAAGTGCATGCCACGATTCTTGATGGAAACAGGCCGAACTCTGCAGAACCCACCTCTTGGCACCATCGTGGATTCAGGAGCAACACGGCCTGAATGGCAAGTCTGTTAGAAAATCCGTTTTTAACAAAGCCTTGACTGTGTGTGGTCAGTTTCGGTCCTGTTCTGCGAGCTTTCTTTCTCACAGTCCTTCTTTTCCCCTCAGGTATGACTTTTACTTGATCAGCCGGGTTGCCTGTCGGGGAACCCTTAATCCCACCTACTATAATGTCATTTATGATGACAACGGCCTGAAGCCCGACCACATGCAGAGACTCACATTCAAACTGTGCCACCTCTACTACAACTGGCCAGTAAGTGACAGCTGTTTATTTAGGTACAGAGTGGTACTCGAGGTGCCTACCAGGGAGTTGTCACCCGATTCACCTTGGTGTCCCAACCCCTGGCACAATGCCTGATTTTCCACAAAGGAGGGATGAATGAATGAATGAATGACTTCTTAAGTCCACAGTGGATGAAACCCAGTCTATCATAGGCGTAAAATAGCAGTAACTCTATAATGCATTAGCGTTGATAATTTTTCTAGAAGACTTTATTATATACATTTTCTTATGCCAGCCTGGGAGGAAATCAGGGTATTGTTATTTCCAAGTTACAGATGAGGCAATTGAAGACAACTCAGATGTTGTGTCTGGTGGGAAAGTAACAGGCTTGGCTCTGTTCTGTATTCCTATACGTTAGGCCCAGAGCTGCTCACCAAGTCCAAAGTCAAGATTTGCTCTGAGCCCCTTGGACCATCAAATTGTAGGAAACTTAGATCAGCCCTAAGCATGTGGCTCGCAGGTCCCAGCACCGGGAAGCCAGACTGGCCCTCTCTGCTCTCCCATCTTGCTAAGTGAATTTAAGTTCCCAGGAGAAAGGGTGCCCTTTGTTGATTGAGTTTGCTTCCAATTGACTTACATTCTATCTTGTATAAAACTAGTGGATGAAAAAACTCAGGAAAAAAATATCACTTTGAAGAGGAAGTTATTCTCTTAATCATTACCAATACTTTTTCCTCCTTAGGGCCTAATCAGTGTTCCAGCCCCGTGTCAGTATGCACACAAGCTGACCTTTCTGGTGGCACAAAGCACTCATAAAGAACCAAGTTTGGAATTAGCCAATTCTCTCTTCTACCTGTGATGACGTGAACCACGGGCATCCCTAGCGGAGGTTTCTGAGGAGTCGTTGGTGTACTTCGTACAAATCTGCCGTGAGCTCGAGGCTGTGACTGGGGGAAGGAGATTCAGTTTAGTTTTAACTTACGGAAAAGAAAAAAACCCCAAATAACTGAATCTGAAATGGTTCAAAAGAAATGTATGTTGTTTTATTTTAAAGGTTACTTGCTTGAAGTGAATGCTTATTGTGGTGTACGGAATTAAAATGTACTATCATCTGAAAGTAATACTACAAAGCTAAATAGCTTCTAAGAAAATAAATGTTTGCATGATGTTTTGATGGTAGGCAAACGGGGTCTACTTTCTACACTAAAATTTGCAGAAGTTTTCTTAAATTATGTTACAGAGCGTTTTGTTGAGTGGTTTAAATAGTTGTTAGAAAATAAAGAACATTCAAAGCATCACATGTGTGTTTACTGTTATTCAGATTTCAGTTGGCATTTCATGTGAATTTCATTATTTAAGGGTTTTCAGCAAAGACTCTTACCCAGTAGACCACTTCACCATCACTCTTTGAGTTATATTTCTAAAAATGAATATTTCACTTATTCTCTCTTTTTGAAAATTGAAGTGTAGTTAATTTACAATGTTGTGTTAGTTTCAAGTGTACAGCAAAATGATTCAGTGATATATATATATGTGTGTGTGTGTGTGTGTGTGTGTGTGTGTGTGTATATATATATTCTTTTTCAGATTTCACTTGTTCTCTTAGGGAATTTTATTTCTCTTAGGGAATTTTATTTCACTTAGTAGCAACTGCTCTCATTGATGACCTTGCTTCCTACTGCACAGAAAAGACAGACGCCATGAGGAGAGAACTTGCACAGACTACCATCCCATCTACCCACCTAAGGGCATCTCTGTGCATAGACCCTGCCCCTCGCCTCATTATCATAAATAAACTGTGTCTGCGCTCCTGTGGAAGGCCCTCCACTGGTGTACTAAATCCCGTTCCCTCTGCTCTATCAAGAACACTGCTTTAGCAATCCTTCCCTCTCCCTTCTGCATCATCAATTTCCCTCTCGCACTGGATTATTCCCATCAGCATTGTAAATCTACTCTTATTTCTTCCATATTAAAACAGAAACATTTGCCCTCCAGCTCCCACCCCATTTCTTTGCTCCTCTTTACAGAAAAATGAACCCAGTTCCATACTCCACTCAGAATTTCACCACAACCACGAGAGCAAAATTGCTTTTGTCAAGGTGGCCAGTGACCTCCGTTTTATTAAATCCGATGGTCAATTCTCAGTCCTCACCTTCCCTGACCTGTCGCAGCATTTGACCCAGTTGGTCATTTCCTCCATCTTGAGACACTCCACTAGGATAACACTCTCCTGGTTTCTCTCCTGTTGCATCCATCACTCATTCTCAGTTTCCATTGCTGGTTTCTCCTCATCTTCTATCCCTTTCACAGGACTGCCCCAGGAATGAGAATATTTCGATGCAGGAAAGTTCAGAGTTCCAGATTCTTCTCCCAGGGGAGAGAGTGTGTGAAAGGCTGCGGTGAAGTGGGAAGCAGAGAGCAGAAGTTTCTCTCTGAGGGATGAGGGGAAGCAGACACCAATGCAGAGATCATTTAAGAGAGCACAGTCTTTTCCTGTTTGAGAGTTTTGTCCGGGCCAGGCAAAAATGCACCCACCATGGGTCCACTCCAGTAATAGTGACAATAACCTTTTGTGGGGTATAAGGGTGGAGGGGGGGTTAATACATTGCAGGCACAGTGCTAAGCACTTTACATACACATTTACTCTTCACAACAACTATATGAATTAGACATTATAATGACCATTTTACAGGTGGTAAAACAGCCATGTGGCTAACCAAAGTTTATAAAATTAATAATTGTGGAGCTAGAACTTGTCCTCAGGTGTGTTTGACTCCAAAGCCTGAGAGGTGAACCACAAGACTCTACTGCCTTAAGAAAAGATTAAAAAAAAACTTCTCCCAGAGTTCTTAGATGAGGGAGTGCCTTATATGCTTTAAAGTTGGCCTTGAATAGCAAGTCTTAGAGGCAAGGCACTGTATAAATCCAGAGTGGTTGTGTTTTTGTGTTGACGATGTGGTTTTCTTCCTTCCAAGTACAAGGTTGATGTAAAGCGCCACCAGCTAACAGCCGGCTTGTATAAACCTACATGCAGCACGTTGATGAGACGAGCCACAGGCCTGTAGAGTTCTTCATCCTTTTACCTATTAAGCACTGTCCAAGGTAGCGACTCTTTACCATTTTAACCCACCAGGGGGCACACAAGGACTGTCGTATAGGCCGAGCCCCCTGCCTTTGCCTGGTCCATGCAGTACAACAGATTGTGGAAGAATAGCCAACCCCAAGTGAGCTGCCAGAGGGCAGCATAGATTAGGAAACTCTTCATTTGAGCTCTGGTTCCAACTCTTTTAGCTTTGGGATGTGATTGGGATGTGATAACTTCTCCTCTATGAGACTGTTACCCAATTTGCAATATGAGAAGGGGTTGGAGTAGACCAGTAGCGCTCAACCATGGAAACATTAGAACTTCCTATATTTAAAACCTTTGTAAAAAAACATTGGCACCTGGGCCCACTTCCAGAAATAATGATTTTATTGGTCTGAGGTGAAGTCTGATCATCAGGTGATGCTGACGGTTAGCCAGGGTTGAGGACTACTGGTCTAGGGCAGTAGTCCTGGGTTTGAATCCCAGAACCACCACTTACCAGCTGTATGACCTTGGGCAAGTGACTTAACGTCTCTGAGCCTCAATGTATCTACCTGTAAAGACACCTAACAATGTTCACATTGTATAAATGTGTAGAAATGTCCAGTCTAGGGTATCTGGGTTTAAACAAGAGGGCCATGTTATTATACTTCATGAGACATGAAGTGACATAATTTATTAGTCAGCAAATACAGGTCCATGTAATGTGCCAGGTGCTATGCTAGGTTCTGAATTCTACAATCTTGCTTAAAGGAAAGCTTAATGTTTTCTCTAGATATAAGCAGTCTACCAGTTGCTGTTTTAGGGAGTGAGTTTTTTGGTTTTGCTTTTATTTGGGGGTTGGAAAGCAGGCTCTGGAAGAGAGCATACTTTGAATACATTTCCATGGCAGCCATGAAGGGCACTAATCACACCTTCTGCAACTGGCTGACAGCCTCCAGATGCTACGCTCAGGGTCCACTGCAGTGGTGATGTTGAGAGCAGGCTCACCCCAGGCTGCTCCTTGCCACTGACTGGGCTCAGCAGAGGTGCTAGATTTGGGCCATTTCTGCCCAACATGGGACTCCACTATTGGGCAGTCCTCTTTGACTTGACCAAGGCTTTCTCAGAACTGCCCTGTAGTCTGGGGCTCTTCCTACCACCCCACTTCCCTTCCCCCTCTCCTTTCATGGATGTCAGACTGGCATCTTGGTCTGTATGCTCTCCCTACTTAACTACTCCCTCTCACTTTCATCCTTCACAGGCTTTTCTCTCAATAAATCTCTGAAAAGTCTAATTCTGCCTTGGTGTCTGTTTCTTGAGGGACTCAAACTGACACAACTTCCTTAACCACTAAGTCATTTTTAAGTTTTTAATAAAAATGAGCTGATTCGTAGTCTTAGGAATCCCCATTGACCACAACCTGAAATTTAAAAGAAAACTATTTATCTTGAGATATCATATGTTTAAAATATTGGATTTCAAGTTAGCCACTTCCCATAGGACAGTTTACTCTTAAATCTTCCTAACACACTTCAACATCTCAGACATGAAATGCCTGCTTCTGAGAAGTGCTGTCAAATGCCTGAGTTTTGTTGCTCAGGTAAATTTGTACTTTTCACTTTCAACTTGACCCATTACCCCCTGGCCAAGATAATCCAACAGTCCTGATGGGAAAGATGAGCAAAGGACTTGTTTTGAAGGGGGAGAGAGTGAGGATGACTGAAGAATTTAAGACGGAATCCAGTTCCTTCCAATTTACTGAGAAAGTTTTAAAGAATCCTCAATTAATTTTAAATTTATAAAAATAATAGACTTTTGGGCTTCCCTGGTGGTGCAGTGGTTGAGAGTCCGCCTGCCGATGCAGGGGACATGGGTTCGTGCCCTGGTCTGGGAAGATCCCACATGCCGCGGAGCGGCTGGGCCCGTGAGCCATGGCCGCTGAGCCTGCGCGTCCGGAGCCTGTGCTCTGCAACGGGAGAGGCCACAGCAGTGAGAAGCCCACGTACGGCAAAAAAAAAAAAAAAAAAAAAAAAAATAGACTTTCATTATGGAATATTTGGAATGTACAAAAACATATAATGAGGTGGAAAAAAAGTCACAAATACACCTACTACCCAGAAGTACATACTGTCAACATTCTGATATATACTTTTCATCTAGTCCTTTAGCTATACCCTACATATAGTTTTATATACTTAATTTTTCACATATGATTATAACATGTTTTTTGTATTTTGTTAAAAATTTGGTAAGCGTAAATTTTAATGATTGAATAATATTTTATTGTACAGATGTAACAATTTCCCCTCTCTTTTTAAAAATTTATTTTCTTGAAATATAGCTGAGTTACAATGTTGTGTTAATTTCCGCTGTACAGCAAAGTGATATATATATATATATATATATATATATATATATTCTTTTTCAGGATATTGAATATAGTTCCCTGTGCTGTACACTAAGACCTTGTTGTTTATCCATTCTACACATAATAGTTTGCATCTGCTAACCCCAAACTCCCAGCCCATCCTTCCTCCATTCCACTGCATATTTCGCTCTTTATTGTAGCTCTAGGTTGTTTCGAATTTTCCCTTACTATAAAAAGATGGCATAATTTTTCTTCACAGTATTTTGGGTTGGTTCCTTGGGTTAGATTCTTAAAAGTGAAATTAATAAATCAAAAAGAATACTTTTTAGGTGTTTGGTATATATTGCAAATTTTTTCCCCAAAATGTCATATCTTAGGCTCTCACAGCTAACAAGTTCTGTATATTCTCATTAGAAGCAAAATATGTTGTTAATATGGTAGATGTCAGATAGTTTGTTTTTATTTATATATATTTGATTACTGGCAAAGGAAAACATTTGAAAATGTGTATTAGCCATTTATATATATATATATATTTTGAATTTTATTTATTTTTTTATAGAGCAGGTTCTTATTAGTCATCCATTTTATGCACATCAGTGTATACATGTCAATCCCAATCTCCCAATTCATCACATCACCCCCACCCCCACCCCCACGGCTTTTGCCCCTTTGTGTCCATACGTTTGTTCTCCACATCAGTGTCTCAATTTCTGTCCTGCAAACCGATTCATCTGTACCATTTTTCTAGGTTCCACATATATGCGTTAATATACGATATTTGTTTTTCCTCTTTCTGACTTACTTCACTCTGTATGAGTGTCTCTAGATCCATCCACGTCTCTACAAAGGACCCAATTTCGTTTCTTTTTATGGCTGAGTAATATTCCATTGTATATATATACCACATCTTCTTTATCCATTCATCTGTCGAAGGGCATTTAGGTTGTTTCCATGACCTGACTATTATAAATGGTGCTGCAGTGAACATTGGGGTCATGTGTCTTTTTGAACTATGGTTTTCTCTAGGTATATGTCCAGTAGTGGGATTGTGGGTCATATGGTAATTCTATTTTTTAGTTTTTTAAGGAAACTCCGTCCTGTTCTCCATAGTGGCTGTATCAATTTACACTCCCACCAACAGTGCAAGAGGGTTCCCTTTTCTCCACACCCTCTCCAACATTTGTTGTTTGTAGAGTTTCTGATGATGCCCATTCTAACTGGTGTGAGGTGATACCTTCTTGTAGTTTTGATTTGCATTTCTCTAACCATTAGTAATGTTGAGCAGCTTTTCATGTGCTTCTTGGCCATCTGTATGTCTTCTTGGGAGAAATATCTATTTAGGTCTTCTGCCATTTTTGGATTGGGTTGTTTGTTTTTTTAATATTGATCTGCATGAACTGTTTATATATTTTGGAGATTAATCCTTTGTTGATTAATTTGCAAATATTTTCTCCCATTCTGAGGATTGTCTTTTTGTCTTGTTTATGGTTTCCTTTGCTGTGCAAAAGGTTTGAAGTTTCATTAGGTCCCATTTGTTTATTTTTGTTTTTGTTTCCATTACTTTAGGAGGTGGATCAAAAAAGATCTTGCTGTGATTTATGTCAAAGAGTGTTCTTCCAATGTTTTCCTCTAAGAGTTTTATAGTGTCCTGTCTTACATTTAGGTCTCTAATCCATTTTGAGTTTATTTTTGTGTATGGTGTTAGGGAGTGTTCTAATTTCATTCTTTTAAATGTAGCTGTCCAGTTTTCCCAGCACCACTTATTGAAGACACTGTCTTCTCTCCATTGTATATCCTTGCCTCCTTTGTCATAGATTAGTTGACCATAGGTGTGTGGGTTTATCTCTGGGCTTTCTATCTTGTTCCATTGATCTGTGTTTCTGTTTTTGTGCCAGTACCATATTGTCTTGATTACTGTAGCTTTGTACTATAGTCTGAAGTCAGGTAGTCTGATTCCTCCAGCTCTGTTTTTTTCCCCGCAAGACTGCTTTGACGATTCAGGGTCTTTAGTGTCTGCATAAAAATTTTAAGATTATTTTGTTCTAGTTCTGTAAAAAATGCCATTGGTAATTTGATAGGGATTGCATTCAATCTGTAGATTGCTTTGGATAGTATAGTCATTTTCACAATATTGATTCCTCCAATCCAAGAACATGGTATATCTCTCAATCTGTTGGTATCATCTTTAATTTCTTTCATCAGTGTCTTACAGTTTTCTGCATACGGGTCTTTTGTCTCCCTAGGTAGGTTTATTCCTAGTTATTTTATTCTTTTCATTGCAATGGTAAATTGGAGTGTTTCGTTAATTTCTCCTTCAGATTTTTCATCATTAGTATATAGGAATGCAAGAGATTTCTGTGCATTAATTTTGTATCCTGCAACTTTACCAAATTCATTGATGGCTCTAGTACTTTTCTGGTGGCATCTTTAGGATTCTTTATGTATTGTATCATGTCATCTGCAAACAGTAACAGTTTTACTTCTTTTCCAATTTGTATTCCTTTTATTTCTTTTTCTTCTCTGATTGCCATGGCTAGGACTTCCAAAACTATCTTGAATAATAGTGGTGAGAGTGGATATCCTTGTCTTATTCCTGATCTTTGAGGAAATGCTTTCAGTTTTTCACCATTGTGAATGATGTTTGCTGTGGGTTTGTTGTATATGGCCTTTATTATGTTGAGGTAGGTTCCCTGTATGCCCACTTTCTGGAGAGTTTTTATCATAAATGGATGTTGAATTTTGTCAAAAGCTTTTTCTGCATCTATTGAGATGATCATATGGATATTCTCCTTCTATTTATTAATATGGTGTATCACATTGATTTGCATATATTCAAGAATCCTTGCATCCATGAGATAAATCCCACTTGATCATGGTGTATGAACCTATTAATGTGTTGTTGGATTTTGTTTGTTAGTATTTTGTTGAGGATTTTTGCGTCTATATTCATCAGTGATATTGGTTTGTAACTTTCTTTTTTTATAGAGTCCTTGCTGGTTTTGGTATCAGGGTGATGGTGGCCTCATAGAATGAGTTTGGGAGTGTTCCTTCCTCCTTAATTTTTGGAAGAGTTTGAGAAGGATGCACGTTACCTCTTCTCTAACTATTCGATAGAATTCACCTTAGAAGCCATCTGGTCCTGGACTTTTGTTTGTTGGAAGATTTTTAATCACAGTTTCAATTTCATTACTTGTTATTGGTCTGTTCATATTATCTATTTCTTCCTAGTTCAGTCTTGGGAGGTTATACCTTTCTAAGAATTTGTCCATTTCTTCCAAGTTTTCCATTTTATTGGCATAGAGTTGCTTGTAGTAGTCTCTTAGGATGTTTTGTATTTCTGTGGTGTCTGTTGTAACTTCTCCTTTTCCACTTCTAATTTTATTGATGTGAGTCCTCTCCCTCTTTTTCTTGATGAGTCTAGCTAATGGTTTATCAGTTTTGTTTATCTTCTCAAAGAACAAGCTTTCAGTTTTATTGATCTTTGCTATTGTTTTCTTTCTTTCTATTTTATTTATGTCTGCTCTGATCTTTATGATTTCTTTCCATCTGCTAAATTTGGGTTTTGTTTGTTCTTCTTTCTCTAGTTCCTTTAGATTTAAGGTTATATTGTTTATTTGAGATTTTTCTTGTTTCTTGAGGTAGGCTTGTATAGCTATAAACTTTCCTCTTAGAACTGCTTTTGCTGCATCCCATAGGTTTCGGATCGTCGTGTTTTCATTGTCATTTGTCTCTAGGTATTTTTTGATTTCTTCAGTGATCTCTTGGTTATTTAGTAACGTATTGTTTAGCCTCCGTGTGTTTGTGATTTTTACGTTTTGTTCCCTGTAATTGATTTCTAATCTCCTAGCATTGTGGTCAGAAAAGATACTTGATATGATTTCAGTTTTCTTAAATTTACTGAGGCTTGATTTGTGACCCAAGATGTGATCTATCCTGGAGGATGTTCCATGCACACTTGAGAAGAAAGTATAGTCTGCTGTTTTTGGATGGAATGGCCTATAAATATCAATTAAATCTATCTGGTCTATTGTGTCATTTTAAGCTTGAGTTTCCTTATAAATTTTCAGTTTGGTAGATCTGTCCATTGGTGTAAGTGAGGTGTTAAAGTCCTGTACTATTATTGTGTTACTGTCGATTTCCTCTTTTATAGCTGTTAACAGTTGCCTTATGTATTGAGGTGCTCCCATGTTGGGTGCATATATATTTATAATTGTTATATCTTCTTCTTGGACTTATCCCTTGATCATTATGTAGTGTCCTTCCTTGTCTCTTGTAACATTCTTTATTTTAAAATCTATATTATCTGATATGAGGATTGCTACTTCAGCTTTCTTTTGATTTCCATTGGCATGGAATATCTTTTTCCATCCCCTCACTTTCAGTCTGTATGTGTCCCTAGGTCTGAAGTGGGTCTTTTGTAGATAGCATATATATTGGTCTTATTTTGGTATCCATTCAGCAAGCCTGTGTCTTTTGGTTGGAGCATTCAATCCATTCACATTTAAGGTAATTATTGATATGTATGTTCCTATGACCATTTTCTTAATTGTTTTGGCTTTGTTTATGTAGGTCATTTTCTTCTCTTGTGTTTCCTACTTAGAGAAGTTCCTTTAGCATTTGTTTTAGAGCTGGTTTGGTGGTGCTGAATTCCCTAGCTTTTGCTTGTCTGTAAAGCTTTTGATTTCTCCATCAAATCTGAATGAGATCCTTGCTGAGTAGAGTAATCTTGGTTGTAGGTCTTCCCTTTCATCACTTTAAGTATATCATGCCACTCCCTTCTGACTTGTAGAGTTTCTGCTGAGAAATCAGCTGTTAACCTTATGGGCGTTCCCTTATGTATTATTTGTCATTTTTCCCTTGCTGCTTTCAATAATTTTTCTTTGTCTTTTATTTTTTCCAATTTGATTACTATGTGTCTCAGCATGTTTCTCCTTGGATTTATCCTGTATGTGACTCTGCACTTCCTGGACTTGGGTGGCTATTTCCTTTCCCATGTTAGGGACATTTTTTACTATAATCTCTTCAGATATTTTCTTGGGTCCTTTCTCTCTCTCATCTCCTTCTGGGACCCCTACAATGCGAATGTTGTGGCCTTTCATGTTGTCCCAGAGGTCTCTTAGGCTGTCTTAATTTCTTTTCATTCTTTTTTCTTTATTCTGTTCCATGGCAGTGAATTCCAGCATTCTGTCTTCCAGGTCACTTATCCATTCTTCTGCACAGTTATTCTGCTATTGATTCCTTCTAGTGTAGTTTTCATTTCAGTTATTGTATTGTTCATCTCTGTTTGTTTGTTTTTTAATTCTTCTAGGTTTTTGTTAAACATTTCTTGCATCTTCTCGATCTTTGCCTCCATTCTTTTTCCGAGGTCTGGATCATCTTCACTATCATTTTTCTGAATTCTTTTTCTGGAAGGTTGCCTATCTCCACTTCATTTAGCTGTTTTTCTGGTGTTTTATCTTGTTCCTTCATCTGGTACATAGCCCTCTGCCTTTTCATCTTGTCTATCTTTCTGTAAATGTGGTTTTTGTTCCACAGGATTGGAAACTTCAGGATTGTAGTTCTTCTTGCTTCTGCTGTCTGCCCTCTGGTGGATGAGGCTATCTCCACCTTCTCAACTTTAAATTTAAAGTTATTCTAAAATAGAAAAGTTTATTTAAAAGCAGAATAGGTACAGTATTATTCCAGTTTTGTGTGTGTGTATGTGTATACAAAGAAAAAGACCAGCAAAATATTTATCAAAAATATCAGACAATGGTCAGGTCTAAGAGGCTTCTGCAAGTTTTCTGATGGAAGGGACTGGCGGTGGGTGGAGCTGGCTGTTTCTCTGGTGGACAGAGGGCAGTAAAACTTTAATCCACTTGACTGCTGATGAATGGGGCTTGTTCCCTCCCAGTTGGTTGTTTGGCCTGAAGTGACCCAACACTGGAGCCTTTCTGAGTTCCTTGGTAAGGCTAATGGTGGACCCTGGGAGTGCTGAGACAAAGGAGTACTTCCCAGAACTTCCACCGCCAGTGTCCCTGTCCTCATGATGAGACAGAACCATCCCCCGCCTCTGCAGGGGACCCTCCAACACCAGCAGGTATGTCTGGTTCAGCCTCCCCTGGGGTCACTGCTCCTTCCCCTGTGTCCCAATGCGCACCCTACTTTGTGTGTGCCCTCCAAGAGTGGAGTCTGTTTCCCCTAGTCCTGTCGAAGTCTTGCAATCAAATCCCACTAGATTTCAAAGTCTGATTCTCTAGGAATTCCTCCTCCCACTTCTGGACCCCCAGGTAGGGAAGCCGGACATGGGGCTCAGAATCTTCACTGCAGTGGGTGGAATTCTGTTGTATAAGTGTTTTCAGTTTGTGGGTCACCCACCCCGCAGTTATGGGATTTGATTTTATTGGGATTGTGCCCCTCCTACCATCACATTGTCGCTTCTCCTTTGTCTTTGGATGTCGGTATCTTTTTTGGTAAGTTCCAGTGTCTTCCTGTCAATAACTGTTCAGCAGTTAGTTGTGATTCTGGTGTTCTCACAAGAGAGAGTGAGAGCATGTCCTTCTTGCCATTTGTATTTTTTGTTTGTGTTTTTCTTGACTTCTGTAAGGCTTTTTTTTTTTTTGTGGTACGCGGGCCTCTCACTGTCATGGCCTCTCCCGTTGCGGAGCACAGGCTCCGGACGCTCAGGCTCAGCGGCCATGGCTCATGGGCCCAGCCGCTCCGCGGCATGTGGGATCCTCCCGGACCGGGGCATGAACCCGTGTCCCCTGCATCGGCAGGCGGACTCTCAACCACTGCGCCACCAGGGAAGCCCAAAGGCTTTTGTATTTTAAAGATATTAATAATTTGTCATACTTTGGTACCTATGTCTCTAATTTACCATGTGCTTTTAAATTTTGTTTATGTTGTCTTTTCAGCTTCAGAAATTTTAAGTTTATATATTCAAATTATCACTGTTTTCTTTTAATGTTACTAAAGCAGAGTGTGATTTGAAACCTAGAAAATCTATCCCTGTCTAGATATTTGACAAATATGACCTTTTCTTGGTTTTTATTTCCTTTCCTATAGTCCTGTGCATCCATCTATATTATATTTTAGTGTAAAGTGAGTACTGTATCTAAGCTATTTTCCCCAAATCTGGAAGAGAATTGATGAGTTAAAAGAGAACCAAATATAAATCCTGAAAATGAAAAATAGAATCATTGAAATAAATACCTCAATCAATTTGTTAACCAGACAAAGAGAGGATTAATAAATCAGAAAGCAGACTTTAGGAAATCAGTAGACTTAGAATGCAGTACAAAGAGCTATACGTGGAGTGTAAAATGAGACACCTCACCACACATTTGGTAGAAGTTCCAGAAATAGGAAATACAAAGAACAGGTAGAAGATGGAGGCAATTTTCAAGAGATAATGCCTTCAAATGTTCCAAAATTGGAACACACATTCTTAGAGTGAAAAAAAATCACAAGGAGAATAAATAAGGAAGTTTCATACTTCATACAGTTTGATGAAATTATAGAACATCAAGTATAAGGGTAAATCTTAAAAGATTTCCAGAAAGAAGTGTAGACTTGCAGACCACTGTAAAGAAGCAATAACAGTGCCTGTAGAATAAGTGAGAAAAAAATTGAATAATATCTTTAAAGTCTTGAGAGAAAAGAATAATGAAGAATAATCTATGTGCAGCTAAATGAATTTTGATGAGTGATAAATTTAAAAATTCAAATATAATGAGGGTTTACTGCCCACAGACCCTTGCTGAAAGAGCTACTAAAGAATGTACTTCAGTATAACAGAAAAAAACCCACTGAACAAAGCAAAGATGAGTAAAGAAATTAGTAAAATATGTTGTAAATCTAAACTAATATTGGTTGTTTAAGCTCATACAACTCAATAACAACAACAACAAACAAAATTGAAAAATGGGTGAAGACCTAAATAGACACTTCTCCAAAGAAGACATATAGATGGCCAATAGACACATGAAAAGATGTTTATCATCGTTAATTATTAGAGAAATGCAAATCAAAACTGCAATGAGGTACCACCTCACACGGGTCAGAATGACCATGGTTAAAAAGTCTACAAATAGCAAATGCTGGGAAAAAAAGGTGTGGAAAAAAAAAGGAACCCTCCTATAATGTTGATGGGAATGTAAGTTGGGGCAGCCACTATGGAAAACAGTATGGAGTTCCTTAAAAAACTAAAAACAGAGTTGTCATGTGATTCAGCAATCTCACTTCTACACACACATCCAGACAAAACTATAAATCAAAAAAGATAAAGGCACCCCTATGTTCAGAGCAGCACTATTCACAATAGCCAAGACATAGAAACAACCTAAGTGTCTATCAGCTGATGAATGGATAAAGAAGATGTGGTATATATACACAATGCAATATTATTCAGCCATAAAAAAGAATGAAATAATGCCATTTGCAGCAACATGGATGGGCCTAGAGAGTATCATACTAAGTGAAGTAAATCAGAGAAAGACAAATATCATGATATCCCTTATATGTGGAAACTAAAGGAATGATACAAAAAAAAATTTATTTACAAAACAGAAACTGACTCACAGACATAGAAAACAACTTACAGTTACCAAAGGGAAAAGGTTGGAGGGGAGGGGTAAATTAGGAATTTGGGAGTAACATATACACAGTACTATATATTAAATAGATAAACAACAAGGACCTAGTGTATAGCAGCGGGAACTATACTCAATATTTTGCAATAACCTATATGGGAAAAGAATATATACATTCTTTTTCAGATTATATATATATATATATTCTTTTTCAGATTATATATATATATATATATATATATATATATATATATTCCTTGCTGTATTATTTTAAAGCAAATCTATACATCCTATAATTAAAATCTGGCTCTTTGTGGGGAGAGACCGGTAGAAAATAGTTTTAGCAAGACACATGAAGAAAAAGAGAAGGCAGAAATAAAACAATGTTAGAGGTAAAAAATGCACTGTAGAGATCTTAAAATATCATGTTAATAACACCATTATGCCAATAATTTTGAACACTTGAAAGAAAGGTATAATTTTCTAGAACTATGTAAATTAAGACCATTTATCCCAAAATGAATAGAAAAATTTACTATATTATGGTGGTTAAGAGCATAGCTCCTACAGCCAGACTGCCTGCGTTTGATTTTGGCTCTGCTGTTAACTGTGTGAACTTCATCAAGCTACCTAACTTTTCTTTGCCTGAGTTTCCTCATATGTAAAATGGGAATAATAACTACACTTAGATCATAAGACTGTTGTGTTGATTAAATAAATATTTGTTGTTGAAATGCTTAGATTAGAACAAGGGCTTTGTACTGTGTAAGTGTTACCTACTGCTAATATGGTAGTGACAAAATAACAAGAGATTGCATCGGTAGTCAAAAATGTCCTCCCTAAAAAGGAAACAGAGCCAGAAAGATTTACAGCTGAGTTTTACTATAGTCAAGGAACAGATAATTCCTATCTTATACAAACTGTTCCAGAGAGTAGACAAGTAGACAAAGCCATTCTGTTTATTTTATGAGACAATATAATTTGATTCCCAAACCAAAGACACTATAAAAAAGAAAACCACATGCCAAACTCACTTATAAACATAGATGTAAAAAATCCAAGTAAAATATTAACAGATCCAGTTTAGCTGAATAGAAGAATACATTTAAAAAATATAACTTAGCATGATTTATCCCAGAGATGTACAGAAGTTTTAACTTAAGAAAATCTGTCAGTGTAATTCACCATGTTAGCAGGGTAAAAGAGACAAAAAAAAAAAAAAATCCACATGATCACTGAAAAGGTGCAGACTAAGCTTTCAAGAAAATTTAGAACTAATTTGTGACTTAAAAAGACAATTCTTAACAAAGTGTAGATAGAAGAAAACTTGAACATCCTTGACTTGAAAAAATGGCATCTGACAAAAACGTACATCATATCATAATCAATTTTATCATATTACATAAAACAAGTGCTTAGAAGCTTTCCATTAAAGTCAAAAACAAGACAAAGATATCCACTACCACATCATCAATACTGTGTTATAATTACATCTAATATAAATTATCATTATTCATTCATGGTGTGATTGTCTATTTAGAAAACCTAAGAAATTCTTCAGAACTAATAAAATCACTGAACAGGATAGATCATATAAAACTACCTTCAAAAACAAATAGCAGGGCTCCCCTGGTGGCGCAGTGGTTGAGAGTCCACCTGTCAATGCAGGGGATGTGGGTTCATGCCCCGGTCCGGGAGGATCCCACGTGCTGTGGAGCGGCTCGGCCCGTGAACCATGGCTGCTGGGCCTGAGCGTCTGGAGCCTGTGCTCCGCGACAGGACAGGCCACAACAGTGAGAGGCCCTGTACCACAAGAAAACAAAAACAAAAACAAATAGCATTTCCACAGGCTAGCATTATACAAAGAAATTGAAAAAAATCTAATTTAGCAATAAAAGTAATTTGATGCCTAAGAGTAAATAAAACAAAAACTTTGTAAAATTTTTTGCTGAGAAAATTTCAAAAATGCTATTGAAAAACATATAAAAACCTTTAAAAAATAAACAGATATACAGTACTCATGAATAGGAAGATTCAATATGGTAAAGGTGGTAACGCTCCTTCAAATAAATCTAAATTTTAATGCAATTCCAATAAAAATCCTAACATGGTTTTTCATAAAACTTGTAAAGTTATCTCAAAATTAATGTGATAGAATAAAAGCCCCAAAATATCCAATGTAATTCTGAAAAAGAATAACAAGAAAGGAATGCTTATTCCACCCATTATCAGAATTTATTTTAAAGCTAAATAAGTAAAACAGTGTGGCTTTGGTTGAGTCATAGATAAAAGATCAGCTGTGCAGATTAGAAATTCCAAAGCAAGCACATGTATGGAAACATATTTAATGGAGCTGGCATTACAGATCTGAAAGGAAAGGATGAATGACTTAATCAAAGGGACCAGGTAGCTGGGCTTCCTACACAAAGAAAGTTAGATTTTCATCTTACATGAAAAACAAAAAGAAATTTCATGTAGATTAAAGACCTAACCATTAAAAACAAAAATTTTAACAATTAGAAGAAAACAGAGGGAATATTTTTAAGATATTAGGGTAGGGAAATGTATTTTATATATTTTAAACAATACATTAAAAAGCATAAATTGAAAAAATTGTTAACTTTCACCATGTCAAAATGTAAGCTTCCAAATGACAAATGAGATAGTAGTAATGTTAAAAGACAAACAACAGACTGAAACAATATATTTGTAACATGTACAATAAGAAAAGGATTATTACTCCAAAAATGTGAAAAAAAAATGCTATCAAGTTAATTAAAAAAAA
Organism: Lagenorhynchus albirostris; assembly: GCF_949774975.1. NCBI lineage: Eukaryota > Metazoa > Chordata > Mammalia > Artiodactyla > Delphinidae > Lagenorhynchus > Lagenorhynchus albirostris. The sequence continues at coordinate 69,985,227 of NC_083103.1, forward strand.
CCAACACCCAATAGAAAAGTGGGCAAAAAGATGAACAAGCAATTCACAGTAAAAGAAACCACATGACTAATGAATACTTGAGATGATGCTCAAGTTCACTAGTAATCAGGAAAATTCAAAATAAAATACTAATGAGATTTAATTTCATTTTCCTAACATTGGAAAAAATTAAAAAGTCTTCTGATACTAATTGTTGTTGAGAATGCAAGGAAACAAACTTAAACATCGTTTCTGGAGTGTGAAGTTGTACAACCATATTGGAAGGCCTATACCCTACAAACCAGCAATTCTACTTTGAGGTATGTACTTTTGAGAGTCTCCTGTACGTGTGTAAAGGAAGAGAATGAATAAAATATCCTACAGTCATACTATAAAATACTATATAGAAGTTAAAAGAAAGGAGCTAGCTAGTTCTATGTAGACCTACATGAATGGTTCTCAAAAATAATGTTGGGGGCTTCCCTGGTGGCGCAGTGGTTGAGAGTCCGCCTGCTGATGCAGGGGACACGAGTTCATGCCCCGGTCCGGGAAGATCCCACATGCCACGGAGTGTCTGGGTCTGTGAGCCATGACCTCTGAGCCTGCGCATCCGGAGCCTGTGCTCCGCAATGGGAGAGGGCACAACAGTGAGAGGGCTGTGTACCACAAAAAAAAAAAAAAAAAAGAAAGAAAAAAAGAATTATGGTTTTCTATGGGTATATGCCCAGTAGTGGGATTGCTGGATCATATAATAATTCTATTTTTAGTTTTTTAAGGAACCACCATACTGTTATCCATAGTGGATGTATCCATTTACATTCCCACCAACAGTGCAAGAGGGTTCCCTTTTCTCCACACCCTCTCCAGCATTTGTTGTTTGTAGAGTTTCTGATGCCCATTCTAACTGGTGTGAGGTGATACCTCATTGTAGTTTTGATTTATATTTCTCTAATAATTAACGATGTTGAGCAGCTTTCAATGTGCTTCTTAGCCGTCTGTATGTCTTCCTTGGAGAAATGTCTATTTAGGTCTTCTGCCTATTTTTGGATTGGGTTGTTTGTTTTCTTAATATTGAGCTGCATGAGCTGTTTGTATATTTTGGAGATTAATCCTATGTCTGTTGATTCGTTTGCAAATATTTTCTCTCATTCTGAGGGTTGTCTTTTCATATTGTTTATGGTTTCCTTTGCTGTTCAAAAGCTTTGAAGTTTCCTTAGGTCTGATTTGTGTATTTTTGTTTTTGTTTCCATTACTCTAGGAGGTGGATCAAAAAAGATCTTGCTGTGATTTATGTCAGAGTGTTCTTCCAATGTTTTCCTCTAAGAGTTTTATAGTGTCCTGTCTTACATTTAGGTCTCTAATCCATTTTGAGTTTATTTTTGTATATGGTGTTAGGGAGTGTTCTAATTTTATTCTTTTACACGTAGCTGTCCAGTTTTCCCAGCACCACTTATTGAAGACACTCTCTTCTCTCCATTGTATATCCTTGCCTCCTTTGTCATAGATTAGTTGACCATAGGTGCGTGGGTTTATCTCTGGGCTTTCTATCCTGTTCCATTGATCTATATTTCTGTTTTTGTGCCAGTACCATATTGTCTTGATTACTGTAGCTTTGTAGTATAGTCTGAAGTCAGGGAGTCTGATTCCACCAGCTCCGTTTTTTTCCCACAAGACTGCTTTGGCTATTCGGGGTCTTTTGTGTCTCCATACAAATTTTAAGATTTTTTGTTCTAGTTCCGTAAAAAAATGCCATTGGTAATTTGATAGGGATTGCAGTGAATCTGTAGATTGTTTTAGGTAGTATAGTCATTTTCACAATATTGATTCTTCCAATCTAAGAACATGGTATATCTCTCCATCTGTTGGTATCATCTTTAATTTCTTTCATCAGTGTCTTATACTTTTCTGCATACAGGTCTTTTGTCTCCCTAGGTAGGTTTATTCCTAAGTATTTTATTCTTTTTGTTGCAGTGTTAAATGGGAGTGTTTCCTTAATTTTTCTGTCAGATTTTTCATCAGTAGTGTATAGGAATGCAAGAGATTTCTGTGCATTAATCTTGTATCTTGCAACTTTACCAAATTCATTGATTAGCTCTAATAGTATTCTGGTGGCATCTTTAGGATTCTATATGTATAGTATCATGTCATCTGCAAACAGTGACAGTTTTACTTCTTTTCCAATTTAATTTCCTTTTATTCCTTTTTCTTCTCTGATTGCTGTGGCTAGAATTTCCAAAACTATATTGAATATTAGAGGTGAGAGTGGACATCCTTGTCTTGTTCCTGATCTTAGAGGAAATGCTTTCAGTTTTTCACCACTGAGAATGAGGTTTGCTGTGGGTTTGTCGTATATGGCCTTTATTATGTTGAGGTAGGTTCCCTGTATGCCCACTTTCTGGAGAGTTTTTATCATAAATGGATGTTGAATTTTGTCAAAAGCTTTTTCTGCATCTATTGAGATGATCATATGGATATTCTCCTTCTATTTATTAATATGGTGTATCACATTGATTTGCATATATTGATTTGCATTCATGGGATAAATCCCACTTGATCATGGTGTATGAACCTTTTAATGTGTTGTTGGATTCTGTTTGTTAGTATTTTGCTGAGGATTTTTGCGTCTATATTCATCAGTGATATTGGTTTGTAACTTTCTTTTTTTATAGAGTCCTTGCTGGTTTTGGTATCAGGGTGATGGTGGCCTCATAGAATGAGTTTGGGATTGTTACTTCCTCTGCAATTTTTTGGAAGAGTTTGAGAAGGATGCACATTACCTCTTCTCTAAATATTTGATAGAATTCACCTTAGAAGCCATCTGGTCCTGGACTTTTGTTTGTTGGAAGATTTTTAATCACAGTTTCAATTTCATTACTTGTGATTGGTCTGTTCATATTTTCTATTTCTTCCTAGTTCAGCCTGGCAAGGTTATACCTTTCTAAGAATTTGTCCATTTCTTACAGGTTTTCCATTTTATTGACATAGAGTTGCTTGTAGTAGTCTCTTAGGATGCTTTGTATTTCTGCGGTGTCTGTTGCAACTTCTTCTTCATTTTTAATTTTATTGATTTGAGTCTTCTCCCTCTTTTTCTTGATGAGTCTGGCTAATGGTTTATCAATTTTGTTTATCTTCTCAAAGAATGAGCATTCAGTTGTATTGATCTTTGCTATTGTTTTCTTTGTTTCTATTTCATTTATTTCTGCTCTGATCTTTATGATTTCTTTCCTTCTGCTAAATTTGGGTTTTGTTTTTTCTTCTTTCTCTAGTTCCATTAGGTTTAAGGTTATATTGTTTATATGAGATTTTTATTGTTTCTTGAAGTAAGCTTGTATAGCTATAAACTTCCCTATTAGAACTGCTTTTGCTGCATCCCATAGGTTTTGGATCGTCGTGTTTTCATTGTCATTTGTCTCTAGGTATTTTTTGATTTCCTCTTTGATTTCTTCAGTGATCTCTTGGTTATTTAGTAACGTATTGTTTAGCCTCCATATGTTTGTGTTTTTTATGTTTTATTCCCTGTAATTGATTTCTAATCTCATAGCATTGTGGTCAGAAAAGATTCTTGATACGACTTCAATTTTCTTAAATTTACTGAGGCTTGATTTGTGACCCAAGATGTGATCTATCCTGGAGGATGTTCCATGCGCACATGAGAAGAAAGTGTAGTCTGCTGTTTTTAGATGGAATGTCCTATATATATCAATTAAATCTATCTGGTCTATTGTGTCATTTAAAGCTTCTGTTTCCTTGTTTATTTTCATTTTGGATGATCTGTCCATTGGTGTAATTGAGGTGTTAAAGTCCCGCACTATTATTGTGTTACTGTCAATTTCCTCTTTTATAGCTGTTAACAGTTGCCTTATGTATTGAGGTGCTCCTATGTTGGGTGCATATATATTTATATTGTTATATCTTCTTCTTGGACTTATCCCTTGATCATTATGTAGTGTCCTTCCTTGTCTCTTGTAACATTCTTTATTTTAAAATCTATATTATCTGATATGAGGATTGCTACTTCAGCTTTCTTTTGATTTCCATTGGCATGGAATATCTTTTTCCATCCCCTCACTTTCAGTCTGTATGTGTTCCTAGGTCTGAAGTGGGTCTTTTGTGGACAGCATATATATTGGTCTTATTTTGGTATCCATTCAGCAAGCCTGTGTCTTTTGGTTGGAGCATTCAATCCATTCACGTTTAAGGTAATTATTGATATGTATGTTCCTATGACCATTTTCTTAATTGTTTTGGCTTTGTTTATGTAGGTCATTTTCTTCTCTTGTGTTTCCTACTTAGAGAAGTTCCTTTAGCATTTGTTTTAGAGCTGGTTTGGTGGTGCTGAATTCCCTAGCTTTTGCTTGTCTGTAAAGCTTTTGATTTCTCCATCGAATCTGAATGAGATCCTTGCTGAGTAGAGTAATCTTGGTTGTAGGTCTTCCCTTTCATCACTTTAAGTATATCATGCCACTCCCTTCTGACTTGTAGAGTTTCTGCTGAGAAATCAGCTGTTAACCTTATGGGAGTTTCCTTGTATGTTTTGTCATTTTTCCTTTGCTGCTTTCAGTAATTTTTCCATCTTTAATTTTTGCCAATTTGATTATTATGTGTCTCGGTGTGTTTCTCCTTGAGTTTATCCTGTATGTGACTCTCTGCACTTCCTGGACTTGGGTGGCTATTTCCTTTCCCATGTTAAGGAAGTTTTCGACTATAATCTCTTCAAATATTTTCTCAGGTCCTTTCTCTCTGTCTTCTCCTTCTGGGACCCCTATAATGCGAATGTTGTTGCATTTAATGTTGTCCCAGAGGTCTCTTAGACTGTCTTCATTTCTTTTCATTCTTTTTTCTTTATTCTGTTCCACAGCAGTGACTTCCACCATTCTGTCTTCCAGGTCACTTATCTGTTCTTCTGCCTCAGTTATTCTGCTATTGATTCCTTCTAGTGTAGTTTTCATTTCAGTTATTGTATTGTTCATCTCTGTTTGTTTGTTTTTTAATTCTCTAGGTTTTTGTTAAACATTTCTTGCATCTTCTCGGTCTTTGCCTCCATTCTTTTTCCGAGGTCCTGGATCATCTTCACTATCTGAATTCTTTTTCTGGAAGGTTGCCTATCTCCACTTCATTTAGCTGTTTTTCTGGGGTTTTATCTTATTCCTTCACCTGGTACATAGCCCTCTGCCTTTTCATCTTGTCTGTCTTTCTGTGAATGTGTTTTTTGTTCCATGGGCTGTAGGATTGTAGTTCTTCTTGCTTCTGCTGTCTGCCCTCTGGTGGATGAGGCTATCTCCACCTTCTCAACTTTAAATCTAAAGTTATTCTAAAACAGAAAAGTTTATTTAAAAGCAGAATAGGTACAGTATTATTCCAGTTTTGTGTGTGTGTATGTGTATACAAAGAAAAAGACCAGCAAAATATTTATCAAAAATATCAGACAATGATCAGGTCTGGATGGTGGGCCTATGTATAGGCTTTTTTTCTCTTTAATTCTTTTACTTTTCTTAATCTCCCACGTTTCCAATTGCTTTTGATATCTGAGGAAAAAATGCCTATTTTTAAACTCCCACTATTTATTATATGGCAGGTATGATATATTGGTACATATCAGGTATCAGGACCATCACTAAGACCTGACATTGTTCCTATCTACACATGGCAATTATTGGTCCCATCCTCCTAACACCTCTTTCCTAGATTTTCCAGGGGTGCTTGCTAAATGTGTGAAACTCTAAGCTCTATGCCAGGAATTTCCAGAGAAGCCAGAGAATTTATTTTAAAAAAAAGCCTCTAGGTGATTTTTTTTTAATATAGTTCAGATACATTTAGAAAAGTGACTCACCTAGTTCTCTCCCTAACTCTAAGGCTCAGCTTAGCATCAGCTTCGCTGTCGAGCTTTCTCTATCCATGTCAGGCACTTAAGATCTCACACACAGGACTCCATCACTGCTCTCCTTGTAATGTGTTCTAGTTAGTTGTTTACACATTTGTCTCTCTGACTGTTCTGCATATTTTTTTGTGATGTCAGTGAGAGCTCATGGCAGTTTCTCAATACGTGCTCCTTGGATAAAGTGTGAAAGGATAGATAAATGGATGGGCTGCTTTTAAATAAATGGGGTGATTCTGAGAATTCCACCAGCATCCATCTTCAAGCCCCTCAAGAATGTTGTCCCTGGTTGCTTTGTGATTGCTGGGGTGAGGTTCCTTTATCACCTCTGTAGAATAAAGCATGATAATATTCATTTTATTCCATAACATATTGCTTTAGTCTTGGATAATGGTTAGAGAAACTGGTAGTGTAAATATGTTTCTGAATATCTGGGAAATTATCCAAACCCAAATTCACATTTGGTGAGTAGTGCCTACAGTGGGGCGGGCTACTCAATGCTTTGAGCTGTGCTATCCAATATGGCAGCTTCTAGCCACATGTAGCCTTGGAAATTTAAAGAAATTAAAACTGAATGAAATTAAAAGTTCAGTTTTTTTAAAAAATAATTTTATGTTTATTTATTTGTCTGTGTCAAGTCTTAGTTGTGGCATGTGGGATCTTTTTGTTGCAGTGCATGGGCTCTTTCATTGTAGTGTGGGGCTTCCCTAGATGTGGTGCGGGCTTTTCTCTAGTTGTGGCTCATGGGCTCCTGAGCACACAGGCTCAGCAGTTGCAATGCACAGGCTTAGTTGCCCTGCGGCATGTGAGATCTTAATTCCCCGCCCAGGGATCGAACCCACGTACCTTGCATTGAAAGGCAGACTCTTAACCAGTGGACCACAAGGGAAGTCCCTAAAAATTCAGTTTCTTGTTCACACGTTTCAGGTGCTCAAAGGCTGCATATGGTAGTGCCTACTGTATTAGACAGTATATAGAATATTTCCATGATCACAGAAAGTTCTGCAGGAGAGTGCTGACATAGATTATTCCTCTCTATCCTTCAAAATCCAAATCTGATACTTCTTTAACACAAGGCTTTTCCTTATCCCTCCAAGCAAAGTTCTGTTTGGTTCACAGTGCCAGGCTTGTCCAAGGCACCAGGAATCAGAGAGGAAAAAAATGTAGTTACTGCCTTGCTAGACTTTATAGGAGGTTCTCAGCTGGGGTCATTTGGATGCCAGGGGACATTGGCAATGTCTAGAGACGTTTTTGGTTATTATAATGTATGTGAATGTGTGCTGTGTGTGTATACATGTGTATGATACTGGCATGTAGCGGGTAGGGGGTCAGGGATGCTGTTGAACATCCTGCAAAGTTCCAGGACAGCCCCTCCCTTAGCCAAACATTCATCTGGCCCGAAATGTCAATTGTACTGAAGTTGAGACACCCTGGCTTTAAAGCCTTGTTGGGGAGAGGAACCCACGAGCAGACAATGCCAACGTAATGTGGGAAGTGAAGAGAGAGGAGTGGTGTACAGAAATGGGTTAGGAAGATTCTCGAGCTCAGTCTGCAAGGAGCTGGAGGATTAGTCCCTCCATCTGTGGTCCCATAACCCTTTGCACATTCCTCTCTATGGCACCTACCACTGTATGTTAACCACAGGTTCACACATCCTTCTCCCTGTTACTCTGTGAATTCTTCAAGGGCAGGTCCTGTGTCTAATTCACTGACATGTGTGCAGTGTGTTCAGTGATGGGCCCACACAGTAGAAACACATTTGCACAGGTGAACAAATGATGGGTGGACCTAATCTCCCTTACCTCTCCCCCACCGCTCCCCAAACAGAGGTGTCTCTTGATATGTCCTGATGTGAATTATTTTGCTCGTTGAAGAAGCATTTTCTAAAACAAGGTGCCGGTGTTGAGTTAAATCTGTCACCAGAGTCTTCAGAGAGAGCCCTGTCCTCGGGCAGTTGTTCCTGAGAGATGAATTGGGGGATTTAGCTCACATACTTTCGTGGCTTGAAATGCAGCACATATATGCCTCCTTGGCAGCATCAATTCATCATGGAGTGCATCATCAAGGCCAAACAGCCGATGCTGAAAACACAGCAACAATTTCCCCTCAGGATGCCATGCAGCTGGAGCCAGGGAACAAGGCACCTCTGTGGAGAAGAGATAATCAAGCCCCAATTTAATGCAGTGATTTCCTTGGATTTTAGAGACTTTCCTGTTATTCTCCAGTATGCTGGAAAAAATTCCTGAAGCAATGTGAGTAAATACCACCTTGCCTTTTCCTTTCCTTGAAGATGTTTGTATCTGTTAAGCCCTTGATTCAGATTTTTATAAAACCTCATCCTGAGGTAATTAGAAGTGTCTTGGGTTGCAATTCACATTTTACACAAAGATTTAACATCCAGAACAGACATACAAGCTTACAAATCACAAAGGAAAAGAGAAACAATTCAGTAGAATGTAGGCAAAGGATAGAGGCAGGCAATTCACAGAAGAGGAAAGCCAGGTGGTCAATAAATGTCTGAAAAAGTTGCTCACCTTCACTAGTGATTAGGAAAATGGCAATTAAACAACAGGATACCATTTCATCCCCGTTATGTAGGCAAAAATTAAAATCTGAAGCACAGAAAGATGGTGAGGATGTGGGGGAAGAGGAACTCTCATGTGTTGCTGGTGAGAATATAAATTAGCACAACCATTCTGGAGAGTAATTTGACAATTTCTGGCAAAGTTGAGAATGTTCAGACCCTCTGAGCCTGGATGCAGCACTGTTTGAATAGTGAATATTGGAAACAAGGTAAGTATCCATCAGTAGGAGAATAGATAAATAGAGTAGAATACTATTCAACAGTTAAGATGAATGAAATATATTGATATATACTAATGTGCAAATCTCTCCAAAACACATACACCATTGAATGAAAAAAGCAATTCACAGAATTATATGCACGACATGAAAACATTTATATAAAAATCTTAAAATGTCAAAATAATGCTATCCAGTGCTTATTTATATATATGTAATAAAAGTTAAAAAAAACCATATGCACAAATGGCATACACCAAATTCATGCAATTGGTTATCTCTGATGAAGGGGGAGAATGGAACAGTGAGGTGAACAAATAAGACTTCTAACTCTACCTTGTGAAGTTCTATTTATTTATTTTTTAAATGAGGAGCAAAAGTAGCAAAATGTTCCCAGTAGTTAATTCCAGGTGGAGGGTTATGGGGGTTATTCCCTGTTGCTCTCCAGATCCACACTTCGCCATTCTCCACCCTGCGATGCCCCAGGAGGCTGGTCCCTCTGCTCAGATTCTCGGCCTTCTGGCTCCCACTGGGTTCATCCAGCTGGGACAGGGGCAGAGATGGGAGGGAGGGAAGGGAGGGAGTCATGGTATTTATTCCTCCACTCCTTCCCTCTCTGCAGAAATACAAGCTCCTATTAGGAAGCCCTCTCTGTCAGGTTCTGGTAACAGGTCCCCACCTTGTGTCTTTAAGATGCTAAGGTTTCCCGAATCCTTGGGGTACAGCACTATCTCTTGTGGCTTTCCTATACCTTGCTCACTCCTTTGCCATATGTTTCCTGTCAGGACGCTTCTTGATACAAAGGTATGAGATGTTTGCTATTTCTCTGCAAGTTTTGTATTTTAAAAACTATACCAAAAAAAAAAAGAAGTATCAGAGATGTAAGGAGTTGAGTGGGCAGAAGCCAAAAAGCATGAAAACTTTCTCAAGAACCTGGGATGCCTTGAGGAACTAGACATTAGGTAAATGAGGACCTTCATGCTGGTGTTTTATGTGAATCGTGTCCCCCTGCTTCCCCTCTCGCATGGGTCACACAGGAGTCCTGCCCTCCTGCAGAGATGCAGCCTGGGAGCACTCGCCCCTGCCCTGCCATCAGCTTGACATGTAACAGAGGCATTGCTCTAAGCCAGCAATTTACGCTCCCTAATTGGTTTTGTTTGAGAAACTTGACTCCACATCTCCTCTCTGTCAACCACTGAGCCAGATGATGGGAGGTGCAGAGTCATCAGAGCCATCCCTGCTGCCAAGGGCTTTACTGCCTAGAGGCAACATCACTCCACAAGGTGGGGCATTTTTATAGGAAGCACAAACTTTTTGTTTTATTTTATTTATTTGTGATAAGAACACTTAATATGAAATGTGCCCTCAACAAATAGTTAAGTGTACGATACATAATTTTTGACTATGGGTACAACGTTGTACAGCAGATCTCTAGAGCTTATTCATCTTGCTTAACTGAAACTTGAAGCCCATTGATTATTAACTCTCCATTTCCCTCTGTCCCCAGCCCGGTGACCACCATTCCACTCTTTGATTCTATAAATGTGACTGTTTTAGATACCGCATGTAAGTAGAATCATGCAGTATTTGTCTTTCTGTGACAGGCTTATTTCAATTAGCATAGTGCCCTCAAGGTTCCTCTATGTTGTTGCATATTGTAGAATTTTCTTTTTTTAAAAGACTTAATACTATTCTGTTGTATGTATATATCATATTTATTCACTTGTTGATGGACATTTAGGTTGATTTCACATCTTGGCTGTTGTAAACAGGGCTGCAATGAACATAGGAGACTGTACTATACTTTTCCTCAATGCACTACCTAATTAAGGAAACAGTACTTTCTTTATGTTGCTTCCAGTTTCTGAACAAAACATAAAGGGCGAAAATGGGTGGTTTGGAACAAGGATGAAAAGGAGTATTTTTTATTTTGAGTTTTCAAAATGTTCAACTATATTCTAATAAAATAAATTAAAATTAGAAAAAAAAAGAACATAGGAGGCTAATATCTCTTCAAGACCTTGATCTCAATTATTTTGGATAATACCCACAAGTAGGATTACTGGATCATATGGTAGCTCTATTTTTAATTTTTTGGAGGGACTTCCATAATGTTTTTCACAGCAGTGCACCATTTTGCGTTCCCATAAATAGTGTGCATTGTTCCAATTCTTCACATCCTTGTTATCTTTTGTTTTCTCAATAATAGCATCCTGACACATGTGCAGTAAAACCTCATTTTGGTTTTGATTTGCATTTCCCAGAGGATTGGTGACTTTGAGCATTTTTTCATGAACCTTTTGGGCATTTGTAGGCCTTCTTTGGAGAAATGTCTATTCAAGTCCTTAGCCTGTTTTCAAATTGGGTTATTAGGGGTTTTTTGCTATTGAGTGGTAAGAGTTCCTTGTATATTTTGGAGATTAACCCCTTATCAGATTATATATAGTTGCAAACCAGGTATACGATTTGCAAATATTTTCTCCCATTCCATAGGTTGCCTTTTCACTGTCAATTGTTCCTTTGCTGTGCAGAAGCTTTAGTTTGATGTAGTCCCAGTTGTTTCTTTTTGTTTTTGTTGCCTGTGCTTTTGGTGTCATACCCATGAAATCGTTGCCAATATCAATGGCACGAAGATTTTCCCCAATGTTTTCTTTTAGAAGCTTTACAGTTGTAGGTCTTGCACTTAAGTCTTTAATCCATTTTGAGTTGATTTTTGTGTACAGTGTAAGAGTCAGAATCTGACAAGACAGGAATTCGCCTCAGTCTCAGGGAGAGCACAGAACAGAACTCAGTGAGGTCTTCCGTGCAGAAATGAAGACTAGGCTGAGATTTACCAGGAGAGTCTAACTCTCATTAGTTCAGGGAACGGTGGTTGAACACCATCTGTGAGAGGGATACTGATGAAGTCTCCACCTTGAAGAGCACTGCTGGCCGATAAAACTTTGTGCTGATGGGAAAGTTCTATTTGATATCACTTGCCACGTGTGCTTATTAAGCACTTGAAATGTGGCTATTACAATGAAGAAACTGAATTTTAAAATTTTACTTAATTTAAATTAAAATTTAAAAGCTATGTGTGGGTCATGGTGATCATATTGGACAGTGCAGTTCTAAAAAGTCACATCTACCGGGACAAACAGCAGGTTATAATTACAATGATTATATGATATCATATATAATCTTTTTTTCATTCAATAAACATTGCTTGCCAAGGGGGAGAGTGGGTGGGAGAGGGAAGGATTGGGAGTTTGGGATTAGCAGATGCAAACTATTATATATAGGATGGATAAACAACAAGGTCCTGCTGTATAGCTCAGAGAAGTATATTCAATACCCTGTGATAAAACATAGTGGAAAAGAATATGAAAAAGAATATATATATATATGTATAAGTATAACTGAGTCACTTTGCTCTACAGGAGAAATTAATACAACATAGTAAATCAACTATACTTCCATAATTTTTTTTTAAAAAAACCCAACATTTCTTGAGGATGAGATATGGGTTGGCACAACAACACAGAGATGATTCGGCCTTGGCCTCTGTCACCAAGAGGCCCACAGCCTAATAGAACTTTAACACTAGCCAGGTCAAATCCCCCCTTTTGAGAATGTTCTTGTAACATGTAGAACACCTGGATATAAATAAACCTCACTGAAACTAAGGTCTTTAACAGCATGGGACTGGGGAGTATTTACTTAGTCTAGCCCACTCTGAGCCTGGGAATCTTGACTGTGATCATCAGTTGTGATCATCAAATGCACATTTACACAAATATGACAATATTGGTAATGATCCTTTAACTGCAACTATAGTAAGATCACTGAGGATTTGACGGTAATGAACCCACGACCAAGGGTAAGAACCACACTCAGTTTACACATCACTGTGTACGTTTATGCAAGCCAACTATAAGACACACAAGGGATTCTGATACTGATTCCTCATAAGTAAGAGTTGATAAAAGCTCTTAAGCAGCACGGCTGGGTTTAAACTGCTGGCCCTGTCTGGATTATCCTCTCTGTGTCTCACTTTGTTCTTATCAGAACTTGAGCCATACAATCTGTGCTGGAACATTCCGTTCCTCCTTCACGGCTTTTGTCACTCACATCTTTTTTGCTTTCTGCACTTACTCAAAGCATGTGCTTTCTCAACCATTTCTAGGAAAGGTTCTGTTAGATGCAGCTGTGACTATGTCTCTAAATTGGACCCTCTGCGCCTGGACCTGCGTTCTCTGCCTCCGCTGCGTTCTTTCAGTGGGATGACCTTTCTTCTAAGTGCTGTGGTCACGGGAGCATCATTTTAAACTCATTAACCATTAAACATAGCCCGTTCTGCTCTCTCAACTGCTACATGAAGGGCCTTGTTGCTAAGTCATGTACAAGATGATGTGGAATGTGTACAAACTGGTCACTGACAATTCCTTACACCATGCAGTGGGCGTCTTTTGGGAACATCAGCCTCTTTCTCTGACCAACTCCCATCTCCCTCCCTGTACATGGTCACCATGGGTGGCAGCTATGATCGTAGTGTGTGTCCCCACCCACTGTGGCCAGAGATGACTGCTCTAGAGGTGAGCACCTGGTCCAAGATGCCTTCTCTGAGAATTTAGAACTAGAGGGCAGGGGAGAGAGAGAGAGAGAGAGAGACTGATTCTACCCAAGACAGCAAATGGAGATCAGATAAAGTCAGTCCACAGACAGTGACAATGATGAAGCAAATGCACACAGAGACACAACTTTCCCTACAGGATTCTACAGTCTAATCTCTCTTCTTCCACTGGACAAGCTGCATTACTACGTTCTGTCTACAAGACATCCTTATTTCCTTAAAACCAATTTCCCTGAGTTTGTTGAAGTAAGTTGGAGCAAGGTGATTTCTGCTTACACAGACACACACACACACACACACACACACACACACACACACACACACACACCCCATAGAAGCTCAGCAAATGGAAGATGTGGTTGGGAGAGTTTTAATATGACTTCTGTTGATTTCTATCCCTGGTATCCATGCTTCTGTGTGTTCTCCTCACCCTGAGTTGTGGGAGGGAACTGTAACTTGCTTCTAAGCCATAAACTATAGCAAGAGGAGGGAAATTTGCAGTCACTAATCAGTTGATTTTAAGTTAATCAAATAAGAGTTTATTCTCGGTGGGTCTGACCTAGTCAGGTGAACCCTTGAAAGAGAGTATAAAAATCAGAGACTCATTTGTTTCCTCTACCCTTAAAGAAACAAATGAATGAGTTCTACAGCTACAAAAAACTGATTTCTATTGTATGGGAACAAAATTTGCCACCGCAAAATGTCTCTTTGGCATGTGGATTATTTTGAGCTGAAAACAATCGAGGCCTAGAAGACTCAGGAAGAAACTTTGACCTTCCTCCTTAGCTGCCTAAAGAATTTAGATAGCAGACCTGTTCCCAGAATAGAGCATCACCAGAGATATCTGCAAAGAATACGGTCTAGGGTGGTGGGGAAACCCTGGGCAGGGCCTGGGAATCAGAGTCCACTCTGTGTCCCATTTTCTCTGCATGGCCCAGCAAACATTTATTTACCAAACATTTGCTTTTCTATCTTCGTGTGAATTGCCTTCCTCCCCTTGAAGTCCCAACCACTACTCTCAACATCCTCTTTGGTCTTTAGCTGAAAATAGTATTTAAGGTGAGGGTTTCAGCCATTTTGGTTAGTGACTCAGTTTTCCTGGGGCTGTCTCATGTACACATGTTATTAAACTCTTGTGTGATTTTCTTTTGTTAGTTCTCATGTCAATTTAATTCTTAGACCAGCCAAAAAAGCCTAGAAGGGTAGACGAAAACATCTTCCTCCCTGACCCTACCAACAACCACATGAGCTTGGAAGAGGACCCCAAACCCCAGACAAGATCACAGGCCTGGCTGAGACCCAAGACTTGTGAGACCCTGAGCAGAGGATCCAGTTACACCATGCCTGGACTTCTGCTCTAGGGAAACTGTTTAAGTTTTAAGCTGTTAGGTTTGTGAAGATTTGTTACACAGAAAGAGAAAACTAAGAAGACAAATGGATGGCTGTGTTATTTCTTATTTGAGTCTCCTTCTTCCCTCCTTTCTCCTTAAAAAAAACCTAGCACTGTCTTGCACATCTGATCTGTAATTGTCTTGATGGACCCTAAGAGGTCAGATTAGCTATAATCCTAGTTCTTTTTTTTTTTTAAGTTTTGAATTTTATTTTATTTTTTTATACAGCAGGTTCTTATTAGTCATCAATTTTATACACATCAGTGTATACATGTCAATACCAATCACCCAATTCATCACACCACCACCACCAACCCCTGCTGCTTTCCCCGCTTGGTGCCCATACATTTGTTCTCTACATCTGTGTCTCTATTTCTGCCCTGAAAACCGGTTCATTGATACGATTTTTCTAGGTTCCACATATATGCGTTAATATACGATATTTGTTTTTCTCTTTCTGACTTACTTCACTCTGTATGACAGTCTCTAGATCCATCCACGTCTCTACAAAGGACCCAATTTCGTTCCTTTTTATGGCTGAATAATAATCCATTGTATATATGTACCACATCTTCTTTATCCATTCATCTGTCAATGGGCATTTAGGATGCTTCCACGACCTGGCTAATGTAAATAGTGCTGCAATGAACATTGGGGTGCATGTGTCTTTTAGAATTATGGTTTTCTCTGGGTATATGCCCAGTAGTGGGATTGCTGGATCATATGATAATTCTATTTTTAGTTTTTTAAGGAACCTCCCTACTGTTCTCCGTAGTGGCTCTATCAACTTACATTCCCACCAACAGTGCAAGAGGGTTCCCTTTCCTCCACGCCCTCTCCAGCATTTGTTGTTTGTAGATTTTCTGATGATGCCCATTCTGACTGGTATGAGGTGATACCTCATGGTAGTTTTGATTTGCATTTCTCTAATAATTAGTGATGTTGAGCAGCTTTTCATGTGCTTCTTGACCATCTGTGTGTCTTCTTTGGAGAAATGTCTATTTGCGTCTTCTGCCCATTTTTGGATTGGGTTGTTTATTTTTTAAATATTGAGCTGCATGAGCTGTTTATATATTTTGGAGATTAATCCTTTTTCCGTTGATTTGTTTGCAAATATTTTCTCCCATTCTGAGGGTGGTTTTTTCGTCTTGTTTATGGTTTCCTTTGCTGTGCAAAAGCTTTGAAGTTTCCTTAGGTCCGATTTGTGTATTTTTGTTTTTATTTCCATTACTCTAGGAGGTGGATCAAAAAAGATCTTGCTGTGATTTATGTCAAAGAGTGTTCCTCCTATGTTTTCCTCTAAGAGGTTTATAGTCTCTGACCTTACATTTAGGTCTTTAATCCATTTTGAGTTTACTTTTGTGTATGGTGTTAAGGAGTGTTCTAATTTCATTATTTTGCATGTAGCTGTCCAGTTTTCCCAGCACCACTTATTGAAGAGACTGTCTTTTCTCCATTGTATACCCTTGCCTCCTTTGTCATAGATTAGCTGACCATAGGTACGTGGGTTTATCTCTGGGCTTTCTATCCTGTTCCATTGATCTGTGTTTCTGTTTTCGTGCCAGTACCATACTGTCTTGATTACTGTAGCTTTGTTTCCTCCAGCTCTGCTTTTTTCCCTCAAGACTGCTTTGGCTATTTAGGGTCTTTTGTGTCTCTATACAAATTTTAAGATTTTTTGTAAAAAATGCCATTGGTAATTTGGTAGGGATTGCAGTGAATCTGTAGATTGCTTTGGGTAGTAGAGTCATTTTCACAATATTGATTCTTCCAATCCAAGAACATGGTATATTTCTCCATCTGTTGATATCATCTTTAATTTCTTTCATCAGTGTCTTACAGTTTTCTGCATACAGGTAGTTTGTCTCCCTAGGTAAGTTTATTCCTAAGTATTTTATTCTTTTTGTTGCAGTGGTAAATGGGAGTGTTTCCATAATTTCTCTTTCAGATTTTTCATCATTCATGTATAGGAATGCAAGAGATTTCTGTGCATTACTTTTTTTTTTTTTGTGGTATGCGGCCCTCTCACTGCCGTGGCCTCCCCCGCCGTGGAGCACAGGCTCCGGACGTTCAGGCCCAGCGGCCACGGCCCACGGGACCAGCCGCCTCGCAGCACGTGGGATCCTCCCGGACCAGGGCACAAACCCGTGTCCCCTGCATCAGCAGGTGGACTCCCAACCACTGCGCCACCAGGGAAGCCCTGTGCATTACTTTTGTATCCTGCAACTTTACCAAATTCATTGATTAGCTCTAGTAATTTTCTGGTGGCATCTTTAGGATTCTTTATATATTGTATCATGTCATCTGCAAACAGTGACAGTTTTACTTCTTCTTTTCCAATTTGTATTCCTTTTATTTCTTTTTCTTCTCTGATTGCCGTGGCTAAGACTTCCACAACCATGTTGAATAATAGTGGCAAGAGTGGACATTCTTGTCTTTTTCCTGATCTTAGAGGAAATGCTTTCAGTTTTTCACCATTGAGAATGATGTTTGCTGTGGGTTTGTCGTATATGGCCTTTATTATGTTGAGGTAGGTTCCCTCTATGCCCACTTTCTGGAGAGTTTTTATCATAAATTGGTGTTTTGTCAAAAGCTTTTTCTGCATCTATTGAGATGATCATATGGTTTTTCTCCTTCAATTTGTTAATTTGTTGTATCACATTGATTGATTTGCGTATATTGAAGAATCCTTGCATCCCTGGGATAAATCCCACTTGATCATGGTGTATGATACTTTTAATGTGTTTTTGGATTCTGTTTGCTAGTATTTTGTCGAGGATTTTTGCATCTTTATTCATCAGTGATATTGGTCTGTAATTTTCTTTTTTTTTTCTTTTTCTTTTTTTTTTTTTTCTGTACGTGGGCCTCTCACTGTTGTGGTCTCTCCCGCTGTGGAGAACAGGCTCCGGATGCGCAGGCTCAGCAGCCGTGGCTCACGGGCCCAGCTGCCCCGCGGCATGTGGGATCCTCCCAGACTGGGGCACAAACCCGTGTCCCCTGCATCAGCAGGCGGACTCTCAACCACTGCGCCACCAGACAAGCCCTGTAATTTTCTTTTTTTGTAGTATCTGTGTCTGGTTTTTGTATCAGGGTGATGATGGCCTCATAGAATGAGTTTGGGAGTGTTCCTTCCTCCTTAATTTTTTGGAAGGGTTTGAGAAGGATGGGTGTTAGCCCTTCCCTAAGTGTTTGATGGAATTCACCTGTGAAGCCACCTGGTCCTGGACTTTTGTTAGTTGGAAAAGTTTTAATCACAGTTTTAATTTCGTTACTTGTGATTGCTCTGTTCATATTTTCTATTTCTTCCTCTTTCAGTTTTGGAAGGTTATACATTTCTAAGAATTTGTCCATTTCTTCCAGGTTGTCCATTTTATTGGCATAGAGTTGCTTATAGTAGTCTCTTAGGATGCCTTGTATTTCTGGGGTGTCTGTTGTAACTTCTCCTTTCTCTTTTTTTTTTTTTGCGGTACACAGGCCTCTCACTGTTGTCGCCTCTCCCGATGCGGAGCACAGAGTCCAGACGCACAGGCTCAAAGGCCATGGCTCACGGGCCCAGCCGCTCTGCGGCATGTGGGATCTTCCCAGACCGGGGCACGAACCCGTGTCCCCTGCATCGGCAGGCGGACTCTCAACCACTGAGCCACCAGGGAAGCCCTCATTTCTCATTTTTAATTTTATTGATTTGAGTCCTCTCCCTCTTTTTCTTGATGAGTCTGGCTAATGGTTTATCAATTTTGTTTATCTTCTCAAAGAACCAGCTTTTAGTTTTATTGATCTTTGCTACTGTTTTCTTTCTTTCTATTTCATTTATTTCTGCTCTGATCTTTATGATTTCTTTCCTTTGTTAACTTCAGGTTTTGTTTGTTCTTCTTTCTCTAGTTCCTTTAGGTTTAAGGTTAGATTGTTTATTTGAGATTTTTCTTGTTTTTTGAGGTAGGCTTGTATAGCTATAAACTTCCCTCTTAGAACTGCTTTTGCTCCATCCCATAGGTTTTGGATCCTCATGTTTTCATTGTCATTTGTCTCTAGGTATTTTTTGATTTCCTCTTTGATTTCTTCAGTGATCTCTTGGTTATTTAGTAACGTATTGTTTAGCCTCCGTGTGTTTGTGCTTTTTTACTTTTTGTTCCCTGTAATTCATTTCTAATCTCAGAGCATTCTGCTCAGAAAAGATGCTTGATATGATTTCAGTTTTCTTAAATTTACTGAGGCCTTGATTTGTGACCCAAGATGTGATCTATCCTGGAGGATGTTCCATGTGAACTTGAGAAGAAAGTGTAATCTGCTGTTTTTGGATGGAATGTCCTATAAATATCAATTAAAGCTATCTGGTCTATTGTGTCATTTAAAGCTTCTGTTTCCTTATTTATTTTCATTTTGGATGATCTGTCCACTGGTGTAAGTGAGGTGTTAAAGTCCCCCACTATTATTGTGTTACTGTCGATTTCCTCTTTTATAGCTGTTAGTGATTGCCTTATGTATTGAGGTGCTCCTATGTTGGGTGCATATATATTTATAATTGTTATATCTTCTTCTTGGACTGATCCCTTGATCATTATGTAGTGTTCCTCCTTGTCTCTTTTAACATTCTTTATTTTAAAGTCTATTTTATCTGATATGAGTATTGCTATTCCAGCTTTCTTTTGATTTCCATTTGCATGGAATATCTTTTTCCATCCCCTCACTTTCAGTCTGTATGTATCCCTAGGTGAAGTGGGTCTTTTGTAGACAGCATAAATATGGGTCTTGTTTTTGTATCCATTCAGCAAGTCTGTTTCTTTTGGTTGAAACATTTAATCCATTGAAGTTTAAGGTAATTATTGATATGTTTGTTTTTATCATCATTTTCTTATTTGTTTTGGGGTTGTTTTTGTTGGTCCTTTTCTTCTCTTGTGTTTCCCACTTAGAGAAGATCCTTTAGCATTTGTTTTAGAGCTGGTTTGGTGGTGCTGAATTCTCTTAGCTTTTGCTTGTCTGGAAAGCTTTTGACTTCTCCATCTAATCTGAATGAGATCCTTGCCGGGTAGAGTAATTTGGTTGTAGGTCTTCCGTTTCATCACTTTAAGTATATCATGCCACTCCCTTCTGGCTTGTAGAGTTTCTGCTGAGAAATCAGCTGTTAACCTTATGGGAGTTCCCTTGTATATTATTTGTCATTTTTCGCTTGCTGCTTTCAATAATTTTTCTTTGTCTTTATTTTTGGCCAATTTGATTATTATGTGTCTCGGTGTGTTTCTCCTTGGGTTTATCCTGCCTGGGACTCTCTGCACCTCCTGGACTTGGGTGGCTATTTCCTTTCCCATGTTAGGGAAATTTTCTACTATAATCTCTTCAAATACTTTCTGAGGTCCTTTCTCTCTGTCTTCTACTTCTTGGACCCCTATAATGCGAATGTTGCTGTGTTTAATGTTGTACCAGAGGTCTCTTAGGCTGTCTTCATTTCTCTTCATTCTTTTTTCTTTATTCTGTTCTGCAGCAGTGAATTCCACCCTTCTGTCTTCCAGGTCATTTATCCGTTCTTCTGCCTCAGTTATTCTGCTACTGATTCCTTCTAGTGTAGTTTTCATTTCAGTTATTGTATTGTTCATCTCTGTTTGTTTCTTCTTTAATTCTTCTAGGTCTTTGTTAAACATTTCTTGCATCTTCTCTTTCTTTGCCTCCATTCTTTTTCTGAGGTCCTGGATCATCTTCACTATCATTTTTCTGAATTCTTTTTCTGGAAGGTTGCCTATCTCCACTTCATTTGGTTGTTTTTCTGGGGTTTTATCTTGTTCCTTCATCTGGTACATAGCCCTCTGCCTTTTCATCTTGTCTGTCTTTCTGTGATTGTGGTTTTTGTTCTACAGGCTACAGGATTGTAGTTCTTCTTGCATCTGCTGTCTGCCCTCTGATGGATGAGGCTATCTAAGAGGCTTGTGTATGTTTCCTGATGGGAGGGACTGGTGGTGGGTACAGCTGCTTCTTTCTCTGGTGGGCAGAGCTCAGTAAAACTTTAATCCTCTTGACTGCTGATGAATGGGGCTGTGTTCCCTCTCTGTTGGTTGTTTGGCCTGAGGCAATCCAACACTGGAGCTTACAGGCTATTTGGTGGGTCCCATGGCAGATTCTGGGAGGGCTCACGCCAAGGATTACCTCCCAGAACTTCTGAGGCCAGTGTCACTGTCCCCGCAGCGAACCACAGCCATCCACCACCTCTGCAGGAAATCGCCCAACACCAGCAGGTAGGCCTGGTTCAGTCTCCTCTGGGGTCACTGCTCCTTCCCCTGTGTCCCAATGCACACACTACTTTGTGTGTGCCCTCCTAGAGTGGAGTCTCTGTTTCCCCGAGTCCTGTCAGAGTTCTGCAATCAAATCCTGCTAGCCTTCAAAGTCTGATTCTCTGGGAATTCCTCCTTCCATTGCCGGACCCCCAGTTTCAGAAGCCTGATGTGGGGCTCAGAATCTTCACTCCAGTGGGTGGACTTCTGTGGTATGAGTGTTCTCCAGTTTGTCAGTCACCCACCCAGCAGTTATGGGATTTGATTTTATTGTGATTGCACCCCTCCTACCGTTTCACTGTGGCTTCTCCTTTGTCTTTGTATGTGGGGTATACTTTTTGTTGAGTTCCAGTGTCTTCCTGTCGATGATTGTTCAGCAGTTTGTTGTGATTCTGGTGTTCTTGCAAGAGGGAGTGAGAGCACGTCCTTCTACTCTGCCATCTTGGTTCAAGCTCACTCTATTCCTAGTTCTTACTTTTTCATCCTTTAGCCTTTTACTTCAACAAAATCTTATGAAGATCATTACCCAGTTCTGATTGTCATGGAATTGATGGCTTGTCATAAAGAATAGCTCCACCACTGGCAGCAGTGAGGAGAGAGTGGGAGAAGGAGATTTTTAGGAATGCCTGATCCCCAGGACAAAAGCCCACAGGAAATTGTGCTGGCCCTGACCCAAAGCATGGGCACAAGGCTTACTGATGAGACTTTCCTCATTTCTTCATAGAGATAGGGTTCTCTGGCGAAATTAGGCAGAAATTCTGCTTTGGCAGGAAGAACCCTGGCTTACTGCCCACCTCTTAATCCAGCTCACTGCCCCATTGACCAGCGTCCAGAAATTACGGGCACCAGCAGGCCCCTGCCCATTCAGAACTTTTCTGGAAACCATGAAACCTAAGAGGCTTGAGATTTGGGTGTTGAAGCTGTTGAATCCTCCAGTAACCAACCCAATTGTAAAAGAGTAATAATATATGACATCCACATAATATTTTACAGCTTCTAAAGTACTTTAAGCTGCATTTGTCATTTGGTTCTTTCTATAGCCCTGGAAGCAAATCAGATATCATCATCCCTGTTTTACGGATGAGGACATTGAGGCCCAGAGAAGTTAAATGATCTTCCTAAGATCACACAGCTCAGTGAGTGGTAGAACCAAGACTAGAAGCCAAGTCTTTCCTCACAGTGAGTCCTGGCTCATTTACTCCTTCCACAAAGAGGTGCCGTGGGTCTTCCAGATGTCAGGCACTGTACTATGCCCAGGGGATGTAGCCATGAACAGAGCAGGTGTAGTCCTGAGCCATCAAATAAACAGCCCCAGGAATCTTTAGTTAAATTGTGATCATGAAGGAGATGTACAACGTTCTATGAGAGTCTATTAGAGGGCTCCCTAGCCTAGTTTGCAGAGGTGGGAAAGTTTCTTCAGAGGTAATCACATTTAAGCTGAGATCTGAGAGCCAAATATTGTTGAGAGAAGCTTGGCAGTGGGGATAAAATTCCAGACAGAGAGAAGAGTCTGGCATCTTCATGGAAGAATAAATTATGTTAATATGGTTGCAAGCAAGCAACTGGGAAGAGTGGGGCAAGATGAGGCTGGGGAGGTGGGCAGGGATAGTCCACAAGTGCCTAAAAGTTCTAGTTAAAGGTTTCAAAAGCAATGATTCTAAAAGCAATGGGAAGCATATATAAAAGATAACTAATAAGAACCTACTGTAGATGTAATAGAGAGAGGACCTTCAAGATGGTGGAGTAGTAAGACATGGAGATCACCTTCCTCCCCACAAATACATCAGAAATACATCTACATGTGGAACAATTCCTACAGAACACCTACTGAACACTGACAGAAGACTTCAGACTTCCCAAAAGGCAAGAAACTCCCCACGTTCCTGGGTAGGGCAAAAGAAAAAAGAAAAAACAGAGACAAAAGAATAAGCTTGGGACCTGCCCCTTTGGGAGGGAGCTGTGAAGGAGGAAAAGTTTCCACACACTAGGAAGCCCCTTCACTGGCAGAGACGGGGGATGGGCAGGGGGAAACTTCAGAGCCATGAAAGAGATCGCAGCAACAGGGGTGCAGAGGGCAAAACAGAGAGATTCCAGCCCAGAGGATTGGTGCTGACCAGCACTCATCAGCCTGAGAGGCTTGTCTGCTCACCCACTGGGATGGGTGGGGGCTGGGAACTGAAGCTGGGGCTTAGAAGGTCAGATCCCAGGGAGATGACTGGGGTTGGCTGCATGAACACAGCCTGAAGGGGGCTAGTGTGCCACAGCTAGGTGGGAGGGAGTCTGGGAAAAAGCCTGGAACTGCCTAAGAGGCAAGAAACCATTGTTTTGGGGTGCACAAGGAGCGGAGATTAAGAGCACCACCTAAACGAGCTTCAGAGACAGGCGCGAGCTGCGGCTATCAGCGCAGACACCAGAGATGGGCATGAAATGCTAACTCTGCTGCTGCAGCCACAAAGAAGCCTGTGTGCGAGCACAGGTCACTATCCACACCTCCCCTCCTGGGAGCCTGTGCAGCACGCCACTGCCAGAGTCCCGTGATCCAGGGACAACTTCCCCGGGAGAACACACAGCATGCCTCAGGCTGTTGCAACATCATGCTGGCCTCTGCCGCTGCAGGCTTGCCTCGCATTCTGTACCCCTCAGTCCCCTCGAACTGAGTGAGCTAGAGCCCCCTACTCAGCTGCTCCTTTAACCCCCTCCTGTCTGGGCAAAGAACTGATGCCAGAGGGCAACTTACATGCAAAGGCAGGGCCAAATGCAAAGCTGAACCCCGGGAGCTGTGTGAACAAAGAAGAGAAAGGGAAATTTCTCCGTGCAGCCTCAGGAGCAGTGGATAAAATCTCCACAATCAACCTGATGTACCCTGCATTTGTGGAATACCTGAATAGACAACAAATCATCCCAAAATTGAGGCAGTGGACTTTGGGAGCAACTATAGACTTGGGGTTTGCTGTATGCGACTGACTAGTATCTGATTTATATGTTTATCTTGGTTTAGCTTTTAGTGCTTGTCATCATTGGTGGATTTGTTTATTTGTTTGGTTGCTCTCTTCTTTTTTTTAATACATTTTTTATTTTTTATTTTAATAACATATTTTTAAATTTTTTACTTTAACCACTTTATTGATTATATTTCTTTCTTTCTTTCTTTCTTCCTTCCTTTCTTCCTTTCTTTCTTTCATTCTTTCTTTATTTCTTTCTTTCCTTTCTTTCTTTCTTTTTCTCCCTTTTCTTCTGAGCCGTGTGGCTGACAGGGTCTTACTGCTATGGCTGGGTGTCAGGCCTGAGCCTCAGAGGTGGGAGAGCTGAGTTCAGGACATTGGACCACCAGAGAGCTCCCGGCTCCACATAATATCAATCAGTGAGAGCTCTCCGAGATCTCTATCTCAACGCTAAGTCCCAGCTCCACTCAACTACCAGCAAGCTTCGATGCTGAACACCCCATGCCAAACAACTAGCAAGACAGGAGCACAACCCCCCCCCATTAGCAGAGAGGCTGCCTAAAGTCATAATAAGGTCACAGACACTCCAAAACACATCACAGGATGCAGTCCTGCCCACCAGAAAGACAAGATCCAGCCTCATCCACCAAACGCAGGCACCAGTACCCTCCACCAGGAAGCCTACACAACCCACTGACCCAAACTTACCCACTGGGGGCAGACACCAAAAACAATGGGAATTACAAACCTGCAGCCTGAGAAAAGGAGAACCCAAACACAGTAAGTTAAGCAAAATGAGAAGACAGAGAAACACACAGCAGATGAAGGAGCAAGATAAAAACCCACCAGACCTAACAAATGAAGAGGAAATAGGCAGTCTACCCGAAAAAGAATTCAGAGTAATGAGAGTAAAGATGATCCAAAATCTTGGAAATAGAACAGAGAAAATACAAGAAATGTTTAACAAGGACCTAGAAGAACTAAAGAGCAAACAAGCAATGATGATGAACAACACAATAAATGAAATTAAAATTCTCGAGAAGGAATCAATAGCAGAATAACTGAGGCAGAAGAATGGATAAGTAACCTGGAACATAAAATAGTGGAAATAACTAATGCAGAGCAGAATAAAGAAAAAAGAATGAAAGAATTGAGGACAGCGTCAGAGACCTCTGGAACAACATTAAACGCAACAACATTCAAATTATAGGGGTCCTAGAAGAAGAAGAGAAAAGAAAGGGACTGAGAAAATATTTGAAGAGATTATAGTTGAAAAATTCCCTAATATGGGAAAGGAAATAGTCAAGTCCAAGAAGGGCAGAGAGTTCCAAAGAAGATAAATCCAAGGAGAAACACACCAAGACACATATTAATCAAACTATTAAAAATTAAATATAAAGAAAAAATATTAAAAGCAGCAAGGAAAAAGCAAGCAATAACATGCAAGGGAATCCCCATAAGATTAATAGATGATCTTTCAGCAGAAACTCTGCAAGCCAGAAGGGAGTGGCAGGACATCTTTAAAGTGATGAAAGGGAAAAAAAGCCTACAACCAAGATTACTCTACCCAGCAAGGATCTCATACAGACTTGACAGAGAAATTAAAACCTTTACAACAAGCAAAAGCTAAGAGAATTCGGCACAACCAAACCAGCTTTAAAACAAATGCTAATGGAACTTCTCTAGGCAGGAAACACAAGAGAAGGAAAAGACCTACAATAACAAACCCAAAACAATTAAGAAAATGGTAATAGGAACATACATATTGATAATTACCTTAAATGTAAATGGATTAAATGCTCCAACCAAAGACATAGAGTGGCTGAATGGATACAAGAACAAGACCCATATATATGCTGTCTACAAGAGACCCATTTCAGACCTAGGGACACATACAGACTGAAAGTGAGGGGATGGAGAAAGATATTCCATGCAAATGGAAATCAAAAGAAAGCTGGAGTAGCAATTCTGATATAAGATAAACTAGATTTTAAGATAAAGACTATTACAAGAGACAAAGAAGGACAATATATAATGATCAAGGGATCAATCCAAGAAGAAGATATAACAATTATAAATATATATGCACCCAACATAGGAGCACCTCAATACACAAGGCAAATGTTAAAAGCCATAAAAGGGGAAATCAACAGTAACACAATAATAGTGGGGCACTTTAACACCTCACTTTCACCAATGGACAGATCAACCAAAATGAAAATAAATAAGGAAACACAAGCTTTAAATGACACATTAAACAAGATGGACTTAATTTATATTTATAGGACAGTCCATCCAATAACAACAGAATGCACTTTCTTCTCAAGTGCTCATGGAACATTCTCCAGGGTAGATCATATCTTGGATAACAAATCAAGCTGTGGTAAATTTAAGAAAATTGAAATTGTATCAAGTATCTTTTCTGACCACAACACTATGAGACTAGACATCAATTACAGGAAAAAAAACTGTAAAAAATACAAACACATGGAGGCTAAACAATACACTACTTAATAACCAAGAGATCACTGAAGAAATCAAAGGGGAAATCAAAAAATACCTAGAAAAAAATGACAATGAAAACACGATGGCCCAAAACCTATGGGATGCAGCAAAAGCAGTTCTGAGAGGGCAGTTTATAACAATACAATCCTACCTCAAAAAACAAGAAATACCTCAAATCAACAACCTAACCTTACACCTAAAGCAATTAGAGAAAGAAGAACAAAAAAACCCCAAAGTTAGCAGAGGAAGGAAATCATAAAGATAGATCAGAAATAAATGAAAAAGAAATGAGGGAAACAATAGCAAAGATCAATAAAACTAAAAGCTGGTTCTTTGAGAAGATAAACAAAATTGAAAAACCATTAGCCAGACTCATCAAGAAAAAAAGGGAGAACTCAAATCAATAGAATTAAAAATGGAAAAGGAGAAGTAACAACCGACACTGCAGAAATACAAAGGATCATGAGAGATTACTACAAGCAACTATATGCCAATAAAATGGACAACCTAGAAGAAATGTACAAATTCTTAGAAATGCACAACTTTCCAAGACTGAACCAGGAAGAAATAGAAAACATGAATAGACCAATTACAAGCACTGAAATTGAAACTGTGATTAAAAATCTTACAACAAACAAAGGCCCAGGACCAGATGGCTTCACAGGTGAATTCTATCAAACATTTGGAGAAGAGATAACACCTATCCTTCTCAAATTCTTCCAAAATAGAGCAGAGGGAGGAACACTTCCAAACTCATTCTACGAGGCCACCATCACCCTGACACCAAAACCAGACAAAGATGTCACAAAGAAAGAAAACTGCAGGTCAATATCACTGATGAACATAGATGCAAATATGCTCAACAAAATACTAGCAAACAGAATTAAACAGCACATTAAAGGGATCATACACCATGATCAAGTGGGGTTTATCCCAGGAATGCAAGGATTCTTCAATATATGCAAATCAACCAATGTGATACAACATATTAACAAATTGAAGGAGAAAAACCAAATGATCATCTCAATAGATGCAGAGAAAGCTTTTGACAAAATTCAACACCCACTATGTTAAAAACCCTCCAGAAAGTAGGCATAGAGGGAACTTTCCTCAACATAATAAAGGCCATATATGACAAACCCACAGCCAACATCGTCCTCAATGGTGAAAAACTGAAACCATTTCCACTAAGATCAGGAAAAAGACAAGGTTGCCCACTCTCACCACTATTATTCAACATAGTTGTGGAAGTTTTAGCCAAAGCAATCAGAGAAGAAAAAGAAATAAAAGGAATCCAAATCAGAAAAGAAGAAGTAAAGCGGTCACTCTCTGCAGATGACATGATATTATACATAGAGAATCCTAAAGATGCCACCAGAAAACTACTAGAGCTAATCAATGAATTTGGTAGAGTAGCAGGATACAAAATTAATGCACAGAAATCTCTAGCATTCCTATACACTAATGATGAAAACCTGAAAGTTGAAGTAAGAAAACACTCCCATTTACCATTGCAACTAAAAGAATATAATATCTAGGAATAAACCTACCTAAGGAGACAAAAGACCTTTATGCAGAAAATTATAAGACACTGATGAAAGAAATTAAAGATGAAACAAATAGATGGAGAGATATACCATGTTCTGGGATTGGAAGAATCAACATTGTGAAAATGACTCTACTACCCAAAGCAGTCTACAGATTCAATGCAATCCCTATCAAACTACCACTGATATTTTTCACAGAACTAGAATTTAAAAATTCACAATTTGTATGGAAGCACAAAAGATCCCGAATAGCCAAAGCATATTGAGAAAGAAAAACAGAGCTGGAGGAATCAGGCTCCCTGACTTCAGACTATACTACAAAGCTACAGTAATCAAGACAGTATGGTACTGGCACAAAACCAGAAGTATAGATCAATGGAACAGGATAGAAAGCCCAGAGATAAACCCATGCACCTATGGTCACCTTATCTTTGATAAAGGAGGCAAGAATATACAGTGGAGAAAAGACAGTCTCTTCAATAAGTGGTGCCAGGAAAACTGGACAGCTACACATAAAAGAATGAAATTAGAACACTTCCTAACACCATACACAAAAATAAACTCAGAATGGATTAAAGACCTAAATGTAATGCCAAACACTATCAAACTCTTAGAGAAAAACATAGGCAGAACACTCTATGACATAAATTACAGCAAGATCCTTTTTGACCCAACTCCTAGAGAAAAGGAAATAAAAACAAAAATAAACAAATGGGACCTAATTAAACTTCAAAGCTTTTGCACAGCAAAGGAAACCATAAACAAGCCCCAATGACAACCCTCAGAATGGGGGAAAATATTTGCAAATGAAGCAACTATCAAAGGATTCATCTCCAAAATATACAAGCGGCTCATGAAGCTCAATATCAAAAAAACGATCAACCCAATCCTAAAATGGGCAGAAGACCTAAATAGACATTTCTCCAAAGAAGATATACAGATTGCCAACATACACATGAAAGGATACTCAACATCACTAATAGTTAGAGAAATGCAAATCAAAACTATAATGAGGTATCACCTCACACTTGCCAGAATGGCCATCATCAAAATATCTACCAACAATAAATTCTGGAGAGGGTATGGAGAAAAGGGAACCCTCTTGCAGTGTTGATGGGAACGGAAATTGATACAGCAACTATGGATAACAGTATGGTGGTTCCTTAAAAAACTGAAAATAGAATTACCATATGACCCAGCAATCCCACTACTGGGCATATGCCCTAAGAAAACCATAATTCTAAAAGAGTCATGTACCACAATATTTACTGCAACACACTTTACAATAAGCTAGGACATGGAAGCAACCTAAGTGTCCATCGGCAGATGAATGGATAAAGAAAATGTGGCACATATATACAGTAGAATATTAGCCATAAAAGGAAACAAAATTGAGTTATTTGTAGTGAGGTGGATGGACCTAGAGTCTGTCATACAAAGTGAAGTAAGTCAGAAAGAGAAAAACAAGTACCGTATGCTAACACATACATACGGAATCTAAAAAAAAAAAAAAAAAGATGGTCATGAAGAACCTAGGGGCAGGACAGGAATAAAGACACAGACTTGGAGAATGGACTTGAGGTCACGGGGATGGGGAAGGGTAAGCTGGGAAGAAGAAGTGAGAGTGGCATGGACATATATACACTGCCAAATGTAAAATAGATAGCTAGTGGGAAGCAGCCATATAGCACAGGGAGATCAGCTCGGTGCTTTGTGACTGCCTGGAGGGGTGGGATAGGGAGGGTGGGAGGGAGACGCAAGCGGGAGGTAATATGGGGGTATATGTATACGTATAGCTGATTCACTTTGTTATACAGCAGAAACTAACACAACAATGTAAAGCAATTATACTCCCATAAAGATGTTAAAAAAATAAAATAAAATACATGTAATGTTATTTTATTGTTTATCCCTTAAATCCATAGTTTTTGTTATATCTTGATTTCACTAGCAACAATCTTTACCAACAATAACATTTTCCAAGAATGTAATCCTTACGGTTGGCAAGAGTGATTATTTCCAAAATATGGAATAACATGTGCAGATGGGCTGTTTCTACAATAAGCTACATTTAAGATCATGTTGTAAAAAGAGGTTTTATGAATGCATAATGGGAACTGAATTGCTATTTCTTAGGAAAAAATCCAAGAATGTCCTACAAGGACAGACAAATTTATGATAACTACTGTTCATTCAGTGTCTTCTGGCTCCCAGGGACATGCTTGATACTTGACCTATATTATCATAGTTAATCTAATATTGGACCCTCAAGATAGCTATTATTATACCCATTTTTAAAAAATGAGAAAATTTCACCAATGGGGGAAAGCGGTGGTGGTGTTGGTGGGATGAACTGGGAGATTAGGATTGACATATATACACCAATATGTATAAAATAGGTAACTAATAAGAACCTGCTGTATAAAAAAAAAAAAATTAAAAAAAAAGAACCTACTGTATAGTACAGGGAGCTCTATTCGGTGCTCTGTAATGACCTATATAGGAATGGAGCCTAGAAGAGAGTGGATATATGTATATGTGTGGCTGATTTGCTTTGCTGTACAGCAGAAACTAATACAACATTGTAAATCAACTATACTCCAATTAAAAAATTAATTAAAAGAAAAGCAATGTGAAACTTTGATGGTGTTTAACCAGAAGAGTTACACATACAGATTTGTGTTTTTCAAATATTGCTCTGCCTGCTGTGTAAGAAACTGGCTGAAGGTAGAGGATGGCAAGAGCGGAAATGAGGAGACAAATGAAGAGCTACTGCCATAGTCCAGGGTAGGGGTGTGGTGAGAATTGATGGCAACGGGGATGCAGGGAAGCAGAAGGGCTCCATGATTGGATATGGTGGTGGTGAGGGAGAAACACCCTCAAAGATTTTCCTCTCTCTACGGTGCTATCTCCCAGGGTAGGTTTCTTGTGTTTGCTTTCCTCCTTACAGAACAAAGACAAAACCAGGCCCTTCCACGCAGCAGCTGGAACACAAAGGCAACACAGCCAGACTTCAGCTTTGTCTCAGAAAAGCTCTCCAAATATCCCATCATTAGGGATTCCCACAGTATTGGGAAAGGAGGCAAAATGTTCCCATTTGATTCTTACCTGTTTGATCCAGCTCTTTCAAGAAGACATTGAACTTCTCCCCAGGCAGGGGAAAAAAAAATAACTTGTTATATAACACAAATGGGAAAATGTCATGTTACGTAAAATGTTCAAAATACTATATTGATGATAACCCATTGGTCTTAGCACAGTTTCTGAATACCAAGGCTGCTGGTGTTAGCAATGATAATATAATTATTTAGAATTAAAAAAAAATTATCCTTACCTTTTCTACTCAAAATTCTAGGTTGGATGGGGCAATTTGTATGTAAGAAGAGTCAGGGCACCTCTGAGAGTGACAAATTGGAAAGAAAGGAATTGGGGGGCATTCAATTCATGTATATTAAAGGGTGGTGTAGTAGAAAATACATGGGCTTTGGAATCTGAGCTTGGTTCACATTCTGCTTCTTCCATTTCTTAGCTGCATGATGTTGAATAAATGTCACCCTTTCTGTATCACGAACGGCGATAAAAACTGATAAAACCTCTAGGCCCCGGTTATTATGAAAAGTAAGACAATGCATTCACAGCCAATACAGGTATAATATAAGCTACAGTGATGTATTGTACAACATGGGGAATATAGCCAATATCTTATAATAACTATAAATGGAGTATAATCTTTAAAAATTGTAAATCACTATATTGTACACCTGTAACTTATATCACATTAAACAGGAACTGTATTTCAATAAAAAAATAGTACCTGGCACAGAGTAAACATTCAATAAATGTTAGTGGCAATGTTGTCATGCTTATGTTTAAAGGAAAAAAGATTTTGACTGTTGGTAGTGAATGGAAAATTCTTCACTCTCACTAGCAATGATAGAAAAGATCATTTCAATTTCAAAGTGAATGGTTTGATTTTCAAAAAAATCAACAAATATTTATTGAACATCTACTATGTGCTAATCATTTTGCAAGGTGATGTGAGAGGACCAAAGAGGCATTAAGACAAACATACAGATGAGTGGGTGAGACATAAAGTAATACCTAGAAAGGGAGCTCGGTTAGGTCCAGGTGGGCTAAGTTGCAGGTGAGTACAGAGAGGGTGGGTGTTCTCATAAGTGAGAATTGCTATCTGGCGGAGGTGGCAGGGCTGGGACAATGGCTGGTGATAAGATCCACTTTCCTCATGTCTGAATGCAACCCCTAACTGCTAGTTTGGAAAAAATAAGGAAGAACAGTTTCTGCAAGCAATTACGAGTTGTTTTGGAATGGGTTGGAATAAAATATGTCAGCTTCAGGATGTGTGAGATTACTGCTCTGACATTTACCCGTAAAGCCACTGTCATTTGACCTTTATCTAAAAGGTATAACTTCGTGAGTTTTCAACAGGAAAAAAAAAATCTGCTTTAGAAATAGCTGCCAGAGAAAATAAGCCTGAACAGACCCCATCGTGAAAGATCTGAGGGCTCCAACCAATTTTCAATTCAATTCAAAGTCATGAGTATGTTCCGAACATCTCTGTGGCAGTCCCGTGGGTATAATGCTCTGTTGAGGATCTCATGGGCTAGTGGAGGGGACAGGCATGTCAACGGATAAATTATGAAACAGCGTGCAGAGTACAGCAGTAGAGATGTGTTCTAGGTTCAGAGGTCACACAAAGGAGAGGGTGATGTTGAGGGCAGGTGGGGATGTCCAAGCTGGGTTTGAGGAGAGAACAGTAGGATTCAACAGAAGGTTGAGGGAACAGGGAGGTAAGAAATGGTGTTCAGGAAATATACGCAGTTGGGAACTCCAAACAAGCCTCACCTCTCCCAGCTCCCAGGAGGACAAAGCCACGGCCAACCTCTCATGCTTTCTGATTCACACAACTTTGAACCAGCTCTGCCCCAAATACCTTCTCACCATTATTCAGGATGTCTACTTTTAGCTACAAGTTTTGATCCTTGTTTACAAACAGACACATTTTAAGCTGTAGCTGATCATTTATACTTGAGTGCAGATGAGTTCCGTGTGCTGTATCAGGAGAAGGTTTAAGGTATTTAAAGAACAGGAATGTCTGAACCCCGGCTAGAAAGCTTGATTATGTTCAGCCCCTCCTCCCAACTCCCATTGGCTTCAAAACCTTCGCTCAATTACTTGTATATTTAAAAATTTACAAATCTGCTGGCTTTTAATTATGTTGACTTTGCTATGTTTGTTGTTGATTACATTTCCTTTTTCTTGGGTACATTAGTAAGACCCTCTAGCAAATATCAAGATGAGTCATTTAATCTTAACATTAGCCAGAATTTGGTCTTTACTTATAGTCTGTTTCTTCTTTTCAGATACAGCACTCTGAGAAAGTCAAAGAAAAGTCAAAGAAAAAGACTCCTTTCTTCCTTTTTTTTTTTTAAATTAAGCTTACCTGGAAATGCACAAACTGTGTTCCATTCCTCCTGTGGCTCAGACCCAGATCCTCAGAGGAGAGCGTGTGTCTGTCTCTGTAATTGCTTAGGTTGCTATGTGCGTTCCCAAGCCATTCTCCTAGCCATGAAAATACACATTTTGTGACTTGCCAGGTATTGTGTGCTATTGTTCTTGGCAAAATACTTTGTTCCATTACTCTCCTGCCCAGAGGCAGAGAGGACAGAGGACGTCTAGAAGTCAACCTGGCAATTCTATTCCTCCATATAATTTAGAAGGTTCTGGGAACAGGACAATGTGTCATCAAAGTAGTACTTCCATGAGATATTCAGAACAAAATATTGACGTTCTTGGGTGATAAGAACCTTGGGAAGCCCCAAATCTCAGCAAGATTGACCATGTCTGCAAAGCGGCTGTTGGCAATGTTGCCAGCTTCAGAGAGAGTCTCAGAGAAGGGACTGTAGGCTGGCTTCAGGTGTCTCTGGAGATGGCCATGCATTTTTCTAATTATGAAAGAGTCATAATATACCTGGAAGTGGGTGGGGGCAAGAATGAAGGGAATAGACCTTCAGTAGAAGGTCCAGAGGATCTAAAGCTATTTATGAGGCCAAGGACAGTGCATCCTTGCTTTCAGCAGTGGCATGCTGAGGGAAAAGCAGCAGGAGTAGGTGGGGAGAAGTAGCTTTGTCTCTCTCTGGACTAAGAGAAGTTACCAGCATGCACATATAGATGGGCAGGGCTTCTGAGCAGACACACACTTGACTTCAATCTGCTGTTCTTTGTATCCCATAAAACCTCATTCTGGGAGGAATTATCTCAAGATGACTATACTCTTAGAACCCCAAGGAGAGTCCTTTGGGGGACCTTGGTCCTCACCCACAGGTCCCTAGTGACAGGCACATCATGTTTAGGAGATGTGGGGTTGCTAGGGAGAAGGCATCCATTACTCCAGATGGCGTCAC
Source organism: Lagenorhynchus albirostris (assembly GCF_949774975.1). Classification (NCBI taxonomy): domain Eukaryota; kingdom Metazoa; phylum Chordata; class Mammalia; order Artiodactyla; family Delphinidae; genus Lagenorhynchus; species Lagenorhynchus albirostris. The sequence continues at coordinate 70,019,559 of NC_083103.1, forward strand.
TGACCTTGGAGAAACTACCACCATTATTCAGGACTTTGGGGGAAATCCTTGGAATACTAATGAATGAGGTCAAGGAAGTCCTTCAGGATAATATCAGTGGTCTCAGGGGTGTCCTGGAAGAACAAGAACAACATAGTTGGAAGAGAATAGAGTGACGACATTTGAAACTGGGATAGTTTTTCAGGTAAGAGATGAAAGTTTGCATGATGTCTATGCAGATCGAAGAGGAATGGAATATGTCATACAGAGGGAACTGGAAATGATGTCAGCTGGCTTTGGTCCCACTGTCCTCTCCTCTCTAGACTGTCTTACACTCTGCCATCCAAGTTGATAGACCTAAAATACAAATCTGGCCATGCCACTTCCTATAAAAAACAATTCAATAGCTCTAGTCATCTCCATTCGGGAAAGTTCACACACTTAGCATAACCCAGGGATCTCACTGATGTGGCACTGGCTTCTTCTCCAGCCTCAACTCTTTGCTTATTACCCATTGCCCCACCCCCACCCCGACCTTTTACCCTTTGCTCTGTTCTTGTTGAACAATTTACCTGCAAAAGCCATGCTCTTTAAAGACTGTACACATGCACATGCTACTCCCTTGGTGTGGCATATCTTTTTTTTTAAGTCATCAAGACTAAATGCAAGGGACTTTCCCAGTGGCGCAGTGGTTAAGAATCCACCTTCCAATGCAGGGGACACGGGTTTGATCCCCGGTGAGGGAACTAGATCCCACATGCATGCCGCAACTAAGAGTTCACATGCCACAAATAAAGAGCCTGCTGGCAGCAACTAAGGAACACACATGCCGCAACTAATGAAGCCAGTGAGCCGCAACTAAGGAGCCTACCTACCACAACTAAGACCTGGTGCAACCAAAAAAAAAAGACTAAATGTAAGAGACTTCTAGGAAGACCCACTCAAGGAGAATTAATTACTAACCACCTCTCCCTACTTGTTGCTTCATGCACCCACTGAACCTAGTGTAGTTGACCCTTATTAGTTAATTTCAGATTTAAATTCCATGAGTTTGAATGCTATCAAGCAATTGAAACATCCGTGACATATAAGAATTTGCTAATTTTGTCAAGGCTGTAGTTTGTGTTATACATGCTGGGAGGCAGGTTTCTAGAAGGTGGTTCGTAACTAGTGAGAGAATCTAGTCAACCACCCAGCATTTGCCTTTCAAAGTGACATGTCCTCCCTGCTTGTGGTCATGTAGGCAGTAATCTCATGGAGGGATGAAAACTTGTTGACCCCTACCTACAATATTACCTATTCAGCCCTATACAAACATACTTTCATGTAACCCTTAATGAAACTCCCATGAGTTCTTATGAAAATTCCCATTTTACAGGTAAGGAAATTGAGACAAATACTTTTCCCACATTTAAACAGCCAGTGGGACTTCTCTGGTGGAGCAGTGGTTAAGAATCCGCCTACCATTGCAGGGGACACGGGTTCGATCCCTAGTCTGGGAAGATCCCACATGCCGCGGAGCAACTAAGCCCACACGCCACAACTACTGAGCCCACACGCCACAACTACTGGGCCCACACACTGCAACTACTTGAAGCCCGCACACCTAGAGCCTGTGCTCCGCAACAGAGAGTAGACCCCACTCGCCACAACTAGAGAAAGCCCTCTCACAGCAATGAAGACCCAACACAGCCAAAAAAAAAGAAAAAGAAAGTATATAAATAACCAGCAAGTGAAGTCAGGAATCAAACCTAGGTTCAAAACCAACAGAATGGAACAGAGAACATACAACTAGAACTAGTGATTTCTGAAGTTGGTGAAAAGGGACAAAGACTGAAGAAATTTAAGAATGGGATTTTTCTTTAGAAAAGGTTTCGAGTAAATAAAACAGTGGGGAAAATTATGTTAAAGAAGAATTTGCCAGTTTGAGGATTCTTGAGGCTATCCTCACAAAGTTTCTGGACACAGATCTTTAGGAATAGCACTTAATGTTAAGGATCTGCACTTCCATGGCCTCCATGTTGCTAAATCCGAGTCAACCCACAGACTTCTAGAGCACTGGGCAGAGTCGATCACATTTCTTCCTGGACCTGCTTTCTTTGCCTGGCTTCTGGGACACCAAGCTCACCTGGTTCTCTTCCCTCCTCACTGGTTACTCCTTCTCAGTTTCCTTTGCTGGTTCCTCCTCATCTCTGCAGCCTCTGAATGTCAGAGCATCCAGGGGCCCCTTGGGTTTATTCTCCTTTGTACCTACACCCTCCTTGATCGTCCTTTCTAGTCTCCTGGTTTTACATCTCCCCTACGTGCTGACAACTTCCCTTGAACTCCAGACAACCATATTTCAATGCCTGCCAGACATCTCCGTGTGGATACCTGGCAGACATCTCAAACGTGAAATGTCTCTGAATGTTTATCTTCTCCTTCAAACCTGTTCTATTTTCATTCTTTCACAGCGTAGTTGATGACAATATCCTTCTAGTTGCTTCGGACAAAAACCTTGAGTCATTATTAATTCCTTTCTTTCTTACACCTCACGTGCAATCTACCAGGAGATTTCTGTCAGCTCGAACTTCAACATAGACCCAGAACTTGGCCACTTCTCACCATCACTATTGCTACCACCTGGCCCAGATCATCGCGCTTCTCTCGTGGATTATACGGGAGCTTCCTAACCATTTCCTTTCTTTTACTCTTGCCACCCACTCCCAACCTCCACTGTCTGTTCTCAAAACAGCAGCCAGAGGATGCTATTAAAACATAAATCAGGGCTTCACTCATGGCGCAGTGGTTAAGAATCTGCCTGCCAATGCAGGGAACACGGGTTCGAGCCCTGGTCTGGGAAGATCCCACATGCCGTGGAGCAGCTAAGCCCATGTGCCATGACTACTGAGCCTGCACTCTAGAGCTCGTGTGCCACAACCACTGAGCCCGCGTGCCACAACTACTGAAGCCTGAGTGCCTAGAGCCCATGCTCCACAACAAGAGAAGCTACTGCAATGAGAAGCCCATGCACCGCAACGGAGAGTAGCCCCTGCTCGCCGCAACCAGAGAAAGCCCATGCACAGCAACAAAGACCCAACTTAGCCAAAAATAAAAATTAAAAAAAATAATAAATTTATTAAAATAAAACACATAAATCAGATGATGTCACTTTGTTAAAAATATCTCTAAGGCCTCCTTTGTTCAAAAACCTTTATATTTCTCAGAGTGGAAGCCAAAGTCCTTACATTGACTTATCATTCTCTCCTGACACCGTCGCCTACTGACGTACCGTATACCACTTCTTTACTTAGTAGGCTTATCATTTCTTTTCCCTTCCATCAGAGAGCAGAGATTTTGCTCCGTTTTATTTATTACTACTTATTATGTATGTCCTACCTAGGCAACACTAGGAGATATTGGGTGTTCAAAAAGTATTTGCCTAATGTTGCAATGGGATCTTATTGAAGGCCAGTACTTAGAGAGTGATGTGATTCTCGGTGTCTATCACGTGGGTGGTGGATACCCTCATGGCGGGGAGTAAGGCGCAAGTTAATATGGGAAATAAACTAAGAGCAGTGTAACTGTGACAGGTGCTTATTTGTGCTACTGGTTTCCCAAATGGAAACCTCATTCTTAATGAAATCCTTTTTTCAAATGAGACCTGTTTCTAAATTAACCAGAGCAAACAAACCAGGCCAATGCCAATTTTACCGTCAAATGTCAATAGAAAATCACCTGTCTGCTGCTTTACCAGGAGTCGGTAATTGCCTGGGCACCCAAGGGAGGTGGGTGGTGGTGAGGACAGATATGGCCTATCTCTCACCAAGACTGTTGATGGAGAATGGGCTAAATTCACCAAGCTCTGAGTGAAATTTTTTAGGTTCTTTTTTCTCCCCTTTAAAGAATCTAGAGAATAGACTTGAGGATATGGGGAGGGGGAAGGGTGAGCTGTGACAAAGCAAGAGAGTGGCATGGACATATATACACTACCAAACGTAAGGTAGATAGCTAGTGGGAAGCAGCTGCATAGCACAGGGATATCAGCTCAGTGCTTTGTGACCGCCTGGAGGGGTGGGATAGGGAGGGTGGGAGGGAGGGAGACGTAAGCAGGAAGAGATATGGGAACATATGTATATGTATAACTGGTTCACTTTGTTATAAAGCACCATTGTAAAGCAATTATACTTCAATATAACTGAAGTATAACACACCATTGTAAAGCAATTATACTTCAATAAAGATGTAAAAGAAAAAAAAAGAATCTGATTCTTTTTTACAGAGCTTTAGTGTAACCACAGCAGAGATAAGTTTTATTTTACACGGTAGACATGTTCCCAACAAGCTGCAAATCAACATTCCATGAATTCAATTATGTGAAAGGAGGGGTGCTTACTCTTAACAGGACCCTGGGTAGGGGTTTAGGAGGTACAGGGGGACCTGGGTCTCCCACTTCCAGGGGAGCTTCCTCCATCTCTCAGTAAAATGGGTTAATAGTATCTAAGTCACAGGGTTGTTGAGATTATCTGAGATCATCAGTATATATGAAGGTAATTTGTAGAGTACAAAGTGATGTCTAAGTGTTGGTCTGTGACTAAGTAGTAAAACGTTTTCATAAATCAAAATGCTCCTCCCATAATCCTCCCATCATTTATCTACCTTGTAAGTTTTGATCTTTACATACCAACCTGGGTCAGATTTTTATTGTTGTTTTTGTATTTTTATGTTTTAATCTCCATTTCTGTTGTGAAAACTGAAATTGTGTCTAGTCAGTTCCATTATTTTGCTAGATTAGTTTATGCAAAGGACCAGGTGTTTCAGGTCAGCATCTGCTCACACTGACGATTTTCTGAACTTCCCCAGGCCTTCCCCAAATTGCTCAGGTTGGCCACTTTTATGGGTTGAATTGGGTCCCCCTCCCCCACAAAAATATGTGTTGAAGTCCTAACAGTACGTGTAAGTGTGACTTTATTTGGAAATAAGGTCTTTGTAGATGTAATCAAGGTTGTTGGGTGAACCTTAATCCAATAACTTGTGTCCTTATATGAGAAAGAGAGACACAAACTGACACACAGAGGGAAAACAACATGATGACACATGGGGAGATCTCTAAGTGATGACAAAGATCAGGGTGACGTGTGCAAAAGCCAGGGATTGCCAGCAACGACAGAAGCCAAGAGAAAGGCATGGAACAGATTGTCTTTTAGAGCCTTCAGAGAGAGCACAGGCCTTTGATTTGGGACTTCTAACCTCCAGAGCTATAAGAGAGTAAATTTCTGTTAAGTCACTCAGTTTGTGGTATTTGCATGGCAGTCCTAGCAAACTAAACACAGCTGTTTCTCCCATTGGCCCATTTGAGGTGGGCCTGGTCACGGTGATGGGCACCACGGCTTATTGCTCTGGGTTTGATAAATGACCTTCCAAGTCAAGTAAGAGACCAATGTAAACTTGAAATAAGTGGTCTGGAGTGAAAGTCCCATCCATTTATGTTCCTGAATGAGCAGGCTTACATCCTCTGTCATATAACTGACTGTACCAATGAACTACTAGTGTGAAAACAACACCCTTCTTGTTGGTTTTTCTCTCCCACCACTCTCTTTCCACTTTAATTGTGAATGGTTAAAAAAAAAAAAAGCAATTTGATGTTTTTTTGTTTTATACCATTAAAAAATTTTTTTTGAACTTAGGAAAAGCTGCATTATTTATTTCAACACTTTAGGGTAAGGTAGATGCATAATTTTTTTTTCAAATGTCTCTGGGGAGCATATAAATGTGCTGTTAGAAAGTCTCTATTTTGACTTGTCTTCATGCTTTGATGCCATTCCAAGATTGATTTACCTCTTTGAAATGCATGTATATTCCCTTTTACAATATCTTATAATGTTAAATTTTTATTAGTGAAAAAAAATGAAAGGGAAAGCTGTATCAGGCTTATCTCAACCTGAAAGAGAAAAACTCAGAAAACAATTTAGTGACCTTCTGCTCCGGTGGCCCACAGTCCTGGCTGCACTTCATAATTACATGGGGTCCTTTCAAAATATTGTCACTTGATTTCTACCCCTATTGACTTTGCTTTAATTGATTCGAGGTGGGGCTTGGGCTTTGGCACTGTTTTAAGTGCCCCAGACAATTCTCATGTGTAGCCAGGATTCAGATCCAGAGAGCTGGTCCGACCATCTCATTTCACAGAAAGGCTGAGATCAAGCAAGGTTAGTGACTTGCCCAGGATCAGAAAGCCAAGTGTCCTGCCACTGCATTCCCAGAGCATTTTGCTCCTCCTTCCCCGTCTGGATAATTCCTGGTCACTCATCAAGGCTTAGCTCAAGTGTTGATTGCTCTTGGGGCCTTTTCTGACTCAACAACTCTCAGCTTCTCAGGCCAGGTCAGGACCTCTCCTCTGTCCCCTTACCTTTCACAGTCACTGCCCTTGTCATATACTTTGTTTCTATTCTTTTTAAAAATTTTTGAATATAGTTGATTTATAATATTTCATTAGTTTCAGGTTTACTACATAAAGATTCTAAATTTTTATAGATTATACTCCATCTAAAATTATTATAAAATATTGGTTATATTCCCTGTGTTGTACAATATATCCTTGTAGTTTATTTATTTTATACACAATAGTTTGTATCTCTTCGTCCTTTACCCTTACCTTGACCTTCCCCCTTCCCTCTTCCCACTGGTAACCACAGTTGTTCTCTATATCTGTGAGTCAGTTTCTGTTTTTTGTTTGTTTGTTTGTTTGTTTGTGGTATGCAGGCCTCTCACTGTTGTGGCCTCTTCCGTTGCGGAGCACAGGTCCGGACGCACAGGCTCAGAGGCCATGGCTCACAGGCCCAGCCGCTCCATGGCATGTGGGATCTTCCTGGACCGGGGCACTAACCCGCGTCCCCTGCATCGGCAGGCGGACTCTCAACCACTGTGCCACCAGGGAAATCCTCAGTTTCTGTTTTGTTATATTTTTGTTTGTTTTATTTTTAGATTCCACATTTAAGTAATAACATACAGTGTTTGTCTTTCTCTGTCTGACTTATTTCACTTAGCATAGTACCCTCCAAGTCCATCCATGTTGTTGCAAATTCCTTTCTGTGGCTGAGTAATATTCCATTGTGTATATATACCACATCTTCTTTATCCATTTGTCTGTTTATGAACACTTAGGTTGCTTCCATATCATGGGAATTGTAAATAATGCTACTATGAACATTGGGATGCATGTATCTTTTCAAATTAATGTTTTTGGGCTTTTTTGATACATACCCAGGAGTGGAATTGCTGGGTCATATGGTAGTTCTATTTTTAGCTTTTGAGAAAGCTCCATACTGTTTTCCATAGTGGCTGCACCAATTTACATGCCCACCAACAGTGTACGAGGGTTCCTTTATCTCCACATACTTATCAACATTTTTTATTTGTGGTCTTTTTGATAATAGCCATTCTAACAAGTGTGAGGTAATATCTCACTGTGGTTTTGATTTGCATTTCTCTGATGGTTAGTGATGTTGAGCATCTTGTCATGTGCATGTTGGCACCTGTCTTCTTTGGAAAAATGTCTATTCAGGCCTTCAGCCCACTTTTAAAATCAGGTTGTTTTTTTTGACATTGAGTTGTAAGAGCTATTTATATATATTAGATATGAACCCCTTATCGGTCATATAATTTGCAAATATTTTCTACCACTCAGGTTGTTCTTTCATTTTGGCAATGGTTTCCTTTGCTGTGCAAAAGCTTTTAAGTTGAATTAGGTCCCATTTGTTTATTTTTGCTTTTGTTTCCTTTGCCCTAGGAGACAGATCCAAAAGAATATTGCTGTGATTCATGTCAAAGAGTGTTCTTGCCTATGTTTTCTTCTAGGAGTGTTATGGTTTCTGGTCTTACATTTAGGTCTTTAATCCATCTTGAGTTTATTTTTGTATACAGTGTTAAAGAATATTCTAATTTCAGGAATCCCCTGGCAGTCCAGTTGTTAGGACTCCACCCTTTCACTACCAAATGCCTGGGTTCAATCCCTGGTTGGGGAACTAAGATCCCACAAGCCATGCAGTGCAGCCAAGAAAAAAAAAGAATCCTCTAATTTCATTCTTTTACATGTAGCTGTCTAGTTTTCCCAGCACTACTTATTGAAGAGATTGTCTTTTCTCCTTTGCATACTCTTGTTAATTGACCATAAGTGCATGGGTTTATTTCTGGGCTCTTTATTCTGTTCCATGACCCATGTGTCTGTTTTTGTGTCAGTACCATACAGTTTGGATGACTATAGTTTTGTAGCATAGTCTGAAGTCAGGGAGCATGATACTTCCAGCTCTGTTCTTTCTCAAGGTTGTTTTGATTATTCAGGGTCTTTGTATTTCCACACAAATTTTAGAATTATTTGTTCTAGCTCTGTGAAAAATGCCATTGGTATTTTGATAGGGATTTCATTGAATCTGTAGATTACTTTGGGCAGTATGGTCATTTTAATAATATTAATTTTTCCAATCCATGAACATGGTATATCTTTCTGTTTGTGTCATCTTCAGTTTCTTTCATTAGTGTCTTACAGTTTTCTGAGTATAGGTCTTTTACCTCCTTAGTTAGATTTATTCCTAGTTATTTTATCCTTATCACACATTTTGATTTATAGGGCTTTCTTTCCACTAAAGAGTAAGCTCCTCTGGGGAGATAGGAAATAGCCAGTGGAAAATCATAAGAACTTGCTCCGAAGTTCAATAAAGGAGAACCCCACAGTACCTGCAGTTTCCTAATTTGCATATAATTCTTATGGTCAAATTCATCTCTGATCATTGTTAAGTTCTCTTGCCCTTTTGCTTGTACTTATTTGTTAATGTTTATTGGATTTTTTAATTAAAAACCTAATTCATGCTCATGGTCAGAAATTTGGAAAACATTACAAATTACAGAAATAAAATAAAATTCCCACTGAATCACCACACGAAAGCTTGTTGTTAGTGTGATTCCTCAATTAATCAAGCATTTGTTGGGTGCCTATCATATGCCACTTGGTGTCAACAGCTGGGTTCAAGCCAATGCTCCATCTCTGTGTCCTTTCATTTATAAAATGTGCTTTGTTTGTAAAATGCTCATTCTCACAATGATTCCATTAAGTATTATTATTTGCACATGAGCAAACTGAAGTTCGAAGAGGTTGTCTATGTTTCTTAGCTTCTAAGCACAAGTTCTGGGATTAGCACCCAGGTCAGGCTGACTCCAAAGCCCATGCCTTCTCCTCCACTGGAAGCATTCAATTGCCAAACTCTGAAGGCCTGGTCAGTTCAAAAGAGCAGTGAGATTCTGAGCTCTGCTGGTTACCATAGAGCCCATTGTTAAGAATGAGTAAGTAGGGCCATCACGGACAGCTGCATAGGTTGTGCACTGTCAACCCCAGGAGGAGTCATTCACATTACAGTCCACATGAACTGCTATCCCAGACACTGTGCAGTGACACAGACTTGAAGACTGGAGCCTGCACTGAACTCAGGACTGTAGCCCTGAGCTGAGCTGGAACATCTGCAGGTTGTGGAGTGACACTGAGGGCTAGATTGCCTCAGGTGGATGGTCAAGCCCCATGGCTCACTGAGCCACGAGACTGAAATACTGCACTCATGCTGGCCTTCTGAAATGCTGCCAGTGAAACGGAACAAGAGGAGGAGGCCTGGAGAGCTCTGCAGACCAAGTCAAAGGCCATGTTTACTCATCTCGGGGAAAAGCACTTTCTCTGAGCCCAGAACAGGAGGACATATTGATAGGCTGGCTGCAGGAGAAGCAAGGCTCCAAGGGGCACCGAGAAGGCACAGTGGGGACTGCTTCTTGGGCCAGGGAGCTTGCAGCATGTGCCTCCAAGGCTGCTTGAGAAACATCCAAGCTGGTTCCTGGGCATCTTGGGGAAGTGAACAAAGCTGACAGGGCTTTCTTCTCAGCAGGAAAGTGGTGGCCATACCCCCATAGAACTTCGGAGCAAGAAACAAAGAGGTCTCCCCCAAACTCAGAAAAACCATTAGGAGGAAGTGTTCGAGGGTAGTGGGAAGAAAAAAACAACAAAAGAAACCTGTGAGACAGGCAGATTGCTGAGTTTCAATAATCAACATTGTCATTCTAACAAACCCTGGCATTTCTGTGGCATTTGCAAAGCATTTCCATACTCTTTTCCCATTTGGTCTTCATAACTGCTCTATAAGGTCATTGTCATCGTCATTTTACTAATGAGGAAATTGAAGATCAGAGGGACCTGCGATCTGGCCATTACATGCCAGGTGCCACAAACAGAACCTGGCCTCCATGTACAGCTGAAGCTCCTGATGACAAATCTGAGCTCCCATCATAGGGGAGAGCTTCAAAACTCACAGTGGGAAGTGTGAGCCTTGGGAAGTGTGGCCTTGGGAACCATTGGAAGTAATGGTTAGGAAGAAGCCCTAGAAAAGCACAGGTGAGTCTCAGCAGGCTGGTTCAGCTTTGATCGTGCAGGGGATGGCCCCCTGATCTCTCAAGATCTAGCCCCTGCCCACTCTCTAGAGTCTTTACCTCCTATTATCTCTTATTTCTGAAGCTCCCAACTCCCTGAAGCTTAGCCATCATGAACGGCTATTCTGCTCTGTTCATGTGGAAGATAATTCTTCCCCTGACTAGTTTCTAATCAGCAGTTGCCTCTTCCGGGAAGCCCACCCTCATCCTCAGAGTGGGTGCTCATGTTCTGAGTTCCCATAGCTTCCTTTTGCATACTTCTCTCAAAGCAATGATCAATTGGCTATTAGCTATCTTGGTAGTTCTCAGTGCCACCTCCAACAGAGATCCCCCGTTACTACTAGCGAAGCCTTCATCCTCTCTCACCTGGTGATAGCCTCACTTCTGCTTTTGTTCCTTTACAGTCCATCCTGCATGTGGCAGTCGGAAGCAGCTTTCTAGGTATAAATGAGAACATATCACTCTGCTGCTTAAAACCCTCTATTGTCAAAGCTGACAATTTACAACTTGTTGGCTGAGTGCTGCTGCACGTGTTTTTGTAAATAAAGTTTTATTGAAACACAGCCGTGCTCATTTATTTACATATTGTCAATGACTGCTTTTGCACTGCAACAGCAGAGCTGAGTAGTTGCCACAGAGACCCTTTGAACTGCTAGGCCCCCAATATTTACCATCTAACCTTTTACAGAAAAACTTTGCTGAAAAACTCCTGCTCTATTGGTTTCCCATCTGTTTGGGTTATCTATTGTTACATAACAAACCACCCCAAAACTTAGTGGATTGGACAGCAGCAATCATTAATTTTGCTCATGAGTGGTCAATTAGCACATGGCTCATAGGAACAATGCTTCTCTTCTCCATGTGGGGTCAGCTGGGAGCCTGACTGGGGTGGAGGGTCCACTTCTTTTTTTTAATTTATTTTATTCAAGTATCGTTGATTTACAATGTTGTGTTCATTTCTGCTGTACAGCAAAGTGATTCAGTTATACATATATATATATATATATATACATTCTTTTTCATATTCTTTTCCATTATGGTTTATCCCAGGATATTCAATACAGTTCCCTGTGCTACACAGTAAGACCTTGTTGTTTATCCATTCTACATATAATAGTTTGCATCTGCTAAACCCAAACTCCCAATCTATCCTTCCCCCACTGCCCCTCCCCACTTGGCAACCACAAGTCTCTTCTCTATGTCTGTGAGTCTGTTTCTGTTTTATAGGTAGGCTCATTTGTGTCATATTTTAGATTCCACATATAAGTGATATCATATGATATTTGTTTTTCTCTGTCTGACTTACTTCACTTAGTATGACAATCTCTAAGTCCATCCATGTTGCTGCAAATATCATTATTTCATTCTTTTTCATAGTTGAGTAGTAGTCCATTGTATATATGTACCACATCTTCTTTATCCATTCATCTGCCGATGGATGTTTAGGTTGCTTCCATGTCTTGGCTATTGTAAAGTGTGCTGCTATAAACAGAAGGGTGCATGTTTGTTTTTGAATTATAGTTTTCTCAGGGTATATGCCCAGGAGTGGGATTGCTGGGTCATGTGGCAACTCTACTTTTAGCTTTTTAAGGAACATCCATATTGTTCTCCACCAACAGTGTAGGAGGGTTCCGTTTTTCTCCATACCCTCTCCAACATTTGTTATTTGTAGATTTTTGATGATGGCCATTCTGACTGGTGTGAGGTGATACCTCTTTGCAGTTTTGATTTACATTTCTCTAATGATTAGCAATGATGAGCATATTCTCACGTGCCTGTTGGCCACCTGTATGTCATCTTTGGTGAAATGTATTTAGGTCTGCCCATTTCTCAATTGGGCTGTTTATTTCCTTGTTATTGAGTTAGATGAGCTGTTTGTATATTTTGGAGATTAAGCCCTTTTCAGTCGCATCATTGGCAAATATTTTCTCCCAGACTGTAGGTTGTCTTTTCATTTTGTTTATGGTTTCCTTTGCTGCGCAAAAGCTTGTAAGTTTGGTTAGGTCCCATTTATTTATTTTTGCTTTTATTTCTATTGCCTTGGGAGACTGAGCAGGGTCTGCTTCTTGAATGGCCCACTCCCACGGCTCACATGTTGATACTGCCTGTTGTTCTGAGAGCTCAGTTGGAGCTCTTGTTCCTCTATGCGTGGGCCTCTCCAAGGAGCTGTTAGGATTTCCTTGCAGCTTGGGTTCCAAGGGTAAGTTTCTAAGGGACAGGAAGTAGAAGCTCCCAGTCTCTTAAGCATCACATCTCCTGAATTCTATTGGTCAGGCAGCCAGATTCAAGGGGGAGAGACATAGACCACAGACTTCTTGATGGGATCATACAAGGAATAAAATCCAGGCTCTCCATAAGCCGACCACTGTCTCCCACTGTGCTGTCATCCCTGCATGCTTCCCATTATTCACTTTGCTCCAGCCATATTCACCTTCTCGCTGCCCCTCTAACATGCTGAATGGGTTGCTTTTTGGCCTTTGTCCTGGCTCTTCCATGTGCCTAATCCCACCGGTACCCTCCTGGCTGCACCTTCCCATCTCTCAGCTTTATTGTCACCTGCCTGGAGAGGCCCTCCTCCACCTTCTTGTCTAATGCAGAGCCCACCCCAGTCGCTCTCTCTAACACATACTTTTTCTTCTTAGCACTTATCTACCTGAAATTCTCTTGTTTCTTGTTATGTGCTATTTATTCATTTACATGTTTACTGTCAGCGTCCCCCTCCCACAACAGAATGTAGAGACCTTCAGGGGGGAGGGATGATTTAGGAGTTTGGGATTAACATATACACACTACTATAGATAAAATAGGTAACCAACAAGGACCTACTGTATAGCACAGGGAACTACACTCAATATTTTGTAATAATCTATAAGGGAAAAGAATCTGAAAAAGAGTATATATATATATATATATATATATATATATATATATATATATCTGAATCACCTTACTGTACATCTGAAACTAACACAACATTGTAAATCAAATATACTTCAATGTAAAAAAAAAAACAAAAAAGAATGTAGAGACCATCAATTCAAGGCAGAAAGCCTGTTTATGTGTTGATATCTGCCCATCACCCAGCACAGGCCTGGATCAAAGGCAGCACTCGATAAAAATGTGTTGGCACAAGGACTAACTGTTCTACTGACTACACTATAAGCCCCTTAAGGACAGGTCCCACCAAGTCTGGTGCAGTCCCGGACACACCATGGGTGCTTATTAAGTAACTATTGAATGAATCAGGCTTGAGTATACTTAAATCAGAAATGAGAAATCCAGAGATAGGTAGCCATTCCCCCCTTCCCCACCGCTTTCAGATTAAGCTGCAGGAACAGGCCTGAAAGAGTCTCTCGGAGAGTTGGTTGGACTCTGTAGCTAACAGCATGTGCTCTCTCTATCCCACATCTCTCCCTTCTCCCTTCTTACCTCTCCCTACCACTGTCTCTCAATCTCAAATGGCTCTGAGGCTGCCCTCAGGATGTGAATGGTCCACAGGGTGCTCCATGGCTGTGTGTTCATGAGCTCCAGGTACCACTGTTGGACCTGAGACCTTCCCAAATGTTTGCATCGGCTCCAGGGTGGTCCCAAGATGAACTTAGGACCTAGACCTCTGACTAAGGCCAGAAATGGAGCCCTTAACGTGATAAGGTGAGACTTCCAGTGCTTACCCATGAGTAGCTCTGTCCAACCAACATTTGTCGAGTGAATGAATGAATGTAGGGGCAGCCCTGGTCCCCCATCTGGTTAGAGATTCTCTATCCTGAAGTTAAAGGGGGAAGGCACAGGCCTGGCTGTGAGTCCCAGGGTCTGAGTCCCAGGCCAATGGCTGTTCCACTCCTGCCTAGCCCCTGCAGTGACAAGGCCTGGCCCTTCCTGTTCACCCTGAGCATCAGGCACCTCTCTGTCACATCTCTACACTACCCCTTGGGCCAGGAACAGTGAACTCTGCTGCTGGGAACCTTGGAAAGGAAGGACACTCCCACACACATATATTCTGAGAAAAAGAGAAGAAAGTGGGCCAGAAGGTCACTCTGGGCTGTTGTTTCAAGAGAAGAAGAGTTTCTCTCTCCTTAGAAAAATCTACTCACAAAGGCATAAAGCAGAAGGAGCCTGGCAATTTCATTTTAAATAAAGTCCTTCTCCTAAATGATCATATTTCAAATTGGAATCGCATCTCCCCCTCTTGGCCCCCGCCCCAGTGCTCTTTCTTCATGTGCAGATGCACTGATTAAAAGCCACCCGTGATGGGCCTGCCACCAGCTAGTTCTGAAGAGACATGTCCAATTAAAACAGACAACATTTTCAAAGACCCCAGTCAGGCATTTCATCTCAGCACTTTCTCCAGCGTGTCAGCGTCACCTGCGGCAGTTCTTCCTCTTTTTTAAAACATTCTTCCCCCAATATGAAATTTAGGTCAGTAACTGCATCATCCACAAAAACAACCCTGGCTGCCTGTCTCCCTCCTCCCACTTCTGGAGTTGGATGTTTGGAAATACATAATTGAGCCCAAATGCTGCCCCTGGCTGACTGCGGCGTTTTGGTGAGAACCCGGCCTGGGAATGCTGAGTGGCTGGTGAGCTCTGCTGCCCGCAGGACCTGTGATGAGAAAAAGGCCCAGAAGTTGGTTGTGTGATTCAATCACGAAGTTGAGCCATGCTCCAAGCCCAGGGGGCCAGCTGAGCTGTCTCACTGTGATATTAAATTCTCTGCCCCACCCTGCAAATCAACGGTGTGGCCCTGGGAGAGCCACCAGCCTCTCTGGGTCCAGTCTTTTACCCACAAAAGGAGGCGACCTGGATGGATCTCTACACCATCCCTTGCTGCTTTTGATCCAGTACTTCTGTGCTTCAACAGAGCCTTTTGGGGGCAGGTGCCCTCTCCGGGGGTACAGATCTCTCCCACTAATCAGCTGAGGGTGAATCTGTGTCCACTTGTTTCTCTGGATGCCTTCATGCATCCAGAGAATGTCCAGATCCCAGGGAGATGGAGAGATGGGTGTCTGGAAAGAGAGGCCTCCCTCAGCCATACGAGGCAGAGGAATTGGCTTCCTTCCTATACTTAAGCCAGGGCGAGCACTGTGCCTGCCATAGAGACAGCATATTTTCTCAAACAGAAAAGTAAACTCTGTGCTTGGACAGTAGGCTGACTGGAGCCAGAGCCAGGGGAAGAGGACCTAGAAAATGTTCTCCTGCACTACTCCTGTCTCCGACTGGCTTCTCGTAGGCAAGAAGACTTCCGACATTTGCCAGGTGAACTCGGGAAAAACTTTTCACTCGACATTTTTCCATGGGAGAAAGCTGGGGAGACTGACTTAGGAACTGTCACCTGGTTTTGTCTGACAGACCGTCTGGCCCAGTACTGAGGCCCAACAGGACACATGGGGACCCAATGGGGTGGGCTGTGGTCATTCATCCTCTCTGGGTCACACTCAGCTACAGGGACCTATTGCTAGAAGAGACCTTATGATGCTATACCGTCCAACCTCTCCAATCTGCAGATGAGGAAACAGGCCCAGACAGGGGAAGTGACTTCCATGTTTACACAGAGTTACTCACCTAGTTGGTAGACCAGAGATTCCTGACTGCCAGGCTAAGATAATCTCCATTATCTTATGGCCTTTATACTATCTTCTTTTCTTCTTCCCTGTTTGAGAATTAATTTAATTCAATTCAAGGGATGTTAATGGAGCACCAGCCTTGTCCCAGGCACTGTGTGGGGCATTGGGGTTGAGAAGTGAAAGAGTCACAGACTCTGATCATGAGAAGTTCACTGTATTCTAGGCAGGAAATTTCTGTAGCGAAGGAAGTGCAGGTCAGCATGATAAACCCTTGCCTGAGCTCCAGGAGCACGTGTACCTTCATCAGTAATTGCACCAGCTACATTGAATTATAAGTGATGTCCATTGGACACTGAGATCTTGGAACACAAGGACGTGGCTTAGTAATTTTGTGTCCTCAGTGCCCAAGGCAGTGTCTAATACATGGTGGGTACTTAGTAAATATATATATATATATATATATATATATATATATATATATATATATATTTTTTTTTTTTTTGCCGTACGTGTGCCTCTCACTGTTGTGGCCCCTCCCATTGTGCACAGGCTCCGGACACACAGGCTCAGAGGCCATGGCTCACGGGCCCAGCTGCTCCGCGGCATGTGGGATCTTCCCGGACCAGGGCATGAACCCGTGTCCCCTGCATCGGCAGGCTGACTCTCAACCACTGCGCCACCAGGGGAGCCCAGTAAATATATTTTTTAAAATAAATGAGTAAATGTTTCACTCAAACATAGTAATCTGGCAAGTTATTGAACATTCCTATGCTTCCGTTTCCTCGTGCATAAAATAAGGATAAGTATTTCTTTTTCCAACTCTGGTGGACTAGTTTGTATCAGAATAGCTCTCTTGCTGAGAAAAATTATAAAAGAAGAACTATATATATTTAAGTTATATTAAATATATCTATTTAAGAGCATATGTGTATATATACATATACCCTTACATAAATATATATTTTTAAAATTATATTGTATATAAATAAAATATAATTTTTAAAAGGTATTGGCGGGAACAAGGAAGTTAGGACTCAAATGGTCAAAATCCCAAAGAGAAGGAAAAAGGGAAATTTGCCCAACATTTGGAACCAGTTTTTTCCCTAAGGTATTTGCTGGTTTCCAGCAGCAGTCAAGAGGCCAAGAGCAGGAAATGACAGCTAAGGAGCTGAGAAGCTGAGCAGGGTTTCAGTAGTCACTCCGGTTTTGAAGTTAAAAATTAGCATTATCTGTCCCCAGGGCGGAGAGACCCTAATAAACACACTGAAAGGTAACACCCTAGGAACAAAGATGAATTGGAAACACCAGTCATCACAGACTGAGGCACAGCTTAGCATCAGCTTAATCTCAGAATCTATGAACCTGATCTGCTTCTATCCTGACTGCCTACAGAAGCTGAAGTAAACCCTCTCTGGAGAAAGATAACATCTCCAGAGCCTTGAACTATTTCTACCATTTTCCACGCACTATTACTAGCATTCAATTCCAAATCATCAGACATACCAGGAATCAAGAACAGAAAGGATCAAAGCCAAGAGAAAAATTGACAAGAGAAATAGACCAATGAGAGATCCAGCTTTTGGAATTAACAAACATACATAAAATAGGTATAACAATAATGCTTACTAAATGAGCTAATGCATGTTTAATGCTCAGAATAATGCCTGGTACAGTGAGCCTAAGATAAGTGCATGTTAAATATAAAGTCAATACTTTGTTAAACATAAAATCAACACATGGGTGTTCTGTCGGAAGAAAATTTCATTCACCCCGCAGACACTTATAGGATCAGGTAGACACTGTGCTAGGCCCTGTGATTACAAACAAGGTGAGGACCCTGACTTCAAGATGGTCACAGCTGGATGAAGAGAGAAATTGTAACCGAGCAGAACCCTTTGGTGCCTTCCTGGGACAGATCCCTCCCCCCAGGTCCTCTGCTTTAGCTCCTCTCTGAAGTACCTAGATAATAGTATCAGATGCACATTTCCTGAGTTGTTTTACAGATGCTAAAACTACCACCAAATGGAAGAAATTAACTACTTGATGACCATGAGCATGTAGTCCCCAGACCTACTGGCACCTAAGGATTGATCATGTTAACCCCTGTGACATCACCCTGTTACCTCACCATCAACCAATCAGAGAACTGTGCACAAGTTGATCACTACCCTGGGACTCCCCTCCCTCATTTTCCCTTTAAAAATGCTTCCCTAAAGCCCAACGGGGAGTCCCAGTGTTTTGAGCACTAGCTGCCTTGGACTCCTTGCTTGGTACCCTGCAATAAACACTGCACTCTCCTTCACCACAATCTGGTGTCAGTAGATTGGCTTTACTGTGCATGAGCGAGCAGACCCAAGTTTGATTCAGTAACAAAATTTATCAGTATGGGAGGATCTTATAAGGTTGTTCTAAAGAAAAGAGGGAAAGGAAGAATCACAGTACATGGGGCCAATGGATCTAAGTAAACAGAACAGAGAGGTAAATAATATGGTGGGCACTGTGGTCAGGGGGATGGCCAGCTGGAGTCTGATGCCTTCCCATAGTCCTTGGCATTGGTTGGGATCATCTCCCATTCCAGAGGCAGCTGTAATTGTTAACAGCATCCCCATTTTATACAGCAGAAAGCAGAGGCTCAGAGTGGTTAAGGGATTTGCCCTGGTTGGTCAGAGCAGAGCTGGTGTTCAGATTTCCTAAGTGCCATCCAGTATTCTTCCTTCTCTATTATACTATTTCAGAATATGGGACTCCAGGCCAAGGTGAAGGTATATAGCATACAGTAAGACTCACTCTAATATTTTAAATGCTATTATTTTTAAATGCTATTACTGTTTTAAAATTTTTTTAATTAAATGCTATTATTTAAAAAAAATTTTATTGGAGTATAGTTCATTTACAGTGTTGTGTTAGTTGCAGGTATACAGCAAAGTGAATCAGGTTTATGTATATATATGTATATATACAACAAAGAATAGATATATATCCATTCTTTTTCAGATTCTTTTCCCATAAATTTATTACAGAATATTGAGTATAGTTCCCTGTGCTATAAGGTAGGTCCTTGTTAGTTATCTATTTTATATATAGTAGTGTGTATATGTTAATACCAATATCTTAATTTATCACTTTCTCCCACGTTTCCCCTTGGGTAAACATAAGTTTGATTTCAAGATCTGTGAGCCTGTTTCTGTTTTGGAAATAAGTTCATTTGCGTCATTTTTTAAATTAGATTCCACATATAAGCAATATCATATGATATTTGTCTTTCTCTGTCTGACTTACTTCACTTAGTATGATAATCTCTAGGTCCATCCATGTTGCTGCAAATGGCATTATTTTGTTCTTTTTTATTGTTGAGTAATATTCCATTGTACATATGAACCACATCTTTTTTCTTTCTTTTTTTTTAACCTATCCCTGCCCCCTATGCCTGGCAAACACCGACATGCTCTCTTTTTCTATGACCTCAGTTTTAGATTCCACATGAAAATGAGATTATACAGTATTTGTCTTTCTCTCTCTGACTTGTTTCACTTAGCATAATGTCCTCAAGTTTCATTCATGTTGTTGTAAAAGGAAGGATTTTCTTCTTCTTTTTTTTAATTTAATTTTATTTATATATTTTTTATACATCAGATTCTTATTAGTTATCTATTTTATACATATTAGTGTATACATGTCAATCCCAATCTCCCAATTCATCACACCACCCCTCCCCCCACTATCCCCCCTTGGCGTCCATATGTTTGTTCTCTACATCTGTGTCTCTATTTCTGCCTTGCGAACTGGTTCATCTGTACCAGTTTTCTAGATTCCACATATATGCATTAACATATGAAATTTGTTTTTTTCCTTCTGATTTACTTCACTCTGTATGACAGTCTCTAGGTCCATCCACGTCTCTACAAGTGACCCAATTTCATTCCTTTATATAGCTGAGATAATATTCCATTGTATATATGTACCACATCTTTTATATCCATTTGTCTGTCGATGGGCATTTAGGTTGCTTCCATGAGCTGGCTATTGTAAATAGTGCTGCAATGAACATTGGAGTGCATGTGTCTTTTTGGATTATGGTTTTCTCTGGGAATATGTCTCGTAGTGGGATTTCTGGGTCATATGGTAATTCTATTTTTAGTATTTTAAGGAACCTCCATACCTTCTCCATAGTGGCTGTATCAATTTATATTCCCACCAACAGTGCAAGAGGGTTCCATTTTCTCCACACCCTCTCCAGCATTTGTTGTTTGTAGATTTGCTGATGATGCCCATTCTAACTGGTGTGAGGTGATACCTCATTGTAGTTTTTTTTTTTTGAATGTAGATGTATTATTTCCTGAATCCAGGGAAATGTATTTTATTTTTTTAAATTTTTATTTATTTATTTTTAAATAAATTTATTTATTTATTTTTGGCTATGTTGGGTCTTCGTTTCTGGGCGAGGGCTTTCTCCAGTTGCAGCGAGCAGGGGCCACTCTTCATTGCAGTGCGCGGGCCTCTCACTGTCACAGCCTCTCCTGTTGTGGAGCACAGGCTCCAGAGGCGCAGGCTCAGTAGTTGTGACTCACAGGCTTAGTTGCTCTGCAGCATGTGGGATCTTCCCAGACCAGGGCTCGAACCCGTGTCCCCTGCATTGGCAGGCAGATTCTTAACGACTGCGCCACCAGGGAAGACCCTCATTGTAGTTTTGATTTGCATTTCTCTAATAATTAGTGATGTTGAGCAGCTTTTCATGTGCTTCTTGGCCATCTGTATGTCTTCTTTGGAGAAATGTCTATTTAGGTCTTCTGCCCGTTATTGGATTGGGTTGTGTGTTTTTTTTAATATTGAGCTGCATGAGCTGTTTATATATTTTAGAGATTAATCCTTTGTTTGTTGAGTCATTTGCAAATATTTTCTCCCATTTTGAGGGTTGTCTTTTCGTCTTGTTTATGGTTTTCTTTGCTTTGCAAAGCTTTGAAGTTTCATCAGGTCCCATTTGTTTATTTTTATTTTTATTTCCATTACTCCAGGAGGTGGGTCAAAAAAGATATTGCTGTGATTTGTGTCAAAGAGTGTTCTTCCTGTGTTTTCCTCTAAGAGTTTTATAGTGTCCGGTCTTACATTTAGGTCTCTAATCCATTTTGAGTTTATGTTTGTGTATGGTGTTAGAGAGTGTCCTAATTTCATTCTTTTACATGTAGCTGTCCAATTTTCCCAGCACCACTTATTGAAGAGATTGTCTTTTCTCCATTGTATATCCTTGCCTCATTTGTCATAGATTACTTGACCATAGGTGTGTGGGTTTATCTCTGGGCTTTCTATCTTGTTCCATTGATCTATTCTTCTGTTTTTTGTGCCAGTACCATATTGTCTTGATTACTGTAGCTTTGTAATATAGTCTGAAGTCAGGGAGTCTGATTCCTCCAGCTCCGGTTTTTTCCCTCAAGATTGCTTTGGCTATTCGGGGTATTTTGTGTCTCCATACAAATTTTAAGATTTTTTGTTCTAGTCCTGTAAAAAATGCCATTGGTAATTTGATAGGGATGGCATTGAATCTGTAGATTGTTTTAGGTAGTATAGTCATTTTCACAATATTGATTCTTCCAATCCAATAACATGGTATATCTCCCCATCTGTTTGTGTCATCTTTGATTTCTTTCATCAGTGTCTTATAGTTCTCTGCATACAGGTCTTTTACCTCCTTAGGTAGGTTTATTCCTAGGTATTTTATTCATTTTGTTGCAATGGTGAATGGGATTGTTTCCTTAATTTCTCTTTCTGATCTTTTGCTGTTAGTGTATAGGAATGCAAGAGATTTCTGTGCATTAATTTTGTATCCTGCAACATTACCAAATTCATTGATTAGCCCTAGTAGTTTTCTGGTGGCATCTCTAGGATTATCTATGTATAGTATCATGTCATCTGCAAACAGTGACAGTTTTTCTTTTCCAATTTGGATTCCTTTTATTTCTTTTTCTTCTCTGATTGCCATGGCAAGACTTGGATAATAGTGGTGATAGTGGACATCCTTGTTTTTTTCCTTATCTTAGAGGAAATGCTTTCAGGTTTTCACCATTGAGAATGATGTTTCCTGAGGGTTTGTCGTATATGGCCTTTTTTATGCCCACTTTCTGGAGAGTTCTTATCTTAAATAGGTGCTGAATTTTGTCAAAAGCTTTTTCTGCATCTACTGAGATGATCATATTGTTTTTATTCTTCATTTTGTTAATATGGTGTATCACATTGATTGATTTGCATATATTGAAGAATCCTTGCATCTCTGGGATAAGTTCCACTTGATCATGGTGTATGATCCTTTTAATCTGTTGCTGGATTCTCTTTGCTAGTGTTTTGTTGAGGATTTTTGCATCTATATTCATCAGTGATATTGGTCTGTAATTTTCTCTTTTGTAGTATCTTTGTCTGGTTTTGGTATCAGGGTGATGGTGGCCTTGTAGACGGAGTTTGGCAGCGTTCCTTCCTCTGCAATTTTTTGGAAAAATTTGAGAAGGATGGGTGTTAGCTCTTCTCTAAATGTTTGATAGAATTCACCCGTGAAGCCATCTGGCTCTGGTCTTTTGTTTTTTGGAAGATTTTTAATCACAGTTTCAATTTCACTACCTGTGATTGGTCTGATTTTCTATATCTTCCTGGTTCAGTCTTGGAAAGTTATACCTTTCTAAGAATTTGTCCATTTCTTCCAGGTTGTCCATTTTATTGGCATAGAGTTGCTTGTAGTAGTCTCTTAGGATGCTTTGTATTTCTGTGGTGTCCATTGTAACTTCTCTTTTTCCATTTCTAACTTTATTGATTTGGGTCCCCTCCCTCTTTTTCTTGATGAGTCTGACTAAAGGTTTATCAATTTTGTTTAACTTTTCAAAGAACCAGCTTTTAGTTTTATTGATCTTTGTTATTGTTTTCTTTGTTTCTATTTCATTTATTTCTGCTCTGCTCTTCATGATTTCTTTCCTTCTACTAACTTTGTGTTTTGTTTTTTCTTCTTTCTCTAGTTCCTTTAGGTGTAAGGTTAGATTGTTTATTTGAGATTTTTCTTGTTTCTTGAGGTAGGTATTGCTATAAACTTCCTTCTTAGAACTGCTTTTGCTGTATCCCATAGGTTTTGGATTGTCTTGTTTTTGTAGTCATTTGTCTCTAGGTATTTTTTGATTTCCTCTTTGATTTCTTCAGTGATCTCTTGGTTATTTAGTAATGTATTGTTTAGCCTCTATGTGTTTGTGTTTAGGTTTTTTCCCCTGTAATTGATTTCTAATCTCATAGCGTTGTGGTAGGACAAGATGCTTGATATGATTTCAGTTTTCTTAAGTTTACCGAGACTTGATTTGTTACCCAAGATGTGATCTATCCTGGGGAATGTTCTGTGTGTACTTGGGAAGAGAGGGTAATGTGTTGTTTTTGGATGGAATGTCCTATAAATATCAATTACATATATCTGTTCTATTGTGTCTTTTAAAGGTTGTGTCTCCTTAATAATTTTCTGCCTGGATGATCTCTTCATTGGTATAAGTGAGGTGTTAAAGTCCCCCACTATTATTGTGTTACAGTCAATTTCCTCTTTTTTAGCTGTTAGCATTTGCCTTGTGTATTGAAGTGCTCCTATGTTGGGTGCATAAATATTTATAATTGTTATACTTCTTCTTGGATTGATCCCTTGATCATTATGTAGTGTCCTTCTTTGTCTCTTGTAACATTTTTTATTTTAAAGTCTATTTTGTCTGATATGAGAATTGCTACCCCAGCTTTCTTTGGATTTCCATTTGCATAGAATGTCTTTTTCCATCCCCTCACTTTCAGTCTATATGTGTCCCTCAGTCTGAAGTGGGTCTCTTGTAGACAGCATATATATGGGTCTTGTTTTTGTATCCATTCAGCGAGCCTGTGTCTTTTGGCTGGAGCATTTAATCCATTCACATTTAAGGTAATTATCAATATGTATGTTCCTATGACCATTTTCTTAATTGTTTTGTGTTTGTAGGTCCTTTTCTTCTCTTGTATTTCCCACTTAGAGAAGTTGCTTTAGCATTTGTTGTAAAGCTGTTTTGGTGGTGCTGAATTCTCTTAGCTTTTGCTTGTCTGTAAAACTTTTGATTTCTCTGTCGAATCTGAATTAGGTCCTTGCCAGGTAGAGTGATCTTGGTTGTAGGTTCTTCCCTTTCATCACTTTAAATATATCATGACACTACCTTCTGGCTTGTAGAGTTTCTGCTGAGAAATCAGCTGTTAACCTTATGGGAGTTCCCTTGTATGTTGTCATTTTTCCCTTGTTGCTTTTAATAATTTTTCTTTGTCTTTAATTTTTTCAGTTTGATTACTATGTGTCTCAGCATGTTTCTCCCTGAGTTTATCCTGCTTGGGACTCTCTGCGCTTCCTGGACTTGGGTGGTTATTTCCTTTCCCACGTTAGGGAAGTTTTCACAATATTTTCTCACATCCTTTCTCTCTCTCTTCTCCTTCTGGGACCCCTATAATGCAAATGTTGTTGCTTTTAATGTTGTCCCAGATGTCTCTTAAGCTGTCTTCATTTCTTTTCATCCTTTTTTCTTTATTCTGTTCTGCAGCAGTGAATTACACCATTCTGTCTTCCAGGTCACTTATCCATTCTTCTGCCTCAGTTATTCTGTTATTGATTCCTTCTAGTGTAGTTTTCATTTCAGTTATTGTATTGTTCATCTCTGTTTGTTTGTTCTTTAATTCTTCTAGGTGTTTGTTCTTTAATTCTTCTAGGTCTTTGTTAAACATTTCTTGCATCTTTCTGATCTTTGCCTCCAATCTTTTTATGAGGTCCTGAGTCATCTTCACTATGATTATTCTAAATTATTTTTCTGGAAGATATTTTTCATTATTTTTCTATCTCCACTTCATTTAGTTGCTTTTATGGGGTTTCTAATTGTTCTGTCATCTGGTACATAGTCCTCTGCTTTTTCATTTTATCTATCTTTCTGTGAATGTGGTTTTCTTTCCACAGGCTGCAGAACTGTAGTTCTTCTTGCTTCTGCTGTCTGCCCTCTGGTGGATGAGGCTATCTAAGAGGCTTGTGCAAGCTTCCTGTTGAGACGGACTGGTGGAGAGTAGAGCTGGGTGTTGCTCTGGTGAGCAGAGCTCAGTAAAACTTTAATCTGCTTGTCTGTTGATGGGTGGGGCTGGGTTCCCTCCCTGTGGGTTGTTTGGCCTGAGGCAACCCAGCACTGGAGCATACCCAGCTACTTGGTGGGGCTAATTGTGGATTCTGGGAGGGCTCATGCCAAGGAATACTTCCCAGAATTTCTGCTGCCAGTGTCCTTGTCCCCACAGTGAGCCAAAGCCAACCCCCGCCTCTGCAGGAGACTCTCCAACCCTAGCAGGTCGGTCTGGTTCAGTCTCCTAAGGGGTCAGTGTCCCCTGGGTCCTAATGTGCACACTACTTAGTGTGTGTTCTGAGAGTCTCTGTTTCCCCCAGTCTTGTCGTAGTCCTGCAATCAAATCCTGCTAGTCTTCAAAGTCTGATTCTCTGGGAATTCCTCCTTCCATTGCTGGACCCCCAGGTTGGGAAGTCTGACATGGGGCTCAGTACCTTCACTCCAGTAGGTGGACTTCTGTGGTATAAGTGTTCTCCAGTTTGTGAGTCACAGCGGTTATGGGATTTGATTTTATTTTGATTATGCCCCTTCTACCATCTCAATGTGACTTTTCCTTTGTCTTTGGATGTGGGGTATCTTTTTTGTGAGTTCCAGTGTCTTCCTATCAATGACTGTTCAGGAGTTAGTTGTGATTCTGGTGCTCTTGCAAGAGGAAATGAGTACACGTCCTTCTGCTCTGCCGTCTTGACCCACATCTTCTTTATCCATTCTTCTTTCAATAGATAAAATTTAAGTTGCTTCCCTGTCTTGGTTATTGTAAATAATTCTGTGATGAACTTTGGGTTGCATGTATCTTTTTGAATTATGATTTTCTCCATATATATACCCAGGAGTGGGATTGCTGGATCATACAGTAGTTCTATATTTAGCTTTTGAAGTAACCTCCATACTGTTCTGCATAATGGTTGAACCAATTTACATTCCCACAAACAGTGTAGGAGGATTCCCTTTTGTCCACACCTATTCCAGCATTTATTGTTTTTAGATATTTTGATGATGGCCATTCTGACCAGTGTGAGGTGATACCTCATTGTAGTTTTGATTTGCATTCCTCTAATAATTAGTGATGTTGAGCATCTTTTCATGTGCTTTTTGGCCATCTGTCTGTCTTCTTTGGAGAAATAAATGTCTAATAGTTTACTTCTTTATCCTCCTGATGTTCCAGACTCAGCTTCTAAAAGTCTGGAGACCCAGACTTCTTCCCAGCTGAGGGTCTGCAGCTGGGAGAAGCTGTGTTTGACGTCCTTTCCAGGCAGGAGCCCCTCCAGGACAGGATGCATGGCTGTGTTCCGGGAAGCTGAGCTTTAGAGCCCTTGACCCTCTGCAGCTCACTCCAGTTTCATGGAATGTCCCACAGTCAGATGGCTGTGGAAACCACAGAGCTGGACCCTAGAGCTTTCCCCACTAGCTTGCTGCTTGGAGGAATGGCCAGATCATAACTGCAGACTTATACTTCCTGAGAGCTGGAAGGTCCCTTCTCTCCTTGCCTATGTAACTTCTTCCATAGCTGTCTCCAATTGCTCTTGGCTTCTTCACCTGTGGGGGGGTGGGGGTGGGGCTGGGGGAGGCCCTGCCTAGGGAGCTGTGTTCTAAGGGAATAGACAGGATAGCTTACCTATCCTAGCACAGTACCATGGCCCACCTGGCCAGGGTAAGAACAACATGCCCAGAATGGCATCTGTTGAAAGTGAAGCCTATTTTGAGGAGATACTTGCTGTATCTATGAGATAATCTCTCCCACGGGGCAGATGCCCAGCCCTTCCAGGTAGTGAAATGTCAAGTGTTCAAACAGAGGGCTGAGCTGGAGGAGGCTCTCCTGGGATGGCACGTGGGGATGGCTCCAGGGTGGATGGATGGAAAGGAAGAGTCATCCTACCTCTATTTATGATACGGCAAGAATATGAGACAGAGGAACATGAGAAAGGCCATTTGAGGTCACACATGTGACCACCTATACCAGATTCTCTTTCTGACATTTGTTTCTAGGGATGCGCTGGACATGAAGCCTTCTTACCAGTCAGTGGTGCTTTCCCACGCAGCCTAGAAAAGAGGAGGGCTAGGAGGGGCCTCCCAGCTCCGAATCCCGGCCTCACTGCTGACCTGCAATGTGACTTGAACCTTAACCTCTCTGAGTTTTAACTTCCATCCTGTAAAATGAATATATGGATACTTACCCTGCCAACCTCATAAGATTTTTCTGGGGGCAAACCCCCTATCTACAAATAATTTGTTAATGATTCCATAGAGAAGCCTGTGCCAGAATGTAAATCAGTGGTCACTAAACACAGTTTAGTTCAGAGGATAGTTGGTGTATGGTCAGGCCACTCAGGATGGCTGTTCTCTCACTCCCTGTACACCCCCTGCCTGACCAGTGCCTGTTTCACCTACACCCTACTCACAACGCTGACCTTCCTGCATAATCACCCCAGGCCCCAGTTAGTGACTGTTCTTATCAAGGGGGCAGTGAGAGGCATGCCCCTCTGCTGGTTTCCCTGGTAACCGATGAGCCAACCTGACGTCAACTCCCCTTATAACTGGCAATCTCCCCCACCCCAGGAGTGAAGACTTCTGCCATGCCATGCCCTGCCCACCATCTACCACACAAGGTGGGGTGTCACTCCAGGACCTTGCCTAAGTCATATACGCTCCCCCATCCATTAAACCACTGATGTCTCTGTTACTGATTCCAGGCTCTTTCTTCAGTCTTGAAGCTGGGCAAGTACAGCCTTGCAGGCCTACAGGATGCAGCCCAACAGTTTGTTTATCATAAGACTTCCTTGTTGAAGGAAGCAGTGCTGGGAGAGTTCCTTAGCCCTTTGAGTAGCACTGCTGTAAACATTATACCTATGGGTAGCTCTCGTCTTAAATTATCCTAGCTACCATTATCCTACCGTTAAATTATCCCAGCTACCATTATCCTAGCTACCATATTCTCTCCCCTGGCCCCACCAGCCTAGCCACCTGTTGAACACCTATCATTTTTCAAGATGTAGCTCAAGCATCTCCCACCTAGATCGCCAGTCCCTTCCTCCTTGGGCCTTTACTGTATGGCAATTATGAATGCCATATCTGTCCCCCAACTAGGCAGTGACATTCTTGAGGTCACATTCATCTTCGTGTCCAGAGACTGGCACAGAGGAGGTGCCCAATGTGCACTCATCAAATCAAATAAAATTTAGAAATATGAGATGTGATTAAAATGGAATATTACTCAGCCATGAAAATGAATGAAATAATGCCATTTGCAGCAACATGGATGGGCCAAGAGATTCTATTAAGTGACGTAAGTCAGACAGAAAGACAAATAGCATATGATGTCGCTTATATGTGGAATCTAAAAGAAATGATACAAATGAACTTATTTACAAAACAGAAATAGTCTCACAGACATAGAAAACAAACTTATGGTTACTAGAGGGGCTAGGGGTGGGGGGAGATAAATTAGGAATTTGGAATTAACATATGCACACTACTGTATATAAAATAGATAAGCAACAAGGACCTACTGTAGAGCACAGAGAACTATACATAATATCTTGTTATAACCTATAATGGAAAAGAATCTGAAAAAGAATACATCTATATAAATATATATGTATAACTTAAAATGTATGTAATCACTTTGCTGTACACTTGAAACTGACAAAACATTGTAAATTAACTATACTTCAATAAAAAAAAAATCTGAAATAAAAAGTGAGAAGTGCTCCATCCCTGTCTATTTCTTAGCCGGGTGCCGTTAAATCTGTTAAAGAGCCTGAACGGTCGAGGTGTGGTGGTTGAGAGGCAGCTCTGCTTGGAGGCTGGGAAATAAATGAGGCACTGACCCTTTGAAGTTGAAAGATTCTGCGGAGCTTTATTTATTCAACACACAAGTATTGATCACCTACCATGTCCCAGGCATGGTGTGAGGCATTGGGAATACAACTATGAACGAAATGCAGCATCAGTTCTCCAGAACCTGCACGACTTAGTCTCCATATGTCAGTATCACCTTATGGAAGGAAGTGGAGTCTCGGATGCCTGGACTTCCACCATTGGTGTGTCCACCTCATGATGCTGGGTGTTAATAATATGGACTTGATCCAAGTCTTGCTTTCTGAGAAATCCCTCAGAGCCTCACCTGCAGGTAAGGAAGAGGTTTGCTATTTAGATGACAGAAAGGAGAGGTAAGGGTCAAGGAAGGGCAACAAAGGGTTGGGGGAGGGGATGCAAGGCTCAGTCTGATTCTTTCAAGGCAGAGCTTGCTCTCCCGGCATCTACCTGGCTACCCTCATCCTATCTCTAGATGCCGCTCCTGCACTCGCTTGTCCCTGCCTTCTTTGGGCCACCTCCCTCCGTCTACATGTTACATCACCATGGCACTCACTAAGCTCCTTTGTATTATAATAATTTGTTTATATGTCTGCTTCTCTTCCTGGGCTGTGAGTTCCCTGAGGCACAAACCAAGTTTCAGTCTTTTCATCTCTTGCCGAGTGTGTCTATTTCTTGAATAAATGGATAATTATCTCCACTTATACAAATGCAGACCCAGGTTCAGAAATACTGTGTCCTGCCTAATGTCACAGCACGTGAGCCAGATCTTCTGAATCCAGCCACACCCAGCAGGTTGGCCCTGGGGACTATAATTAGAAAATCCCCACTCCAGATCAACTTTCCTGTTCTGAGAAGTAGAAAGCGAGGCCAACAAGGGGATCTGTGTTGTGAAAGTTTGAAAATAACGGCCAACTGGGGGTTCTGAATCAAGTTCTCTGGTCTTCAGGTCAGTAAATCTGGAAGTCATTCTGGACATTGCCCTCTGTTTCACCCGTCATCCTATACTCAAAGTATTCCTAAATCGGGTGGATTCTGCCTCTTCACACCTCTCATTTCCCTCTCACCATTGTCACTGAATCAACTAAGACCCTCAGCAGCCTTCTAATTACTGGTCCTCCTCCAGTGACTCCTGCTGCAGCCAGAGTGGTCCTTCTAGAATGCAACCCCAATCATGCCCCTCCCCTTGTGGAAACCTTCCTATGGTACCCAGTGTCCCAGGAATCAATCTAAAGTCGTACCTTGGCATCCTTTCCATCTGACTTCGCACCTCTCCAACGCTCTCTCACCCTTCAACCCCTGTACTCAGGGAGCTGCCCCAGGCTATCTTCCCCCTGCCCAGCTCCAGCCTTTAAAACTTTCTCCCTCTGCTCTGGAGCTTTGTGTTTCAGTCCTGAGCCCTGGGAACTAGATCTTTCTCTGACCCAGTCCCTTTACGTTGGTGAACTGGTTACACATCTGCCTGGCTTTGCTTATTGTTTCAGACTCACGCTGTTGCTCTGTCAACCCCTGTTGGCAGATCTAAGAGCATCCCCATCCCTCCCTTCATGCCCCCCCCACACACACACTCTGTGAGCTTCTCCCGTCCCCAAGTTTCCAGTCTGGGTCTGACCATTCCAGTTCTCACTTGTCTGGAAGACCCTATCAGAATGAATGAATGGGTGAACCAGGAATGAATGAGTACATTTCTGTACTTTCTCCCTTACTTCCTGTTCAGATTCCCAGGGCCCTCATCCTGTGCCATGGTTCTTAGACAAGTCTCGCTACAGTTCCTCTTAGCCCAGGCCTAATCTCCCTGAAGTGGCCCATTCTCCAAAATAATCTCAACTTTCCTTGCTCTAACCCCAAGTCAAAATGTCCCTCCCTATCAGGGTGGCTGATATGGAGAAAGGGCACAGGCATAAGCCTCAGGAGGCATAGAGTTTAGTCCCAGCCCTGTCCCTTAACCCCCGTGGAGCTGTCACTTAGAGGTTTCCCCTTCCAGAATCACTTGAGGTTCAGTAAGATCATAATCGTGGCAGATAGCCATTTGTGCAAAATTTAAGGCCCAGAGAAAAGCTGAAATTGTGGGCATGGCTTTCCTCTATCCTGATGCCCCAGGCCTGCCTGTCTTCCTGAATTGAAGCCCACCAACCCACTGCTTCTTTTTTGCTTTCCCCAGTCTCCATGCCCAAACTGGGCTTGGTAACATAGAGCTCCCCATCAGAACCGCCGGTAGGGCAAGTGCTAGCAATGAGGCTGTCCCAGGCTGACACTCAAGCACTTTGCCTTGCTTTATGGTACGCAGTCCTCACAACATCTTTCTGAGTCAGGTTGAGCCGGTGTTAATATCCCCATTTTGTAGCTAAGGAATCCAAACTCCAAAATGTGGAAAAACCTGTTCACAAACACAGAACTAAGTGGCAGAACCAGGATTCAACACCAGGTTTCTTGAACCTAAAGTTGTATTGCTGCCCCTATAGACCAAAGTAATGGAATTGACCATGGCCCCTGACCCCTTTATTCCTTCCCTTCCTTCCTGCCTTCCTTCCATTTCCTGGAATGTTGGGAATATGAAAAGACTGGCTCAGGGGCAGGGGACTTAATCCAAGGTGATGAGAAGCGTCTTTGACAGACACAGACCTCACAAAGAGCGTTGGGGGCCCAGGGCGGGGAGCTGGCATGTCGCTTTGCTTGCAGACAGAAACGTACATCTTTCAAATGGACTTGTAAGCCTCATCCAAATAACCATGCATGGGGAGGGGAGCAATCATCACCTCTACAGGAGAACGTGCTTCAGTTTGCCCATCCTGTATTAGATTCCATTCAAACTTGATGTGAAAAGCTCCCAGGGGTGAGAAAGACGACAGGTACCACTTCCAGGCCCCTCTCTCAAGGCTGTTTTGAAGGGCAGCCTGTCATCCTGGCATAGGGGATGGCTGACATTCCTCTCTGGGGCAAACTAGGAGTGGTCTAGACCTGTCCCAACAGCTGTGGGTGAAGATTCTTGGCCCTGCAGAAGAGACTGGGGTCGCCTTGTGCAGACAGATTTGGGCTGGGCCCAGGCAGCTCCACAAATGAGCCCTGGGCACCAAAGGGGAATAGCTCAGAAGTTCTCCTTTCCAAGGAATCACCCACAGCAGCAGCCCTAGAAAATCCACCACACCCCCACTCCTGGCTGGTACCCGAGGCTAGGGTGCCCTACCTTCACTGACCCTGGGTTCTAAGGCGATCCCGTCAGCGTAGCACTCACCCTGAAGTGGTCACTGACCAGTGTCATTTCACCGCTCTGTCTTGGTTTCCTCCGCTGCAAGGGCAATGATAATACCCACCCTGCCTTGCGGTGAAGATGACAGGAGCTCTGAAGATGACAGGAGCTCATCCAAGTGAAAGTGTTTTGCAGATTCTAAGCTGTGATTATGGGAATGATTATTATCAGGATCATTAGGGTCACTGCCTGGTTTGGGTCCGGAGACCCAGTCAGTGAATCCAGGAGGAGTCTGAAGGCAATCTGGGAGTCACAGGGCCGCCGTACTGATTAAAATGTGCCTGTCTGCCATTGGAGGCCTAGAGAGAGAAGGGGGCTGCTGTCCTTTCAGAGAGGGATGCAATAGAGCGTTTCCGGGTCCCCTTTCTGGAGGAAGAGGGAGGGGATGGAGGCGCCAGTGTAATGAGTTCCCTGCACATGCTGCTCAGTGCTGTTTGTGGTCACAGTCCTGGGAACAGCACCTGGACCCAGCTGACACTAATCGGTCTTCATGGCACGTGTGGCTCCTCAGCAGAAGTGCTAAATGGCTGGCAGAGCTCCTGTTTCTGAGCCTCCCCAGATGGGACCCACCGAGGGGAGGGGGCTAGGAACCAGCCCCAGGCCCCTGGATTTCCATTCTCAGGTCTCAGCCCACTTAACCACTGGTACAGTTTCCGTCTACACAGCATCCAAGGCTCCCAGCGAAAGAGGACCTACAAACACTGATTCTGTCACTTGTGGGGTCAGCTCTATGAGTCACACCAAATTGGGTGGATTCAAGAACCAACTCAAAGCAGCTTAATGTTCAAATCCAAGTACGATCGCCTAAAAGAGCTTAATGTTAAGAGTTCGGGTTCTAGGGTAAGATACACTTGGACTCAAATTCTAAGTCATCCATTTACAATTTGGGGGATCTAGAACAGGTTTTCTTATCTTTCAAATGGTAAAATATAATACTACTAACCTCTTTGGGTTGTGAAGAATGAATGGGATGATAGAGGTCCCTGACAAGTAGCCAGTATTCAATATATTTTTGTGGTTTTGGATTTCTTCATCTAAGATGCTTTCACTCTAGAAGGCAGATAAATAAGGCACCGACCAAAATTATTTTTCATAAGAAAATGAGTCTAATTGCCCAAGCTAGAAACCTAAGTGTCATCCTTAACTCCTCCCTCGCGCTCACTCACGAAGGCCAATCAGCCAGGTACAGCTCTCAAATATCTCGCGCTCACTCACGAAGGCCAATCAGCCAGGTACAGCTCTCAAATATCTCGCGCTCACTCACGAAGGCCAATCAGCCGGGTACAGCTCTCAAATATCTTTCATATCTGTTCCCTTTTCAAGGCCACTCACCAATTCAAGCCATGATAACATGCCACCTGTACTGCAGTATTAGCCTCTTTATTGATCAGTTTATTCATCAAAGACATGTGCACTTGGCAATTAGAGTTCATCATATGAGATAACCACTGCTTCTAGAAGGAACAAAATGATGTGGTCCTGTGCTGCACTGCCCTAGGTAAGTGTACCATTTCAAGTAGACTGTTAAAATTGCTGAGCATGGCTTGAGGTTCTCCTTAACTTCCGGTTCATGATCTGGTTCCTGCCTCTCTCTCCAGCTTTCCTTCTTGATTCTCCCCTCATGGTACTGTGTAAGTTCATCAGACGGAATTAGTTGCTGTTTGCTGGACAAGTCATGCTCTCTTTTTCTTTGCACATGTTATCCCCCCTGCTTTTAATACCCTTCACCTTCTTCATCTGGGAAAATCCTACTGGTCCTTTGGACTCAGCTGAGGTGTCACTTTCTTTGGGAAGCCTCTCCCCTCCTGCCCCCAACACACATACTTCAAGAGTAGATTAGGCGCCCCATCCCCTAAGCTCCCAGGACATCTTTTTAATTCATTCTTTCATAGCACTTGTCACACTCTTTGGTTGGTCTCCTCCCCTCCCCACCCCCACTCCTCCACCCCATAGATGGCAAATGCCTTGAGGACAAAGATACATCTTAAAGCCTCTTTTCATATCACACTCCGAGTGGTACCTAAACAGGAGCAGGTGCTGCTGAACTTGGGGACGAGCCCAACCATTCTATCAGAATTCCTGCAAAGGACTGCCTTCTAGGGCTGCCTTATTTTTGAGCCTCTGCTTATTTTTGTAACCACAGGTCAGTGGGCAGCAGTCACCTACTGTAAATTTACAGCCCAGATGACTTCTCCAAGGCAGTCCAAAGGGGGATTGGACTGATTTCAAGCTGCATTTCAATTTTTGTAACACTGAGTCTCTTTCATAGTTGCCCTTATTTTTGGGGCACAGCTCTCAAATGGAAGCCTAAGATTCCCAGGTTCCCTCTCCTTACCATGCTGAGATGGCCGAAGCCTGCCTAAGTTCTCAGCCTCTTACCTGACGCTTTCTGCTCGGCTAATCAGCATGACACCATGCAACTTATGAATAGACAAATGCTTTGAGGAGAAAAGCATCTCAAATTGTCAAAATCACTTCACTGTGCTCCTTTCTCTCTTGGTCCTTCCATCCTGGCTCCCTTGGTGGTCCTGAACTTCAATTTGCGCTCAAAGCTCTGCCTAACCACTGCATTGCTTTCTGCTTGGCTTCTCAGTCTCTCAACCTAAACTAATTATGAGCTGGCAAATCCCTTGAGGAGAGGGTAGAATATCAGGCTCACCTCAACCAGAGTTTCCTCTCCACTCAGAGACCTTGTCCCCTCAAGTCCTGGTTTCCACGGTAACACTCTAATTCCTTTAGCTGTTTTTAAAGTATAGCCCTTCTGTTGTTTGTTTGTTTGTTTGTCAGGGGGAGGTTTGGTCTCCTGCAAATCGGTCTGATGCAGCTGACACCACTGAAAGTAAAGTCGGTTATTCCTCCTTTTTAAACAAAATTCCACTTAAAGGTGATTTACCTTAAGACAAATTCTGAATGGGTTTTTAAGAGGATAAAAATTTATCTGAATTACTATATGGTGAAGGGTCATGAAGCAAATCAAACCCTATGAACTTGGGGTTCAAGAGAGAGAACAGCCATTTAAATACTGTGGGCAATTCTGTTTAATAAACCAGTCTATGTAATAAACGTGCTCCAGAAGGAATGTGAGATGGGAGCCATGAATCTCAGGCTCTCTCGGTCAGCTTCAGTTTGAGATACTTGCCATTCTACATGTGATGCTAGATAGAATGACACAGTACAATGCTTGTCTGTCTAAAAGGCAGCTCCTTCATCTGAAGGAATGGCAGGATGGCATCTGTATAGGATGCAATGGTTGTGTTGGACTTACTGAAAAATGGCATTTCAGTCTCCAAAATGATAGTTTATAAGAGACTGTCTATGCTACTTTGAATTCTATGCAATATTCTCCTTGTATGCTAACTCTCAGGGTCTAGCTCTGTATCAAATTTAACTCAACACATGCGGCACCCATTTTTCTGCTCTAATTACCTCACAGAACCGGTGCTGAGGAAAAGAACCTTTACAGAGAAGGGTCATCATTCCCTCCTAGAAGTTTGGGCGGTGGGAGCCACTCTCAGGAATAAGAAGAGAGGACAGAAATCCAGAGTCACTTTCTGCTCTCATGTCAACATGAAGTCAGGAGCTGAAAAAAAGCAATGGAAAGATACCTTGATCTTTGTTAATTCCCCACATTTAAAAAAATATCCTCAGCATGTTTTCCTTGGGTGATTGAAATGAAAAGGGCCTCTCTGGATGAATGGAGAACCTCGAGGATTGGGAAGTGGCAGCACCGAAGGACATGGGCCAGTGTACTGAGTGTCTAGGATTCACCGTTGGGGGATAGGGGGAAGGGGGGAAACCTCAGCAGGAAAGCTGGGCTTCATCAAGCTTTACCTTAAGGATTGTGGGCATTTATTATAATTGTATACAAAATTTACTTTAAAATTTGATAAGTTATTTCAGGTGGGCACGAGACCCTTATGCATGATATAAGAAAAGAAATTTTGTTTTTTTCTGAGGAGACGAGAGAAGAAAGAGGGAGAAAGGGTGGAGTTGGGAGGAGATGGGGTATAAGGGAGATGGAGAAAGAGCCGGAAAGAAAGAGAGAGGCTAGGACAAGGTAGGTCGAAGATTCTGTGCTACTCCATGCTGGGGATGCTGAAGGAGGCTTTGAGAATCATGTTTTATAAATGTTCCCTTTAAAGTCCTCCTATTAGTTTGCTAGTGCTGCCACAACAAAGTACCACATACTGGGTGGCTTAAAGAGAAGTGTGTTGTCTCACAGCTCTGGAGGCTGGAAGTTCGAAACCCAAGGTGTCGGCAGGGTTGGTTCCTTCAGGGGGCCGTGAGCTGTTCCATGCTTTTCCCCTAGCTTCTGGTGATTTGCTGGAAATCTTTGGTGTACCCTAGCTTTTAGAAGCATCCCCCTGATCTCTACTTCATCTTCACATGGTTCTTCTTGGGTATAGGTCTGCCTCCAAATTTCCCCTTTTTATAAGGAAGCTAGTCATATTAGATTAGGACCCACCTTAATGACTTCATTTTAACTTGATGATCTCTGTAAAGAACTTGCCTCCAGATGAGATGGCGTTATGGGGTACTGGGGTTAGGACCCCAGTACCTCATAATGGGGGGGACACAATTCGATGCATAATAGCCTTTCTCTCACTCCTCACCAAATCACAAGGGCTCATAGGACCTGGATTTTAGCAGAAGTCCCACAGCTAAGGCCGTGTACAGCCAGAGACAGCACAGGAGCTACAAGAAGGAGCTCAGGGGGCGAAGGGGCCACGGGCTCACAGAAAACTTGAAGAAGTCTTCACATGTCTACTGGCTGCCACACCAGGGTGTTACAGACAACTTTACAGAAAATTTCATTGAAAGCACAGGTCAATGTTTTATTACAATCTTGTGGCAGGTGAAAAGGCCTCCAGTCCACGAATTCAAAGATTCACTTTTGGTAGGTTTTTTTTTTTTTTTTTTTTTTTTAAGTGAGGAGAATAGTTACATCATTATTGTAACATAAAATAATTACATTTTATGTTACAAAAAGAAAAGAAAGATTATTTGGTTAAACATTTGGCTAAACATTAAGACCATTGGGGCTTCCCTGGTGGCGCAGTGGTTGGGAGTCCGCCTGCCAATGCAGGGGACACGGATTCGTGCCCCAGTCCGGGAAGATCCCACGTGCGGCGGAGCGGCTGCGCCCGTGAGCCGTGGCCGCTGAGTCTGCGCATCCGGAGCCTGTGCTCCGCAACGGGAGAGGCCACGGCAGTGAGAGGCCCGCGTACCGCAAACAAAACAAAACAAAAACAAACAAACAAAAAAACCCATTAAGACCATTGGCAAGTAGGAGGTTAGGTGATTAGATTCCCAGAACAAAGTTTAATCTAGTTAAATTTGATCAGAAAATTGATTAGTTAAGCATTTTATCAGGAGCACTCATTTCTTCCCAGAAGTAGATTTTGAATTATATTAATCAAAAAGGTTCTGGGGATTCCCTGGTGGTCCAGTGGTTAGGAATCAGTGCTTTCATTGCCTAGGGCCCGGGGAACTAAGATCTCACAAGGCGTACTGCGAGGCCAAAAACAAGAAAAAAAGGTTCTGCCCTAGACCAGATTTCAAATGTTTTTTTTCTCTGGCAGGGGTTCCTACCTATTCAGCTCCAGCTGACATCCAGGAGGCATTCTAAGGATCTCAAGTCCCACCAGCACCTCTTTAACAAACACTTCTTCACTGCCTCTGCCCTCAGAGTCTGCCCTGCACTGTGTTCTCCACTGGAGCAGCTCCAGCCCTACCTGTCCTCATGCTCCCGGAAATGGGAGTTATTCTCCTCTTACAAAATTCAGACTTCTTCTCAAGGCCCCGTGCCTTCCTGCCTCTCTCTCACCTGACCTCAGTCCACCTCCTCTTGGCTCACTGTTCTCCATCCACAGGTCTAGAACATCCTCACTGTTCTGTAGACCTGTCCAGCTCACTGCTGTTTGGGGTCTTTGCACCGGCTCTTCCCTCCGCCTAGAGCGTTCTTCTGCAGGGTCGGCTCCTCCCACCATTCGGAGCTCAGTTCCAAGACCCCTCCTCAAGGATGCTTTCCTTATCCCTCTCCCAATGACCCTCCATCCTTTACCCTGTTTACTTTCTTCATGGCACTTAGCACCATCTGCCTTTGTCTTGTCCTGTTCTCTTGTCTGCCTTCCCTACCAGATTGTTAGATGCATCTGGACAAGAAACGGGTCTGTTCGCCACAGTATCCAACTGTCTGGCTCATGTAATAGATGCTCAGTAAATTGTTGGTGAATGTTCAATAAGTATCTGTTGGTGAATGTTTAATAAATATATGGAGAAACTGTGGCTCAGAGTAGTTAAGTAATTTGCATAACATCACACAGCATTAAGTGATGGAGTGGGGAAACTATCAGTAGTTTGACTCACTCTTAAGGCCCTACTCTTTTCACTGATCATCTCTGTCTTCTTTATCTCTTAACCCTGGGGGACCTCAACACTTCTTTGTTGTTAGTCTATGGGCCAGACCCTGTAAGAGTTAATTTCCTCTCTCATTTCCTCTTGACCCAGAGGCCACAAATCCCTTCTGATGCTGTGGGTCCCCTGGACAGTCCTTTGATACCCAATTTGCTCGGAACTGGTTGCCCTTCCTTCCAAAGCACGAGACACTCACTGGGCATCCCCAAAGCCTCTCTTTTTCTCCACCTCAGAAGCCTTTCACTCCACACTCAAGCAGCAAATGGTCATTAAAAGCCTTCTCTGGGCCAGGCCTGTTCTAGGAGCTGCCAAGTCATCCCTACTTCTCTCAATCAGGGCTTTCTGTCACCGTGCTGCTTCATCCTATTTCCTTCTCAGTGTCTCTGAAACACAAATAAATGAGTAACCGTTTGATCTTTTCTCTTCTTAAGCCTCTTTCTTGCAGGCTCTCAGGCCCAGGGCCCTGTTCACACCTGCCTGGTCTTGTCCCCCGGGGGAGGCAGAAAACAATCCGTCCCAGCTCAGAACAAGCATTAGCATATCAAACACTCTGGTTTACATTGTGGTTACTCCCACTCAGCACAACCCCTGAGGCTCAAATCCAAATGGATTTTGAGGTAAATGGTTTCATGTATTATATTTCCATAAAAGGTGCCTGGTAGGATGCAGACACACAAACCCTGTGGCAACATCTCAGACTTTCTCTGTCAACTCCAACCCAGATACTGAGTGCTGGGCGGTGGAGGGGGTAAGTTGGATTGGCCTGGCCTTGCTTCTTCTCAGGCATTAGTCCAGGACAAGTCTAAAATTAGCCCCACCCCCTCCCAATGCTAAAAGTCAGCTGGAGCAACGTGGGGCCAGTTACTTTTAGAAACCATCACTTTGGGGCTTAGGGCTGAGCAACAGAAACAGGTGTTGGAAACTGGGCCTGGAACCTGCAAGGCAGGAAAGAAGAGCCGGATCAAGTTCAGGAGCCTGGATCAGAATGCCAGATCCAGGGACAAGGGCTGCAAATCCAGACTGATGCAGTGGCCGCGGTCAGATCAAGGAGAAATAGCAGAAAACCAAGCCAGAGCTGCCTGTAGCTCTTATTGCAATGCTAAGGCAGGGTGGGGCTGGTAGGTACAGGAAAGGAAGGAAGCAGACGTTTATTAGGTACAGTGGGTACCAAATGCTTTATATGTGGTGTCTTGTGGAATCTCATTGGTAGGAACTATTACTTTGCCTCTTTTACCGTTGACTAATGGAATGTCAGAGCTGTTCAGTAAGTTAGCCAACATCACACAACCAATACATGGCAAAGCAGGGATTCAAACCCTAGCTTATTTAACATAAGGCCTGGCTGCCTCTAGGAGCAGCAGGAAGGGAGATTTCAGATCCACCCACAACCCATGAGAATGTACCACGAAGTTGCCTGACCAATATTTCTCACATCCTAATTTCCTGGGGAGGCTTGACAAAAGTACCAATGCCTGGGTACCATCACCCAGAGGTTCTATGTAATTGCTCTGGGGCAGGGCTTAAGAATAGGTATTTTACAGCAGATTCTCTTACGCCACCTGGGTCGAGAACAAGGCTCTACGCTTGGTTGCTGACCAGCTCCCCTAGGGCAAGCTGGAGAAATAAGGTGGGGATAGATGTTTATGCCCGACTTATCTGAGTTCCACTCCAGAGGGGCAGGGTACCTAGTCAGCCATGGCATTTTCCACAGAAGATTCTCTGGTTGAGGGTTGGTCTTCTCAAATTCTGAAGTCAGTTAAAGAATTGAAACTCATTCCCACACTGTGCAGTAGAAGCTAACACAACATCGTAAAGCAACTATACTCCAATAAAAATTAATTTTAAAAAAGTTAAAAAAAAATACAAAGACAGATGAAACTAAAAAAATAAAATTAAATTAAAACGCTTTCCCACAAAGACAGGGTGGAAGCCAGGAACCTGGGGACTTAGGATTCTGTAAAGCAGAAATTTTCAAAGAAGAGAGGAGTAGAATCAGCATCATCTATCATTCTAACATGGCACTGTGCCCATTTCACCAAACCTTTATAGAGGGAGGAGACTCCCTCAATGTAACTGGCAGGGCTCCCTGCCCAGGAGTGAGAAGTACAGGTGAGTCCACTTCTGATCTCACTCAGGAATGTCTATTCTGGCGCAGTTAACTCACAGCTTCTATGCAGTTTAGCACTTGATTATGTATCTTTGGTGTCCTTTTGATTTCTAATTGTTTCATATTTAATTACTTCAAGTCTTGCTTTCTTTGAAGTCTCCTGGAGAGCATGGACTGTATCATGTAGGATACAGAAAATAACATCTGAAAAACTTCTCATAGTCTTAGCTGGGACATCTTCGGGTCCTCATGATTGCATACTGGCATCATCTTGGAAATTAAAAACAATACTAATGCCTGGGTCCCAATCCTTGAGAATGTGATTTAATTGGTCTGGGATGTGGCATGAACATCATGACTTTTCAAATATGCACGGATAATTAGAATATGCACCCAAGGCTGAGAAACAAAATTGAAGGATAATAAAAAGCTATGTGAAAGAAAGTTACAAAAATGGTTATGTCTGTGAGGAGAAAAATGGGGTTATTTGATTTATTCTTTTATTATTTATTTATTTATTTATTTTTGTGGTACGCGGGCCTCTCAATGTTGTGGCCTCTCCCATTGCGGAACACAGGCTCCGGACGCGCAGGCTCAGCGGCCATGGCTCACGGGCTTAGCCACTCCGCGGCATGTGGGATCCTCCTGGACCAGGGCACGAACCCGTGTCCCCTGTATCGGCAGGCGGACTCTCAGCCACTAGGGAAGCCCGATTTATTTTATTTTTGCTAATCTGTGTTCTCTATTTCCTTCTCCACATTGGTTATATAATTTTAAAAATAAGACCAAAACAAAAATGAAACTGGATTAGGTATTCCTAAAATTGTTTAATTTTTTCAGAAATAGATCACTGATGATAACTTGTACCAAGTTGGAATGGGTCCTGATCAGACACTATCCTCACTCACTCAGCAAATATTTATTGAGAGCCTGCTGTATTCCACATGATAGACACTGAACGTATAAGAGTGAATTTTACAAGCACAATCCCTGCTCTCATGAAGTCTACATCTAATGGGGAAGATTAACCATCAAACAAGCAAATACAGACTTCAAGAAGATGTTCTAGTAGGTACAAACAGCTGAGTATTATATTGTTTTGTAAGTAACCATAACAGAAATTACAAATATCCAGCTTACATTTTCTATCCTTTGTCCAAGGCAGACATTGCTTATTGATTATCTCACCCTTTTCTGCTGAAGCTCAGTATCCACTTCAACATAACTGATCAATCTGAGGTGGTGCTTGAAATAAAACATAAATAGTATCCCGGGAAAGAGCTATGAATTATCTTGTTGAAAGTAAACTAGATGACTCAAAAGGTAATTGAGACCTTCTGGTATGGCCAAGTAGCTCCTCTTGGACCATACATCTTGTAGATAACAAATATAAACTCTGGGCAAAATATAAGAACACCTAATTGAAAGTACTGGAGAGAAAAAAAACAGGCAAAAACCAGAGGAGACTGAACCACTGGAAGAAGAGAATGGCATGGGGTAAGTTTCCTGATTTACACCTTCAGCCTAAGAATGGGGCCCTGTCTGTGATATGCAGGGCAGAAGGGAAGCCTTACATTCTATGAATGAACTCTGCCCAGATCTATGGCTGACCCCAAACCACATATGTAAGAGGCAGACTTTAAGAGTCCCAGCTACAGCTAAAAGAGCTGAACTGAAATTCCAGCTGCTACTGGGGAGATAGGGTTTTGTAGCTTGAGTTCAGCCACTCTAAAGGCCTGAATAAAGAAAAGTCAATACTCACTAGAACAGCATAATAGAATCAGACTTTTTACAATATATCACTCATAATGACCAAGATACACTCCAAAATTATTCAACATACAACAAAACAGATTTTAAAAAGAAAACACAATCAACAGAGTCCAACTCTAAGATGACTTAGATGATGGAATTAGCAGACAAGAATTTTAAAGATGTTATTGTAACTATGTTCAAGTATGTAAAGGAAAATATATCCATAGTGAAAGAAAATACAGAAAATCTTAGCAGATAAATAGAAATTATTTTAAAAGAATCAAATGAAAACATAAGAACTGAAAAATAAATATCTGAAATAAAAATGCAATGTGTGCTTAAAAACACAAGGGAAATGAAAGAAGAAAAAGTCAATGAACTAGAAGATAGATCATCAGAAATGATTCAAACTGAACAGAGATATAATAAATGTGCAGAGACTCATAGATCTTTGAAACAATGTCAGAATGTCTTATATACATATAATTGGAGTCCCAGAAGGAGAGGAGAGAAAGAACAACACAGAATAGTATTTGAATAAATAATGGGTGAAAAGTTTATAAATTTGGAAAAAGACAAATAGTTATGGACTCTAAAACCTCAATAAATGCCAAGAAAGATTAATATCAAAATCAAACCAAACAAAACAAAGATAAAAACATTCAGGCATATCATAATCAAACTGTTGAAAATCAACGACAAAGAGAAAATCAAGAAAACAATGCTGAGAGAAATTGAAGGTGTAAATAAATGGAGAGATACACTAAGTTAACGGATTGAATGATTCAGTATTAAGACAGCAATTACCAAATTGACCTATGGATTCATTACAATCCTAATCATAATCCTAATATGCTTTTTAGTGAAAATTGACAAGCTGATTCTAAAATTTCTGTAGAAATGTAAGGAATTTAGAATATTCAAAGAAGTTTTGAAAAAAGAAGTCAACGGTGTAGACTTAACACCACTTGACTTCAAGACCTACCCTAAAACTACAGTAATCAAGACAGCGCAGTGCTGGTACAAGGATCAACAAACAGATGGATAGAACAGAATAAAGAGCCCAGAGATAGACCCATACTTAGACATTTATTTTATTTTTGACAAAGGTGTTAAAGCAACCCTATTGGGAAAGGAACAAATGGTGTTGAAATAATTACATATTCATATGGAAACAAATTAATCTTGCCCTAAATCTTACTATCCACAAAAATCAATTTGTGAAGGACCATAGACGTAAACATACAAGCCAGAGCTACAAAACTTCTAGAAGAAAACATAGGAGATCATCTTCATGACTTGGGGGAAGGCAAAAGCCAAAAAAAACAAACAAAAAATTACACTTAATCAAAATTAAGTCTCTGTTCATCAGAAGAAATGTCATTAATAAAATGTATAGGCAAGCCACAGGGCTGGAGAAGATATCTGCAAAACATGTCTGACAAAGAATTTGTGTTCTGAATATACTAAGTACTCCTAAAACTCAATAATAAAATGACAAACAACTCAATTTAAAAATGGTCAAAAGATTTGAACAGACACTTCACAAAAGATGGTAAATTAATGGCCTGTAAGCACGTGAAAAAACGTTCAACATCTTTAGTCATCAAGGACATGCAAATTGAACCACTATGAGGTACCATTCCACACTTACCAGCATGGCTAAAATTAGACTGAGAGCAGCAAATATTGTCAGAAAAATGTAAACGTACATGGTTGGTAGGAGGGGAAAATGGTCAAAAACATTGAAAAAGATCTTCCAGTTTCATATAAATTAAATACATCCACTTTCTAAGACCCAGCAATTCTACTCCTAGGTATTTACTAAAGGGATACAAAAACACATGTCCACAAAAAGTGTGTCCAAAAGTGTTCATATTAGCTTTATTCATAATAGCCCCAAACTGGAGGACCAGCTGTCCATTAATTGGAGCCTGGATAAACCGTGGCATATTCATACAGTAAAATACTATTCATCAATGAAAAGAAACAAACAACATGGATGGATGAATCCCCAAAACATGCTGAGTGAACAGAAATTCCACAAAAGTATACAAATTGTACAATTGTATTTATATGAAGTACTAGAATAGGCAAAATTTATCAATGGTGAAAACAT
Source organism: Lagenorhynchus albirostris (assembly GCF_949774975.1). Lineage (NCBI taxonomy): Eukaryota > Metazoa > Chordata > Mammalia > Artiodactyla > Delphinidae > Lagenorhynchus > Lagenorhynchus albirostris. Next base: position 70,064,112 of record NC_083103.1, read on the forward strand.
GAGAATATTGGATCTCTCTAGGAGTGTTAAGGCAGGAGTTTTCTGGGAAAGGACATGGGAAACTTTCTAGGGTGATGGTCAATGTTCTGTCCCTTGATAGGGTCTGGGTTGCACAGGTGTGTGCATTTATAGGAACTCATCAAATGATATACTGACAATTTTTGCATTGCACTGTACACGATTTTCATCTGAAAAGAAATAAAGGAATTGTAAACAAATTTTGAACTCTGGTTAGTAACATTGAAGTACTTTGGGGAATGTATTAATGTCTGCAACTTACTTGGGAATGTAATAGCAAAAATAATTAAATGAGCGGCTGAATGGATAGAGAATTAATATATGATAAAGCAAATACAGTAAGGCGTCAGTTGAAGAAACTATGTGGTATGTATATGGGTGTTCTCTATAAAATTCTTTCAACACATTTCTAAGTTTGAACATTCTATAATGGAATGCTGAGAACAAAGATAACTGAAGAGAATTGGCAGATTGCCCATGAGATGAAGTCCTGGCCCTGGAGAAAGACACCAGAGTCTAGCTGATGTACAGGGGAACAGGGTAGGCAAAAGGGACTCGTGGGTCCAGAAACTGACTTTCTTTGCTCTATTCTAACTGTGGCGATGAACCTGGGGGCTGAGGCAAAGCAAAGGACCAAGTGCCTCTTGTATTGCATAAGACCCAGGGGCTCATGCTCTCTGCAATTGCCTTGCTTACCAGATGGTGACTTTAAGAATTCTCAATGTATATAAATATCAAATCACTATGATGTACACTATGATGAACACATACAAAACTACAACGATGTTGTATGTCAATTATGCTTCAATTTAACAAAAAGTCCTCAACAGATCTGTTCTAGAAATCTGGAACAGAAGGGGCTGTCGGACACCATTTATTCTCTATCTACTGAGTACCTGCTGTGTGCTACTCTCTGTGCAAGGCTCTGAGGAGTCTATGATCAACCGAATAAAAATGCCCCCTGCCCTTTTTTGATCTCAACATTGATGAAACTCTGCTCCTCTTCTATGTTTCTCACTACTTACACCCCGACTAGAAGACTTGCAAATCCTTCTACAAACCATGTTGACATTTCTTAAATCTCTGAATTCAAAAACCCCTTTCTAATGTTGGAACTGAATATCTCCATCTCAACAGAAAGATAATTTTTTTCTTGTTTTACCCTCTCTGGAGTGAAGCTTGACACAGGAAGATCCCCAAAGCCTCAAAATAGTTCGGCAAGAAATTGGACACATGCCTAGGGACCCCAAGTCGCTGTACACTCTCCTGAAGTAGAGATGTGATAGAAAGGGCAGTCAGCTGCTAAGCTCAACCCTCTGCCCTACTTCCAATGGAGGTCACAGCCATTACCATGCCTTGTCCTGGCACCACAGCCAGAAGGTCTGCCCAAAGTTTAGCCCAAGGGCATGACATCAAGCAGAGGTGCCTGGCTTCCTGGGTAGCTTCACATGACCTTGAATCCCATGTTACAAATCCAATTGCTCCAGCCTCACCTTTAGCACACAAAAGAGAAAATTCCTGACTTAAACAAATGTCTCTTTCCCCAAATTTGGTGAAATGTGGGCACGTTATGAGCTAATATATTAATGTTACAAATGACCCCAATGAGTTGAGTGATACCACAGGCAATAAAAAGAAAATAAAAATAGGTCGCCTTCATTAAAGAGACTGTCAACTTTCCTTTCATACAGTGACTCATTCCCTTTGCGGAACTGAATACTTTCCCCTCTGCAAACTCCAGACCATCACCTATTTGTCATCTTTGTAGGCTTACAAATCACCAGGTCTGCAAATCTCTCAGCACAGTGATCCTTTCCAGCTTCTTACTGCTCCTTGTCCTGCCTGAAAGATCTTTGCTGCTTCTCTCTCCCCTCCTTCCCCAAGAATTTTTACCCCTCAGACGCTTAAATACCTGTTTTCCTTCCTTAGAATGTTGGATTCTTGGGAGATAATGATATGACTTAGGGAAATAAGTGTGTGGTTTCCCCACCCCTGGTGCTGGTGAAGGCGGTTAGTGCTTCCGGACTTTCTGAAGCTTTTTGAAAACAACAGGGCAAATCAGATTCCAAAGCTTCACCTTCTGAAGGCTGAGCGTGTCTGGGCAGCGGCTGCATGATTTGGATGGAGTCATCACTGGCGAGGTCGAGCTGACTCAGCCAGGAAGCACTTGTTGCTCTTCTAAACTCCACGGCACCAGAGATGAAGTCACCTTTCTTCTTTTAAAAGCAACAGAGCTGCCCTGTGAGTCCCTGTCACGTCTGCGGGAACTCAGTGTTTTTTCCACAGCTGGGCACCAGGACCTTCTCTCAGGTAAGAAAGCTTCTCTTTAGTGGGTTTCCATTCAGGAAAGCTTGATTGTGTGGGGGGGGCACTTTTTAGGGCACCTCAGGGTAAAGTTGGAGTTGGGTCAAGGGACGTTCTGGGTGAGAACAGCTGGTTCCCAGGCAGCTGGTACCCACCTGGTGGGCTGGCAGGCCCTGGGCTGAGTGACCACTCAGCTCGGGCTGCAGTGGCATGGAAATCTAACCCGGGCTTGGTTTCAGGTGTCTGTTCTAACAGTGGGACAATGAACCCTTTGGTGAAGCAACTACGAGTGGTCTCCTTAGGCTGGGGCTGTCCTACCTGTTTTGCCTTCCTACAACGGGCTTTGTGTTTTGGGTAGAACCCTTAGAGGGTCTCATGATAAACGCTGATGTATAGGAAAGCAGCAGCTCTCTGGAGAGCCTTCATTTGCTCATTCACCGGCTTGAATTCTTCCCTTCTTCCTCAGAGTGTAGCAGGGACAAAGGCCCAGCTTCCTTGTCCTGACACGCAGGGACCTTGTGTAAACCATGGCTGTGCTCTCCTGTGGGGCAGAAGCGTGCAAACACATCTTAGAGCCTGTCCATGCGAGTTCTAAGTTTTGGCGTGTGTGTGTGCGTGTGTATGGTCGACCCGTGGTCCTAGGCGCCTCTGAAATCTCCCTGCCGCACTTTCTATGAGCTATATGAATCACTGCCACTAATTGAATCATACAGCTCTTACGAGCTCTGGAAGTCTCAGTAAAGACATCTTGGTGATGATGGAGGCGCCTACAGGGTGATAAATGACTTTTGAGAGAGTTGAACCACAGTAAAGTGAAAACACTGAGAATTGCAGGGTCCCTTTATAACCTGACACAGAACCCTATCCCACACAGGATTCAGTGCTTTCATCTATAACCTCTGAAGGGAACAAAGAATTTCATTGAGATAAGAGATGCTCGTTTTGTTTTAAATGCAAATGCATACTGGCTGCGAGCGCCGGCTTACTCATTCACCTCAAACTTGGCACATCCAGAATTTATCCTTACCTGAACTCTGCGGAACCTCCCCCGACCCCCGTGTCCCCCAGCTACGTGAAAAGCACCTGGTTGTCCACGACAGATTTCTGGACTTCAACCTTGACCCCTCCTTCGCCCTCACGTTCCCACATCTAGTGTGGCAACACATCCCACAGATTCTGCCTCCAGTGATCTCTCAGATCCATCCACTCTCCCACTTCCATGGCTACTTTAAGCCCTTATCACCTTTTCCAGGAATACAGAAACCTCTTATCCCAGCTTCCTCTCTCCAGCCTCATCTTCCTGGGGCAGCCAGAGTGATGATTCTACAATGACTGATTGGCACCTGCACGATCTGATCCATCACTAGTCTGTTGATCTGTCTTCTTAATAGGCCTGAAAATTTTTCTCGCCTACCCATCCCACCACCCTACCTTGGTCCGTCCCACCAGCACTCTTTGCCTGAGTTATTGCAATAGCCGCTTAGCTGACCTCCCTGCTACCAGGCTCAGTCCCTTCCTAGTATAAGACACTTCAAGCTTCTTATCTTCCCAAGAATATTTTTTAAATTTTATTTATTTATTTTTGGCTACGTTGGGTCTTCGTTGCTGTGCGCCGGCTTTCTCTAGTTGCAGCGACTGGGGGCTACTCTTCGTTGCGGTGTACGGGTATCTCATTGTGGTGGCTTCTCTTGTTGCAGAACACAGGCTCTAGAAAAGAGGGTTTCAGTAGTTGTGGCTCGCAGGCTCTAGAGCACAGGCTTAGCAGTTGTCATGCACGGGCTTAGTTGCTCTGTGGCATGTGGGATCTTCCCGGGCCAGGGCTCAAACCCGTGTCCCCTGCATTGGCAGGCGGATTCTTAACCACTGAGCCACCAGGGAAGTCCCTTCCCAGGCTTTTTAAGGACCTTTCTCATAAGAGCAGAACTTGAAACACTTATTACCCTATCTGGGGTTTAGAAGCATTAGCATTTCTAGGATTTGTGTGGATACTTCAAGGAGGGAGGCAGAGAGAATGGGGGGAGATGGGAGATGTATATTGCAGTGGGAAGATGGCTTGAAGAACACATAACGCTCAGGCCCTGGAACCATGCAGGTCTGCATTGGAATCCTATCTCCCTACTTCCTAGTGTGACTTTGACCAAATTGGTAAATTTTCTTAAGACTCATTTTCCTCAAATATGAAATAGAAATAATAATGCCTATTTCTCTGGGTGAATATGAATTAAATGAGAACATTTATGAAACACAGCCATTACGAGTTTTTAGTTCCTTTCCTTCTTTCCTTCTCTTTTACAACTTATAATCTCTATCATATATCTTGTAAGTATCCGTGTGTGTATGTATGTATCGAGTTTTGGCAAGGTGGGGAGGAGTGGCAAAGAAATAGGTGAGAACTCTCTCAAGGAATTTGCGATTTACTTAGAGAGGTAAAGCAAACTTACATGGTATGAAAACATCGATAAAAAAAGCATTCTGCCATTGTCATGTGGACAGTCCCAGTTGAGTACATAAGTGGGAAGAGCTTGAGAAAACAGGTCTGTGAATACCTGCAGACAGAGTGTAAGTAGATTTATATCAAGCAATTTTAGATTTAGGCTCTTTGGGGACTTAAAAATCATTGGCTTCTCTGATGTTGAAGTAAAACTTTCCAGAAGGCTTTCCACTTTTAGAGTGATTTAAGGACATACACATTAGAGTTTAAGTGACTTTACTCATTCATTCATTCATTCATCAAACACTTATTGAACACCTACTCTGTGCCAATAGGTCCTCTATTATACTCTTCCATGGGACATGGATAATTCTCCTCTTCTTGAATCAGGGATAGCCTTAGAGACTTGATGATCAATAGGATAAGAAGAAAGTGACCTTCGGGGACATCCATGGCTAGGTTCTCAGGAGCTTTGCAGCTTCCGCCTGGTTTTCCTGGTCCACTCACTCTGGGGGAAGCCAACCACCATATAAAGTCATGTGGTGGTAACCTGGCTCTCTGGGGCGGGGGGATCCCCCTGATTTGCAGTGTTTACCAGTTTTTATTCTATAAATACTCCCTCCCACCATGGTTGATTTCAAGCTACCAAAGTGACAGCACTGAATGCAGGGTTGGAAAGAAATACACAGAATCAGTTCTTACAAATTTGTACAAACCAGTTCCAGTGTGTGACGGCCAGTTACCCTTGAGGCCATCATCCTGCGAGAACACCCAACCTAACTAGACGGAGAGGCTCCATGGAGAGAAGCCCAACCAGCCGCAGATTTTCCAGCCATTCAGATTTAGGCTACAGGAAAAAAGCCTACAGACAACTCCAGACTCAGCCACTATCTGACTGCAGCTGTATAGAAGATCCTGAGGGAGAACATGTCAGCTCAGTCCAGTCACCCCACAGCATTCTCAGAGATGTGACAAGTCATATTCTCTAGGTTTAGAGGTGGTTTGTTACACAGCAAAAATAACTGGAACAAGGTGGTATTCTTGTTTATCCAGAAGGCAACCCAGATTAAGCCTCCAAGGGTGTGGAGGGGTAGAGGGATCTATCCAGAGAATTCTTTGTCCACGCATATTCTCAGGCCTCAGACCACTGAGGAAGAAAGCGTTTCATTTAAAAAGGCCTGGGACTTCCCTGGTAGCACAGTGGTTAAGAATCCACCTGCCAATGCAGGGGACATGGGTTCATGCTCTGGTCTGGGAAGATGCCACATTCTGTGGAGCAAGTAAGCCCATGCGCCACAACTACTGACACTGAGCTCTAGAGCCCATGAGCCACAACTACTGAGTCCACGTGCCACAACTACTGACGCCCGCTTGCCTAGAGTCTGTGCTCAGCAACAAGAGACGCCACCGCAATGAGAAGCCTGTGCACTGCAACAAAGAGTAGCCCCTGCTTGTCGCAACTAGAGAAAGCCCGCTGGCAGCAACGAAGACCCAATGCAGCCAAAAGTAAATAAATAAATTTAGAAAAATAAATAAATAAAAAGGCCCGAGAAAGAGACTCAATGACTTTACTAACTAGTTTTACCCTTATAACTAAATCAGTGAAAGAAATCTCTCTCTCTCTCTTTCTCTCACCTCCCCCCACCCCTCATCATCTGCCCCATCACTTCCCCATCTAACTCAACTCACATAAAACTCTGCTGGGATATCTCCCTTACCTGCTCTTTGGGCTCTGCTCCATCCTCCACATGGAATTTGCTGGGAGAAGCAGGCAGACAGAAAAAACATGAAGTCAAGGAAATGCCCAGAGTCCAGAGCCCTGGAGGAAAGCAACTGAGACCCCTAGAAAAGAGCAGCCAAGAGGAGAATTTAAAAACAGGCTCTAGGGCTTCCCTGGTGGCGCAGTGGTTGAGAGTCTGCCTGCCAATGCAGGGGACACAGGTTCGTGCCCTGGTCCGGGAGGTTCCCACGTGCCGGGGAGCGGCTGGGCCTGTGAGCTGTGGCCGCTGGGCCTGCGCATCAGGAACCTGTGCTCCGCGACCGGAGGGGCCACAACAGTGAGAGGCCCGTGTACCGCAAAAAAAAAAAAAAAAAAACAGGCTTTAATGGAGACACAGGGATTAGTGGTCAAAGCATGAGTCATTTTTTTTAAGCAACTTTATTATTATTATTGTTTAATTTTATTTATTTTTTGGCTGCTTGGGTCTTCATTGCTGCGTGCGGGCTTTCTCTAGTTGTGGCGAATGGGGGCTACTCTTCATTGCGGTGCGCGCAACGAGAACATTGTGGTGGCTTCTCTTGTTGCGAAACACAGACTCTAGGTGCGCAGGCTTCAGTAATTGCAGCGCACGGGCTTCAGTAGTTGCAGCGCGTGGGCTCAGTAGCTGAAGCACGCGGGCTCTAGGTCACAGGCTCAGTAGTTGTGGTACACGGGCTTAGTTGCTCCAGGGCATGTAACTCGTGTCCCCTGCATTGGCAGGCAGATTCTTAACCACTGCTCCACTAGGGAAGTCCCAAAGCATGAGTTTTGAAATCAGATGACCTGGGTTCCAATCTGGATCCTGACATTTTCTATTTGGTCGACCCTGGAAAGTATCCAGACATCTCTCTTCTCGGTTTTCTTTATCTTTTTAATATTCTTTTTTTTTTTTTTTTTAAATTTATGGCTGTGTTGGGTCTTCGTTTCTGTGCGAGGGCTTTCTCTGGTTGTGGCAAGCGGGGGCCACTCTTCATCGCGGTGCGGGGACCTTTCACTATCGCGGCCTCTCTTGTTGCGGAGCACAGGCTCCAGATGCGCAGGTTCAGTAGTTGTGGCTCACGGGGCACAGTTTCTCTGCGGCATGTGGGATCTTCCCAGACCAGGGCTCGAAGCCGTGTTCCCTGCATTGGCAGGCAGATTCTCAACCACTGTGCCACCAGGGAAGCCCTTCTTTATCTTTTTAAATTGAAGTATAGTAGGTGATTAACAATGTTGTGTTAATTTCAGGCGTATAGCAAAGTGATTCAGTTATACATATGTATATCTATTCTTTTTCAGATTCTTTTCCATTATAGGTTATTACAAGATATTGAGTATAGTTCCCTGTGCTATACAGTAGGTCCTTGTTGTTTATTTTATGTAGTAGTGTGTATCTGTTAATCCCAAACTCCTAATTTATCCCTGCCCCACCCCCTTTCTCCTTTGGTAAACATAAGTTTGTTTTCTATGTCTGTGCATCTATTTCTGTTTTGTAAATGAGTTTATTTGTGTCACATTTTAGATTCCACATATAAGTGATATCACATGATATTTGTCTTTCTCTGTCTGACTTACTTCACTAAGTATGATAATCTCTAGGTCCATCCATGTTGCTGCAAATGGCATTATTTCATCCTTTGCTATGGCTGTCTTCTCAGTTTCTTCATCTTTAAAATTTGGATAATAATGCCATCTCACAAAGTTCTTGTGAAGATTAACTGAGATGATGCCTAATACCTGGGGCTGAATAAGTAGCAGTCAACCTTAGTAGTAGTGATAGTATTGGAGTCATACTAGTTTACTGTTGTCACAAGTCCCAGAGTCACGGGCTCTTCACAGGCCCAGAGATTCAGTCAGTCAGTCACACTACAGGTGACCAAGATTCAATAAGTACTTAAGTCAGACCAAATATCTATATTCTGAATGTTTATTCTACTGCCAATTTTCTTCTCTTATTGTCCCCCAAATATATTTCCAAAGGCTTTAAAAGCATGACTGTGCATTATTTCTCCTGTATCTTAAGCAATATGAATTAAAACCATATTTTCTTATTTCTTGTGAGTCCTCTTCTTACCTTCTACTGTGTAGCGGGTAGTTGAGTAGTTCAGTGATCAACACATTTTAACTATTATTATTTTTTAAATGCTGTTTAAGAAGAAATTGAAGTTGGGTGACTTTTGCAGGAATCCTGTGCCCAGCGTGCTCCAGAAACGTCAAGTTTACCATTTTGCAGATGGCATCACTGTGGTAGGACAATCAGGTTGAAGGATAACGTGATTCTTGGGAGCGAAGTGTGAGTGTTAAGTTCTCCTGCTTTATTTATATTTTGTGAATACGAGTTACTAAAACTTTAATCTATGAATTGACGTTAGGCAGACTTGTCTCATTAAATTTATGATTGGTCTAGTCATGTGGATTTTTGAACAAAGAATAATGCAAACATTCAGACTGTTAAAGAAAAGCTGATTTGCATACTTCTAAAAGCTTTTCTAATAAAATATTTATTGATTCACAAGTGTGTGCCCACTTCACCCAGCGTCCCCAGTGTCAACATTTTGTGTAACTATAGTACAATATCAAAACTAGGTAATTGACATTGGTACAATCCATAAACCGTATTCAGATTTTCAGTTATATGTGTACTCATTTGTGTATATGTGTATAATTGTATGTAATTTTGTCATGTTTATTTCAGGTAACTATCACCACAAGCAAGATACAAAACTGTATCATCACCACATGGCTCTCTTGCACTATCCCTTTGCATCCATCCCCCTCATCCCTAACCCTTTGAAACCATTAATCTGTTGTCCATCTGTATAATTTTATTTCAGGAGCATTATATAAATGGAATCATGAGTATTTACGTGCATGAGATTGACTTTTTCCACTCGGCATAATTTTCTTAAGATCTATCCAAGTTGTTGCATGTATCAATAGTTGGTTCTTTTTTTTACTGTTGAGTAGTAATCCACAGCATGGTTGTAGCAAAGTTTGTTTAATCTTTTGCCCATTTACCCATTGGAGGATATCTGGGTACTTTCCAGTTTGGGACTACTACAAATAAAGCTGCCATAAGCATTTGTATGCAAGTTTCTGCATGAACATAAGTTGTCATTTCTCTGGGATAAATGTCTGAGAGTACAATATCTGGGTCTCATGGTAAGTCCATTTCTAGTTTTAGGGTGAACGGAAAACTCTTTTCCAGAGTGGCCATAACTTTTTGCATTACCACCAGCAGTGTGTAAGTAATGGAGTTTCTCTGCATCCTTGTCAGCATTTGGTGTTATCACTATTTTATATTTTAGCCATTCTGATAGTTGGGTAGTGATAACATATTGTGATTTTAATTTGCATTTCCATAATGTCTAATGGTGTTGAACATTTTTTTTTTCATGTGCTTCTTTGCCTTCTATATATCTTCTTCAGTGAAATGTCAAATTAATGACTTCTGCCCATTTTCTAACTGGATGCTTTGTTTTTTTAATTGTTGAGTTCTGTGAGTTCTTTATATATTCTAGATAAGCATCTATTTTTCAGATGTTTACAAACATTTTCTCCTGCTCTGTAAATTTGTACATCATCCTCTAAATAAGATCTTTCAAAGGGCAAAATTTTAAATTTTGATGAAGTCCAATTTGTCAATATTTCCTTTTATAGGTTGTTCTTTTAGAGCAAAGAATAAAAACTTTTTGCCTAGTCCTAGTTCTCAAAGATTTCCTCCCATTTTTTCCTAAAAACCTATAGTTTTACATTTAGATCTGTAATCCATTTTGAGATAGATTTGTGTAAGTCGAAGTTTAGGTCAAAGTTAATTTTTTTGCTTAAGTATGTTCAGTTGCTCTAGCACCATTTATTTAAAAGGCTATCTCTCCTTCATTCTGTTGGTTTTGAACCTTTGTCAAAAATCAAGTGAGTGGGGACTTCCCTGGTGGTCCAGTAGCTAAGACTCCGCACTCCCAAAGCAGGGGGCCTGGGTTCGATTCCTGATCAGGGAACTAGATCTCACATGCCACAACTAAGAGTTCTCACACCACAACTAAAGATCCCACAGGCCGCAACTAAAGACTCTGCAGGCTGCAACTAAAGATCCCACATGCTGCAACTAATACCTGGCACAGCCAAAAAAAAAAAAATATATATATATATATATATGTTATATGGTGATCTATCATCAAAAATTATTTTAAAAAATCAAATGGATGTATTTGTATGATTCCGTATGTGGGTTTTCCATTGTATCCCATTGATCCATGTGCCTATCTGACAATACCACACCATCTAGGTGACTAAATCAAAAGCTATATAGTAAACCACACACCAGGCAGAGTGATTTCTCCCACGTTAGTGGTCTCTTTCTAAATTGCTTTGGTTATCTTCAGGTCTTTCACATTCCATATAAGTTTTATAAAATGCTTGCCTATGTCTACAAAAACCATGCTGGGATTTTGATAGGAATCTTGTTAAAGATGTAGTTTAATTTGGAGAGAAGACATTTTTACTAAGCTGAGTCTTCCAGTTCTTGAATGTGGAAAATTTCTGTGCTATTTAGGTCTCCTATGGTTTCTTTCATCAGTACTTTGTAATTTTCAGCATGCAGATTCTGTACATGTTTTGTTAGGTTTATAACTAAGTATTTCATTTTCTTTGGAACAATTGAAAATGGTATTGCATTGTTAAATTACATTTTTCATGTATACATTTAGTATATAGAAATACAATGACTATTTTTCTTCTCTTTTTCCCCCAGCTTTATTGAGGTATGATTGACAAATAAGAATATATATTTAAGGTAAACGATGTGCTATTTTGATATACACACACATTGTGAAATGATTATGATAATCAAGCTAATTAACATGTCAGTCAGCTCACATAGTTACCATTTGTGTGTGTGTGTGTGTATTGTGAGAACATTTGAGGAGATTATTCAAGATCTTACTCTCTTAGCAAATTTCAAGTGTACATTATTAAACTATTGTCACCATGCTGTACATTATGTCTCCAGAATGTATTCATCTTATAATTGAATGTTTGTATCCTTTGATCAATATCTTCCCAAAACACAATTAAATGTTCTGTGTTGATATTGAATCCTATAATCATGCTGAACTTGCTTACTAGTTCTGGGTTTTTTTGTTTTGTTTTTGTTTTTTGTAGATTCCTTGGGATTTTCTACAGAGGTCATCTGCAAATAGAGATTGTTTTAATTTCCCCTTTCCAATCTGTATGACTTTTATTTCTTTGTCTTGCTTTATTGCGCTGGCTAGAACTTTCAGTTCTATGTTGAGTAAGAGTAGTGAGACAGACATCTTTACCTTGTTCCCAATCTTAGAGGAAAAGCCTTCAGTCTTTCTGTCACCATTAAGAATAATGTTAAGGGTGGTGGTGGTGGTGGGATGAACTGGGAGATTGGAATTGACATATATACACTAATATGTATAAAATAGATAAGTAATAAGAACCTGCTGTATAAAATAAATAAATAAAATTTTAAAAAAAGAATAATGTTAACTGTAGATTTTTTTTTTTAGGTGCTCTTGATCAAGTTGGGAAAATTTTCCTCTATTCCTAGTTTGTTGAAAGTTTGCATCATGAACGAGTGTTGAATGTTTTTAAATGTTTTTCTGCATCAATTGATATAATCATATGTTTTTTCTTCTTTAGCCTGTTGATAGAGGGGATTACATTGAATGATTTTTAAATTTGAGCAAGCTTTGCATATCTGAAATAAATCCCACTTGGTCATGTATATAGTTCTTTTCTATAAAGAGCTGCTGGATTCAACTTACTGATATTTTTTGGAGAAGTTTTGCATCTCAGTTCCTGAGAGTTATTGATTTGTAGTTTTCCTTTTCTGTACTGTCTTTGTCTAGATTTGGTATCAAGGTAATACTGGCCTCATAAAAAGAGTTGCAAAGTGATTCCTTCTCTGTATTTTTTGGATATGATTATGTAAAATTGGTGTTAATTCTTTAAATGCTTGATAAAATTCTCCAGTGAAATAGTTTGGATATAGAGATTTCTTTTGCAGGAGCTCTTTAAGTATAAATTCAATTTTTATAATAATTGTAGAACTATTCACATTACTTATTTCATCTTGACTGAGTTTTCATTGTTTATGGTTTTCAAGGTATTAGTCCATTCCTTTGATGTTGTTGAACTTAAAAGTGTAAAATTGTCCATATATTTCCTTATTATTTTTTTAATGGCTACAGGATCTGTAGCAATATCTCCTCTTTCATTCCTGATGTTGGTAATTTGTGTCTTTTTTTCTTTTTATCTTTATCAGTCTAACTAGAGGTTTACTGATCTTAGTGATTTTTTTTTCTCATAACAACCAGTTATTTGTTTTACTGATTTTCTCTATTGTGTTTCTGTTTTCAGTTTAATGTATTTCTGATGTTATCTTTATTATTTCCTTCCTATCTTGTTTCTTATTTCTGTTATTTTTAAACTCTATATTTTGCATTTGGTTTTTTTAAATAACTTCTATTTCTTTGCTCAGATTTTATATTTTTTCATTTGTTTCAAGAGAATTTGTAATTATTTGTTGAAGCATTTTTATAACAGCTGCTTTAAAAATCCTTGTCAGAAATTTCCAACAGCTGATTCACCTCAATGTTGGCAATGGTTGATTGTCTTTTCTCATTCAAGTTGTGTTTTTCTTGGTTCTTGGTATGATGAATGATTTCCAATTATATTTTGGACATTTTGGATAACATGTTAGGAGACTCTTGATCACAGTTAAATATTTCATTTTGGTAGCAGTCACCCTACTTAGACTTTTATTTTTTTAATCTTTATTGGAGTATAATTGCTTTACAATGGTATGTTAGTTTCTGCTTTATAACAAAGTGAATCAGTTATACATATATCCCCATATCTCTCCCCTCTTGCATCTCCCTCCCTCCCACCCTCTGTATCCCACCCCTCTAGATGGTCACAAAGCACCGAGCTGATCTCCCTGTGCTCTGTGTCTGCTTTCCACTAGCTATCGGTTTTACTTTTGGTAGTGTATATATGTCCATTCCACTCTCTCACTTTGTTCACCTTCCCCCTCCCTGTGTCCTCAAGTCCATTCTCTAGTAGGTCTGCATCTTTATTCCCATCCTGGCCCTAGGATTTTCATGACCATTTTTTTTTTTAGATTCCATATATATGTGTTAGCATACGGTAATTGTTTTTCTCTTTCTGACTTACTTCACTCTGTATGACAGACTCTAGGTCCATCCACCTCACAACAAATAACTCAATTTCATTTCTTTTTATGGCTGAGTAATATTCCATTGTATATATGTACCACATCTTCTTTATCCATTTATCTGTCGATGGACACTTAGGTTGTTTCCATGTCCTGGCTATTGTAAATACAGCTGCAATGGACATTTTGGTACATGACTGTTTTTGAATTATGGTTTTCTAAGGGTATGTGCCCAGTAGTGGGATTGCTGGGTCATATGGTAGTTCTATTTTTAGTTTTTTAAGGAACCTCCATACTGTTCTCCATAGTGGCTGTATCAATTTACATTCCCACCAACAGTGCAAGAGGGTTTCCTTTTCTCCACACCCTCTCCAGCATTTACTGTTTGTAGATTTTTTGATGATGACCATTCTGACTGGTATGAGATAATATCTCATTGTAGTTTTGATTTGCATTTCTCTATGATTAATGATGTTGAGCATTCTTTCATGTGTTTGTTGGCAATCTGTATATCTTCTTTGGAGAAATGTCTATTTGGGTCTTCTGCCCATTTTTGGATTGGGTTCTTTGTTTTTTTAATATTGAGCTGCATGAGTTGTTTATATATTTTGGAGATTAATCCTTTGTTGGTTAATTCTTTTGCAAATATTTTCTCTCATTCTGAGGGTTGTCTTTTTGTCTTGTTTTTAGTTTCCTTTGATTTGCAAAAGTTTTTAAGTTTCATTAGGTCCCATTTGTTTATTTTTGTTTTTATTTCCATTTCTCTAGGAGGTGGGTCAAAAAGGATCTTGCTGTGATTTATGTCATAGAGTGTTCTGCCTATGTTTTCCTCTAAGACATAGTGTCTGGCCTTACATTTAGGTCTTTAATCCATTTTGAGTTTATTTTTGTGTATGGTGTTAGGGAGTGTTCTAATTTCATTCTTATAGATGTAGCTGTCCAGTTTTCCCAGCACCACTTATTAAAAAGGCTGTCTTTTCTCCACTGTATATTCTTGCCTCCTTTATGAAATATAAGGTGACCATATGTGCGTGGGTTTATCTCTGGGTTTTCTCTCTTGTTCCATTGATCTACATTTCTGCTTTTGTGCCAGTACCATACTGTCTTGATTACTGTAGCTTTGTAGTGTAGTCTGAAGTCAGGGAGACTGATTCCTCCAGCTCTGTTTTTCTTTCTCAAGATTGCTTTGGCTATTTGGGGTCTTTTGTGTTTCCATACAAATTGTGAATTTTTTTGTTCTAGTTCTGTGAAAAATGCCATTGGTAGTTTGATAGGGATTGCACTGAATCTGTAGATTGCTTTGGGTAGTAGAGTCATTTTCACAATGTTGATTTTTCCAATCCAAGAACATGATATATCTCTCCATCTATTTGTATCATCTTTAATTTCTTTCATCAGTGTCTTATAGTTCTCTGCATACAGGTCTTTTGTCTCCTTAGGTAGGTTTATTCCTAGGTATTTTATTCATTTTGTTGCAATGTTAAATGGGAGTGTTTCCTCAATTTCTCTTTCAGATTTTTCATCAGTAGTTTATAGGAATGCAAGATATTTCTGTGCATTAATTTTGTATGCTGCTACTTTACCAAATTCATTGATTAGCTCTAGTAGTTTTCTGGTAGCATCTTTAGGATTCTCTGTATATAGTATCAAGTCATCTGCAAACAGTGAGAGCTTTACTTCTTCTTTTCTGATTTGGATTCCTTTTATTTCTTTTTCTTCTCTGATTGCTTTGGCTAAAACTTCCAAAACAATGTTGAATAATAGTGGTGAGAGTGGACATCCTTGACTTGGTCCTGATCTTAGTGGAAATGCTTTCAGTTTTTCACCATTGAGGACGATGTTGGCTGTGGGTTTGTCATATATGGCCTTTGTTATGTTGAGGTAAGTTCCTTCTATGCCTACTTTCTGGAGGGTTTTTAACATAGTGGGTGTTGAATTTTGTCAAAAGCTTTCTCTGCATCTATTGAGATGATCATATGGTTTTTCTCCTTCAATTTGTTAATATGGTGTATCACATTGGTTGATTTGCGTATATTGAACAATCCTTGCATTCCTGGGATAAACCCTACTTGATCATGGTGTATGATCCTTTTAATGTGCTGTTGGATTCTGTTTGCTAGTATTTTGTTGAGGATTTTTGCATCTATGTTCATCAGTGATATTGGCCTATAGTTTTCTTTCTTTGTGACATCTTCATCTGGTTTTGATATCAGGGTCATGATGGCCTCATAGAATGAGTTTGGGAGTGTCCCTTCCTCTGCTATATCTTGGAACAGTTTGAGAAGGATAGGTTTTAGCTATTCTATAAATGTTTGAAAGAATTCACTTGTGAAGCCATCTGGTCCTGGGCTTTTGTTTGTTGGAAGATTTTTAATCACAGTCTCAATTTCAGTGCTTGTGATTGGTCTGTTTATAGTTTCTATTTCTTCCTGGTTCAGTCTTGGCATGTTGTGCATTTCTAAGAATTTGTCCATTTCTTCCAGGTTGTCCATTTTATTAGCATAGAGTTGCTTGTAGTAATCTCTCATGATCCTTTGTATTTCTGCAGTGTCAGTTGTTACTTCTCCTTTTTCATTTCTAATTCTATTTATTTGAGTCTTTTCCCTTTTTTTCTTGATGAGTCTGGCTAATAGTTTATCAATTTTGTTTATCTTCTCAAAGAACCAGCATTTAGTCTTATTGATCTTTGCTATTATTTCCTTCATTTATTTCTGCTCTGATCTTTATGATTTCTTTCCTTCCGCTCACTTTGGGGATTTTGTTCTTCTTTCTCTAATTGCTTTAGGTGTAAGGTTAGATTGTTTATTTGAGATGTTTTTTGTTTCTTAAGGTAGGATTGTATTGTTATAAACTTCTCTCTTAGAACTGCTTTTGCTGAATACCATAGGTTTTGGCTCATCCTGTTTTCATTGTCATTTTATTCTAGGTATTTTTTGATTTCCTCTTTGATTTCTTCAGTGATCTCTTGGTTATTAAATAGTGTATTGTTTAGCCTCCATGTGTTTGTATGTTTTACAGACTTTTTTCCTGTAATTGATATCTAGTCTCATAGCGTTGTGCTCGGAAAAGATACTTGATATGATTTCAATTTTCTTAAATTTACCAAGGCTTTATTTGTGACCCAAGATATGATCTATCCTGGAGAATGTTCCATGAGTCCTTGAGAAGAAAGTGTATTCTGGTTTTTTTGGATGGAATGTTCTATAAATATCAATTAAGTCCATCTTGTTTAATGTATCATTTAAAGCTTGTGTTTCCTTATTTATTTTCATTTTGGTTGATCTGTCCATTGGTGAAAGTGGGGTGTTAAAGTCCCCTACTATTGTGCTACTGTTGATTTCCCCTTTTATGGCTGTTAGTATTTGCCTTATATATCAAGGTACTCCTATGTTTGGTGCATAAATATTTACAATTGTTATATCTTCTTATTGGATTGATCCCTTGATTATTATGTAGTGTCCTTTGTCCCTTGTAGTAGTCTTTGTTTTAAAGTCTATTTTGTCTGATATGAGAATTGCTACTCCAGCTTTCTTCTGATTTCCATTTGCATGGAATATCTTTCTCCATCCCCTCACTTTCAGTCTGTATGTGTCCCTAGGTCTGAAGTGGGTCTCTTGTAGACAGCATATATATGGGTCTTGTTTTTGTATTCATTCAGCCAATCTGTGTCTTTTGGTGGGAGCATTTAATCCTTTTACATTTAAGGTGATTATCGATATGTATGTTCTTATTACCATTTTCTTAATTGTTTTGGGTTTGTTATTTTGGGTCTTTTCCTTCTCTTGTGTTTGCTGCCTAGAGAAGTTTCTTTAGCATTTGTTGTAAAGCTGGTTTGGTGGTGCTGAATTCTCTTACCTTTTGCTCGTCTGTAAAAGTTTTAATTTCTCAGTCGAATCTGAATGAGATCCTTACTGGGTAGAGTAATCTTGGTTGTAGGCTTTTTTTACCTTTCATCACTTTAAAGATGTCCTGCCACTCCTTTCTGGCTTGCAGAGTTTCTGCTGAAAGATCAGCTATTAATCTTATGGGGATTCCCTTGTATGTTATTTGTTGTTTTTCCCTTGCTGCTTTTAATATTTTTTCTTTGTACTTAATTTTTGATAGTTTGATTAATATGTGTCTTGGCATGTTTCTCTTTTGATATATCCTGTATGGGACTCTCTGCACTTCCTGGACTTAATTAACTATTTCCTTTCCCATATTAGGGAAGTTTTCAACTATAATCTCTTCAAATATTTTCTCAGTCCCTTTCTTTTTCTCTTCTTCTTCTGGGATCCCCATAATTCAAATGTTGGTGCGTTTAATGTTCTCCCGGAGGTCTCTGAGACTTTCCTCACTTCTTTTCATTCTTTTTTCTTTATTCTGCTCTGCAGTAGTTATTTCCACTATTTTATCTTCCAGGTTACTTATCCGTTCTTCTGCCTCAGCTATTCTTTTATTGATTCCTTCTAGAGAATTTTTAATTTCATGTATTGTGTTGTTCATCATTGTTTTGTTTGCTCTTTAGTTCTTCTAGGTCCTTGTTAAACGTTTCTTTTATTTTCTCCATTCTATTTCCAAGGTTTTGGATCATCTTTATTATCATTATTCTGAATTCTTTTTCAGGTAGACTGCCTTTTTCCCGTTCATTTGTTTGGTAGGGTCGGTTTTTACCTTGTTCCTTCATCTGCTGTGTGTTTCTCTGTCTTCAGTTTGTTTAACTTACTGTGTGGGGTCTCCTTTTTGCAGGCTGCAGGTTTGTAATTCCCATTGTTTTTTGTGTGTGCCCCCAGTGGCTAAGAGTGGTTCATCGGGCTGTGTAGGCTTCCTGGTGGAGGGTACTGGTGCCTGTGTTCTGGTGGATGAGGCTGGATCTTATCTTTCTGGTGGGCAGGTCTACATCTGGTGGTGTTTTTTGGGGTCTCTGTAACCTTATTACGATTTTAGGCAACCTCTCTGCTAATGGGTAGGGTTGTGTTCCTGTCTTGCTAGTTGTTTGGCATTGGGTATCCAGCACTGTAACTTGCTGGTCATTGAGTGGAGCTGGGTCTTGGCGTTGAGATGGAAATCTCTGGGAGATTTTCACCATTTGATATTACTTGGAGCTGGGAGGTCTCTGGTGGACCAATGTCCTGAACTCGGCTCTCCCACCTCAGAGGCACAGGTCTGACTCTTGGCAGGAGCACCAAGACCCTGTCATCCACATGGCTCAGAATAAAAGGGAGAAAAAAAGAAAGAAAGAAAAATAAATAAATAAAATAAATGTATTAAAATAAAAAATAATTATTAAAAATAAAAAAGAATTTAAAAAGTAATAGAAAAAGAAAGAAGAGAGCAACCAAACCAGAAAACAAATCCACCAATGATAACAAGTGCTAAAATCTATACTAAAACAAACAAACAAAAAAAAAACGAAAAAAAAATGGACAAACAGAACCATAGGACAAATGGTAAAAGCAAAGCTATACAGACAAAATCACACACAGAAGCATACACATACACACTGATAAAAAGAGAAAAAGGGAAAAGAAAAATATATATCTTTGCTCCCAAAGTCCACTGCCTCAATTTTGGGATGATTTATTGTGTATTCAGGTCTTCCACACATGCAGGTACATCAGGTTGATTGCGGAGATTTAATCCGCTGCTCCTGAGGCTGCTGGGAGAGATTTCCCTTTCTCTTCTTTGTTCTCACAGCTCCCGGGGCTCAGCTTTGGATTTGGCCCCACCTCTGTGTGTAGGTCACCTGAGGGCATCTGTTCTTTCCTCAGACAGGACGTGGTTAAAGGAACAGCTGATTCGGGGGCTCTGGCTCACTCAAGCCGGGAGGAGGGAGGGGTACGGATGCGGGGCGAGCCTGCGGCGGCAGAGGCCGGCGTGACATTGCACCAGCCTGAGGCGTGCCGTGCATTCTCCCGGGTAAGTTGTCCCTGGATCACAGGACTCTGGCAGTGGCGGGCTGCACAGGCTCCCGGGAGGGGAGGTGTGGAGAGTGACCTGTGCTTGCACACAGGCTTCTTGGTGGTGGCAGCAGCAGCTTTAGCGTCTCATGCCCGTCTCTGGAGCTCCTTTAAGCAGCGCTCTTAATCCCCTCTCCTTGCGCACCACGAAACAAAAAGGGAAGAAAAAGTCTCTTGCCTCTTCGGCAGCTCGACTTTTTCCCGGACTCCCTCCCGGCTAGCCGTGGTGCACTAACCCCTTAAGGCTGTGTTCACACCGCCAACCCCAGTCCTCTCCTTGGGATCCGACCTCCGAAGCCCGAGCCTTAGCTCCCAGCCCCCGCCCGTCCCGGTGGGTGAGCAGACAAGCCTATTGGGCTGGTGAGTGCTGGTCGGCACCGATCCTCTGTGCGGGAATCTCTCCGCTTTGCCCTCTGCACCCCTGTTACTGTGCTCTCCTCCATGGCTCCGAAGCTTCCCCCCTCCGCCATCCCCCATCTCTGCCCGTGAAGGGCCTTCCTAGTGTGTGGGAACCTTTCCTCCTTCACAGCTCCCTCCCACAGGTGCAGGTCCCGTCCCTATTCTTTTGTCTCTGTTTTTTCTTTTTTCTTTTGCCCTACCCAGGTACGTGGGGAGTTTCTTGCCTTTTGGGAGGTCTGAGGTCTTCTGCCAGCGTTCAGTAGGGGTTCTGTAGGAGTTGTTCCACATGTAGATGTATTTCTGATGTATTTGTGGGGAGGAAGGTGATCTCCACTTCTTGCTCTTCTGCCATCTTGAAGCTCCTCCCCTATTTAGACTTAAAGTACAGGTTCTGGCCAACTTTTGTGAGCTATAGTTGCAATGAAAATTTGTTTTCAGCGCTCTTGCAATACTAATATGGGCTTACTTGTTCCTCTGGGATTATTTGGGCTCTTGCTTTATTACTGCAAGAGCCTCCTGGGCTGCTTGGTGGATGTGGAGTGGGTGATGTGCCCCTAGCCAGGCAATTTCTGGGGGGAAAAGTAATGTCAGGAATGAAGTCTAGCCATACTAGATATTAAAGCCTGTCATGACATTTACAATAATTAAAATACTGGTGCAACACTAGAGAGATCATGGAAAAGCATGAAGAGTCCAGAAATAGATCCAATGAAGATAGCAATGTGGTATTTCAATCTAGTAGCACTGGGATAATTGACCACCACTTGGAAAGAGTCCACTTTTTAAAAAGTAGCCAATTATCCCAATACAGTTTATTGAGTAATCCATCTTTTCCCCACTGACTTAAAATGTCAATTTTTTTCATATACCAAATCAATTTCATTGATTATTTTTTAAACTTTTTATTCTAGTCAAAACAGTTTATTCCAGGAATAAGATTACCCTCTTTGAATTACTTTAGCTTTATAATTTGTTGTGTTATCTGAGAAAGTAAATATCCTCTCAAACCCTGCCATTATTTTTCAAATCAAAAATTTCTAGGCTAATAACCAAAATATATTAGTGTGAAAAAAAAGCCGGTCACAGCAAAAAAAAGTATGTGTGTTTGTATACTATTCATGTGTGTGTGTCTCTCTATATATACATATACTTGTATGTATAAATACATGTGCATATGTATACATATATGTACATATATATTTGCATAGGCATAGACAATTTTTGGAAGGGCACGCATGAATCTAAAAGAGTTACTTCCAGGGAGTGAGACTGTTGGGGATTCTATTGATGAGCGAGACTTACTTTTTTCCACTTTGGACAATTCTCCACTTTTAATGTATTCTTTAAAAAACAAATACGTATTTCTTTTATAATTAAAAACAGTACATGATTTTCTCTGCCAGAAATCCAAGCCTGTACAAGGGCATATCATGTATACTAGTGTTTCTCAATTGTGACTGCACGTTAGAATTACTTGGGAAGTGTTTAAGAAATACGGATGCCCAGGGACCTGCCCCCAGAGATTCTGATTTCACAGGTCTGGGAGAGGCCGTGGGCATCAGGGTATTTTGAAAGTACCCCAGGTAGTTGTGATGTGCAGTCACGGTTGAGAACCACTCCTGTAGATGATGTGAGGTTTTAAAGGGTCTCCAGAAGGCCACCGCAATGAGGTCTTTTCAGAATATAGTTATTTGGGAATGCAACCCAAAGTAATCCATCACACCTCTATCAGGCTAAATGTAGGCATGAGATGGAGTGCAAACAAGTCCAGAGGGAGGTGGTGGAAAGAGCTTTGCTTGAATGTGTGTGAAAGCATCCATCTCTGTAGTAGGCCTTTTTGTTGAAAGGTATAGATTCATTCAGTCTTCCTCCATACATAAGGGATTCATATAAACTAATCATGACCATAAAAGATACAGAAATCTCATAGAAAACCAAAAATAGCAAAACAGCTGTGCCTCAGGAGCCCAGATTGTGTTTGATACTGGAAGGTTCCAAAAGAGAATCAGGGTTACTTGGAGACCCTCCCATAGGAGGCTTTCAAAATTCTTTCATCTGGAGAACTGCTTTGTGAAAATGAAATGCCCTTTGGAAGCCTGATCTGGAAAACAGATCAAAGAGGAGCCTGAAGAAACCTGAGAATTGACTGGAAACCCCACATTATTGTAACGCTTTCTGCTTCTTGTGTGTGTGTCTTCTTCTGATACTTCTCCCTATCGACTGCCTGATTCTGCCTGTATAATACTGATAGAGGAGCTCATTGGCCCAACTAGTCTACAGTGGTCTGTCTCTGGTTGGACAAGTTTTTCCACACCAGGTGACTACAGAGATGGAGCTAGCAGTTCATGAGTCATACGCCTATTCATCCCTGGTCACCCAGGCCAGAGAGGGCCTGGGGAGAACAAGTGGGTGCATAAAACTGCCTTGGGATTGCAGGGGGAAGGCGTGGGTAAGGCAGTTCCCCTTAGAATGGGAAAGTGGATGGAACATCCACCACGATTAACCTGCCCAGGCCAAGCACTAAGTTGGTCATCGGTGAGTGCTGAATTGGAGGAGGTTTTCAATGGGGTGTGAAACTGTTTAAATTCAAGCAAAGATGTTAAAGAAAAACTGTCAGGAATGAATAGATGGCCCTTGCATGCTGTACATCTCCAAAGGTCTTTTCCTGCTCTATGAATCTGGGTTTTTAAAAAGTCTTAACAGCAGCCTAGGAGGTCTAGGAGAATGGAATTCATGTTCCCTTGTGATTAGCTCTGGGCCACATGTGGCTTTTGGGCACTTGAGGTGTGGCTGGTACAAATTGACTGTGCTGTAATTGACTGGGTTTTGAAGGCTGGGTAGGAATAAAAGAAATCTGACATTCTCATTAGTAATTTTTTGTATTGAATACATGTTGAAATACTATTTTGGATATGGTGGGTTAAAGAAAATATATTATTAAAATTAATTTCACGTGTATTACTTTTTTAAAAATGTGGCTATTAGAAACTTTAAAATGATACATGTGACTCACATTATCTTTCTCATGGACAGCTGGGTTAGATGGTGACTCTGCTATCTCCCCCTGCACAGGTCTGGCTGTAAAGATCTGTGTATGAACGACAGTTCTTTGCTGTGGGGCCCACATCAGTATATTATTCTTGGTTCATAATCAGAGCTGTGGCAGTTCATCTTGCTCTGGCTCTCTCTCTCTTTGCCCCGTAGACTGCAGCCTGATTCCTTTTCTCAAACAGAACCACCTAATCCTCTCCTGTGGTTTTCCAACATCCCATACTCAGGCAGCATTGTTCACGACTCTGCATCAGCAAGTCCTTACAGAACTTTGCTGTGCCTCTTGGCCTCTGTTATTCTTTCCTGCCTCATTTTCCCCCTTCCTTTCCAGGACCGGCACACAGCAAATGTTTCGCATTTGTATTCTTGCCCACTTTTTACAAATGTCCTTTTCCGGGAAGGCTGTCCTTTTCCAGCAGCCTTCCTTTGGGGACAAATGACTGCTTCCTAATGCTTTGTCACAGTTTATCCTGGTTCCCCATGGAATGAAGTTTGTGGATGGGACTAAGTCACTTCCAGAAGTGTATCTACTTAAAGAGTTAACAATGATTTTAATGAAAACAACTACTATTGCCATTTATTGAGTTTTATTACTGGCCAGGATCTATACGAGGTACATTATAGATATTTCTTATTTAACCCTGACAGCAACTTCACAAAGTATGATCCCTATGACAGATGGGAAAAATTAGGTTCAATGACATTATATCCCTTGCTTACAGTTCTTGCTAGGAAATGGTGGACCTGTGATTTAAATCTAGATCTGTTCCCAAAGTCCTTGCTCTTACCCATTACATTTAACACTGCCTCCTGGAGGCTCTGTCACCTCCCAAGTTGGGCAACTCCAAGTTGGAATTCAATGCTGCATATCAAGTGATATCTATAAGCAAATTTGCTGTGCATTTGCATATTGTTTTGACGATTCTGCAGCTGACATACAATTCTCATGAAACTCTGATAAAGATGGAATAATGGACTTTATGAGCCCTATTTCATACACTGGAAAAACTGAGCTCCAACAAGATGAAGTGATTCATCTGGGGTTACAATTTGAGTAGCAATCACAAGCCAGGCAAGAACCCAGTTTTCTGAAAATATTTATTCTTTTTCTTTGCTCATCAGGGTGTCCTTGGGCATTATGCTGCCTGGATGGCAGCATATGGTGGCAAATCATGTATTATGCTTGTTGATTTAACATGAGTTATGTGAAGAGTTTGCAGGCACAGACTCATTTGAGTTTCTCAGCTGTAGGTGTGTCAGTTTCATTCATTTAGCAAGCATTGCCTGAGCCCAAGTCTGGCCAGCCATTGTGCTAACAGTGGGCACGAAAGGGTGGATAAGATATGATTTTGTCCTAAGAAGACTACCTTCTAAAGAGGACGACAATCGTCTTGTAAAGAGAGTATTATCATCCAGTGGAAAAGTGTGGTCTTAATGGACTATAAAAAGTTCTGAGAAGTGCAAAGGGAGGAGGAAATAACTCTGCTTGGGAAAGTTTCATGGTGGAGGGAACTTCTGAACTTGGTCTCAATGGACTGACTTTAGAGATGAAAAGCCTGAGTCACTGAGAGTTCTGCAAAGGATCTCATCATCTTATAACTTCATTAAGTTTCCTAAAAATATGCTTGTTGCCACAGCTCCTTAGAGAGTAGTAGCATAGATTATTTATTGGAGTACTTAAAATATTAACATCAATAAATTCCACAGGAACTTCACAAATACTCTGCCCAGTTGGATAAGCCAATCTGAAAGACTGGTTTTTAAGTTACTCAAACTTTCCAATTCTACAAAGTTGATAAGAATATGTGGAAACAACTACAAAGCCCCGGGGAATCATGTCAACTCTCTAAACAGCCATTTCAGACAGAGGAAGACTCTGTGCCTCTAGCATTTCATGTCTTTTTATCCACATAAAGAGATGTAATCTTTCACAGTGGATATTTACAGTGTTCTACTCTCTCTTTTCTTCCATACAAGCTTAAAAGTCTTGTATTTTAAGTGCCGTTGAATTTTATCATTTGAAATATTAAGAGCCCAGATGTATACTCTAATATATGTGGTTTATTTGGAGCTGAAAGGAAAATATCCTTCTAAGTTTAGAAGTTGAAACTCATCAGAGCTAAACCTTGGGGCAGCCCAAGAGGAGAGTGCTCTCTATCATACTGTGGTCCACAAGGTTTCCGATGATTGCTTTTTTCTGGTAGCTGATACCAGGCTAGACTTAGTGCAAAGGACTGAAAGTTTGTGTTCCCTTAAAATCCGTATGTTGAAGTCCTAACCCCCAATGTGATTGTCTTAGGAAGTGGAGCCTTTGGCAAGAACTTAGATCATAAGGGTGGAGCTCTCATGCATGGGATTAGTGCCCTTTTAAGAGGGACCCCCACAGAGAGCTCTCTAGCTCTCCTTCTGCCATGTGAGGATACAATAAGTCAGTAGTCTGAAATGGAAGAGAGTCCCTCCAGAACCTGACCATGCTGGTACCTTAATCCCAGACTTCCAGCCTCAAGAACTGTGAGAAATACATTTCTGTTGTTTATAAGCCACACAGTCTGTGGTACTTTGTCATAGCACCCCATCTTGACTAAGACACCTAGATCCTAGATAATAGAGATCTTAGCTAGAAATTCCTAGTTGAGAAGGAAGATCCCATCTTGTGACCTCTTCCTTCTTGTGCTTCAATTTAGTCATTTGGTTTGTTTCTGTGACCAGATAGATTTATACCCCCTACTCATAACCAAGATGGAACGTTCCTTCTGATTCCTGACTCACTGAAGAATAAGGTCCAGATCTGCTTGGAGAGTATTAAAACTGGGGTAAAATCTTGATATTCCTGGAAGAGTATCTCACCTTCAAGCAGCCTTTGAAGAACAGAACAAGGGGCAGCAGCCTCTAGAATGGCTCAGCAGCACTGAGGGTTGTTGGTGAATATCAATATTTTGTCGAAAATTTTAAAATGAATTGCTTGACTGAAGAGTTCACAAATACAGTGGGCTGCCTGGGGAGAAAGTGAGGTCCTTCTCACTGGGTATTGAAGTACAGACTGCATAGACATATACTGGAGAGTCATGCATAAGGCAAGGGTTAGACTAAAGGTCCTAAGATCCAATCTAATTTCCAGATTCTATTATTTACAGATCTTTGGTTTACTTTGTGCATGCCTCTAAGCTTGCATTTAGTACATTGTTCTGTAATAATATGTCCATATATTTGTCTCCCCTACAAGGTTGAAAACTCTTTGAAGGAAGGGCTGTATTTATCCTTTTCTATCCCAAGCACTTAGCACAGTGACTTGTACATAGGAGACACCAAGTAAATATTTATCAAATGAACGAATGAATTCATTTAATATATTTATATCTATACATACTTTCATGCATATCTTGATTTATACTATAAGATATCAGCAAGTGGACCTGCTTGCTATGAGGGTGTTCCTATTCTTTAGAACCCATGGCTGCTTGAGTGCCTGGATGATGGAATATGCCATCCGATTCCCTAAGCATGGCACTTCTAGTTAATTCATCTCTTCTCTACTAATGGAGCTGTATTATGGCAGTTAAGGCAGAATCAAAGTATGGATAGGGTTTTTCTGAATTGTATTTCCAGATTAAGCCCCCCCACTCCCACTCCAGAAATGACCATGGAGGTTATTGTTTAGAGGTCTAGGTATGACTTGGCTGCATTAGGTGGGCAGGTATCTCCTGTGGATAATCAGAAGTGTAGTTGCATCCCAGTCTTGGGGAGGGAGGCAGGTATATGATGGGCAGGGGCTTCAGGGGCATGCTGGGCAGAGGAGCCGGTATGCACAATGAAGTGGGAGCATAAATGGGATAATCTCAGCCAGTTAGACCGGATGAGAAGGTCAGAATAAGGCCAGGAAACAGAGGCAGATAGGGTACGGGTTTTAGGTGGAGAAATTGCCAAAGAAGCAGAGGAGGGGGGTGAGGTTGCAAAGAGAATACTTTCCAAAGGGACATGTTAAACTGTGCCAAACAACACCATTCAGTACTATATTCATTCATTCGACAAACACATATTGGGTGCTTGCTTACCTTGAGAAGCCCCTATACCAATGCTAGGGATACGAATAAATAGAATCTCTGCTCTTACATACGTATACTACGAACTATACTCTACAGGCATATTAACAGATAATTACAGTGCAGGGTGATACATGCTGTAATGAAGCAAGAACAGGACAGTCTAGGGGGACACGTAACCAGATCTGAGATGTGAAGGATAAGTTGTATTTTGCAAGGTGAGACAGGAAGAACACTCTTGCTCCAGCTCTGGGAATGGCTGAATATCCAAAAGACCAAGAGGGGAGCTAATTCAGGGACTGCAAATACTTTGCAATAGTTGGGCCTTCTATGCCATGTTAAGTGGTCCAGACTTTCTCCTGGGAATAATGAACCATTGGAGTATTTTGATCAAGGAGTGACATGATCAAATTTGTGTTTTAAAAATATTACAACAAAGTGTGGAGAAAGGGTTGGAAGTAAGAAAGACCAGGACCCACTGAAGTCATTGCCGTGTCTCAGTGTGAAGGGATGGTGGCTGAGCTAAGGATGAGACAATGAAAGCAGAGGGGAGTTGCATCCTTGAGACATTTGAAAGTTAAACTGGACAAAGCTTGGTGATTGATTTGATGTGAGATGTAATCAGTTAATCAAGGATGACCAGGGAATTCCCTGGCAGTCCAGTGGCTGGAACTCAGTGATTTCATTGCTAGGGCCCGAATTCAATCCCTGGTTGGGGAACTAAGATCCCACAAACTGCGTGGCACGCCCAGAAAAAAGAAAAAAAAAGATAAACAGTTTCTGGCTTAGGCAGCTCTAGAGGTGGATCCCAAAAGAGTTCTGGTGGTCAGGGAGACCAAAGGCTAAACTCCTTAAGTCCAAAGGTCCATCTGGCCTCATACTCTCTCTTAGGGTAGACAGGTCTCCTTTGGGAGCTTAATGGGGTGTAATAGCTGACTAGGGTCCTTACCCACACTGGCCATTATCATTTATTCATTCATTCAATCAACCAGTACTTGTTAAATATCAATTATGTGTTCATATTATGCCAGTATTCCATAGATCCCAGTGTCCCACTCTGCAGGTGGCTTAGTTCTTCTCTTTCTCCCTCTCCCCACTCCACTTTTTTTTTTTTGCTATTTATTTTTTTTTCAGTTCTATTGAGGTGTAATTGACAAATAACATTGTCAGATATTTAAAGTGTACATCATGATGATTTGATATACATATACATTGTGAAATGATTCTCCCATCTAGTTAATACATCCATCATCTCACATATTTATCTTTTTTTTCTTTTGGTGAGAACATTTAAATTACACTCTTTTAAAAAGTTTCTATTATACAGCACAGTGATATCAACTCTGGTCACTGTGGTATACATTAGATCTTCAGACCTTGTTCATCTTAGAGTTGAATGTTTCTACCCTTATACTAACCTTTCCCTTGGCAACCACTTTTCTACTCTCTATTTCTATTAGCTCCACTTTTCTTTTCTTTTTAGATTTCACATGTACATGATACCATGCAGTATTTGTCTTTTCCTGTCTGGCTTATTTCACTTAGCATAATGCCCTCCAGGTTCATCCATGTTGTTGTAAATGGCAGGATATCTTTCTTTCTCATGGCTGAATAATATTCCATTGTATATATATATTCCACATCTTTATCTATTCATCCAGTGACAAGACACTTAGGTTGTTTCCATATCTTGGCTATCGTGAATAGTACATCAATAAACATGGACTATAAATATCTCTTTGAAAAAATGCTTCTCAGAGTTACAACTGTTAAGTTTTCAGTAGACTTTCCCACTCATTCCATCAACCCCACCTTATTGTATATATTATTGTTTGAGCTGCCATGTACTATTTTAGACAAAACTATTTCCTCACTTCTTATTCCTATGGCTGCATAATTTTCTTTTTGCCTTTTACTTTCTTTTTCATGGACTTAGTCTTTGATAGAATTTTGACTTGGATAGAGGTTAAAATTTTATAGAAAACTCTGAATAAGTTGTTTTATATGACCAGAAGTCTGGAAAATATTTTCTAGCCTCCAGAGTTTCATGAGCCACTCTGGGGCTTCTTGTGACTGATGTGATGGTGTTAGAGTTTCAGTAACAGATGTGATTGATCAGTCTTCCTTGAAATACTTGTGTTTGATGCAATTCATTTCACATTTTGTGCTTGACTTTCCCAAGCCGAGGTGTGAAATTCAAGCATCAGAGAAACCAGCAGGGTTTTTGAGTAGAAGTCAATAAAACACTCAACATGAACCTATGTAGTTCAGCTTAATAAAATAAAATGTATGGGTGTGAGGGCCTAACCTCACACATCTAGAAGATATCACGTTGTGAATCTGTTTCCTGGGGGCCAGTGAGTGTCAAGACCACTGGGCCAAGTGGGATGGAGAATCTACTTTGAAAACCACTCTCTTCTCCAATGATTAAGTAAAGCTCTATTTTTTAAAAAAATTAATTTAATTTACTTATATTTTATACAGCAGATTTTTATTAGTTATCTATTTTATACACATTAGCATATTTATGTCAACCTCAATCTCCCAGTTCATCCCACCCCACCCCCTTTCCCCTCTTGGTGTTCATACACTTGTTCTCTACATCTGTGTCTCTATTTCTGCCCAGCAAACCGGTTCATCTGTACCATTTTTCTAGATTCCACATATATGCATTAATATACGATTTGTTTTTCTCTTTCTTACTTCACTCTTGTATGACAGTCTCTAGGTCCATCCACGTCTCTACAAAAGACCCAATTTCGTTGCTTCTTATGGCTGAGTAATACTCCATTGTATATATGTACCACATCTTCTTTATCCATTCGTCTGTCAATGGGCATTTAGGTTGCTTCCATGACCTGGCTATTGTAAATAGTGCTGCAATGAACACTGGGGTGCATGTGTGGTTTTGAATTATGGTTTTCTCTGGGTATATGCCCAGTAGTGGGATTTCTGGGTCATATGGTAGTTCTATTTTTAGTTTTTTAAGGAGCCTCCATACTGTTCTCCGTAGTGGCTGAATTACATTCCCGCCAACAGTGCAAGAGGGTTCCCTTTTCTCCACACCCTCTCCAGCATTTGTTGCTTATAGATTTTCTGATGATGGCCATTCTGACTGGTGTGAGGTGATACCTCATTGTAGTTTTGATTTGCATTTCTCTAATAATTAGTGATGTGGAGCAGCTTTTCATGTGTCTCTTGGCCATCTGAATGTCTTCTTTGGAGAAATGCCTATTTAGGTCTTCTGTCCATTTTTGGATTGGGTTGTTTGTTTTTTTAATATTGAGCTGCATGAACTGTTTATATATTTTGGAGATTAATCTTTTGTCCATTGATTCATTTGCAAATAATTTCTCCCATTCTGAGGGTTGGCTTTTCATCTTGTTTATGGTTTCCTTTGTTTGCAAAAGCTTTGAAGTTTCATTAGGTCCCATTTGTTTATTTTTGTTTTTATTTCCATTACTCTAGGAGGTGGATCAAAAAAGATCTTGCTGTGATTTATGTCAAAGAGTGTTCTTCCTATGTTTTCCTCTAAGAGTTTTATAGTGTCCAGTCTTACATTTAGGTCTCTAATCCATTTTGAGTTTATTTCTGTGTATAGTGTTAGGGAGTGTTCTAATTTCATTCTTTTACATGTAGCTGTCCAGTTTTTCCAGCACCACTTATTGAAGAGACTGTCTTTTCCTCCATTGTATATCCTTGCCTCCTTTGTCATAGATCAGGTGACCATAGGTGCGTGGGTTTATCTCTGGGCTTTGTATCCTGTTCCATTGATCTATATTTCTGTTTTTGTGCCAGTACCATATTGTCTTGATTACTGTAGCAGTAAAGCTCTATTTTTGTCAAACAAAGTTACTAGAATCTCCAACTCACTTCTCAAGGGTACTGCAAGGATTAATAAAATGGTTTTGAGTGACCAGTGTATGGTAAATAAATGTTGCTTTTTAAGGATGTAGTATTATTGTTATTATTTCATAATTGGTAAAGATATAAGATGTTGACTATTTAGTTCATTTGATTAAATGATGATAGCAGTAAGATCATGGCCCAGGTTTGGATTTCTATTCCAGACATGTTTTTAGTTCTGCACAGAGAACGTGTCTTATTCCAATTGCAGACTACCTCTAGCCTCAATCAGCCACCTCTCCCATGCTGAGGCTGATGTCTCAATTTGCTAATGGACAAATAACACAGCTTTCTTGGCCTACTAATGTGGTTGGATAGGTCATCTTTGTATGTAGAAACATATTATTATAGACTGTAAGTCCTGGAAGACTGTACAGATCTTTGACATCATCTAGTCCTAATTCCTTCATTTGAAGTTGAGGAAATTAAGTCCTGAGAGCATAAATGTGTTTGCCCTAAGTCACCCAGTTAGTGCAAGAGTCAGGGCTGAAATCTGGATTTATTGTTAAGTCCAGTGTTTTCCCTATGGCATTGTGCTATACCCATTCTGGTCTAGAATTCCCCTCTAAAAGTTTTGGGTGCTTGCCTTGAATACAAATCCCTAGTGAGCCGGGACCCAATAAAGTGCAGTACACTGCCTTGTCTACAGTTGGACGGGCAGTGCAGGAACATGCAGAGCGAACAGCATTCTTGAGACGAAATCAAGCCAGCTGCTCTGATTACAACCATTGATAACTGGATGCCCATCATAATTAGGCTGATAGGATTTCTCCCCTGCTGGATGTCCCTCTGGCTGCATTCACAGATTAGGTCAATCAATCATGTTCAGTTATTCAGCCACGTCCTTTGGAGGACCTGTTATGCATTATGAAGGGTTATGAAGTCTCTTTGTAATGTAGGCAGAAGTTTGGCCATGAGTTGTAACCTTCCCAGATACAGTTTACAGGTAGAGATTCCCAGGCTGGACTTCTTGGAGGCAGCCAGTGAGGCGTCCTTTTTATGGAAAAACGAGAATCCTCCTGACATGGACTTTCTATCATGGTTTTCAAGAGGAAGTGGAAAATTGGTCTTCATGGTCCTTCTCAGCCCTGGGATTTTCCTTAAAATGTATTATATACTTTTTTCAGATTATAAAAGTAATGCATATTTATTATGGAAAATGCAGAAAGTTGTAAAGAAAATAAAAATAATTCATATTTCCAATACAATGGGAACTACCTCAAAATTTTAGTTCAATTTTTCCAGTCTGTTTTTTAGGCCTATATAGAAATATATAGCTATTTATTTTTTTATGAAATTGATACCCTACCCTGAAATTCTAGAATTCTATAAAGCATGCAGAACTATACACAGTAAGTTCCTTGCTCAAAGCCTGGCCTGCAATTGTTGCTCCATAAACATTTGTTAACTGAATGAAGAGGGGGGTCACGGTGTGTAGACCTGAATAGCCAGCCTTGTCAGAAGATCTCACACTCAGACCATGCCTGAATCTTTTATTTTTTATTGAAGTATAGTTGATTTACAATGTTGTGTTAATTTCTGCTATACAGCAAAGTGACTCAGTTATACATATATATACATTTTAAAATACTCTTTTCTATTATGGTTTATCCCAGGAGATTGAATATAGTTCCCTGTGCTATACTGTAGGACCTTGTTGTTTATCTATTTTATATTCTATATGTAATAGTTTGCATCAACTAACCCTAAACTCCCAGTCCATCCCCACACCCCGGGCAACCACAGCTCTGTTCTCTATGTCTGTGAGTCTGTTTCTGCTTTGTAGATACGTTCATTTGTGTCATTTTTTAGATTCCACATATATGTGATATCATATGGTATTTGTCTTTCTCTTTCTGACTTACTTCACTTAGTATGATAATCTCTAATTGCATCCATGTTGCTACAAATGGCATTATTTCATTCTTTTTTTATGGCTGAGTAGTCTTCCATTGTATATACGTGTACCACATCTTCTTTATCCATTCACCCATCAATGGACATTTCGGTTGTTTCCATGTCTTGGAATGCCCGAATATTGACAACAGTCTTTGCATGCTAAAGAAACATAATAAACTAGAAACTAACCACTTTCCTTCAAGAAAGTGTCCCCTTTCCAGGAGAGCATCAGTAGTCATTTATCTCCATTTTTTCATGCTCATTATTTATTTCAGGAGATTCCCTTTGATCAGAGAGCTGCACATACAAGAGACTTGCGGCAAGCATGGACCTCAGTGAAACATGGCCTTTGGAGGAAGGAACCTGGCTGTCTCATGCTGGAATTCATCATTTTGCCAACACCAGAGGGGGTATGGCTGCTTTTGCTGTCCCTGATACACGCGGTCCTCTTCAACTCCTGCACCCATTGTGTCAACCCAGCTGTACTCTGTACGTGCCCAGTGCTGTTTGCCTTTTCACAGAAGCAGTTGGGTGGAGGGGAGAGGGCATGGACTTTGGTGTCAGACAGACCTGGGTTCAGATGTGGAATTTCCTTCTTATAAGCTATGTGGCCTTAAGAAAATCGATCGTTTCCTCAGCTCTAACATGAGAGTAAGAATGCCTACTTGTAGGGTCGTGATAAGCAGCACTGAGTAATGTAAGCTGTCATTGACTGAGAACTTACCCTAGCTAGGTGGGAAGTTAGTCACATATCTTTGAACCCCTAACATGTGTCAGGCACTATTTTCTTGCCCGTCTCCCCCCTCCTCCCCTCTTCTCTCCTCTCCACAGCCCTGCAAAGATTAAAGTTGAAGATAATGCAACTGGTATAAACAGTCTAGGTCAGTTCACCTTCCTTCTGGTTCTGTGTCCTAGCATGTGATTAATGCAACTCAGCATTAATTGATGGGGATGTTGTTTACTGTCCTGGCATGGGGCATCCAAGTATAAGAGTCACAACCCTGACACAGAGCAGTGGTCCTCTTTCAGGTCTAAGAGTCTGCCCCATCCCCCATCCCCCAGATCTAATGGAGATCCACTTGGGCAGTAGGAGTCATTCTATGGATGGGAGAGCAAAGGCCACTAAAGTTAATGCATTCACACGATGTTTTTAGAGAGGGTATGCCTCCCATTTGTTGTTGTTTATTCATTCACTCAATAACTATTGAGCACCTACTATGTGTCAAGCACTGGGAATACAAAAAAAAAGAGTAAGATAGACACGGAGATCACCAGACTACACTCCCTACTGTGTCCCATCTCTAAAATGGGGTAACTTATACAGCAATAAACATTTACCGAACTTCTGCACTGCATCAGGGTACATCTTCCAACCAAGACAACTGCACACAATGGGAGATTCCCCGAAGGGAAGCTTGAAACTCTAAGAGAGGACACTTGGATGCGGCCCAGACAAAAACCAATAGCTGTTCACTCCTGTGCCCTGTCGCATTGCCACCCTAGTCACTTTTAGAGGTCCTTAAGCCAGTGTCTCCTCACAGCCCAGCCCATGGAATAAAGTTGAACTTCCTCAGCTCAACATGCAGCCTTCCTTTCCTGATCTGACCCCTGCCTGCCTCTCTAGACTCATCTCCTGCTGCTCCTCACTAAAAGCAAACCCCTTTCTCATCACTGTATCGACCTCCCCCTGGATCCTTGAATACATCATGTTCTCACACACCTGTGTGCCTCTGCGGAGGCTGTCATTACTATGTGTCTTCTACTTGGCCAGCTCCTGCTTATCTTTGAAGTTCCAGCTTAAGTCATCTATTCTGGGATCTCTTCCTGCTGCTGCCACCTACCCACCCCCACCCTGATCTGAATGAGTGGTCCATCCTCAGTGCTGCCACGGAACTTGCAGATTCCTGCAAGTCACAGAGTTGCCACACTGCATTGTCATTATCCTAGACAATGTGTGAGCTTCTTGGGGGCAGACATCTTGTTTTATTCACCTTTGCATCCCTTTCACAAGTAGTCTGGCAAATACTTGATGCATATTTGGTGGCTGGCCGGCTGGCTGGCTGGCTTGATGAATGAATGGATGGATGAAGCAATGATGGCTAGGAACATATCCTCTACATATTTCTGCTTTCCTTGAGAATCTTTTTTGACTGTGGCAACCCAACTGGTTGCATAACTTCTTCTGGCACCACTACATCACTTCACCTTACTTTCAGCATACCTAGAGCATTTCATTCAGTTACCCCTCTCCCCCCAGAGCTTGTTAACCAAAGCTGGATGAGAGAGGAGGGAATTAAGTAGGTGTGGTTTGTCCGCTGGTGCTTTTGTAACCTAGGCAATAGAATCATCCATCACACAATTTTAGAGCAGAAAGAAGCCCTAGGGATCACTGTGACAAAGGGGTGGGGCTAGAAATTCTACTGTGACCAGCTCCAAGCATTATCACACACCTCCTTGAGTTCACCACATCATGTATCTACAATCTTTGGAGGTATGGCTGGCTCATAGGAAGGGGAACCAGACCTGTGTCTGGATCTACCTAATAGGGAAGCACTACTCTTGGGTAAGTGATGAGCTTCTGGGGCGGATGGGCAACAGATACCATGATATCTGGCCCCAGTTCAGACAATCAGTATGTGATGATGGAGGTATCCAAGACAGAGTATGGTTGTATTGCCATATGTGGGTGAAGTGCTGTCACAGTGAATCAATGTGGCTAAAATGTGAAAGTCCTTGTGAGCAGCTGGATCAGGGTGGTTCTCAGAGGCCTAGGCTGCGGTTCAGGGAAAGGATGTAGGTCCTAAGAGGACTAGGCAGGGTGGCAAAATGGAAACATGGTGAAATGTTGAAATGAGATGAGAAAACTCGCACTAGAAACAAAGTGAGAGCTCTGCTGCGCCAGACCTAAGTCAGAATTGGACGAATTACAAAAGCATATTTGTAATCATTTATTAGGTAGATACGTTACACCAGACATTATGCTATGCCCTTTTCCCCCTAGTTTTTAAAATTTATTTTTTGTTAAAATGTCTATTTAATTTTTATTTTTTGTTTTTAAAAAAATAATGGTAAAACTCTGAATTCTACCTAAGTATGTATGGTAACATTTTTCACCTTTATTTTTGAAAGATAGTCTTTTTTAAAAAATTTTTAATTTTATATTGGATATATATTTTATATATAAATATATATAATATATTTATATTTTTATATATAATATAAATATATTATTTATTAAATTATTATTATTTATTAAGTTATATTAAATATAAATATATAATAAATATATATATTTATTATATATTTTACATTTATATTTATTTTATATAGTTGATTTACAGTGTTGTGTTAGTTTCAGGGGTACAGCAAAGTGATTCAGTTATACATGAACATATATCCCTTCTTTCTGAAATTCTTTTCCCATTTAGGTTATTACAGAATATTAAGCAGAGCTCCCTGTGCTATACGTTAGGACCTTGTTGGTTATCTCTTGTAAATATAGTAGTGGGTATACGTCAATCCCAAAGGGCCTTTTTTGTATAGATATAGACTGTCGCCATTCATTCTCACAACAACCTTATTCTCCTTTTATGAATGAAAACACCTGAGCCTGAAGAGACTGAGAAACTTTCTCAAGGTCACTGGCAGAGTGGGGATTTGAACCGAGGTCTGCCTAACGCCAAGCTGCGCCAGGCTATTGCTCCACAACTCATCCTCCAACCCTCGCTACTCTGCCTTCTCAGTTAAAGGCTCTGGTGGCCCAGTTACAGATTCTTTATTGCTTGCTTAATTGTCACGGTAGAAAAGAGCACTAGCTCTGAGCTGGGCCAAAACATCAGCAGTTCTGTCACAAAGTGCGGATTATCATCCAAGACCCTCTGACGGCCGCCTCAGCTAATGCATTGCCAAGGCCTTGACCCACCTGCTTCAGAGCATCTTTCCTCCAGCCCCTACCCCACACCCCCTGTTTCCCAACACTGGCCGGTCCCATCTGCTCCATCTCTGAGGCCCACCGTGGGCTAATGGGGTTTACATTTCTAGTGAGGTACCAGGGCAAGTCCTGGAAGTGTCCAGGCCTTGAGGTGTTTTTCTTGGCTTTCTGGAGTCCTCCGAGAACTGCATTATCTACTAGGGAGGCTCAGTCATCCTGGTGAGTCATGGGCCTTGAGACAGGGCCAGATCCACGCAACATCTGCCTTTGCGGTATCCTCAGAGCATCTCGGGCTGCCGTGAGGGTGGGTCAGCCTCCAGGAAGCTGGCTGGGGAGAACCCAGGATGTCTGAGGGTGATACAGAATTTCTGCAGGAAAGTCCCTCTGCCACTCCCGCTTCCTACACTCTTAAAATACCCTCAAGGACGTGGGCCGGTGGTTATGCAAACTTATTTTAAAGGCTTGGAACACATTTTCCAAATGAAATCATATGCAGTGCCTGACACACAAAGCAGAAGGGGGCCAGAGCCCTGGTTCTGATTGGCGCAGTGTAAGCTCCTTTGGCCGCTCCTTTGATTTGCCAGCTGCCACATCAGACGTGTGGGGATTTGTGCAGGAGGGGAGGCCTCCATAGCCCTTCTCAGTGAATCTATAAAACACTTCTTTATGTTATAGATGTGCTCGCTCAGCTGTTTGGGTATCCTGCTGCCATTCACTCTTCCCAGGGCACCCAGCCTGCTTAAGCTCCTCATTAGGGAAGAGTAAGGAAGTGTGGGAAACATTAACCTGGCAGTAGGGGCCAGGTGTGTCTAGAAATTCAGTGCTGCTCTTCCCATCCTGGTTATAAAAACAGGAAGGAGCGGATTTCCCTCCTGGTCCCTCTCAAGGTCAGGGAGAGTTTTAACATGTCAGGAAGGAAGGAAGGAAATTTTTCTGAGTGTGGTCTGGGTGCCAAGCACTGCTGTGGGCATTATTTCATTTTATTCAAATCCTCATTGAAATCTCTTCCAGTAGGTATTATTATCCCCATTTTTCAGATGAGGAAACTGAAGCTTGGGAAGGCATGATAACTAAGGCACCATAAGACTCATATAGCAAACACCAGCAGAGCTCACATTCACACTCAGGCCTTCATTCCCCAGAGCTCTGCTCTGTCCATTTCACTTCTCCATCAGCTTCAAAGGGCATCTCCACCTTTGCATGAAGCTTGATCCTTTGTGTCTATTTCTTTTTTTCTTTAAATTTTATATTGGGGTAAAGTTGAGCTTTGTGTCTATTTCTCTTGCATACAGGGTGGTAAAAAGATTAATACAACAGAATCTGGTATCCATGGTCTCCTATTAGCATTCGTTTTAACAAGTTTCATAAAGGTCATTTCTTTTTACAGAGGAGATACAGGCTAGGCAGGTTTGGAGACTTGTCAAAGATTAGTGGCCAAACTAAGGCCAGAATTCAGGCCTCTGATTCTCCTGCCGGCACCTACGGTAGGTAGGCTGACTGCTAAGGCCATAGCATCTTGGAAAAATCATTTTAATGTGAAAAAAGAGAGACTCTTGTGCACCAGGTAGACTCTATTTGCAGCGTCTGAAAGAAGCGATTCCCTCTCAGGCCTCTGTCCAGGATACTGGGGTGGAAAATGGGAGATCAGGATGGTCTCTGCATCTCAGCAGAAACTCAGATCCGTCCTATGGATGTCCCTTGTAATGATGTAGTCATAGATTTCAATGGCAGCAAATGTTTTTACCCTTAATCTTAACACAGCGTATTTTGTCTGATTTCACTCAGTAGATCCAACTGAGTGCGAGCTGGAAATGTATGATTTTCCTCTGCAGGGACCTTTTTCTTTGTGTATTTTTGGAATGGTTTATTCTGATTCATGGCCACATACACCTTCTAGTTGCTTCTTGGCTCAGCCAGAGTTTATTTCCTTTGATATGATGTTGAGTGGGGCATCTTTTAAATCTTCATCTGTATTCCATAGTTGGTAAAAGGAATCCTGGTTGCAGGGGTCTGGAGAGATCCAAGTTGTTTATATATTTCATAAAATGTCTTGCTTTTATTAGTAGCATCTACTTCATGGTATTTGAATTTTTCAGAGACTATATTTAGCATTTTTACCAAAATGAATCCTTGGCTTCCTGTCAGACTTAATATCATATCATCTCTGGGCTTGTATTGTTTCTGCTAAAATGATTTTTTTTTCAGGTGAGATATAGTGAACTATTCTTCCTATAGAGCCCATTTCTTTTTTCTGGATGTTATCAAACACTTAGAGCAGTTATCTGAGACTTGATTTTCATTTAAGGGAAACAAAGCAACTATATTTTCTTTCTCCCTTTCATCAAGGATTATATAAAAAGTGGGGTTGTACTAAAATAAAAGAATATTAAACCCTAGGAGAAGATGACATGTCCTTTGGGCCAATTCAGCCCTGGAGCTAATGCTGAGACCAGTAAATGCAAAATTCTTTTGATGAAACTGTATGGGTGGGTGCATATATTTTCCTGCTGTCCTCTGTTGGCTCGTCCTGAGAGGATGCAGATAAGGGACAGGATAACAGGAGAGAGTCATGCCTTTCTTAGAGCAGACACAGACCCACTCTTCCCTCCTAAATCTGTCCTGCCCATGCTCCCCAGGGTGAGGAGGGGAGCGGGAGCAAGCATTGCTTCTCCACTCTGTTCTGCTGGTAACTAGCAGAGGGCCTCCAGGAGATGGAAGACTACCTGCAGAGCAGGTGAGCAAAGGGCGATGCCAGGGTAGAGAGGGAGGCAGAGGTAAGGCTTAGCTCGCTTCTTCCTGTCTTTCATGCTTGAGATTGGTGACCTCCCGGGGTAGGTGTTGGGAAGGCTGTGCACAGATACGAGTGGCCTCTGGCTACCATTCTAACTTGTTGTTATGGCATCCGTGCAGCTTCTTCTTGTAAAGGAATTGATGACATCCCTTGGCTGAAAAGAAAACTTCTCCCCATGTGGCATCTAGCCCTCACCCATCTCTTGGGGGAAGAAGCCACATCTGTTTGAGACCCCATCTCCTCCTTTTCTCCACTGACCAAGGGGCTGTAGCCCCTGGGGGCCTCCAGGGTCAAAGCAGCTCATATAAGCCTGCCCTCTCCGTGGCTGTTCCTCCAAGCAGAACCTGCAGTCGAGGTAGGCCCTGCCACCGTTGCAGCAGAGGCCAGCCAGGGGCTGATGGCACGCCCAGACTCCTGTGGGGCGTGGTCCTGGTCCATAGCTTCCGTCCTGCACAGTAAGCAGGATATTAGCGATGGCTGTTTTGCTAGAAACCCCTCTGCTAGCCACTTGAAAAGCATTTGGAGTGTGCTTTTAGCTCTAGAAATGGATCTAAGAATTCCTTTGATCCTAGAGTTATGTTCAACGTGGCTATGTGAGCATACTTCATTTACAGAGGAATGAGGGTTATGATTAAGTGAGTTTTCCAGATAGCTGAAGTGTAACTCTTTAAATGCCTAAATTTTGTTCAGGATTTTACTGTTTTGTAATAGTTGATAAAACTTTTTTCCTATGATTTTTTATAAACTTTCTTGCCCTACTAACCAGAAAACAGTCACACCTTAGTTTATGACTGGGGTTGGACCAAAATCTCATTTAGAAATATATTATCTTTCATTTAGAAGCCATAATATGATATCCAACTTGTTTCAACAGTTCATAAACATGTTTGAATATGCCTAAAAAATAATCTCTACCAGGGAACACAGGAAGGTGTGGACAGTGCTTCAG
Organism: Lagenorhynchus albirostris; assembly: GCF_949774975.1. Taxonomy (NCBI): domain Eukaryota; kingdom Metazoa; phylum Chordata; class Mammalia; order Artiodactyla; family Delphinidae; genus Lagenorhynchus; species Lagenorhynchus albirostris. The sequence continues at coordinate 70,104,712 of NC_083103.1, forward strand.
TTTGGGGATGGAGACTGTGATAGGACAGGAGAGAGGACTTCCATTTTTCAGTTTATACCCATGGGTATTAAATGTTTTTTCCTTCACCTTGAATATATATTATTTGCTTATATAATAAAAATTAATTTAAAACATTTAGAATTATTATTAATAATAATATTATGATTATTATTTAGATTATTAATATTGATGAATAATGAATGAATATTGATGAATAATGAATTGATGAATAATATATTATTAACTTTATATATATAAAGAAATATTAAAGCTAGGGGCTGGGTTCCCTGTCTAGCTCCCCAAAGTCTGTTCAACTCACGATGTAGTGGGTAACAGCTAGAGTGGATATCAGACATCAGCCCCCTGCGTACTCTGTTTCTATGGAAAACCTGAGCCCCAGAAACGCTTCCTTCTTGCTGCTTTCTCCCCACCTGTCCCACCTTCTAATAAATGCTGCCCTAGAAGTAGGATCAGACTCCTTCCCTGTCTTCAGTGGTCACAGCAGCAGGAAGCCCATTCTCCTCCAAGGACGGTCAAAAGAGGGGACTCCAGGGACTTCCCTGGTGGCGCAGTGGTTAGGAATCCGCCTACCCATGCAGGGGACACGGGTCTGAGCCCTGGTCTGGGAAGATCCCACATGCCGCGGAGCAACTAAGCCTGTGCGCCACAACTACTGAGCCTGTGCTCTAGAGCCCACAAGCCACAACTACTGAGCCCACGTGCTGCAACTACTGAAGCCCACATGCCTAGAGCCCACGCTCTGCAAATAGAGAAGCCACCGCAATGAGAAGCCTGTGCACTGCAACGAAGAGTAGCCCCCACTCGCCGCAACTAGAGAAGGCCCGCGCGCAGCAACGAAGACCCAGTGCAGCCAAAAATAAATAAATAAAATAAATGAATTTATTAAAAAAAAAAAAAGAGGGGACTCCGCATGCCTAAGCCTTCTATGTGGGAGAGAAAGGCACCGTGCTTGGTCTGTCTCACACTTTTCCTGTTTGGCTTCTCCTGACAATACAATGAGATAAGTATTATTATCAGGAAACTGAGGCTTTGAGAGATGTAGTAACATCCCTGTGATTTCTCCCCTAATAATTTGACAGCACTATTTCAACCTATAAGATTGTGCACTGTCCTTTATAACTCGGTGACCCTCCAGCAGAATCATTTCTTTATAAGAGGCCTATAAAAGTCAAGTGTGGGTAAGCACTTTGGACGTTGCCTGAGGTTTAGTCAGGTCCTCTGAACCTATTAGAAGGTGAACAACATGAGGGCAGGAACCTGTTCCGATCACTTTTGTATCTGCGCTGCCTAGCAACATCCTGGAAGCATGGTCTATTCCCCATAAATATTGTTTGCTTAACGAGAAACATTATTGTTTGCTCTGCTCTGCTTCCTAAGACAGAAAATTGGAATCCTATAGTTTAGAAAAATTGTCAACAACAGATATTGAAACAAGAAAAATATTTTCTCATGAACCTTCAGTTGATTAGGAAATTTAAATAACTAAAGTGCTGTAAGAAAAGATCTTGGCTTACGAGCCATCCATTTATAGGAACAAATTGAAGGGGAATCCATGGTGAGTTAGAACAGTTTGGTAGACTCCAGAACATAATGACCTGGTGGTATATGAGTAATGCTCTTCCTACGTGGGAATGCCTGGTCCCAACTCCACATAACCAACCTTCAAGGCACCTCTTAGAAAGCAAACTAAAAGATGGGGCAATGTACACAGCCTTTAATTTGAAGCATAATCTGTGGTTAGTGATTCCTTTCGGTAACTCAAATTGCTAAAGGAGAGAAAAGAGCCCATTTTTTCTCCGCTGTAAAGGAGCATGCCATCTAATAATAACTAACATTTACTTGATTTTCACAATGTGATAGTCTCTCTAAATGCTGTAGTTTATTGCATTCTCACCACAACCTTATGAGTTAGATATGATTATTATCTCCATTTTTATAGAAAACTAAGGTTAGCAGAAATTAAACTATTAGTTAATAGTGGAGCTGGTATTAGAACCAAGGTCTGGCTGACCCCAAAGCCCTCTGTAGACTGTCTCTCTTGGAATACAAAGACTAGTTGCCTCCCGATATGATGGGGAAATAGAGGAGCCTGGTCCTGCAGACAGTCCATCTGAGCTCACCCACTTATGAATTCAGGGGTCAAAAGCTCCTATTCGAACCAAGAACTGACCGTTGGAATTTGGCAATGTCAAGGCCAGTCCTGGGCTGCACTAGTATCCACTTGAGGTTAGTGGTTACAAATTGAAAATAAGACCAGTCAGCATGATGGTATGTTTCTCCAATGATGTTTCACTGGGTGCTGGCAGACAGAAGATGAAGAATTAGATTCTATCAGGGTTATGGTTTTCCCAAGGACTTAATATGGGGGGCAGGAGAAGGAGAAAGAGAGAGAGGGGTAGAGAGGGAGAGATGGATTTGAAGGTGTATGTAAGAGAGAAATGATAATAATAGACCTAGAGACTAGGGTGGTTAAAAGAGGAAAGAAGGTCAAGAGGAGAGTGAGGAACAGAGAAAAGATCATGGGATAAGTAAATTATAGGAGCTGTTGGGGGTCAAGGAGACATTGGGTTAGGATAACAGAAAGAATAAGCTGCAAAGATAGGAGGTGGTGGTTGGAGAGTGGGATGCTTGGCGTTGAGACTACAGTTGGTGTCACTCTGAGAGCAGGGAGCTGGGATAGTTGGAGATCCAGGAAGGGAGAGGAAGTTGAAGAGTTGAGAGACCAGCGTATGAGAAGAATCCATTAGGTAGAACTGGAAATAAGAATTATCATGGGGATGGTGTTGGGGGAAGTGACAGGGATCCAGATGCCAATATCTTCAAGGAATGAGGTAGAATAACACAATGGCTGCAGGGAGTAGGGGTGGTGGGCCATGTGGTCTCTTATTTTCAAGGAGGGTCAGGTTTCCATCAGAGTAAGGAATTGAAAGAAACATTCAGAGAAGAGGCTGAAGATATTGGGGATTGTGATGAACTGTGAATTCCTGAGGGCAAATAGAGGTTTCTAGGAGGTGGGAGGGGATGGATTGATGCGTGCAAACATTCACCCAAGCACATTCACTTCTCGGATTTGAGAGCTCAGATTGTCACGAGGCGGGGGGGCGGGGGGGAAGAAGAAGATAGAGAGATAGGCTAGGCAGCTCAAGAATGGTTACTTTGGGGAGTTCCCTGATGGCCTAGTGGTTAGGATTCTGGGCTTTCACTGCTGTGGCCCTGGTTCAATCCCTGCAGGCTGCACACAGTGCAGCCAAAACAAAAAACAAAAAACAAAACAAAAAAAAAGAAGAAGAAGAAGAATGGATACCTTGGTGAGGAAGAAGGACAGTCTCAACCTGGTCCCCAGCCATTCCTCTGTGAGCACTCTGGCCAAAGTGGCTTCTTTCTGTCCTCCATGGTAATTTGGGTAATTTGTAAACTGACAGTGGAAAACCCAGAGATGACTGAGAGTTTACAGAATGAGAAGACCTTGGCACTGATCCGGGAGCCCTCAGTCTGCTGCAGCTGGTGATCTGATCAGTCTGAGACTATACAAGGCCATTGCCCAGGACATTGCCCAGACTGTTGACTCTCCAACTATCAGTGTCCAAGGACAGGGATGGAGAAGAGACAACCATTTTCCATGTTTGCTCTTTCCTTCCTCTGGCTTTCTCCCAGCAGCTCTCTAGAGCACATCCCCATAGCCCAGGGCCCTCCCAGGCAAGCAGTCAGTCAGTCCTGGTGGAAAACACATAATGCATCTGCATAGGTTATTCAGGCCACTGACCCAAATAGGGAGATTCCCGCAATCGGACGTGAATTTCTTTAGGACCTACAACTCGGACTTTCAGACCCTAACTTCTGTTCCTATATTCTGTATTTGAAACCTCTCGACAATAGAAGGAGCACCGCTCTGCTCTCCCCAGACACACCACACACACACACACACACACACACACACACACACACACACACACACACACACACACACACACCCATCACAGTTCTGTGCAGTCATCCATAAGTTACTTAACCTCTGAGCCCCAGTTTCCCTACCTGTGAAATGGAGACATATTGCCTTCCTTGCTCGAACCACGTAGTCTCTTAAGAGGAGGAAATATTGTTTGGAGTGGAGTTAGAATTCAGGTTCAGAAACAAGGAGATGGTTGGGAGTATTGAAAGCTCCTCCTTCCTTGCTGCAAGAAATAGTCAAGCTCTGAAAATTCTGCCTCTCCCCATGAAAAGCACAGAAAAACGATTTCCCAAGCATCGGAGTAGTACAGACATAGTACAAAAAAGCAGGGATCGTTTTAAAACTGGTTATGCTCTAATTGGTAATGAAAGGTCGAAGAGGGTGGGGGTGGGGAAGCCACCCTCCAACCGGGAATTGGGAGGCAGCGCGCTCGCCGCTGCCGAGCTTAACGGCCGCGGTCGCCTAGCAACGGGCGGCGGGGGTGGGCGCGGGGAGCTCGCCGCCGCTGCTGCGCGCTCTCGGGTCTGCTGGACCCACCAGGAAACTTTGGGGCTCCTGGGCGCCGAGGCGTCGACGCTAGACCCAGCGGACGCCGCGATGCTCCCCGCGGGCTGAGGGCAGAGGATGAGGTCGCGGCCCTGCGCGCCCGGCCGGGCGATCCGTGGGGTCGCACCCACGGAAAGTTGGCGCGCACCTGTCCGCGCCCGGAAGACGCTTGGTCCCTGGGTGGAACTGCCCCCCCTGCCAAGTTTCTTTGACAATTTCTTACCCCTAGTGGATGGGGCATCTGGGACCCCGCGTGTCCCCCGGTTCACGGATTCCGGTCGCTGCGGGAGAGAAACCCGCGCTTTTCTAAGAGACCTACGACGGTAACTGATGCTTAATCCATTAGCCCTGAATGGTTGCGATTCTATTTTTGTTTTCTGCTTTTCTTCTTCCTCCAGACAGTGAGTTTGTGGAAGAAGCCTCATCCGCGCCCTACAGCCCCGAGGAGTTAGGTAAGTCTGCCCCTTTTGGTTTTTCTTCTCGAAATCCAGCCCGAGAACCGGGAATCTGGGGGGCGCCCGGGTCCAATCAGCCAGAGGGGTGGAGAGAAACGGTCAGGGAACACACTTCCCCAGCTGTACGTTCCCTTCGCGGTGAGAACTGGCCTTTTCCTGGCGCGTGTGCTTTGGGGGTGGCGGGGAAAGTGTCAGCTGTGCCGTGTGTGTGTGTGTGTGTGTGTGTGTGTGTGTGTGTGTGTGTGTGTGTCTGTGTGTGTGTGTGTGTGTGTGTGTGTGTGTGTGTGTGTGTGTGTCTGTGTGTGTGTGTGTCTGTGTGTGTGTGTGTCTGTGTGTCCAGGTCCGTGGTGCTGCTCCCTGGAGCGCGGCCCAACAAACTTCCCGATCTGGGGGCCTCTGCAAGCAGCCTGACTCATCCTGCCTGGAACAATGCGGTGCGGGCTGGCTCAGTCTAGCCAGTACCTGCCCCAAGAAGGACATAGTGTGGCTAGTTCCTAACCTGAATTTAATGAAGTCCAGAGCCATAAACGTTCTGGTAATTAAATTTCAAGACTTGGGAGCTGCGTTCCTCCCTGATTTGTTTCTTCTTCAGGTGTCTGGGAACAGGGCATTTCATCGTCCTGTGCCTGTCGTTCTAAGTGTAGATTTGTGGTGGGTGAGCGCGACGGTCTTGTCAGAGACAGACTTGCTCCTGTGAAGAGAAGGAAATTTGCATTGTCGGGATCCCTCTAAGTGTTCCTGCCACCCAGTCTCACTTGGTGGCTTAGTGGTTGATGGGTTTTTGTTTTTCTCATTCTAGGGTTTAGTTAAGCTGCTAAAAATCTGGGCTGTCAAGTCTGTCCTTGCTGTTCTTTTATCACCAGCGTGCCTGCCTGGCATGAAATGACAGCTGTTTAAAACCGTGTATCCACACTAAGGCTCCCAGCCTTGGGTACCGTGTGTCTGGTCAGCCTCTCCTCCTGGGCTGTATGTCCTCAGCAAGTCCCACGCCACCTGAAGTAAAATTCCACCGCAGCAAGGACTTTCATCCTTTTCTAGGAGCCAGGTACCCAAAATAGGTCTGGATCAAGGATGGCGTTGTGAGGCAGGGAAGAGGACCTTGTTTTATTCAGAAGATGTGTTTCTGAAAAGTTGTGAGGCAATCACATCTCTGGAAATGGAATCATGAATTAAATGCATGGGCAAAACTAGCTTTTAAAGGTACACCATGGTGAGTCTTTTCATGAAATGAAAATGACAAACCGTAGCTTTGCGTGAAGCAGTTTATTAAGAGGGCAGATTCTTGGTGATCTGCTCCACATGTGTTTAATTGTGTATTAATGACACCAGAATTGGTACCATTGCATTCACAGAATGGTTTATGTACCAGAAAGGCCCAGGTGATTGACCCTTTTTGGTTTTCATCTCTTCCCCCCACCCCACCCCCCACCCCCAGCAGACTGGACGGCCCAGCTGAGGTGCTGATCAGTAGGGAGAGCCCTTCAGATTATCAGTAGAAAACTCAGAAAGTAACCTTTTTTCTCTTCAGCCCTTCTGTGGGAAAAGCCCAGTTTCTCAAGAGGAGATGAGAGTGTTATAGGAATCCTGGTCCCTCCTGGGCTCTGGGATGGCATGATGATTGAGAATATAAAACACAAGTCAGAGTTTGAGACCAGGGTTCTGGATGCTTCACCTTCCTTAGCAGATACGTTAACCAGTCTGTTTTCTCATCTTTGAAAAGCTGGGGTTGTGCCGGGTGGCCTCTAAGCATCATCCAGTTCCAGCCTCCTGAGACGGAAGCCAAAGGAGGCCCATAGCTATCGGGTATTTATTATTTACATTCGGGTGCCATGCTGTTTGGGTGTGTGGTAGCTCCAAAGGGTTTTTCTCTTCCTGGCAGAGCAGCTCATTGGATGAGACTGCATTGTTTCCATGCCATTCAGGTCAAAGAGGGAGCTGGCCTTTCTCCCTTGGAAAGAGTTGTGATACTTTTGGGTGCTTTTCTAAGACACACAGCAGGAAAGATGCCTGCTACAGCAGTTGATGAGTTTGTCCAGCAGCCATTTTTTCTGGAGCACAGAAGAGCACAGATTCACCCCCTGGCCAGGATCTAAGGGAACTAGAGAAGAGGTAGAGGGAGGTGATAAACACTTAGTTTGAATTCTATCACTGCACTTACCTGTGACCTGTGACAGTTTAGCAGGTGACTAAACTGCTCTGGGCCTCAGTTCTCTCAACCTAATTGGAGACCTTGCATGGCTGGGGTCAATGGTGTGTGTAGAGTCCTAGCCCCATGTGTAGTATGTGCAGGTATTCAGGAAGTGCTTCTTGCTGTTACTTTATTAGTAGTATTCATTTGAAAGATACTTATTTCCTGTGCATGATGGAATAGCTCTCTCATCAATTGTCCCAACCTATTAACTAAAACCATTTTCATTTCTAGAAATTTCTCTGCAACTTACCTAGTCTCCAAACACAGATTCTTAGGAATGGTGATCAGGTCGATTGAATTATCTAGTGATTTATTCTTGGAGCAGCGTGTGGAATGGTGTTCCATCTGGGGTCTTCGGTGACGATCCCACTACTTTCTTGTGGCATGTTAGGTGGTTGGTTTTGCCTCCAAATTTTCATGTAAGTCTCCAAATGAACTACGACTTGCTCTTTGGGGGATTTTTTCTCAGTGTTGTGGCAAGATCATGTAATGGAATTAAGTAACCAAAAAGGGGTTTTTGAAAAGAATGGAAAAAGGATCCTATCTCTAGATGAATGCTGTATTGAAGGTGTCCTCTCATGGAGAGTCCAGAAATATGCCCTCTCTTCTGTGATGGTACCACTTTCTACACCTTTCCATAGTCTTTCTATAGTCCCACCCATAGGTAGAAGTGATGGCCATCTGAGGGGGTGAGAAAGAATGCACGGGGAGTTGGGATGAACGCAGATGTGATCATGTCTGCCCGTCTAATAACCTTTATCAACTTCCCACTACCTGGAGGATAGACATTTGGCTAGCCGTGGGAGGACCTCCATGATTTGCGTCACCCCCAGCCACCATAACCTTCTAATTACATTGAACTATGGGACAGTCCTCTAACTGCAGCTCTCTTCCTGTTGCCTGCCTGCCTTTCCTCCCCCTTCTCTCCTCCTCCCCGGCTGGCTCCTACCCCTCTTTCAACACTAAGTCCATGTGTCATGTGCCCCTAGTGGTTCTTAACCCTAGACGTTAGAATCAGGGGAGCTATTAAAAGTCCCGAGACCAAGTCCTAACCAATTACATCAAAATCCCTGGAGTGTGGACCAAAGCATCAGTGTTTCATCAGTGTGTACTTTAAAAATTGGATCTCAGTGATTCCAATGTGTAGCCATGGTTGTTAGCTACCATACTAGGTTGTGGTCACCACACTTTTCTTTGCAAATCTAGCAGCGAGCCCAGTGCCTGGCGCATGTAAGTCTTCAGTAAATGCTCGTTGAATGTGTGAGTGAGGGTCACCGCTGAGATGCTTTGTCTTTTCATGGTTATATACTCCTAAAATTGGCCTCTCTGCTTGTCATAACAGTGCCTTGGGGCACTTGAATCCTTTGACCTTTGACCTATATCTCTCTCCTTTGTTCATTCCTTAGGCTTAACCAGTTTATTTTCTTTCTTAAAAACTGAAATCCTAAAACCACTTTTTAGCATAAAAGTAACACATGCTGACTTTAGAAAATTTGAACATTAGAAAGAATAGGGGAAAAGTTCACTCCCTCACCATCCAAAAGCACACGGATGTGTCCTTGTTTCCATAACTTGTCCTAAGTTGCTGCCCTTATGGGAGTTGCTTGGCGCTGTGGCACACCTCAGTTGAGCTCAGTTGACGCTCTCTTTTGCTCAGACCCTGTGAACTTTCCTGAGTTCCAAAAGGAGTGCCCATGAGAATAGCATTCTTGGGAGAGAGCAGGGCCAATGCCCCCAGGGCCAGTGTACCATGAGAAAGGGTTTTCTTGTGCTATTCTTGCCTTCCTCATTCAAGCAGGATGTGGGGGCTTTATTAGAATAAATGATAACAGTTGTGTAGCTTCTTTAAAATAATGACTTAAATGGTTGCCAGCCCACCCCCTAGCCCTCCTAAAATAGGAGATGAGATTGCATTGTTGGATAAAAGTACTTACGTCTTTCAGAGCGCAGCAGCTGGTAAGTATAAATTTAGGATAGATAGCCTAACTGCTACAACAAACAAGCCCAAATGTCAGTGGCTTAACACCATAAAGGCGGTGTTTGTTGCTTGTGTTGTAGTCTAGTGTTGAGCTGTCAGAGGGCTCTGCTCCATGTGGTCATGAAGAGCCCCAGGCTCCTTCCCTGCCTTGGCTCCATCCTACCCTACAGCATCAGGTTCCTTCACTGGATCCTTTGAATCCATTTGGCAGACAAGTCAATAAGGTGAGCAAGACCAAGGTATGCTCACCGATGGTTGTCTCAGCCTGGAGGTAACACACTGACCTTCCTTCATATTCCAAAGGCGGAAGCTAGTCCCATAACCTCATCCACATGGAAGGAGGCTGGGAAACGTAGTCTAGTAATGTGCCAGGAAGAAGAGGAGTGCACTTGCATTGGTGATCACCAGCTTTCACATGCCTCTTATTGTTCTAACCACAATGACTGAGCTACATCCTGGTCTTTGTATTGTTTAGGATACTGGTTTGGCTGCTACAACCAAGGCTAAAATGACAGTGACTGAAATAAGAAACAAATTAAATTCTCTTTCACTTGGAGCGTAAGCAATCCAGTGCTGATATGGTGGCTTCGTTGTCCTCTGATAGACTCAAATGGAGCTTCCATGCAGTGAGCTAAGGTGGCTGCTTCAGATCCCACCATCACATCCACATTCCAGTCTATAGGAAAGAGAGAAGGAAAGTGGAGGGCATAACCTAAAAGCCGCACGCATTATTTCACTTACATTCCTTTGGACTGAACTTTAGTCAGATGGCCATACCTAACTCCAAGAAGGCTGGGAAATCTGGGTGGGAGTAAGGTGGAGTCTATTACTGGAAAGATGATTGAGTAGGATACAGGGAGAAAGAGGTGCTGGTTAACGAGTAATCTTTTCAATCAGTTCTAGGAAGCATGTCTTAGTGGTTAAGTGCATGGACTCGGAATCATACTCTGTGTATGGTTTGAATTTTGTCCCACCTCTTATTCGCTCTATGACCTTGGGCAAGTTACTTCATCTATATCTGCTTCCTAACCTGTAAAATCATGTGGTGGCTCTTTTCTGATGTTCTTCCAGACCCACTCACCATCCTTCACTACCCTGGTCTGTGCCCTGGAAAACTTACCTTTTGGAATGTAGCCTCTGGCTTCCAGTTTGGCCAGTGAGAGGTACTGGCAGCATATGGGAGGGTGGAGACCAAGAGCTGTCAGGGTACTTAGTCCCTTCCTGTCAGGCTGTGGGATAATGTGGCTGGATTAGTTTAGGCCACTGCTTCCTCTCTTACAGCATCAGATCGTGCTGGGTTCTGGAACCTCCCCTTCTGACTGAGGGGTGGCTCCCACGTGGCTTGCCCCGGGCTGCTTCTCCATCCCGTTTTCCCTTAACCCGCCCATCACACTTTGATCTGCAGTCCCTTCATCAGACTCTCTTCAGTCACTTTTTTGGAGCATACCATCCATTTCCTCTTAGGACCCTAGCTGATATGATGGGGGTAATAATAGTATCAGCCTCAGACCGTGGTGGTGAGGGCAAATGGGTTTTAGAAGGAACCCTTGAATGTCGTAACCATCATTAAATGTTTACTGTGTTTCATGTCCCTAGCCGAATGCTCCTATCCCTTCAGGCATGGTCAAACCTTCTGAAAGGCCTGACTTTTGACGTATAAATGAAATAACATGGCCATTCATCTCCTCTTCCCCACCCCGTGTTAGGAAGATGCAGCAAGACCTAAGAGTAGTGAACAAATCTCTTCCTGCATCCAAAGTTTTCTTCCCTCCCATCATATGGGGATGAATAAGGAGAAAGATCCTGGGCCTTTATTATTATTCACCTACTCTATGGTGGGCACTTTACAGGTGTAAACAGTCTACCCAGCTTCCCTGCTTGGGGTTTAAATCATGTCACCCACATGGATAGCCCCAAATATAATGATTTCCAAGGATTTGCCTGCCCATATTACTAACAAATCAAGTCTTTCTCTAAGGCTACCCTCTAATTTTAGGCCCAAGAATTCTCGGGGGTGCTTGTTTGCATCCACAGCTTCAGTTCTGGCTGCTCTAGCCTTTTGCCAAGGGAGCTGGAATCCAGATACACCTCACTGAGGCCAGTGGACACCTGGGTTACTGTTCCACGTGCTCTTTCTTCAGAAACCGGTGACCACATGACACAGTCATGGCTGCTGCTGCCCCTGCTTACACCAGGACCTGCAGGCTTGGTGTTTGTTCGCCTGCTGGGAGCCTGACTGATTTCCCAGTGTCCTGCCCTGTGCTGGCCGCAGAGTGGGCCCAGGGCCTTCTAATCATTGCACAAGCCCAGACTCACCGAGGGTCTGGGATCAGATTGGCTACCTTCCCAGCTCTGAGCTGGTCTCTAAACGGCCAGGGCCATTCACCCCATCCTCGGATCCACCCCCAGATCTCTCCACCCTTAGAAGCCTATCTGTCCTCCTTATTCCTCCCCCCAGCTCCCAGCATAGCTTCTGAGAGGGAGGGAGTTTTCACCCCAGTTTAACTTTTCCTAAGGATGATTGACAGTGGAAAATTCAATTCCCTTCGCAGGAAACCTCACCCTACCACAGGGGTGTGGTCTGGCCTCCCGGCTCCAACAAAACAATCACAGAAAGTCTCACCACTGTTACAGTTCCCTAACCCTGGGCACTCAAGTCTCTTCCACAATTGATCCTGTTAAGTTTATCAACTCATTTCATCCTCAGAACAACTCAGTGAAGCAGAAGGAATTATTTTCACCTCATGGAGGAGGAAACAGAGGTTCAGAGGGGTTAAATTATCTGCCCAATGTCACGCAGCTAGTTAAAGGCAAAACTTCCATTCAAAATATCATCTCTGGCTCCAGAGCCAATCTCAGTTTCTTGGAGAGGAGAATATACAAGTTGCCCTCCTCCAAGGCGGATTTGGTGGTGGGCTGAATGCTATAAATGATGTAAAAGGAACTAGCCCAGGGCCTGCCAGTACAGTATATGGCTGTTGGGTACGTTCTCTGTTGAATAAATGAATGAATAGTAGGTGCTGAAAGCCATATATATATATATTTTTTCTTTAGACCACCAAATAATGATTAATATGCTCCAAAGGAATTTTCCATAATGGGATCTGAAGCAACAACCAGAAAAACTCTTCCTAGCTTCCTTCATTTAGTTCCTGCTGTTCCCGCTCTGTGTTACAGGGCCAAGTCCCTGGGACAGGAAACCTCTTATGGTTTCCTGATGGTACTGACGCCATTTCTAAAGGAAACTAGACCTTGGAAGCAGCACAGTTTGGGGCGGGACAGTGGCAGCCTGGAGGGGAATCTGAAAGCATAACTGAGGGCAGGTAGACTTGGGTCTGGTTGTAAAACTCATCCCGACTCCCCTAATGTTTGTGAAGTGACACTACTCATTGCCCAGGAGGTAAGATTTTATTTCAGGGTGTTCTCCTTGGGAGGGAAAATGGAGTAGGAAGGGGAAAATGACAATCAATTCTGGGAGATAAATGGTTATCTACCTTGGCTAAAAGAGCAAGGAAGGTGGTATGGAATAGTGGGATAAAATACACACACACACACACTCACACACACACACACACACACACACACAGGAAAATGGAAAGGGCATTTTCCTTGCCAAAGAGATGTTTTACTAGAAAAATATAAGACTGTGTCCAGTCATTCCTGAATGTTAAACACAAACCACCTAGAAACCATGATATTTCATCAATTGTTAAGGATTTCCTGAGTCTAAAGAGTGTAAAATAACCAGCTTGATCTGTTCAAGAATGCTGATTATGGTTTCTGGGTCACATTCTTACTGAATGATCTTTCTGGAATATGTCCTGTTGGTTTTGGTTTCTCTCAAGTCAGTTGTGCCCATGGTGGTTGCATTAAGATGGCTTGCTGGGACTTGTCAGCTCTCACTGTCTCTCCTGGGTTACCCCTTCCCCTTTTCTCCTTTCTCCCCGCTTCTGGCTCCCTGCCTCCCCCGCCCCCACCTCCGCCTCAGTTCCCCTCAGTCTGTCCCCTCCCCCTTTCCCCTCTTGCTGCCTCCTTCCTGTTCCCATGTTAAGTTGGAATACAGACAGAAAAGGCAGTGCTTGCCTTGCTAGGGCCCTCTGCCAGAAAAATGGAACAGGTCAAATTATAAAAAAGGATTAAAAAAGAATGCTCTTTGGCAAAATGGGGGAAACAGATGTTCAGGGGTGGTTTTGCTGTCTCGGGCTGTCTGCCGCCTGCTGAAACACACTCCTTATAGGATAGCTAGATACAGAAATTCATCATCATGGCACACATGTGGTTGTTTTAATGTCAAATCTGTATCTATATATTTGTCTCTGCTTAATTCTCCTCTCTCCGTGACCTTTGTAGCCCCAAATCCAGAGTTGGCAAGATTACTGACCACCTGATAGAAAGATTTATTTTCAGCCTCTTCTCAGAGGGATTTTTTTTTTTTCCTGGCTAGGAAATTTTTATTTATTTAAAAAAATTATTGAAATATAAATTTTTGTACAGCAAAGTGATTCAGTTATACTTATATATATATATATATATAATTTTTCAGATTCTTTTCCTTTATAGGTTATTACAAGATATTGAGTTCCCTGTGCTGTACAGTAGGTCCTTGTTGATTACCTATTTTATATATAGTAGTGTGTATATGTTAATCCCAGACTCCTAATTTATCCCTCCCTTCCTTTCCCCTTTGGTAACCACAAGTTTGTTTTACAAGTCTGTGAGTCTATTTCTGTTTTCTAAATAAGTTCATTCGTATCATTTTTGTTTTTAGATTCCACATGTGAATGACATCATATGATATTTGTCTTTCTCTGTCTGACTTACTTAGTATGATAAGCTCTAGGTCCATCCATGTGGTTACAAATGGCATTATTTCATTCTTTTTTTTAATGAGTAATATTCCATTGTATATATATATATATACCACATCTTTATCCATTGATCAGTTGATAGACACTTGTGTTGCTTCCATGTCCGGGCTATTGTAAGCAGTGCTGCAATAAACATTGGGGTGCGTGTATTTTTTCTAATTATAGTTTTCTCTGGATGTATGCCCAGGTGTGGGATTGCTGGATCATATGGTAACATTATTTTTGTTTTTTTAAGGAACCTCCATACTGTTTGCACCAATTGACATTCCCACCAACAGTGTAGGAGGGTTGCCTTTTCTCCACACCCTCAGAGGGCTTTTTTTAAAGACTACCAGGAAGAGTGGACACTGGGGCTGCTCTCAGGTCACTGTAAATATTTTATGGAAACTTCAGGTTCTTAAGAAAATAGAGAAGGAACTTGTGGCTGCAGAACCTGGTCTGAAATGAGCCCTACGGAAAGTTCATGGTTGAAGGTCTCCTGCTGGGACTTGTAACCTGCCAGAGGTCCTTTGCTTCTGTCTCCCAAAAGGCTTGCCATTTACTGGCTGTTGACCAGAAATAAAAGTCCGTTACGTAGCCCCTGTGGTTGGCCAGCCAGAGAATTCAGACTATCTCCTTTAGAAAAATATTTCCCTTTTGGCTCTAAAAGCCATTTCCACCACAGACTCAAAAGAGGGATTCCAGATTCTGAACATTTGCTGTAGACTGAGGAGTGTGGCAGGCTGTTTCCGTGCCTGTCGGACCCTTGTATGGGTTAACGTCACATGCCCACCTGGTGCCTCCCCCTCTAGTGGTTCCCCCTTGTCGTGTAGGAGTGTAACGAGCATCCAGTGAGTTAGCACATCTAAAGCGCCTAGAACAGTGCCTGACAGATGACCAGTGTTTAGTAAATGTTACCCTGATTTTACTGCTTTCCTTTTTTCCCCGCCTTCCTTCACATCCCTCATCACTTTCAAGTATGTCTTCCTTCCCTGAGCTCCATTGTTTCTTCTCCCCTGTTCTGTTCATCTAGTGACACTGAAAGAAAAGGGGAAAGAATCAATTACGAAAGTATAAAGCTAGAGCTGCCACCAGCCCAAACAGTGCCTCTGAGCAAATTAGAAAAAAGCATCCCCTCCAAGTGGATGAAGAGCAGAGTCCATGTTCCCAGTTTAGCGAGTAGAGGGCAAGCTGGATTTTAGCCCCACACCTCTGCTTCGTTCAATCTGTCAGCCCGGCACTCTTGTGCAGTGAACGGCTTATACAACTGGACATGGTAGCCTGGATTCCCGACTCCCAGCCTTCTCTTGGATATTTTTTCCCTTTTCTGGGAACTCTTTCAGTGTTGTGTAACTACTAGAAAGCCTAAATTCTTCCTTGAATAGTCCTTTTTTTAAAAAATAACAACAAAATATTTTTATTAGGTGTTAATTGGATACTTTAGATATGATACGAAGTTGGGATATTCGTTGAATAGAATGCAAACAAGTAGACATATTTTTTTTCTAGATAACAAAGTCTCTGCTCAGTTATCTGACTGACATAGCATTAGGGATATAGAAGTAAGCAAGGCAGTCACAGGCCTTGCTCTCTGGAGAGAGGGCAGTCATTAAAATATAATTACACAAATTATTATTTAATTGCCCTTGTACAAGTTCTTTTTTTTAATTTTATTTTTTTATACGGCAGGTTCTTATTAGTTATCTATTTTATACATATTAGTGTATACATGTCAATTCCAATCTCCCAATTCATCTCACCACCACCACCACCACCCCCGCCACTTTCCCCCCTTGGTGTCCATACGTTTGTTCTCTACATCTTTGTCTCTGTTTCTGCCTTGCAAACTGGTTCATCTGTACCATTTTTCTAGATTCCACATATATGCGTTAATATACAATATTTGTTTTTCTTTTTCTGACTTACTTCACTCTGTATGACATTCTCTAGGTCCATCCACGTCTCTACAAATGACCCAGTTTCGTTGCTTTTTATGGCTAATATTCCATTGTGTATATGTACCACATCTTCTTTATCCGTTCGTCTGTCGATGGGCGTTTAGGTTGCTTCCATGACCTGACTATATTAAATAGTGCTGCAATGAACACTGGGGTGCATGTGTCTTTTTGAAATATGGTTTTCTCTGGGTATATGCCCAGTAGTGGGATTGCTGGGTCATATGGTAGTTCTAATTTTAGTTTTTTAAGGAACCTCCGTACTGTTCTCCATAGTGGCTGTATCACTTTACATTCCCACCAACAGTGCAAGAGGGTTCCCTTTTCTCCACACCCTCTCCAGCATTTGTTGTTTGTAGATTTTCTGATGATGCTCATTCTAACTGGTGTGAGGTGATACTCACTGTAGTTTTGATTTGCATTTCTCTAATACTTAGTGATGTTGAGCAGCTTTTCATGTGCCTTTTGGTCATCCTTATGTCTTCTTTGGAGAGATGTCTGTTAGGTCTTCTGCCCATTTTTGGATTGGGTTTTTTTTTTTTTAATATTGAGCTGCGTTGAATAGTTCTTTTAAATAGATTCCCCCAAATTATTTACACTATTTTCCCCAAGTTCTGATTTCCTGAATAAAAACTGTGTCTGAAACTTGCACTACTTATGCCAATAGTTAACCCAAAATTACTTACTCCAGTTCAAATGGCATTTTAGAATGTATTAAAATAAAAAGAGCTCATATTTGTGGAGGGCTTTTCATGTATAGGTGTCTTGCTAAGAACTTTATGTCAGGAATGTCAAAGCAATGCTGCGAAGCAGGTACTATTGTTTCCCTCATTTGACGGTTGGAGAGTTGGAGCTTAGACAAGTTCAGTAACTTGCCAAGTCACACCTGGGAAGTGGTGGAGCTGGGGCTTGAGCCTAGCTTTGTTCTCTCTTGCTGGGATTCCTAACCTCTGTCCTCAATTCCAGAGCAAGTTACTAGAACCCAAACTCCTGATTCTCAGTGGCTGATTCTTGGCAGAACCATGATTTGCATCCAGGCCTATTTGACTGTAAAATAATGGGCTGACCCATTTACAGTGCTGCCTACCACTTGCCACACACTGTAGGCTGGGCTTGGGGACACGAGGGTGAATGAGAAATAATCCTTCCCTGGGAGAGAAAGACCAATTAATAGAAAAGTTTACAATGTGGTACTCTGGCTCCTCCACACCAGTGGGCCCTTATTGACTGTGTGACCTTGTGTAGGTTATCTAAGCTTTCTAGGCTTTACCCATCTGTGATATGGGAATGCACATACCTACTTCATAGGGTAGTTGGGAGGGATTAAATGAGATGGTACGTACATATACACACACACACACACACACACACACACACACACACACACAGTGATTAGCACATGGTTGGCACTCCATGAGTGGTTACAGTTATTTTTTATTGTGGTGAGTGCTATATAGGAAGTATTTAAGGGACCGTGGGACCCCTGAGAAGAGGAACCTGACTCAGTCATGGAGGTCAAGGGGAAGCCAGGCAGGCTTACTGGAGGTCATCCACCTTTCACAGCATGTGCTGCAAGAGGAAGGGTACAGGGCATGAACAGGTTATGTCTGTGTTAGGACAGCTGGTGGCAGCCAAAGTCAGCTCCTCCTCTGGGGTCCCCGAAACTGAGTTCTGAATACTGGAGTGAAGGTGAATGAAGTGGAATCTTCTCCCTTGAACATGCCCAGGTTGAGCATGGAAACTCTACAAAGTGAGACTGTAACCTCATTAACTCTTTTTTTTTTTTTTTTTTTTGTGTGTGTGTTACGTGGGCCACTTACTGCCGTGGCCCCTCCCATTGCGGAGCACAGGCTCCGGACACAGCCTCAGCGGCCATGGCTCCCGGGCCTAGCCACTCCGTGGCATGTGGGATCTTCCCGGACCGGGGCACGAACCCGTGTCCCCTGCATCGGCAGGTGGACTCTCAACCACTGCGCCACCAGGGAAGCTCCCCTCATGAACTCTTTCCTCAAAATGCCGTGCACATCCTGATGACTTACAGGGTCTGTTTGTCCCACTCTTAAAAGGCCTTTAAATTTGGCATGGTAGGGTTCAGTGGGACAAAGCTGTTACACTGTGTCCATTTGAATTTCACTCCTTTTTCCATTATTATCATCATTATTGCTTTCTACTACTGTCAGCTTGACATTGCACGCTGTTTGCCAAATGAGAGACTGAGGAATCCTCTAAAGCAAGTATAGCGATATCACTCACGAAGGCAGGTAATTGTCAGAATTTGCAAAATCTAAACTGGGTATCCAAAAATAGAGGATACCCAGTTAAATTTCAGATAAACAGCAAATGAGTTTTTTAGTAGTATATATATGTCCCTTGCAATATTTGGGACATAATATACTAAAACCTTTTGTTGCTTATCTGATATTCACATCCAGCTGGTGGTGTCTGGCAGCTCTGGGTGTGGGAGCAGCCTCTGGGGGTGCTCTGCTTTTCATGTCAGATTTTAGCTTGCTCTGTTAGAAGGTGTGGTAAAACATGGCTCAGGTCCTGTCACTGGGTATTTAGTCCCCACTGGACTCCACTTAGGTGCTTACATTATTGAGAACTGATGGCTGACGGGTGCGCTATTTTATCAGTTAGAAAATGGTTGTTGGAAATTAGCCCTTCCTACAGCAGAAATCCTGAACAGCTTCAGGGATTCGATGCATGCTTATTTTGCATAATATATAAACACGGGAGCATTTGCCTGCTCCTGGATGGGCTCCATGACTTATGGAGTCTGGATACTGAGGTTTTGGTTTTCTCCATTCTCTCTTGTAACAGAAGCTCAGGTCTGATCTACTCGTTTAGAGCATCTTCGTGTCCTCATTGGAGGGAACACCCAGTGCCCTCTTTCCTTAATGCATGGTTCCTCAGCGTGGGCTAGACCATCACCATAGGGGGTGATGTATATATGGGGGAGGGGGTCCTGCCTCATGAGAAAACCTAGTTTATTGTTATGCAGTGATCATTATTATAACACTTTCTTTGAGGGAGCTGAAACCTGATTTCCTGTTTCTTGCACCCAGTTGTCCATGTTTTACCTTCTAGAGCTTTCAAACATTTTTTTTTTTCACTGTGACCCTACATAAAGATACACTTTGTAGACTCATACAAATTTGAATATAAGTATAACTAAGACAGAAGTTTCATGGAATAGCAATTACTCCTTATTAGACTGGCTGCATCTGATATTTTCCACCTTGTTCTATTTTATTTACTTAAAATGCTGATTAACCTGTTCAGTTGATTTCCACTAATAGGTTGCCTACTACCATTTGAAAAACAATGCTCTAGAGTGTTTATAGTAAACACAGAGTCAGTCTGTACCTCTTTTCTTTCTGTAAGCTCTCAAAATATTTTAAGATGGCTATCAAATTGTATCTTAATCTTTTCTCCCTACTAGGTCTCTTGTTTTATTATTATTTTTTAATTGAAGTATAGTTGATTTACAATATTGTATTAGTTTCAGGTGTAGAGCAAAGTGATTCAGTTATACATATATGTGTATATATATATATATTTTTCTCTTCTTTGCCATTATAGTTTATTACAAGATATTGAATATAGTTCCCTGTGCTATTCAGTAAATTCTGTTGTTTATCTATTTTATACGTAGTAGTGTGCACCTGTTAATCCCATACTCCCACTTTATCCCTCCCCCTTGCCCCTTTGGTAACCAGAAGTTTATTTTCTATGTCTGTGAGTCTATTTCTTTTTGTAAATAAGTTCATGTGTACTATTTTTTTAGATTCCACATATAAGTGATATCATATAATATTTGTCTGACTTACTTCACTTAGTATGATAATCTCTAGGTCCATCCATGTTGCTGCAAATGGCATTATTTCATTCTTTTTTATGGCTGACTAGCATTCCACTGTATATATGTACCACATCTTCTTTATCCATTTATCTGTCGATGGGCACTTAGGTTGCTTCCATGTCTTGGCTATTGTAAACAGTACTGGTATGAACATTGAGTTGCATGTATCTTTTCAAATTAGAGCTTTCGTCTTTTCTGGGTATATGCCCAGGAGTGGGATTGCCAGATCATATGGTAACTCTATTTTTAGTTTTTAAAGAAACGTCCATACTGTTTTCCACAGTGGCTGTAGGTCTCTTTTTTAAGATGCTCTGGTTTCTCCATCGATTCCCATGCTGCTCAACCGCTGTTGAGTGCTTTCGAAGAGGAAAGTTTTGTTTCAACCTGGCACCGAGAACTAAGCCTGACCTCACATATAACTTGACCAATATTGACCATAGTGGGATCATCAGATCCCTTGACCTCAACCCCCCACCCAAGTTAATATCATTCCATTACTCAATACCCATCGGGTTAGTTATTTAATTATTTTAAATTCACCTAAAATACCTAAGCTAGCCCATTTTTTCCTGTTTTGTTTGTAAGGATCTCTTGAGATATTTTTCCTAGCTAGGGTGTGGGAGGGGCTCAGATCAAGATGCCTACCGTTCATATTTCCTGGATCTACCAATTGAATATTCCCAAACTCGAGAAACGTCAACGGAAGAAGCTGTGTGTCTAGGACCGTCTAGCACAGCAATAATCAAAGCTTCTCTAAAATGGCCATATTTTGAAAGAAAATGGATAACAGGTTAGTAATCGTAGCTGATAATTATGGAGTATGTGCTGCATGTTAAGAGCTGAGAGCTTTACATGCAAGTGACTCATGAATTTCTCACAACCCTTTGAGGCAAATACTGTTGTAACCACTACTTCTCAAAAGAAGAAAAACTGAGCTTTAGTCAAGTCATATAACTAATAAATGACAGAAGGTAAGTTGAGCCCAGGCCTGTCTCACTCCTCAGCTTGTGTTTTAGAATACTTAACTGCCCCCCACAGACTGAAAACCACCCCTGGTGGTTTTGAAAGAGATGATGTATGTAACACGCTTAGGGCAGTGCGTTTGTGGAGGCTTAGTAGAGTTTATTCCCTTCCCTAAAGAAAGGGAAGAACTTGGTAACAAGTTCAGGTCCCTAGCAGCCCCCAGGAGTCTGTGAAAAGTGTCTGCACCCATCGCTGGCTGCACAGGGTCGGCCTCAGAGCGCTCTGCAGCGGGGCAGTGGGTCTGGAGCCTGGGGAGCATCTCTCCCGTCCAGGGGAGCCTGGAGAGGGAGCTGTGTGTATGCAAGGCAATGTAGTGTAGCGTCAAGATCAAGAACTCTGCCTTGAAGAACAGGTTTGAATCCTGGCCCTGTCACTTTTGAGCCATGTGATCTCGGGAGATTCCTATAACCTGGGGCCCAGCCTCTTTTCCTCATGCGTAAAACAAGGATAATGAAGCCTACCATGCAGTGTGTTATGTAGCGATGAAATGAGGTAACATATGAAATCACCTGGTACAGAGGAGACACACTATTCCGTACTTGCTCACTCGAGACAGAAAACTGGGTTTTGATCATTCTCCTGCTACAATGCTTCTTGCTTGTTCCCTCATTTAGGTTGGGATTCTGAGTGCACAGAAATGTAGGTCCCCAAATATCCTAAACCAGGGGTTCTCGAAGTGTGGTCCGTGGACCGGCAGCATCAGCATCATCTGGGAACTTGTTAGATTAAAAGTGCAATTCTGGGGCCCCACCCTGAGCTGCGGAATCAGAAACTCAAGGGTGGGACCCAGCAGTCTGTTGTAGCAAGCTCTTCTGGTGACTTTGATGCAGCTCACGTTTAAGAACCACTGCCTTACTGGCACTGAGCATCCTAGGTCTTCCCCTGTTTTCAACAAGACTCAGATGGGGCTTCCCTGGTGGCGCAGTGGTTGAGAGTCCGCCTGCCGATGCAGGGGACAGGTGCCCCGGTCCGGGAAGATCCCATATGCCGCGGAGCAGCTGGGCCTGTGAGCCATGGCTGTTGAGCCTGCGCGTCTGGAACCTGTGCTCCACAACGGGAGGGGCCACAACAGTGAGAGGCCCACATACCGGAAAAAAAAAAAAAAAACTCAGATGAAGACTCTAGAGAGACTGCATCTTTCGCGTGGTGACCAATGTGGAGTTCACTTTCAGGTTGTTTCCATATAATTCTTTTATTATTCTTCATCCCAAATTGGTCATTTTCTGACGTTCCTTTTCTCTCTTCCACTTAATTTGAAACTCATATTGTTTGACACTCATAAGGTATTACATCCTAAAGGATGACTGGAAAGGGACCATTCCCAGATGCTGGGTAAAGGAGGCTCGTAACATTCCTAAGGAACTCATCCCGGGATGCTCCAGACTGGGATAGGCCCTCCTCCCTATGCCTCCTTTAAGCTCCTTCCTGCTTCAAGATCTCCACACAGGCTGTTTGCTCCGCTGGATGGCTCTTGCCCCTGTTCTTCGTCTCCTTGGAGAAGCCTTCCCTTTCCACTCCCCCTAAGTAGCCACCCTCTCCCTCGTGAGTCTTTGTTATTGCACCCTGTTCCTTTTCTTCATCGCACATAGACCAGTTTGAAATGATAGGTTTATTTATACACATTTTAATAAGCAGAGCCCATAGCAGGGTATTTGCACACCTAGTGGAGGGTGTGGCTTATTCAATGTAGTTGATATTTTTTGAATGAATGAATGAACCACTGCAGCTTTCACATGGCTCTGCCTTCTTTCAAACTCTGTTGTGCTTTCGGTTAATCCTTGCAGTTAGTCCTTCTGTTTAGGACTTTATTTTTTCTAGTTATTTCTAATTATTCCCCTCCCGACCTTGGACTTTTCTGAAGACTCTGTTCTGCTTAGCATGATACTGGCTCTGTTGCTGACACACAATAAATAATTCCTGATTTCTGGATGGGTCACCTACCATGTAAGATGTGAATTTTAACTCTTACCCTACCCTCCACCCCACTCTGAGATTATGCTGTAAAACAAATTTTTCTCCTGAATTGAACCATCCAGAGTGGCCGGAGCCCTTGGGAACGGTGAGAGCTTCCCCACTTCTCTGTCTTTGGCATTTAAAGTATAAGATGTGCTGGAAGGATGCTGGTCTTTAGTGCATATTCTAGAAAGAGAAGAGCTAGAACTGCTGTGTAGGCTATGGAGGGGCCATTCTTCTCACTGTTCTTTCTAGCTATGAACAGAGAGGACATGTTTTCAGAATAAAACACACCTGCATCCTTTTCAGAAAGACGACTACAAGCAATCTTAATTAAGTCTGAACATTCTGATCAAAGTTATCTCCAGTTATTGTGACAGTCCTTGTTTTTGACAGCGATTGTATGTCGCTGTTGTTTTAGAAACTCAGTATGATTCCAGTTTTTAGAAAAAAAAAAAACACATATCTGTACCATCATTGGAAACAGAATAAAACCTAATTGGTTTTTTGTTCATGAAGAGAGAAATGGGAAGGAATTACCATAGTGTGATATATACTGTAGAACAAACAAAACTGAGGCTGCCTCCTATTAGTACGCGACTGGATTCACCCAACAGCTCAATGGAATGATCAGTATGGTTAGAAGCTTGGGAGCCTGTAAACTGGGCACCATTAACTACTCATCTAATTCAGTGGTTCTCAACCGGTGGGGGGGGGAGTTTTGCCCATAGGAGACATTTGGCAATATTTGGAGACATTATTAGTTGGCACAACTTGGAGTGGGAGGTAGGGTGGTTGCCACTGGCATCGAGTGGGTAGAGGCCAGGGATGCGGCTAAACATCCGACAATGTAGAGGGCAGTCCTTACCACAAAGAAATCTCAGCACCAAATGGCAAGAGTGCCAAAGCTGAGAAACCCTGAAATAACCAGTTAGCCAAAAAAGTACGAGCTTTTCAGTATTCCCGAGGTTTCTGTAGTTAAGAGTAGCAAATAACAGAATGATCATCATTTATTAAATACCTGTGACATGCCAGGTGCTTTATATTCATAGCTACTGAGTGTCTCAGTCAGGATCTGACCCCAGGTTTATTTGGGGACAATGTCTCTACTCTTCCTTTTTAGCTTTTTGGTGTAGGTGCATTTTGCCTGGACATGATGGTATCCACCTTCTGCTTCTTGTGTTTTATATAGATCAGATTATGCGTTTAATGCATATTATGTAATACGCTCAGAGGAGAAAGCTATGAGGCAAGAAGAGGCCAGTGTGTCACCGTGGGTGTGAAGCTGAAAACATCCAGACAAACAGGCCTCAGATCCATCACTCACTACATGTGCCAAACGCCTGTGGAGGGGGATAGCACGAGCCTGGCCCTTAGTAGGTACTTAATACATATTTATTGGGCAATTATATTTATTGGGCAATTTTTTCATAATCAACAGAGTCCTGGGGTAAGCCGCAAATGGAGCAGGGTTTTCAAATGACCCATTCTGTTATATGACATTTAACTCCTCCTGGGAGCAGTTTACCCATCTCTAAGGCACCCGGTATTTCCGGAACTGCAGAGCAGTCTCACCTGTGCGTCTTCCACTTGCCTTGCACGTCTTCCTCTTTGTTTTTCACTGTCCATTCTCAGTCAGTCTGGCCTGGAAAAGGCTCACCCCTGACCCCACCTTCCTCACAGCAGTGCTCTCCTGGCATCCTCTGCTTCGGGCACTTCCAGGACCCCCTGCGTTTTGCTCCTGTTAGCAGTTTACAAGATGGGGGCAGGGCATATGTCAGAATCTCCAGAGGAGGAGCTTATTTGAGAACGCGATTTTATATTTGGAAATAAGCAGGAAAAAAACTACAACTATTGTCTTTGTAAAACAGAGAACTGAAAGAAAAGCTTGGAAGAGATCCTCTTACCTGGCAATAATATAGATTTAGCAAACCTGGGGTTGGTGTGACCGTTTTATATTTTGGAAAAGAAGAAGTTCAAAGAAAAAGTGTTGAGAAGCACAGCAATGTGCCCTCTCCGTTCCCCTGCCTTTGCTAGTAAGGACGTCCTTCCCTCAGCACTTGGATTTCTTGGAACCTGCCCCTTTCCCTCCCTGTACAAAGCCAGTCACTCCTGCATGCTCCCATAATGCTTTGCTTTTAACGTTCTAATATGTCACCCATTGTCCTTTACCTTTATCATATTGAGCTCGGATACAGTAAATGCTGCTGAAAGAGAAATGGAAGAGCACCTTGACCCCAGTGAACCAATGGGAGGCCTTAGTCCTTGACCCTCAAGTTTTGGTGTGCTTGGCATTGCTTACAGTGGATTCTATGACGACTCCATCCTTAGAGACCCTGAATCTCTAGAATTTGGAGGTGAGACATCAGGAATTTAAAATTTTACATGCTTTGGCTTATAAATCACACTTTGGGAAGCACTACAGAACTTGGGTTTCTATGTTCTAGAAACAAAACAAGCGTTTGATTAAGGCAGCCTGGCTGCATTGAGCCATTGGTTTGTTCGTGCAACAGGTGTTCATTGAGAACCACTAATGGTAGTGTGACCTGTCCTAGGTGATGCCGGGCAGTAGCTGTCCCTTTTGTGGACATGCCTGTCCTCTCCTTTTTTGCCATTTGCTCTTTCCCTCCTGGCAAGCTCAGGCCCATTCTTAGGGCCCATCCTAGTCCAAGTAGCGGATGATAAAGACTTTTAAGGCTGTGATTGGTGGGTTCAGAGAAGAAGAGTGGGTGGGGGGGGAGAGGATTCCCATTGTAATAGAGAAGTAAATTCCTTGGTATTTCAAATCACTGGAGAAGGGAGGGGTTTCTTTTACTGAATTCCTATTATGTGCCCAGCACTTGACATATATTTTCTAATCCTCACTATAAGCCAATGAGCTCAATGTAATGATTCCCATTTTACAGAGGAGGTAGCTGAAGCTTACGTTTTGTTACTCTCCATAGCTAGAAATAGGTGGACCCGGACTAGAGCTCAGGACTTAACTCTAAGACCACGCTCATCCTTCTCTTCCTGGAGTGCTCTGTTCCCTCACTATTCTTCCAGCCTCTGTGCTTGTCTGGAACATCCCGGTACCTGCCCTGTCTGGACTTAAAGACTGTTCCCTGAGGTGTCCAAAATTGCTCTGTCACCTTCTTAACTGTCCTAGGGGTGAGTAAAAGACAACTTGGGTCGCTTTATAGAAAGGATGCTGACCTGTAGAGTGAGTACGTAGGTCCAAAATCACAGATGCCGACTGATTCACTCCCTTACTGCGAGTAAAGCTGCATTCAGTTTTTATTGTAAACATACCTTGCTTCCTTTTGGCCCCAGCCTTAGTCAGGATCTGCAGCCAAATATACTATAAAATGTTACCGATGGCCTCTTGCTGGTGAAATCTGAAGTCTTTTTCTCAGGCCTCAGTTCCTGAACATGCGTCAGATATATTTGATGTAGAAGATTATTCATTTTCTGCATTTGATACAGTGATTATTAATGGTTGAGGAAATTAAGGTGAGCGGAGGGGGAAAATTGGCCTAGTAAACTATCACTCGGTATCAATTTGAAAAGTCTAGGCTGGGTCCACCCGATTGAATCAGCAGATCTTGAGCCCACAAGCTGTGCCTGTCACTTCCTCAGAAGTCTAGGAGTCTGTGGCATTTGATAGGGGGACCATCTTCTTAAAGCTTCCTCTAGCTTCCATGCCTGGAAACCTTCCTAGCTCTTCTACTTCCCCAGCGTCTGCCTCTTCTGCCTCCTTCTTTCCTGAATTTTCTGTCGTGGGCATTCTCCAAGTAAACTGATCTTCAAAGCTGCATCTCTGTTTTTCTCTGCATTTCTGTCCTTGACTTCTCACTCAGGCTCTTGTCCCTTTTTTCTCTTGCCCAGAGGACAGGAAGCCTGTCAACATCTCTCTCAAACCAGTTCCCCCTCTCAACTCTGCTTCTTCCATCATTGGTTCATCCGTTGGACCAACTGGTTTATAAATGTTCCAAGAATGATCCATTCTTCCTGTGACCCAGGCACAAAATCTGAGTTAACTTGATTACTTTGTTCTTTCTCCCAGGATAGCTGTCTAGTCGATGAAAAGAGTAAAATCTTGCTTCAGAGATTTTGTGTCTTCCCTGTATTGGGCATCCTCAAAGATTTGGTATCTACATGGTATCTCTTTCTTCCTTTCTGTCTCCCAACCTCAGTTGTCATTGCTTCCTGTAGCTATTTCCCAGATGGGCTCCCTATGTCCAGGGCTAATGGAGGGTTGCTTGAAATAACAGCAAATGTGCTGAGCACTTATATGCATCGTGCTAAGTATTTTATATTCGTTGCTTTATTCAGTCCGTACAACCACCCTGTGAGGGTTGATGCAATTTCCCTCATCTTGCAAATGAAGAAACTGAGGTTTAGAGAAGGTAGATGACTTGCCTAAGTGCCCCCAGGTAGAGTGGTTGAGCTGTGACTCAACCACTCATTTCTGTTTTGTTCCAGTGGATGCTTGTAACTGTTAAATTCTGCTGCCTCTCAGGATATAGTATGGTATCTAATAGGGGGCCATTAATAAATGTTAGTTTCCTTCCTGCTTTCCCTCCTTTTCCTATCCATCACCTCTCCCCCAGCCTATGCTAAATTCATACAATGCCAGTGGCTCTGAGCTCCACCACTCTTCAAGGCTCTCCTTTCTCCTGCATGCATGCACTCAGTCCTCTCCACCAGGGGCCCGCTGGCCTGTTAGGAACGGGGCCGCACAGCAGGAGGTGAGTGGCGGCGAGCAAGTGAAGTTTCATCTGCCGCTTCCCATCGCTCCCCATTGCTCGCATTACCGCCTGAACTATCGCCCAGCCCAGTCCTTGGAAAAATTGTCTTCCAGGAAACCGGTCCCTGGTGCCAAAAGGTTAGGGGACCGCTGCTCTCCACTTTTTCCAAGCATCTCCAGTGCTTTCCTGCTCTGTGGTTGCGTATTTTGTTATCTTAAATAAATAAATCCTTGAAGGGCTGGTTAGCTGCTGTTTCGTTTCTTTTATGTGTTATCGAGTACTAGGGTATCAGACTTTAAATGTGGTAGGTTTTTGGTAAATAATTGTTAAATTATTGCATTTGGGTTTTATCTTGAGAGCAGAGGTTACCGAACCATCAGGGATGTATCACAAGAAAAGACTGGAATCAGAGGGACACACAACCCACCAGGATTGAGTGGAGGGGTAAAACTGCTGGCTGACTAGTTAGCTAATTGCCACAATCCAGGCGGGAATTCCTGAAAGAATTCTGGTCTAGACAGAAGGCAGAGAGGAGAGGCGCACAAGGTAAGAGGTGTGGTATGCCCTGGCTCTCCTATTAACATCTTCCTCAGCAACTGCAATACTATTACCTGGCCTGTGCTCCTGTAAGCAGCAGAGACAGCTCCTGGAAGCTAGGGAGAGATGTTACATGGTGTGGGTAGGTTTGGGGTCCCCAGATCAAGGCTCCCGAGGTCTGCAATTGAGTATACTGGGGTGGGTGAGGAGTGTTACTCAGTGTAGCCTGGTTTAAGAGGTGGGACAGAATCAGCAACATTCTCCCAGAATTACTTTAATCGCCTCCGCTCGGGCAGGTAACAGCCTAGAGGTTTGTGACCACTGGTTGTAATACCTGAGGTTGTAGAATCTGTTTTGGCCCTTCTGCTAGTCAACGGAGCCCAGAGCAGCAGCTTGTCGCCCAATCCCAGTGCATGATAGAAGCACTGGGGCTAGGGGAATGCAAAGAGAAAAGTCTGGCCACTTTTCATCTGGAAATTCTGCTTAAGAAGAAAAAAATCCTACACAGAACTGATCTGGACTTTGAGGGCAGATCGGGAAACCGATTTCGGCCGGAGTTGGCCTGGTGGGAAGGAAGAGAAAGTCAAAGGAAGGAGAAGTGGAGTCTGACATGAATTAAACCTCGGCAGGGACCAAAACAAGGGAGGCCGTCGCCCTCCTAACTCTCCGGGAGACACGTCAGCTAGAGCTCGGGGCAATTTCAGCTGGCGATCTCCCGGGCCCCGGGAGGGGCGGCGGAAGCCTGGAGACGGGCTCTAGGGCCCAGTGGCCGGGCGCTGGGCGGGGGTGAAGTGTAGGGTTACAGTGACGATCCCGGACTACCCTCCCCGCGCGGTGCGCGGGGCGCGGGGAGCGCGGGCGGCGGCGGGAGCGCACGGGACGCTCTAGGACCCAGCGGCGGTGGTCCGGTTTGGGGCTGGAGGGGAAGCCTCGGCGTGTCTCCTCTTCCTTGTGAATGGGGCTGCTTGTCGGGCGCCGCTTCCCCAGGCTGCCACACGCCATGCCCGGCGCGCTGCTTGGCGGCCGCCTTCCCCAGCCGCGGCACTGAACTAGCCATGATCGCCTCATGTGGAGGGCAAAGTTGCGGCGGGGAACTTGTGAGTCTGCAGTGAAAGGTAACCAGTCCCCGCTCCGGGCGCAGGGCGGGCGCCTCCGACTCTCCCGCGCAGAGGACCCGGACCATCGATGCTCCCCGCCCCCTGCCGCTCCGGGCCGGCGGCTCCTCTCCGGGAGTTCGGGGCGGAGATCGGCCCGGCTCCGGAACGACTTGGGCAGCCTTTTCGGTGCCGGGGGCCGGGAGTGCTTGCCACCGGAATCTTGATCTCCCTTACCCATATTGCTTTAAAAAAAGAAAAAGAAAAATCAGAACTCTGTTCCCGCGCCACTCTGCAGGCCCCGGAGCCGGCCGGCCGGGTCGCAGCGCCGCGCCTCCCCGCGCCCCCTCGAAGACTGGGAGTCGTTTGGCCGTCGTGGCCCGTGGCCGGGGCTGCAGGCGCGCCCTCGCCTTGGGGCTGGCCTTTCCGGAGGGGCGCTGCCATATGGCCGCCCTCTCCGCGACGCGCCGGCGCGCGGCTCTCCGGCGGCCGAGGGAGGCGGCGGAAGGGGTGGCCGGTGGCCGCTTCCCTGCGCGCGAGACAAAGGCGCGCACGGTGGCCCGCCCGACGCGCCGGACCCCTCCTGTAGCCCCAAAGTCTAGTCTCTGGCGGGTGGGGGCGGAGAAGCGATCGCGCCGCGGACCCCCGTCCTCGGATCGCGTTCTCTGATTGCTTCTTCTTTGTTCTCCCGGGACAAGTTTCTTTGACATAAACTGGGGAGTTAGCTCCAGCTCTCCGTTGCTGTTCGTGTTGCTTCAAAAGAATCTGGTTTCGGGGTAAAAACATTAAACTTTCCAAGTGGAGATGGCTCTTCTTGGAATGGGACTTTCGTGGCACTTCGGTCGATGACAGCTGGGCAGAGCGGGGCCCGCGCTGTGGCAGGGGCCGGACGTGCCCCGTGGGCAGCCGGGCTGGAGGACCGGGCGGCGAAACCGACGAGCGCTGGCTCGCACCCACCTCTAGGGCCTCCGCCGCGGCGACCTTTCCAAGTTTCCCTCTTAGGAGCCCAGGCTGAGAATCCGGCTGCCTGCCCGCAGCTCCCGCGCCTCGCCACGCCCTACTCTCTAGTATCTTGATTGGTGGCTGTAAAGACTTTCCCTTTCCATTTTTGTTCGAAGGGTCTTTGCTTCTTTGGCTTTGGCGTCGATTTCCTGTCCCCGAGTGGCACATGCTTTGGAAAATGCCCGGCTAGTGTGTGGATCACCTGAACTGAGGCTTCAGTAGACGTGGCCCTGACGGTGGGCCTCGGAGCCTTTGAGGTTGGGACCGAACATTTTCCGCCCTCGGTCCCCCTCAGTTCCTTTGCCCTGTCCTGATACAGTGTGGACATGGTTGCCCGTTTTCTTCTTCCGAGGCATGTTAGGAGAATCGAGTTTTTGTATTGCTTTTTAAAGTCCTTGGTGGTGTTGGAGATAGTGGGTCACTAGAGCCATTTATGATGCCGGAAGATGCTTTGGACTACCCCAAACAATAACGTTCCTTGCTATAAGCAAATACAACCAGAATAGAGGGATTATTAACAGCTACTATTCCAAAAAATTTCCTTCCTTTTCAGGAAGTGAAAAGTCTGGGCTTGAAATGTTGAATAGTCATTTCTCTCTCTCTGCTTCCAAAACTGGCCAGTGTGTCGCTGCCAAACTAAGATTTCCCCTGGCCGCCCACCACTCCGGGCTGCCCACCACTCCTGGACCCGGCAGCTCTCCGTGGACGTCCGACCCAAGTTAAGCATTGGTGTCTCTCAAGCTTGCAAGTTCTTGAAGCATCTAGACCAGTGTGACATTTATCTCCCAGGATGCTACTCTGATCATCATAGTACATCTACTATAATGCTTTTTATGGAAGCAATGTGGGCGCAATCCTTAATACACTTTGAACTGTTCTACAGAGGAGCAAAGGGTTGGAAACCACTGATTTGACCAGAATTAAAAGGAGTAGGGCATAGAGTAGAAGGCTTTAGAGCTGCCTGCCTCTACTCTCCCTGGTGGGGCATGGGGGATGTTTAGTTTCTGGATGGGTATACTTTGCTTTTGTGAGATACATTTTTCAAGATAAATGAGGAAACCCTTGTGAACTCTGCAAGTGGATAGGAGGAGAGAAGGTGCTCTTAATTCCACTCCCACTCCCTTCTTTTTATTAGTATTTTTAGTTTTTATAAAAATGTTTACTTATTTAGCTGCACCGGGTCTTTGTTGCAGGATCCCTGCATTGGGAGCACAGAGTCAACCACTGGACCACCAGGGAAGGCCCCTCTCCCTTCTTTTTTTTTTTTTTTTTTTTTTGCGGTACGCGGGCCAGTCGCTGTTGTGGCCTCTCCCGTTGCGGAGCACAGGCTCCGGACGCTCAGGCTCAGCGGCCATGGCTCACGGGCCCAGCCGCTCCGCGGCATGTGGGATCTTCCCGGACCGGGGCACGAACCCGTGTCCCCTGCATCGGCAGGCGGACTCTCAACCACTGCGCCACCAGGGAAGCCCTCCCTTCTTTTTAAAATGCACACAAGTCTTGGTCTTTTGGTTCTGTGTGATGGTGGGGGGTGAAGAATACTAATGTACTGAAGGGCATATGGAGATCAAAGCACTTAAAAATACATCTGTTCATGCGAGCTAATGGAGGACTTTCGGTTTAAATGAGATTTTAAAGTGCTGTTAAGAAAAGCACAGGAGTGCAGAAATGTGAGTGATTTTCTGGGAAGGCACTCTGCTGATTAGACTTGAGAGTGTCTTCTGCCCTTGGCCAGTTCGTCTGGAGGCTTCTGTGGATAGAGCTCTGCTTTTTTTTTTTTTTTAAAGTCTACCCCTGTGGAGAATTGTAGACCCAGGGCCTGGGGGAAAGATGGCCGACCTAATTGAAATTAGATGGCAGTCTGGCTGGTGAGAGTTCTGTTGAAAAGTACAGCCCCTAGGTACCAGTGCTTCATAGCAATTTGTGAAAATGCTTTGAAAATGATAAAGCACTGTATAACGTAAAGCTTTTTAAAGAAAAAAATAATGAACAACTTAGAAAACAAGGGAATTGCTAGTGAAAATCATAAAAATCTGATTTTCCAGGCCAATACATTAAAAAGGAAGTGACTTTGTAAGACCCATTAGTAGTTCTGATAAGCAAAATTCTCCCAAAGTAACATCCTCACTCCTTGCAAGTAGCTATCTGCATTTTAAATGCATATGAAAGCTTAGATCAGGAAATTCTCTAGTGTTTTGAATAATTTTTCTCCTCCTATTCTTTCATTAGTTTTGGTAGGTTCTTATGTCCCAGAATTCACTAGGCAATAGAATACTTGAAAAGCAAGGGGTAACTTGGAGGTCAAGTAAGAGGACATAATTATAAGGTTTGTTGGAAATAGTCTGAGGTTGTTGAGGTTTTTATTTGTTTGCTTAGCGATTTAAAAAAATTGTTTTATTTTGTTGGTTTGTTTTGTCTTGGAGGGAAGGCAACATTTAAATCTTGGCCATTGTGGGTGGATCCGTACACTACATTTTCTGGAACGGAGGCACGCCTGGGCTTGTGTGTTGCCACCACTCTGAGTTCTTCTCTAACTTGTGAGGCCCTTGGCCTCCATCCTTGTGAAATCTTAGGATATATTCATTCCAGGCTCTTAGGACCAGACTCCTGGCCTCCCAAAGTGTCTCACACATCAGGCATTTTTTCTCCCTTTATTGGGGGGGGCTGGGGGAGTAGCCCTAACGTGTTAGGAAATGTATCCCTGTTAAGCCTCTGGAGAATTGGGCTTAACTTAAAAAGAATAATAAAGTCACATGATCCTACTGTGTGTGTTTCAATCTGTATTTGGGACTTCACTGGCCAGTACTGCAGCTATGTACACCTCTTTTCTTGTTTGTTTTGTTTTTAAGTAAAATGCCTGTAGCTCACTTGTTTGTTTGTTTAACTTTTAGTTTTGAAATGATTATAACTTTACGGGAAGTTGCAAAAATAGTAGAGAGGTCCCTTGTACTCTTCACCCAGTTTCCCCCATTGGTAACATCTCACATAACCAGAGTACAACAGTAGAACCAGGAAATGGACCTTGGTGCGATCCAGACCATATTCAGATTTCACCAGTTTTACATGCAAACATTCGGGTTTGTGTGTGTTATCCTCCTGTGCAATTTTTTTTCACATGTGTAGCTCCCTGTAGCTACCACCACAATCAAGATGCAGAGTTATTCTATCACCTCAAAGCCCTGCTTTGTGCCACCCCTTTATGGTCACCCTCCCCTTCCCCCTATTCCATCTCTAAACTGTAGTAACCACTCTGTTCTCCTGTATAATTTTGAGAATATTACATACATAAAATTATGCAGTATGTGATCTTTATGAGATTAGCTTTTTCACTCAGCATAATACCCTTGAGATCCACCCAGACTATTGCTTTATCACTAGTTTGTTCCTTTTTATTGCTGAGTAGTATTCCCTGGTGTGGATAGACCACAGTTTGCTTAAGCATTTGCCCACCGAAAGACACCTGGTTGTTTTCAGTTTTTGGCTCTTACAGTTAAAGATGCTATGAACGTTCATGTACAGGTTTTGGTGAGGACAGAGTTTTTGTTTCTTTGGAACGAATGCCTAGGATTAGGATTGCTGGGTTTTGTATGGTAGGTGTATGTTTAGTTTTTTAAGAAATTGTCACACTTTTCCAGAGTGTCTACCATTTTACATTCCCACCAGTAATGTGTGAGAGATGCAGTTTCTCTGCATCTCTTTTGTTTATCATTTTAGCTGTCCCAGTAAATTTTTTAATCTCATCATGGTTTTAATTTGCATTCCCTAATGGCTACTGACGTTGGACATCTTTTCATGTGCTTGTTTGCCACCTGTATGTCCTCTGTGGTGCAATGTCTGCTCCTGTCTTGCTGTGTTCTAACTGGATTATTATTATTATTATTATTTGCCATTGAGCTTTGAGAATTCCTTATATATTCCAGATATGAGTCCTTTGTCAGATGTGTGGCTTGCGTATATGTTTTTTTCAGTATGTAGTCTGTCTTTTCAGTTGCAGGAAAAAAATGTTTAATTTTGCTAACATCCAATTTATTGAGTTTTTCCTCTTCTGGATTGTGCTTTTGGTATCACATCTAAGAACATTTTGCCTAGGTTAATATTCCAAAGATTTTCTATTTTTTAAAAAAAATTTCATGGTTTTACATTTTATATTCAAATTGTAGTTCACTTTTACCCTCTTAAGAATGTGTATGTCTTGCTATCCATCTTCTAAACCATCTCTTAGGTGTTGATTATGCATTTAGTGCTCTGGAAGCACACGGGTGAATCAGGCATAGTTCCCACTCTCCAGATCTCGCTATTGGTGAGGTGGTATGTGGACATTCCCAGGTGTTAATATTATGATAGAAGAGAAGAGCATGATGTATTTGGGGGCACAGAGAAGAGAAGCAGCAGGGAGGTCTCACTTTGATCAGGTGGTCAGGGAGGGCTTCCCTGGGCATGTTGCCCAAGCACGGTGGGAAGAAAATGGGTTCTTGCCTTTGATCTAGTTTTTAGATACTTTACTGACATGAATTCTTCAGTGTGGGTTACCCCGGTTCTTGAGCACAGGCTGAAGGACTTTGGGCAAACTGAGTGGTTGAGGACTTTTTTGAACAGCACATGGCATAATAGGTTAAAAAAAAAAGAAAATGCAGTCCTTAAAACTGAGTATGAGTAAGGTTGAATTGATTTAAAGTTAGAATATGTGTCAAAATGAAGAAGGCAGTAGTATTTTGGATTGTTTAGGGTCAGATGGACTTAGTTTGCTTCCTGGCCCTGCCACCTCCTTTCTGTGTGATCTCAGACCCGTGCAACTTCATGGAGACAGTGGAGACAGTAATGGTTCTTACCGGCTGGAGTTGCATGCAGGTGAAATGAATTGATGCACATACGGCACTTAGCTCAGTGCTGGCACATTCAAAGCATTCAGTAGATGCCTATTATTATCATTATTATTATTACTAGTAGTAGTAGTAACATAGCAGAAAGACAAATGGTTTTATAATGTTATGTGTTTTCTCATGTATCTTTTTCTTTGAGAAACTGGAATCCCAGTTCTTACTCATAGAAGCTTGCCTTTTCACACTTGGGAAAACTGAGCTGTATACCAAATACTGTTTATTTATTTAAAATTTTATTTTATGTCCCTATAGTTAATTTACAATGTAATGTTAATTTCTGCTATACAGGAGCATTGGCCCCTATAAATTAGACCTAGACTGAGGTACCTTACTCTTTGGAACTGATTCTGTTCATGTTTAATGGTTGAGATCGAAATAGATTTGATTTCTGAGGTTCCTAGTTGATGTACATGACTGTATCCTTTCCTCTAATCCCTCTTCCATGCCTTCCCCCTTCCCCACCCCGACTTTTCCTTCTCTCGGTTGTCTTTTGATCTCTCAGTGCTTGGAAGACATGCCAGGTTATGGTAAATGGTGACCATATACCAGCCATATCACCTTGGCTAATTCACTTAACTTCTGTAAAATAAATGTGTTTACTAATGCTTATATCCTAAGGTTATGGTGAGGCTTACCTGAGATAATGCCTGTTAAAGGGCCGTATAAGAGGTAAAGCATGGTGCAAAATTTGTTTTTTATTCTTTTGAGCGTCCTTGATTTCCCCTTGGAAGAGTGTCCTTGGATTTGGAGGCGGACTGCCTCTCCTGATGCTGAGTTCCACTGCTGCTGGGGGGACTCGGTAAAGATTGCTTAGAAGTGTTCAGGGACACTGTGGAGAAGTTACCTGCAGTGGACCGGCGTTTGGGCTAGGGTCTCTGAGGGCTTTCCAAGCTGCGATGTTTTGGAGGCTCATTGATGTGTAGTTG
Source organism: Lagenorhynchus albirostris (assembly GCF_949774975.1). NCBI lineage: Eukaryota > Metazoa > Chordata > Mammalia > Artiodactyla > Delphinidae > Lagenorhynchus > Lagenorhynchus albirostris. The sequence continues at coordinate 70,140,658 of NC_083103.1, forward strand.
TAATGACCAGAGAAGAGCTCGGGGCTGGAAAAAAGCTTGAGCAGGTGCTGCACTGTTAAGAGGGTCCGCTTCCTCTCAGTGGAGAATTAAAATTCCATGATTTTTTCCTCGCAGCTTAATCTGGCCCCCAGATTTTTCTTTCTTTTTTTTTTTTTTTAAAGTTCTAGATCTATACCTTCTATGTTAACCGCTAGCCACATGTGGCCATCTAAATTAATGAAAATTGAATGAAACTAAACATTCAGGTCCTCAGTCATACGGGCCACGATTCAAGTGCCTAAGAGCCATGTCCATCATTACAGCAAGTTCCACTGGCCAGTGCTATTCTAGAGGGATGCTAGCCCTGTTTGTCTGAAGGCAGCATCATTGGGCTTCATATCGTGGGACCGGGGCACATTTTTTTTTTTGCGGTACGCGGGCCTCTCACTGCTGTGGCCTCTCCCGTTGCGGAGCACAGGCTCCGGACGCGCAGGCTCAGCGGCCATGGCTCACGGGCCCAGCCGCTCCGCGGCATGTGGGATCCTCCCGGACCGGGGCACGAACCCGCGTCCCCTGCATCGGCAGGCGGACTCTCAACCACTGCGCCACCAGGGAAGTCCCCGGGGCACGTTTTTGAGTGAAATGTACCACTCTTCCCTTGGAAGTCTGGTGTGACTGGTGGGGAGAGAATACCGCGGGGATACTGCCCTGTCAGCTTGAACCTCACTTTGCCACTTGGCAGTTCGGAGGCTCATTTCCTTTGGAAGGTGGGTCAGCAAGGCATCTGGGCATGGAGTTTATCAAGTTAGCAGGCTGTTATCAAGGGGGGGTGTGTGGTCTACTGTTTCTAGGGGATATTCGAGGCTTTGGTTCAGTTCATGGGATTCTTCCAGGAATCTGGTCCTTGAGAGAAACAAATGGAAATGTTAGGCTGGATTTAGCCCTGAGACCCCCTTCTCCTGGGGAGGATCCAGAGGCGGCCTGGACTCCTCCGCCTTGGGTCGGCTGCCCTGTTGAACCAGCCTTTGTCCGTGGGAGGCTGGGGGCTCACTCGTCTGGTTTGTGGCGCCAGTTTGGACTTGCTCGGATGCCATTCCGCGCTGCGTCATCCTCACTCTTGCTTCCTTTGAAGGTGTTCTGTAAACTGTCAAGTTCCTTTCCTTACTCCCCGGCATCCAGTCAGTCACCAGGTCCTCGCAGTTGACCCCCAGGATGGTTCTTGCATATGTCCCCGCCCTTCACGTGTCTCCACAACCCAACCAGCCGGACTCCTCATTACCTGGACTCTGTGGGAGCCATGTGACAGGTGTTCCCACTTTGCTGTCCCCCACCTCGTCTGATGAACTCTGTCCTCCCTCCCTCCCTCCTTCCACCCCTCTCAGGACAGGCAGGTCAGGAAAAGGATGACAGATGTCATGTCTTTCAGGCTCACTCTGCCTCCTCAGTGTGAGGTGGGGCGCACACACACCCTGTGGCCCTGTGCCCCGGAGGAAGGAGGCATCTCCCTTCCAGCTGCTGCTTCTCAGCTGTAAGGGCTGCTCCGGATGGCGTGGCCCAGGAACGGAACCCCTGAGAGCAGGCGTGAGGCAGGCCTTTCCCTTCCTTCCACGAGCTGTGCTCTGAAGGGCTCTGACCACCAAGTTTCTAGTGAGTGAGTCTTTCTATCTGGCAAGTCTGGGGAAAGGAGAGAATGTAAAATTCTCTAGTAAGGCCCTGTTTCCTGAGGGACGGGTCCCTAAAATCACTGCAACTAAGTTGCTCATCCTGGTGATGTGGGAGAAGGTTGAAAGATGTGAGAGCAATTTGTTCACTCATATGAACTCTGTAATTTATAATCAGTCCTCATTTTAGGGATGTGAGGTTTGTTTTCAGTATTGGATATTACAAGCAGTACTTTTTCTTTTACATACTTCTTTGCAAATGTACTAATATATATCTACTATAAATTCCTAGAATGATAACCATAATATAGGTACATTTTGAATTTTAATAGATATTGCCAAGTTGCCATCCAGAGATTCTATTTTTTTTCCATAAATTCTCCCCAATTCAATTTTGTTAAAATTTTACCATCTGATAGACAAAAGACTGTTATATTTTAAATTTTTGTTTATTATGAGTGATATTTAGCTTCGTTTTACATGTTTATAAACTACCTGTATCTGTTTTCCTGAAAACTTTCTATTTATGTTAAACTTTTGCTTATCCATTTATAAAATCTCCTCATACATTAAAGGATGAGCCAATAATTGTCAAAAAAAAAATAACGATGTGAGGGCAGACAAGAGGGAGAGTCTGGGATCTTTTCTGAGGAATGGGGCGAGGAGGAGGAAGGATAGGAACAGAGACTAGGGAATGTGCTTTCTCAGATTTATGGAAACTCGTGGAGGCAGTGGACATTCCTTAGTGCATAGTCGTAAACTCACTGCAGAACACACGTAACCCCACTCTAGTTTCTGAAAGGAGACATGGACTAATGTTCCTCTATCTGGAAGAGAAAAAGAAAATGTCTTCTGAAATCCCAATGGGCTTCAATGAAGACACCTGGGAAAGTACTGTAACCAGCACAAAACCATTTACGCAAACCTTGAAGATAATGGGGGTGTGAGGTTAGAAGCTGGAGGTTTGTAAAAGGACAGAATCCTGTCACACTCACCCTTCCCCATGGTGGTGACTGGCCTGTTAGGTCCAAAATGCGTGGCAGCATGAAAAGTGGTGAATAAATTCACTTTAGCTAACTTTTAGATTTGCTCCTGTAAAATACTCATCCAAAAAAAGGAAAGGGTATATCTGAAAAGGTCTACTCCGAAATAGGGATTATCTTGGTCCTGAGTTTAGAGCTAAAATGTCCCCAAATTCTGAAGTTACTTACCTTCAACTTTCTCCAAAATAAATTCCAGGAATATGGAGCGGAAAATAATGGAAAGAAATACAAATATTTATATTTTAATGGCATTTGTTAACTGTCCAAGATCACACTGTAGTTTAGGACCATAAAATGGGCTCTGTGTAATTAAGTTTGCTCATAAAGTGAACAGCTTTTGTAGGATTAAATTTAGTAGTTAGGCAGAAATCACAAATATTCTAATTGAACCTACTCTGAATTAGTTTCAACTTCTCTTGGATGGTACATGTTGAACATTTGGGGAGCATGACATTTCTTATTTGGGGACAGAATATAAATTAGGCAAAATTTTGGATACAGCAGCTCTCACTGCTCAATAAAAATCTGTTGATTTACTAACTCTGGACTGTGCAAGTCAATACTGAGGTGGAGAATTTGGTGAGGATACAGTAAAAGGATATAGTTCCTCCATTTGACATTTGAGGTCTCTCACGTGCGTGGAACTGAACTCGGTGTGGGGTGTATGTCCTTTGCACCTATGGAATTTATATTCTGAAAGGAATGTAATGTTAGAAAACAGAAGGCAAATGAACTGGTTTATTCCACTCTGAGAAACGAAGGCCAAGAAACGATTAATAACTGCCTTTCAGGTATTCTGTCTTCACTGTGGACTGCGTAAGAGGAAACGTGTTGAAATGACAGATATCGTGACTTCTAGAAGCATGGAAGAGTTCCCTGCCAGGGAACTTGGGAGGGTATATGGAGGACACAGATGCAACCAGGGAATTACTAGATGTGTGAGTGTGACTTAGTGGAGGACACTCAGTAGAGATGATGGGAGGTGGGCCTAATGGGCCAGTTGTGATGTGTTCATCTGTGGAGCTGAATGGTTAAGACTCCAGAGCTGGAAACCTGGAGTCACTTCCCACCGGTGCCTCTCATTGGCTTTGTCATCTTGGGCAAATTACTTAACCTCTCTGTTAAGTAGTTTCCTCATATGTTAAATAGGGATAATAGTAACACCGACCTCCAAAGATCATTGTAAGAATTTATGTGTATTATGTGAGTTAAAATACGTAAAGTGCTAGGAACAATATCTGACACATTAAAAGAGTCATGTGTTAGTTATCACCCATGTTCCATTGCTGTGCAACAAATTGCCTCATCCTACTGGCTTCAAACACTCATTTATTCTGCGTCCAGATTCTGTGGATCTGGACTTGAGACGGGGATGAGGTGGTTTGTTTCTGCTCCAGTGTGCTGGGAGGAGGCTGGGGGGTGACTGGATGGTTTGGGATTGGGTTATCTGGAGGCTCCTTCATTCACCTGTCTGGCGTCAGGGCTGGGATGCACTTGAAGGCTAGGTCTGCAGACTGGAGCCCCTTCAAGTGGCCTTTCCTCACAGCATCAGGCTAGTCAGAATTCTTGCGTGGTGGCTCAGAGCTCCAGATGTGAGCATCCCAGCAAACAAGATAGAAACTGCCCTGCCTTTTATGGTCTGATCTTGGAAGTCACCTAGAGTCACTTCTGTCGTTCTTTATTGGGCAGTGCACTTAAAAGCTTGCCAAAATCCAAGGAAAGGGGAGCTCATCTTTCTACAGGAGTGTCAAGGAATTTGTAGACGTGTATTAAACTGCTAAAGTCATCATAAGAATCATGTCGCCAATATTAAGATAAAGTATTAACAGTTGAGCACACAGTAAATCCTCAGCATTTGGACCACCTAGAGAATGTATTGTTCTGAAGATGTGAATTTTCTGTGTAGTTAAAGGTAAATGTGGCAGTTTTTCTGCAAGATTGATTCCCACCCCAACTCCGCCCCTCCACTCCCTCAGCTCTTGCCTTGTGTAACTTCTTCTTGATCGTTCAGAATCATTATTATAAACATCAATTAACGTGATGTGTTGTTTGAATTGAGGGCGGGGGGAGAAGGGTATATAGATAATACAAATATTTGTGGACAGTGAGTCTCATTTTTTAGATATAAGCACCACAGTTACCTTCCAAGAGGATGCTTTCCTACTCATTGTTGAAATAGGATAGTAACTAAAATAGGTAGTAACTGAGGGTGCAAAATGATGATAGAATTAGTGTAAAAATTCACATACATCTTCTATGTGCAAGAGGTACTCAGTGATACACTGGAAAGCCCTATGCTGATGACGTTTCCCATTTCTTAAAGATTTGGACTGTGAGAGCCCTGGACACTTGCTAGGTGGAAGTTGGTCAGCACCCACAGAACAGACCAGAGTCAGCAGCACTGCAGAGCAGTTCAGTGATAGAATATGCTCTGGATCGAGTTCTGAAAAAGTCATCTTGTTTAAAAAAGTGTTCGAATTGGCAGACTTCTTTTCATTGGCTGTCTGTAGCCTTCTAATGCCCTTGACTTAACTTGCAGCCTTAAAGACCTCCATGGCCTTTTGCTTCAGCTCTTTTTCACTAAGAACTGCTCTTAGAGGATTGATCCAAAGATAGCTCAGAACCTTCACATAAATCAGCTGCTTTCTGAGTCTGATAGGGTGGCTAAATCAGTATTGTCCTGGTCTTTTAGTTTTGCTTTTCAAAAATTTCTTTTCTCTTTCTTTTTTCCTGCCCTCCCCCTTTAGAAAATCATAATCATATTTTACGTCATAATTTAAAAATCATGATCCTTGGTTTGTCATTTTTGGTCTCCCTGGAGAAAGTGACAGCCAGTCTGAGAACTAGAAGTGGGTAGGAACAGTGCAGGTCTTAGACCTGAAGAATGCCATTTGTTGAAAAGGGACATGGAGCCCTGGAGCACTGGCCGGAAGCTCCGGTGGCTGGAATCGTGACCGACAAGGACCAGATCAGAGTCAGTAGGTTCTCCCAGATGAGGGAGGGGAGCCCTTGGAAAACCACCAGGTGGGGCATGTGTCAGGGAGTCATATGAGACGTTCTATGGCGACAGCACGGGTTATGTCTACATTCACCTTTCAGTTTTCTCTTTGATTTGAGTGAGTTGTTCTATCTGGGAAGACCAGTGGAAAATTAGTGCTAGTTATACATCATTGTTTGCAAAATCTGCCTTATATCATCATATAGAAAAAGGATTTAGGAATCTGTGATCTGTTGTTTGCTCATCCATTTAAGAAGTTAAGAAGAAAACAACCCTCGGGCTCTTAATTCTGGTTATCACCTAGAAATCTCCACTGAACGAAACTTAAGCCTCATCAATATAGCAGTGAAATCTGCTCACGTTGATGACCTTTGTGTTGATTCAGACCTGAGATTCAGATCTCCAGAAATGTTACATTATGTTCTGGTCATATTGATTCAGGCCTTTTTTTCAGAGAAATTATTGTAAATCAGTTTTGAAACCCTTGACTTGGAGGAATTAGTCAGTTACTTGTTGCACTGGGCATTAGAGGAAATGTTCTAGTGGGTCTTTGTAGTCAGCTGATACATTATACATCTTGAAGCGAGGTCAGCCATTTTTATTCTTTGATTTTTCATTTTATTGGCCAGTTATAAGACTTACTGCTTGGGGATGAAAATAGACTTTTAGTTGCCACCTGTGTTATGATCCTGAAGGACTAGGCTTTCAGGATCATAGGTAGTAAAGGGTCAGTTTTTTCCTCCATTGACAGTGAAAGGGATGGACTCACTGCAGGAGATGCAGAGAAGAGATTTGGAGTTCACACCTTGACCTCCATCCTGTTATACCACCGGTGGATTGAAAGAAAAGTCATGGAACACAGGTGACAAGGAGAGGAGGGTTTTTTGAATTATTTGTAATTCTCCGTACAAAGGACAAATCTGCCTCCCCCCGCCCCCAACCCCGACTCCAAATAACTACCCTATTGTCCTTCTGTGCGAAGGTGGAGCCTCCGGAGCAGCTGACGGTGTTCAGGTTAGATTCTGGTTCCTGACACCTTCTCCAGGTCCAACTAGGCTCCTGTGAGCCAGGGTGGCCAGACAGGTTAGGAGTTTTGGAGAGCTTTTGGATGACACTGTGTATCCTTTCATTTTGCTTTTTGATAGTAGGACCACAACATTATGCTGATTTTCTGAGGAATTGTGTGTTGTAAGATGTCCCTTATTCCAAATTCCTGGAAAATTGAAAGTGTACTTTTAGTCTTGTTTGTCGGTCAGCTGAATAGTCTGACCTAAACCACTCTAAAAGCCTTCATCTCTGGTTTGCTCGAGCATCTTGCTGCTGTTCCAAAAAGCTCACTGGTTGGATCTTCTCTTGAAAGTGAAGTTTACGGCGATGATTCTTTCTTTTGTTGTTTTGCTTTTAGTTTATTTTTTAATTAAAAAAATTTTTATATTCTTTCCCATTATGGTTTATTACAGGATAGTGACTATAGTTCCCTGTGCTATACAGTAGGACCTTGTTGTTTGTCCATTCTGTGTATAATAGTTTGCATCTGCTAATCCCGAACTCCCACTCCAGCCTTCCCCCATCTCCCCCTTGGCAACCACAAGTCTGTTCTCTATGTCCGTGAGTCTGTTTCTGTTTCGTAAATAAGGTCATTTGTGTCATATTTTAATTCCACACATAAGTGATATCATATGGTATTTGTCTTTCTCTTTCTGATTTACTTCACTTAGTATGATAATCTCTAGGTCCATCCAACAGCCTTGATTCTTGTTCCGTTTCCCCATTCTCATCAAAAGAAGCTAAAATGTATTGAGCACTTACTGTGTGCTGGAACACTGCTCATAGCCCTTGCCATTGTCTCAGTTAAGCTTTGTTAACAGTCCTATGTAGTAGGTCCTATTATCCCCATTTCTTGGTAAGGTAATGGGCACCAAGAAGTTAACTCATTTGCTCCAGCTCACATAGCTAATAAATGGTAGAGCCTGGATTCTTACATTGTTTAAGAAACAGATTTGTCAAGACAGAACAAAAAGCACGGCACATCCTTCCTTTCCATTCAGTGGGTATTTTCTCCTCTGTCGTTTTTATTCTTTAAGTCTTTCTAATACTCAAGTCTTTTGGCTTGACAGCATCATTCTCTTTTCTCTTCAGTCATCATGTCTTAACATCCTTCCCTTTGTCCAAAGATTGCCTGACTTCCTACCAGGCAAGTTATTACAGTTTCTTTTCTCCCCACCTCCTTATAGCAATCTCACAGAGGCTTTTTGCCCATCAAATGTCATGGTTGATTTTTATTCCCTTTTATAAGAATTCCTCAAGGGCAAGAAGATGCATTCCTATGCAGGTGTTTTCTAAAGGGGCTGCTCTCTCTCTTCAGATGCATTTTCTGTAATCAACAGGATCTTTCTTCTGACAGAGTTCAAGCAGCGCTTTGCATCAAAGGACCTCTGTACATCTTCTCTGTATGCCTCACCAGCTTTTTGGGGCTGTGGGCATCTTCCTTTGCCTGGGCAGGGAGGTAAATCATTTTCAAGTATGACTGGTTTGCAACATTTTTCATCTTAAAGTTCTCCTTAAGTTGCACATTTTTTGCTGGAAAAGGCTATAGAACAAAAAACAGTGTTTCTCAAAGTGTGGCTTGTGGAACCCTGGGGCTTTCTGAGACCTAAAAGTTATCTTCTTAGTAATACCAAGACATGTGCCTTTTTCACCGTATTGACGTTTGTACTGATGGTCCAAAAGCAAAAGTGGGTAAAACTGCAGGTGGGTCCACATGAATCAAGGCAGTGGCCCCCGACTGTACTAGAAGTCAGGCTGCTTCTCACCAGCACACAATATAAAAAGCCCGTTTCACTTAAGAATGTTCTTGTTGAAGCAGTACAGATGATCCGTTCTGTCAAATCTCCGACCTCAAGTACATCTGTGTAGTGTCTTGTGTGACGAAGTGGGAAGTACACATAAAGTGCTGCTGCAGCAAACTTAGGAGGAGCCCTTGTGTGACAAGCACTTGAATCGTGACCTTAATAGCAGCTTTTCTCAGTTTTAGTTGAAAGAACAATCGACAAACTATGGTTATTCTGAGTTAGATATTTAATAGCTGTTTTCTCAAAAGTGAATAAAGGGTGACTGTTACGTCAAGAAAATCAATGCACAGTATTTGTTACCAATGATAAGACTCAAGCTTTCAAGTGGAAATTAGAATCTTGGAAAACTTGGATTTGCCACCATGAGCTTGACAACTTCCTAATACATAAAAGACTTTGATGGTTGCCATAACAAATGTGATTTTGTCAATTTTGTTGATATTGCTTACTTGAAATATTTCCATGTATGGAAGATTTTGCATAGTTCGGTGAACCATTATTTTCCCAATGACCAATATATGATGTTAGGAAATCCTGCACTGGTAAAGAAAAGTCCCTTCAAAGTGAAACATGGACCAGTAGACTTTAACGTAATAGAATATAGAGGAATATCCAAGAAAAGGTTTGTTTTTAAATTTACTTAATTTTTATTGGAGTATAGTTGATTTATAATGTTGTGTTAGTTTCAGTGTATAGCAAAGTGATTCAGTTATATGTATTATATATGTGTATATATAATATATATATTCTTTTTCAGATCTTTTCCCATATAGGTTATTACAAGGTATTGAAATAGTTCCCTGTGCTATACAGTAAGTCCTTGTTGTTTATCTATTTTATATATAGTAGGGTGTATATGCTACTCCCAATCTCCTAATTTATCCCTCCCCTCCACCTTTCCTCTTTGGTAACCATAAGTTTGTTTTCCATGTCTGTGAGTCTGTTTCTGTTTTATAAATAAGTTCATTCATATCACTTTCTTTAGATTCTACATGTAAGTGTTATCAGATGATATTTGTCTTTCTCTGTGTGACTTACTTCATTTAGTATGACTTACTTCTAGGTCCATCCATGTTGCTGCAAAGGGCATCATTTGATTCTTTTTTATGGCTGAGTAGTACTCCATTGTATATGTATACCACATTTCTTTATCCATTCATCTGTTGATGGGTATTTAGGTTGCTTCCATGTCTTGGCGATTGTAAATAGTGCTGCAGTGAACACTGGGGTGCATGTATCTTTTCAAATTATGGTTTTCTCCAGATATATGCCCAGTAGTGGGATTGCTGGATCATATGGTAGCTCTATTTTTAGTTTATTAGGGAACCTCCATACCGTTCTCTATATTGGCTGTACCAATTTGCATTCCCATCAACAGTGTAGGAGGGCTCCCTTTTCTCCACACCCTCTCCAGCATTTACTGTTTGTAGATTTTTTGATGATGGCCATTCTGACCAGTGTGAGGTGATAACCTCATTGTAGTTTTGATTTGCATTTCTCTAATAATTAGTGATGATGAGCATCTTTTCATGTGCTTTTTGGTCATCCTTATGTCTTCTTTGTAGAAGTGTCTATTTATATCTTCTGCCCAGTTTTTGATTGGGTTTTTTGTTGTTTTGATATTGAGCTGCATGAGCTGTTTGTATATTTTGGAGATTAATCCCTTGTTGGTTGCTTCCTTTGCAAATATTTTCTCCCATTCTGTGGGGTATCTTTTAGTTTTGTTTATGGTTTGCTTTGCTGAGCAAAAGCTTTTAAGTTTAATTAGGTCCCATTTGTTTATTTTTGTGTGACCCAGAGCATGACATTCCTGCTTTTTGTTTAGGAAAAAAGGAGATAATGAAACCTAATTCTCAGAGATGTGAGAATTATCTGAGATAATGTTTGTGTATCATGTCCTGCTCAGTAATGTTACTTTCTTTGCCTTCCTTCCCTATAATTAGATAGCTGCTTGTTTTACATGACTTGCTGGCATAGTTGGCCCTGTGATTTCTCAGTTTCAGATTTAGAAGTATTTATCATATAATATGGTAGGCAGTTTCCCAGGCTTTTTCTCATCATGCTGAATTAGATGTATTTTTTTGTATGATCACTTTTCTATTGTATCTTTATAACAATATTTCAGATGTAGCTGAAATAGTCATATTCCCTTACCAGTCATTTGGGTTAGCTACTATGAAATATAGGGCACTAAAACTATTGACTTCAAGTCTGAATTTATTAAAAAGTAACACATTTATGCAAAGGATTTTTCACTTTAAAGGAGTCAATGCAGATTGGTTGGCTGGTTGGTTTTAGGAAAAGTTGTCTCCTTTAATTGTTCATCATTGTTTGGATTCTTCAGATCTAACAGGTTTTGGCTTAAAATGTGATTGATTTATAAAGTTTCAGTTGACCACAACTTTTCAGTTCATGTGTTGTATAAGATCTTATATGGCAGAGAAGTACAAGCTTCCCAAACCTGACTCTGCATTCAAATCAGCTGGGAGGCATAGCCAAACACTTCCTTTCTGGTCCGTACTTGCGGTGATCCCGATATTACAGGTCTGACATGGGGGCTTGGAGGTGACATTTTAACATGATCCATGAGTAACTTTGACACACCACGGGTTTAGGATTCACTGTTAAAGTGGAGACGCCATCATGAAAATAATATGTGGCCAAATGGAAGGGATGGAAAGGTTGGTTTCATCAACTGCCTTGGTGTTCTGGTGATTGGCAGGTGGTGTGTTCTTATTACTCTAAGCTTTTATAAGAAATAACACAAATCTGTCTCATATATACTGGCATTTATGCAGGCATGTATGGAGGGAAGGAAACTTTCCCAGAGCCTTTCCCCATTATCCACAAGCAAGGACATTTCATTAAAACTCGTCTAATATTAATATAAGAAATTAGGCAGGAAAAGAGGACTTAGAATTAAGTGTGTACTGCAGTCCCGCTCCTGGGTATATATCTGAAAAAAACAAAATGACTAATTCAAAAAGATACATGCACCCCAGTGTTTGTAACAGCATTATTTACAATTGCCAAGATATGGAGGCAACCTCAGTGTCCATCAACAGACGAGTGGATAAAGAAGATGTGGTAAATATATATCTACAGACACACACAATGGAATACTACTCAGCCGTAAAAAAGAATGCAATTTTGCCATTTGCAGCAACATGGATGGACTTGGAGGGTATTACGCTAAGTGAAATAAGTCAGACAATGACAAACACTGTATGATATTGCTTACATGTGGAATCTAAAAAATACAACAAACTGGTGAATACAACAAAAAAGAAACAGACTCAACAGATATAGAGAACAAACTAGTGGTTACCAGTGGGGAGAGGGGAGGGGGGAGGGGATTAAGAGGTACAAACTATTAGGTATAAAATAAGGTACAAGGTTATATTATACAACACCTGGAATATAGCCAATATTTTATAATAACTATAAATGAAGTATAACCTTTACAAATTGCGAATCACTATATTGTATGCCTATAACTTATATAATATTGTCCATCAACTATACTTCAATTAAAAAAATTAAGTGTGCACGATTGGGGGATCTTTGGATGGCAGAATAGCATAGTAAAAAGAGCTCTGCTGTTGGAAGGGCTTAGGAGCTGTGCTGCTGGCTAGTTTTGTGACTCTGGACGTGACTTTACCACCGTGAGTCTGGTATCCCTGTCTGTACAATGGGAATAGGGTGATAATTAAATACAATAATTTTTATATCATCCCTGCACTTAATAGGCCCTCAGTAAATTGCTATTATTGATTATACTCTTCTTACTAAAGGGATGTTTAATTTCTTGGGGAATATTCGTTGCTTTAAATTATGTAGTTCATCCATGAGCCAATACTGACTTATGGGGTGGGCGGGAGTGATAAGAAGAAATGTACTTGCCTCTCCAGAGTCCCAGTCCTTGTGAAACGCTGCCGCCTGGCAGACCTCTCGGTGTCACTAAGCTGCAACAGCACGCTCTTAGGATCCGGAAGGCTGGAGGGTCCTAAGATCCTCGTGTCTGAACTGTTCCTCTCTCTGCAGTGGGGGTGAGAGGGAGCTTTGAGGAGCACAGCTGTGCATTCATGTTGTCACTTTAAGTCTTGGGGTTTATTTTAAGGCTCTTCATCCTGTTTGTTTTCCTTTGTTCCCCAAACATTAAGTACTTACTGTCTGCAAACAGTGATAGAAACACGTTTGAGCAATGGAGCTTACCTGCTAGTAATAATTTGTTTTCCTCACTGGGAACAAAATGTGAGGCAGGGCACCCAAAAGAATCCCTTTGTGGTCCTGAGATAAGTATAAACAAATAGGGTATGTTTAAAGATGATTTAAATTTCAGTTATTAAATTAATATAGGGCTTATTTATTAAAACTGATCCAAGTAAATAAGGTCTAGCGATCTATTATACAGCATAGTGCCTAGAGCTAACAGTACTGTATTGTATACTGAAAATTTGCTAAGAGGATAGATTAAGATCTTACCACACACACACACACACACATACACATACAAATAATAGAGGGGGTGGGAGAAAACTTTGGGTCGTGATGGATATGTCTGTGACCTTGATGGTGGTGATAGTTTTACGGTGTATGCTTATCCCCAAACTCATCGAGCTGTATACATTAAATATGTACAGCTTTTTATGTGTTAATCATACCTTAATAAAGTGGTTTAAAAGAAAAAACTTACCTGAGGAAAGGAATCTCTGAAGTCCAGGTACTTTTAGTTTTAGCTAAGTTAAACACCAAATACATCAACATGAAATATGAATTGTGATAATTATGTGTACTTGAGTCAAGATATTTATGTAGCCTTTGGATGTGATAGTAAAACCCACATTTAAAAAATGATTTCCTCTTGGTAGGTGGGGTCCTTTTACCATGGACGCTCTCATTGTATACTCCCTGTGACTCTGGGTGGTGGGACTGCAATGACTCCTTTTATTTATTTATCTTTTTAACGGTGCATGAGTGGACACACTTGGAGGTCTCCCGACTGCACCAGCTCTCAGACATGTGAGGAAGCAGAAACCAAGGGCTGTATTTAGCACACAGTCCCAGGGCTCTGGGATCTGCTGTGGGTGTTGAGTGGGACCAAAGAGCCCCTTTCTCTAAATGTGAATTTGTGTTTAAGCTACAAAATCCCTGTGATGTTGTTACCTCTAACATGTACAAAGCCCCTGCAGGATTTGGATCACAGCATGCTTGTAATTAACCTGTTTTAGCACTAGATGGCTTTCTCCCTTTTTTTTTTTCCCCACTAGCATTTACCAAGCCTTGGTCTCCTGAGTAGATTGAAAGAGACAACTCGCCCTTGAGTTAAGCTCTGTAGAATTAAGAATATGTTTGTAATTGGTTATTTTAAAATGTATCTTAATTCCATTAATGTGTATTTATTGAGTGCCTATTATGTGCTAGAAACTGCTAGGGACTGTGAACATATGCAGATGGGTCATTGATTCCATAAATAGGTACTGAGCACTTACTTTGATCTTATTCCTGCTGGAAACTGGAGATACAAGAGGTGAATAAGGCAAGATCCTTGCTGTTAATCAACTTATAAGTTAATGGGGAGAGGAAAAAAACTAAAAAAATGAAATACACAGGCAATGTAATGTATTGTGGCATAAATATGCATGAAATGTGATGGGAATGCAGGTGAGTGGCATATACAAAATTGGGGGAGGAGGGGTAGATGACTTCCTGGAGGAAGTGGCACTAGAGGAGGGCTTCCAGAGACATTTGGATAGTCAGGGTATATATTTTAGCATTTAGAGTGTGCCGAAGTAAGAGTTTCCTTTTTCCGTATAGGGAGAAAGGCCCTCCAGATGGAGGAAACTTTGGGGGAACTGCAAGTATGTCTCTAGGTTTTGTGCAAAGGGTATTTGGGGCAATAGACATGAGTTGCTATAATTCAAGGCAGGTTGTGCTAAGTCATGTAGTACTTACCATACAGTGTTGTGTTCTTAGAATAGGGGTCAGAACAATTAAATTTTCTTGTAAGGTAAGTCTCTGTATCTATAAGAAGTTCTTTTTAAAAAATATTTTATTGAAGTATAGTTGATTTACAATGTTGTGTTAGTTTCAGGTGTACAGCAAAGTGATTCAGTTATACATAAATGTATATATTATTTCTTTACATTCTATCCCATTATAGATTATTACAAGATATTGAGTATAGTTCCCTGTGCTATACAGTAGGTCCTTGTTGTTTATCTATTTTATATATAGTAGTATATATATTTTAATCCCAAGCTCCTAATTTATCCCTCCCCCACCCCCTTTGGTAACTGTAAGTTTGTTTTCTATGTCTGTGAGTCTATTTCTGTTTTGTAAATAAGTTCATATGTATAATTTTTTTAGATTCCACATATAGACCTATGATATATGTCTATCAGAAGTCCTTGACTGTAAGCAGTGCAAAGTAACTTTGGCTAACTTAAGCAAAAGAAGAATTTATTGGAAGTACATTGGGCAGCTCACATATTAATGGGAAGGCTTAGAAAATGAGCAGGAACCTAGGTGAAGATATACCGGCAACCCAGGCAGGGGTAGGCTACTTGTCTTGTGATGATGGCGGCTACCATGGATACCACTGTTGCTCCTGGACTCCTGGGGGTACTGTTACCATAGATACTTTATCAGCATCCTTTGTTTTTGTGTCATTTCCTCAAGATTCAAAGTCTTTGGTTGGAATATCAGTTGACTGGGCCTCGGTCCTCCTAACTGCTAGAACAGGGCGGGGACCTTTTGGCTTCTGTAATGGGAGGTAGACCCAGCTTCCAAGGCTCACACGGTGAGTTCAGGGTTCTCCAACACTATTAGTATTTAATTGGAGGTGATTGACTATCAGGGATATGATAGGTAGTGGTTGAAAGTTGAACCACCGAATTCTAAATTATTTTCCATTTCTGTAGTGTTATGAAAATAATGTGCTAGTGCTTTTATTTATTTATTTTTATTAAAGCACAATTGATTTACAATGTTGTGTTAGTTTCTGGTGTACAGCAAAGTGATTCAGCTATACATACATGTATGTATATATATTTTTTCATATTCTTTTCTATTATGGTTTATTATAGGATATTGAATATAGTTCCCTGTACTATACAGTAGGACCTCATTGTTTATCTATTTTATATATAGTAATGTGTATCTGATAATCCCAGACTCTTAATTTATCCGTCCCCCACCCCCTTTCTATTTCTGTTCATTTGTATCATAGTTTAGATGTTGTGTGGTATTTGCCTTTCTCTTTCCGACTTCATTTAGTATGATAATCTCTAGGTCCACCCATGTTGCTGCAAATGGCATTATTTCGTTCCTTTTTATGGCTGAGTAGTATTCCATTGTATATATGTACCACATCTTCTTTATCCATTCATCTGTTGATGGACACTTACGTTGCTTCCATGTCTTGGTTATTGTAAGTAGTGCTGCTATGAGCATTGGGGTGCTTGTATCTTTTCGAATGAGAGTTTTCTCTGGATATATGCCCAGGAGTGGGATTGGTGGATCATATGATAACTCTATAGTCTTTTAAAACTAAATACTGGATTCTGGGTCTGCAGATACAGCTTCATCCTCCTCCTTACCTATACCCAAGCACCAATGAATTCTCCATTGCTTAAAGAGACCAAACACTTTGGTGACTCAGTCCCTATGCTTCACCTTTACCTTTCGGGGCTCATCTTTCCTCACTAGCACCCTCTCCTCACCCTGAAGCAGATTAACATCCTCCTCCTTTTTTCCACTTCAGCTCAGGAGTCTCTTTCTCCTGTTATTTTAGCTCCGAATCACCTCTGTCAATCATCGCGTAGTAACGAATGACTTCTGAGCCTCCAAAGCTTTGTGTCCCTTTAATAGAGCACTTACTCTGAGATGAAGTTTGGATAGTTGTGTGCCTGTGGTCTTCAGAATGGAATCAAAATATCCTAAGGCTAAGGGTGGTCTTACTCATTTCTTTGTTATTTATAGCTCACATCACAGGGCCCTGTTGAACTCAATTGTTACTTTAAAGGTTAAGCATACTTTCTGTAGTTTGGTCCACACTGATACTATCTCAGAGATATTTTTAAATAAGCATTACAAAGTTAAACTTCACACAACTTTAAAGGTATTCATCACAAATTCCACTTTGAGAGCGTCTAAATTAAATAGGTGTATTTATTTTTCTTGTTTTCTACAATGGATGGATTATTCCAGATATTCAAACTGAAGTTCCATGCCCAGGAAGACCATATCTGTAGAAGCTGGGAATTTTAGAACTCTTCCCCGCTCCCACCTCCTCCCCACTCCCCCCCATCTTGGGTTTCAAATAATGGTTACTTGGGAGAAAGGGAGTGAGAAGGTGTATTCAGCTGTTTGCCTTCAGTTTAGTGTTGGAGATCCCTGTTTGCTTTTTTCAGTGTGTGTGCTGCGTGCAGGCGTTCATAGAGGGGGATGCCAGGACCTGTCTGCTTCCTTCAGGCCTCAGGGGCAAGAGTGTGACTTGGCTATCCTAGGGAGGGAGCTTGGCTTCACGTGAGGGCTTGTGAACAGACTACCCCTTATTTTTCAGGTACTGGTCGTGGAGTCTCCACGCTCCCTTTAAAAACATTGTTTCTAGGGCATCTGTCTCCCCGAGCAGAGTATTCTACTCCCCGGAGAAACCTCCAGTTCTGCCAGAATCCGAAGGCGTGGCTCGGTTGCTGACATTTAACTTCCAGGCCGCTGACGCACTCAGTCAATTCCTTAGCTCTTTGAAAAGGAAGGTAGAAGCCACAGAATTGTTTTGTTGCTTGTGGTTAAAATCTCTGTTATAAGGTTAGAGGAGGTTATTCTAATCTCGACAGTGGAATTTTTTTTTTTTTTTTTTTTTTTGCGCTGTGCGGGCCTCTCACTGTTGTGGCCTCTCCCGTTGCGGAGCACAGGCTCCGGACGCACAGGCTCACGGGCATGTGGGATCTTCCCAGACCGGGCACGAACCCGTGCCCCCTGCACCGGCAGGCGGACTCTCAACTACTGCGCCACCAGGGAAGCTCAGTGGAATTGTTTTTAAAGGCATTAGGTGGTTTTGGCTTACATGGAGCTGGCAGAAAGTCTTGCACTTGGGTGCAGTGACACCTGGGAGTTTTTTTGCAGTGAGCGAAGGCCCCAGAGCATCACTGCCAGCTGCAAAGGGGAGAGCGAGTGCTTCCTCATCTTAGAGAACTGAGAGGGCCAGGGAATCGTTGGGAACTGTCAGAGACTGGCTTTGAAGGGACCCTCTCATTAAACTTGGTAGTGACATCATCCCAGAGGATATGCCAAGTTCTCCATCCGTCAGCAAGTAGTAAGGGATCATATACCTTATACAGAAAGTAGCAAGTACCCATATGGTGCCTTGTCTTCAAGCTTCACCAGGGCACTGGCACCAGCATATATATATATATAAAAATATAAATATATATATATTTATTTATTTATTGAAGTATAGTTGATTTATGTTGTGTTTAATTTTTGCTGTATCGCAAAGTGACTCAGTTATACATATGTATATTTTTTCATATTCTTTTCCATTATGATTTATCATAGGATATTGAATATAGTTCCCTGTGCTATACAGTAGGACCTTGTTTATTCGTCCTATATGTAATAGTTTGCATCTGCTAATCCCAAACTCCCAGTCCTTCCCTCCCACATCGCCCCCTCCCCTTGACAACCACTAGTCTGTTCTGTATATCCGTGAGTTTGTTTTTGTTTTTTAGATATGTGCATCTACTTAATGGTTGAGTAGTATTCCATTGTATATATGTACCACATCTTCTTTACCCATCCCTCTGTCGATGGTCATTTAGGTTGTTTCCATGTCTTGGCTATTGTGAATAGTGCTGCTGTGAACATAGGGATGCATGTATCTTTTCGAATTAGAGTTTTGTCTGGGTATATGCCCAGAAGTGGGATTGTGACTACTGCAAACTAGGCAGTTGATGTTTAAGTGCTCAGTTGTGCGCTTTCGATCATAATTACCGTGGCCATTGGGGGAAGGCAGGCCACTGTAGGGGAGGTAACCTGAAGACGTAAATGTATTGGGATAAACTTTAGAGGACTTGGGGAGGGGAGTGTGCAGCTAGAGGATGGCATTCCCAGCAGGGCCTTGGAGAATGAGGGTGGCATGTTCACAGGATGCTGGGATGCTGAGGGGACCAGCAGGACTGTTGACAGCTAAAGGAGGGGGCCGAGTGTAGACAGCCTTGAAAACCGAACAGAATTTGAACTTGAAGCTGTAGCCCATATGTTTATGTGCAAGGGAGTGGCATGCTGGCAGTGGAGTTTAATTAAGGACAGGTGATTCCCAGCTGTGTGAGTGCAGGACGATAGTGGGGTGACGGTTTGAATGTCCTCTGATGTTTACACCGGAAGGAGACTCCTGAGCCTCTTATGTTGGTCTGTTTATGGATTCCGGATCTGATCTTAGGGAACGAATCAGTTACCGTGGAGGTGAAACAGCTGAGCAGGTGACCAGGATTCTTGTTGTACCTCTCGCCTCCCCCAGGAAACTCGCTTCATTTTTACCTTAATTCATTTTTCCTTCAACAACGAGGCCTTTGTTATCCCTACTATGGAGGGAGGGAAAAAAGTCGTGTTCAGGGTCACATTACCTAAAGGCCTCTGGACAGTTACAAAGAAAGTGAGAGAGTGAAACCATAATGGGAAGGAAGTGTTCAGTGCTTCAGAAGCCAGCCAAAAGTAGTCATGCTCCTAGAGAGAGAAGCAAAGGATTCTTGTTGAGAAATGACATGCAGTTTTTGCAAAGAGAAAGGAACTATTCTTGTTGAAATGGGTCATCATCAATATAAGGCAGAAACGTTGAACCCTCAAACTGAAATTGCAGAATTTCACCCTCTGCCGAGTACAGCACAAACAAATGTCTAGCTTTACTTCAGGCAGGAGCCCGAGGTGCTGCCCGCCCCCTGCCCAGAGGGAGACCCTGGGCAGGTTTTCTATTGCTTCTGCCAGTTTCCCCACGCAGACTAAAGCTGTGTGAGCCATGGTCCTTAGATGAAGGTTTGGGTTGAAAGTAGGTGATTGCAAGTTACTAAGTCAAGAGAAACTTACATGGAAACCCTGAGAGGCAACTCCATGTACAGATTACATAGAAGTTGAATCCTTGGTCAGCTGTGGACTCCCCTAAAACCTGCACTGTCACTTAGGCCCTGGGCCCCAGCCAGGCCTCGCAGGGCTCACCGGGTAGGTAGGGGTGGTGTCCGGGCGTCTCCTGTGGTTTCTCACAATTCTTGCTCCCGGGGCTGGAGACCTGCTAACAAGGAAAACCGAATTTCTGCTTATGACAGGTATTGATGTCCAGTTTCTGATTTCAGAGATCCTTGACCCTGTTGGTTAGATTATATACCCTATATTTTTACATAAGAAAACAGACTCAAATCGTGCTACCAGAGTTCCTAACGAAGATCCTGCACTAGAACAGGAAGGGAAAGATTATGCGCACGTGGGACGGCGGATGGTGTCTCTCTTGCATTTTTGCTGTGTAGCCCAGGAATGTCGTGCCACCCTGTGATACACCTTATTATCATTTTACCTTGTCTTACAGGTGAGGGAGCTGGAAGTGAAATGATTCCTTTCAGGTGTGGCAGTGCTGGGATAGCTCACTGGGTTGTCTCTTGGCCCAGTGGAGTGATGATTCCTGGGCCTGGCTGTCCGTAGGGTCTGTCCTGATCATCTTCTCTGCATTTCCAAGGAGAGGGGGCAGAGTGGGAACGGAACTCTCGGTCAGTGTGTGGGCCACTGAGTCTTAGATGACTGTTCATATGGAGTTGGGCATCCTGTCCTTCAGTCTGCATAGGGGTGTGTGTGTGTGTGCGCGTGCGCGTACGAAGAGCATTAGTTCTTTCTTAATACTGAGGCCTGCCGAAGAAATGGTGAGAGGCGGCGCATCTTTGGTACCCTCTGAGCTTAGGCCCCTCCTTCCAGCTCTGCTCTCTCTATAGCGCCCTGTGGCCTGGAGCCCTGGGGCCTACTTTCACTCGTCAGGCCGTTGGATAAGGTGTGGAAAAGCAGTTTATACCAGTGTTGTGATGATAGGAATGGCTTACTGCAGGGTTCTTAACTGGGCTCCATGTTGAAAGCATGTATCTATGCATACACACATTCCCTACGCACACCTTTATACACCCATACATATACACATGTATATTCTTAGGTAGGCCACAGTTTGGCCCAAAGAGTTGTAATCTGTTGGCATATGCCATTCCTGATCCAGATCGTAAGAGAACACCACACTTTTTTTTTAATTGAATTGAAGTATAGTTGATTTACAGTGTTGTGTAGTTTCAGGTGTACAGTAAAGTGATTCAGGTTATATTTATAAATATATATATATAAATATATATATAAATATATATATATTCTTTTTCAGATTCTTTTCCATTATAAGTTATTGTAAGATATTGAATATAGTTCCCTGTGCTACACAGTAGGTCCTTGTTGTTTATCTATTTTATATATAGTAATGTGTATCTGTCACACTTTCTTTACTCAGGTGTCTGGGTCCTCAACTCCTCCCTGGCTCTGATTTGGTGGGAGAGAGGCGGAGGGTGCAGAGGTGTGTTTGTGTTTTTTGTTTCTTTGCCTGTGTGCACTGTTCTCCATCTAGCTTAGGGCTTCTCGGCGGTGGTTGCCCATCGGAATCATATGAAGAGCCTTATAAAATACACATGCCTGGGCCCTGTCCCAGTGATTCTGATTGACTAGGTCTGGGTGAGACTGGGGCACTGGCATTGGCAGCGTTCCCCAGGTGATCCTAATAGGTGGCCAAGGTTGCTCTGTGCGTCTCTCCAACTTTCCACCAATATTTTCCACCTGCCTGAAGTAGAAGCCAGGCCAGGATTTGCCTTTGGATCCAGGCCATCGATGATTCCTAATTTTAGCCTTGACTTTTAGATTTATAGATGTAGAAGATGAGGCCCAGAAAGGGCTGAGTTTCTTCCCAGGGTAGTCCTTTGTCGGTCGGCCAAAAAGAGAACACTGACAGATACTGTCACAGGCATTGGAACTGTCATTTTAGGCTGATCTTTACATAGTATGTCATTCACACTCGGTTTTTATTCATCCTTAAGATCTAAGTCACAACTACATTATTTACTTTAACATTGTAAGATAAATATTCTGGTTGTCAAAATCTTTTTTCTCTTTTTCTCTCTAGTCTGAATGCTTATGATACATGTGAGCACAGGTGCAAATATTATTTCATGGGTTGAGGCAGAGAAACTCAGGAAGAAGTTGAGTAAATTTCCATCTTACAGCCTCTTAGAATAATTAGTTGCTTACTACTAGCTTGGGCCTTATGGGAAATGGGTAGATAACAATCCTAGCAAGAAATTGCAAATGACCTGTTTGAAGTGATGGCTGTAAACAGGATTTTTCTTCTAATGGAATTACCTCTGGGGCAAGGATTTTTTTTTTAATGTATTTTTATTACATCACAGGAGAACAACTCATGTTATCATGCTAAGTGACAGCAGCATGACACTGTGTGATTCCAAATTTGTATGTACAAATCTTAATGTATAAAATTAAACAGAAACGTACCATAAGACTAACAGCAGTCCTCTATATGATTGTATTATTGGTAATACATAATCAGAAAAATGCATTTTCTTTCCTTGTGAAAATCAGATACTGAAGCAGGATCAGCTTAAGCTCCTTGGCCTCTGTGCAGGTTGTCTTGACCTTTAGGCAGGGTTAGGCCCTTTGTCCTGAGCTCCCACTGTATCTAGAACAAGCCTTTGTTACAGCCAACGCTACCCTGCCTCGTAACTGCCAGCCAACATGTCTGCTTCCTAATGAGTTCTGAGACTCCTGACGGCAGAGTTCTTGTCTTGTTTATCACTCCAGCATGGCGCCTGGCACTTAGAACATACCAGGCACATGTTGACTAAATGTTGAAACAATTTCTGTTGGAACTATAGACCAAAGTAATCAGATTTAATTCTGAGGCTTGGTATTGCCCACTCCTTTTCGGGTTCCACAGTCAGTAACACAAGCATCTCAGATAATATTTTTCCTAAAAGCTTTGTCTACAACTCGGGTGAATTGCCACCGTGAAATGGGTGCGGCTTGGGTGTCTGGGTGGGAAAATTCCTTTGAGGGATATGGAGGCATCAGACAACCCTACCTAGTCGCATCCATCATTTGATCATGCATCTACCTCCCTTACTGGGATTGCTTGCTCACCATGCAACTTCCAAGTTGTAATTTGGCTTCTTGTGGAAATGTCAAAACAGTAAATGTGCTAGCTGGCCTGGAGGGCATAAGAGACTGTTCCCTCTGGCGGTTGTGTTTCTCATGGTAAATTAATGAATTGGCAAAATTTGGATTCTGATGACCCAATGAGGGGCCGCCACCCTGTGAAGTCTCTTGGCATGCTTTGTACCATCTATCTTATCTCCACCAACAGTGGAGAATCAGAGGGGAGGGTTCATTGTCCAGAATGCTAGGGAAAGGATATCCAGGATGGAAGAGAAGCTGTCGAGGTAAACTTTGGACAGCTGTGGACAAACCTTCAGGTTTGGGTACAAGAAAGTTTTGATATGGATTAATTCTACACGTGACGAGGAGAAGACCAGGGCAAACTATACAATGATCCATTATAGTCACACGTTAACGGAAAAGGCACTAAGATGTCCTTAGCCGTTAACTCTCTAAATTGTTTTTCCTTGTATTTGTAACTAATCTAATTGATATTCATGTTTAGCTACCATATATATATGTCTATATATATGTGTATATATATATAGTTTTTAATAGAAAAGGCCTTTTATTTTTTTTGAACTTTTGAATTTTGTTTTATTTATTTTTTTATACAGCAGTTTCTTATTACTTATCTATTTTATACACATCAGTGTATACATGTCAATCCCAATCTCCCAATTCATCACACCACCAGCCCCACCTGCTGCTGCTTTCCCCCCTTGGTGTCCATACGTTTGTTCTCTACATCTGTGTCTCTATTTCTGCCCAGCAAACCGGTTCATCTGTACATTTTTCTAGATTCCGCATATATGCATTAGTATACGATATTTGTTTTTCTCTTTCTGACTTACTTCACTCTGTATGACAGTCTCTAGATCCATCCATGTCTCTACAAATGACCCAATTTTGTTCCTTTTTATGGCTGAGTAATATTCCATTGTATATGTGTACCACATCTTCTTTATCCATTCGTCTGTCGATGGGCATTTAGGTTGCTTCCATGACCTGGCTATTGTAAATAGTGCTGCAATGAACACTGGTGTGCATGTGTGGTTTTGAATTATGGTTTTCTCTGGGTATATGCCCAGTAGTGGGATTGCTGGGTCATATGGTAATTCTATTTTTAGTTTTTTAAGGAACCTCCATACTGTTCTCCATAGTGGCTGAATTACATTCCCACCAGCAGTGCAAGAGGGTTCCATTTTCTCCACACCCTCTCCAGCATTTGTTGTTTGTAGATTTTCTGATGATGGCCATTCTGACTGGTGTGAGGTGATACCTCATTGTAGTTTTGATTTGCATTTCTCTAATAAGATGTGCTTCTTAGCCATCTGTATATCTTCTTTGGTGAAATGTCTGATTAAGTCTTCTGCCCATTTTTGGATTGGGTTGTTTGTTTTTTTAATATTGAGCTTCATGAGCTGTTTATATATTTTGCAGATTAATCCTTTGTCGGTTAATTCATTTGCAAATATTTTCTCCAATTCTGAGGGTTGCTTTTTGTCTTGTTTGTAGTTTCCTTTGCTTTGCAAAAGCTTTGAAGTTTCATTAGGTCCCATTTGTTTATTTGTGTTTTTGTTTCCATTACTCTCGGAGGTGGATCAAAAAAGATTTTGCTGTGATTTACGTCAAAGAGTGTTCTTCCTGTGTTTTCCTCTAAGAGGTTTATAGTGTCTGGCCTTACATTTAGGTCTCTAATCCATTTTGAGCTTATTTTTGTGTATGGTGTTAAGGAGTGTTCTACTTTCATTCTTTTACATGTAGCTGTCCAGTTTTCCCAGCACCACTTATTGAAGAGACTGTCTTTTCTCCATTGTATATCCTTGCTTCCTCTGTCATAGATTACTTGACCATAGGTGCATGGGTTTATCTCTGGGCTTTCTATCCTGTACCATTGATCTATATTTCTGTTTTTGTGCCAGTACCATATTGCCTTGATTACTGTAGCTCTGTAGTGTACTCTGAAGTCAGCGAGTCTGATTCCTCCAGCTCCGTTTTCTTCCCTCAAGACTGCTTTAGCTATTCGGGGTCTTTTGTGTCTCCATACAAATTTTAAGATTTTTTGTTCTAGTTATGTAAAAAATGCCACTGGTAATTTGATAGGGATTGCATTGAATCTGTAGATTACTTTGGGTAGTAGAGTCATTTTCACAATATTGATTCTTCCAATCCAAGAACATGGTATACCTCTCCATCTGTTTGTGTCATCTTTGATTTCTTTCATCAGTGTCTTACAGTTTTCTGCATACAGGTCTTTTACTTCCTTAGGTAGGTTTATTCCTAAATATTTTATTTTTTTGTTGCAGTGGTGAATGGGATTGTTTCCTTAATTTCTCTTTCTGATCTTTCATTGTTAGTGTATAGGAATGCCAGAGATTTCTGTGCATTAATTTTGTAACCTGCAACTTGACCAAATTCATTGATTAGCTCTAGTAGTTTTCTGGTGGCATCTTTAGTATTCTGTATATACAGTATCATGTCATCTGCAAACAGTGACAGTTTTCCTTCTTCTTTTCCAATTTGTATTCCTTTCATTTCTTTTTCTTCTCTGATTGCCATGGCTATGACTTCCAAAGCTACGTTGAATAATAGTGGCGAGAGTGGACATCCTTGTCTTATTCCTGATCTTAGAAGAAATGCTTCAGTTTTTCACCATTGAGAGTGATGTTTGCTGTGGGTTTGTCGTATATGACCTTTATTATGTTGAGGTAGGTTCCCTCTATGCCCACTTTCTGTAGTTTTTATCATAAATGGGTGCTTAATTTTGTCAAAAGCTGTTTCTGCATCTATTGAGATGATCAAATGGTTTTTACTCTTCAATTTGTTAATACGGTGTATCACATTGATTGATTTGCGTATATTAAGGAATCCTTGGGGGCAAGGATTTTAATTAAAAAAAAAAAATAGCCTGACTCTTTCCCCAGAGTAAACTAAGTTACTTTTGCCAGAAAGAGCCTTCAACTTGGTGCCCATTGCAAAGAAACGAGTGCAGAGAGGAAAGACAGCCCAGACCCATGCTGCTGAGTATTCCCATGATGTTGTAGATGCCAGATCAGTGTTGCTGTCATGGTATCTCATGTTCAGTGACTGTAGAATTGAACACAGTGTCACGTTTAATTGAAACAGGAAGCACACTCCTCTTTGAGTGTGAAGCAGATACAGAGGAGCTGAAAAAGGTCAGTGCCGGGCAGAGGGCCAGAACCCATGACCCGGGCTCACACCACCACACGAGCCTCCAGAACCCTCAGAGTGGGGCTGAGCGCTCTGTCCTGGGTTGGGACAGGCCCTTGCTAACACGTGGTCTGGCAAAATGACCACCCCTCTCTGCATCTTTCATACATTCCAAGAGACAGCTGCCCTTCCCCTTTTAGTTTTCCTTTTCTGGCCTCCCTGCCTCCCTCCTTTCTGTCCCCCACCTTGACCTTTCCAAACTTGGTGACTTGTCCAGTTCCTCAGGGGACTTGATTTCTGCCAGTGTTTCTGCTGCTGCCCTTGGAAGTAGGTTGTGAGAAAGGGTCCCTGCCTTCACTCAGCGTGTCTTGAAAATTGTTATTGTGACCTCACGGGTCATTTTGGTGGGTGGCTAGACTTGTGATGATTCTGAATAGTAACTTTGGAATTTTATGAATCGAAAAGACAGAGCTGCCACTGCCAGTGGAAATGTGTGTGGGAGAACAGCTAGTGTGACTCGCTCGGCGAAGAGGGAGAGGAGGACTTCATTGGCACTAATATGCACTTTGCTTTCTGCCCCCAGGCCCCCCTCCTGCCTGTTACAGCCCCAGTAGTCCCATCCAGATTCTGGAAGACCCCAACTACTTTTTCCCAGACTTTCAGCTCTATTCTGGGAGGCATGAAGCATCTTTGACGGTGGAGGCAAACAGTAGCATCAGGGAAAAAGTTGGTAAGTTCTTTTATTGGCACTTGTGTTGGAAAAGCAGAACAATCTTATGTTTCTCATTTTTCGCTCTTTTGCATAATTTTTTCTCTATCCTTCTTTTAAATATCAGCATATTGAATTATTGGTTGTCTCTGTATTGGTAGGTGCCTTATTTTTAATGTTTGGTAAACATTAACAAGGTTTTAATAGACTGTTTTACTATAATATGTGACCCTCTCAACAGAGTTCCTGAGTATGTAGGAACTTCAGAATTATACCACTTATGCCTTCATTTTCTTCTAATTCCTAAATATTCTTTTGTATTCTTTCCCAGAATCTTTCATTCCTTTTTTTCTTCTCTGCTTTCATTTTTACCTCTTTTTGCAAATGATTCAGAAATTCAGGGAAATTCAAAACTATAGTCGGGAAGGAACTGCTTCCTTTGTAAAAACTTTCTGCCTATTTTTGAGGGTTTATGAGATTGGTTAAACCATGAAAAGGAATCTTCAAAACCACTTTAAAGAAGATCTCAGGGTTCTTGCCAAATGTGCTTATGAAAAGGAAATTCAGTAGTTTTCATGCTTAATGAGACACCATTCCTTCTATTATTCATCCAAAAAAATCTTTTTCCTTTGGATCTATATTTTTATTTGAATTTTTATTCATTTTATTTTAAAATGTTGATTTTTATTTGAATTTGCTTGTTTCATTAAGCCCTGAAGGTAAGGACTGTCCACTTCACTCTCCTAACCCCAGCACCTATCAGAATGCCTGACTATAACAGGTTGGCAGTTGGTATTTGTAGAGTGAGTGATGGCTCAACTCAACCCACACTGTTAATCGCTCTCCTAGGGTTGTTCATCACTTATTACAGTTATTTGGCAATTCATCTTGTGTGGACTTTCAATGATCTGTTTTTGTTGTTTAAAAATTTTTGTTGTTGAACTTCTGGTTTAAATCTCAGTTACTGTACACCTTCTCTGAAGGTGAGGAATAAGTTTGAATTTACTCCACATGCCGTCCTGTGAGGCAGGTATGAAGCCTGACCATTATACAGAGCAGAAAGGTTCAGAGAAGCCAAGTAATTTGCCTGAGGTCACAGAGGTGTGATTTTGGGGTTGATCAGAGTTGAGCTTCAGGAACCAGTCTGTAAAGTTCTTTACTTGGCAATTATTATTATTTTTTAACCACTTTTTAAAATTGAAGTATGGTTAGTTTACAATGCTATGTTAGTTTCAGGTGTACAGCAAAGTGATTCAGTTTTATGTATATCTATCTATCTGTCTATATATCTATTCTTTTTCAGATTCTTTTTCATAATAGGTTATTACAAGATACTGAATATAGTCCCCTGTGTTATACACTAGGTCCTTGTTGTTTATCGCTTTCATGTATAGTAGTGTGTATATGTTAATCCCAAACTTGTAATTTATCCCTGCCCCCCACAATTCTTTCCTGAATGCCTTCTGTATATTGGGGTAGTATTCTAGGCACTGGGTATACGGCATGTGAACGTAACAGATAAAACTCTGTGTTCTCTGGTGCTTGAATTCTAGTAGACAAATACAGATAAATACAGTGTTGATCAAAAGGAGAAGAGACCAGAGGCAAGAGATATTAGGCTGCTCAGGACATTTAGACAACTGGTTAGGGGACTGGAACCCGGGGAGTAGCGGAGGGCATGGAAGCTGGGGCTGCAGTCTTTGCTGTTACAGAGACACTCAAAATGTCATCTACGGTCGCCTTTTCTCATATTTTAATACTGAAAAGTGTAAGAGGGATGTAATCCTTGACAGAATCCCTTGCCCAAGAAGACAATAAACCCAATGACTTATGTCTAGGTATATACACATGTATATGTGTATTTCTATATCTTGTAAGCATATCACACCACCTTCATTTTTCCTCATTTCACTTATCACACCACCTTCATTTTTCCTCATTTCGCTGTGGACTGAAAAGTGCTTGGCACTTGATTAAATGTAGGGAGCAAAGGAGACAAAAGGATCAAAATTGAATCTGAAATTTCTATCTGGTTGTCTCTGATGAGGATGCCATTCATAGAAAAAAAAAAAGGCAACCTTGGGGAAGAAAGACGGTTTGGGGGAAAATGACGTGTCCTGTGCATATGTAAAAACAAAGAACCGTCACTGCATGGAATTGTAAGAGTGAAGGCTGCTGTCTCTAAGGCTGCTTATCTCTAAGGGGCTAGCTCAGCTCCCTCTATTGACAGGGGAGGATGTTGAGCTCTAAGAGAGCAAGTGATTTGCTCAAAGTCTTGCCAGTGCCATCCATTGTGATGATTGCTCTAAGGGAGGTATAATAATGGAGCCCGGACATTGGAGAAGGAGGGCTCAAGCCTGCTGGGCTACAGCAGGAAGGGTTCTACTTAGAAGGTAGCTTTGGAGCCATCACTCAAAGCATGTCTAGGAATTTCCCAAGAAGGGTGTGGTGAGATGCATCTTTCTAGGCAGGGGGATGGATGGGAGCAAAGTCCTGGAGGCCTGAGAGAGCTAGCATGTCTGGGAACTTCTTAGGGTATTGCTGGAACTTGAACTCCAAGGGGTTGCCGGTGAGGAGGCCAGTGATGGCATGAAATGTTGCAGGATGGACAAAGCAATGCCTGCTACACCCTGTGATGGACTGTCAGTTTCATCCTATAATTAATTGGCGAGGAATTTTGTGCAGAGGAGTGATATGATTAAGTTTTCCGGTTTGAACAATCTTAGGGCAGTGGGGAAGATAAGTTGGAGTCTGAGGGGGTGGGTTTGGAAGTGGAAAAGAGCCTAGTGTCAGAGAAATAGATGAGGGGGCTCTTGGAATGGTTTGGGTGTGAGGCTCCACGGGCTTGTCCTGCGGAATGAACACAGATTTCGTCGTGGAATGAGTCGGATCCTGGATCTGTCTCTTCCTACCTCTGTGACCTTGGTGATTTACCTCCTCTAAACCTCTCTCCTTATCTGTAAGATGGGGGAATTAATACCTGCCTCATGCGATTCTATGTGGACTAAACTAAATAAAGGAGGGAATTTAGTACAATACCTGGCACATCATATGCTCCTTAAGAATGTTTTTTGTGGTTGTACTGTGGTTATTGATAATGAACTTGGAGACTGGCAGGGGAATAAAGGGGAGAGTTGGGAGAGATGTTTCATTTCGGAGGCAGAATTGACAGGCAGGCGCTGACCAGATGTTGGGGGTAAGGGAGAGAAAGGAATTTTGGAAAACTCTCAGGTTTCTGGCTTGGCAAAGAGTAGACGAGGCAGGGATCCAGGGGTTGTTTGGATGGGCTGAGGAAGACACGTCGAGTTTGGAGGACCTGTGGGCCATCGGCTGGTGGTTGTAAATGGGTGGGCCGTGGGTCAGTAGGTTCAGACGAGCGGTGGATGAGATGAGAATCTGTCAAAGTGAGGGTGGGTGAGTGCTCAGGGCAGAGCTGTGGGAAAGAATTTAAGGGGCAGGTGGAGAAAAGGGAGCCGGAGATGGAGTGTACGGAGAAACAGCAGGATCCCGAACCATGAGAGGGGGCGGCCTGGATGCTGAGTGAGGAGAGCATTTCAAGAAGTGGATGATCAACATGCTAAATGCTTCAGAAAGGTTAGGCTGGAAAGTTCTCCTGGGAATGATTACTAATCAGAGCGGTAGGGAGGGCAGTGGACAGCACGTTCGGAAAGTGGAGATGGCAAGTATCGATTGCTTTCTGAGGACGATTAGAAGGGGAGGAGAGCTGCAGGGTGGCACTTAGAGGTTTATGTAGAGCCGTGAAAAGATGGTTTCTTTTTGTTTGGTTCTGAGTTTTGCTTGTTTTTTTTTTCTTTTTCTTTTTTTTTTTTTAAGTTGGGAAAGACTTGACCTGTTTATATGATGAAGAGAAGGAGTCGGTGGAGAGCTTAAAGGAAAGGGAGGGGCTTGAAGGCCCGAGCAAGGTCTAGGAGAAAACGGTAGGCAAGGGAAGGGAGAGTAGTAGAGACACTTTGATTTGGAGAGATGCTTCCATGAGAAACTGTAGGGTAAATGGGAGTGACGGTGTATTGGAAATCTTTAAATGCCTCTGTCGTTAGAAAGCTCGTTATTCACCATGTACGTCCAGACCTATATCTGCGTGGAACAGCCTGACATCTTTTTCCCGTGTTTACCTTCTAGTTGAGGATCCTCTTTGTAACTTACACCCGCCGAACTTCCTGAGGATCTCAGAGGTGGAAATGAGAGGTTCCGAGGATGCGGCAGCTGGAACAGTGTTACAGCGGCTGATCCAGGAGCAACTGCGCTATGGTACCCCGACTGAGAACATGAACTTGCTGGCCATTCAGCACCAGGCCACAGGGAGTGCAGGACCAGCCCACCCCACAAACAACTTTTCTTCCACGGAAAACCTCACTCAAGAAGACCCACAAATGGTCTACCAGTCGGCACGCCAGGAACCGCAGGGTCAGGAACACCAGGTGGACAACACGGTGATGGAGAAACAGGTGCGGTCCACGCAGCCTCAGCAGAACAACGAGGAACTGCCCACGTATGAGGAGGCCAAAGCGCAGTCCCAGTTCTTCCGGGGGCAGCAGCCGCCGCCGCCGCCGCAGCAGCAGCAGGGGGCCGTGGGTCACGGCTACTACATGGCCGGGGGCGCCAGTCAGAAGGCGCGGACTGAGGGCAGGCCCACGGTGAACCGCGCCAACAGCGGACAGGCGCACAAGGACGAGGCGCTGAAGGAGCTCAAGCAGGGCCACGTCCGCTCTCTCAGTGAGAGGATCATGCAGCTGTCGTTGGAGAGGAACGGTGCAAAGCAACACCTCCCTGGCCCAGGGACCGGAAAGGGGTTCAAGGCGGGCGGGGGGCCCTCCCCAGCCCAGCCTGCAGCTAAAGTGCTGGACCCCCGAGGTCCTCCACCCGAGTACCCCTTCAAGACCAAGCAAATGATGTCCCCGGTGGGCAAGACCCAGGAGCATGGACTTTTCTACAGTGACCAGCACCCGGGAATGCTCCACGAGATGGTCAAGCCTTACCCTGCTCCCCAGCCTGCGAGGACAGAAGTGGCCGTCCTGAGGTACCAGCCACCCCCAGAGTATGGGGTAACGAGGTGATTATCGAGCCTAGAAGTTTTTTTTTTTAATTAAAAAGAATTCTTTTTTATTGAAGTATAGTTGATGTATATTATATGTTATAGGTGTACAGTATAGTGATTCACAGGTTTTAAAGGTTATACTTCATTTATAGTTATTATAAAATATTGGCTGTATTCCCCATGTTGTACAATATATCCTTGAAGCTTATTTTATACCTAATAGTGTGTACCTCTTAATCCCCTGCCCCTACATTGTCCCTCCCCCCTTCCCTCTCCTCACTGGTAACCACTAGTTTGTTCTTTATACCTGTGAGTCTGCTTCCTTTTTGTTGTATTCACCAGTTTGTTGTATTTTTTAGATTCCACATGTAAGTGATAACAGACAGTATTTGTCTTTCTCTGTCTGACTTCACTTATTATGATAATCTCTAGGTCCATCCGTGTTGCTGCAAATGGCATTATTTCATTCTTTTTTTTAAAAAATAAATTTATTTATTTATTTACTTATATTTATTTTTGACTGTATTGGGTCTTCGTTGCTGCACGTGGGCTTTCTCTAGTTGCGGCAAGCGGGGGCTACTCTTTGTTGTGGTGCACGGGCTTCTCATTGCGGTGGCTTCTCTCTTGTTGTGGAGCACGGGCTCTAGGTGGGTGGGCTTCAGTAGTTGTGGCATGAGGGCTCAGTAGTTGTGGCTCACAGGCTCTAGAGCACAGGCTCAGTAGTTGTGGCATACGGGCTTAGTTGCTCCGTGGCATGTGGGATCTTCCCGGACCAGGGCTCGAACCCGTGTCCCCTTCAGTGTCAGGTGGATTCCCAACCACTGTGCCACCAGGGCAGCGCCTATTTTATTCTTCTTTTATGGCTGAGTAATATTCCATTGTATATATATGCCACATCTTTATCCATTGATCAGCTGATGGATACTTGTGTTGCTTCCATATCTTGGCAATTGTAAATAATGCTGCTGTGAACATTGGGGTGTGTGTATCTTTTCAAATTAGTGTTTTTGTTTTTTTCGGATATATACCCAGGAGTGGAATTGCTGGTTCATATGGTAGTTCTATTTTTAGTTTTCTGAGAAACCTCCATACTGTTTTCCATAGTAAGCCTAGTGGTTTAATTCATGTTTTTAGCACTCATTATTTTCAAGGCGTGTTAGCTTTTTGTCGTTGTTTGTTTTCTTGTGCATAATATTTAATAAGCAGCATTTTGCCCAAAATATGCAGAGTGAAACAAAAAAGAGGGCAATTGGGTATTTTCTCCAAATGTGACGGAAGGCAGCGGGGGATTTATGAGTTTAGGGGAGGAGCCTCCATTGCTGGCCATCCTTGGGAGCTCAGCCCAGTGGCCTGGCAGAGCAGCAATTTTCCTGGCTGGCTTTGTGGAGTGTGTCCAAACTCCTGGAACATATTATTACCATGGGGTTTTATAGAGTCTTTCTTCATTGTAGATTTTAAAGGAAAATGTAGTCTGAATTCTAGAACAGAGGAGTTAAAGGGACCATAGAAATCATATAGCCCCACCCCCGTATTCAACAGATGAGAAACTAAATTCCCACAGTACTCGACTCTGAGGCAGCTGGAGCAAGGCTCAAGTATCCTGACTGTCAAAATCTTATTCCTCCATTGCCTTAATTCCTCCTCCATCTGTTGATGGATTCAACAACACTTACCGAGTGGGTATTCTGTGCAACCCTGTACCTGGTCCAGAGATAAAGATATGGTTCCTACCGTCAAGGTCCTTCCAGCATCGTCTTGGGGGAAACCAGCATCTTAACAGATCCTC
Source organism: Lagenorhynchus albirostris (assembly GCF_949774975.1). Lineage (NCBI taxonomy): Eukaryota > Metazoa > Chordata > Mammalia > Artiodactyla > Delphinidae > Lagenorhynchus > Lagenorhynchus albirostris. The sequence continues at coordinate 70,174,151 of NC_083103.1, forward strand.
GTGGTGCAGTGGGCTGTTTTAGGATAGAAATATGCAGAGAGCATTAGGGCACCAGAGAGGGTAGTGTGACTCACAGCTGTAGGGCTTAGGGAGAGCTTCACAGAGGAGGTGACATTTGAGTTGGGTCTTGAAGAATAAATAAGAGCTGTGGGGTAGAGGTGAAGTAGCGGTAGGTACTATGCAGGCGAGATGCCGTTTCTTCAGACAAAAAGCTTTGGAGGTTTTGCCGGGCGTGAGCTGCAATAATGCAGAGCACTGGTGGGGTAAGAAGTAGCAGAAGGTGTGTTTGGACAGGGAAGTTGAGACCGGTTGGTGAAGGTCTTTGACTGTCATACTAAAGAGTTCAGAATTTATCCGTAAACAATTAGGAGAACCAGTGTTTTTCAGTAGATACTGTGTTGATGTTTACTAGGCTGACTTCAATGGCAGCGAGGGATGAATTAGAGGAAGGCGATACTGGAGGCCAGGAGGGCCTCAGGGACTGGGTCCATTGTCCAGATAAGACTTGGTGAGGGTGACCTCGGTTTCAGGACATAGGTATAGGGGAGCCTTATATGCTAAGAGAAATAGAATTGATATCATTTAATGATTGATTAGCTGTGGACGTTGAGGAATAATAGGGCAGCTGGAAATAAGGCAATTGGAAAACAAGCTCTCAGGAGAGAAACTGGGTCGTGAGATACACATTTGGGAATCGCCAGCATTTAGATGTTTCTGAGCTTGCGCTGCTCAGGGAGAGCATGGAGCATGGGAAGAGAAGACAAGTGGCCACTGCCTATCATGGATATGTCTTCATTCTCACCAAAGGCTTTATTCATCTGTTTCTAAATCAAATGAGCTGAGATTTCCCCGTGCCACCCCCATGGCAGTGTGCAGGGCATACTTTGGCCGTACATCTTGCAAAAAGGGAGTGACTGGGCCTTGGCAGAGAGAGAGAGCTGGCTGATGGGCCTGCCACTTACTTCCCAGCTGCTGACACATTTCCCTGCCTTCGGTGGGGGATGGCAGCTGGGAAGCACTATACCAACCTTTAGGCCCCCGACAGGCAGCAGAACTCAGTGGGCACAGTCTGACCCCACTGGGGAATCAAGATGGGGCCCGGGAGGGCTCTTATTCTTACCCTTTTATGGTTCCTTAAGCCAGGGAGAAATTTAAACTTAAAAACTATCAGGTTTGAAGAAGAAAAATAAATCTTCAGATCTCTGGTTTTTAGAACATTGATTTGTCAGAGCTAAATAATCCATGATGTTTATCCCAGAATCATATCAGAGTCCGGTTTGTGATAGTTCGCATTTGTTTAAGTCAGCCTCTAGAGCCTGATAGAAAGTGAAAATATCCCCAGACCCAGTCTCCTTCCTTCTGCCCGGCTTTATTCTTTGTTAAATGGCAACGCATAAAGTGGGTCATTTTGCTTTTTGTCATTTGGCAGTAGATGTGCTGTGAGTGGGAGACACAGTAAGGGGAGGAGGGAAGCCCTTCCTGGAGGGCTAGCCGGTTATTGGTGGGCGGTGTCATTTGTCTCAAAGTTATGACATCAAAAAGAAGAAGAAATGTATGAAGGATTTGACCTGATTGCCAGGCTTGACAGCTGGGTCCACATGACACATCAAAATGTCCCAGAAGACGTAACAGACAGGCCATGGAGGCTGGGCCGCAGAGCTACAAGGCTCCTTTGTGAGCCTGGCCATGCCTAGCCAGCATGACTCCAGCAGTGCAACCTTTGGCCGACAGGGTAAACAAAGTTGCGTCCACACCAGCCCTGCTTCAGACACCTTCAGTGTGGCCTGAGCTCCAAGGGTTGGATCTGAAGTTCAGCAGTGTGTGATGTTCAAGTTACCTTTGACCCACGAGAAGAGCAGGGCTCCTTTTAATTTCACTGACACATTCCCTTATGCTTAACGGGTTATCAGTTTGTCATTAATAGTGATGGTTTGGGAAGCTGCAGGCTGTTGGGTCAATACATCACAGACTCTTCTGAGTCAGAGAGACTCAGTAATCTCAGACTCTTCTGAGTCTGACTGAGATTACTGGGTCCACGTCCAGGCCGCGTGCTGCAAAAACGGCCTCAGTATGTTGTGAATGTTCGGTGTTCTGATCCAACCCATCAGCCTGCCGAGACTTCAGTTCGTTTTGCCTAGAGGTGGAAAGGTCCAAAGAGCATAGAGCTTAAGATAAGATGAGGAAGAACTTGGAGTTCTTTTGCCTTCATTACTGAGTCACCATAGCTTACAAATTCTCTCACCTGCTCTGATCTGTGAATGATGGGAGATGTGGTGGCTTATGGACTCCTTTTGTGGGAAACCCCATGGAGAGACCACCAGTCAAGGTGTACTTGACTTGCACACCTTGGCCTTTTTCATGAGCGTGCTAGTGAGGCTGGGGAGATGGAGGGACTAGGGCGACCTGGCCCCACTGAGGTGGCTGGTGGGGCCCTCCAGGGACCATGAGTGGCCATGGATAGAGACTCTGGTTTTGTTTCTGCCCTTTCTTCCGTTTCCTTCAGCCTGAAAGTGGAAATGGATATAAATAAGGGCAAGGTGAGAATTGGGCAGGTTGTTCTCTGGAGAATTAGGCTTTAAAAAAAATAAAGAAAAGGAAGAATTTTGATATTAACTCTGACACATTTTGTGGAACCAGAGCACTTCTAAGAGTTGTGACTTGGCTTTCGCAGTCTGTACCGTTAATGGAAGTGAATGCACGAATGAATACCAGTGGATGATCTGACTTTCATCAAAGCAGTTTGGAGCACAGTTGTCAAATGTATGTTTGTTTTCCAAAGAAATCTGTCCATATTTCCGAAAGTGGAAACTAAAGATGCTAAAAGATTATTTAAAGTATCCTACTTTCTTAATACAACCACTGTTAACATTTTTCCTGTACAAATTAATTTTTTCACATGTTGTAGTCATAGATTATATTCCGTTTAGTATCTTAGCTCTTTTTAGATAGTATTGTATTACAAGTTTTTTTCTACAATGTTTGTTTTCATAACCATCCTTTCTGTTGCTGCATAATATTTCATAAATTATATCATTTACATCTTTTTCTCTATAAATAGTATAGAGACCATCATCATGCACATCGAATTTTCCATATTTTGGTTTACTTCTTTAGGCATCATTATTTAGAAATGAAATTATTGGGTAAATTTTAGTTAAATATTTAATGACTTCTGATACCAGATAACTTTATGAAAATATTATAGTGCCTGTTTCACTGCCCTATGACCAACATTAGTCATTATAATTACAAAACCTTTGCTAATGTAATAGGCAAATTGTGTTAATTTTTAATTTTCATTTGCAATTATTAGCTTGGTTAATTTGGCGGGGGCCGTGTATTTGACTAGTTAGATTGATTTGATTTTGAAAATTGGCCCTTGGTATTTTTGTGTTCATATGATCTGTATATTTTCATGGCTTCAGAATAAACTAAAACCTGTTTTCTCTAATACTTGCTCTGCTTTTCCAGTTTCTGGAACTCCATCTCCACCCTTCTCAGGTAACAATGGAACAGAGGCAGTGGTAGCATAGGCCTCAGGCGCGGTGTGGGTCCTCCACCTACATCTTCAAAACAGTTCTCGGGGATGGATACCCTGAATATCCCCATTTTATGATATGGGGATTTATGATATGATAAAAACTTAGGCTGAGAGAGGTTAAAGTAACTTGGTCACGGGCACCAGATTGGAAGTGCGGGAGCCGGGGTGCAGCCCTGGACCTCTCTGCCACACGGTGCCTCTCCCATGAGTGTAAACACTCGACCACGGCCAAGGATTTCCGGTTTTATTTGGTGTCACTTAGCCGGTGAATTTCTAATCAGATTTATATGTCACACCTGATGTCCAGCCTGTGTTCCGCCCCCCTGGGACCAGGATCCCCTTTCTCCCCAGATACCTCGGAAGACTTAGGAGCACACTGAACCTTGCTGACAGCTGTAGGTTGTGAGCTTCGGCTGTCTTTGGTTTGCTTTCATTTGGAGGTCGGGAACTGTGAAGCAGTAAACCAGCAGTATATGGAGTTGTTTGCTTTAGCCTGTGTTTAGCAGAAGGTTTCAGTTATGGAAGATGCTACGTACTCTTTTAGTGATTTTTATGACTTTTTATGTTTCAGGCAGTATGAGAAAAAGACTAAAAATGACTTCTGTCAGTGAAAGGCACTCTCTTTCTGCCTGTCCGTTACCTTTTCTGCCCTTTATCTTAGCTGAATCTTGCCTTTCAGCATACGGGGTTTGATTTACTAGCTTCCCAGAGGCAGAGGGAAGAGTGGTAACTGTTTATTGATAGTTTATTCATCTATGAATGTATTCATTTTATTCTTGGTGTGTAGATAGATACTATAAAAGCAAGGAGTGGTGGCGTTTGACCCAGCCCTTCTGTCCTGGGCCGATACAAGCATCTTCTTACAAGATGACGTCAGAGCCAGCGGTGCCGTGGATCCCCTTCCACAGAGCACATTTGCTCCTTCTCTTCACAAGCCAGCATCACCACCACCATCCTTCCCATCAGTGCAAGGGGCTCGCGGTTTCCTGCACTAATGTGTGACTGGTCTCCCAAATCGCTCATGTTTTCCTTTAAAAAATGCCCTGTACATTTTCCCCCAGATAAACCTCCTGGTGTGGTTTTATTTAGCATAGAGTCAAAGTTCCTGATGCTCTCTGGGAACATGTCAAAAGACAGTGCAGGGAGGAGGGAGGGAGCAAAGAGGACACAGCCCTGGGGCACATGTGGCGAATTAGAGAGAGAGAAGCCTCTCCCCAAGAACACACATCGATCCAACAGTGCAGCCAGAATGCAGTTTACAACGTGAACAAGCATAAAGATACAGGCTAAAGAGCAGGTCTTACCTCTGGGTGGGCGTGAGGTCTGGAATGTGCTGTAGTACAGGAAAGAGTGTTTGATGGTCCGGTCTTACTCTGAGTTGGAAACGGCTGGAGGAGGAAGGAGGATTTTTGGAGTAAGTGTGTTTGCAAAGTGCTGATTTGCAGTTTAGACACCTATGAAAATGAATTGCTATGTGGCATCAAAATGTGAGCTAGACCCAAGGCTATTGGATTAACAAGTATGCGTTGCTCTTAACAAAAGTGAGACCAGGGAGTGTTATTTAAATTCCACCAGCTAGGGCTTCCCTGGTGGCACAGTGGTTGAGAGTCCGCCTGCCGATGCAGGGGACGCGGGTTCGTGCCCTGGTCCGGGAAGATCCCACATGCCGCGGAGCGGCTGGGCCCGTGAGCCATGGCCGCTGAGCCTGCGCGTCCGGAGCCTGTGCTCCGCAACGGGAGAGGCCACAACGGTGAGAGGCCCGCGTATCGCAAAAAATAATAGTAATAATAATAAATTAAATAAATTCCACCAGCTAAACATGTGTTTTGAATACCAGCATTAAAACTCAGGAGTTTGTACAATTTTTAAGCTGAATTATGGCTGGATGAGCCAAATAAAATGCCCTGTTTATTGTGAGAAGCAACTCTGCAGTGTGGGAATTTCAAAAGGCTAGGGTCAAGTTCAGGTTACTTTCTCAGGAAATCTAACACAATTCCCGCAGCAATGCATTAAATGAGTGGCTTCTCCAAACAAGGGGATTATCCATATGCATCCTGCATAGCAATCATTTTGATATTAGTTCACCCAAGACACCAGTCTCAATTTGAACATTTATGAGTCTCGTGTCTGCACCGCCAAAGGGATCCAGGTGGGAAGGCTGTGGATTTGGGAAAAGAAGATTTGAGAGGTTTTGAGTCCTGGCTCTCCCACTTTGTAGCAAATTGAATAAGTTCTCAGAGACTCCGTTTCCTTATGTGCAACTTGTTACAGCTGATTTTTCCTAAAACTAACTGATTTTCTTCCTTACATAAATGAAACATGTTCATTGTAGAAAATCTAGAAATATAGATAACTCCCACTTCCTCCACTCCCTAAAAAAAAAAGGAAGGAAAATAGAAATTACCTGCAGTCCCATTATCCAGCTGTAACCATTGTTAAGTACTCCATTCACTGTTGCTTTGAGGGTTAGAAAATTATAAGAAAATACTCTAAGTTGGAAATCTCTAGGTAAATAAGAGGTATTTTTATTGAGTGAGAAGTCTTAAAATTTGAACCTCTTCACGGCCAAGAAGCCCTTTGTTATTTTCATCTCATTTTAAAATTATTTTATTTTATTTTGTTTACTTTCTCTGATTATTAGAATAACTGCTGATTTTTTGGCTTATCTTTATTTTCTAATTTTTCTCTATTTTCTAATTTTTCTATAACATATATTACTTAGTGCAAGTTTTTTGAATAGCCATCCGTGTTCATTGTAGAAATTATATAAAGAACAGAAAAATATGAAGAGTGAAAAAAATCCCTAATTTCATCACCTAGAGATAGTCATTCTGACCTTTTGTCATAGTTCCTTCTAGTCATTTTTTCTGTATATTATTTTTTACTCAGGTGAAATGCTAATATGTATCATATCTTGAGAATTTTAAAGAATCTTTGCTTAGAGGCTCAGTAAACATTCATTGAACTGAATTGTTAATGTTGATAAATGGAAAACAGTTGTTTTGATTTTACTTCTCTACTAATAAGTTTGCTTTAGGAAATGTATTTAGCTGTTTGCATTTTCTCTTCTGAATTACTTGATCATATCCTTCATCTGTTTATCCATTGATGTTCCTTTTCCTGTTGTGTTTTGGACAATTTTTGTCAGTCACACAAGCCATATTTATTAAATGTTAGCATGATGGCCTAACTGTAGATAAATATATAGTTTAATACATTGAATATAGCCTGCTGATCGCCGTTGATGCTTGGGGATCTGGGGACAGTAGAGTGGGGACTGCTAGTCTGTTTGCATGAATTGTTTTGTTGCTCACTGATTTCTGGAATTATCTCCAAAATGAGGCCTTTTGGTGTTCATGCAATGTGGACTAGAGCAGTGCTCAACAATAGAAATATAATGTGAGGAGGGAAAGAAGGGGTGGGATAAATTGGGAGATTGGGATTGACACATACACACTACTATATATAAGATAGATAACCAATAAGGACCTATTGTGTAGCACAGGGAACTCTTCTCAATACTCTGTAATGACCTATATGGGAAAAGAATCTAAAAGAATCAGTGTATAACTGATTCACTTTGCTGTACAGCAGAAACAAACACAACACTGTAAATCAAGTACACACCAATAAAAATTTAAAAAAATAAAATGGCTAAATTAAAAAAAATAAAGACATTGACATCCTTAAAAGAAAAGAAGTGTAATCTGGGTCACATATCTAATTAAAATTTTTCCTGCAGCCACATTTTTAAAAAGTTAAAAGAAACAGGTGAAATTAATTAAAAAACATGTTTTAGTTAACCCATTTTTAAAAATTGAAGTATAGTTGATTTACAATGTTGTGTTAGTTTCTGCTGTACAGCAAAGTGATTCAGTTATACATACATATATACATTCTTTAAAAATATTTTTTTCTATTATGGTTTATCACAGGATATTGAATATAGTTCCCTGTGCTATACAGTAGGACCTTGTTGTTTACCTATTTTATATATAGTAGTTTGTATCTGCTAATTCCAAACTCCTAATTTATCCCTCCCTGCCTTCCCCTTTGGTAACCGTAAGTTTGTTTTCTATGTCTGTGAGTCTGTTTCTGTTTTTTGTCAATAAGTTCATTTGTATCATTTTTTAAGATTCCAGATATAAGTGATGTCATATGATATTTGTCTTTGTCTGACTTACTTCACTTAGTATGATAATCTCTAGGTCCATCCATATTGCTGCAAATGGCATTATTTCTTTCTTTTTTATGGCTGAGTAGTATTCCATTGTGCTTATATACCACATCTTCTTTATCCATTCATCTGTCAACGGACACTTAGGTTGCTTCCATATTTTGGCTATTGTAAATAGTGCTGCTATGAACATTGGGGTGCATGTGTCTTTTCCAAATATATGCCCAGGAGTAGAATTGCTGGATCATATGGTAACTCTAGTTGTAGTTTTTTAAGGAACCTCCATACAGTTAGTTAATCCATTTAAAAACATATTTTTAGATACATGTTTTAGTTAACCCATTATATGCAAAATATTATGATTTCAACAGGTAATCAACATAAAAATCTATTAATGAGATGTTTTACATTTTTTGTACTGTCGTCAAACTTTGATGTGCCTTTTACACTTCCTGCACATCTCAGTTCAGATGAGTCACGTTTCAGGTGTTCAGTAACCACGTGTGCTTTGTGGCTACTATTTTGGACAGCACAGGTCTAGAAGAAAGTGAGAATCTGTGTTCAAGAGAGAGTATCCCGACGTGTACGGGCATCACCTTTATACTCTTGTTCTGCATTGCACTGCAAGCAAATAGTTCAGAAATGGAAGATTCTATGGTGCTAGCATTTGCTTTTATTCCTTGTTGAAGCTTTAGTGTTAGGGACTGGGATTCTCAACACATAGTGTTTGAAGAGGAAGCGACACCCAAGGGTGCATTTGTCCCTTGCCTTTCTCCTAACACCCGTTAGCAGTGCGCGATAATAGCAGAGGCTAGCAGTTATTAAGTATCAATAGTTTCCTAATGATAGACACTATGTGCAGTGCTTTACATGCGTTATCTCATTTAATTCTCACAACAACTCTGGAGGTAGATACTGTTATCTTCACCATTTAAAGGTGACGAAGAAGTTAAAAACTTGCCCATGGTTACTTGGCTGGAAGGAAGCAGAAGCAGGGAAAAGAGACCCCATATTAAGGAACAGTGCTCTCCTGTACCAACATGGGGCAAAAGCCCTGGTGTGGTGGGAGTATGCGGGTTCCAACCCCCGGTTCATAGCCCATTGTTTTGCTTTATAAAGACTGAGATCTCTGGTTTGTGATCCTCTGAGCCTTAGTTTGCATACTTTAAAAACAGAATAATAATATATGGTGTGAGAGCAGGGAATGCCCAAGCTTGTGAGAATGAAATGACAGTGGATGTAAAGTGCTATTCATGGCACATTTAGTACAGGTATAATGTAAACACATACATTTAAACAAGCTTAGTTATGAAGCCTTACTGTATGCAGAGAGAAGCAAATGGATGTTGATTAGCTGTCTCCAATGACCTCGTTTCCCCAGTCCAAATAACATTGTCACTCCAGTCTTGAGCTGCATTTTGTGACCACTCAATACATGAGAACGGCAGTGACTTGGAGCTATGTTATTATTTTGGCAATGTCATGATTGGAGATTCTACCTATGTGATCCAGAACAAATCTAAATACCAGAGGTCTCTTCCTTAATAAAACAATGTTGAAGGTTGAGTCAGTCTTTGAAAGTGCATCGAGCATATATGGTCTCCTAACTTGCTCTTGGGTTCAGGGGCCAAATCAATTGACAAAAATGTACTGGGTACCAACTTAATATAAGTCATGCTTTTCTACCCTCAAAAAAACATGCATGCTAATAATTAGGGAGAATAATACACACATGCATAAAAAATTAAATAATATTGTATTTAAAAATTCAAGAGAAGGTAGGTTGTCAGGTGTGTGATTCAGGCAAGGTTGTAAGTTTGGAAGTAAGAAGCGGGTGCAGATTCTGGGGTCAGGCTATGCCTGGCGTGGTCCAAGTCACTGACGATGGAAGACCAGCCTGCACGACTTCCCAGTATGACCCCCTATTTTGTCTCTTAGATGTGGCTCTTTAAATGCCCCTTGATTCTTGTTTCTAATACATCACTGTGGGCTTGGGGCAAAGAGGCTTTTTCAGCCCTGCTCAGACGTATTTAAATAACTGGTCAGTCCAGTGGCATGTGGGAAGAGGTCACTTTCTGTGGTGTCCCAAGGCTCATTTGGTTCCTTGAGAAAGGAGCAGGACCTGTTGGTGGTCCTGCCTTGGTTTGTGTGAGGATTAAGCAAGGTGATGAAATGTGCTAACTGGCAGATGGCATAGACCCTCAATAAATGTGGGTTGAATGCTCTCTGTAGAAGGGACATTAACCTATGAAACATAATAATGTTGAAGGTAAGTAACAGTCCAAGAGGACAACTCAGGGGTAGGTTTCTAGCCTTCATGCTTCTCCCGAGGTGGCTCAAGCCTACAAAAAGCTGTGATGCTGTTGTTAGGATATGAGTCATGGATGTGGTGGTGGCTCAGACTGAGCCACAGGACCGCGGGAGCAGAGGACAAGGGGCGGCTGCCTTCCCTCCCTGCTTTCACCTGGTCTGTTCAGGGAAAGAGTGAACTACAAGGACTCAGAAACTGAAAAGCCTGGGCTTTGATCTCCTTTATGTTTCTATTATCTCTGTTCCATTTTGCAGGTTACTTACCATCCTGTGCCTTTTGTTCTCATCTAAATACAGAGACTTGACGATGATGCCTGTTTTATAAGGCAATCGTAAAGGTCAAAATGAGATGACGCATGTAGTGGTGCGTACCACAGTGACTGGTACGTAAAAAGTGCCCAGTAAATGTCAGCCATAACAGAAAAAGATGATCGGACTGCTCATGAAAGCCACACTCAGGGCTAGGCTCTGGGATATAGATGATGATAATTACAATAATGGTGATAATAGCTAACATTCGTCCACTGCTTAATTTGTGCCTGGCTTTATACATATTAACTCCGTAAGTCCTTTAACAATAAGCCAGGTGGTGGATGGTTCCGGGAGACACGTGATGTCAAATAACCTAGCTCTCTGCCTTCACTTTCTAACAGGAGGAACAGGCTCACAAATTGAAGATTGTGGCATAGAATTCTAGTCACAAGTAGTTTCTCAGTAAATGTTGGTTCCCTTCTCCTCTTTTTCCCTTTTCTTTGTGTCCCTTACGAGGAAGGGTTTATCCTGCTGGAGGCTGATCCTGCTGGTGGCGTTATCTTTGGAAGCTGGGGGTAGCTTGTTTCATAGCACTGGTATGATCGTGACATTTTCCGGCCCTCCCCCACCATTCTTTCCTCTTCATTACCCTCAGCCAGATTTGCCTTGTACAGACCTTTGAGCCTACCAGCCCCAGCTGGCTGAGTAGCGAAGCCACGGAACAGAGGTTTGCTCTCCTGGCTGCACGTCGTCCATTGTGATACGGTGCTTCTTGAATGTGTCACCGAGTTATTTTGTGAGGCCGGTGTTCTCTATTTAATAGAAGACTTCCCATTTTGAAAAACCCATTCTTTCTGTCTCCAAGCTTGGCAGACACCCTTTTCCTGCATTGCCACTCAGGTAACTCGTCACTGTCGCGGATGGCTTAGGCTGGCATTATGAAAAACCTCCCTTTTTGTTATATAAAGGAAAAGGATGACCGAGAAGATAAGCCCATCACTGACTGTGAGTTCCAAATCCCAGAGCCCAATAAATGTTAAAAGGTAGAAGCCCCACCTGAAGCTGCCTGGGTCAAAGGCAAGCCCAGATGCCTCACCTGTGCCCACTTCAGCTCCAAGGAGATGCGCCATGCTTGTCATTTGCGTTGGATGAAGTGAGAAGGGAGAACCGAGGAGGTAGGGATGGGTGTCTGCCTTTGAATTGAGGCAGTGTAATTTGTGGCATTTTGTCTCTTGCCAAGGTAACCTCTTATCCATGAAAATTGCACCGTAGTATTTAGCCAGCCTGTGGGAATGCACGTACTCACTAAGGATCTATGGTTTTCTGGGTCCACGACTGATAGGAGGTCCTGTGATCTGGGGTGAAAGTTGGGCGTTGTGAAGAGCAACCAGGGGCATCTCACTCTCGCTATGGAGTTGGACTTTGTACACACAGACCTCCTCATACACACAGGGCGACACATATTCACATACACTTCAGTGTGGAAGGGGCACAAATTCATCAGAATGCAGAAATGTTTTATTTCATAATGGCCAGATAGTTAAGTATTCAATGATAGGTGTGGAGAGGGAGGGAGGAGGGAGGGTTTACACTTCCCCATCGACAGCACTCCTTTCTGAAATCTGAGACACTTAAGGAAGAAAGAACCACATTGAGCTCCATGGTTCTCTACCTTGACTTGGGGAACTTAGATCCCAGCTATTTTAACATGGAATGGATGGGGCGCCTAGATCGAAGGCATAAGGAAATCTAGTTGGGAACTATCTCCTAAGCCCCGGTGGAGTGCTCTGACATTGCTTACCAGAGCAGAGCTTGTGGTTAGTCACTCTGGTGGGATCTGCTGGGTTCCTTTTGAGGTCGTCTTTAGGAGTAACTGCGTCTCCATGTAGGGAGGGCTAAGGTGACCATTGTCAACTGTTCTGCTAGAGTTTGACATTTAGCTGCCAGGAGTCAGCATTCAGAGGATGCTTAAAATGCCCTAAGAGATACTTACAAAATGAGAGCTATGGAGGCTGACAGGGTTCAAAAACATTCCAGCAAATATACTCAAAAGGAAATATAAGGCCAGATGAGCTCCCGAGAAAAAGCGTAGTAGCTCTGAGAGTGTTGGCCACGGATGGCCACAAGTAATGGGAAGTGGCACAGGAAACTGTTACGGAGTAGAAGGCTCTCAACCCCTTGATATAGAAAGTGGATGATTTGGGACTTGCTGATAATTCTTAGCACCCCAGTTCCCAGACTGAGACCTAAAGGTTGAAGGGGACAGCAAAAAAAGCATTTTTCCCAAGTCTGCCGAAGAGTGCCAGCCGTGGCTGGAAAACTAGAGGCCAAGACTCTCTTTGCTGTTTATACCTATAGAAGTTGTTGTTAGGAGCCCTTAGCTTAGGCTGAAAGAAAATACAATGATTCTTATGAAACAGGTTAACAGAATCGTGAGGAGGGGATCGGTAGGGAGGGGCAACAGAAGGTGGAAATTCTAGTAAAGGAGCTAGTACCCAGAATTTGAACCATCAAGGGACACCTCTGTGTGTTCTTTTTTTTTTTTTTTTTTTTTTTTTTTTTGCGGTACGCGGGCCTCTCCCTGCCGTGGCCCCTCCCGTTGCGGAGCACAGGCTCCGGACGCGCAGGCTCAGCGGCCATGGCTCACGGGTTCAGCCGCTCCGCGGCGCGTGGGATCTTCCCGGACCGGGGTACGAACCCGTGTCCCCTGCATCGGCAGGCGGACTCCCAACCACTGCACCACCAGGGAAGCCCTGTGTGTTCTTTTTAACCTGGTTAAAATCAGACTTTTGATCCTCAGACCTCCTTATCTCAGCAAATCAGAACACACAAAGTTTGTTCCTTCCCTAAGACTTTCCCATTTCATTAAATGGTACCCCTGTCCATTTGTGTGGACCCCAGAACCTAGGAGTAATTTAAAATTTTTTCTCACTTTCCCTCTCCCCATACGTAATAGAAATAAAACATACCCCAGATCCATGTACTATTTCTTTTCTGCTGCTACCCTCTGAGGCTTCGTTAGGTCTCACCTTGACCACACCCAGGCCTCCTCACTGGGCACCTTTGGTCCATCCTTGCCAACGTACATCCCATCTACATGCCACTCAGAGTGGAAGCAGCTCCCCCACCAGCCCCCCTTCGCACTCTAAGGGAAGGGCTGGCCTTGGCTCACAAGGACCCTCGCCCATCCCGCTGGCCTTAGCCTGTGCTGCTTTTGCTGGCTGTGCTCTGTATCGACTTGCTTTCTTCCAGCTGATCTTCTCCTCTAAGTCCTGCCTTAAGCCCCACTCGCAGGCGATTCCTCTACCTGGAACACTTTTCCCACTTCTCTACCCCCTGCCCCCAACCACTCTTTCCTCCTGTCTGTCAACAGACTTCGACTCAAGCATCCACCGCTGACCTTTCGGTATGACCTAGCCACTCAGTCATTCCCTGTCCCTGTCCCCCTGATTCTTTGGAGAGGGCTCATTACTTTTCAGTACCTGGCTTTGTGTGTTTATCGTGTGATGGTGTGCCGGTCTCTCTCCCCGAGAACGTAAGCTTCATGAGAACAGGGACCTTGTCTGTCTGTTCCACTCTTTCCTCAGTGACCAGAGCAGTGCTGATTCCAATGGGGAGAGCACATTAAATATCTGTGGGATGGAAGGTTGAAGCTGCTTCAGTCAACCTAGCTTGGACCGTGCGTCAGTGATGACCCCTGGCAGTAGAAACCAGCCATAGTGCCCGTGTGGTTGGGCTTCCCTCCTCTCCCCACCACGGCCCTGGGGTCTGACTGCTGGTCTTCTGTTCCCTTGCAGCCGCCCCTGCCAGCTTCCTTTCCCGTCAACGGTGCAGCAGCACAGCCCGATGTCCTCCCAGAACTCCTCCGTCAGCGGGCCGTTGCACTCGGTGTCCCTGCCACCTCCACCTCCGATGACCCTGGCAGCCTCGCAGCCCACGCCAGCCGCCTCCCCCAGCCAGCAGCTTGGTCCGGATGCATTTGCGATCGTGGAGCGAGCCCAGCAGATGGTGGAGATCCTAACGGAGGAGAACCGGGTGCTGCACCAGGAACTTCAGGGTTACTACGACAACACCGACAAGCTCCACAAGGTACCGGACTTCCCTAGGGGAGGGGAGGGAGAAAGTTCTCTGGAAGGGGAGCACAATTCCTTACCTGCCCATGGGGGGTTGACTCCCTGACTCACTGGCCAAAGTTTAACTAGACCCCTTTTTATGCCAGGCACCGAGCAAGGCTTTAGGGAGACAAAAATAAATATGCCACAGTGCCTGCCTTGGAGGAGCTTATAGTCCAAAAGGGGTAGAGTTGCCTAAGTTAAACCTGCAGTAGGATGTCAAGAGGCTGCAGGAGGGGCAGTAGAGGTGCCCCTGGACCTGAGACTCAGAGGCTGAGTAGCATTTCCCCAGATGGACAGTGTGGAAAAGGGGACACCGAGAGTAACACAAAGTAGTGAGTTGAGAGAGACAGGTTTTTCCTTTCAATCTGGGATCTCAGACAGGAACCTTGTGATTGCCATGTTGGTTTCGTTAGCTGGTTTCTGCAAAAAGCAGCGATGTCTCAGCGCTGAGGGCAGAGTACAGGTTACTGCGTGCTCTCCTTATGCTATGACTTAACAGGTGGGGAGATGCTGCGTAATTCCAACCTGTGTCATTGTCGTGGGAATATTAGGATGTACAGCAGCCTTCATTCTTAGGGCTTTACACTGAAAGCCAAAGTCAGCAGGAAGACATCCAGCGAGAGTGAAATCACAGGCAGTGATTTCATGATGACCCACATGCCAGCACCTGAAATGCTGCAGGTAGAAAGGAAGAGGTGAGGGGCAAAAGTCATAGGATCTTTTTTTTTTTTTAAGCAATTCTTTTTGTTTTTTAAAAATTTTATTTATTATTTATTTTTAACATCTTCATTGGGGTATAATTGCTTTACAATGTTGTGTTAGTTTCTGCTATATAACAAAGTGAATCAGCTATACGTATACATATATCCCCTCCCTCTTGCGTTTCCCTCCCACCCTCCCTATCCCACCCAGTCATAGGATCTTTTCGGGCAGCAGAGCCCCAGGGCACTCGAGTTTCCTTTCTGGAAGCAAGGAGGCATGTGTGGTAGAAGGCTTCTCATAAGTCTGGGTGCGTGCTCTGTCCTGGGCAGTCGCTTTTGTAAAGAGAAAGAGTGAGAATGGAAACTCACCTGGCTACAGAAGCATTGCCACTTGGTTCTGTGTAACAGGACATGCTCCTGGCTGGCCCATGGTGTTCACTGTGCAGTGTTGATCTCTCAGTTAAGCCTGGCCTTTCTGCTGGTCCGGGAGTCAGAACAGTCAGCCCCTGTGATTCCCTGAGGGCTGGCAGCAGTCGGCTGGGAGCAGTGGGTGGAATGATGCAAACATTCACAGACAGGACCTGCCCCAGCTCATTTGTGCAGAGCTTCCACCGAGAGGGTCTGGAACTCCCTGGAGTCAAGACCAGGCTTGGCCCGGAGAACTCTGGCTGCCTTTATTGGAGGGGAACAAATGAGAGCCGGGAACCAGCGGGCTGCCTAAGAATGGCGGCCTCACTCCCAGCCTCGGTCATACCCTTAGAAGTTGGGAAACACGTGCTGCCTCCTGGCCTTGGCTGGAAGTCACTGCTTAGGCCCAGGCTTGCCTCTGATGCTTCCTGGGGCAGCTTCTTTCCTGGTACAGTCTGAAAATTGGGAAGGGCCAACTCAGCATTTTCTGGGAAATCAGTAATGTTTTTCTTCTCCCTGATGAAGCCCTATGGCAGACGCTTTCAGGAGCCGAGCAAACTCACCTGAGGGCAGAGTGTGGTTCTGTCTTTTCCATGGACAGTTTTGAACAGTTGCAGGGAGGATGCATAAATTGTGAGGTCTTGTTATTCTTTGTTGACTTTTTATTAAGATACACTTTTTTATTGGCCTGTAACATACATCTTTTTTTTTTTTTTTTTTTTTGGCCGCGCGTCATGTGGGATCTTATTTCCCCGACCAGGGTTCGAACCTGCGCCCCCAGCATTGGATGCATGGCATCTTAACCGCTGGACCGCCACGGAAGTCCCCTATACATCTATTTCCTGATGTTGATGCCCATTTCTATTTTGAAAACCAAAATCAGCCTCCCAGTGATTCATTTTCCCTGCACAGGGGATGACTCTTAAACTTTGTGACCAAAAGCATTTTGATGACTTAAGGAGAAAAATCAAAAGCTGTGTCCCTTCTGGATTCCCAGACTCCTTCAGTCCCTTGAATGTTATGAATGGTTCTATAAATATTATATTTCATTAACCTGTCATATGTCGAACTGGAATTGCCAATTTGAAATCTCAGGTTTTGATGGCTACTTGCCATCTTTATCACTAAGTTCCGCAGCTCTTCTCAGCAGCTAGGGCCAAGAGAAAGAGAGCTGCGTGAAATCGTGACTCGACAGTTGAAGGCTTGTGTTCCCGAGGTCATCCTAGCCACCCCAGCTTGGGTGGAACCACAGTGCTGCACCGTAGGATGTGGCTGCCCTGTGCTGGCAGGAACGTCCAACCTAGAGTCCTTCCTCACAGCTTCGGGAGCACTCGCAGAGATTCATCATCAGGGCAGAACCAAAAATAGATGAATTTTTAATTGCGGTGCTTAGCCTGTGTGCACTGAGCCAGGAGCACAACGGGAAACGACGACTAAACTCAGAGGCTGCCAGAGTACCGCCTGGAAATGAAGACCCGTTTCCAGAGAGGCACAAGGCGGTGATTATCCCTGTTAGTGTTGGAATGGTGGCTGGGGACCCCCAGAAATAGCAGTGGTTTTTCATTATTTCCTTTTGGGCACTCATTTTGCTTCTTTTTCCTCCCAGTTTCCCTGAAACATAGTTCATGGATGGAATTTCCAGCTGGACCAGACTATGAGCTGGTTGGCCTCAGAAGCCATCAGGGTGGAGATGGACGTTTGAAGGGACAAGGCGCCATGTTTACCGTTCCCCCAGGCTTGCTTTAGCAAAGACCCTCTTCTTTTGTCAGCGAAACAGAGGTGGCTGTGATTGGGCAGTCTGAGGCTTGGATGGCAGGCCTGTCTTCGATTCTGTAGGTCCCTGAGCTGTGCCTGCGAAGGTATCAGGGAACAAGCCAGTTTCTAGAGCTGGGAAGGGCTGAGATTTTCTCTGGACACTTTTCTGTGCGTTTGCTTCGTGGCAGCAATGCCGGTGAAAGCTGTGTGAGGCTTTCCCCTCTGCTCGTAGTTCTGTTTCTGGGCCAGGGAGTGCTTCTCCATGTGATTTCGGGGGATCTTGCAAGCCTGGCCTAAGAGCTTCCTGATGTCTAGGCTGGAAGGGAGGCTGGGAGCTGTGGAGGCAAACCCAGTATCCTCTTCACACGGTCATCCTCAGACTCTGAACTGGCCCAGATGTCTGTATATCAAAGGCAGCCTTTCCACCTCCCTTCACCTCTAACACACATCAAGGGGAACTTAAGATGTTGTGGAGCTGCCGATGTGAAGAAGAGGGTGTGGTTCTCCTTCTGAAGGAGAGTGCAGTCAGAAACTGTAGAGCTTTAGACTAAAAATTATTAAAATGATTCTAGTCCAGTTTCCCACCCCTTAGAAACCCTTGCTTCATGTCTCCGAAAAGAAGTTGTTCATTTTTTACTTGAATGTTGCTAGAAAAGAGAAGCTCACTACTGGGTAGACTTTTGGGAAAGGTAGTTAGGAAATTCTTCCATATGTTGAATCATTAAGTTGCCGCGTTTAGTCGTAGTTCTGTCCTCTCCGGTCACACTGAAGGAGACTCATCTGTCTCCACCACGACAGGTATCGCTTCTTACAGGAAATACGTTGTCCAGAAGTATGACCCTTGCCCTTTCTCTCTTGGTAGCTACAAGCACATAACCCTATCCCAGTTCCCGTCTGCCTGAGTAGCTGAGACGGTAAACCGTGCTGTCTTGGGGACGCTGCAGTTTCCCTTTATAGCGTGCGGACGGAAGTTCTTTTCATGAAAGGAAAGAATCCACAGCCAGGTGTAGTTTGATCAATGTCCAAGTCTGTCTTTAGGAGTTATAAATATAAAGATTGAGTAAACAGTCAGTACTTCTGTCATAAGAAGGCACAGGTCTGGGGCTGTAGGGACTGTTTCTGCCCTCAAGTAACTGACAGTCAAATCAGAGACACAAAATGCATCAGAATTCCAGTCAGGTGAATACAACAGATGAAAGTACGTGAAATCAGATGGAGGGAAGTTCTTATGGGGGGCCTAGTTGCGGAAGGCATCCTAGTTGCCCTGGGCTTGCAGCACGAGCACTGTCTCAGGGTCGACACCTCAGGGTTTTTGGTGCCCTCAGCTTCCTTGGGGACTAGGTGATGCCTTCGGTCTAGATGGGGATGGTCCTACTGTCCAAAAACCAAGGCCACCTTTTACAGATGGAATTAGCGTAGAAATGGTGGTATGGTTTGGAGCCATCCCTTTTGAAAACAACATTAAAAGGAAGGAGCATAATTTGCGGTAGGACTGTGAACAGGATTCCGGACATGCTGTTCTTTCTGCTACCACATGACCAATCATTCATGTTGTCTTTGCAAGAGATAGAAAGGCTTTGTAGAAATGACGGGACTGGAACAACCAACTCTGCTACGAGGAGGCCTTTGGGAACATCTTCTGGTGCCGAAGGGAGCCTTGGCGTTGGGCCCTTCCCTGGTTGGAGGCCACTGAGCAGAAGGCCTGATGCCCTCCAGCCTCTTTACCCACCTCTTTTCAGATGTGTCTTTTTTTTTTTTTTTTTTTTTGCGATACGCGGGCCTCTCACTGTTGTGGCCTCTCCCGTTGCGGAGCACAGGCTCCGGACGCGCAGGCTCAGCGGCCATGGCTCACGGGCCCAGCCGCTCTGCGGCATGTGGGATCTTCCCGGACCGGAGCACGAACCCGTGTCCCCTGCATCGGCAGGCGGACTCTCAACCACTGCGCCGCCAGGGAAGCCCTCAGATGTGTCTTGGCTTCGTCTGTAACCTCCAGGGCATTGACCACATCCGGTCTCCTTCTTTAAGTTTCTGGGTTCCTGGCTGCAATGGCACCCCTGGCATCAGTCTCTCGCCTGGGTTCTCCTGCCTCGCCTTCTCCTGCAGTGTCAGCGCTCCCACCCTTGGCCCTCTGATCTTCTGTTGATCTCCCTAAGTGATCTCACTCTGTGACTTCGTCTGTCATCTATGCACAGTGAAACAACTGCCCACCTGACTTTCAGACCCGTCTCTTTCCTGCTAACTGTTCTGCAGGCTCTTCAGACATGGTATCTCCAAAACCAGACTTTTGGTTTAGGTAAACCTGTTTCTCTTATCATTTATCTTGGTTAAGTCTTGTTACTCTGTCTTCTAAGCTATGAATGTCTGTGATTTCTTTCTCCCTTACCGTCCAGACCAGTCACGGAGACCTATTGATTCTACTCTTCAGTGTCTTTGGAATTTGTCCTTTTAGTTATCTGGGTTCATGCCCTTGTCCTGTCATTAAACTGTTTATGTTCGCTTCTTGCCTGGACTCCTTTCTCCTGCCTTCCCTCCCTACACCCACCCTGCAACCCTATCCTTTAATATGATCTCCATAAAACCTCAGGTGCAATTTATGCTGCTCTCCCCTCCCCAGGCTCTCCCCCCGCAACAATTACCTATGCCCATAAAGTCCTTCCTTATGGCCACTTGCCCCTTGCTGTCATCCCCAGATGACCTGTCGTGTCAGAGACATGCACTTTCCTTCGTGGCTCTCTGTCTTGGGTCATTCCCTGTCTTCTGCCGAGAATGCCAAAGCCCTTTGGCCTTTTCTTTTCTGCTTGGCAAATTCCTGTTCATCCCTCAGGACTCATTTTAAATGGCATTTTCTCTGAAATCTTTTTTAAAGAAACCCCTTCTCACCCCTGCCAAATAATAACTTTGTCTCTAGGCTACCATAGCATTAAATAACCACACCCCTTGTCACATTGCACTGTAGAAGCATTTGTATCTGCATACAGGCCAGCTCTAGGCTGTGAGACCCTAAAGACCAGGAAGTGTCCTGTGTCTGTTTCCTTGGCACCCAGACACATAGTAAGTGTGCAATAGGTATCTGTCAGGGTATGTATTACTTATAGGAGTCTCAGCAGGGACTTTTTGATCTGGGCAATTGGAGTTCCGGCAGTCGGGGTGTCTGCCTTATGGTGACATAGCTCTCCATGGAGGGACCAAAACACGGTGCAGTTCTCTTGGTGCCCAGGGAGAGGCACTAGTGTTCTCAACCCTGCCACTTTGCCTCTGATTCCAACTTTTGGTAGCCAGGTTTGCAGGTACTCTTTACCCTTTCTCCTGC
This sequence comes from Lagenorhynchus albirostris, assembly GCF_949774975.1. Lineage (NCBI taxonomy): Eukaryota > Metazoa > Chordata > Mammalia > Artiodactyla > Delphinidae > Lagenorhynchus > Lagenorhynchus albirostris. Next base: position 70,194,720 of record NC_083103.1, read on the forward strand.
ATTTATGTTATACAACAATAAAATGGGATTTATTAATTTCTACTATAAAACGTGCTGTTATGTTAGACTCCTTTTATATCAGTTATAGCTACTTGTTATAGATTTATATATATCGTAGATTAAAGGCTCTCCCAGTTACAGCTCTTGATTTCGTGAAATACAAAAAAAAAAAAAAAAAATTGGTTTTTATCCCATGTCTTCCAACTCCCACATATAAAGAGGTTTTCTATGGTTTACAGTTAGATACAAATCCATTAGTCCTTTATATAGATAATTTCATAGACAAAGGGATAACAGGCTAAGCGATGAAACCTCTCTTCGTGTGGATTTTATGTTCCTTTGGGGATGGGTAGGAGGGTCTCAGGAGAGCACTGTACTTGGAGTCAGGAAATTAGGGTTCTACTTGTGATCCTTTAGTTTTCCTGTACTTTAATATTTTCCTCACATTAACTAGGAAAAATAATAATAGTTGTAAATTGCCATACTTAATATAAGCAGTTTATGTTTATTTTATGTTTATTATTTTTTTAAACATTATATTTTATTTTATTTTTTGGCTGTGTTGGGTCTTTGTTGCTGCATACGGGCTTCCTCTAGTTGCATCAAGCGGGGACTACTCTTCATTGCAGCACGCGGGCTTCTCATTGTGGTGGCTTCTCTTGTTGCGGAGCACAGGCTCTAGGCGCGTGGGCTTCAGTAGTTGTGGCACATGGCTCAGTAGTTGTGGCTCGTGGACTTAGTTGCTCTGCACCAACTGGGATCTTCCCGGACCAGAGCTCAAACCCGTGTCCCCTGCATTGGCAGGTGGATTCTTAACCACTGCGCCACCAGGGAAGTCCTAAGTTATGTTTAAATTCATCCCTTCCTGATATTTGTACCAAGAGACTATTACCAGGTGACATCAGATGGTCCCACCAGACTTGTGAGTCTGTAATTCACAGGATCCTAACATGGTGCTGGGAGACAGATGGGGGGGTGGTGAAGTCGGTTGCAGGATTTGGTAGACAAACTTAAGACACAGAAAGGCTGCATTGAAGACACAGCCTTCACAACTGGAGCATCCAAGAATCAGCATAGCTAAGGCATGGGTGGGAATGTCAGAAGTCTCACTTTCGTGCTGCTTCTCTCTTTCAGTTTGAAAAAGAACTTCAGAGAATCTCGGAAGCCTATGAGAGCCTGGTCAAGTCTACCACCAAGCGAGAGTCGCTGGACAAGGCGATGAGAAACAAACTCGAAGGCGAGATTCGAAGGCTCCATGATTTCAACAGAGACCTCCGAGGCATGTCAAGTTCACTCATGTTTTCTCTACCCTAAACGCCCCGTGTTGCTGACAGCCGGACTTCAGGCCCAAGTTATGTTACATAACCTTGTAAATCCCAAGCCTCTGGGAAAGGGGCACCAGAGAGCAGAAGTGTTCTTTTCACGTTGTAGGTTGTAGGTTGCAGCACTGAGCCTGAGAAGTGACAACCTCTATACACGAGTCCCTGACAGGGAGGGAGTATGTGTGCAGCTCCTTCTTGCTTTAAAAGTACTTAACATGACTCGTGTTGTGAATGGGAATGTCTGAAAAGACCAATGTTCCCTGCACAACCCTTGTCACATCAAACTGAGGCATCTAGTTGCATTCTTTGAAAGCCAACAGTTAACACTTGCTTGGTGTATAGTGTAGAAGGCAGAGTTAGACACATGTCCCTCTTGGAGAAAAAAAAAGCCCACGGTTGTGAAAAGAGTAGATATATATCAACTTCCTGAAAGCTAGGGGCCCCCTGTTACAGGATCTTGGGAACCTCCAACATGCAGAATGATCTGACCCATGAAATTATACTTCACTTTCAGTCAACCAAGCCATTTTTCAGTTCCCTCGTGTCAAAAGACTCAGTGTACTGGCAGTCTGTAGCTGGAACCTTTTTTTTTTTTTTATTACTGCAAACCCTTTAGTCTTGGGTATTATGTAAGCTCAATAAAGACTTGTTAGACTGAATTATTTAATTGAGTAGATGAAGATTGACCAAATGGCATGAGCAAACCTAGAACTCACTGAGTAGAATCTTCATCCATCAGGTCATCTTGACTTGCTTCCTGGTATTTATTTAATTGTTATTTTTAATTTTTTGCTTCCCAGCTACAGAGGGCTGATGGTCAAGGTTAGACGAGGGCTGGGTTTGAGGCCAAGGGAACTCAACCCCTTTTCGAGGACTCTGCTGGCCTTGCAGGAACCTGTTCTTCGCTGCCTGCCACCGGTGCACACCTTGGCATTAAATTGCATAAAGGCACAGCGTGGCGTCTGAGGACTTTTCTTTTTGATGTTCTGGAGCGTCTTGTTCCCCCCCGCCCAAGAGTTGTTCAATTTGGGGCTCCTCCCTGGGCATCTCTCCCTACCCAGCTCTCAGCACCCAGGTCATTTGCCTGTCGGAGGATCACTTAAATGCAAGTGCATTTCTTTGTAATCGTTTCCTCTCTGTGCACAGATCGACTGGAGACTGCCAACAGGCAGCTGTCCAGCAGGGAGTATGACGGACACGAAGACAGAGCGGCCGAGGGGCTTTACGCTTCCCAGAGTGAGTCTCCATGCTTACCTATCCCAACTGGGTAGTTTTAAAAACTGGGGGCCTGAGGAAAGAACCCTGTTAGTTTTAAGTAAGTTTTGTGCTGCTTGCTTGTTGATTTAACATATAAGCTGTTAGGCCGAAGATGAGACCCTCCTAGGTCTGCCAGAGACAAAGCCTAGGTTGATGTGTTAATTTCAGTAATGTTTATTCCGACCTCCTTACCTACAGTTTCTGTTTCTCCCTAATACCCTCCATGGGTATTATAGAGTATTTACTGGCACTCGCCACTTGGTCTAAGGCAAAGTTCTCTTTCCCCATGGAAAGGGAAGGAAGCCTGTGGTGGGATTTGCTCTTTTGTCATATTCTGTGTGTGCCTAGGTTGAGCAGTTCTGGACTGGCTGCCCCTGGCATCATGAAGCCACCTAAATGTTCCCAGCACGCGTCTCAGTAGGTGACGCTCGCTTGCGAACCGTTGGGCCCATTTCAGCCAGGAATAAAATGGCTTCCTGTGCCTCAAGATTTATTGGGAGAATGTTCTATTAGTTTCACCAGAGACAAACGATAGAAGCAAGTGGGTTTTGAGAAACCATCGATTAAGATTCGAATTTCTGCACGTTCATTCATTGTCCAAGTCAGAAATGTAAAAATCCAACTGGCTTTTTCGGGAAACTGTTTAGAAAACTGAATTCATTTCTCTGTCATGATTCTCAACAACATTGTGAGTTAAGTGCTCACACACTAAAGACAGTTTGAACAACAAAAAGTCCTGCGTTCAGACTCTGGCCATCCATTGTATAATGGTGGTATTCTGATGCTTGGGTCGCTCAACGCAGCTCTACCTTTTCAAGGCTGGGAAACAATTGGTTAAACTTTCTAATTTCCAGTACTATTTGCTGGGGTTAAGCTCCTTTGTTTTTCCCAGATTTACTCATGATTGCATTCCATTTTGAGTCTCAGCTTCATTTTTTAAATTCTGTTTTGGCAAATGGACACTAATGCAGCCTTGGGCTTTTGCATCAGATTCCTTTGCAGTCTTGCAGGTAGGTGAATTGGCCCGTGCTCCAGCCTCACATACAGAGCTATATCTGTCAGCGTCTTGAATTATTCACTTACCTAACAAAAGTTATTTCTTCTCATGGGTGCAGTAGATTTACCATTTCATCTGAGCTTTCATTTGAAAAATGAGTCATCTGTACTATTTGCACTTGATTTTGACACCTTAATTTTGGGTGATCGTGTGCTTAGGTAGAGTAAGTATCTTTGTGGCAGTTATGTCAGTGACGTCACTTTGTTGATACTCTGCCTTCTTGTCAGGGGATATTATTTTGTCACTTAGTTTGGGTCAAAATGGAAATGTCAGCGAGTTTCATCTGATGGGCATTTGCTGTAACCCCTCAGCCTAGGCTGTGCTAACGGACTAATAGGTTTTGGTGTCGTGTGAGTTCGGAAATGTTCTCAAAGATTTTAACCTTCTGGCTCAAAGCTAAAACATCAATAACGTAGGCAAAGAGGCCCTTCCAGCTTTACAGGGAATGATTTGTTCTGTGCAAACATACGCTGCTGTGTTCCAGAGGCGTAAACAAGAGAGTCCAGGGGCATTTTTCAACTGCTGAAATGTGCCTTAGTGTTGACATGTAATGTAATTGCATCTTGGCAGGACATTTGAAGCAGGTTTGCTAGCAGTGATATCTAACCAATTTTTCAGTACCTGGTCTTTTCAGGACACGTTGTGCCTTCGTCACAGCTTTACAATTATTTGCATTAGCTTCTTGTCTCCTGGTGTAGCCAAGAGATGGACTTGAGATGTTATTTCAAATTTACAGTAGGTTTTTTTCTTAGTGAGTTGGAAGAACTCTTTGTATATGCAGGAAATTAGCATGTCCCCTGCCAAATATAGTGCAGATATTTTCCCCAGTTGTTTTTTATCTTTGAATATAGTGTTCTTTATCTTACAGAAGATTTTTCAAGTGACTGTATTTATGCCTTGTAGGTTTTATGTCATACTTAGAAATGCTTTTTCTAATCCAAAATTATAAACATATTCACCTATGTTTTCTTCAAGTATGTTTATGATTTCATTGTTTGCAAGCCTTATATTTTAGAAGCCAATTAGGGAGGCACAGGAGGAGAGAAATTCATGAAGAACTAACCTGTAGGCAAGGAGACTAGTTAACAGATATTTTAGTATCTGGGCAAGAGAGGTAGAGGTCCTGAACCAAGACAGAAGTAGTAGTGGAGGGTAGGAGACAGATAAACAGGTGACAAATTAGTAGGATTTGGTAACCAATTGAATAAGGACAGTGAGAGAGAGAGAGAAAAGAGTGTGACTAGAGCCACTAGATGTGTGGTCATCCTTTACCAATAAAAAGCAGCAGGAGGAGGAGGAGTTGGGATTAAGTAACCAGTGAAGGTTTTTTTTTGTTTTTTTTTTTTTGCGGTACGCGGACCTCTCACTGCTGTGGCCTCTCTCGTTGCGGAGCACAGGCTCCGGACGTGCAGGCTCAGCGGCCATGGCTCACAGGCCCAGCCGCTCCACGGCATGTGGGATCTTCTCGGACCGGGGCACGAACCCGTGTCCCCTGCATCGGCAGGCGGACTCTCAACCACTGCGCCACCATGGAAGCCCCCAGTGAAGGTTTGAGCATGTTGAGTCATCTCATGCCCATAGCTAAGTGAGCAGGTGTAATAACAAAGGTGCAGACGTACCCCGGAGGCTGTTGATGGGTGGTGCTCTCTGTCAGTCTTTCCTTTTAGCACATGGGAACAGAATGGCAGGCACAAATTACGATCTCTCTTCGCAATTATTAATGTGTTCAGTTATCTGTATAGCTTTTTAGAAGCTCTATTGTAAGAGTACTTTTCAGTGCCTAGTAATCATAATTATAAACTTTGGGCACTCGAGAGAGGAGCCATCCTTTTCAAATGAGTCTTTTGAGATTCCAATGCTTGGCTTAGAGAAAGGCAGGTCTGACTGCATAGCAAATAGTAGTGACTTCTCTGGCTCACGCCTACCAGGAGCTAAGGCTACGGTGGGAAGCCCCTGACAACCACCTTGGCCAGTGGAAAAGTTAGAAGGAAAGGGGATAATAACATGTTTGACCTTTTTGCTCAGTGTTCAGGTTGAAGCTTGGAGTCCAGGTCCAAGAGCGCCCAAGGCACTCTTGCAGCATGAGCGGTCGGGAGGACTTCTGTAAACTCTCAGCTGACGGAAGGGGAACATCCTTCCTGGCATGATTTCTAAATTTCCCTGCTGCCCAGAGTAGGTTTTCTTTAAAGAAACAAAATTCTGCTCTTTAGTTGGAGCCTGATGAAGGCCTGGAAGGACTGCCTTGGTCATTACCACTTAGCTCTACAAGTTGAAATGAACATTCAACAGGGCGATAATTGTGCTCCTCTCGGACGTGAGATTTGCCTGTATTAAAAATCTTGCTGAATGGAGTGCCTAGGAATTTGATGGCTCTGAGGAGTGTTTTTCCCTATCACCTCATGGCGTTGTGTTTTTCTCTTTGGAGGAATTCAAAAATTTGTGTGTGTGTTTTCTGGTCTTACTTATTTGTTTTTCCAAATATGTTTGCAGCCAAATTGCTCCTTAAAAACAGGGCATCTAGCCAATTTCCTTTCTGATCTGGCTGAGTGAAACTGGGACTTCTTGGTCCTTTAGCTTTTTTAACTTACTGAGATTCCTAGTGTTCCCATTCACTTATTTGTCACATGTGTGCATGCGTGCTTTTGTACACACACACACACACACCAGACACAGGCCACTGTCCGCTAAACGCAGTGCCCCGGGAATGTCTGTCATCGTTCTTAGCTCTGTCTTCTCAATAAGTGAAACGTTTTAACTGTTTCTTTCTGAAAACTGGTAACTGCAGAGTTTCCATCACTAGTTGGTCAGAAAGCCAAAAATAAAATATTAGATGTGGGGAAACGAGACTGGCACAGATGATCTTCTTATATTCTTGAGTGGAGGGGGAGCTGATTAGCTCTGGTACGCTTGTATTATTCCAGGATGAAACGCAGTCATGTTACAGGATGGCCATCAACTTATCTCCCCACCACCACCCCATTAGGATTCTTTAGGCCCCATGGATTCAGCATATTCGGTGAAGTCTATGTAAGTCAGATTCTGGCTTTTGTTAAATGTCCCTGTCTAAGAAAAAAAGGTGTTTTGGGCATTCATTTGTTTAAATTAATAAGTAATGGGTGTAAATCAGTCAAGACTAATTCATAGGATTTTCCCTTATAATCCCCATGGGTTTAAAAATGAACCAAAAAAAAGTGTGGGACCACTCTATTAAAAATAATAGTAACTTGCCATTTTCAGTGTATCTTATAATCGTCATCTTACCCTTGAATTTTATCTTAGGTACTTTGATTTTCTGTCTCTTATAGAACATAACAGAGACAAAAATAATTTCCTAAAAGAAAATCCCTCTGGTTTTTGTATTTCCTCTAAGGGCTTGTGTGAAACACAAAGCAGAAACTACAATGACATAAACATTAATTCTGTTGACCTACATAGAGCATAAGGAGCTTATTCTGAATCCTCATTGGGTTTCATTACATCATGTTGTGGGTTTCTATCAGGCTTCAGTAGGAAGGCGAGGTTAGATGTTGTCACACGTGGATGCACTGGGCTTCTTCCTCCTCTGTGGGCCTGCTGGTGCTTGCAGCTCCTGACTCAGTGCGAAGCCCCTACTACAAGCACCTACCCTGCCTGCATTCTCTGTGGGCACCATTCCTTTGCATGGATCTCCTCCACTAGGTGAGAGAATTATAGGCATTCTTTACCAACATCCATCCCCAACCCTCATTAAAACCCTTTGGATCTTCATGTACCTGGCACTCAATAAATGTTTATTGAGGGACTGAGTAAAAGTGGGAAATCCCTGTAACAACAGGCTTGAAATTCTCATATGGTGCATAGTATCAAAACGTTCTTTTTAGCTCAATGTCTCCCAGTCATGTTGGTAGCTACCTCTGGTTTTGCTCAATTATTTCAAGATATTAGGCGAAATTATTAATGAACTACCTTCAGAAGAAGAAGCAACTTAAAGATGCTTGATTTTTTTTTTGCCTTCCACCTTCCCCCTTTCCTTCCTTCCTTGGTTTTTCAAATAGGAAGATATCCAGGTAAGGGAAATCTACTGTGAGGAACAGTAGTATTTTTTCATGAAAATGACTGCTATATACTACAATATAGTTGACTTCTGGTTCCCTGACGCCTTCTCTTTACTCTGCTGTGGTTGTGTTGGAGATGAGAGCTGGTTATGGTATATGAAAGTTTTTGTAGCAGCCGGCCATATTTTCACACTAACCGATCCATAGATCGTGCCAGACACCACAGATCAGCTCCCGGGCAAAGGGGAAGGAATCGTCCACGAAGCCTGCCAAGGTGCTTCTCTTAAACCAGGAAAATTTTCTTGCCCTAAATTAATGATTCTCCTTTGAAGGAGATGATCTTTTAGATGACGTCTATATTTAGTAGGACTGTGCGATCCTAGCAAGCAAAGGTTTTGTAGGCATGGGCTAAAGCAACTAATCTTGGATCAGTTACCGCATCTTCTGGTTCCTGGACTCTCACTGACATGTTCAGTGACCTGAAGTTAGATGCTTAATCTCCCTGTACCTACATTTCCTCTAAAGAAATAGAGGAATAAATCTCCCCATTGAGCCAGCAGAGCTCTTCGGGCTAACCGATGATAGGAAATGCAAAGAAGACTTTATACCATGCATTTATTCTGCAGCACTCCTTCCTGCTCCTTTGCATTCTCCCTCCACCTTCTCTGAAAGGACCTGCCAGTTTTCAGGGTGGGGTCAGTGGGCCGTGTTCCCAAAGAATGCCTGGGTGGCCCGCCGAGCCTTGCTGGGTTTGGAAGGCAGAGCATAGGAGCGCTCAAGCCGCTTGATCAACCTTGACAGGCAGCACCAAGAAACTTCAAACCTCCATGACAACCAGCTGCGCACCCAGGCTGCAGGGCATCTGTTTATGTTCCATCAAATCTTCTCCCCAAGTGTGAAGAGTAATGTTCCTCAATTTAGACCGATTTTCCGTGCTTAAAAAACCAGAGCCGATTGCAGAACGGTCTCTTGGTCATGTGTCGATATCCAGTGTCTAACAGGTGAACCTGACTTATGATTTTCACCTTGTTGGTTTTAAAATTATTTATTTGCTTAGCATTCCTGTTTGGGGATTGAAAAATCAAGTGTCTCGAGCTTCATTACGCTCTGTGTTCCTTGCACTCATAGCTGGACGGATGGACGGAGAAAACACAGACTGAAAACCAGACTGAAACCCATTTGCATTTCATGTGGCCTCAGGAACCCCTCACCTTCGCTGGCAGTTCAGAGGCAAGAAATCCACGTTCAGGTCTCGGCTCAAATTAAATGGCGGTTAGAGAAGGCTGCCTGAGATAGGATCCGGTCTTCCTTTTATATACTCTGCCAGTACCCTGTTCCCTTTGTAAACACTCATCGTACTGTAAATAAGGAAGTGTTTGGATGATCATTTGCTCTCTTCCCGTACTAAACTGTCCACACCACGAGGGCATGGACCCTGACCGTCACCCTCACCATCGTAGCCCCAGGTCACTGTGTTTCAGAAGCTGGCACAGTACCTGGTGCTTAGAAGCATTTAATAAACATTTATTGGATGTTGAATGAAATGATGACCATTATCACGTATTCAGAAACGGTTATTGGCTACCTACCATGAATGCGCAGTGTTCTAGGCCATAGGTCAGCAAACTCTTTCCGTGAAGGGCCGGAATGTAAATAATTCTCTGCTTGGGGGCCGTAACTACTCAACTCTGTCCCTGTAGCCCCAAAGCCGCCATAGACGAGCCGTGGACAAGTGGCCTGACTGTGGGCTGGCTTTGGCCTGCAGGGCATAGCCTGTGAACCTCTGCTCCAGGCACTGGTCATGGAAGAGAAAGGGAAAGAAGAAGCCCCAGCAAAAGGAGGATGGAAAATAAAGAACTTCAGAAGTATTTAGGTCTTATTTTGTAAATTGTCCTAATTTATAAATCAGGATATAACTGTTATTTTCTTTCCTGGGAGAGTTTCACGGTCATCTTTTACTTAATTCCTAATCGGGTGAGCGTGATTATTTCACATTAGATAAACTGAGACACATACAAATGCCGTCACAAACCTTAGTTAGCCCAGTGGGGATCCACAATTAGCTCACGATGGAGACAGGGCTGGGCAGGACAGCCCTGTGGTTAGCCACGGCTAGTAACTGCCTGGGTAGTGAGGTCTCAGGGGTGCCTCTCCCAGCAGGGCCGTAAATCCTCCCATAAGCATCCTGCTGTGAGATGATGTCTGCAGATCTTATATATCGCGGTTGGAAAGGACCTGAAAGGTCACAAGTCTGGTTACCAGCAATACACATGTCCTCTGAACCAGAGCTCCTTAGAAGCCCATCTGATGGCCGTTGTGAGCGACAGAGTTTCCGGAGGCTGTTGATCTGATGGTTCAAAGTTTATCTTCAGGTGGAGTTGCAGGGGTGCTCCCTTGTAATCTGGCCTTCAGGTCCTGGTTCAGGTCATCTAACGGCAGTAACAGCTGCCACCACGGACTGAGCACTTACTGTGGGCCAAGCACTGTGCTAACCTCTGTAGGTACACCGTCTCTGTTCATCCTCCAAGCAGCCCTGTGAGGGAGGTGTCACAGGTATTTAATAGATCAGGAAACTGGGGCACAGGAAGGTTAAGTAACTTGTTCATGGTCATACAGGCAGGTAAGTGGAGAAGACAGGTTTTGAACCCAGGGCATCCTGACTCTGGAGAGCCACTTCCTGTGTACCAGGGAGGTGGGAAGAGGTGGCAGGGTTGGACTCCCCGTGATTTTAGAGCTCGTTTAGCATGGCCTCCATGCTTCGTTAAAGAAGAAACTGTGACCAAGGATGATCAGATGATTTGTCCAAGGCCCCCTGGGTGCTTAATGCAAGACCATGACAAGAACTCCTCCTTTTTCTTGTTTTCTCCTTCCCCTTCTCCAAAGGTCATCTCTGTTGGCTCTGGGGGTGATGAAAGATTTCACATTTTTACCCAGAGAGGAATCCAGCCTTAGTAAGCGAACATAAATAATTCTTGTACTAGAAGTCTTACTGCAAATTATTTAGCCCAGTAATGTGACTTAATAATAATGTATTCAGGTCATCTCAAATGAGTGCTAACTACTGGAATGAACATTCTGTGCTTCTGACTTCTACATCTGTCTTTGAACCAGAGCCAGTTATAATAAAAGGCCTTGCTGGGTAATCCACTACAGATACAAAAACAAAAAAAACTGTCGAGACCAGCATAGAGTTTAGACTCTTAAAAGTTTTCTCAAAATGTCTATGGAATTAAACTCTTTGTTCTCTGGATGATAAGAATAAAAAATTAGCAGAACACAATGAGTAACCCTGTGGTATAGTGTCTTACAATTAGTGTTTGAAATTATTTTTGGTTCATGAATTGGAGGGAGAACATACAGTTGTATCTTAATGGAATCCAAGAACTTTGACAGGACGAAGTGTTTGCTTTAAGTTCAGAAAATTTGGTCTTGGACCATTAAAAATACGCTTGCATCTGCTACTAATTTTCTTCTTGCCGACAAAGACTGTGGTTTGGTAGAAAGAAGAAGAATAAAAGGATCTGCTCAAAGCAAGTTACAAAAATGACAATGGGAGGGGTTGCAGAAGTTAAGGAAGGGAGAACATATAATTGCAGGTGATGCATTTCTTTCTCCCTGGTCAGTCGTAGATTGAGTCCCTTCTGTCCCAGATATAACAATTTCCTCAGCATCAACTTCTATCTTTCAGCCGGGTTTTGGCGTTAAGCCATATCTGCCTTTCAAAGGGCGCATTTAGAAAGCATCATTTTATTATACATATTATGATAATGCCTTAATTAAACCAAATATAGGTATGTAATATATACCTATATGTACACACAATAAAGTGTACACATTTTAAGTGTACAGTGCCATGAAATGTGACAATGGCCACAGTCCAGCCCCAGCACAGATGCAGCTCTGTCCTCTGCAGTGAGTGGCCTCTCACGCCATCTGTCGGCCTGCCTCACTTTTCACTCCTGTCAGGTCATTGCTCTCTGCATTATATCCAGGCTTCATGGCTGTTTTCTGCAGGGGCAACCAGATTGTCTGGTAGGGTCTTACTTTGTCATACCTGGAAATAGACGTGTATGTTATTTACCTTTTTGTATTAAGAAAAGAGAAAGCAAAAAAGGACTTCTGTGGAGGTTATAGAAAGTGTAAGTTATCAGGTTTAGTTGTTAATCGATTCACGCGTAGGTGTATAGTCAAAATCAAATGCCCTGTGCATCCTGTATTTATGTGGCATTTTTAACTCATTGCTTAATTTGTTATTACGCTGTCTGCAGTGACACAGAAGTAGCAGTACATTTTTACTTCAAGTTAAAAAAAAATAAAGTAGAAGGTTGAACAGTACATGTGGAAGCTGAGCTGGATGAATGGGTGTATATTCAGTCAAGTGAGTTTGCAGGCTACACATGTATAAATCTAGGCAGGTAAAAAAATACCTATGATTTATACCTGGGTGTATAAGTATAGTTTCTAAAATAAAAATGCAATATGGGGCTTCCCTGGTGGCGCAGTGGTTGAGAATCCGCCTGCCGATGCAGGGGACACGAGTTCGTGCCCCGAACCGGGAAGATCCCACATGCCGTGGAGCGGCTGGGCCCGTGAGCCGTGGCTGCTGAGCCTGCGCGTCCGGAGCCTGTGCTCCGCAACGGGAGAGGCCAAAGCAGTGAGAGGCCTGTGTACCTCAAAAAAAAAAAAAAAAAAAAAATGCAATATGAAGAATGAGTAGATTAGAAAAAGTTATATTAAGAGAGCTTTTACTGGTATTCAAATAAGTATTTTACCAAATCATACCTGAGATATTTTACATTTGGTGCTACAAAAAGTAGCACTTTGGGGTATTAAACTCGCTTCCTGGATATTAAAGAGCAAGAGATAAATTAAGTATGTTAAGACCAAAATGTGTTGTTTTCCTCCGTTAGATTACTAGAAGATTTTGTGGTTCGGCTTTGTTACTTTCCAGTGATAAGCATCTGAAAAGGATCATTTTTGAATTTTATTTTAAATATCCAGTTAGAATTTGATCTTGTATTGATAGGATCCTCTTATTCGGTGACTGTTGCCTAAACTTGTCATATTTCTTTCTTCACAGACGAAACACGCTATCTTAGATTCCTAAAGTCCTACAAAGATAGAGGGGTTTAGACACATTATGAAGTAAGCCCAGTAGGAAGGCTAAGTCAGACAGACATCAGCCACTGTACCTGGAGTACAAGCAGAATATGGTATAAAGACTCGTGAAAGAACTACTTTCCCCCAGCAAAGTGTACGTGTGCAGGTTCTCCCGTACCGGAGAGATCTGTTTTACTGAAGGAATCAGAAAAGCTTCGTGCAGTGTGTAGCCTTTAGGGTGGGCCTGGGAAACTAATTTGCATGTTAGAGTAATTTTGCTGCCATAATACTTTGTAAAAGGGAAAGTTTCTCTTTTCCTTTTAACTTGGGGCAACAAAGATTGAATAAATCCTTCACACTTCAGTCTTTGCCTCACTTTCTCGTACTGATTCATTTCTCCAAAAAAATGTCTTCCCTACATTTTAGCAATAGCCATTTCCACAAATCTGTGTTTCTCTTGTAGTGTCTGAACCACTGGCTTTCAAACTCAGAGCTCTTGTTTAAAAGGAAGTGTATCTGGAAGCCCAGTATGTATAACGCACGAAACCCGAACAGATTTCTGGTTGAGGCAGGGCTGTGTTTGTCAGAAGCCTCCTCCTTCCTACTTGGCCCACGGCATCCCTTTTCTCCTCTCTCCCCATCCTTCTCTCTTCCAGGGCTCTGCAGAACAGAGTCTGGTTGAACTCCCCTTCTTAATTTTCTTTATTACACAATTCGTTTTAAAACAGTTCACTCTCAGCCATTTAAAAACAAGCCCTGGCTGGAGTGTCCCTGTGTTTGTTAACAGACCTATTTAGTCGTCCACTCACAACCCTTGTCTCCCGTTGCCTGGAACCATGGCAACTTGCACATGCATACAGGGAAGGCAGAGCGCCCAACACCCTTTTCTGAAATAACGAGCTTCCTTACCTGAGAAACTTTATCAGCAAATTTTTAAAAGATAACAAAAAGCCAAACCAGGGGCGTTATGGGGTCAGCTTTGTATTCTATCGCTTTTTCATTTCCGAATGAATGAGTGTGGCTTTTAAAGGTAGGTCATCTCTTGTGTTGTTTTGTATCAAATAAACCTCATGTGAACAGATCACTCTTACACGATGTGAACAGTGCTCTGTTTGGATTATATTTTGGGGATCTCTTTCCGGGTTTGTCAGTTTGACACTCAAACCGGGGTGAAGGGGTGAGGGCGGATATAAGAATGAGCTTCCAAGGGTAGCATGTCTTTGAGGCAGAATGAACCTAAATATCTTTGCGGATAGTGAAGTAGTTGGAATACCTTCCTATTGTCTTTCCACTCCCACAACCTCAGAAGAAAGTACTTCTGGGCTTCCCTGGTGGCGCAGTGGTTGAGAGTCCGCCTGCCGATGCAGGGGACACGGGTTCGTGCCCCAGTCCGGGAAGATCCCACATGCCGCGGAGCGGCTGGGCCCGTGAGCCATGGCCGCTGAGCCTGCGCGTCCGGAGCCTGTGCTCCGCAACGGGAGAGGCCACAACAGTAAGAGACCCACGTACCGCAAAAAAAAAAAAAAAAAAAAAAGGACTTCGAAGAGGATCTGACTTCAGTTACCCCATAAATCATAGCTGACCCTCGGAATAGGCTCCAGCAGCAGCTCAGAATTATAAGATATGGTGCCGGGATATGGAACTCAGGGCCAAAGAATCCTGAGGAAGAAGAAACAGGAGGAAACATTCTAGGAAGAGATAATATGGCAAGTAATTATTCAGACATCTTTTCAGAAGAGGGAGTCCATTTTATCAGCATGGTGAAGTGACTAGTTACCAGAGTCAGTGCCATTAGTGTTGGTCAGCCTTGTCCTAAGGCATTACTATCAAGTCCTTTCTTGGTGGAGACGGGAATAGAGGTGTAAAGAAACAACAGAAAGTGTCTTAGTGATCTTTTGGTTACAAAAAGAAAAATCCAACTGGGCTAGCTTAGGCCCAGATAAGAGGAATTTTTTTTTTTTTTTTTTTTTTTTAAAGAAGTATCTTTGTGTGTGAAGGAGACCCCAGGCAGGACGTGTGTGCAGGCCTCACAGGGGCCAGGGGCCGGGGGCCTGGGCTGGCCTGTTTGTGAGAATCAAGGGGCAGATGGTTTTGGGGGGCTCAGTGTTGGTCCGTGTGGCTCTGTTTCCCGCTCTCCTTCTCACCGTGGACGCTCATCCACCTCTCCATGTCCATCTGCTCGAGTCTTCACTCTCCACCGTGTGCTTGCTCTGTTTCTCTAGTGCACACGTGGGACGTGCTCACTAGCCTCAGAGCTGGGCTGCCTCTCTGTGTCAGCATCCCCCTCTCGCCCAGAGGCTCCCCCTCACACGGTCCCAGACCAGAGACTGTAAGTGACTCTGCTTGGGTCACAGGGCCCTTCAGGTTTGATCCTGTCAAATGGGAGTGGTGGGTAGGGGAGGGGGAGCAGGGTTTTGTGATGCAGATGGGCTGCTCAGAACTTAGCCCTGTGAAGGGAGGAGTATAGTAGACATGCTTCCAAGTGGAGTGCTGTCTGGGCAGCCACTGTGAAAGCTGTCTACTCCAGGTGAGGACACACTTGCCTCTTTTTTTTTTTAATTGAAGTATAGTTAATTTACAATTTTGTGTTAGTTTCAGGTGTACAGCAAGGTGGTTCAGTTTTTGTCCTTTTCAGATTCTTTTTTATTATAGATTATTACAAGATATTGAGTATAGATCCCTATGCTGTACAGTAGGTCCTTGTTGGTTATCCATATATAGTCGTGTGTATCTGTTAATCCCAAACTCCTAATTTATCTCCTCCTTACTACCCCCTTTGGTAACCATAAGTCTGTTTTCTATGTCTGTGAGTCTATTTCTGTTCTGTAAATAAGTTCATTTGTATCATTTTTTTGCATTCCACATATAGGTGATATCATGCTATTTGGAGAAAGACCTCTCTTTCTCCAAATGCTTGAAATGCCTTCCAAGCATTCTAGTGAATTAGTCACCCCTTGGTCAAACTGGTGGCAACCAGACTCCTCTGTCCCTCCAGCTATATTGGGCTTAGGGAAAAACTCATCAAAAACCCATTATATCAGGAAAGGCCTAGAAAATTAATTCCTCCTTGAGAAGGGCCAGGTTACAGCTTTGCACCCCGCCATGAGCTCCAGCCATAAGCTGGAGCACTGCATTAAAAACTAGCAGCGCAGTGCACGGTGCCCTGACACCTCCACTGCCAGACCCCACGCCCATGCTCCACCTGTTTCTCAACAGAGGTTACTGGGGTCCACCACCCAATGGTTCAGCTAGCAGTCAAGCTTAGTGCTCAGATAGTAATTGGAGAAACTCTTTCACCAGACTGTCCACTTCAGAGCTTACGCAGAGCTGGCAAAGAAGGGTAAGATGGAAGGGGAGCATCTTTAAATTCTGGGCCCAGTTCTCACTTCCATCCACTTCTGCTCTTTTTCAAGCAAAGAGACTAACCTAGGGGTAGAGGCACAAAAGCGACTACCATTTGACCTGTTGCAAGTATCATAGCTCATCTTGCTTCCGATTTTTCAGTTGTCAAGTGGAGTTGATATAAGGATTCAGGAAATGAGGTTCTGTTGTAAAACTGAAGGCACAGTGCCTGGGTGTCATGTGTCTTAGCTCTTGCTGTTTATTAAGTATCTGTTATGTGCCAAGCCCCGTAGTAGGTATTTTACAGGTCATCGTTTTCATCCTCATAAGAGTCCTGCAAAATAGGTCTTGTTAGTTCCATCTGAGGAGATGGAGTCTGGAGAGGGGAAGTCACGTGTCCAAGGTGAACCAGTATGTGAAGGTGCCAGGATCACACCAGGTTGGCCTGGCTACAAAGCCCATGCCATCGCTGTGGTTTCCAGAATAAACTGTGTGCGAGCAGACATCCTCTGTGTAAATGGGACCGGAGCCATCAGGCTAAACAATGCCCTGCTCCACACAGTCGAGGGTAATTCATATCCACTGAGTAAACAGACCACGCTGGGCAAGAGTTCCCTTGTGTCAACTTGCCTGTTCTAGGAATTCTCAGTATATACATTGGAGCACAGCCAAAAGTTCAGTGTGAGGCTGATCTTTCTTGAGATCCATCCCAAGGGGGCTTAGCTAATAAACAGACTGAAAGGACTTCCCTGTGAGGTGGTTTCGCTCATGGGACTCACCCTTGGCATCTCCCAAGAGATAACTTTTTCCAGTGGTTCTGACACACCCAGTTCCCATGTCTCCAGGGAGTTAAGGGGCACAGTGACCCCCACCACATAGGCTCACTGCCTGGACACCACCTCCTCCTCACACCCTGGCCTGAGGTAGGGGTCCTTCCTGCGTTGTCACAGTCCCTGCGCAAGCATCAGTTGGAGCAGCTGGTCACGTTGCCTCTGCCTGTGTCCCTGACACTCTTCCCACCTGGCTGAGAGCAGAATGCTCCGTCCTATGTACCATGTAGCCCAAGGATTTATCACAATTTTTCGACGGCAACAATACCCTTGGCATTATCATAGTTGACATTTACTGGGTACTGACTCTATGCACTTTGAAGTGGGTACTACTGTGATCCTCGCATTAAAGGCAAGAAAACTGAAGCACAAAGACGTCCGTTTACTTTATGTCATAAAACCATAAGTGGTAGAGCTGGATATGAACCTGGGAAGCTTGATTCTAGATCCATGCTTTTTTTTTTTTTTTTTTTTTTTGCGGTACGCGGGCCTCTCACTGTTGTGGCCTCTCCCGTTGCGGAGCACAGGCTCCGGACGTGCAGGCTCAGCGGCCATGGCTCACGGGCCCAGCCGCTCAGTGGCATGTGGGATCCTCCCGGGCCGGGGCACGAACCCGTGTCCCCTGCATCGGTAGGCAGACTCTCAACCACTGCGCCACCAGGGAAGCCCTAGATCCATGCTTTTATCTAGTACTCTGTGATGCCTCCATGTAGCAGATGCTTAATTAATTAATATTTGCAAAGGGATACACATGAGGATTAATTGCTGTATTTTGAGATACATGATATGATCTGTGACATACTTAAATTTGTGCCACAATGAGCTGTGTTACAATGGCGCTCTCCCACGCCCCCTGCTTCTGTTATTCTGTGGGTCTTCATCCCCGCACGCTTGCACAGCAGAGGCAGTATAGCGCCGTGCCTGTGAACATGCATTAGAGAGAGGCCGATGCCGGTCCTCGCTCTCCCACTGACGGGCATCACTTCTGTGGACACGTTACTTATCCTTTCTTAATGTCATGTTCCTCCACTGGAAGACGGAATTAATAATAGCGCCTACCTCATAGAGTAAACTTAAAGGAAATAATATAAATGGAGGAATTAAAGGGGATAATATAAGGCACCGTTCCTGGAACACAGTACCCATTCAACAGACATGAGCACGTTTTGTTATTATCACAATTGTCATGAACATCGGTTTTTAAAACTTTGCCATCGAGAACACTGCTTCCTGTCCACGGACAAGGAGTTCTGAGCCCGTGTGAGTGACACTAACTGATACTGCTTCAGCCTGAGGTCTAAAGTCACCAAACTTAGGACAAAGATGTTTGGACCCATGAATTCCAGAGACCTGAAAAGCATTCCAGAACTAATGGATGGAGTCTTTGTCTGATACCCACATCTTTGTCCTGATGTGCGCCCTGTGAGGTTCAGGGAGCCTGGGCAGAGAAGGGAACCAGAGACGTCCAGGGTCCGTACCGGCCATCTGATGAGTGGTGGCTTCAGAGGTAGAGTGGACTGCTGCATAACAAAGGCTGTCAGGAGATCCCAAGGGTGCCAAATGCTAAACGCTAACAGGAGCTGCCATTTCTTATACCATCAGCAATGAACTTGGCACACAGTAGAGATTCATTCATTCATTCCCTCATTCATTCAACAATATTTATTGAGTCAGGCAATGTTCTAGGCTCAGGGCATCAATAATGACCTAAACAGGTAAAGTCTTAGATGTTTAGGTCCTTTTATACTTTATATGCATCATCTCCGTCAACAGAGTCATCACAACAACACCATGGTCTAAATGTTATCTTTCCCGTTTGATAGATGAGGGAGCTGAGACTCAAAGAGGTTATACCGTACCCAAAGCCTCAGAGCTGGAAAGTGGTGAACCTAGGATTTAAACCCAGGTCTTTCTGATGCTAAAGTCCATTCTCTATCCACAATATGATACTGCCTATCAAGGGAATAGCAACTGTTGGATGCGTGTGTGTGTGTGTGTGTGTGTGTGTGCGTGCCCGCGCATGTGTGTTGGAGGGGAGGGGTATTCGTTAACTCAGAAATCCAAATGTTTGTCATTGTGACACAGCAATAATTATGACCATCAGTTTGAAAACTGCAAGCAGCTCTGGTTTTGGCCTCTAGACTTTGCCTCTGGCCAAAATTAATGTGTCCTTGACTGCCCTCAACAAAGACAAGAACTGTTAAGCTTAGGTTGACAAGCAGGTAGAAGCTCTGAAGTGGGTGGTTCATTCCCAGGCCTGCCCACTGAGTAACTAAGTGCCGGGTGCCCTCCAGAGCTTGGACGAGGGCAGTGGGCACCATGCCTGTTCAGATGTTGTCCAAACCCAGGGAGCTAGTGCTCAAATGTCAGTAATTTTGCACAGAAAGCGTGAAATGCTCTGGTCCGCCCTGGTGGCAGTGGATGGTGGGCCCCAGAGCCAGTGGACTGCTCCTGGCCCATTTGTTTAGGCCTCTTGCGTGCCCGTTCTCCATGCACTGGGAAGGAAGTTTCGGAGGCAGCATTTCATGCCACTGAAAGGGAGAAGCGGGGAGGGCAGTTGGTCATTACAGTGGGGTATAAGAGCCCAAAAGTAGTGCTCTCTTCTGGGTCAGAATCCCGGTGGCCTCGTTGTGTTTCCGAGAGGCGCCATTATTTCTAGGCATCACAGCCAATGCTCGCTGTACAAGTCTGCTCCTTCATTCTGTTCGTTCCGAAGCTTTTCCGTTGCACCCTGTTCCCGTCAACATAAGTCACAAAGCAAGGGCAGTGCCGTCCAGCGGCAAGGACGTTGTAGTGGCCATCAGGAGACCCGGAATCCGGCCCTGGCTGTGCCCCAGCTGGCGGGGCACCTTGGATGAGTGCCTTGGCTCCTGGGCTTTCCTTTCCTCACCCGTAAAACAAAGGGGGCAGAACTGGATAGGGGTGTTTCCTATGATCCCTTCCGGCTTTAAAATTGCGAGTTGTTTATTGAGTATTGGCAGCCTTAAAGTGTCTTTGCTGTGTATTCAAAACCACATTTTTCCCCCGCTCCTTACGGGCAGCGTTCTTTCTATTGCTTCAGTGCCCATAAGGCTGGTCCTTAATGTTTGATAACTCTTCGCTAAATGAATGAATGGCTATACAAGGAAATCATGAATGAGTGAAACCACTGTCACGTGCTCGTATAGCTCGCAGACTTTGGTTCTTGGTGTTTCAGTTTGGTTTGCCAGGAGGACTAGGTAACCAGTATGAGGCATCTGAGTGGTGTGGGCACAGAGCAATCAATTTCTAACTGTTGTTGTTGCCCTTACCCTTATAATTATACACCCTGTTTTCTACAAATTTGGAAGAGTGTGCATAGGGTTTTGTAACCACCGTTTTTCAACAATGACGATTTTTTTCCTCATCACTAATATTCTCTTACTTAGCTTTAATGGGTGCATCCTATTCTATTGTAGGGTTTACTGTAGTTTATTTAACCAATCCCTTAATCTTACACAGTTAAGTCCATTCAAGTTTTCCCATATTATAATCAACATATCTAAATATTCTAAATTACCTTAAAAATAAAATATACAGGCATACCTTATTTTATTGTGCTTTGTTTTATTGCATTTTTTACAAATTAAAGGTCTGTGGCTACCGTGCATGGAGCAAGTCTCTTGGCGCCATTTTTCCAATAGCAGCTACTCCATGTGTCTATGTTATGTTTTGGTAATTCTCACAGTATCTCAGACTTTTTCATTATTATTATACTTGTCATGGTGGTATGTGATCAGTGATCTTTGATGTTACTGTTTTAATTGTTTTGGCATTTTTTAGCAATAAAGTATTTTTTAATTAAGGTACATACATTGTTTTTTAGACATAATGCTATTATCGCACATTTAATAGACTACGGTATAGTGTAAACATAACTTTTATATACACTGGGAAACCAAAAAAAATCATGTGACTTGCTTTACTACGGTGGTCTGGAACGGAACCCGCAACATCTCTGAGGCATGCCTGCATTGTTTCTGTAACAGGAGAAATGTTTTCAGTAAATGATACTGATCTCATGACAGCGTGGGCCCTGCCTGCTTAAGTAAATTGGTGGATAAGTCTATAGGAGAGCTGTGTGGAAGCCACTGTAAGGCAGCCTTTCCTCTCCATGTGCAGAGTGACAGTGATCACCGTCAGCTACAGTGTCACTGAATGAGAGGACAGCTGTTTCCCCACATCCAGAGCACTTTGTCTTTCTTCTCTTGAGCAGAACTAAGAGAAGAGGTGAGGCCAGGTCATATGCACGAGGACCCAGACAGAGATAGGAGGCCCGGGTTGAAGCTCCCCTCTACCGCCTGGCCTCAGACCGAAAGCTTAACCTTCTGCACCTTGGTTTATTTCTCTATAAATGAGAGCGTTAGTATTATCGTTAGTATTGCCTGCCTTTCCATCACTGGTTTGGAAGGTAGAAGCTGGAGAGCTTGTGAGCCTGAAAGAAAATCATAGGTCCAAGGTTAATTTGAAGCCTTAAAGTAAATGTTGTACAGAAGTGAGTCCCTGAGAACACAGGGTCACTGGTTCTTTTTGTGCCGTTCATCTCTGGAACTGTGACCTGGACTATACCTATAGTTGACAGTGGTTTTTTTTTTTTTTAACTTTTTTTTTTTAATTAATTAATTTATTTATTTATGGCTGTGTTGGGTCTTCGTTTCTGTGCGAGGGCTTTCTCTAGTTGTGGCAAGCGGGGGCCACTCTTCATCGCAGTGCGTGGGCCTCTCACTATCGCGGCCTCTCTTGCTGCGGAGCACAGGCTCCAGACATGCAGGCTCAGTAATTGTGGCTCACGGGCCCAGTTGCCCCGCGGCAGGTGGGATCTTCCCAGACCAGGGCGCGAACCCACGTCCCCTGCATTGGCAGGCAGACTCCCCACCACTGCGCCACCAGGGAAGCCTGACAGTGGTTTTTGAGAAAATCCTTGCTTCACAAACACCACCACTATGAATAGGGAGCAAAGGCAGTAATTCAACCCTCTACTTTCTGTATGCTTTTTTTACTTTTAATCCTTGCCAGATGTAGACTGGCAATGAGCCCAGAGGGTGAGTGCCTTCTGATAGAGGTCGTTTTGTTCCCATCTCCCTTCTAGACAAAGAATTCTTGAAGGAAAAGGAGAAGTTAGAAATGGAGTTAGCGGCAGTGCGGACTGCGAGTGAGGACCACCGGAGACACATCGAGATCCTGGACCAGGCTCTGAGCAACGCCCAGGCCAGGGTCATCAAGCTGGAAGAGGAGGTGAGCCTGCGGGGGGCGGGGGGTGGGGTGCAGTGCACAGAGCCCCGAGGGCCTCCGTTTCCGTTTCCTAACCCAGCAACTTTAACCAGAGCCAACTCCAAGGGAGCTGAGTCAGGGGAGCGATGTAGGTGACCTCCCAAATAAAAACGAATGAAAACAGAATTTATCCACCCCAGAGCCGGGCAGAGGATGAGAGGCAGACGTGAATAAGCATCAGCAAAGAGTTCAGTCTCAGCCTTAAACCCAGGCTGCTGCCCACTGGCTGGCAGGTGTCCAAGGCTGAACATAAATGGAAGGACTGGGAACCACTGGTGCCTGTGGAGAAAAGAGACTCAGTTAACAGTTCAAGTGCTGTGTCTCTGGGCTCTCGACTGCATAAAAAAGGCCAAGTCTTCTGATGCGGTGGGATTGGGGTGGTGTTCAGCAAACCTGTCTCCAATTTTCAGAAGTTAGCTTGGCCAGGTAATGACCCCCCGATCCAGGAAACCTTGATGCCGCTCGAGCGTGATGGGTTTAGTGGTTTCTGATGCAATCCAGCCTTTAGATGAAGTTTTAAGAAGTAGACTTTTCCTTTAAGCCTGACTGGGGAAGTAGAATGACCACTCCTGAGGTGCCGGCTAGGGGATCCGGGCTGTAGACACAGCAGCACAGGGGAGCCTGTTGTATCCGCTGTGTGTGGTGAGGCTGGGCCGAGCAGACCCACGGTGGAGAGTAGGAACTCCAAGTCACAGAGCGGCATGACCGAGATATTCTCCACCAGGACCGAGTTGGTGCTTGGCTCGCAGGAAACAGCACTATTATTAATCCAACTGCTGTTGCTGTTGTTGTCGACAATAAAAAGCTGTCCCTTCAGGAAACATCTCCTGGCGCCAGGTGGCTTGGGTGTCTCAGCAAACTTCAACTTCAAGGCTAATGCAGCTAAAGGGGAAGATTGTTAAGTCAGTAGGGTCTTGTCCATTCAACCTGTCCCGTTAAACCCCACAAGTCCTGTGTACAGTTTTAATACTAGCATGAGGATCCCAGGCAAGAGCCCCAGAGTCTCTTCCTTGTCACCAGCAAGCAACTCATTAAATAGGAAACTATCTGCTGCAGAAAGTGACCTTGACCCCTGAAGGACAGGAGGTCTGCTTTGAGGAAGGGAGGCCAGAACTTATTCTGAGGGCACTTATCAAGGCTCCATCTCCATG
Source organism: Lagenorhynchus albirostris (assembly GCF_949774975.1). Taxonomy (NCBI): domain Eukaryota; kingdom Metazoa; phylum Chordata; class Mammalia; order Artiodactyla; family Delphinidae; genus Lagenorhynchus; species Lagenorhynchus albirostris. The sequence continues at coordinate 70,218,102 of NC_083103.1, forward strand.
TATGGAGCGAAGGAAAGTGATCATTTTGAAATATTTTAATTTTAATATTTCTGTTAAAGCAAAAGTTGTGAACTCCTTGAAGACAGGTTCTTTATAATCAGCATTATGGGTCTCTTCTTGTCATTATATTTATATAGGATCTGTGTTTGGTTGACTGTATGTAACTTCTCCAAAATGTCTCACGTGTCTGGCTTCCAGTGTCCCTCCTTGTTCTTATTAAAGTTTCTTTTGAAGGATCTTAACTCAGTTTGGATGGCTCACACTGAGTGCTTACCATAACCTCCCATGATGCTTAAGGGCTTGGACTCTAGAGGCAGACCACGTGAGTTAGACGGGCGGTGTATCAGCTGTGTGACCTTGAGTGAGTCACTAACCTATTCAGTCCTCAGTTTTCTCAGTTGTTAAACGGAGGTAATACAAGAGTTTACCTTCTATTGTTATTGGGCGGATTAAACGAGATACTTCATATAAAGCACAAAGCTTGGCATGGTAGTGCCTCCAAAATGTTGGCCGATTAATTACTGGTACTACTAGTCATCATCATCATTATATACTCCTTGCTAGACTTCAGGCTGATCCAAGGGTGAATGAGAGAGATCGATGCCTCCAAGAATCTTGCAGTTGGTTAGTGATAATATTAACTCGTTCATTTAACAAATACTTATTGAGTACCAACTGGATGCCAGGTACTGTTCCAGGCCTTGGGGACGTATTGTGCGCTCTGCCCCAAGCAGACAAATCTCGCGGCACTTATATTCTAGGGGCTACACACTCAGAGAATGGTATACAGTCTACGACATGGTAAGTGGTGTATGAATGGTACTCACAAAATAGTTTATCAGATGAGGCTTTTCTAGCACAGGAACCTGCAGTTAGTAGGTCCTCAAACAATCAAAGGCACAGTGAATGAAAGAGATGAAAACTAATCCCAAGAGTAGGTGTAGAAAAGGCTATAAGTTACTGTCCGCGCCCCCCGGCAAAAGGTCAGAAGCACCTCGTTTTTTATCGCAGAGGGTTTGGCTAGGGCACAGACATTGCTCCTGGCAGGGCTGCCTGCTAAGTCAGAAACCACCCTTTGCAGCGAACACTTAAATCGCTAGCATGTTCCAACTTGCCAGTGCAATCATGGGTTGAACTCAGGATCTGAATCACCTGCAAGGCATCTGCATGCCCAGGTGCAGAGTGACAGGAAATAGCATCTGGTGTCTCCTCACCCAGGACCAGATCAAGGAAAAGCCTCAGTCTGATTTTTGGCACCAGCCAATCCCCAGAAAGTTAGAAATGTGCCTGGGATCTATCTATGAACATGGGTCCAACTCCTAACTGGAAGAAAACAAAGTCTGAGGGTAAGAATTTGAAGTGGTTGATCAGTGAGTCTAAATCCATACCTGATGTGACATTTACATAAATCAATTTTTACCTTAATTTGCCTCTCTTCAGTGATTGTGTGGTTTGCGTGTTCATTAGGCCTTTCCCGTCTCTCCAGGGCTGTCATCCATAAAGGGCTCTGACATCTTTAGGAGGAAATTACTCCACAAGTATCTATAATCAGATATTGTCATACTCATTCACACATACACAAATGGGTACACATGCATAAATATATACCGTCACAGTTTTTCTAATAGTAATTGGTAGTTATAGAAAATTTGAAAAATACAGAAGAGAGTAAAGAAGATGAGAAATTATTATTCTGCCATACAGACAAACACAGTTGATGCTTTTATTTCCTTTCAGTCTTTTTTCATACATAGATGATAGATAGATAGATAGGCAGGCATAGTTGTGTTAATGTATATAATTTTTGATTCTGGATTTTTCAGTTAACATTATAGAATAAGTATTTCCTTATAACATTTAAAAAATCTTTATTAACCTCATTTCCAATGCCTGCTGATGCTATAATGACTCAGCAATAACCATGGATTGAGCTCAGAGCTGTATAAATGACTGAAAGCAGGTGGCCTGTTAGGGTCTTCAGTTCCTAGCATCCCAGCTGATTTAGGTGTAACTGGTGGCCTTCGTCTAAATCTTTTCTGTCCCAGCACACCTGAGGGATAGGAGTGGAGAAGGTACATGCACTTGTAGTTTAAATAGCATCTCGAGGTACTCCGACACACACCCCCCCAGTCTTCACCCCAGCTTTGAGGATCACTGTCCAAATTCCATGTTCCCTTTTCCTCTCCTCCTCCACGCAGCTCCGAGAGAAGCAGGCATACGTGGAGAAGGTTGAGAAGCTGCAGCAGGCCCTGACCCAGCTGCAGTCAGCCTGCGAGAAGCGGGAGCAGATGGAGCGGAGACTGCGCACCTGGCTGGAGAGGGAGCTGGACGCCCTGAGGACCCAGCAGGTGAGGGGCGGGGCCCTCGGAGTCTGGCGCATGCGTTCTGTGAAGGCCACGGAGCTGAGCACCTGCTGCCCGCCAGGCTCTGCGCTCTGCCCTGAGGATTCAGGGGTAAACGAGAGCTTGCTGTCCTCCGTGGTCCAGCACAGAGGCCAGTGGAGGAACCAGTAAGTCCACTCACTGGAGAGACAAACGTCTTGACAGGGAGAAAGTGGTGACCCCTGGGGGCTGGGTATGGGGGAATGCGAGTGCAGACGGCTTCATAGCGGAGGACATTTGAGTTGGACTTCGAAGGATGAGTTTGTTGGCCATTCTTGGGGAAGCATCAGAGGTAGAGGAGGAGTATGCGTGGAGGAGAGAGATGAGAGGCACGTGGTGGGTCCAGGACAGCTGGGGGCAGCCAGCTGGGGGAGCGTACCAGCTGGAGGCAACGTCCAGTTTGTGGAGGGCTTTTGGTCAGGTTATGAGACTGGATTTTTTTTTTCCTGTAGGATCAGGAGAGGAGCCCTCTGGTGGTGTCAGAGGAGGGGCTGGAGGAACAGATGGGAGGCCAGCCCGAAAGCTGTTAGTGTCATCTAGGGTGTAGTGACAGTGGGAATCCACGGGGGACCTAGAACGGGGGTGAAATTGGGAGGACCTGATCATCAGTGAGTTTTCAGAGGTAAAGGACAGGAAGGAGTCAGGACTATCCCTAGAAAATAATATTGGCCATGAGTTCCGTGTCCTTCTGCCTCTCCCTGTTTCTCCTGGTAACAGCTGTTCATGTAATTCAGCTGCAAATAAACTCAGAGTAAAACACCGCAGCCCAGGGTCCTCGTGGGCCTTGGCAAGAGGAGAAGTCCAATAGCTGGGCCGGGCTCCGTTACAAGCGGGTCAAGGGCTCCTGGTGTGTCATCAGCCAGCGTGGTGGGCAAAGCCCTCTATGCAGCTGGTGAAGAGTGTGCTCTAAGTTTGGAACCAGGGAAATGCGACACAGGACTCCATGGAATTGTCTGGTGGATAGGGCATAGTGGTTATGGTTGAAACACTTGAAAACACTTGAAAGCATATGCTGTGGCCAGCTCAGCCCTTTCTCATGGCAGCGCACACAGTTCCCTCTGGGCGTATGTACTTGGCTGGAGATGGAGGTGTTAGCGAGATTGCCCAGAAAATCAAGGAGCCCACCCAGGCCCCTACCAACTTGGCTTAGTTGATAGCTCACAGGGAAAAGTGAGTCTGTCTCTGGACTTCTGATCCTTCTAACCTGTGCCGCATTCTCTGGCATTTCAGGGCCACCCTTCAGCCATTTTCTGTTGCTCCGTTACTGAGATCTGAAGTTCTCCAACTGGAGGGCAGGCTCTCTGGTGTCTGGTACTGTGCTAGCACCTGGTGGGTATTTATGAGTCTTTGGCTGACAGAATGGGCACATCTCAGTATTTAGAGCAAAAAAGAATGTTCTTTTCCAGTTCATGTGCCACCCACACCCTATAGTTAAATTACGTATCCCTGGATCTTCTATTTTGAGTGCTATGAAAACAGACTCTTCATTCATTTCAGCTACTATGCGTATTCTAAACTATATCTCTCCCATTGATTGCTTTTGGGATTTGTACCAGTGGTATTGCTGTTGCAGGCAGTACTCTAATGAGCTGCCTTTTTACATGTCTCCTTGCAAAAAAATGTAAGAGCTTCCCAAGAGGATATACTTAAAAATGGGATTTCTGGATAACAAATGGATATGCAAAACATCACTAGATATTGCCAGATCACTCTACAAAGTAAATATACCAATTTATCCAAAATGTATAAGAATGTCTTCCTGTACATTATCATCAACATTTAGTTTTGCAAGATGTCTTTTTCTTTAAGAAAAAAAAGGGGGGGATGAAAGAAACCAGACCCAGCTCCATTATCCTTGTTGTGTATCAAGAAGAAATGTGAATGAAACATTATTTGAAAAATTTCTCTACTGCCACAGAGGACCATTCCCGTATGCACACTCAGACCCACACACACTCAGGCCCATTTTTTTCCTCAGAGCAGCAAACACAGCTTTCCCACTGTTTGTAAAGGATGCTGTCAGATTTCGGCTGCCTGTGGAGGACGGAAGTTTCAGAATCAGGGCTGTCCTGGGGAATTACGTGGCTTGCATTTTGGACTTGTCTTCGGGAGCTGACAGCAGATCCCTAGATGTGTACGGCTGACATGAGACCAGAGAGTGGGGAGACAATCTTTAAACAGAACTTTGCTGCCCAGCATCTCTTTAAAATAATATTACAATTGTTGTTTTAATGAGAGTGTTAATCTGTCTCCTCTGTTATGAAAGGCACTTGGGGATCTCCCTACTTTTCCCTGCTTTTGCCTACTCATTAAAAAGATGAGTATTATTTTTTATTTTTTCCTTTAATACTTCATTTTCTCATTTTACCAATGAGCACACATTATTCTATAACCAGAAAAGACAAAAGTGTTGTTACAAAGAAATCCACCAAAATACCTTAATAGTTCCACGTGGCCAATACTATAGTTTGGTTCAACTCCTGCCTGGAGTCTGTGGACAAGTGTGGTGATCACAGTTCCGCTGGCCCCCAGCAGGGGTGACCAGCATCCACCCTGGAGCGTGGGGTCACCCGGGAAACTCTGCCTCTCTGATCTGCTTCCTCCTGTTTAGTCGGAGGAGCTCACACACGTGTCCACCCCGGATGTGGGCAACCCACCTCGCACACTGCTCCTTCACTCCGGGGTCACCGAGGCATTTACCTGACCCCATTAGAAGGCATACTGAGGTCACACAAAATAAATAAAGCCCCTTGTCATCTCTCCCCTCCACAAAGCAGTGAGACCACACTGCCTGCCTCTTCCCATAGAGAATCATTCTGAAGGGACCATTGAGAGAACAGCTTAGAGCACTTTTGAATCAACACCCCACACAAGGGCTCTGCCGCAGGCCCACGCCAGGACACGGCTGAGCCTGTCCACCCGGCCCTCTCCACACAGAGCCCCCAAGTGAGCTCCAGTTACTCCTGCAAGTTATTTCTTCTGGAACCTTCCAGAAGGGTGGGTAGGCTGGAGGTGAGCAGAGTGGCATGGAATCGTGAACTGAGTCAGAGCATAGGCTCGGGGGTTAGGCTGCCTTCTCCTCCTACTACAAAAGGGATCTTTCTGAGCCTTCACTTCCTTGTCTCTAAAATGGGGCACATAACTTATATTTACCATATACTTGTAACTAAAAATAAGAAAATCTGCACAAAGTACTTACACAGTGCCTGACACTTAGCACTTGGTGAAGGAAGAATAACTATCATTGTTGTTCTTCTCTTCATTACCTTCAGGGTCATTTGATGGCTTAGGGCATCTTTGGTGCCCAAGTTACTCCAGCTTTTCCAATCCCGTTGAAAAAAAAATGACAAGTGTGGCTGGACTGAGAAGGTCGGAGAGGGAAGATAGGTCAGGACACTAGGACCAGCAGGAAAGAGCAGCTCTCAATGAACAGGTTCTGTTATTAGAAGTAATCTCCCCCTACTTTGGGAGGCAAAGTGTGGTACTTAAGTATTCCTAGAAGTTGGGGGGAAGTGAAATAGAAATAATGGTAAAAGAGGAAGGGAAATTAACATTTTTAAGAACTCACAATCTTTTCTTTTTGGAAAAGAGCTGAAAGTAATTTTCGCGTCTTACTTCCACAGTAGTCTTAGGAGGTAGAAGAAAGAAGTGGGGAATGTTCTTGAAGGGCAAAACAAGGCCCAGGGCAGCTGAGAGACCAGCCCAAGGTCATGTAGCAAATTTAGGCCTTTCTCCCAGGTGAACACGCTGAGGGCAAAGATTTTTATCTGTATTGGTCACTGTGGTATATCCCCTGCACAGGGTGCGTGCCTAGTAAATATTTGGTGACTAGCTGAACGGGCAGCAAAAGCTGGCTTGCCTGACCCTCAATCTGTTTTTCTGGGCAATGTATGTACCCGTTAGACTGTGCTATCTCTGAACTCTTGAGTGTCTAAATTCTTGCATTTATTTAAACAGCTCTTAAGGACCTGAGCAGGTCACCAGCCGAGGTGGCAACACAAGGGATTTGGATAGAAAACATAGATGGCAGCTAAGTGAGGCTGTGGGATCTTTTTCTTGGAAAGTTTCTCAAAGCAGGGTAGTTTCTCATCTCAGTGGACTGGTTTGTTTGTCCTCCTGCCCTGAGGCCGGGTGCCTGGCTTGATGGGGTCGGTGACTTCCTATGCAGGCTGATGAGGACAGGTACACGCTTTCCAGTCTATTCCGGCTTAAATGCCGGCCACTGGCCAGCTACCACTGGATCCTAGAATAACTTGTATTTGTAGCTTTCAAGAATCAAATAGAAGCATATGGTTTACAAAAAGCCCGTAGGCCCGTTTGTTCTCTTCTGTCTGGTGGGATTAGGTTCCAGCAGTGTAGTTCAAATGCCCAGCTGTTGCTCTGGGTAATTTGTGCGGTTCAGGTTGAAAGGTACCTCTCACCTTGCAAAAAACCCTGCATTTAAAGTTTGTGATCACTGGGAAATAGGAGGGGAATGCACGTCCCAGGACAAAGAAGAGCTGGGATGAAATCGTTCTCCCCTTGAGTAGCTTAGGCACGACTGGTCTCCTAACCCCGGGTTCCCGAGATGACCCATCTCCACCACTGGCCAGAAAGTCAAACCTCCTCGTCCTCTAAGTCATCTGTTTAGAGGAAATAGTATCCCTGAGTTAGAAGGGAGAAAATCTGAAAAGTGAATATCCTCAGCTCATGAGCTCTTCAGATAACACAGCCGCTTTGTGTTGTGTTATCCGAATAACACTTCTCTCTTATGGACACAGATGGAGAGAAGGGGCTGGAAAATGAGCTTGACTTGCCTTAGAGGTTTTTCTGGTAACACTGTACTTTGGTTAGCCCTTTAAAGTGTATTAAGTGCTTTCATGTTTATTATCCTATTTGATTGTTGGGCTTCCATCTGGGGCAGGTCTTAATTTCTGTTTCCCAGATGGGAGGCTGGGCAAGCATTCCCTTAAGGCATCTCACGCCCACTTCCTGTACCTTCACATTCTATCTCCCGGCCTCAGGGGAAGCAAACAGCTGAATCACTTCCTTGAACTCTGGAGAAAGTGCCCTAGACCAGGAAGCCAAACTTTGTTCCTGTTCTGGCTCTTGGTATAACTTAACCGGAAGACATTGGACAAACCACTTCCTGTCATGCAAAGCTGGATATAGGCAGACAGACTCGGGTTTGAACCCTGACCCTGCTACTGATCAGCTTTGAGACAAGGAATAGTTCATTCAATCTCTCAGCAGCTTGGTTTTTCCATCTGTAAAATTGGGATAATACTCTCTGTTTTATAGAGCTCCCGGAGAATTAAATGAGATAGAGCAAGTGGGGATAGAGGTTGATGGTGTCAGAAGCCACCCGCATTCGGGTCATCAGTGCTGGAGAAGGGAACAAGGGTGAATGTGCTGCAGGATCTGGGTGAACCGTGCGTGCTCCACGTGGGTTACTTTATAGTCCCGATTCAGCATGAAGATGTTACTTCCTGGGCTTCCCTGGTGGCGCAGTGGTTGAGAGTCCGCCTGCCGATGCGGGGGACGCGGGTTCGTGCCCCGGCCCGGGAGGATCCCACATGCCGCGGAGCGGCTGGGCCCGTGAGCCATGGCCGCTGAGCCTGCGCGTCCGGAGCCTGTGCTCCGCAACGGGAGAGGCCACAGCGGTGAGAGGCCCGCGTACCGCAAAAAAAAAAAAAAAAAAGATGTTACTTCTTTCGCATCTCCAGAAACACGGAAACGGCCAGCCAGCCAGCCTGCCGGAATACAATGCCCCGGCCCTCATGGAACTTGTAAGGGAGAAGGAAGAGCGGATCCTGGCGCTGGAGGCTGACATGACCAAGTGGGAGCAGAAGTACGTAGAGGAGAGCGCCATCCGGCACTTCGCCATGAACGCTGCAGCCACTGCAGCGGCCGAGAGGTGAGTCCCGTGGAGCTGTGCGGCTCGGAAAAGCACAGCTGGAAAAACACAGAGTGTAAAACACAGAGTGTCCAGAGGGGTTCAGGGATGCATCCCAGGGAGTGAGAACAGTTAAAAATAATTATAAAGTGGCTGTGGTGCTAGTTGGAGAGCAAAGTGGTGTAATGTTTCTGAGGATGATTTTGGCAATAGGTACCTCTCCCTTGGTTCCAAAATTCTAGTTCTCGACATTTATCTTAAGGAAACCATTATATTATATAAGTGCCTGAAGTTATATAAGTTTTTATCCCAGTGTGGTTGAAAACATCAATACATTTAAAATAGAGTAGAGCCCAACAAGAGGGATTCATTCAATAATTTCAACTCCATCCACACAGCGGAGTACTACGTGATCTTTAAGACTGATGCTGGGAAAGTATACTTTATGCTCTTTGAAACAGTGGGTGTGTTTCATGGACCAGACAAGAATATGCAATCCTCATAACAGCCCTGAGAGTGGGAACTATTATTATCCTCATTTTGTAGGTGAAGAAATGAGGCTTAGAAAGATGCAGTGGTTTATTCCAGATCACACTGGTAGTAAGTGTTGAAATTGGTCTGACTTCAAGCCTGATTTCACTTGGTTTGCAGTCGTTTTCTGCTGCTGTCAGTTATTGCCTCTGTTGCTTTATCTCCTTTGTTGCAGGCACACAGCCTTAGTTCTTCTTTAAAAATTAGCTCGGAATGCTCGATAGTTCACAAAATAATCCCGTTAAGCTCTACCTTTGTCTGAATGAGCAGGTAGTTTCCCTTGACCGCTGGACCTCGCCTGACGTGCGTGGCCGTGCGTTCTACCAGCCCTGCTTTTCACCCATAAGTTATTCAATATATTGAGCATTGAATTGTCCCTCTGCTGCGGACTATAGGTGTGTGACTGCACCAGCCTTTCTGAGTGTCATTTTATTCAGAACTTACCCAGTTTCTGAAATGGAAATTATAATTCTTGTCTGGTTATGAGCAGGAAACCAGACCGTATTCCCCTGGCTGGGGACCCTAAGGCCCCGATAACAGTTTAAGTGCGTTACCTTGGAAGCATGACCCAGGGCCTTTATGGGTCATTGTTGTCTCAGCTCTTTTGATTTATCAGATCAATGCATGCTTGGGGTCCTAGGACGAACGGGACTTGAATGTAAAAGAAGTAGGGGAAGGAACTGGTCTGAGGCATGAGACTCCTGGTTGGGCACAGGATGGGGGTGGGGGGATGTCGTGAGTAGAACCAGCCAGAGTGCACAGATGGTCAGCCCCACTCACGCTGTGCTAGGCCCAGCCTTGGCCGTCATCCTTCGAGCAGGGGAAACACCTCTTGCCCTCAGACCATAATCCTTTGGGATTTACCCAGCCCTGTTGCTCTCTTCCTCTGCTCTGTTTGAAGTCCCGGATGGATAGATGGGATGGATGGCTGGGGACCCTTTCCACCATCCCTGCCTTCCCCCATTCTTTGCTTCCACATGTATCCGTTGAGCATCTAACAGTTCCATGGGGAACTACCCTCCCCTCTACCGACCACTGCTTCCCACAGTCTTGGGAAAAATCAGTTCAGAGGAGGTCATGTTTTTAGCTCCAATCTTAATGTTCTTTTCAAAGAAGACCTCTATAGTTTAGCATTGCTTTTCTGTGGACAAAAAGGGAGACAAGGAAACTGAAGAATTTTTGAGAAAGGTCAAAATCTAAGCTCTTATTGCCTAGATCTCAATGGCTACATAAAAATTGGTAAAAATGGCTATTTCCGGCCATTAGGTTTGTGACTTTTCAGCTACTGCTACATACTTCATGTTTACAGGCGGTGATATTTGTATACCAACTGATTTTGCCGTCTTGGTGCATTTTGGCACCACTGATCAGAAGATTGAGAGGCTGGGCCTATTTTGTGTGGGTGGAGAAGCTTTTGAAACTTCTTGAGCATTTCAAAGTAATGTAATATTTTGCTGAGAGCTGTGTGTATTTACCTCTGAAGTCATTTTCGTCTAGTTGTACCTGCCGTCCTTGACACTATAAACATGAAGTTTTAAATTTGTCTCCAGCTCTACCTAAATTCTCCAAAAAAAAATCGGTTGAAAATGTTTCTGGCCACTAATTCCTATATTGATGATTTTTGTGTACCATGCAGTGAATTTATAATTTTGTCAGTATGTTTAAAGCATTTTGCTGGTTTTCTGTGTCATTTGGCTTTCTGATTTGTTTTCAGTCAGTTTGCACTTAGCCACATTCTCACATGTGCCCTCTTCATTGGTTTATTTTATCATTCGTGTACCTTTGCTGAGGCCTTCTTCACGAAGATACAGGAGACTAGAGTGATGGTTACGGGCATCTACGGGCATGGACTTTGGAGTCAGAGATATCCGGATTTGAATCCCTTTCCACATTCACTAACTGGGTGTTCTCGCAAGGTCACGCATTCGTTCATCTTGAAATGAGGATAGTAATGCCTCCTGCGCAAGTTCCTGAGAGAACTAAATGAGATACCACGGGTAGCATGCTTCACGCAGGCCCAGGCATGAAGGAAACACTCGTTCATGGATAGCTGTTGTTAAAAGAGACAAAAGAAAGGCCCCCTTTTTTGCTTTTTTGGGTGTTCTAGAAAAGAGCTGTAAGATTTTAAATATGAATAGGATTGTAACACTGGAATATGAAGTTAAAGGGATGTGAAATATTTGGCTGGATGATTTCTTACTAGTTTAAGATTCACTGATCAGAGACATTTTGGGCCTTTCAGTCTAAGACATACTTGGATCACTTAGATGGCGCAATTATCTTGTTTTTACCAGTCGTCGTTAATTAGGAGTAATTACATTGACAAAACCAGTGGCAGGAGGAACAGTTACCTTTGACCAGTGGTTTTCAGTCAGGCATCTGTTCCCGGCTACACTGCTTTGCAGTCTCCCTCTGTCTGTCCCTCCCCTCACTCTACCCCCTCGACTAGACTTTCCAAGGACAGGGTGTGTGTCTTCCTCATCTTTGTGCCCTGCTGCCCCAGCACGGTTGTCACTCTGAACGGAGCTGAATCCTGGGCAGGGGCTCATCAAAGCGGTGAGAGCTCGAATGCGAACGTGAAGGGGGCTTCAGCCGGAGCCTCGCTGTCCGGGAGGGCCAGTCTCCGTTTCAAGGATTTACTGAGTCCCCATTGACTGTAACATACTTGAAATAGCTGCTATATGGGTGAGAAATAGAAATAAAACTTTAACTCTGATTGAGAAAGTGAGAAAGGAGAAGTGAGTATGGAAGATTACAAGCATAGAAATACTAACCATTGTGGTAATATCAGTATCCACATGTCAGTAGGTTAAACCTATAGATGTGCAGTAGTGTCCGTATTCAGAGCACGCCACATAGCTTAGAATTCAATGTCATCAGTAGAAGGGGCAGGGGATTTGGATCTGGGGGTTTTATTTTGTTTTCCTTAGATACTGTCTTAGTTCTAGCAATTTAGGGAGAGAATTGGCCAGGAGTTAGGAGAGGGCAAGGGCTGAAGGAGTCTGTGGAGAGAGATTTTTAGTGTGGCACCCTTGGACCCCTCCCCACGAGCGTCATTCTCTGTGTGTATCCTGTGTTGCCAGGGACACCACGATCATCAACCACTCGAGGAACGGCAGCTATGGCGAGAGCTCGCTGGAGGCCCACATCTGGCAGGAGGAGGGGGAAGTGATGCAGGCCACCAGGAGATGTCAGGACATGGAGTACACGTAAGGGACAGCTGTGCGCGGCCACCAGGCTCCACTCTGGGCACTTCCCTCCAGACCCCAGTGGGGCCGCCAGCCTGATGTTTGCACTCACACTTCAGCCCTTTCCTGTTCTGAACAGCTTCAAGCTTGAGTTCTCCCTCCCACCCTGCCCCAGAGAGAAGGGAAAGAGTATACTCGACAACGGGCCTGGAGCCTGAAGTCTCTGGGGGCTAATTTCATGTCAGATGCAGGCTAATAACAAGAATTTAGATGCCCATGTGTTTTCTGGGTGTCTGTCTCTACAACATTCTAGACATTACCAGCTGGACAGGGGAAACATCATATTCCAAAGTCTCAGAGATTTTGAGCCAGGATTTATATATTCCAGCCAGAAATAAAGAACTTATATAGCTAATGCATTCTTCTTATGGACTAAACAAGACGTCCAACGGGCTTGGTGACATAATGGAGCTAGCCTGCTGCCCACCCCCAGCCCTCCCCGTGGAGCCCTGGGAAGCTGAGCTTCTCATTTTGCAGATGTGAAAATAGGACTGAGTGGCTGAGTCGTTGGTAAGCTCAGCAAGTTACTATTTGGGTTGTGAAAAGAACTCACGTGTTTTCTGATTCTCATCTTTGACCTTCAGGGAGGAAAAAACAGCTTCTCACAGAAAACCGGTCCGTCTATTTTTCTTTTTCCTCAGAAAATAGGGAAATGGACCCTCCTGAGCAGCCCACCCTGTGTGAGCCTTGAGTCTGTGTGCTTTCCTACTGCTTCTCCATGCCTCCCACTGCCAGGGTCCTAGACACAGTTCAGTCCAGGAGGTCCCTGCTGGGTGGCCGTGGTCACTCAAACTGTGTGTCCTTGGGGTCCCAGGACATCCCAGAGTCTCCTGAGGGGCCAGAGAAGGTGCACCCTTTTCAGCTACTACAAAAGATCCGTCTTCTACAATATGGAGATTGTAACTGAAGACTTCCACTGCGCTTAACTCTCTGTCCTTGAATTATAATTAAAGTCCCTGGGCATCCTGAGAGAAATGTTCATGTTATTCTAGCCAAATGGCTTTTGATCATGACTGTTTTGTTTTGTTACACAGTATTAAAAATCTCCATGCCAAAATCATAGAGAAGGATGCCATGATTAAGGTCCTCCAGCAGCGATCCCGTAAAGACGCCGGGAAGACGGACTCCTCCAGCCTGCGGCCCGCTCGCTCTGTCCCGTCCATCGCTGCAGCCACTGGGACTCACTCCCGCCAGACCTCGCTCACCAGCAGCCAGTTAGCCGAGGAGAGGAAGGAGGAGAAGACCTGGAAGGGGAGCATAGGTGAGCCCCGTCCCTCCCCAGGCAAGCCCCGCCCCCTCAGGCAAGTCCCGCCCCTCCTGAGGTGAGACTGAAGAGAAGCATCACACAAACATTCAGAGGCATCTCCTCTGGCCAAAGGAGTTCAGACACGCTTTCGTGAAAGCAGAAATACTGAGTATTCCCGAGCCTCAGTTTCCTCTATGTAAAGCGGGGAAGGATAATCAGTCACACTTTGGTGGTGGAAGCAAAGACCACCCCACCAGAGTCGCTGTTCACCACGGGTTGATTCACATCGTAATTATCATCATTATTGTTGAAAGCTGAGGTGACCCTTAATGTAAAATGTTCTAATGGGAAAAACCCAGAGACCTCAGGCCTCTGAAGTTGGCTCTGCCCCAGACCAGTGGTAAGACTGCTCCACCTCTGCTTCTGTGTCTCGCAGAGCAGGGCGGTGCCTGGAGGTGTCTGCCCTGCTGTACCCCATGGGGTCATGGCAAGGGCAAAATGAGATGATGGAGAGAAAGCGCTCGGGAAGCAGTACTCTCGAGTGCAAAGTTCTGGCGGCAGTGGTTTTGCTGGATTGTTGTTACACAGGCAGAACGTTGAGGAGAGTTCTGCAAACGTGTGGTCTCAGCCATGAACACGTTTCCTGGGGTGATGGAGGCTGGCTGGGTCTGGAGAGAAGCGGCAGAGCCGCCCGGCTCGCAGGCAGCGCATCCTCCGCTCTTGTCCCCTGCACTCCACACCCCCAGGGGCCTGGCCCTTCTTTGATGCATTTCCCCGGCTCAGAGTGTGTTTTGTTTATCTAAGAAGCCGAGAGCCTGTTTTTCTCAAAACAGAACCCCAGAGGAGCCTGGCTGCTTCGTGCCAAAGGGGATAAGAGCTTCCAGAACGAACGTGACAGACTTGGGGTGATCAAAGGCACCCAGCCACAATCTCTGTTTGAAGTTCCCCCACGGGTTACTTCTGCAGCCCCTGCCCTCCAAGGAAATGCACTTCAAAGAGGACGTGTGTGGACAGCAGCTGGGCTCTTCAAAGACCCTCCCAAGGACACTTAGCTCCCCACCCCAGTTAGAGAGCCTTGGAAGCGGCGCTCAGGCAGGCCTGGTAGGGGAGTCTGAATGTGCTCAGCTCGCATAGAAACCTCCCTGGCAGAGGCCAGTCTGTGACATCCACCCAGGCAGGCATTTCCCTGGGGTCTGTGCCTGTACCCTTAGCATCTGATGTGTCTCAACCAGGCCTGGGAGCCAGAGGACCCGGCTGCGGGAAGAGTTGCTGTGTTCTCTGCACTGGTGTTCCTCCTCGTTATTGTGATTGGTGTCCACGTGTCACAAAAACAGAGCGGGGCCCTCTGAGGTTCCAGGCAGAGGCACACAGTCAATTCGCGAAGGTACAGTGCACAGTCCCCAAAGTGTTTCCACAGTCTCTTGCCTGAGGGGCTCTGGAAGGAGGTAGAGGTGATGACACATACCTTCCTGATGGGTCAGGGGCTCCCAGGGGAGAAGACAGGCCAGTGACTTGGTTCCACAGAACATCCTTGCCAGACGGTGGCTTTTCACCAGACAGGGCGATGAGGTGGCAAGAACACAGAGTGGACTTAAAGGCAGGCACAGCTGGGTTCCAATCCCATTTCTGCTATTGATACTTCTAACTGTGAGATACTTATTACTCCAAGCTTCCATTTCCTTTGCTGTAAGACGAAGGATAACAACAGGCCCTACCTCATATGAAATGAGATGATGTGTGTGAAGCACCTAGCCAAAGCCCCTGCTACTCAAGGTGTGGTCCTGGGACTCTGGGACCCTTGGTCCTTGGACCACAGCCTTGGACCACCCTCTCCTGAGAGCTTCTTAGAGAAGCAGACTCTCAGGCCCCACCCACTGACTTGAATCTTCATCTTAACAATATATCCAAGTAATTGATAGGCACATTACTTTTTTTTTTTTTTTTTTTTTTTTTTTGCGGTACGCGGGCCTCTCACTGCTGTGGCCTCTCCCGTTGCGGAGCACAGGCTCCGGACGCGCAGGCTCAGCGGCCATGGCTCACGGGCCCAGTCGCTCCGCGGCATGTGGGATGTTCCCGGACCGGGGCACGAACCTGTGTCCCCCGCATCGGCAGGCGGACTCTCAACCACCGCGCCACCAGGGAAGCCCCGCACATTACATTTTGAGAAGCGTTGCTGTAGACAGACTGGATTGAGTTGCATTCTGTTATGAATGGGCGTGTTGAAATAGCCCTGGCAAAGAGACGTTATGAATTGCTGGCTCATTAAATAAGTGAACAGACGCTCGATTGTGCTTACCGCATTTTCTACAGGCCAGTGTTCCGGAGTGCTGGCACTGTTCTGAACGTGGGCCGTATTTCACCATCATAACAGTGACTGTTCTGTCCAGCTTTGTAGGAAGACATTGAGGAATAAGGGACACCACAGCGCATCATGCCTCCCTTTTCCCCAGCCAGCCCGCCCTCTTCCTGCCCCAGCCTCTCTGCTCTTGGGGCGGGCAGGGAGGGAGAAGAGGGCTGAGTGGTCCTTCCCAGGAGCCCAGCTGGCTTTCTGCTTCTTGGAGGACATGGCTCTCCATTGCAAGGATCTCTTTGGGGAATATTGTACACAGCTCTGTGTTGCCCTGACCAGGAAGCGTGTTTGTTTTGACCCGGGGCCTGTAGGAGACCATCCGTTACCAGGAGTGGAGGGGTGTCGGGGGCTCTTAGGCACAGCATCAGGCCGATGGGACCGTGTCGAGGAGCAGGGAAGCCTTCAGGTTTTCTGAAGCACACAGCCACTGCCCAGGACTAGCCCTCCTGGGCCATATTAGATAAAGCAAGCATCGCCTCTAGAACACTTTGCAGGAATGCCCTCACCCCTCGGCACTCTGCCTATAAGGTGCCTCTTCTCCATTCTCCCATAGCACCCTGAGAATAATAGTGTCCTATCATTTGTCATGTTATATTAGAACCAGTTTACTTGACAACTCCTCCCCCCGCCCCAGACTAGGTGTTTTGGTTTTGTTTTTAAAGAATGGCATTGAAAAAGCTGTTCTTCTGCCCTCAGGGTTGCTGCTGGGGAAGGAGCCCCATGAACACGCATCCGCCCCCGTGCTGCCCACCCCGCCTGCCACAGCGCTATTTCCTGCGGCCCTTGTCACCTCGGCCAGCAGCGCCCACGCGAAGACAGGCAGCAAGGACAGCAGCACACAGACGGACAAGAGCGCCGAGCTCTTCTGGCCCGGTGTGGCCTCCCTGCCCACGCGCGGCCGGCTGAGCGGAACCCCTTCCAACAGCCCGGTCCTGAAGCACCCAGCGGCCAAGGGCACGGCAGAGAAGCTGGGTATGAGGTCCCCGCCTCCTCTCACGCTCCGGGGATCCTCAGCGCTCCCTGGCCTGAGGCGGGGAGGCTTTCGTTGAGCTGGGGAGGGAGCAGGGCTCCCAGTCAACTCTGACTTTACGGCTTATCTTATGATTATGGTTACTCTAATACATTTAGGCTCTGCATGCCCTTTATTATTCTGGAATTAAAATGTGTGTAGAGACTCCTCACTTATTACCATTTAAAGGAGTCCACAAGTTGCATCTGTCCTTTTAGTGTATGCTTTGTAACTAGCCCCTCCCCAGAAGGTGTGCAGACAGACGCTCCAGGGGATGTTAGGGAGTTAGTTCCCCGCCCCACCCCCCCGCCCCCAGTATATTTGAGAGCTGATACCAGGCACCACCAAGGTCCATCAAGACCAACAGGTACAAAGACATTGCCTTCAAGGTGTTTACTCGTCAAGGATTCGGGGTCGAGAGCACCTCCTGATTGAAGGAGAAGGTAGATTTAAAGTAGGCGAACTGGCCCAGTACTCAGGCCAGTTCTAAGGAGGTGCCGTCAAATATTTAAGAGAAGACAGCTTAGGAGGAGCTTGGCGATGAGTCCAGAAGTGGCTTTGGACTGTTCGTAGTCATGGGGTGAGGAGGAGGTGGGAGCTACTGGGCATACATGAATTGTTTCCTCCAAAGGGGTTCCCTGTGTTTATCCTCCAAAGTAGACAAGTAAACAAAATGTTATTTTCGGAGATTTAATCCTTGGGATGCTCTTCTGCAAGGAAGGCAGGGAACATGTGACAGGGACCTGGCTCGTGGCGTGCACGTGATAGTTTAGAGGAGAGAAGGAGAGCGGGGGTGAGGGCTCCGCACCGAGTCCCGACGCCACTTTCACCCACTCAGACCTCTCCCATCACATCCTAGTTCTGTTCTTTGTGTCCGAATCCCAGGGCCAGTCCTTTAGCTTTGGTCCACCATGGGCTGGGCACTACGGCCTTACCTGCATGCACCGATGGTGAGGGGTGGTACTTAAATGGTTCCGTTTTAGAGAGGGCTGGGAAGGCTGTGCTCCTCCTGGGGAACAGGCTGCTAATGTGTCCCTTCTGTTTGGCAGAGAATTCTCCCGGCCACGGGAAGTCACCTGACTACAAAGGTCGCGTCAGCAGCTTGCTCCACAAGCCCGAGTTCCCTGACGGGGAGATGATGGAAGTTCTCATCTAACACCGGCATCCCTGTTGAATTTTGCAACAGAACTTTGATGAGCAAGGAACGTGGCAAAGAGAAAGAAAGATCAGGAAGGTTGTGGATGGGAAATCAGGAATGATTTGAACTGATCAGGATTTCAGATTAATGAGAACACGTTTTATAAATGTTAAAAACAAAACAAAAGCAGGAGGCCTACATGACTGAAAATGAAGAGGATGTCGTGGATTTTTACTGCATATGGTGGAAGAGAGGAGGTGCATGTAGGTTTGGAAACAAAGAAGAAATAGGAAATGGAATTTTTCCGTTGTACAGAAAATGTCTCTCTTGGGGAGGGTCTGTGTACACCCATTCTCTGGTTATAAACAGATAAACCTGGGCATGGATCTTCCTTGAAATACGCCCATTCTCCTTGCCTCTTAGCTTGTTTTGTTTCAGAAGAACCTCCTAGGAATCTCGGAGAGTCCGTCTTGATATAACGTAATAATCTCACCTGTGCCCTCCATGGGGTGTCCTGTGATTGCGTGTGGGTGTGGCAGGGAGGAGACATGTCCAGGGTGATGGGGAATTTAAAAGGCCATCTTCACCTCATTACCTGCTTGGTTTGGACATCTTAGCTTTTCTGGATTGAGCAGTATTTTCTAAACAGGACGGGAGCTTTCTGGTCCTGGTGTGTATCCTCCCTCACTTCTCTGAGTTCATCTCTGTCTCTGCTTCATACTCTTTAATTTTACCCTTTTTTCCTTCCTTTTTTTTTTCCCCTTTTGCAACAAGCCATGACAGAATTCCTTTGTTCTGGGGTTTATCAGAGCAGTAACTGAATGTTCATCATTCATCATGACCGGTGGGACAAAGCCGTATGGCGGGTCCCTTGGCTGCTTCCTCCACCTTTGAGGAGTTGGGCTGCAGTGGTTGATCTCATTCTGGCCATGAACTAGGGAAGCTCCGACTAGGCGGAAGATCCATGAGCCCTGTGACGTCCTGCATTAAGCTCACGGCCCCGACTTTTTTCTCTCTCACATCAGCTCTTGCGTGGAGTTTGGTATCTCCACCTCATTGCTCTGTTGAGGTAGGACTTTCAGGACTGCACTCCGGGAAGCGAGTGACACTTGACTTGGTGGCATCTAGAATCTCCCCGGGCACTCCCTCTTTCTACTGTTTGTGGCCACCGCTCTGCCCGCCCCTCGCATCCCTCTGGGCATTGTTGATGAGCACGCAGACTCTGTGACCGTCAGCACGTGTGTGTCAGCACATCAGCTCTGCCCTGCCAGGAACTTGCTTTGTAACCTAACAGGCCAGTATCTATACGGTGTGGTCAGGTTTTTCAGGATTTCAGTTGGGAGCAACTTGTCCAAAGTAAGACGGAAACACCAGGTCAAAGAGCCAGGAGTGAGTGAGGTCGTGGGCCTCATCCCTGTGCTGTAAGTTTTCCCATCTGACTCCTCAGATGCTCAGATATCGGCTTTCTTTACAAATCTAGAAGGGGCTGGATCAGAAGAGAGAAGCTAGTCAGGCCGTCAGATGCTCACGCAGGGCCCTGATAGTTTTCTCCCTGCAGGGTAGCCGGATCTGTGTTTTCCCAGGTCCCTTTCCTCATGCTTACTTAAGGAAAGAAAAAAGAAAAAAAGCCCCAGGTCTGAGGCTTTTTCAAGTCCCACCCAGATGAAGCCCTGAAGACAGCATCACTTAGGAAATTTTGCTTGGGTGGCTCGTTTTAGAGTTGGGCTTTGGAGTGTAACCTGGGTGAAGCCTCCCCAAATTGAGGTGGTGGAAGGATGACAGAGGTGTGAGCTGGAGACGGAGAGTTGGGGAAGGAAACCGATGGCTTTGCCCAGGGGGCCTCTGAGTTTCCTAGTGGTCAGGAGAGTGAGCAGAACGGGTGCTGCTCAAGCCCTGCTCTGCGGTAGGCGCCGTGCATCACGCCAGTTGCCTTCTGCAGTCCTGCGTTAAGCATCGCTGAGGACTGTGCAGCCTGGGAAACCAGAGCAGCCCTGGGTGTGAGGAGGGAGCGGTGAGACCCCATGGCTGGTGTGGGGGCCAGGTGAGTATGGACACGTCGGGGCAGGGATGGGGCAGAGGGATCCCCGTCTCAGTCTCAGTTCCCCATCACTTTTTATAGGTGATGAGGCTCAGTTGATGGCAACTAACTCTCTTAAGGACACTTTGACCCCTGATTAACGTGGGGGATGGAAAGAAAACGTCTAGAAATAAGAGGGCACGTCACCTCTGCGAGCCCCCATCATCCGTGTCTGGGCTACCCCAAACATGGGCTGTGTCCCCTAGAAACGGGTGAGAGTGACAGCCGCAGCCCAGTTTCCCGCAAAGCCTCATCTTTATGCCCCAGCACATCTCGTTGGCAGCTCAGGCACAAGGCTCATTTGCTTTCCTTGGTCCCCCGAGTTGCCAGGCGTGTTAATTGTCAGAATGCAAACAGACGTCACCATTTTTCAGTTGTGCTGTAGTCCTTAATCTTTCTTCTAACCTGCTAAGACTCCTCCGTAAGAAGAGGGACCTATAGTTTTGAAATGTCTTCTTTTGTGGGCCCTGACGCTTTTCATCTTCATAGCTCGAAGGCTTGCTTGCATTTAAGAGAAATGCAGCTACTGAACTCCCACTGTGTGTTCTGGCCGTTGACAATATATGATCTCACTGGATTTTCAGAAAATAATCCTAGCTCCGTTTTTTTAGTGCCAACTGTATGCAAGCACTGGGGTAAGTCCCTTTTAATGAGTCCTCGGACCACATGGGAGCAGGGGCGAGTTTATCATCCTTGTTTCACAGAGGAGGAAACTGGGGCTCAGGAGGTCAAGTCCCTCCCCCAGGAGAGGCTGGGATCTGAGCCGAGGCTTTGGGAGAGGAGCTGTGCCTTCGCCACAGGCTGGACTGCCTCTGACTTGGGGATGATAAGTGCCGCGGCTTGACCCGCTCTGTCCCCTCTATGTGATGTGTGCACTCCTAGACACACACACACACACACACACACACACACACACACACACACACACACACACACACACACACACACACACACACACACACACACACACACACACACACACAGCTTCCTGCCCCCTTGCCACCCCGGGAGCTAAGAAATAGGACTAAAGCCCAGAACTGCTAGAACTGCCCATAAACACAGGTATAGGTAGGAGTCTTTGTGTTCCGTTGTAAGCAGGACCACAAAGTCTGTTTAAAAAGCACTTACTTGCGAGTGGTCCAGAGGCCGGGCCTTCTCCAGAACTTTTCAGTGGTGTCTGATAATGAACTCGCGAGCCCTGTCTCAGGGTGAAGGGTAAAGGCCTTGGCCTTGTGTGGTGACGTGCTGGAGTAACTCCGCTTCTTCCTTCAGTGTGTCGCCTGGCGGTTTCTGCGTGCTGCCCGGGGTACTGTATGCAGCAGGAGATGTTGCTGCTTTTGGGCACTAATTTCAGAGCGTGTGCAGAACCTTTCCTTAGCCTTTTCTTCTTAGCTTTTCTTCTGCTTCCCAGAGTTGGGAAGCCAGCCACAGTGTCGTGCCCAGTCTGCTTGGAGCAGGCATGCAGGACAAGGCTGCCACGTCCCTCCCAGGGCTTGGGTTGGAGGGCAGAGAGTGGAGGCATGTCTCTCTTCTTCAGTTTTGCAGAACTTGCTCTTTGGAACCTATGTGTGCATTTGACTACACAGGACTTGGGTTGGATCGAGACAGTTGCTCCCAATGGATTGTGAACTTGGAAGAGAGAGTTCCTTGGTTCTGTGGCTCAGCGGGGAGGCTGTTGGAATGCCCCCTGCAGAGAAGCCAGCCATCACTGCTGTTCTCTCCTGGGTTTGCCCGCAGCCTCCTGTGTCCCTAGGATGCTGAGCGCTAGCAATTGCAGGTGGTTCCTGCGTCCTTGTCCGTAGCTGATGGCAAGAGAAATTCTCCCTACAGCAGCCTGAGTCCCAGGGACTGATGTGAACACAGACGTCAGGTGGGGCAGCGCCCGGGGGGCTGTGGAGACTTGCAAGGTGGAGGAGTTGCAAGGTTTTGAGGCAGGGAACTCACGCTTGGGCTGCTGGGAGCTGAGCAAAGAGGTATGTTTTCCAGAACAAAGTCCTGCTGCGTGTCTGCACTGGTGCCGGCGGGGCATGCTTCTCTCTGCCCCCAGTGATCTCACACTCCTCCTAAGCCTTGGAGGACGGTGGTACAAGGGAGCCGGGCAAGTGTTCTTAAACAGAGAAGGTCCAGCCCACAGTTGCCTGCTTCTCCTCTCCAAGTCTGACACAGCCATGGTATATACGCTTTATAAATGTTGGTTTTCTCTTCTTTTTTCTTGCTAATTAATCAGTGGGTTTAAAACGTCTTCATTCGACATGAGGATTGTTTAATGGGTTTGCCTCTGGTGTGTGGCCCCGTGGGAGATGCGCAGAGTAATTAAGAAATTACCAGAAGCTGATCAGCTGGGAGCATGGAAAAGTCAGCATTTCAGTAAATGGATTTCTTCTGGAACTGTCAATAATGAGCAATCTTTTTCTGTCCTTTTTAAGTAGTAGTATCCCCTTCTCTCATCTGGTAATTTAATGGTATAAAGACATGTATATGTCAGTGCGTACATAGGAGGTGTGACTGTAAGGTTGTATGTCGAGTTTCTTTTCTTAACATCCAGAAGATGCAAGCGTTTCATCTCACCCCACGTTGCTTAAGAGGTGACCCTTTGCGAGACTCTGTGCTGATTACTGCCGTGCTAAGTAGAAACATTTTGCAGACGCCTCTGTTAGAATGGATCTGGGGGGCTGGCATGTTCCTCTGGTTATCCTTAGAGTTGAGAAAGCATCATCCTTTGAAGGCAGGTTTAAGTTTGGAAATAATCCCAAGTCATTCACTCAGTTGGATAAATAAAGATGGGTGATTAAGGTAAGTCACATCCTTTTAGCTTTTTCCTTTGAAAGAAGTCCGTAAGATGTTTCTGGGGGATGAGTCTTTGGACCCTCAGAGGCTCTCAGAGTGACCACTTCAAAGGAGGACAGTCATCGTTAGTACAGGTACCTTCCAGAGGCTTCGTTGTAAAAAGCCTGCTCCCTTGCCACGCCTTGTATGTGTTCACGTCTCCGCGTACACGCGGGTGTAAGTACACATTCACGAGTCGCCGCCTCCAGTAGGAATTCTGTAAAACCCTGTTAGACTTAAGTGCATGTTATTGTCATGTTAGGCCAAGGCTGAGGTGTTTCTTTGTCATGAAACTTCGCTTCCTTACGGAATTAAAATATTGTTTTTTCAATATAATGAAGTACATATACAGTATTTTCTTGTATCAGCTCCTGAAGTTTTGGTGCCCAGTGGTGTGTTTACATGTGGTTTGCCTAAGATTCCGTTCACATAGAGACACCTGTAAGTATTTATTACAAACCGGAATGTAAGCAAATTGATCCATAGTGATTTTCTTTGAATTAAGGTGTTTTCCCCTTTTGCGGAGGGGAAGGGGAGGCTCCTTCTCCGCGTGAGGCTCATGCAGAATCTGGGACATTCTGTGAGGCTGGGCAGGCCATGCACCCACCTCAGCAAAGCACCAACGGCCGGGGTGCCGCCACACTTCCCGCCAGCTGTGTGTGTCACCGCCCTGCTTGGTGGCGTGTGCGTGTTCCCTCCAGCAGACTCTGCTGTAAGATTCTGGCATCTTCGATGTGCTAGTCTGTATTGAAGCAGAGGTGGAGGGTGCAGAGCTGCACGGCCAGATGGGTCTGTGTCCAGAGTGGGGAAATCCAAGAAGACGGCATGCCCCTCACAGCAAATGTTGATACTGTTGGTCAGCCAAAGATTTTCATATTCTTTGCTGCTTAAACTTGTGCCTTAATATTGTATATAATAAATGGATAAAATGGCTCTCTCCCTCACGCTTGCTCTTTTCTGTCCCAAGGAACTTATATACCAGGTGCTCAGTAAATGTTGGTTGAATTTCATTTCATGTTACTGCTGGAAGCAGCCTCACTTGCTGTTTGGCTTGCAGAGGCAAGAGGCATCCCGCGTGCCCCCCTCCCTCCCCCCAGCCCCTGTGGGCCTCATGCTTTTGATCCCAGGAGGAAATGAGTCATCCAAACCCCTGGAACTTGCCGTCCACCCTGCCACCCACCCCTCCAGACAAATACAGAAGGAGGAAACGCCGGGGACGTGGGCGCGGGAGACGGTGGCCACTTTGATCACATCTGAGTGTCCTCTTTGGGCTATCCTGGGTTCAGGGCCTGCCAGTGACCACCGTCACTCAGGAATTTACCCCAGCAGCCTGGGCCCTGAGTCTGAGCTGGAGTCGGAAGCGTCTCTGTGCCCCATGATGGACGTGGCAGATGTCGCTGCCTTCTTAGTGTCTTGGGGTCACAGGAAACGTGGGGGGCTTTGGTAGAAAGAAGTCACATGGTAAAGTGGTGAAATTCAGGTGGAAGCCACAGTGGCCGAAGCAGGAGAAAGGGACAAATTCCATGAGAGTCCCCGAGTGAAGGGTCCCCCCCTCCTCCGCCCGAAGGGGACAGTGACCTGGGAACACTGCTGGGGAGGGCGAGGTGCCCTCTGTTTGTTTTCTAGTTGTGTCTCTCTGAGCAGAAGCCTCTCGCGCCCGCCCCTGGCCCGAGCATGGGTAGAGCTTCCTAAATGTGAGTGTAGGGAGAGCGAGGGATGCACCTCTTGTCCCCCAGGGACGGCCGGTGTGGTTTGCACGCATTACCGTCTTCAGTCCTCACAACAACCTGGGCATCCCCATTTTAAAGACAAGGAAACTGAGGCTGAAACAACCTTGGGCAAGTAACGTGCGAACGATGGCAGGATTTGAACCCAGATCTACCTGACCAGGAGCCCGTGCACTTGCAGTGAAAGGTGGGTAGGGGCTGGGAGCTTGGGTTCTGACCTGTCCTGCCTTCTACCCAAAGGAATTCTCTGCAGGGACCCCCAGATCCCTGCACGTGTGCAGATGTGACTCATGAGAGTAAAGGGCAAACTGGGCAGCTCCCCAGCCTCCACCTCCCGGGACTACTACGGAAAGACAGCTGGAGGCCCCGCATGCCTCAGGGCTCAGATGAGGACCCTTCTGAGCTGGCATCCACCTCTGCCATCTCCCTGCCCTGACTCCGTGCTTGCCACTTGTGGGAGGTGCCCAGGCCTCTGTCCTGGATCCCGGGCTGGGGCCTCTGCACTGCGGGGAATGGGAGCAATGCCTTTTACATTGCCTGGGCTCATTGTAATCAGGAGTTACGCCCCAGGTGAGAAATAAATCAGGAGTTCTGAAATTCCTTTCTTAAAATATACAAAGCTCGGTGATGAAATAAAAGGAGCTTTAGGTCTTTAAAGAATGTTGCCGTTTTCCTGTTTCTGTGGCCCTTTTATCAGGCACAGCCATGTCTGCGATGTGCCTCCTTTACCTGCCCTGTTCTTGGCAGGTAGATGTTCTGTCTTAGCGAGTCTGTCTCCCTCAAAACTCTCCCCTTATGCAGCCCAGAAGGAGACCCTTCCCATGTGGTGTGGATTTCTATCAAAGGGTGACTCTTCCCAAGTTCCTGATGTGAAAACAGAGAATACAGGGCTCACAGGCTATGTAGCTGGGTAATTTGGAGTAAAATAATGTGAACCTTAGTCCTAGTGTTGGAAACATACTACGGAACTTTACATCCTGACTGGTTTCAGCCCTCTGACTGTTTGAGGGAGGAAGGACCTAACATTTATTGAGTTGGCTTTGGAATATTGCTTCACCTTCACAACCTCCAAGGTAGGTGAAGGCATCTTCATCCCTGAGTTTCAGATGAGGAAGTAGGCTCACGAGAAGTGTAGTGCGTGTCGGGCTGCACGTCCAGCCCAGGCCGGCTTGCTTTAGGTCCCCATCCTTCTCTCCTGTACTGCATCGTGGCCTTTGACTTTAGTGGCTTTTATTTTTAATGGTCTGTTTGCTTGTTTTTGGTTTTAATAGTTATAGAGAGAATTGGTAGGCAAGTGGCTAGTTGAAAAAAAGAAAACACCTTATAGAGAGAAGAGAATCGATAGGCAAATGGCTCTTTTCAGAAATGTATTTCCAGCAGAAGGCCTGTGTGGATGGACGGGCTTGATCCAAGCCTCTGGTCTCTTTGCAAGATGAGGACTTAACGTAGAGCGGCTTGACTGTGTACTGACGCAGGTGCACTTGGGGGGCGGCACCAGAGAGAAGGGACCCAAGGTAGATGTGGTCGCAGGGCCCACTTTCGGGCTGGGGTCCCACTCTTGTTTTTCCTCAGGCACAACCTGAGCCCACAGAACTGCGGTCCAGAGATGCTGAGGGTAAAACGGAAGTGCCTTTTATTTCCGGTCAGATGAGTCCTGGATTGTCCCTGACGGACATCTCTGTGTGGGTCTCCCCAGACCTGGTCCAGACCTGGCGCCTTCCCTTCCACCTCTGTGCTCTGCTCGCCGTGCCATCCTCTCCGTCACCTCTGCTAGGCATCGGGGCTGCTCCCTCCCGTCCCCTGTTCCTGGCTACGCACTCCACCTTCCCATGTTGTTTCTCTCCTTTCATTCTCTCCATCCTCACGGCCTTAGCTCCAGACCTCATCTCTCACTTGGACAATTTCAGGATCCTCCTGCCTCCCACTGCAGCCACTGCATCCCTGACACGGACACCAGAGAAACGAGGAATGACCGGCGTTTATTTATTGTCATTATGCAACCCCACGCTCCTGTGAGCCACTCCTACCTTAGGACATTGAATTCTTATGGTCATGTGAGGCCGGCGCTGTTATTAGATCCCCATTTTACTGGAGGAGAAACTAAGAGGCAGAGAACTTAAGTCTCTTGCCCCAAATTCTAGAGTTTGTGGATGGCAGGGCTGGGATCCAGACCTGGCAGACTAGCTCCAGAGACTCCAGGCCACACTGGTCCCTTTAAGCTGTTAAAGTCTGATCACATCACCCCCTCAAGGGGAACCACAACAGAATTATTAGCTCCCAGTGGCCTTCAGAAGAACGTCCAAACTGCTGATAAAGCCTTCATGCTCCATAATCCTCGGCCTCGGCCCAGGCCCCAGGCTGGTTTCCCGCCACTTCCCTCCCTCCGTCTCCGGCCCTCAAGTCACCCCGCCGTCACTTCCATGCCCCGAATCTGCTCTGTGCGTTTCCATTCCGGCCCTTGGCTCAGAGCCCCGCTCTCTGTCTGTCCAAGTCCTACTCGTCCTTTAAAGTGGAGTTCCAACGTCTCTTCTGTCAGGGAGGCGATCCAGACCCCAAGTGTCAACATGCATCGGCCTTCCTCCCTTAATAGCTGAATCACCTCGAGAAAGTTGCTGAACTTCTCAGAACGTCTCACCTGTAAGATGACATGGGGGTGGTACCGTGTCTGTTTCTCCACTAATATGAATCGGGCCCTAGTACATTTCATGACACTCTATAGGGGCTCGAGCACGTGTTGACCGAATGAGTCAACCCTGAGGATTTCATGGGGGAAGAGTTGGAAAGTGCCTGCCCACGGTAGGCCCTCCACACAGGACGGCTCTGAGCATCGTGGCATCTCCCAGCCTCAGTCCACCTCCTATTACAGTGAACGCATACAGGAGTGTCTGTCGTCAGCTCGTCCATCTGGGGTAGGAACCCTGTCCTGTAGCCAGAGTAGATGCTCATAAAGGTTTGAACTGAATGTGAATTCTCCCAAGCGGCTTGCATGTGTTCAGCGACTGTTTTCAGGGAAACCGGCAGAAGAAACCAGAGTAAAATCCAACGTAAAAATGATGCAAGTAGGGCTTCCCTGGTGGCGCAGTGGTTGAGAGTCCGCCTGCCGATGCAGGGGACACGGGTTCGTGCCCCGGTCTGGGAAGATCCCTCATGCCGCGGAGCGGCTGGGCCCGTGAGCCATGGCCGCTGAGCCTGCGCGTCCGGAGCCTGTGCTCCGCAACGGGAGAGGCCACAACAGTGAGAGGCCCGCGTACCGCAAAAAAAAAAAAAAAAAATGATGCAAGTAATCCACGTTTGTTATAAAAAGAACAATCCCATGATATGGAAGTGTACAAAATAGAAACTCTAAATCCCTGTAAGTCACCACCGTGAACAGTTGTATACAACCAAATAGGTAGATATACAGATGTGAGAATGAATATTAATTTTAAAATAGGACCATGCTATTTCACACAAAATTCTTTTTCACTCAATAATAGATCACAGGCAGATTTCTCTACCCGCATATATAGGTCTATCTTCTTGTCTTTGGTGGCTGCATAGTGTTTCTTTGTATGGAAGAGGGGAGTTGATTGAAGTCCATGCTCCGTCGCTGCCCCCACCAGCTTCCCTACAGCATTTTCCCAGCAGTTAAAGGAGAACTAACTGCTAAGAAAGAGGCCAAAACTTACAATTTGTGTCAAGCTTGGCCAAACACTGCCCCCAAGTTCCTCCAGGGCGTCGTAACATTTCCATTGGCCTGTCCAAGCACGATGACATTGGGACCCCAAGGACTTGACAGTGCCATGGCCCCAGCTGATGGTTCAGGCCCAGCCTAGCCTCGCCTGCCCTGTTTCTATCCAGAAAACCTGCCAGCTCTAACTGACAGGCTCATTTTCCATCCAATGTCCTAGCCTTCGGCCTGGAGAAGGACACATTTTCCTGACATTATCCAGCTCAACACGAGGCCAGTCTGACTTTGTCCAGTGATGTTGATTATGTTGATCCCTGTCTTGTCCCCGGCATTTTCATTTTGCAGTGTGTCTATCAGATTTTTACAAATATTTAGCTTTAGGAATAGCCTGTAAACAGAAGCTCAGTTCACAATTCACTTATCACGTTATTACTGAAAATTAATTATGCGCCCAGCACATGTCAGATCCTGGGGGCGGGAAGCCAGGAGGTACAGATCGCTCTGGTGATTCCAGCCCTGAAGGAAGAGGAGGGGAGACTCAGGTGAACTGAGCAACTACAGCAAGCCAAGCATTTTACATCAGTCACTGCATGGGGTCTTCAGGACAGCAAGTACAGGGAGATTCGGAGAGGTTCAGCAAACGACCCAAGGTCCACCCTTACCCAGGTGAGTGGCCCGGTGGCATGTGAGCCTAGGTTTGGGTGCATAAAAGTCAAGATTTTCCCATTATAACCTGCAGCCTCTGCGTTTAAGTCTAATTGAGGTCGTGGGTACAGGAAACAAATTGCTCCTTGCTTATCTTTGTTGGGGCAGGTACACCAGGTCCCTGGACGGATCTGTTAAGACCCCACCACCCTCGGTAATTGGGAATCAAGCACTGGGCTCAGCCTCGTACTGCCGTCCCCAGCCGGGGTGAGGGGTGTATATGGGAAGAACAGAGGTTCCACCAACGTTTGCATGTGGCAGTCTCACAGTCGGGACCCAGTGAGAGAACCCAGGCTGAATCTTTTCCCCCTTCTTTTTTTGGGGGGGCAGTGTTAAGTTTTTTAATTTAATTTTTATTTTATGCTAGAGTATAGTTGATTCACAGTGTTGTGTTTGTTTCAGGTGTACAGCTAAGTAATTCAGTTATACATATGCATATATCCAGTCTTCTTCAGATTCTTTCTTTTCCCCCTTCTTCCGTCTCTAAGAGCTCCACAGCCGCCAGCAGGGCCCATCAGCTGTCCTGTCCCAGCCTTTCCAGAAGAGCCACGGAGAGGGGATCCACAAAGGAGCCCGTGATGTTCCCTGCCCTCCTTTCTCGCTGGTCTATTTACTTTCTCAATCCCATTTCACCTGGAAGGGAGGAAGTTGGAGGCAATAA
This sequence comes from Lagenorhynchus albirostris, assembly GCF_949774975.1. NCBI lineage: Eukaryota > Metazoa > Chordata > Mammalia > Artiodactyla > Delphinidae > Lagenorhynchus > Lagenorhynchus albirostris. The sequence goes on from NC_083103.1 coordinate 70,247,546, forward strand.
CCATAAACAGTATCTTTATTTATTTAAAAAAACTTGGGCGGAATTCCCTGGCAGTCCAGTGGTTGGGACTTTGCACTTTCATTGCCAAAGTTCCGGGTTCGATCCCTGGTCAGGGAACTAAAATCCCACAAGCTGTGAGGTACAGCCATAATAATAATAATAATTTTAAAATTAGATGTCAATAGTTTATATCTTGAAAAATAAAAAATCTCTTTCCCACTGTCACGTCACTGCTCCTCTTTCCTACAGAATTCACAGACTCAGGCTTGGGCACATGTCACAGCTGTCCAGGAATGTGCAACTGACGTCATACATCAGTAATAAACAGACGTAATCAGCGGAAAAGGCAGAGCCAGCCTCTGCTCAAGTCATCTGTGCCTCTCAGTCAAGACCGACACAGTGATCTGGAGAGGAGTGCATTTCGTTAGGGCTTCTGGCAACAAAAAAACACCACCACCCACATTTGCTTTCTGTAGAGTAACACCAGGCATCCAATGAATGGCTGATAAATGTGAAATCTCTACTTAGTAACATCCTCACCCTGTGCAAAATGCATTTCTTCTAAAGAACCTAAGTGTGTCTTTTACTGCTATTTAGTTACCTGCTATTAGCGCTGCCTAGCGATGGCTATGTGATTCCTGGTTACACAGCTGAGAGAATGAGAACAGAGAACTGGGGCACCTTCCCAAGGTCACGGTGAAGTACCAGCAGAGCCAGATTAGAGCCGGGCTCCCCTGCAGCCCTTTTAGTGCTTTTCGGGCAGAGGGATCCCTCTGTGCAGATGCTGTGTGGGCATCGGGTCTTTTCGGAGCCCTGTCCCCTTTCCTGCCTGGGGATCAGTAAACCAAGAAGTGATGGGTGTGATGTGACTCGGTCAGGCCATCACCGGAGAAGAGCTTCACATCTAACTCATACGTCTACGGAGCCAAGAGATATCATAAAGGCATAATTCCAGGCTCAGAGGTTGAGATTTCTCCCAGTGTCAGAGCCAGGCAGGTAGGGCCCAGGACTGTGGGATCACAGCAAACAATGCTTGAGGACTCTTCCTTTGACAGCCTCAAAACCTATGACACTATAGCAGTGCTGAGATGAGAATGACCACAGCAGCAAGATGGCAGATGAAAACAGACAAGGGCCTCTCCCAGGGATAACAGAGCTGCTGGCAGATGCAGGGCCCCTTTGCATTTGAGAAACAGGGTTGGAGAGACACCTCCCATCACAGTCTGGTAGGGACCACCTGTAGCAGCTGATTCTTCAGCATTCTCAGTATGTGGAGGATGTATAAAGCATCCCAAATAACGCGTGATTCACACTGAGAAGCACGCTTAAAGGGAACACACACATATTAGTTCAACAAACCTTTATTGTGTTAGATGAGAGATGCAAAGATAAATAAGACGCTGTACCTGCCTTCCGTGCCCCACGCCCCCAGGCTCATAGTCTGGGTGAAAAGACCAGAGGGGACCACAGTACCGTGTATAGTAAATGTCAAACTCACGGGTTGTACAGGTTGTTCTGTTGGTCTAAAGAAGTGGGGAAATAGGCAACGTGTGAGTTGAACGTGGATGAGTGAGAAAAGGAGACAGTGCTGAGGGCAGAGGGCAGGGGGTCAGTGTGCACAGAGGCAGGGCGTCCCCAGGAAACCACGGCTCTGGTCTGCAGGGGCTGGTGGGGATGAGTCTGGGCGGTCCTCTAGGTCCGTGAGCTGCCGTGCCAAAGATTCTGGCCCTTGTCCTGTGGCCATAGATGTTGGAAGCGGGCAAAAGTATATTTAATCAGGACTGTGATCCAATAGATGCTGTTTTATAGAAAGATAACCAAGGGTATTGAGTCCACACTATGAGGAAGGGACAATAATGACATTGGGTGTTTCTGTTTCTATGGCCATATCACAATTGCTCCCAAACTTAGCAGCATATAACAACCATTTATTTTGCTCAAAACTTCACTTTGGGCAGGGCTTGGGGTGGGGGGATGGTATTTCATCTCTGCTTTGCTCAGCTGAGGTGGCTCAAAATCATGGAAGCTACAAGAGTGGGGAGTCCAGGGGCATCTCCCTCTGTGGTCTCTCCCAGGGTCTCTCCAGTGTGGAAGCTTCAGGGTGGTTGGACGTCTTATGTGGTAGCTCAGGGTGTCAAAGACATATATATATATATGTATAGAGAGAGAGAGAGAGAGGGAGGGAGGCAGCACGCCCAGCAGAAGACATATTGCCTTTTATGACCTGGCCTCAGATGTCACTCAGCATCTCTCTGCCACGTCTATTCAAGGCATTTACAAGGACCTGCCAGGGTTCAAGGGAAGGTGGGGGGCAAGCAGGATAGACTTTATCTCTTCAAGTGTTTGAAATGGCAAGGTTCTAGAAGAGCACAAGGGACTAGAGATATTACTATTGCCGTGACCATTTTGGAAAATTAAGTCTGTCACACGAGGTACATGTCAGAGCCAGTATCCTAAGTTATACATACCTTTTCTCATCTTACTCTCCCCTCTACCTATGAGGTAGGTATTATCCAGCCCATTTTATATATCAGGAAATTGAGGCTTGAAGATGTTAAGAGGTCTGCCTGAAATCACACACCAAGAAGGGATGGAGCTGGATTCTGTGTGCAAGTCTAATGACCCCAAGGTCTCTTGCCCTCTCCCTGCTGCAGCTTCAGGCGTGGGAAAGAAAGCATGGAGACAGACTAATTCAAAGACATTGTTCTGCCCAGGAATGTTGTCACCACTAAGAAGGGCAGGTGATTTATGAGCTGAATAGGAAACTGACTCAACAGATCTGCAGACCAATTGAATTTGTGTTGTGTCTGTGTCATAGATGCCAGATGACAAGCATTTCCTGTGGTCGTCAGTGCAACTACCAAGCAGGCAGAGCTGACAGTTGCCCCTTACCAAGTGCCAGGCTCTGTGCTAAGTACTTTCTGTGCATTAACTAATATTCACAATAACCCTATGGGACTGGTATTATGGTTGCTGCTGTTATTAGGCTTAAAGGCATTAATTGAAAGCACGGAGACAGACTAATTCAAAGACATTGTTCTGCCCAGGAATGTTGTCACCACTAAGAAGGGCAGGTGATTTATGAGCTGAATAGGAAACTGACTCAACAGATCTGCAGACCAATTGAATTTGTGTTGTGTCTGTGTCATAGATGCCAGATGACAAGCATTTCCTGTGGTCGTCAGTGCAACTACCAAGCAGGCAGAGCTGACAGTTGCCCCTTACCAAGTGCCAGGCTCTGTGCTAAGTACTTTCTGTGCATTAACTAATATTCACAATAACCCTATGGGACAGGTATTATGGTTGCTGCTGTTATTAGGCTTAAAGGCATTAATTAATGTTGCATAGAGAGGGCATCACCCCCAAGGGCCTCCCACCTCCCTTCCATGAATCCCTTCCCCAACCAGCAACATGATGTCATGAATAGATGAACCAATGGTCTCCCCTCTCAGGGGCACCACCAGCCATGGAGTGGTTAGGAAGGCCCCTCTCTGGAGTCAGACTGGTCAACTGGAGACCAGCTCCACCATTTACTAGCTGTGTGAGCCTGGGCCAGTCACTTAACCTCTCAGTGCCTCAGTGTCGTCATCTATAACATGAGGATACAGTCTGTTTCTCATAGAGATTCCCATCAGGAGTATAAGACATGTCTGGACAGTGTAGACCTTGGCCTGGAGAAAGCACACGATGGATGTCAGCTATTGTTCTTAGTGTAGAGGCTGGTGCCAAGGGCTCCTTGGGATTGACTTGTAGACGGTGAGTTCTTATGGTCCAGGGACATGCATTGTTTTCTTCAGAGGGCCAGGGAGCAACTTGTTTTACTAGCCTTGTTGGGATGGAGGTGGGGGTCAATCTGTCCAGCCAGGCGCAAGGGATAAGCCAACCAATGAGATGACGTGGCAGTGGGGAGGGAGGAGTTTGCAGACACCGTGCTGCTTCATGGATGCTGCAAAGTGCAGAGAGCTGGTCCCAAAGCCAGGGTTGTAACTGATGCGCTGAGTCAGGGCCCACGCAGTTGTTTCCCGTGATGGGGGGAGGCCCTGGATTTAGGCTCCTGTGCTTTGGGTTAACAAAGGAGCTATGGACGAGGAAGCAGGAACCACCTATGATTGTCAGCATCTTACCACCTGTGACCTCCATTCTTAGGCAAACCCGCTTTTGCTTTCAAGGAGAAAGAAGAGAGCTCTCTGGTTGTACACAGGGAGGTACACAGTCCTCCCTTGCACACTGCATCCCCCTGTATGCTGACCTTTTCAGTTTGAGCCAAGCTGCAGTCCCTCCCTGGTGGTAGAGCTGGCATCTGGTGGACAGGCACCCTACATTTTGGAAACACGGTTGAGAGAGAACATAGCGGAGAGGAGTGACTGGGAGCCTCTGGGCTGGGTTCCTGCCCTTGGTTCCTGTCGTCCCAGCCCCAGAGCGCTCCTGTCCTTCTGGTGATTCGGTTAGGTGCCAAAACATCTCTCCTGTTGCCCAAACTGGCAACTTGGGTCCTTCTGGTCCCAAGTAAGGTAAGCACAGGAGGGCTCCTGGCTCAGCCCAGGCAGCTGGCTTCTCACGTAGAAGCCAGTAGAGCTGGCTTCTACACTTCAGAGTCAATAAAGCGTTGCAGGCTCACCCCACTCTCTCCCCAAGGCCAGCAGTGCCATCTAGGACACAGCCAGAAGCAGGCCAGTGTGGCAGGCCTCCTGATGCAACTCAGCTGCCTGCCTGACTCATGAGGCCTCAGTCAAGGCTGTGCTGACGCCAAAGGGGATGTTTGTGGGGGAAGGGCAGGAGTGTCCATACATTTCAATGCATTCTCCTGCCCCTAGTGTGTTTGATAGTCAGATGCAACTTCGAGAATTTCTATAAGTGCTGGAGAGGGTGTGGAGAAAAGGGAACCCTCTTACACTGTTGGTGGGAATGCAAATTGGTTCAGCCACTACGGAGAACACTAAGGAGATTCCTTAAAAAACTAAAAATAGAATTACCATATGTTCCATCAACAGATGAATGGGTCAAGAAGGTGTGGTTTACATACACACACACACACACACACACACACACACTGGAATATTATTCAGCTATAAAAAAGAATGAAATAATACAATTTGTAGCAACATAGATGGACCTAGAGATTATCATATAGAGTGAAGTAAAATATCATATGATATCACTTATATGTGGAATCTAAAAAATAATACAAATGAATTTATTTACAAAGCAGAAACACGGTCACAGACATAGAAAACAAATTTATGGTTACCAAAGGGGAAGGGGGGGGAGGAATAAATTAAGAGTTTGAGATTAACAGATACACACCACTATATACAAAATTGATAAATATTAAGGATTTACTGTTGAGCACAGGGAACTATATTCAATATCTTGTAATAACCTATAATGAAAGATCATCTGAAAAAAGTATATATATATATATATATATATATATATTCCCTGAATTACTTTGCTGTACACCTGAAACTAATAAATATTGTAAATCAACTATACTTCAATAAAAAAATTAAAAATAAAAGAATTTCTAAGTGACAACTGTCCATAGTCCCTCCTTCCGTACAGAAGGCTGCCAAAGCCTTCTGTTTGGGTCTGGAATTTTGCCCCACTTCCCAGGTAATAAGCCAGCCTGTTTCTGTTCCATGGAGGCTGGCAGAAGACATGACACTCTTGAGTCAGAGACAAAGGACTTTGTTATTCGTGGCACAGGAAGCAGTGTGAGCACCATGTAGGTATCCGTTTTCCACACCCTCACGTCACACAGGGTCATGCAGAGGGGCCCAGGTGGATGCTGTCCACGCAGTGGGTTTGCATCAAAGCTGGAGATCACTGAGCTTGAGGCAGCCGCTGCTCTTATAGAGTGTGGTAAGCAAGCTTCCTCTCTGTCCAGAGGGAGACATTATCCCATTCCTCAAGGTTGCTTGCTGCAGATACAACCCTGAAAAATGGTCCGGGTAAAGAACAGTGAGGGCTTGGCATACCCAAGATAGATCATCTCTGTCAACAACTTTCCTGTTAAGAATTCGGGGTGGGATTTCCCCAGCTGCCCATTCTCCTCGGGCTGCAGCCAGGACAGCAGAGGGTTTCTCAGCTCTTGGTCCGTGACTTCCACATTCCCAGTCCAGCCTTTGGCTCCACACTGCTGACTGCTGACCAGACATACAATAACAATGATGGTGGCTGAACTTGGCGGAGCCCGTACTGTACCTGGCACCGTGCCAAAACCTCTGCATACATTATTTCATTTAATCTTTGCAACAACCTTTGAAAAAGTGTGATCCCCCTCCCTACCCACTATTAACAGATGAGGAAACCAAGGCTCAGAGAAGCTAAGGAAGTTGCTGCCTGTCAGCCAGCTAGTAAGTGATAGAGGCCAGTTTGGGCCCACAGTCTGGCTGCCTCCACAATCCATGCTTGTTATCTTCTCACTGGTGCTTCTGTTCCTTTCCTGGTCAAGAAGGAATGAGCTTATTCTTTTTCTTTCTTTCTCCCTTCCTTCCTTCCTTCCTTCCTTCCTTCCTTCCTTCCTTCCTTCTTTCCATTCTTCTTCTTTATTGCTATTATTATTGTTAGCAAATTCCTCTTCACTGAAGGGCATCTTCCTCTGACCTCCAGCCTCTATCCATACCCAAAGGTCTGGCTGGGATTCAGCAGGTTGTCATAGACTTTGCAATTAGGCTGAGCAAAGGTACATATAGGGGCCAACTGAGCCAGAGCAGTCCTCAAGGCTGATCTTCTGGGCTTCTGGAACCACCCATCATGGCTCTACCTCCTCACAGAGGAGTGACTGCAGCCAGGCCAGGGCTGCTGAGAGCTCAAACGGCACCTTTAGCAAAGTAGAAAAAGGCACTCTCCCTCAAGACACTTGATTACCATTTGCTGGAGAAGTATGATTATGCACATTCACATCTAAGGAGATGCCTAAGTTCAAGTCACCTCCTGCAATTGGCTAGTGCCCAACCTATGCAACCATACCGGTCAGGCCGAGTCACACAGACCCGGTTCTACACTAGTTCTGCCATTTACCAGCTGAGTGATCTCAGGCAGGTCACTGGGCTCACTGAAGCTCAGTTTCTGATAGAATGTAGTGTTGCCGCCTTGTCTAACTTGTTCACAGGTTTGAAGAGGGAAATAAGGAAGAGCTGTTGCTTAAGATCCAGGGGAGAATTTTCTTCTTGGGATAAGATGGAAATATTAAAAATCAGAGACTGGGACCTAGTCCCAGAAGGACATGCAACCCTCCCTACCTCCCCATCCAGCCACAAGGGGGGATAATGGGAATCCTTTTAAGTCCTTATGTGTTTTTTTGTCCCAGTGAGAGAGGAATTGGGCTAGTAATTGAGGTTTGTCTTTTGTTTCCTCTGCTCCTACCTTTTCAGTGACCTATTCCTTCCACAAATCTTACCCCTTTCCCACCCTGCTCCTCTTCCCATTACTTTTCTATTCTTTCTCCTATTCAAGTCGACTTTCAGGAAATTATTGGTAAGTCTTAATGATTCTTTGGAAAGTTGCTTCTAAATAACTTTAGACCCAAAAAACCCTCAAATCTAATCAGCGCATTTGGACCTCAGGGAAAGCTATTTGGGAGCCAGTTCCTGCATATGACATGGAAATATCACCAAAAAGATGACCATCTGTTCCACCTTTGAAAAGCCTATAATAAGGGAGACGACCTGGTGTCAGAGCTTGCTCCTCTGATAGTAGCCCCCTCTAGTGGTCCACCGTGGGAATGGCCACCATTCTCGCTCTAGGATCTGGACTTGGAAGTTCTGCTAGTCCAGTGCTGGCTCCCGGCAGATGCCCAATGCTATAAACAGTCATAACAATGAGGTGAGACATTATTTGGGTTTCGTGGTCATCTTCTGATGTCTAGAGGGAAGAACTTCACTCTCTCCGATTATTCAAGAGCTCTGGTCTCTAGGTCAAACTCAGTCATTAGCTGGGGCAACTCTTAACTTCAGTTTCCTTATCTGTAAAGTGAGATGAAAGATGCCTGGTGTCTGTTTCTCATAATACTGTTGTGAGGATCAAAAGAGACAGTAAGGGACAAGGGAGGTGAAAGCTCTTTGAAAACTGCATCCATAAATGTCATGATGGTTCTGGTATGCTGTCCTAATAGAGGAGCCACTAGCCACATGTGACTATTTAAATTTAAATCGATTAAAATTAAATGGAAATAAAAATTCAGTGCTTCAGTCACACTGGCCAGGTTTCAGGTGCTCAGTAACCACGTGAGGCTAGTGAGCTACCATATTACAGAGCACAGATCTAGAACATTTCTATCATCACAGAGAGTTCTGTTGGACAGCCCTGCAGCTGTCCAACAGAGAATTGAAAAACAAGCTTTACATTCCCCAGTTCTGTTCTGCCCTACAAGAAGAGAGCTCTCATGCAGCAGTTTGTAAGTCTAGGAAGACGCCTAGATCACAGTCACCTGGGGGGTACAACTCAATTTGGCACGGATTCATTCATTGTGTGTGTGTATGTGTGTGTGTGTGTGTCCCAAACAAATACACACACACACACACACACACACACACACACACACACACAGAACCTGCTATGCGTCTGCCAAGCACTGTGCCAAACTCATTGTCCTACCAGGAGGAGGGCCTGGGTTGCTGAAGTGTATTTCTGCATCAGGGTCTCTGGATAACGGAGTATGAACAGTGCAAGGAAATTTCATTCGCATGTCAACCTCCTACCTCAGAGACACACAATTGAAGCAGCTCCTGTTGCCTCTGGGAAGACTTTCCTACTCTCTCCTACTGTCTCTCACACTAGGCTGTGAGACCTCCTATTCACTCCCATATTCCGCTGTTCTTCCTTTTTCATTGCACTTATTATATTGTATTGCAGCTTGCCTGTTCGATTGTTTTCTGTTAAAATGTAAGCTCTCTGAGTCAGGGGACCAGGTCTGTCTTATACTCTCTTGTACCTTCAGCCTCCCATACAGGACCTGGCCCATACACAGTAGATGTTCAAAAACTATTAATGAATGGGTGGTATTTATAGGTGGGTGGATTTCTCTGTTCCTTCATTTGGGGTCCTATATTCCCCCGCATAAAGCCCTCAGTTATGGAACTGCTGGAGATTCTCTTTATGCTGGGCCACCAAATCCTTTGGCCATATCCCTCGCCCTAAAAGGGAGGCACATGTTGAGTGGGAAAGGCACAGTTCGATTTCTGTTTCTGGCAGTTCGGTTGATGAAAACAACTAAAATGCTGGATAAAATTTTTAAAGCGTATTTTTAAAAACATTGCTGATGCACACAAAAACGTGTACACAAATGTTTATAGCAGTGTTATTCATAATAGCCCAAAGTGGAAACAGCCCACATGTCTCTCATTTGATGAAGAACAAAATTTGGTATATCTATGCAATAGAATGCTATTCAGCAATTAAAAGGAAGGAAGTATTAATACAACAATGGTGAATCTTAAGCAATCTGCTAAGTGAAGGAAATCGGTCCTAAAATACCACATATTACATGATTTCATTTATATAAGATATCCAAAATAGGCAAATCTATAAAGACAAAAAGTAGGGCACTGGTTGCCTAAGGCTGGGAGAAAGGAAGATTTACTGCTCATGGGCACAAGGTTTCTCTTTGGGGTGATAGAAATTCTCTAAAATTAGACTGCAGGGATTGTTGCACAGCTCTGTGAATCTACTGAAAACCTGGCTTCTCTGATGAATTTTATCAAAAGCTTAAAAATCAATTATTACCAATCCTTCACAAACTCTTCCCACCGCCCCCCAAAATAGAACAGGAGGGAACACTTTCCAACCCATACCATGAGGTCAGTATTACCCTGATACCAAAACCAGAAAAGATATTACCAAAAAAACAACAACAGCAACAACAACTACAGCCTAATATCTTTTTGAATATGAGCTAAAATCCTCAACAAAATAGTAAAAACTAAACCCAACAACATGTAAAAAGGATTATATACCATAATTAATCTATCTCAGGATGCAAGGTTTGTTCAACTTCCAAAAGCAATTAATGTAATAAAACATATTAATAGAATAAAAGACAAAAACAGCATGATCATCTTAATAGATGCAGAAAAAGCATTTGATGAATACAACATCTTTTCATGATAAAAAAATGCAATAAAATAGGAATAGAAGGGAAACTTCCTCAACCTGATAAGGGTAATTACCAAAAACCCACAGCTAACATCACAGTTAACGGTGAAAGACTAAATGTTTTTCCCCTAAGTTCAGCAACAAAAAAAGGATGTCTGCTCTCATCACTTCTATTCAATATTGTATTGAAAGTTCTAGCCAGGGCAATCAGACAAGAAAAAGAAGTAAAAGGCATCCACATTGGAAAGGAAAAAGTAAAGCTATTTCTATTCACAGATGACATGATCATGTATATTGAACATCCTGAAGAATTCAAAGCAACTGCAGGAACAAGAAAAAAAAATTAGAACTAATAAATAAGCTTACCAAGGTGCAGGATACAAGATAAATATACAAAAATCAACTGTATTTCTATAACCTAGCAATGAATAACCTGAAAATGAAATTAATAATACAATTCCATTTACAATAGTATCAAAAAGATTAAAATATTTAGTAATAAATATCACAAGATTATTATAAAATCTGTACACTGAAAACTATAAAATGCTCTTTAAAGAAATTAAAGTGACCTATGGAAAAACATACATGTTCATGGAGCAGAAGACTTAATTAATATTGTTAAGATGGCACAAGTCCCTCAAAGTATTTACAGATGCGACATAATCCTTATCAAAATCCCAGCTGCCTTTTTTGCAGAAATCAACAGGTCAATCATAAAATCCATATAGAAATGTAAGACATCTAGAATATATCAAACAATCTTGAAAAAGAACAAAGTTGGAGGACTCACACTTCTCAATTTCAAAACTTACTACAAAGCTACATTATCAAGACAGCGTGGTACTGACGTAGATTTAGACGTATGGATCAATGGAATGGAATTGAGTCTAGTAATAAACCCTTACATTTATGGTCTCTTGTCCTCAGTTGCTGAAATCAGAGCCACAAAGGCAAAATGGGTGTCTTGTTATTTATAACAGCAGTCCCCAACATTTTTGGCACAAGGGACCGGTTTCGTGGAAGACAATTTTTCTATGGACCGGTGGCGGGGGTGCGGGGGGGATGGTTCAGGTGGTAATGGGAGCGATGGGGAGCGGCAGATGACTGCTTCGCTCACTCACTGCTCACCTCCTGCTGTGTGGCCGGGTTCCTAACAGGCCACTGACCGGTGCCGGTCCGTGGCCCGGGGGTTGGGGAACCCTGATTTATAACAAGCCATTTTCCACCATAACTGGGTTTAGGTTAATGAAGTGACTTTTGGAAAGCAGGTAAGGACGAGGGCTGGTTGCCATGGGAACCAACCCTGAAGACAGTGTTTGAACTTTCAGTCTCACTCCTCATACTCCAGGGAGGGGAGAGGGGCTAGAGGTTAAATCGATCACCCATGGTCAATGATTTAATCAATCATGCCTATGTAATGAAGCATCCATAAAAACCCAAAAGGAGGAGGTCCAGAAGCTTCCAGCTTGTGGAAACAGAACGCTCCCAAGTGCCACAATGCCGGACGCCAAACTCCATGAGAACAGAAGCTCCTTTGTTCAGGACCTCTCCCCATGTATCTCTGCATCCGGCTGTTGATTTGTATCCTTTAATACTCTTTAAGATGAGTTGGTAATCTAGTAAGTAAACAGGTTTCTTGAGCTCTATGAGCTGCTTTAGCAAATTAATCGAACCCAAAGAGGGGGTCGTGGCAACTTCCAATTTATAGGCTGTTGATCAGAGGCACAGGTAACAATCTGGACTTGTGACTGGTGCCTGGAGCCATTCTAGCAGATTAAACAAACCCTAGGAGGAAGTCTTTGGAAACTCCAATCTGTAGCCAGTTGCCCTGGGCTTGCCATTGGTGTCTTAAGTGGGGGACAGACTCATAGGACTGAGCTTTCAGACTGGAATCTGAAAGTGTCAGAATTGAGTTAAACTGTAGGACACCCAACGGGTGTTTGGAGAATTGCTTGGTGGTGTGTGGGAACCACCTCTCACTGCCATCCCTCCACCCACCCCCCACGTTGGAATTGGTCCCAGAACTTTCAATGCACTTAGCATATTTCAGAAAGAAGTACAAGGCAGGCTCTGGACCTTTATAAACTGGGTCTTTGCTGACACAGCAGAGCATGAGCCCAGTGAAGCAGCTGTCTCACTGCTCCCAGTGTCTTCCTTTTGCCCTGAGAGCAGCTGCAGTCAGTCCCTATGACAGGCACGGTCTTTGTGAGGTGATGTCATTTGTGGCTCAGAAGACGAGCTATGGGATCAAAGAGACCTGGATTCAAACCTTGATTTTGATGTTCCTACAAACTTTGGGCAACTTAATCTCTGAGTTTCAGCTTCTGCACCTGTTTGGGGATACCATTTGTCTCCCAGGGTTGCTGCTGGCAACCTGCAACCTGTTTACTTAGACAAGCCACATCAAGTTGCCAGCACAGGCCTGGCACATATGCAGCAGTCAGCAAACGTCAGGTATTCTTATTACTCATTTTGCTTTATAGAGATTTGGCAGATCTACTTGCAGGACGTAGGAAAGAGAGAGGAGGTTTTGTTTTCTCTCTGTGCTTTGATGATCCTGCAGGTACTCAGGATGAGAATCCAGACAGCCTCTTTCTGGCTGTAGATTCCTTATGGAAAATGGGCCTAAAATGGCCCTAGAGAGTCCCATGGCTGTTAAAGGAAGTAAACACTGGAAGGCTTACTATATCTATACTACTCCTCAGGCCCTCCACACCCCAGGGCATACCAGTTCCCATTCAATATTCAGCTTTTGTGAGTATTTTTAAAACTTTCCTTTGAACATGTCTGTAGGATGGTGTCCTCAAATGTCTTGTCCAGGCGACAAATTTCTTTATTAACAGGTGCAAAGAATGGCTACATCCATTGCACACCTCATCTTAGCATGGTTCTCTTCATGATCCACCTACTTTTAAGAATGGTGCTTCTTCTCTCTAGTTTCTTATGGCTCTGAAGTGTTGATGCTTTCATTTCATTAACAATGGCTTCCTAGGCCAAATGTTGGAAAATCTCAAAAATAGGGGAACTCATTCATTCATTTATGCATACCATAAACGGTGGGATTCTCATACTGAGTACCAGTTCCCTGCTCTCTGGGATCTCTGTTAGTTGACTCAGGATCAGTTATGTACTGAGAATTGTGCTAGGTCCGGAGTGCACCAAGGTGAGCCTGCCAGATGTAGCTTCTGATCCAGTGAGGGCTACAGACTCTTAATAGACGGTTATGATGCCGGGGGATGACCTGAAGGAATGGGATGAGAGTGGGTGTTGGCTGATGAACCAGAAGAGTTCTTTCTGCCTGAGGTGTGGGATAGAACAAAATTGCAGGTTGGGTTCTTGGGAAGAAGATGCTGAGATGGAGTTTAGTAGGGTGTGAGACGTTCCATGGGGTCAACTCCTGGGAAAGGAAGGCAAAGGAAGCAGGACGGGGCCAAGGAAGAAACTGAGCTGCAATGCAGTCACAACAAGCCTCAGTCCACCGGGTGTGGGGCTCTGGAAAGAAGATTGCCAGTCACAGGGTTCCTAGTGGGGCTGACACTGCTGGGCCTGTCCCTCCCCCGCCTTCCTCAGCAGCTGGATGAGGCAGCTGTGCGGCTGTCAGCGGTGCTGTCCACTCATGCATTCCTCACAATAGGGCAGCAAGAGCTTCCCTGAAGGGGAAACTGGGTCTTCTAGCATCATGTCTATCTCAGAGGGACGACTCCTAGAATAGATAACATCTAAACCAAGATGTGAAGGACAGACACCAGGTACAAAGGTGGGATGGGTGGGGAGTGGGAACGGGTAGAGGGGATAGCCTGTGAGCCTGTGTGGAAGCTTGGAGGGACTGAAACAGGCCGAGTTCTGGGGAGGCGTGGCCAGGGGGGCAGTGTACAGACATGAGATTGGAAAAGTGGGAAGGGGGCTCGTGGGTCACATGCGTGGGGTGTGGGCTTTATCCTAAGGGTCGTGAGATGCACTTACAGGTGAGTCCACTGTGGCCTCCACTCTGGATGGTAGGTTGGGAGACGAGGACAGGTGGGGATCAGAGGGTTGGAGGCTGGAGGCCCTGCAGAGAGAGCATGAGTCCCCGGGGAATGCCCCCAGGGAAGGGTGGCTCCCTCCATGTGGGAGTGTGCACTGGCCCATGGCTCCCTCTGAGGGAGGAGGCAGAGGCCTCCTGAGCCTTGGGGAAGCCTGGCATCTTCTGCTGTTGCACTCTTGGGAGAGGTCCAACTCCACATTTCTCCACCCACGGCCCATCTTATTCCTCTATATCCTCATCAATTTCCTCTTTCTCATATCATTTTGAAGCAAATCCCAGACATTATGTAATTTAGTCCATAAATATTTCAGGATATACCCCTAAAAATAAGGATATTAAAAACAATAAAATAAAACCATGGAAAACAGTATGGAGGTTCCTCAAAAAACTAAAAAGAGAGTTGTCATATGATCCAGCAATCCTACTCCTGGGCAATACCCAGACAAAACTATAATTGGAAAACATACATGCACTCTTATGTTCATAGCAGCACTATTTACAATAGACAAGACATGGAAACAACCTGAATGTCCATCAACAGATGAATGGATAAAGAAGATGTGGTACATATATACAATGGAATATTACTTGGCCATAAGAAAGAATGAAATAATGCCATTTGCAGCAACATGGATGGACCTAGAGATGATCATACTAAGTGAAGTAAGTCAGAAAGAGAAAGACAAATACCATGTGATATCACTTATATGTGAGATGTAAAAATACAACATAAATGAACATATCTATGAAACAGAAACAGATTCACAGATATAGAGAACCTGTGGTTGCCAAGGGGGAGGGGGTTGTGGGAGGGAACGATTGGGAGTTTGGGATTAGTAGATGCAAACTCTTATATATAGGACAGATAAATGACAAGGTCCTACTGTAGAACACAGGAAACTATATTCAATATCCTGTGTTAAACAATAATGGAAAAGAATATGAAAAAGAATATATATGTATAATTGATACATAGGTATATATGTATTTCTTGCTATACGGCAGAAATAAACACAACATTGTAAATCAACTATACTTTAATAAAATTAATTTAAAAAAACCACAATACTAATATCATCTAAAGAAATGTCATGGTTTCTTGATATCAAATGAGATATCAAACTTTCACTTGTCTCGAAATGTAATAGATGTTAACTTTTTACAGTTGGTTCAAATCAACATCCAGGCAAGGTCCACTCACTGTGTTTGGCTGATATATTTTTGTCTCTTTTAATTTACATGTTTCTCTCCCATCACACTTCCCCTCCACCCAAAAACCACCCCCACTCCCACAATTTATTTTTTGAAGAAACTGAGTCATTTGTTTTATTTCATTTGTTCCGAGTCTGGATTTTGCTAATTACAGCCCGAAAGCATATATTTAACATGGTCCTCTGAATTTCCTCTAAATCGTGAATGAGGAAAATATTGAATCTAGTAAGATGGAGTTTTCAACAGGACTAGACTGGACTGGATTTTAATTCCTCAGCTTCACAGGCACACCTTGGGACCTGCCTAGCATGCTGGTAATAGATGGGGAAGAGATTCCACAGGGCACAGGTGAAGGCAGAGATCAGGGAAAATTAAAGAAGCAACGTGCTTGTGTCCTGTACAGCTGATCAACAAACTAAGAACCAAAGCAACTATGACTACCACAAACATTCTGATGTTGATCTCCAACTCAGTTCCAGTTGATTTCTTGGACGTGCCTAGGATGCTTTCTTTCTTCAAAGTTCTGCCCTATTTTTTTTTTTTTTAAGTATAGTTGATTTACAAAGTTTCAGGTATACAGCAAAGTGATTCAGTTGTATATATATAAACACACACACACACATATACATATACATAATACATATATATATTATTTTCCAGATTCTTTTCCATAATAGATTATTGCAAGATATAGAATATAGTTCCCTGTTCTATACAGTAGGTTCTTATACATGGATTCTATTCCCATATAGGTCATTACAGAGTATTGAGTAGAGTTCCCTGTGCTACACAGTAGGTTCTTTTTAGTTATCTATTTTATATATAGTAGGGTACATGTCAATCCCAATCTCCCAATTTATCCTTTCCAGCTCCCCCCTTCCCCTCCTGGTAACCATAAGTTTGTTTTCTATATCTGTGACTCTACTGCTGTTTTGTAAACAGGTTCACTTGTACCATTTTTTTTTACACTCCACAGGCAAGTGACATCATATGTTATTTGTCCTTCAACGAGAGAAAACTTGGTGATAGACTTGGAACTAGAGGAAGAGGACTGTGTTGGAGATGACAGTTGAATCTAGCTTGTGCAGCTAGATTGCAGGACCATTGGCCAACACAAGTGACAATGCAAAAAAAAATAAAGGATCATGTGTTCATTTTGAACTGAATCTGAAATGCCACTGAAATGGTTAAGTAAAGACGTCAAGGAAGCAATTGAATGAATGCATCTAGAAGTCAGAGGAAATACCTATGCTGGAGAAGTAAATATATTTGTTATTTGTAGGTGGGCATTAAACCTATATGTTTGAGGTTTTGGGGGGAGATCACATGAAAAAAGTACTGAGAGGGCTTAGGCTGAAGCCCTGAGGAACTTCATGGGAGGAACTGAATCAGAAAGGTCAGCCTTCGATGGAGACAGAAGAGGAAAAACCAAAATAATAGAAGGAAAACCAGAAGAGAGTGGTGTTCCCGGAGACAAGATTGGATCTGTGTTTTAGAAGAACCCCTATGGCCATCGTATCGTGGATGGATAGAGTCAGAGAGATGGGTCAGGTGTGCCTTTTTTTTAATTCTAAACACTGACGACCTTCAGCCACAGCAAAAAAGTAGCCTGAAGTGTGAGCTTTCTGCCTCACTGCTTCGTTGATGTAACTGAGGTCTGCTGCCTACAGGAATAAGAGACTCCTAGGAATCAAACCACTGTTTAGTGAGTCACTGGAAAGAATTCTTGATCTTATGTTTCTCTTCCTTTGTTTCTTTCAAATGCAATTTTGCTACGCTGAACCCATTTAAAAATGGCTATATCTATGAAAAATTAGGACTAGAGAGCCACTCAGGCTCCTTTTGCTTTAAACCTCCAGTACCTTGTTACCTCACATGAAACAGTAGCAATTATGCTTTTATGGGTCTTCCCAGTTTTCAAACTACATTTTAAATCCCCATGCAGTGAAGATGAAACCGTTCAACTGAAAAGTGGGGACAAAGCTACATTTTCTTGAAAGGGAACAAGTTTTTTTTTTATCTCCAGCTGCTGCATTAAGAACATTTGATGCCCAGGAAAGAAAAAAGCTACTGGAAAATGGGGCACGGGAAACTTCTCCCACTGTAGCTACTCAGTTTGGATGAGCATATTCGTAAGCATTTTGCAGGAGGCAGTTTTCAGAAGCGTTATTCATTCATTCCATAAATATTTATGGAGCATCTATTTTGATCCAGGCATTGGGCAAGGCACTAGGATGGTTAAAAGCATCTCCAGCATTCCCTTTTAATGCATGACTCTGTGCAGTTGCAAAGAGGAACCAAAAACAACCAGAGCAGTTGAAGTCTGGGCAGCTGAAGGCATCGGCATAGCTAAGACAGCGAGTCTTTGAGCGTTCCTAGACTAAAACTGTCTACAGCAGCAGATCCACCATGACTCAAGGAAGTCATCCCTGCTGTGTCCTGATATGTACCCGAATGGAATCTGGATGACGAAGGTGATCCAGAAACAGGACGATGGAGGAGGAGAATGCAGACCCAGACACGCACACCCTGGCCACTTGCCTCACCAATCGTAGGGAAGCCTTGTTCCTAAGGCATTATGTTGGTGTGTGGCTGGTGTGTTGTGTACAATCCAATAAAGATGGGTAATGGTGACCCTGCCAAGAGCTACATAAACACCGTCACACTTAATCCTCACAGCTACCTTATGCAGTGCTTACTCTTATTATTCCCATTTTAGAGAACAGGAAACTATGACCTAGGTAGCTAGTCACTTGCCTAAGAAGACGCAATAGCGTGAGTACTTGGCCCAGACTTCCCTGACTCCCAAGCCGTGCTCTGAGCCCCCATGTGATTGGGGCCAACCCAGACTTAATAGACCCGGCCATGCTGACTCCATAACCTGTGTTTTTTTCTGCTCCATTCGTCCTTTTGCAGTTCTTAGGATACCCTGAATGAAAAGAGCCCTTTCAGGCATGATTTGGGAAAAGTTTCTGGCAGGATGGACCAACAGCTGGAGTCGCCATTCCAGGGCCAAGATGGGGCAGACAAGGGGAATGGTGCCCTTTTCAGAACCATCCTGAACAAGGCCCATGTCACGACTTTCACCTATAGTTGGTCCTCCCAAGGCTTTAGGAACACTGAGGTTCAGATACAAATTCCAAATGGAGGAGCTGGGACGCAAACCACGGTCTTGCCTCTAGGGCTGCTACCTCTGCACTTGGTGAATAACAGATGCTTGTCATTTGCACGTGTGCCATCTGGAGAGAAAGTCCCTGGACGTGCAAATATGTAGCCGGCCGGGCAGGCTTTGTTATTATTTGTTTTCTTTAAGTCTCAGAGATGAAAACCTGGTAGTTTCTCCTGAATCTGAGCATGAATGAATCCTTGGGAGAGATGGGTTTGGGGGTTAAAGCAGCCAGTTTCACTGAGGCCTAGGGGTGTGTGTGTGTGTGTGTGTATATGTGCTGGGCTGTTATATAATCTTGGTAAGTGTCGGTACCAGGTGCGGGTGTGGCACCCTGTGGATTATAGTGTCTTGTTTTTCACTATTTAAAAATATACATTTTGGGGCTTCCCTGGTGGCGCAGTGGTTGAGAGTCCGCCTGCTGATGCAGGGGACACGGGTTCATTCCCCGGTCTGGGAAGATCCCGCATGCCGCGGAGCGGCTGGGCCCGTGAGCCATGGCCGCTGAGCCTGCGCGTCCGGAGCCTATGCTTTGCAACGGGAGAGGCCACAACAGTGAGAGGCCCGCGTACCACAAAAAAAAAAAAAAAAAAAATATATATATATATATACATTTTGGGGGTGGCTAGCCCTTTACGAGGGTGCTTTTCCTGCAGTGTGTTTTCCTGGCTCTGTGCAGAGTTTGGGGCCTGTCCTGAGGACTATAGGCCTTGCCTGACAGATTCATTCATTGGGTCAATTAATAGTGACTGAATACCTGCTCGAGGCATGTACAGTCAGGCCATTGAAAATGGCCGTTCTCTTGCTCTCTGTACATCCCCTGCTTGACCAGTCCCTGTTTCATTCACATGACTATCCAATCCTCTCAATTATAGGGTTTAATCAGTAACTGCCTCGTGCTTTCTCCCTGCCCCAGCCACTGGTTTTCCTGGTAACTGATGAGCCTACCTGCTATCAATCCCCCCTGTAAATGGTAGCCTCCTTCTCCCCCAAGACGCGAAGATTGCTGTCATGTCCTGCCTGCAGTTTACCGTCCATGGTGGTGTGTCCCTCCAGGACCCTGTTGCTTTGGACGTATAAGATCCCCTGTCCAATAAACCACTGATGTCTCTGTTGCTGTCTCTGGGCTCTTTCTTCGGTCTTGAGGCTGGGCAACTACATGACTTTCAGGCCTGCGAGGTGCAGCCCAACAAGGCGTACAGGTGGATCCTGGAACTTGTCTGTCTGGGCTGGAGTCCTGACTGGTCTACTTAGTAACTATGCAAATCTGGTTAAGTTTCTTGAACTCTTTGTGCCTCAGTTTCCACATCTGTAAAAAGAAGATAAATAATAGATCGTGCCTTGTGAACTGGTATGGGGATTAAATGAGTTACTATTTCAGAGCAGAGAACTCTGCCTGTCTATTGCTCATGACACAGAGAAGCACAATGCCATGAACCTGCCCCCAGGGGCTGGCAGACCAGCTGCAGGGCTAACACTCTGTAAACAGTATAACACAAGGTCAGAGAAATATGTATCCTGAGATATGGGCAACAGAGCATCATGGGGAGGATGTTGGACTTGATGGGCTCTTTCTTTTTCTAAGATTTTTTTTCTTAAGTGTCCTGTTCTTCCCTTGTAGTTTTCACGATGTCATTTTTCTAAGGCACAGCATTCTAGATGTTTAGAAGAAGCCACTGATCTCTCAGTCCAAGCTCCTTATTTTACAGCTAAGGTAACGAGGCCCAGAGAGGTGGAGTGAATTGCCCAGGGTCCAGAGCTTTTTTATGGTAGAACTGAGTCCCAGACCATTGCTCCTTTCCATTATTCTAAACAGCTTTTTAATGTGTTGGATCTCTAACGTAAAGGGCACAGAGTTCACCTTAACAGCCATCTGTCCACTAGAGCATGAGGCTGGGAGGAGAGAGATATTTAAAATATGCAGAATGGGGACTTCCCTGGCAGTCCAGTGATTAAGACTTCACTTTCCAATGCAGGGGGTGTGGGTTCGAACCCCGGTCGGGGAGCTAAGATCTTACATGCCTTGCAGCCAAAAAAACAAAGAACCATAAAACAGAAGCCATATTGTAACAAATTCAATAAAGACTTTAAAAATGGTCCACATCAAAAAAAAAAAAGGCAAGTTTAATAAATAAATAAAATAAAATCTGCAGAATGTCTAGAATCCTCATCTGGGCTCAGAGGTTTACCTAGCACCCCAGGGAAAGCCTTTTTCAAGACTTCCAAGGACAAAAAAACCTGGAGGGAAAGGGGCTGTGCATATGTGTGCTAGCCTAGAAGACATGGAGAACAGTGTTTAGTGGCTACCAAGGCCTGGGAACCCATAAGTTGTAATAACTCAATTAGTTATTATGCCTGCCATGGCCCAGGTACTTTGCTAGACATCAGAAATGCCAAAGTAAACAAGACAGTCATAGACCCTGCTTTCATGGAGAAGAGGTTCTTAACATGGGGCAATTTTGCCCCCCAGGGGATATTTGACAATGTCTGCAGGCATTTTTGGTTTGTTTGTTTAAAACACCTTTTTATTTTATTTTATTTTTTAAACATCTTTATTAGAGTATAATTGCTTTACAATGGTGTGTCAGTTTCTGCTTTATAACAAAGTGAATCAGCTATACGTATACATATATCCCCATATCCCCTCCCTCTCGCATCTCCCTCCCACCCTCTCTATCCCAACCCTCTAAGTGGTCACAAAGCACCGAGCTGATCTCCTTGTGCTATGCGGCTGCTTCCCACTAGCTATCTATTTGACGTTTGGGAGTGTATATATGTCCATGCCACTCTCTCACTTCGTCCCAGCTTCCCCTTCCCCCTCCCCGTGTCCTCAAGTCCATTCTCTAGTAGGTCTCTGAAGGCATTTTTGATTCTCATGATTTGGGTGGGTGGCAGGGTTGCTACAGGGGTGCCGTCAGCATCCAATAATACATAAGGGAGCCCCCATGACAAAGAATGGTTTGGCCAAAAATGACAACAGTGCCGAGGGTGAGAAGATCTGTCATTAAGCATAAAGTCCATGCCAATTAAACAAGTAGTTAAAGTATAATTAGTGTCACGGTAGAGGAAGCTCAAGACACTGTAAGAAGC
This sequence comes from Lagenorhynchus albirostris, assembly GCF_949774975.1. NCBI lineage: Eukaryota > Metazoa > Chordata > Mammalia > Artiodactyla > Delphinidae > Lagenorhynchus > Lagenorhynchus albirostris. Next base: position 70,269,136 of record NC_083103.1, read on the forward strand.
TGTACTATGAGGACTTAACCTAGAGAGCAAAGCAGGTCTCTGAGAATATGGGATGTTTAAACTAAATCCCCAAGGATGAGTGGGATGTTGCGATGCAAGGGAGTAGGGATGGGAGACCCAGGAAATGGGGGAGAGGGAGTACAAAGACCTGGAGGAGAAACAGATCTCTCTTAAGGAATCAAGAGATGTCTAGTGTGGCTGGAGCAGTCTGAAAGTGGAAGTCACGAAAGATGAGTCACAGAGGTTCTCATAAGACATCCCATTAATACACATTAGGTGTCCACCAGGAACTGTGCCCTGTTCCCATGCTGGTGAGTTCTACCTGAGCCCACTAATAGCACTGCCTTTGAAGAGCTTCTAGTCTCAAGAAGTGAAGGATTTTGGCTTTTATCCTAAGGGCAATGGGAAGCCATGGAAAGGCTTTATCCAGGAGATGACAGAGTAAGATTACCTTTTTGGAAAGCATGCAGAGGATGGAATTGAGGGCAGCAAGAGTGGAGGCAGGAGGACCAGTTGGAGGTTGTTACCATAATCCAGATGGTGAATGAAGATGGCCTGAATCAATAATGGCACCAACCATTATCCCAAAAGCAAAAGGACCAGAAAACAGGGGCCCATCAGTGAATGATCATATTTAGTTTCCTAATGCCGCTGTAGCAAACAACTGCAAGCTTAGTGGCTTAAATCTTACAGTTCTGGAGGTTGGAAGTCTAAAGTCAAGGTTTGGACCGGGCTGCACTCATTCTGGAGACTCTAGGGAAGAATCTGTTTTCTTGCCTTTTCCAGCTTCTAAAGGTTACCTGCATTCCTTGGTTCGTGGTCCCTGCTTCCGTTGTCATATTTCTGTGTTCTCCTCCACTTCCACTGTCACATCATCTTCTCTGACTCAGATCCTCCTACTTTTCTCTTAAAAAGGTCCTGTGATTATACTGGGCTGCCAGGATAATCGATGATAATCTCTCCTATTTTAAGATTCTTAACTTTCACCTGCAAAGTGCCTTTTGCCGAGGTAACATATTCATAAATTCCAGGGATTAAGACATGGACATGCTTAAGGGGCCATCATGCAGACTCCTACAGGTCTCTCACAGCTGCTGCATCCTTGCTCATTACTGTGGAGACCACTCACACTCCTTGCTGATGGATGAGCCCCATCGGTTCTTCTGGAAATGTCGGTCCCACCGCCCCTTCCCCCATAGTCACTCCCTGCATGGGCTCTTTTGGTTCTTACCAACAGGCTCAATGATTTTCAAAAGGATGTTCTGAGTCAGGGTGACAAAATTAGGGGCTTCCAGGCTCAGATCCACATTTGTCCCCAAGACTCTATACCTAGATGTTGAGCTGAGGGGCAGACTCACCTTTCCATTCATTTATTCCAGTGTTAGGAAAGAGGTTAAAAAACAAAACAAACAAAACCCCCAAAAAACAAAATAAACAAACAAAAACCCCTCTGATTTACCATGATCAGTTATGCTTCTTTTAAGATGCCACCGTTGCCATGGTGATCAGAGGCTAAAGAGATTCTCACCTCTTTCCCATTTCCCTCCCCTCTATACATTTCCTCAGCAAGTCTCCCTTGCATTCATTTATGGATATCTCAGGGGCACTCTGCTACCTAAAGAAAATCCTCTTTGTGCTGCCTGCAAGTGGGCATCTCTCTGACCAGTGAATCCAGCCTCCAGGATTGATAGGGCATAAGCTGGCAGCTCTTGACCTGCCTCCTCCAGACAGATGGAGGAGGAACTGGCTGATGTGCTCCCAATGAATAAATGATAAGCATCCTGCTGCCAAGTCTCTGTGTGCTGCGAGTGTCAATGCCTGCAACGGGGAGAGATGTGGGGAGGGATCAAGGGAGGACGGAGCTGGTCCACGGAGAACAAGAACCACTGAATCCACTTGTTAGAACCCCTCTTCTGCACTCCTTTCCACGATGACACATCACGTCCCGTGATTACGTACCTCATGCCCCCCACTGCCATGGTCTGATGTCCATCAAGACCCAGGAGGCTGGACTGGAGAGACCGGGGTATACGATCTAGGACAGAAAGATGTGATGTTGTTTTCAGCTGTGTGACTTCAGGCACGGCAATCTGCCACGCACAGCCTCCCCATCTGTAAGCTGTGATCAAGACCTCTGTCCCACCCGCTCTGCGGGATCCTTGTGAGTGAGGGTCAGATCAGATCACTGGTATGAAGATGCTCCCTGAACTTGGTATGAGACTGCACACGTGATGATGACGATGATGATGGTGGTGGTAGTGGTGACAATGCCATAAAATTGGAATCATACCGTATGTAGCCTTTTCAGACTGGTTTCTGTCACTTAGCACTTAAATTTCCTCCATGGATTTTCATGGCTTGATAACGCATTCCTTTTTATGGCTGAGTTGTATTCCACTGTATAGATATGCCACACTTAGTTTACCTATTCACCCATTGAGGGGCATCTTGGTTGCTTCCGAGTTTAAAGCTGCTATAAATATTCATGTGCAGGTCTTGTGACATAAGTTTTCAACTCATTTGGGTAAGTATCTGGGAGCTTGATGATTGCTGGGTCATACGGCAAGCTTATGTTTAACTTTGTAAGAGACTGCCAGATTGTCTTCTAAAACGGCTGTACCATTTTGCATTCCCATCAGCAATGAATGAGAGTTTCTGTTATACCACATTCTTGCAAGCATCTGCTGTTGCCATTGCTTTGGGTTTAAGCCACTCTAATAGGTCTGTAGTAGTATCTTATTGTTTAAATTTGCCATTCCCTAACAACATAATGTTGAGCAGTTTTTCGTATGTTTATGTGCCATCTGTATGTCTTCGCTGGCAAGCTGTCTGTTTAGAATTTTGGGCCATTTTAAAATTAGGTTGTTTTCTTGTTGTTGAGTTTTAAAAGTTCTTTGTGTATTTTGTTAACAGTCCTTTATCAGATATGTGTTTTGTTGATATTTTCTCCCAGTCTGTGCCCGTTTTTTCATTCCCTTAATAGTGTCTTTCGCAGAGCAGTTTTTACAAATTTAATGAAGTCCAACTTATCAGTTTTTTCTTTCATGGATTGTGCTTTTAGTGTGTATCTAAAAAGCTATTGCCAATGCAAAATCATTTAGATTTTTTCCTATGTTATCTTTTAGAAGTTTTATAGATTTGTGTTTTACACATGTAAAGTCTATGGTCCATTTTGAGTGAATTTTTGTGAAAGATGTAAAGTGCATGTCTAGATTCACTGTTTTGCCTGTGGATGTCCTGTTGGTCCAGCACTATTTGTTCAAAAGACTATCCTTTCCCCATTGAATTGCCTTTGCTCTTTTGTCAACGATCAGTTGACTATATTTGTGTGTGCCTCTATTGGACTCTCTATTCTGTTCCATTGATCTATTTGTCTGTTCTTTCACCAGTACCACACTGTCTTGATTACTGTAGCTCTATAGTAAGTCTTCAGATCAGGTGGTGTCAGTCCTCCAATTCTGCTCTTCAGTACTCCGTTAGTTATTCTCAGTTATTTTAGTAGTAACTTTAGAATTGTTCGTTGATATCCACAAATAGCTTGCTGGGATTTTGGTTTCAATTGCATTTTTGATCAAGCTGGGAAGAACTGACATTTCTACGTATTTGAGTCTTTCTATTGATAAACATGGAATATCTCACAATTTATTTAGTTCTTCTTTGACTTCTATCATCAGTGTTTTGTAGTTTTCCTCATATAGATCTTATAGAAATTTTGTTAGATTTATCTCTAAGTATTTCTATTTTCGGGGGTGCTAATGTAAATGGTGCTGTGTTTTTTATTTTAAATCCCAGTTGTTCATCGGCTGGTATATAAGAAAGCAATTAACTTTGTATCCTGCAAACTTGCTATAGTCATTTATTAGTTTGGGGAGTTTTTTGGTTGATTCTTTGGGATTTTCTATAGACAATCATGTCATCTGCAAACACAGATGGTTTTATTTCTTCCTTCCCAGTTTGTATACCTGTTATTTCTTTCTTTTGTTTTGTTTTTTTTTCTTGCTTTATGACATTAGCTAGGATTTCTAGTACAATGTTGAAAAGAGTATTGAGAGGGCACATCCTTGCCTTGTTCCTGGTCATAGGGAGAGAGCATCTAGTTTCTCACCATCAGGTATGATGTTAACTGTAGATTTTTGGTAGATATTATTTTTTATTGAATTTTTAAAGTTGAGGTATAGTTGATTTACAATATGGCAGCTCTTCCTTATCAAGTTGAGGAGGTTCCCCTTTATACCTAGTTTTCTGAGACATTTCATCATAAAATGGGTGTTGGATTTTGTCAAATGCTTTTTCTGCATGTATTGATATAATCATACTTTTTTTCTTCCTTAGCTTGTTGATGTGGTGGATTACATTAGTTGATTTTAGAATGTTTAACCAGCTTTTTACACATTGTTTGATTTGATCTGCTAATATTTTGTTGACGATTTTGGCATCTATGTTCATTTTTTATATTTATTTATTTATTTATTTACTTACTTATTTATTTTTTGTGGTATGCGGGCCTCTCACTGTTGTGGCCTCTCCCATTGCAGAGCACAGGCTCTGGACACACAGGCTCAGCAGCCATGGCTCAAGGGCCTAGCCGCTCCACAGTATGTGGGATCTTCCCGGACCGGGGCACAAACCCGTGTCCCCTGCATTGGCAGGCGGACTCTCAACCACCGCACCACCAGGGAAGCCCTATGTTCATTTTTTAAAAGCTCTTCAGGTGAGCCAAATATAGTTTGGTTGAGGGTCACTGACATACAGAAACACTCAGCCATGTATTCTGAGAAGTATATGTCTGGGGATATTCACTGAAGCATTGTTCATAATAGATAATATTGGAAAACACAAAAATGTCCATTAATAGAAAACTAGCGAAATCAACTATGGTACATTCATACTGTAGAACACTGACAGTTAAAATAGAATGGGTAGACTTATACATACCGACTTGTTAAGATGTCTGGAAGATATTTTTAAATGAAAAAAGGTATGTTGTAAAATAATTGCTAGTATAATCCTATTTTTAGTTACCTCCTCAAAATTGTATATTTCTCCATGTTTGTAGGTATGTAAGGGCATAGAGAAAGGCCTGGAAGGAGGAATTAATAAATTGATTACTCTGGGAAGAGTAGTGAGATGGAATTGGGGTCTCATTATCTTTATTACTTAGACTTTTTACAGTGACAATGTATTAGTATAGTATTTGTGCACTAAAACATCTTTTTAAATTAAGATGTTGCTTACTAAGTCCCAGGCCCTGTGAAAAGTTGCGAAAACTCCAAAATGAATAATACGTGGTCCCTGTTCTAAAGGGCTTATAGTCTGATGGAAGGGATAGACCTGTAAGAACAAGAACAATAAAATATTATTCATACTATGGTGAAAATCTGTACAGGTCACAGTGGGAGTTTAAAGGAGGAAGAATCAATTAATTCTACCTTTGGGTGGGTGGTCGGGATAAGGAAAGGCATCATGGAGGTAGAAATCCGGAGCTGCGTCTTAAAAGATGAGTCGTGTTAAATTAATTAACCCAGAGAGAGATGGCTCTAATGTCATGGTCGCCTACATAGCAAACCAAAACCCAAGCTTGTAGAGGCTTCAAGGTTACAAAATCAAAACCCAAGGACAACTAATCACAGACAACTGGGCTTTAAGCTACTGCCAATCAGTAATGTCCTTGCTTTGCTTCTACCTTCTCTCTGTAGACGCTTCTCCCTGGCTCCTGTCGTTGGAGCATTCCTAACCACTTCTGGTTTGGCACTGCTCAATTCAAATCAATAAATATTCAAAGAAACCCTTCACATTTTTAATATGCTTCAGTTTAACTTTGAACAGTAGAGAGTTGCCAGGCCCTTGTGGTGTGGGTATGGGGTGGAGTGGCGAACCCCAGGAGGGAGGCTGGTTGGGAGTTCCAGGCAGAGAGGACCTTGTGCACAAAGGTGAGGAGGCATGTTTGGTGTGTTTGGGGATTGTGTGGCTATGCCAAATGTTCAAAACAGGTAAGAGAGAAGGTAAGACGGAAGAGGCACAGGGAACTATGTTCAATATCCTGGGATAACCCATAATGGAAAAGAATATAAAAAAGAATATATATATATATAACTGAATCACTTTGCTGTATGGCAGAAACTAACACAACATTGTAAACCAACCATACTTCAATAAGATTAATTTAAAAAAAAAAAAGACTGAAGAGGTTAGCCCAGGGCTTGGGGCACGGAGGGTGCGCCTTCATGTTCAGAAAGTCACAGGGAGAAGGGGTATCACGTGCCATGCGCAGTGCTGGGTTTGCATATCCTTGAAATGAACATGCACAGGGAGCCTCGGGAGAAAGCAACTGCTGTGACTGTGTCTTGTGTTCTACATCCAGTTCCCCCACTTCAGAGCAGAGGAATCATTCTCAAATTATACCCGGCCCTCTGTCTCCTCGTTTCTCAAATGGAAATCAGCATATCTCCCTCATAGGGCCCTTGTGTATAATGTATGATATAAAATATACGATCATCAGCAGTGAGAGTCCCCTCGTTTCCCTCTCCCACGCCCCATCCTGTCTTCCCTGTAGGCAGGCACTCCTCACACCAACCCTCCTTCTTCCTCCCCAAGCCCAGTCCAAGATCCAGGGGCCAGAGAAAAGCCTCTGCCCCCGCAGGAGGAAGCAGAAAGTCAGTGTGGGAAAGGGCTCCAGGAGCGGCAAGGGTCTCCTGAATCTGGGGATGAGAAGCTGGTGGCCGAGGAGATCTGAGCCAGTGTCCTGACCCCCAGCCCTACACTGCAGGGAGCTCTGGTTTCTCCTCTCTAGCTGTTTCTGGGAACTGTGCCTGCAAATATTTCTGTCTGGATTCATCTGCACTTTCCAAACCTCTGAATTAAAATGTTCTAAACTACTGTGAACTAAGAACCCAGCTGGTTCCTTTAAAGGTCACCTTAAAAATCTTTACAAGCAAAAGGAATTAGGTTTTCCTCAGAACACTGTGTCCTTAATAATAACACTCCTGGGCACCCATCTCCATGTTATGCGTTTCAGAACGCCTTGCCTGACCTCATCTCATCTGATTCTCTCAAAGCGCCACAAGTAGCCGGACAGGGCAGGTATTACCAGCCCCAGTTTACAGATGAAGAAACCAAAGCTCAGAGATGGTGTGTCCTACAGAGCTCGTCAGTAGCAGAAACGAGATCATCTCAGGGCTGTTTCCTCCATATCGGACGGGACATGGGCCTGCCCAGCCATGTGGCCATGGGAGACAAACACCCTCTGAGCAGCTGCGATGCAAAGGGAGCCCAAATTTGGGAGGCAGACAGCACAGGGAGGTCCATATCTGACCCCATAATCTGTGTGGCCCCAGATGAGATGCTATCTAGAGCTCCGTTTTTCTCTTTACGGAACAGAAACAAAAGGCCCTGTGCCTAGATGATGGCATTTTGTAAAAGCCAAAGAGAGTGCTTTCAAAATGTGGCACACCAGCTGTATTGAGAGAGGAGGATTCTTCCGGCTGCTATCGATGCCATTGCTATTAGGGACAGCTACATTGCTGGCTACTTGGAGGACTGAATACATGCAGAGAGCCTGGTTCAGTGCCTGGCACACAGTAGGCACTCAGTAAGTGGAGTTATTTTCATTATGTGCTGTGAATCAGTAACTTCCCATTTGGTCTCCAGTTTTATGTCCCCCAGGACCATCGGGGATCCCTAACATCAGCTGGAGACAGCAGAGGTCCACAGAAAAAATAGCAATTTAACAGGTCAGTGGAACGGGGGTCCATACCGCCTGACCCTACAGAGACCAGGTGACCCGAGACCAGGTCCACTGGGCTCAGAGGGAGTTCTCCTGGTCTCAAAATTCATATCATGGAATAACAACACCATTCAGTTTCTGGGAATTTGTGGGAAAATCTCTGCCTTTACTGCTTCGTCTTCCTGCCTGCCTGCAGGTCTTAGTGTGGCTCCTTGGCTTCTGTGACTCAGCGAATGGGGACAGGGGAAGTGTCTGGATCACAAATCCGTACTTCTGGCATGAATGGCTTTTACTATTTTCGGAGGCTTTGCAATTCTGGGCTTAAATGAGGCTTTGGGAATTCTATGGAATTTTCGCTATTCATGCCCCAATTAGCAGGGACAATAAAGGGTTATTTCTGTTTGCCCCTCCTCATAGCCAAGCTGGGGGCGCCCATAAACAAGCCGCGGAGAAGTGATTTGGGTGCGGTAATGGGTCTGTTCTCCTAGCATTGCCATTCAAGGGCTGGAGAACATTCATTCAACACGTATTTATTAGTCCCTACTTTGAACTTGAAACTAAGCTGGGTTCTGGGTAATACATCAATAAAAATAAGGTCCCTGACCTTAAGGAATTCATAGTTTATTAGAGAATGCCAATAATTAGTCAGGCAAGTGCAATTCAGTGGGATAGGGGCTCTAGAAACATGGGAAAGAGGTGTTTTAAAAATTTGGGGGTATGTGTCAGGAAAGGCTCAAGTGAAGAGTGAGAAAAAGGAAGCTAAAGATAGGATCCAATGGCACCATTATTACACGTAGGACCCTGGACAATCTCTCCATCTGTATGGACTCCAATTTCTTTATGTAAGAGTAAAAGAGAATGGTTGCATTTTGCTATCTCTAAAGTAACTTACAACTCCAAAATTCTATGACATTTTTAATTTAAATTTTCCAAAATATTAGTTGCATGCCCAAATAAAGCTACAACTATCGAAATCTAAAACAAAACAAACAAACAAAAAATTCATCCACGTGTTTTAGAAACAAAAAAGATGGGGGGAAGGAATAAATTAGGAGTTTGGGATTAACATATAACCACTGCTATATACAAAATAGATAACCAACAAGGACGTACTGTATAGCACAGAGAACCATACTCAATATCTTATAATAAACTATAAGGGAAAAGAATCTGAAAAAGAATATATATATAACTGAATCACTTTGCTGTACACCTGAAATTAACACAACATTGTAAATCAACTATACTAAAAAAAAAAAAAGGTCATCTTTGTTGAAAAAAAATAAAATCAGGACCCACCCCCCATAAAATAACATAAAAAAGATAGACTCCAATGGGATATTTAAGGTACAATATCCAATGGGATGTTTAAGAGATGAGAGGAGCCACAGAGGAAACTGAGTAGTAGCAGTGAAACCAGGAGAAAACAGGACATGCAAGCAAGGAAGGAGAAAAAAAACAAAGGGCAGAGAGCTCAACAGGAAGACACAAACTGAAAAGTGTTTGCTAGATTTGACCATCAGGTCAATGGAAATACTTAAGAGAGCAATTTCACTGGCGTGGTGAGGGAGAGACACCCAGACCTTGGGGGTTATAGATGGGGTGGGATGTAAATATCAATCACTCTTTCAAGAAACCTGGCTGGAAATATGGCAAAATCTTGAATCTGGGTAAATACAGTACACAGGTGAACACTGTACTATTCTTGTCTGAAGAGATTTATACTACTAATTATATTGTATTGGCTGAAGGAAAAAAGAGCAAGAGAGCAGTGGTGAGGTTGAATATGACTGGCAGAGGGTTTGCTTTTTTAATGAGAGAGGCTTGAACATATTTAAATCCTGGTGAAAAGAAGGGGATAGAAATTGAAAGGGAGAGAAGGGTGATTAAGGGAGAAGAAAGGAGTGGATGGAATCAAACACAAGGGAAAGGAATTGTCTTAACGACCAGGAGAAACACATCCTTTGAGAAGAATGAGGACCAGAAAAATTGTGGAGATCCCCCTTGATTATCCTTACTTTACCAAGTTAAGGCAAAGTTATCCAGTGGAAATCATGGCCAGAGGAAAGTTCTAGAGCAGCTGTTGGAGGGAACAAGTAAGGCAGAGCAAGTGCAGGTGTGTAGTTCTGAATTTCGCAAAGATATTCCTCCACGCGCTCCCAGCCCTGCACCGAGCCCTAAGTTCTGCCCAGCCCAGAATTAAGGGATGACCTTGTCGTTTGCACCAAAGTTTTGTGTGTGATAGCTGTGGCTTCAGACTGGGATGCTGGCTAGGGACCTGCAAAAGGCTTGCCAGATAGCCTTGAGGCCCTTCTGAATTTGGAGACTTTGAGTTCATTTGCAACGACTTCAGTCTGCAGATGAGTATGACCGTTTCTTGCCATGTTTTGAAGTTTGAGAATAAGAAGGGAGAAGTCAGATGAGCTAAAATCATCCACAGTTGTGGTTTTGCCAGGTGAGTGAAAAAATAATGTCAATGGGATAAAGTAGTTGGAGGTGTAACAAGAAATTTAGTGATGGTCCATGGGATCAACACTACAGAGCGGCGGATGTGAAGACAGGCTGATAGATGGGAAGTGAGGAGAATGGAGGAATAGAGGACAGGGAGATTTTGATAAGGTCCAAGAACAGATAAGATGCATGCAAGAAAGGGCAAGTTCAGGAAGAACGGAGGTTGGGATGAGAACTCATTGTGTGGTATTTAGCAGCTAGGAGCTGTCACGTTTCTTTTGTAGAAGAGTTCCAGGTAATGACAAGGTCTAGGTGTGGCCATAGGAAGGGCTAAGGTCAGGTGAAGATGAACAGTGATGAGACAGAGGTGTGAGCTGGGGGTTGGATGGCCTGTCCACAGTGACACGGGGCTTCTCTGGTGATGGCGGGACGGGAGTGACGAGGCAGACGCAGGATCAGTGGTGAAGTCCTCCGTGTGTGTGTGTGTGTGTGTGTGTGTGTGTTTCTGAAGACCATATAAAGATTGAAGGTGTTTCTTGTCCTTTTCATGGAAAAATTATGTTACAGTACTTGACATCAGCTTGTATGTCAGAAAACTGCAAAATAGGAAAAGCTTGTCTGTGGAGCACTCTGCCATTTTTTATACAGACTTGGTTTTGACTATCATCCTGTACCTATGACCTTTATGCAGGGGTTAGAGCTCAGATGTATGTTTTGGAGCGGGGAGGTCAACATTTAACCCATTATAGGAGGCTGAGGCAGGAATTCGAGCATTTGCATGTGGAGGGGTAGACGAGCTTCATGTGAACAGCCGAAGGGCAGCCCGCGAGTTGACAGGACAGGAAGGAGCCTCTGAAGAAGAATGCTTCAGCCAGGCTCCTAGACCTGTCCTCTACCACAGCCGGGCACGCTGCCTCAGGGATCACTGATGTCCTTTATGCAGGATCTTTTGACACCCCAGAGAGGATTCAGCTGGAGGACCCTGAGGTCCCTTCCAATTCTGAGATTCTGTGAGAGATCCTTCCACATGCTGGCAGTTCTAAGGGTGATGACTGTTTTGAATGGATCATGAAATCAAGTGAGTAAGAAACTGAGAGAAGGCTGGCAAACAATTGTCTAGAAAGATGAGAGGCCCTGTGTTTGCTGTGTCTGGCTTAGGTGAGGCTCCTGAATGCGGAAACTCCCTCTGGGTAGGGTGTTGAGGACAGGGAGGACCTGGCAGCAACCCGTGCACACACCGGGTGGGTTTCCTTCGGCCGCCTGGCCCCAACCACGCTGCAGGGCTCCCAGCTGTATAAGAGGCAGCTGGCAAAGCGCACGGTTCTCCATGGCTGCTCCCGGGGACCGGCAGCAGCACCTTGCGACCTGTGAGAAATATACATTCCCAGGCTCTCCCTGGACTTCCTGAGTCAGACGCTCTGGGAATGGGGCCCGGAAGCCCGTGTATCAACCAGCCTTGCAGCTGAATCTGAAGCCCACCACAGCGTGGGGTGACTGGCACGTGGTTAAGAGCTCAGTCTTAGGTATCACATATACCTTGATTCGAATTCCAGCTCTCTCACCTGTGTGACTCTAGACAAGTTACCTAACCTCTCTGAGCTCTGGTTTTCTCATAGGTAAAACGGCAGTAACTATTTTATGAGTTTCAGAGAATTAAAAGAGGTAATATTTGTAAAGAACTTTGTATAGCAAATACCAAAAAATAACAATAGCTATTGTTATCAGGCCAATAGTGGCCACTGGTCTCTTCCACGTTGTATACTTAGAATGACCACCTTTAATTCTGTGGCTTCAGCTACCAGGTTCCTGGCTTTTCTATACCCCAAGTTTGTCACATGAGGCTTCTTGGCTGACACGCGACCTGTCAATTCAATTCTGCCCCAAATTCAGCTTGACCAATTCTGCTCATAGAATGCAGAGCTGTCAGCTTGACCTGTCCTAATAAATTAGTTCCTGTGAAGACACTGATGCATGTTCCCTGTGGAGCTGCAAGCCAGCATTGTGACTCCGGAACCGGGACCCAGCATGAGCTGAACGGCGAGGCCAGATTGCATTCTGGGCAATCTGAACGCTGCCTGGTTGGGGAGTGGCCTTCGCTTCCTGCTACCACACTTACTGTTGTCTGTTTTTCGCAACATGTTTTCTTTGAGGGATTCGAAGTGCTTGAAAAGTCTGTTTTTTTCCATAACTCACGTCCACAGAGAATGTCTGTGCACATTTTTTTCTCTCGTTTCATCATATCCTGGCTGCTGTGTGAAACAGGCAGAACAGGGCATGTTTCTCCATTTCACAGATGGGGAGAGTGAGTCCTTGGGGTTGAAATGACTTTGTCTAAATTAAGGTCACGCAGCTGGTGGGCATACTGCCAGAACTATAACCCACTTTCCTGAGTTCTGGTCTAGTGGTCCTTCAAATAGACCACAGGGCTTCCTAAAATGAAAACGAAAGTTTCTCCAAACCAGGGGACCTGAGCTCTAGAAGGAAGACATTTTTGTCTGAAATTCCCTTTTCTCTACTGAAAATCATCTTTCTTGCAGCTCTTTGGCCTTATTTCCTCTGGCTCAAGTCTCAGAGGGAAAGAGGCAGACCCTTGGGACAAGAAAACAAGAAATTCCTTCCCTGCACCTCAAGTCTAGGTCACCATCTGCTTCCCTGACCCCAGGACACTTGACTTCCTGGGGAGCTTAGGATGAGTCAGGCCAGCCCCGGGAGATGGGGTAAAAATGAGGGGCTGCTACTTGTTTTGCAAGGAGCATCTGGGACAAGGGGCTCTCTCTGACAATTTTTGCATGAACTCAATGTCTACTCTGGATGAGAAACTTTTTCTTTTTTTAAACTGGGCTTACATAATCCTTTTCTCTTTAAAGTAAATATGGTAACAACCTTTCTTGGCCCACCTTCAACCCTACCTTGATGTGGGGATCTGGCCGGGTGGCAGGGTTGAGGAGCCGGGCTGGGCCTTGTGGTGACAGAGAGGGACGCTGTCTTTTCCTTGGAACAGCTGTTGGCATCCAGCAACATGCCAAACCCACATTCAAGGTCATCGGCCTCCCTACACCCACTGGCCATCTCCATTGTGGGGAGGAAAAGCAGGAGTTGAAAGTTGCGGATTTTCTGTGCAACCCCTTCAGTCTCCTACTTCTCCCAAACACACAAGCTCTTTGCTGCTTGACTCGAAAGGCCTGAGAGAGCCCGGCTCTGGGTTGTTGTCCTGTGAGGGTCTGGAGTGGATTGATGGTGAGGGGTGGGCAGTGGGGACACCTGAGATTGGGTGTAGGCTTGAATGCACAGTCTGCCTAGCACATGACCATCCTTGTTAGCAGGCGGTCCTGTGGTAGGGATGGGGGAGTCTGCACCCAGGCATCACCCCAGCTACAGCATTGTTGCCATAGCAACCAGCCCATATAGCTGCTAAGAGGACCTGGTCCCACCCAGGCCCTGGGGGAAGGCAGCTTCAGAGCTGGGACATGGCTCCAACCCTGTTTGTTTCTCTCCCACCTTTGTCCTTTTCTCAGTCAGCTCGGGCTGCCATAACAAGTTACAGTAGTCTGGTGGCTTAAACAAAAATGTATTTCCTCAGAGTGCTGGAGGCTGGGAAAACCAAGATCAAGGTGCTGGCTGATTTAGTTCCTGGTGAGGACCCCCCTCCTAGCTTGTACAAGGCTTCTCACCGTGTCCTCACATGGCCTTTCCTTGGTGTGTGCACTTGGGAAGACAGAGAAATTCAATTCAATTCAATTTTGCAGGATATAAACAGTCCATAATAGTCCTTGACTGCCCTGGCCCTTCCTGGGTGAGGAGACTTGTCTTCTATCATCCAAACTTTATAATGACTTGGACTTTATTGAGAACATTTTAGTTAATGTTAAAAATGTCAGCTTTAAAAATAAAACCCAATTGTAGACATTTATTCATTTTTAAATGCAGAGCAAAGCCCGCTTAATATATATCTAGACAAAAGAGAAAGTGTTTCGTCTCAGATCAAACAAGCATCCATCCTATGGAAGGAAACTGTCTCTCACAGGATATCGAGAAAAAAAGGCAAAGAGCCCACCTGGTCAGACTAATTGACGGCATCTGATTTTCACCTCCCTTCCTTCTAAAGAGCTCTGGCAGTGAGAAGGAACTTCAAATTAGCCACAAGAAAAAGCAACTGGGCAGAAAACTCCAGAGGCAGTGGCAAATTTGTAGCCAAAGGGATTTGCTATTCTGAGTCTGGGGGCCAGTGAGACCGACTTCAATTCCGTTTCTGCTTGTGTTAGCAGTAAGGTTTACCACCAACTGGATGCTGCACCTTCCTGGACTCTGGGATCTGTGCCTTTCCTGTCTCACCAGCTGCTCTCTCGGAGCAGGAGTGGGGGGAACCAGAGGCTTCCTGTGGGTGTGAAGGCTGCCCCTCACCCCCAGCAGGTGTGATGTCCAGCTGTCCTGCCACCCTGAGCCCAGCAACCATGCTGACCTCCACTGTCAGCTGGGCTCGCCCAGGTGAGATGCCCCTCCACTGACTTGTGGAGTCAGTCGTTCCACAGGGATTTCTTGAGCATCTGTTATGCAGTAGCACGGGGCCGGCATTAGATGAATGCACAGATCCTGTCCTCAAGGGTTTGAAGTCTAGGGCAACAAGTCTACAAGCAGTTTAACACAGCACAGAAATATACACAGCAGGAATGAGGGCAGGAAGGGGCAATCAGGAGGACTTCCAGGAGGAGGTGACACCTGATAGGAATCTTCAGGGAGGGAAAAGCTTTCCGGAAAGAGCAAAGGTGCAGGGGTAAATAACATCATGGTGTGTAACTGGGGTGCATCTTATAACTGTAACAAAATGCCTTGTTGAGAGTGACTGAACTCTCTGAGGATGAAGAACCATGGCTAGTTTTCTATACAGTGTGTGTGTGTGTGTGTGTGTGTGTGTGTGTGTGTGTGTGTGTACCTATCCATAAACTCCAAGATGTTCCCCCAAATGCCCTCCCTATGGAAGGCTGTCCTGAGAAATCGTCCGAGATGGCCCAGCGCCCATGGTTGTCCCGGAGTCTTGTGTCCTTGTCAGCTCCTGCCTTCTGGGGGTGACTGACCCACGGTCTCTGTCCTCCCGCTCCCCCTGGCTGGCCTGGGCCTTGCAGTCAGGTGGGGTCGGCCTGGTATCTGATCCTGGCCTGGCTTCTGAGTGGACCAGGCCACCTGTGCCCTGTGCGATGGCGCCCCCTGCAGGCACACGGGCCGGGCTGGGCAGCATTCGCCTGCTCCTGTTAACACTCTCCCACGTGTTACTGACAAGCTTTAGTGGCTTCCCCTGGCTCGGGGCTAAGGCATGACCAAGGACTCTGTTCACAGCTTTATAGAATCACAGCTGCAAAGAAGCCGAGTGTGTGGTTTCTCCAAGTAGCTCAGGAGCTAACACAGGGACGGAGCCAGAGGTCCTAGGCGCCCAGCCCCTCGGCGGGAAGAGCTGTGTCTCCCCTGTTGGGTACCACTCCACGTAACGTTTCATCTGAAAATCACAGGTGTTGTGCGTTCAGAAGACCTTTCCAAACCTCGCTGACATGAGCCAGAATAATGACCACTTCCAACCTGAGGGCTCCTCGGAAGCTTTACTCTCATCTCCATCCCTGTCCTTCCAGGCCCTTCCTTTCCACCCTGCTGCCCGCGCTGCCCACACCCCCTGCCAATTCCTCATTACCCATCAACGCTTTATTTTAGGAACACCAAATAGCCTCGACCTCACTGCCATGGTTAAGGTTGAAAACTTTCCATTCGTCATTTCTCCATTTCAGTGTAACTCTCTAATGCCTGCTTACGTGTGGTCTGTATCGGTAGTTCTCAAACTTGAACGAGCATCAGAACCATCTGAAGGGCTTGTGCAAACACAGGCTGCTGGACCCACTCCTAGAGTTTCTGACTCACTAGGTCTTAGGTGGGGCTCAAGACTCTTCATTGCCATCAAGTCCCCAGGTGATTCTGATGCTTCTGGTCCAGAAAACCACACTTTGGGAACCACTAGCTTATATGAATGCAATCTAAAGTTAGCACAAATCACTCTTGAGGTGTCAAAAATACAGATGAACTCAGGACCACAAGGAAAGGGCAACACTGAGCAGAGGATGGTAACTTTGCTTAGCTGGAGGTGGGTCTAGAAAAGTGAGATGGTGAGAAGAGGAGTTAACAGAGAGGTTGCTGGGGTAGGAGGTGGGGCTATAGATGACACGTGATCTCAGAATGAAAGTGGCTGCTCAGCCCCTTTCACTTTGTAGGAACTCAGATTGTGTTAGGTCCCATATGCTGGGGATAGGACTATCTAGCAATAAAGGTGATTTTCAAATATCGTCATGTGTGTTTATTCATCGACTTGTTCCGTGAAACACTTGTGTCTACTACCTTCAGAGCATGACGAGGGTGCCCTGTGGATACAAAGGCACAAAGTTACCTTCCCTGCCTTTGAGTTGTGCTTCCTATAGTAGATAAACCGAATAAATGAACAAATACAGCACATCTGGCGGTGATATAGAGGTGGGGATGGGGGTGATATTGGTGATGGTGATGGTGCAAGTGATGGAGGTGGTGTTGTTCATGGTCTTGGTGCTGGTACTGGGAGAGGTGATGGTGGTGGTGATTGTGGTACCAGTGATAACTTTCTCTGTCAGGCTCCACCTATGTGCAAGACATAGGGGGAGGAACTTTCCATATCTTTACTTCTCAACAGCACTAAAAGATGGCCATTATTTTCCCTGTTTTATAGATGTGGGAACCCAACTTGTCCGCAGTCATAAAGCTTCAAGTTGAATGGCAAAGCAAGACTCACACCCAGGTCTGTCTGGCCGCAAGGTCCCAGTCCTTCACCATCCTGACTCTGCCACACCAATCTGCACAACACCAGATGTTTGTTATAGGCACAGGGCCTCGAATTTTGTCTCGGGGGAAAAGATGTGGTTAGGTCAAGTCTCTCAGAAGACGTATTGCTTGAGCTGTGACCCTGATGGACAAGGTGGAGGAAGGCTCTCCCACAAAAAAGCAGTATATAGAGTTTCAGACTTTAGCCTACTTAATGAAAACTGCTTTTTTAATTATTTATTTATTTATTTATTTTGCGGTACACGGGGCTCTCACTGTTGTGGCCTCTCCCGTTGCGGAGCACAGGCTCCGGACGCACAGGCTCAGCAGCCATGTCTCACGGGCCCAGCTGCTCCGCGGCATGTGGGATCTTCCCGGACCGGGGCACGAACCAGTGTCCCCTTCATTGGCAGGCGGACTCTCAACCACTGCACCGCCAGGGAAGCCCTACTTTTTTTAGAGCGTTAAAAGGTTAAAGAATGCAAGCGTAGCCTGACCACCCAGGACAGACATATTTCCAGAGACAGCTGAGAGTCTGCTTCAGTGATGACAAGTGAGGTTCCTGGGAAAGTGGAGAAGAGCTGAAATTGGCCAAAGACCAACTGTGCTCATGGGAGGATCAACCAGAGCATCCATCAGAATGATGCTGCAGTCTTGGAAAAGCTAAGAATTCAGGGTCATAGGAGCATCAGTGGGGGCATCAGACAAAGGAAGTCATGATTAAAAAAGACTCTCTAGTGATGATCATACTAAGTGAAGTAAGTCAGAAAGAGAAAGACAAATACCATGTGATATCACTTATATGTGGAATCTAAAATACGACACAAATGAACCTATCTACGAAACAGAAACAGACTCACAGACATAGAGAACAGACTTGTGGTTGTCAAGGATGGGAGCCTGGGGGAGAAAAGGATTTTGAGTTTGGGATTAACAGATGCAAACTAGTATATATAGGATGGATAAACAACAAGGTCCTACTGTATAACACAGGGAACTATATTCAATATCCTGTGATAAACCATAATGGTAAAGAATATAAAAAAGAATATATGTATATATATGTACAACTGAATCACTTTGCTGTACAACAGAAATTAACACATTGTAAAGCAACTATACTTCAATTAAAAATAAAACACTCCAGAGAGAGCAGATGTTTATAAAACGTGTATTCTGCAGGTGGATTTGCTAAAGCACTTCCATATTTATAAATGAAAACTCAGTTACTATGGCTGCCTGAAAAGACATTCCAACTTAATGTCATAAAGCAACTATTTGTCATGCTCACAGAGTCTGAGGGTCAGGAATTTGGACAAGGCACAACAGGAGCAGCTTATCCTTGCTCCGTGATGGCCTCAGCTGGTTGACTCAAAGGCTCAGGGCTTAAGTCATTTGAGGGTTTGTCCTCCTGTGTGTTGGGTGGTTGATGCTGGTTCACGTCTGGAAATGAGCCTCTCCATGGGACCTCTGCTGGGCTAGTCTGGGCTTCCTCACAGCCTGAAGGCTGGGTTCCAAGGGTGAGCATCCTGGGAGAGAGAGAGAACCAGGAGGATGCCATACCACTTTGGATGCTTTGGTCTTGGAAGTCACTCAGCATCATGGCTTCTGTTGAGCCAGCTACAAAGGCCAGCCCAGGTTCACTTAGTACAAATGGGAAAATTCTGGAAAACGTGTGGGATTGGAAATACTGCTTTGGTAATTTTTAGAAAATACAATCTGCTGCAATGGACAATACATCAAAATTCATCTATAAACATACTTAATCCTCCCTCTGACCTGACCCAACTGTGGAGTCATATGGTGGTATCCTGTAGACCATATATTCCAGCCGTTTACATATTTTATTTCGACTGCATAAGAATCAAGTTTGCAGATTATCTTGAAAAATCAAGACATTTTCAATTATCTTGAAAAATTTCAGTACTATGAGCTGAAATTCTCATAAGTCAACATTTGCCAGAGCAGGGTATCAGCTGCTCTTTTTAGACTTAGTATGTAGTCTCCACTTTCCCTGCTCATACAGACCCTATCACTTGGGAGTTTTCCATGCATTTCAGCCAATGACATTATGTGCCCGGTCCCCACAGATGCTGAGTTTATGATCCTTGATGTAGAGGACGTGGCTGCTTCTAGTCTAACCACCTGTGGAAACTGCCAGAAGAGATCAGATCTAAAGTGGAGCTAAGATGGTATGAACGTAGGTGAAATCTTTCCATTTAATACCCACTTGAATTGGTTGCCATGTCTGCTTGTGTTTGCCCTAAATTTGCCTCCCTGAGAGCTTGTAACAAAGACATTATTTGTTCTTAGCTCTCATTGTCTTTGATTTGAATAAAGATCTAAAGTTGGGTTTGGGTCTGGGATGGACAAACCGGGGTTTCAGGACCTCTGTGTGGCCAGAGCTGAAGGAAGTTCATTAGGGGAGCCTACAGTAAGGCCTTCTTACTCTGGGATCAGGGATTAGGGAGTCTGTGAAGCCCTGAAATGATAATACATAATTACACATATATGCGGAAGAAGAGCGTGTATTTATATAGGTTCCTCACAGAGTTCCTGACCCCAGAAGGTTAAGAATCTCTGCCACGTCTGGAGACAGAAAACCAGGGTAGGGGCAAAGGATTTCATGGACATTTGTTTCGTGGAGAAGCTGAGAGTGAGGACAGGAGGAGAAAGCAGAGGCCGGGGTAGGCAAGGGGCTGGCACAGTGGGAACACGGGCCCGGAAGCCAGAGCAAACTTGCCTGAAACTGCTCTTGTCAAAGGTCACCAATAACTTCCATGTTGCTAAATCTGACGGTCAGTTCTCAGTCCCCCTCTCACTTGACCTATCAGCCAGCTGGCCTGATTGATCATTCTTCCCCTTCCAAATGCTTCCTTCAGTGGCTTCCAGGACTCCAAATTCTAGATTTTTCTGCCTCATTGGGCTGCTCCTTCTTAAGCCTCCTTTGCTGGGTCCTCATCTCCTCCCTGACTTCTAAACTTTGGAAGGTTCTAGAGCTCTTTTTCTTATAAACATTTACTTCCTTGGTGATATTATTCAGTCCCATGGATTTATACCTATAAGTTTATAAATAACCTATATCTTATAGGTTATAGGCTCTAACCTATATCTTAAAGGTTCCCACATTTCTCTCTCTCTTTATATATATTATATCTCTAAGCTTAACAGTGTTTCAGAACTCCATACTCAGATGCCTACCTGGCTACTCTACATCTCCTCTTGGATGATTTAAAAGGGATCTCAGACTTTCTAAAACTGAACTCGTTTCCCCTGCCCTCCCCTTTCCCCAACCAATTCCTCCCTAAGGCTTCCCCAACTCAGAGAAAGGGACCTCCTTTCTTGAGGCAAGAAATCCAGAAACTTCTCTTGCCTCATGTTGCACCATGTGCTTCGCTGCATTTCTCCTACTTTATTTTGTGTTTGTTTGTTTTGCTTTTTGTTTTGGCCACGCCGTGCGGCACGTGGGATCTTAGTTCCCCGACCAGGGATCGAACCCGTGGCCTCTGAATGGAAGAGAGGAGTCCTAACCACTGGACCTCCAGGGAATTCCCTCTCCTACTTTAGAATCAGGATGGCCACCATCAAATCAGGGGCCTAAGTGAGATCACCTGGCCAGTCCCATATTCCCCATGGTTATTAAAGGTGGAGTGGGGAACCAACCCGGAGTTCCACAAAATGGACCCAAATAGGGGCAATTGAAATGTGGCCAAGGACCAGCCCATCTTAATGGAAATCTCAACCATGGCCATCTCCCAGAGGAGGCTTGGAGGAACAGAAAGAAACACAAGTGATGTGAGGCCTCGGGTTGCATTTATTTGAGGAGAAGCCTAGTCGGGGACGTGTGTGTGGTGGAGGTGGTGAAGGTAGAATGGGAACCAATCAAAAGGACAACACAGTCTGAAGCAAATTCATGCTGAACAGGAGACAAGTGGCAATTCCCCTGAGGGATGGAGTCCCCGTGCTCAAGGGGTCCCTGGCACCTCATGCAATTTTTCCGTTAATGACCTGCAACAAAAGAAAGGAAAGGGCCCTGATGTGTCTTCCACGAATCCCAGAAAAGCATTCAGAGATGAGCATTCATTATAGAATGCTTAAAAGGAACAGATGACAGGCTTGAAGCTATCATTGCTATTATTTCTGATTCGCTGTGTAGTTCTGCCATTTATATTTATAATATGATTTGGGGGGCAGCTCTCTGAAAACACACACGGTGTCCCCCAGGCCCTGACAAGAGCTGCTTTCAGCACATACTCAGGGGTCTAGTTCTTGGCATTTACAAACCAGGTGAAGGATCTAGTTTTCCAGAATGCTTTCCCTGGTGCCCAGCTGGAAGTAATTTCTCTCTCTTCTCTGCTCTTTATCCAGCCCTCTACTAAAATTCTCATGGCTTTCTACCCTTTAATCTAGTTACTTTTTGTGCCTGTACCTTCTCTCCACTTATAGTTTGGTCTTGTGGAGGGCAAGAACTATGTCTGGCTAATCTTCGATTCTCTAGAATTTACCACAGTGCCTGACACCCACAGATACAAAATAACTGCTGGATAAATGAAAGAAATGAGAAGAAAAATTAAGGCAGAGACTACCTTTAACAGTGCTCATGGTAGAAATAGCTCCCATTTCCAGTGTTTATTATGTGTTAGGCTTTAAGCTAACAACTTTATGTCTGATTCCAATGCCAGACAGATAGATAGCAGCCTACATGGAATGATATGAAGCGTTCCTGAAAGCCCTCTGCCAGTCTGTTTGAAATGCATACCAGAATTTTTCAAGTAGGACAAATTGAAAGGCAAAATTGGTAATGAGAGATACACCATATTAATGTTAATATATTAATTTTGACTGAGAACTTGTTTTTAATGAATGAATGAACTGTCTTAGTCCATTCAGACTGCTATAACAAAACGCCACAGACTGGGTGGCTCATAAATAACAGAAATTTATTTCTTACAGTTCTAGAGGCTAAAAAGCCCAAGATCAGGGTGCCAGCCTGGTCAGGTGAGGGCCCTCGTCAGGGTTGCAGACTTCTTGTTGTGTCTTCACATGACAGAAGGGAGCTCTTTAGTACCTCTTTTGTAAGGGCACTAATCCTATTCCTGAGGGCTCCATCCTCATGACCTAAATGCCTCCCAAAGTCCCACCTCCTAATACCATTACCTTGGGGGTTAGATTTCAACATATGAATTTTGGGGGAACACATTCATATGTTATTCACATTCATATGCAAATCACATTTGCAATTGTTAATTAATATTGTTTGAGAACATATTATTTCCAAAGCTCTGTTCTAAGTGCTTCACGTGTAGCACTTTTTACAACCCCATGAGACAGGCATTATAATTGTCATACTTCAGTAAATGAGGAAACTGAGGTATAAATTTTAGTACCTTGTCCCAGTTACCACAGCTAGTAGGTGGTAGATTCAGGCTATGGAGCCAGGCAGTCTGGCTCCAGAACCTGTACTCCTAACCACTCTTCTAGGACAGTCATTTCCTGGAGAGGGCATCAAATTCCTAAGAAAATGGGACATGATCTCTTAGGAGAACAGTATGCAAAACAGCTATGTTTCGATGAGGAGGAGAAGCTGGAAGGTGTGAAACATGTACACAGCTTCAAGAAACTTCTGAGTTACCATGCTGAGTTCTTGGTGTGAAGTTAGCTGGGCACTGTGGGTGAGGCAGCCACTCAGCCATGCAGCTCAGATCTCACTTCAAGAGAACCTGCTTGGAGGAGGGTTGTTGGTGAACAACCTCCCCCTGCTACATATTTAGATCTTCCCAAGCATTCATGTTGAGGCCATGCTCTCCCCAGGATGTTCCCAGCTAATGACTAAGTACAGCAGGAGTACTAGAGCCTGGCCATCCCTGTTCCGTGTAGACCCCTCCAGTGGAGAATATTTGCTGTGGGGTTCCCCATTGGCCTGGCGGAAACTTTCTCCTCTTCCCCAGTGCTCCTGTTACTGAAAGTGGGGGTCCGGCAGCTTGCTGCTCAAAAGCCATTAGAGAGGCAAGATTTGTGGAAAATTTGCTTTATTTTGGATGCTGACAACTGGGGGTGGGAGAGTGGGGGGGTGGAGGGGTGGGGGGGAGGATGCCTGTCCAAAAGCTGACTCCCCCCACCCCACTGACAACCAGGGGGCAGGAGCTTTTATAGGCTGAGGGAGGGGGCTACATGTAGAAACAGCACAGTCAGCTCTGACAGTCATCTTGATTGTTATCAGTACAATTAATCTTCAGTTCCAGGGTCAGTTTGTTCTCATTTTCTTGAGGCCAATCTTGGAATTGTGGCAGCTTATGTCATGGCTACAGTCTGGTCTTCATGTAGTTAACTTCTTTCCACCTGGGGTTTCAGTCTCTGCAAGACAGCTCACAGGATACGGCTCAGAATAATATCTGTAGCCCTTGAGAAGGAACTAAAGGTCTTGACTTTGCTTACTGACTAAACTATTATTATTTGGTCTCATTTGACTGTTTTCCTTTGCTTCTACATTCTCTTACTTCTCTGATTAAACTTATTCTTTGGCTAAACTTCTTCCACAGACAAAAGGCAGGCAGAGGACATGGTGGGAAGGGGCAAGGACCATAGGGTCCTGCTCCATTTCACCCTTCTTTCCCTCCATCAGACCTATGCCAGGGACTGATGGCCCACCCCTCTTACCCCTGCTGCCTTGCCCCTTTATCCTTCACAGGTGCTCCCCCCAATAAATTTCTTGCATGTCTGATTCCATCTTGGCATTTACTTCTGAGAGGATCCAAACTGACACAATGAGCAACATAAAAGAAGTGGGGAAAAAAAATTTACTCTCTTAGTCTGCTTGGGCTGCTATAACAAAATACCATAAAGTAGGTGGCTTAAACAACATACATTTATTTCTCACAGTTCTGGAAGCTGGGAAGTCCAAGAGCAAGGTGCTGGCAGATTCAGTATGAACCCTCTTCCTGATTTGCAACAGCTACCTTCTTGCTGTGTCCTCACATGGCCCAGAGATCAGCTCTCTCATGTCTCTTCTTATAAGGGCACTAATCCCATCCATGAAGGCTCCATCCTCATGACCTAATTACCTCCCAAAGGCCCTACCCCTAATACCATCACATTTGGCATTAAGATGTCAACATATGACTTTTGGAAGAATACAAACATCCAGTCCATACCACCCTCCTCTTGTTTTGACTATAATCGACTTAAATTTAAATGGATGTATAAGAAACCATTTGGAAATGATTCAAGGCATCCTATGATTTCTGAAATGTATTTATGATTTCCTCTTTTTTCTGGAAAGGTTGGGTAGTTCTTACAAAAATGCATATGACCCAAAAGGAAAAAAATAAAGGGTAGAGGGACTCCTGCCCTATGAAAGCTGCTGTTGGATATTGTCTGGGGTGGCTTCTCCTGAGGTTCTGCAGTGGGAACACCCCCCACCCCAGCCCGAGCATTTGTTCAGTGAAAGTGATTCTGGTGTTGGGGGATAGACTCATTAGTCTGAGAGCATAGCTAGTGCATGATCTAGCTGACCCAGAGATGAAACTCATAACACGCAGACAAAGGAAGGAACTAGGTATTCCTCCATCCCTCCATAAACATGATTTCTCATCAACCAGGTTCTTTTCATGACTGGAATGCAAAAGAATTCATGCTTGTAGCCTTTGGTAAGACCTGAGGTGAAACTACTTGGAGAGGGCAAGGTTAAATTTCTCCTTTGAAAATTAAGGGGCTGAATCAAGACAATTGTCTGGTAGCGAAGATAATCTCTAAACAAGCACTAAATTTGCACTTAGAGGAAATGGGAAGGAAAGATAGAAGGAAGGGACAAAAACTTACCCAACCCCTGTTACCCATAGGCAGGGACTAGACAACCAAGGTCTCATTAACACGCCATTGTTCTGTATCATGGCCCAGCATCATCTAGTGCCTCACCTGGGATCACCCAGCCAGGGAGAAGCAGAGACAACATCTAAGCCATTAATTTGAATAAGATCAGGCATTGATCACTTTACCAAAAGAGATGGTTGTACTGTGGGCTCAAATTTCAGGACTGGCTTAAGTCATCACTAAAAATTTGGCTTGAGAAAAGCAAATTGAGCTTAATGGAGAACTCAGGTAAGGAAAGTGATGGGATTCTGGGACAATCGAGTTATTTCTGTATCTCTCCAAGTGTATGACTCATAATCATAACCATTTTACTGCGTCTCAGGCCCCATCTCTCTGAACTGAGAGAATTAGAACAGAGGGGTATTTTTCACCGAGCGTTATCTCCACATGAACTATTATTGTTATTAATCTCCCTTTGTGCTTTCGCAATGGGAAACTGACAGTGCCTTCTTTTCTATAAGGACTAAAGTAGATGAAAGAGAGAGTTTAAACGGTGCATTTGCTTTGCAGGACACATGCTTTTCTCTTTTTCAGAACAAGAAAGCCCAGGAGCTGAAACGTGCTTTGTAGAAATACAAAGGCGGGCATTGCAGGGGGAGTAACCCCAATGTTCCTTTCTGAGTTCCTGTTGAGATGTCAAGGGCAGTGGGCTGGGTGGACTCCTGCCCTTTTCCAAGCACATGCTTGGCATGACGTGCTTGACACTGAAGCCGAATCCAGTCTCTGTTCCCTGACAGTGAATTAAATCTCAGAGACAGAGTTTTGGGTGAAGTAGGAAAAAAGTAGCTTTATTGCTTTGCCAGGCAAAGGGGACCACAGCTGGCTAATGCCCTCAAAACCGTGTGTCCCCCCTTGGAGAGGGCAGTGAGAAGTCTTATAGTACTGGTTCAAAGAGGCCATGATCATTTCGTGGACATTCTTCTGATTGGTTGGTGGTGAGGTAAGTGGGATCAACATCATCAACCTCCTGGTTCCAACCGGTCTGGGGTCTACGTGCTTGTGGGCAGCACACAGTTAAATCCTTCTACCTGGTGGAGGATTCAGTATCTGCAAAACAGCTCAAAGGTATTGTTGTGTGTGTCCCTTGATGGGGAACCAGGAGCTTGTTTCTCCTGACCCTTTGTTCCTCCCTTGTCTCGCATCTCCTCCCTTCCCTCATTAACAACTGCTTGAATCTGCCCGTGGAAACTCAGGGAAGGTCATGGAGGCTGAATGAAGCCGATTTCCTATAATCAAATAAATGGGGGACACAGAAAGTCTTTTGGGCCCAGGAGCCCCACAGGGCCCTGCTTCAACATGGAAGAGATTATTGCACCAAGTACTAATGGTATTAGCTGCTAACACTTATAAGGTACTTGGCATTTTGTTGGATTCCCACATCTTCCTGAGAGCAAGTTGTCATCCACCCCGTGTTACAGATGAGGAAACCAGGGCACAGTCCCCAAGGTCTATTCTCTTACCGAAGGTTATCCTGTTAGTGTGCGCTAGGGCCAGAACTTGAACCCAAATATCATTCATAATACTGTGCTCCTCACTACTGGAGATTTGTCCGGCTTATAGTGAACAAATGAATAAAGGTGACATTTGGGAACCTAAGACTAGGAAGTAAGCACCGTCCCACAGTCAGTATCAGTAGTAAATAGTTGCATAGTGTGGACAAAGAATGTCACCTGCCATTTCAGTAAACAAAGGATATTGGGAGAAAAACAGGATACTGGCCCTAGATCGTTAAGGTGCATATCAAAGGAATGATTTCAAAAAGCTCAGACTCTTGCATTTTCCCATACATAGAAAAATGCTAAATTCATTAACTTGGGATGTCTATCTTTTTGTGGGTGTGTGATTAGCAGGAATCTTTTCATGTTCGACTATCTGGGTTTTTTGTTTGTTTGTTTTTGCAAAACTCCTCTATATCATGGCTCCTTCCTTGCCTCTTTGGAACAGTCCCTCAGAGCCATCTGAGAGGCTGCCATCCCAGCCTATAGTCCTCAGTAAGGCCACTGAATAAAACATAATTCTCACCTTTATGTTGTGCATTTTCTTTTCAGTCGACAATAGCTCTTTTTCATGGACCCAGAATATGAAGAGGTCATGGGAGACAAAAAGAAACTCATGCAAGTCAGATTTTTGGTTTTGCTTTCTTGTTTTCTTTTGCTTTTCTTTGCTTGTTTGTAAAGGGGACATAATAATGTGTGGTTACTTGCCCTATTCAGGCAATTAAAAGTCAAATACTCAGTACCCGTTAATTTTTGAGGGGGCAGGAAATGAGAATAAATAACATTAAGCTTCTGTGAGAGGCTAGAAGCTCCCAATCTAGGGTGGGAAAGAGTTATCCCCCAGAGATCTCTACTACACCTAAAAGGAAAATACTGTGGACAGAGAGAAGGGGATGTGCAGATTGCCCCTGCGGGGATCTGGGAAGCTTCCTAATAGATTTCAGCTGGACCACGAGGAATGGGCATGACTTGGAAAGACAGTTTGAGAGGACAGAGTTGGCAATCGAGGGAGGAGGAACGGTGTGAGTGAGGGCTAGAAGCAAGGAGACTGCTGGAACATTTGAGAAACTACAAGCAGACCAGCCTAGGGGCTGAGTTAAATGGTGGTTAATATCATCTTGAACAACAAAGTTTTGCACCATTATTTAGGAAGTGGAAAATTCCAAGTGAGGTTTGGAATGGCCACAACTGATAACCATTGACCTCTTTAGACAGCTGTTCCTTTTTTTTTTAATTTTTATTGAAATATAGTTGATTTACAATGTTGTGCTAGTTTCAGGTATACAGCAAAGTGATTCAGTTATATGTATATATATCAATATATTCTTTTCATATATATATGTACATATATATGCTTACTTATTTATTTATTTATTTGTTTGTTTGTTTGTTTTGCGGTACACGGGCCTGTCACTGTTGTGGCCTCTCCCGCTGCGGAGCACAGGCTCCGGACGCGCAGGCTCAGCGGCCATGGCTCACGGGCCCAGCCGCTCCGCGGCATGTGGGATCTTCCCGGACTGGGGCACGAACCCGTGTGCCCCGCATCGGCAGGCGGACTCTCAACCACTGTGCCACCAGGGAAGCCCTATATGCTTTTTTAGATTCTTTTCCATTATAGGTTATTATAACATATTGAGTAACTGTTTCTAATAGAGCAGAATTCTCAGAATCAGAGCTTTCAGCCTTGAAAGGGGTAAAGGTTGTCTCTCCCCCTCCCCAGCCTGCAGCACCTGAGCCCCCTCTCCTCATAACTCTACCTGCCACCCTCCAGCCTCCAGCTCACCCCTCACCCCCGCCGGAGGGTGCCTCTCTGCACCTTGGTGGCTCTGCCACCGCGCTGAAATCTGTGTCCAGGTCCACACCCATCAAGGCTCTCTCCCCATCCACACAACAGCCTCCTGCATGTATGAATACAAGCTTCCAACCCTCCTAACCAAGCCCTGAGTCTTCTCTGGACTAAATGCGGGAATCTTTTGACAGTTTCCGTTCCCCATTCTTCTTGTTTTCTCTAGTCCTCTTCGGAACATTTTCAGTTATTTCTGCTGAAGTGCAGCTTTGTGCTTTGACTACCCACCATCCCTACCCTCCCTGAGTGCCAGGGTGTACTCCTCTGGCACTGGGAACACGGCAGTGAAATAAATAGACAGATGGCTTGTTGAGGAGAGAGGTGGGAGAAGCTGGGGTGGAGCAGGAGACAACTGAGGTCTGTTGATCATTTACCAAGTACCAGGCAGTATGCAAAGAGCTTTACACATGTTATGTCTTATTCTTAGAAAATGGGATCATTACCCCCATTTTGCTGATCAGAAAGCAGAAGCTCGGGGAGATGAAAATGCCTCAACCAAAGTCAAGTCAGTGGTGGAGCTGTGATTCGAGTGCACCTCTGTCTGACCCCAGACGGGAGGACAGCTGAGTCAGTAGACCAGCACTGTGTCTTAAACACCTTTGAATCTCCATATTTAGAACAGCATCTTGCACACAGTAGGTGCTCAATTTTAAAGCACTTTTTTTTTTTTTTTTTTTTTTTGCTGTACGCGGGCCTCTCCCATCGCGGAGCACAGGCTCCGGATGCGCAGGCCCAGCAGCCATGGCTCACGGACCCAGCCGCTCCGCAGCACGCGGGATCCTCCCGGACCGGGGCACGAACCCGCGTCCCCTGCATCGGCAGGCAGACTCTCAACCACTGCGCCACCAGGGAAGCCCTAAAGCACTTTTTTAGACACACTTCTAAAAGCACTGACTCACTATTATAGGAAAAACATATTCTAGCTGTATTTCCAGCATATTTTTTTATTGTCTTTTTCTTTTCTGCTTCAAAACCACAAACTTCTCCCATGAGCGATCTTCCACTTTTCCTGGTATGCTGTTGGGCCGTGGTGTTCTCAGGCTTCTGACAGCCTATTAAATAATTATGTTCAATCCTCACATGTTTTATGATGAGCTTTTTTCCAACGACCCCGCTCAGGAGATAATGGGAGGATGGATGTGGTGCTTCAGGGGCTGATAGATGGGCCTGCAGCCTTTGGTGGTTTTCAAGTGGAGGAAAACTGAAACTCAAGAGAAACGTTTTTTTTTTTTTCTGATTTAGATGGCTTCAAACAACGCCATCTGCCCCAGCCTGGCCAATGTCCTAAGGTGCATAATCAACTCCAATGGACTCTGGATTGGAGCCCCTTTGTAGCTGGTGACAGGACAGGCAGGATGAGCCCAGTCCACTCCTTCCTCACACCCACCTCATCTCACCTCCTCCTTGAGTCTTGGTCAATAAAAGAGCAGTAAAATGTGTCAACTCTGAGTGTCAGTTTCCTCTTGAAACAGTCAAGCTTGGCTTCTCTGTCTGACTTTAAGTGCACATTCTCTTTGGCAACTTTATGAACTTTTCACCCCTAAATTGAGACTTTTCTTCCTCCAGAAAAGAGAGAGGAAAGGAAGGAAGGGAAGGAGGGAGAAGGAACTAACATTTGCTGAACATCTAGGCTTTGTACATGAATATCATTTTAAAAAATTTATTATTTCTTTTGGCCGCGCTGCACAGCATGTGGGATCTTATTTCCCCAACCAGGGATCGAACCTGTACCCCCTGCAGTGGAAGCTCGGTGTCTTAACCACTGAATTGCCTGGGAAGTCCCTACATGCATATCATTTAAACAGAGATGAACATTCTCCGTACACACAAATGAAGAAATGGCAGCACTGCTCAAAGCCGTGGTGTTGGTAAAAGGCAGAGAGGGAGAGAGGAGGGGTTCTAGGCTGGAGATGTTTGTTGAGTGTGAGTCGCTGGTGGGCTATGAGTGGATCCGCTCAGCAGACGCTTGGAAACAAAGAACAGGAGCTTGGGAAATAGACGTGGGCCAGAAGATGGAGCTGTGGGGATCAGCCACGTAAAGCTGTACTGTGACTTCCTGAGAAAAGCATAACCCCGTGGAACAACTCCGTCCCATCTCCACCCAGCTCCACACCACCACGATCCACAAGCTGCAGGACTTTCAAAACCCAGGGGACTGTGCCTTTGTTATTCTGTGTGGGTCTTCCTCAGAATGTTAAGAGTAGGGGAGGCAGCTAAGGACAACAGGCAGGAGGGGCTTAAATAGAGGTGACTATGACATGGAAGGAAGGAGGAGAGGTCACCCCCACAGGACACCCCATAGGAAGTGTCTGAGTAGGGCATTCTTAAAAATGGAGGCAGCCAGGGGACAATAAGGCAGCTGAGGTCGGGATCTGATGCCTATACTCCTCTGTTATCCTGTCCTGTCTGGACTCAGAATGACTTCGGGGCAACTGCCCAAACCTCTTCAGTAAAGCCCTGCTCAACTCCTCCGAGTTTATTATAGCATTGTTCATAGTGGGGGGAAAAACAGAAAAGAAATAGGAAAGATAAGTAAAATGAACAGCCATTCAAAAGGTGATTGCCTGTGTAAAATTATTGTAAACTTTCACCAGTGGCATGCTAGCTCTCTGAAAAAACAAAACCTCGGATTTGCAGCATTTGCCAATTTCCATGGTGTAAATTCTCCCACCACAGAGTATGTCAAGCTACTTAGCATTTATACCTAGCTTACAAAATTCTTGAGTATTTAATAACTAGCTCTTGTGAGAGGTGAGTATTCAATATGAGATGACTCTAGAACACCACAGAGTCTTGCACATAGCTATTAAGAAGGATGAATTAGAATTATACTTATCTTGGAATTATATAATTAGAATTCTATAGCGTTATGGAATTACAATTATAGAATTATAATTAAAATTCTACTTATCTTGGAAATAGTTCTATCAAATTTTGTTGAGTAAGAATAACAAAGGCAGGGAATTATGTCATACAATCCCATATATGTGAAACAAATGTGTGTGTGTGGTGTGTGTGTGTGTGGGGGGGTTATATAAGCATGGAGAAAAACATGGATGACACACATTAGGTTGTTACTGTGGGTTACCTGGTCGGTGCTAATGTGGGAGGAATAGGAGGAGGTGGAGAAGGAAAGCAAGAAACAAAGTACAAGAAAAATACTGGGTCTTTTCATCTTATTTTTTAAAAAAATCACCCATAATATATGAAGTATAATTATGTTTATTTTACATGAAATTACATGTATGTATCAAAATTAAAAAAAAAAAACAAAGGCAGGGACTCCCCTGGTGGCGCAGTGGTTAAGAATCCTCCTGCCAATGCAGGGGACACGGGTTTGAGCCCTGGTCCGGGAAGATCCCACATGCCATGGAGCAATGAAACCCGTGCGCCACAACTACTGAGCCTGTGCTCTAGAGCCCGCGAGCCACAACTACTGAGTCCACGTGCCACAGCTACTGAAGCCTGTGCTCTAGAGCCCCTGTGCCACAACTACTGAGCCTGTGTTCTAGAGCCCAAGAGCCACAACTGCTGAAGCCCGCACACCTAGAGCCCGTGCTCTGCAACAAGAGAAGCCACCGCAGTGAGAAGCCCATGCGCCACAACGAAGAGTAGCACCCGCTCACCACAACTAGAGAAAGCCTGTGTGCAACAGCAAAGACCCAACGCAGCCGAAAATAAATAAAATAATTTTTTTTAAGTATAAAAGAAAAAAAAAAGGCAAAGTGAGGCAAAAGTAATATAAATATGATGAGTGGTGAACAGTATGTATCAACTGACATTTGGTGAGAATTTTACACAATAATTATAAAAGAGAAAGAAGTAAATAATGCATCAATAAAAATACATTAAATTAAAAAAATTCTCATTAGGGACACGTGTATTCTGTTTGGGAAATGAGGGGAAGGTAAGCAGGGAATTATGGAGGGAGCAAGCCTGTCACCTGATGGATGTTGACCTTGTGTTCACAGTGAACCACCAAGCAGGAGGGGGACCCACACACAGATGGCTACTTTCCCAGAGTGACAGTAAGACAAACCCTGACTTTCCCTCCCCCAAGGGTGGCCAGAGAGTTAATCTTGGGACAGAGGAGGAATCCTACCACCCAGGCTAGCCAAACGTTCCAGGAAATAAGTTTACAACTCTTTCAAATGAACTATAACATTATTTTAAAATAGATTTGCGGATATGAGAAATCAATCCACGTAGTTACAGGATCATTAAATTCAAGAGCTCAACTTTTGGGAGCACATCACTTAGATCCCTTCATTATAGTCTGAGTGAGATAATGCAACAGCAATAAAATTTGATCTACAAGACTTTTGGGCTTCTCTGTGAACGTGGAATTCCCACACAAGATGTAGTTAGTCTATCTATCTCTGGCCAAGCTACACTGGGGTTTAACTCATAAATCAGCTTGAAGAATGCCTAGGTGTGGGTTAAAAATATATTCAGAACCTAATGTATCAGTATAATGGTCTCCTAACATGATAGGGCACATTATCCTCACTGTTCTGAAAATATGGTATAAATACCAGAGCTGCCTGAATCACAGGAGGAAAAGGCAGAGATCTGAGTTTGGTTTCCAGCCCTGCCAAGGACAACCCCATCATCCGCCCCGGGATCTGGGGAGTCCTTCTCGCTGTCCTTTCTCAGGGAGTGGTTAGCACAGCTATAACAGCACGCTGCCTCCCGGACCATGGAGAAGCAGTTGGGATGGTAAACTCTTCATGAACTGAGGCAATCTGGAATAGGTTGAGGAAAAAAGATTGTGTGTGTGTACGTGTGTTTGAGAGCGAAAGTGTGTCTGTGCATGTGGGTGTGTGTGCTTGATTTTAAAAGCATTTTGTCACAACTACTTTGAGCACAGACTAGCCTATGAACACCTGCACTGGTACCTACAACAAATGATACTAACCAGGGTTCTTTGCCTCCTTAATCAATAGAAATCGATCAGAGGCCAGACAAGAAACTCTGGCAAGGCTTTAGTGGGGCCCCTGCTGCAGGCCGGGAGCAAGAACAAATAAGTTTCCCTTGTTATCTCACTCCCTGAGGGGGGTTGAAGCTGTTTCCGCACATGGGGTGAGGGTAGGCGTGTGCCCAGTGGTCGGGCCAGAGGGGTAGCATAGGTGGTTTGCCCACCCCTTTTGTGGTGTTGTGTGCAGGGGGCATGCACAGTGCCCTGCTTTTGCTCTCGGCCCTTCAGAAGTGGCAGCTGGGCTTTTTGGTCTCTCTGTGTCTTGTTGTCCAGAATTTGCCCCAGCTGTGCATGTGTGCAGTTATGTTTAGTCCCTCATAGTTTCTTTGTGTTTTGTTGCTCAAGGAGATGTTTGTCCAGGTGTAAGCATTGCAGCACTGCAGCAAAGGGTCCCAGGTCCCAGCCTGTCTCACAAAGACACAGTATTCAATGTAAAAAAAAAAGACTGTTACATGTAACATACAGTACTGGGAACTTTAAATGCATAACAGGAAGTTCCTCCTTTCTAGAGGGAAAGATACAATCTACTGAAGGGATGAGACAAAGGCACAAATGAACTTTTTTAAAAGACAAGATATATGTGTTAATATACGCGTGGTATCTGAACCAATGACATCTATTTCTTAGCATAAAGGAAGCTGAGAGGAAAAACAAAAGTTGATGACCCCACTTCATTTTGACATCCAATTTATTCAAGAGGTGCCTTGGTTTAAAAATAGTGACCAAGCACATTTCTTTCCTCTCCCTTACAAGCAACCCAAGGGAGATTCAAAAGATATTGCATGTCTAAACCCAGAACTGAAACAAATTGAGTCCACTCAGATTGAGTTTCTTCAACCTGCACAATAGAGGTTGGAAATAGAAATTAAATTGAATTATGGATATATATATATATTTGCATGCCTTAGACTGTGGCCTGAGAATTATGCCTGCTGACGTATGTACCTGAGAATTATACCTATAGGACAGGGATTATATTTAAGCAGATAAGATAGATAGATAGATAAATAGATAGTTGACTATGTAATATTTAATATTAATGTGATATTGATGAAAAAGATATTATAGGTCAAGACAGAAACAAGATAATACAGTGGTTCTCAAACTAAGACAAAATTGGTATCAACTGGAGAGCTTTGAAAAATATGGATGTCTGGGTCTTATCCCCTAAGATTTTGATATAATTGGATAGGACATGGCCTCATCAGAGTTGTTCAAAAGTCCCAGGTAGTTCTAATGTGCGGCCAAGGTTGAGAACCATGAAGATATAGGAGGGAAATTCAGAGAATAAAAAGAGATCTTGAAAATTTAAAATATGATTTCCAAAATCAAGCAAAAAAAAATCAGTGAAATAATTGAAATAGAAGTAGTAGAAAATGCCCTAGAAAGTAGAACAAAAAGGCAGAGACCAAAATATGAGAAAAAATAAAGGATAAAGGGTTAGTCTACCAAGCAGTTGGAGTTCCAAACAGAGAGAACAGAGGAAATAGAGAAGAGATATTTTCAGAGGGATGAAAATTTTACCGGAACTGAAGGCCATGAATCACCAAAGGACTCACTGAGAATCAAGCATAATTAATGGTAATAGACTCACAACTGGCTGTATCACTGTGAAACTCTGGAACAGGAAAGAAAAAGAGAACATTCCAAGAGATTATAGACATTAAAAACAAAACTAGGACATAGACAAAGGAACATAAAAATGATTGGCATCAGAGTGTTCAAGAGCAACAATGAAATTTAGAAGAAAATGGAGTAAAGCATTTAAATTCTAAGAGAAGTTTATTTTAAACCATACTCAGGAAAACGGTCAATTAAGTGTGTGTGTGAGTGTGTGTGTGTGTGTGTGTGTGTGTGTGTGGCAGGGGGAGAAGGTGGGGTTGGTAGAATAAAGCTAGATGTAGACATAAGGGACTCAGATATGTTACCCCACATTCACCCTTTCCTAGAAATTTATTTCAGGATGTACTCCATGAAAAAAAGGGCACAAACTAAGAAGGAAGAAGACATGGGTCACTGAAAATAGGGGATTCTATGTGGGAGAGCATTAAAAGCTGTCCTATAATTACACTCATGCTGGGACTACTACTCCATCTGGAAGGTTCTAGAAAAGAGAGAACTCGACTGCTTATCTCCTATAATGAAATAATTTTTAAAATGAAGATAAATAAATGAAGACACTAGAGAAGAAAATAAAGGCACTATGAAACTCTGAGTAAAAAAGCTAAGTAAGAAAATTTAATCATAATACTGGCATTTAAAGTTCTTTGATCTACAAAATCTTTTTATGTAATTAATCTAGCTTTTAAAAAAATTATTTATTTAATTAATTTATTTTTGGCTGTGTTGGGTCTTTGTTACTGCATGCAGGCTTTCTCTAGTAGTGGCGAGCGGGGGCTACTCTTCATTGTGGTGCGTGGGCTTCTCATTGCAGTGGCTCCTCTTGTTGCGGAGCACGGGCTCTAGGCATGCGGGCTTCAGTAGTTGTGGCGCATGGGCTCTAGAGCACAGGCTCAGTAGTTGTGGCGCATGGGCTTAGTTGCTCCGCAGCATGTGGGATCTTCCTGGACCAGGGCTCGAACCCGTGTCCCCTGCATTGGCAGGCGGATTCCTAACCACTGCACCACCAGGGAAGTCCTAATTTAGCTCTTTAAAAATGTTTTCTGCTTTCAATATCATTCTTAGTAAGGCCATCTCAGCTCAGCATTAAACATATATTTTACCTATATTTTTCTCCAGTGCATTTATTTATTTTTTCCTTTAAATCTTTAAACCACATGAAATTTATCCTGGAGGACTTGTGAAGTAGCTGTAGGGGAACAGCTCTGTGCTGGCTCCCAGGACAGCACATGTGTCTCCATAGGCCACCTGGGCAGGTCTTGAACGCAGCCGATCTGTATCCTGGCAGAACGCCTTGGGAGCCTGAGCAGCTACAGGGTTATTTCTCACTCCATTCTCTGTCTCTTAAGGGCAGCTTCCCAGGGCCAAGTTCTGATGAGGTTTGAGGCTTTCGGTGTCACCTCCCTTTGGGCACAGCTGGAAGCTATGAAACATAGTTGCCTGATACGGGCTTCTCACTAGGGTGTCCTGTCTTAGCGTTGCTGTCACCTGGTCCCTTTTGTTTCCGGGTTGCCCTGCACAACGGCCCCAGGGAACTGGCACCCTTGGTTACTTCCTTCTGCTAACTGTGAAAGTCCTAAACTATCGGAATCTAAAAAGAGCTTCTTTCTTTATTGACTGAATCTATTAGCCTTCCTGTGGTCTTGTGCTTGACACTAGCAATTTTTTTTCTACCTAATGGTTAGTAAACTTTCCTGACACCATCTAATGAATAGTTCATTCTTTTCTCATTGATTTTTTTTTTTGAAGTATAGTCGATTTACAATGTTGTGTTAGTTTCAGGTATACAAAGTGATTCAGTTATACGTGTATATGTATCTTATTTTTCAGATTCTTTTCCATTATGTGTTATTACAAGATATTTAATATAGTTCCCTGTGCTATACAGTAGGTCTTTTTTATCTGTTTTATATATAGTAGTGTGTTTATGTTAATCCCAAACTCCTAATCTATCCTTCCCCTACGCTTTCCCCTTTGGTAACCATAAGTTTTTCTATGTCTGTGAGTCTATTTCTGTTTTTGTAAATAAGTTCATTTGTATCATTTTTTAGATCCCACATATGAGTGATATCATATATTTGTCTTTGTCTGACTTACTTCACCTAGTATGATAATCTTTATGTCCATTCATATTGCTGTAAATGGCCCTATTGATTTTCTTGTTTCTTTTTTAAAAATTTCGTATCTGCAAAATTATTTTATGTACCTGCACTTGCATCTGGAGTTTTTACTATGTTTCGTTTTTTCCCATCTCTCTACTCTGTTGCCAGTACCACACTAATTTTTGTATATTTCCAATACATTGTTTATTGGTGGGGAATAGCCCTCTCATTATTCTTCCTTACCAGATTTTTTTTCCTGGATATTCTTACAAATTTACTTTAACAGAAAAATTTAAAGTGATTTGGTCGAAACATCAATAAAAAAAACCCCAACCTCCTGAAATTTCATAATAATTTTTTGGGGTGGGGAGCTTGTATCTTTACATTATCGAGTTGTCCCACCTAGCAATAGGTATTTCTCTACATTTACCATCTTTTTTTTAATGCCTCACAGTGGAATATTAGCGTTTTCTTCAAAGAGATCCTGCACATTTCCTGTTCAGTTTATGACTATGTGTTTTACATTTTCTGTAGCTATCTTGAATGGGATTGTTTTCCATCATATTGCCTAATTGTTGAAGGCTTTAAACAGGGAAGTGTCCAGGGAGCAGCTCTTTGGTGGATGGAGAGAGGGAGTGGCCTGGCAGGAGGTGGGGGAGCCTGGTCTGTAGGGCCTGCTGCCCCAGGGGCCGTGCTCTGATGCTCTGTGAGCTTTGCCACTTCTGTTATCCCAGTTTTCTCCTCATACACAGAGTTTTCTTCCCTGTGGCTTCTTTGAAGTCAGTGCTTCCAAAGAGTGACTCAATGCCCAGTGCTTAGTTAACCCACGCTCTGGAAATAGGCCTCTGAGTACAAGAGTTATTAGACTTTCAAGGAGGTGTGAGTATTGAGGAAATTTCAGGACGACATTAGAACCCTTCCCTCTGACATAGTCAGAAGGTTATTGAAGTCCCCACTCCTTTTTCCTCCTTCCACAGACTCTAGCACGACGGAGACGGCAGGTCCCAGGAAGTGACTTCCAATCAGTGTGGGGCCATTAGGAGACATCTCTCTGCTTCTTTCTCCAGAGGGAGGCTGTTTGAAAATATGATTAGATGAAAAGATCATCCTGGAGAGGGAACCTGGCAGATGCCTCTCTCAGGAGTGTGAACACGACTGCTTTCTTCTTCCTCCTCTTTCCTGTCCTGAAGTGTCTGAGAACTAGGCCAGGCAAGAACAGGACATTTTAAAAACTGAAAATGAAAAACACCTAAAAGAGCTTCCATATAAAAAGATTCCAAGAGCTAGGATGTCTGTGGAAGTGTGATTCAGAGAAAGGTGTGAGGGTTGCATCCCAACACCACCAACACAAACAAAATGGTCCCTCGCATTTACTGAAAGATGAGTCCCAGGCTGATCCTGTTTCTTCCGTGTTCCCTGGACCATGGCCCAGAGAAGAGGGCCCTGGGGCCAATATCCCAGCCCTCAGCAGCTCCCACTAAACTCCTCTTCCTCTCACTTGATCCACCCTCTCCCCTGACCAGTGGTTCAATCTAATTAGTCCTACTTCTAAGAAGGTGTCTCAAAGACAGGACATGTCCCACCCTGCTCCCTGGTGGACATGACAGTTTCCAGAAACCAGCAGGAAACTGACCCAGCAGGGCCTGCTCCTGCCAGGACACCCAGGCCTCTGGTCACTAGGTCCCCTCTTTTCCATCTGGGCCTGGGTGGTTGCCTATGGCCAGGCCTGCACTGGGGGCAGAGGGCAGCCCTTGTTATGTGCCCATCGTGGTGCTAGATCCTGGCGGGAGATGCAGGCACTACCCCTGAGACTCGAGTTACAGCTGTGAAATCTCGGTGTCTAGGTTTTATCTACCATGTGAGTAGCTGAATATCTCAAGCCACGTCAATACCAAAGATTGTTCTGTGAATGTCTCCCTGCTCTGGCCCACATTTGTACTAGGTAACCTGGTTCCTGGCCACTGCTCACTGGACAAGCTTTGTCTCACAACACAGAGGGTCTGTCAGCCAGTGGACCTACAAGACCATGAAGATTCCTTTCCAGGGAAGCCAGGATCATAAATGAGTGACCTCTAGGCTTTTTGGGTGCAGAAATCTAGTCTTGTGGAGGAAGTGGGTCAGATGAAGAGAGAAGCAGAGTAAGAGCTGGACAGAGGAAGTGCCTTTTAACTACTGTTAAGATAAACCCCTCCATTGACAGATGAATGGATAAAGATGTATACATACTAATATATACACAATAGAATATTACTCAGCCAGAAAAAGGATGAAATAATGCCATTTGCAGGAACATGGATGGACCTAGAGATTATCATACTAAGTGAAGTAAGTCAGACAGAGAAAGACAAGTATCTTATGATATCACTTATATGCGGAATCTAAAATATGATACAAATGAATTTATTTACAAAACAGAAATAGACTCACAGACATAGAAAACAAACTTATGGTTACCAAAGGGGAAAGTGGGAGGAGGGATAAATTAGGAGTTTGGGATTAACATATACACACATACATATGTGTGTGTGTGTGTGTGTGTGCAAAATAGATAACCAACAAGGACCTATTGTATAGCCCAGGGAACTATACTCAATATCTTGTAATGACTTATAATGAAAAAGAATCTAAAACAGAATATATATATATATATATATATATATGACTCACTTTGCTCTAACCTGAAACTAACACAACATTGTAAATCAAATATATTTCAATTATTAAAAAAAAGGTAAACCTCTATTTCACTTGAGTTTCTATTAGTGGGTTTCTAATCCTAGCAACCAAGCAAAAGCAACCCCTTTCGAGGTCATACCTATCCCCCAGCTCAAGCTCTGAGGCGCTAGGGAAACTCTTAATTCAGAACCAGACCTTTATGACAGAACAAAACAACAGGCTTTCAAACTTTTCAGCAGCCCCTGCTATATGCTAACAGAGGCAGGTAGAAAGAGAACGTGGATGAAATCCCTCCTATATGCCTGCCAAGTACTCACCCCTTAAATGAATTCCCATCAAACCCCCTTACTCATCACTCTTGTTACTATTGTTTCATAGGTGAGAAATGTCGGAAGGGCTCTTTCACATGAAGAGGAAGTCAAGCATAGCAGTTACGAGGATGGGCTGCAAATAGAAACTTCAAGGTTTGAACCTCAGCCCTATCCTCTTAAAGATTTATGACTTTACTTGTTTTAAAATTTCTCTTACAAACCTCAATTTCCTTGTTAATAAAACAGGGAAAATAATAATGCCTGCCTTACAGGGAGTGGTGTTGATTAAACGGATGCAGTACAAGCATGTTTGGTGCAACATTAGTTAGCTAGTTAGCTTTAGTGAAACCCAAGGTGACTGAGCTGGGCTTCACATCCAGGTCCATCTGGCTTCAAAGCCCTGGCTCTTGGCACTCAACATGGGCTCTTAAAGGGATTAGAGTTTCCTCAGTCACACCTAGGCAAGATGTTTTGCAAGGAGGATGTTAGGCATTTTCGCTAGGAAGGTTGTTACTGGCTTTATAGATCTGAGAGCTGAAACTGTAGCATTTATGTGTCCTTGATCTATGACCAGTTACATGTTTCACGTTGGAAATATTAGGAAAATGGATAAATTATTGAAATTAGCTTTACTTTGATCCTTCCTGAATCTGTCAGGCTCAAATAGGATATCTGAAGTGGATCTCGGGGTAAGGGTGCACCTAAATTGTACCCCCGTGTATGAATTATAAGCCTTTCAGATGCTAAAAAGTTCATATGCTGCTACTTCTTTTCCTCAAGACTTTACCCATAATCCCAAGAACTAGTTTTGGAAATCTAAATAATGCTTCTCACGTCTATAAGCACATCTTCATGTAGTTTTAAGGCACTCATACGTTTCCCATCAAGTGTTAACGTTGATCCAATCACTCGGCCTGAATTTTATTTCCTTAGCTTTGAATAACCCAGTATTTCCTTCCTATGTGTGTTGCTATGAAGAAAATTGAAAACGAATGTAAAGGCACTTTATAAATTGTTAAGTTGGAGATAAAAGTGCTTCAGTACTATTAAAGGCTTTAAAAAAATACTAGTCAAGGTATTCAAATTTAAATGTAAATTGCTCAGTTGGAAGAAAAAAAAAAGCAGGGTATGAACATGGTCAAGACCTGGGCTGTGATTCCAGCTCTACTCCTGACTCAGGTTACATACAACCTGTGTCCAAGCTTCCACTGGGGATCCTAGAGAAGGGGGTTTAAATAAATAGCCAGTGATAACTAACACATTATTTTTGCTTTAAAAGTTTTATCTTTAACCTTACCAAACTCAACATCATTCACAGCTGAGGAATCCTATAAATGCATCTCTATCTGTAGAAGGCTTAATTTCTGGTCTCACATTTTCTATCAATGTGACATCCTTAAAATCCCAGCCCAGGTTTAGGGAAACTTCATTTTCCAGCTGTGTAGAGACCCTCCCACTTCCCATATCCATATCCTCCAAGATAACAATTCTATTTCCAAAGGTTTTATTTCATGTATTGTTTGATGTTAAACTCTCCAAGGTTTTGCATCTAATGAGTGTCAGTGTGCAAGCTCTACCTATCTCATTCAAGAGAAACATGGCAGTTGAGTTAACCAAAACACAGATGAACGTCACATGCTTCCTAGGCATGCTTAAGCAGCTCTTGTTTTGGGCTGAGAAAAAAGGGGCGCCTGCAGAAGTGAGAGGTACTCCACGCTCCCTGACACACACTCAGGGTGCTTCCTGTTTGATGACACTCTTCCATACCAACATGGTGGTCCAAAATGGAATCTCTTTAATTCTTCATCACACTTCTAAAAGATACAGAGGAGATATGAATTAACTGACTTTAAGTCAATGTTAGAGACATGAGGAGAAAAAGTTAACACAAAGAAATACAACACACGAAAGAAAATATGCAATGTTTTATAAGCTGCACACAGTTCAACAAAAAAGGTGGGGACACAGATTTGACACAGATTATTAAAAATATTTATTACAAGCAGATTCCTTTTCCCATATTCAAAAGAAAAACATATGACTGGAAATACTGAGATGGCAACTGGTTAAACCAATTCCCAGTCCTTATCAAGTTAGCAATCAATAAAGGAAA
This sequence comes from Lagenorhynchus albirostris, assembly GCF_949774975.1. Taxonomy (NCBI): domain Eukaryota; kingdom Metazoa; phylum Chordata; class Mammalia; order Artiodactyla; family Delphinidae; genus Lagenorhynchus; species Lagenorhynchus albirostris. Next base: position 70,311,146 of record NC_083103.1, read on the forward strand.
AGATATTTTGGAACTTAAAATTAGGGAAGCCTATACACAATTTAGATGGGGGGGGAAGAGAAAAACAAAAAAACCAAAATAAAGTCATATCGTTTACATTTTACAGCCTTTAATTAAGCACATAAAACTGTACTATTTAATATATTTCTCCATGAACTTTTTGTGAAATTCAGATCGCAGCGTATCATTTACAAATCTTTTGTCTTTCTTCTGATCATCTACACCTTTTGCACAGTTCTTGAAAACAACATCATCATCCCACCTGAAAGAAAAAAAGAAAATAGAACAATCTTACAATGCCTGTATCAACAGACAAGAACACCCTGTGAACTGTAAAGCTTATTCATCATACAAAAAGATGCTCAACCTGTACATCATTCAATGTAGCAATTACACCCAAAAGAATAAAGTAATTCTTAATAGGCTGTTAGCTTGCTTTTTTATAATAGGAAGGGTAATCCTTATTTAGAACATACACAACATTCTTATTATTTCTCCAGTATAAGAAACTTTGAGTTAAAAAGCAGAAATTACATAAATATTTAATGTTTTCAGGTCTAAAACAAAGAGGCAGTACCTGGTTCTACCCTGATTAGTATGGACAGCTCTAGATGATAGCTGGATGATTTACTAGAGTTAGATTATGTGGTTTTAAGGATTTTGTACATACTCTTTTATCAGTTAACATTTAGTAATCATTCACTGTAGTATTTACAATTTAGGGCAAAAGAAGAAACTATTGGGGTAAAACAATTAAGGCTCATATATTGGCTCTCATCTACATTCAACACAAAGCAAGAGCAGCTGAAGAGCTTAGGGCAGGAATCTCTAGTTCGTTTCTCCTGGTTGGATTTCATAATGTGTAAGCTTAAAAAAAAATACAAAAAACCACCCACGGATGGGCTATAAAATACATGTTTTATAGAAAATAAAGATTATGATTTCAAAGTATCATCTAGCATATAAAACACAAACTCATATATGTAATACATAAACTCTCACAAACATATATAAAATGAAAGCCTATATAATGTGTGTGTTTGCCTGTGGACGTATGCATTCTAGAAGAAACTGCACATCGAAAATAAGCAAAGAACGTGGGCATCTTTGAAAACAGTGTTTTAAGTCATCACTGGTGCAGCGCAGAGAAATGTGAAAAGCTGAGCAGAGCTAGGTCAAATGTAATCTGCACATTAAGACAACATGTTTCAGTCTCCAAACGATTTTATCTGCATCCAAACAAGGCAGAACTATATAGCTTAATACAAATATAAATCAATGTAGTTTTTTCTCTACCCACTCTCTCCTCAACTCACTCCCCACAGGCTTTGACCCTCCCTCTCAACACCAGCACTGCTCTCCCAGGGCCCTAACTCCAACCGCCACTTTGCAGTACCCACTTCACTTGGCCTGTCAGCAATATCTGACCTAGATAAATACTCCCCTCCTCTTGAAACTGTCTGTGTGGCTCCAAGACACCTACCAGCCTCTTTCGGTTCATTTCTTCCCCACTGGCTGCTCCTTCTCAGCCTAGTTTTTTTCATTCATAATTCATATAATCAATATTTACTGAGCCCCTAGTATGTACCAGGTACTATTCCAGGTAGGGACAGCTAATCATCTACCCGACCTTGAAATATTACCCCAAGCTCAGTCCTCTGGCCTCCTCTCTGGCTATACTCATTCACTAAGTAACCTCATCTAGTCTTCATGGCTTCAGGAAACTTCTGTAAGTTGACAGCTCCCAAATTCATGATCTCTAGCCTGGGCTAACTCCAGAACCGTGTATCAAGCTACCTACTCAACATTTCCACACAGACATATATATCATCCCAAAGTTACCATGTCTTAAATCGGTCCCTCCGCCTCCCCACCTCAGTTCACATTCTTCCCCATCTCTATCCTTTCAATAGCTCGGGTCAAATACCTTGGAGTCTAGTCTCTAATAAAATGTCACCTTTCTTGCAAATCCTCCCTTGCCTATGCAATTGCCATTGTAAAGACTTGTTTTTGTTTTTTACTATGAATGAGTCAGGAAGCCACTGGATGGTTTAGAACAGGATTGAGATCTTTTTTTTATACTGTTTCAGTAGAAATACCAGGTCTAACATGCACAAAGCCAAGAAAACCAACGACGTCAAATACTGAATTTATATTGCACTGTCCTTTGAACACTCAGCAGGAACAAACTGCTGAATGCAGATACCATGCAGTGCAAGAGATCTTTTATTTTAAAAGGACCATGATGCTGCTATGTTAAGGAAAAAAACCGGGGGGTAGGGATGGAGAGGGTGGTGAGCATGCAAGCAGACTAGTTAGGGGGACTGCATCACTCCGGATGGAGATGGCAGCAGTGGAGGTGGTGAGAAATAATAGATATGGTTTAAATGTTAAGCCTACAGCAGGGACACACACACACACACACACACACACACACACAGACACACACACACACACACAGACACACACAGACACACACACACACACACACAGACACACAGACACACACAGACACACAGACACACACACACACACACACACACACACACACAGACACACACACACACACACACACACACACAGTTGTCCTTAGGAAGGCCGCTTGCAAGGTTGGTCCCTGGCTGGCATTTGGAAACTTGGATTGCAGGAATCTTCTCACTGTCACTGTGTCTAGACTGTCTGTACAAATATGTGGTTTATGAACACCTGCTTTCTTTCCGGGACTCTCAATTTTGGTATGTACTAGGCGGAGGTTGCCTATATGAGCAGCCAATAAAAACCCTGGGAGTCTCTAATGGGTCTTCCTGGGCAGCAACACTGCACAAATGTTGCTGCATTTTCATTACTAGGGTAAAGAATGTGCTCTGTGTGACCCCTCATAGGAGGGACACAGCATAAGGAAGCACACACACTTCCTTCAGTGCCTTTTCCCTTTATGATCTGGCTGTGTATCTTCACTAAGTTAGTCATGAGAACAGCTACATGCTGAGCCCCCTTAGACCTTCTAGTCTCTGAATGTGAAGGATGGTTTTGGGGACCCTTGACACATATAACTACAATGTAAGCTTTGTAGGGTCAAGGGCTCAGTGCACTGCTCTGTCTCTAGCACTTAGAACAATCTCTGGTACACAGCTGGTTACTGTAAATATATACTGAAAATAAGTTTATTTTCTTTCATTCTCCTTCCATTATTCCAAAATGTGATGGAGAAAAATCTCAGTGGAAAGTGGGTATTAGAAGCTTTACATAATTTAGTTTGCTATAAGACTCATACTGTGTGTGTGTGTGTGTGTGTGTGTGTGTGTGTGTGTGTGTGTGTGTGTGTGTGTGTGTGTGTGTGTGTGTGTGTGTGTGTGTGTGTGTGTGTGTGTGTGTGTGTGTGTGTGTGTGTGTGTGTGTGTGTGTACGTACACATACCTCTCCAACCCATTATTGTACAGTACCTTCTTTTAACTTTGAAGTTGGCCTGAGGTTGGGATGGGCCAGTGAGATTAAGGAGAGGGTTTCCACTCAGAATGTTTTCCATACGAATCCTTTCTTCTTCAGCCTTTTGTTCTTGTTCCTGCCAACAAGAAGGCAAGATTCATATTTACTTATATTACTTCTGGCATAAATCCTATAATATAACTCATATTTTAAAAGACTGTTAAGATTTTAAGAGGGAGATTGGGATAAGCATCAAGGTAGTATTGCTTTTTCTTTGTTTTTAAGACATTCCAGAAAAGTCTCACTTATCAAAATAATTGGGCATTTTCATTATAACCATTTCATGCTTGCCATCATACATTCATTAGTCTCTTTCTGACTTTGACATTCTTGACTTGCATATTTAAAGCTATTTTCTTTCTTGAAGTACATACAAAATTACATAACTGTTTAAGAGAGTACATCTATAAATATTCTAATAATTTAAGAAGATATTAAACATCAAAAAGACACATTTAGCAAAGGAATTATCTCAATTTTTAAGGAAGGGTTATATATAACTGTGATTAAAAATAATTTTATTTTGAATTACTAACAATGTAAACTCGCATCTCTAGGACTGGTGACAAGTTATTATTAACCAAGAATTATGTCATAAAATAAGATAAACCCTCGTGTAAAAAATTATATTCAGTAAACATGCATTTCTACTAATTTACCTGAGGTTTACCCATTTTATTCTTATGATTTATTGTTAATGACTTTCTATTTTTATCTGTCTCATCTGTTATCAGTTACATGCTTGTCTTTCTTCACTTTTATTTTAGCATTAACCTCTTTAAACTCAAGTCACCCTCATCCTTCTTAGAATTAGAAATATAAAATGTCTAAAATCCTTAGCCATAACTTCTAGATCTACCTGATTCCATGCTATCTTAAACCAAAGACAGATCCCACTTTGCTGTGTTTTGGGGGTGACAAAATTGATGACTTAATATACCAAGGACTTTCTGGAAGTCTATTTATAATGAACCTGTGTTAGACCACTTGGAAAAATAACCTGATTTTCTATACAGGTTTAAGATACTTCATTTTAATAATCAAGTGTGAACAACTGATTTCATTTTTATGAGGCCAAATAATTGGGAGGTGAGAAGATGCAATTTTCAGGGAAATTAACAGGAAAATTCCTTTAAGTCATTTTCAGACTTTAAGCAAGCAAAAGTGAGGAGCATCCATCATAGATTAAGAACAGACAGCTTTCTAAAAATTATATACTTATTTTTAACAAATTATATTGATGCTAAAAGTAAAAAGACATACCTCTGAGATGCCAGACAAACAGGAGCTCAAGCATACAATGTATCCAAATTTATAATATAACAACATATGTGATGTAATAAGGTCCTGATCATTTTATGTTCAGAATATTATTTCCTTTAGAGTTACTGGTTGATTGCCATACATGGCACTGGGGAAAAAAGGTGCCAACTCTTTCCATACTCAAGTACCAGGTACACTGTTTCACGACTATAGGTATAAAGGATGGACAGCCTGTGGTTTGGTCAAATCTGAACCATCTTGTTTTGTAAGTAAAATTTTACTGGAACACAGTCACAGCCATTTATTTATGCACTGCCTATGGCTGCTTGTATCACAATTAGCTGAGTTGAATAGTTGTGACGGAGGCTGTATGGCCTGCAAGCCTAAAATATTAACTATCTGGCTCTTTACAGAAAGTTTCCCAGCCCTTGACACAGGCTGACTGGTTTGAAAACATTTTGGAACATCTCAAAAACCAGCCACTAGAAAGCCAGACAGGGAAATGGGGGACAAATGGAATAAATCTGTCATTCAACTCCAAAAAAAAAACACCAACACATTTTGTACAAAGAAATCAGATGAATCTTGCAAAATTGCCAAGATCTTCTGTCTAAAATGTTTATGCTCCTTAAAGGTCAACCAAATGCATTTAAATGTCTCTTTGCGTATCCACAGCTATTTGGAGGCCAAAAGAATTTGGAACAGAACAACTGCCCTCTTGTGGTGTGCCAGTGTAGGAATGGTCTTATAATTCTACAGCAGTTATGCTATCGTATGCCAAATTCTGACAGGAACTGTATTTTTAAATATTTTTCTTCTTCAAATCTGAATTCTAGCAGTCTTCAAAGCCTCTCCCAAAATCTTCCTCTCTTCTGAATTCTTCCCTGACCCTTCTGATCCATTTGAACTCTACCTCCCTAGGTTCTAAGCATTAACCTACATCAGTCTTTTCCCCAAGTCTCTTTCCTTTTTTTAAATAGAGCAATTCTTGGTTCAAATGAAATCTTACACAGAAGCCCATTAAAAAAGCTGCTCTTTTCTGGTTGAAAGTGGAGGCAGGGACTTCCCTAGCGGTCCAGTGGTTACGAATCTGCACTGCCACTACAGGGGACATGGGCTCGATCCCTGATCGGGGAACTAAGATCCCGCATGCTGTGCAGTGTGGCCAGGGGAGAAAAAAAAAAGTGGAGGCAGATATATCTACTTGAGTGTCTCACAATATATCAAGTTCAGTATGTGCCAAACAGAACTCATTATTTTTCTCTCCACTGAAACATGCCCATCCTTCGGCATTCCCTGATTAGTGTATAGCACCAACATCAACCCAGAAACTGCCACAGCTAATCAGTCGCTTTCTCTGGTCAATTTTATCTCCTTGATAGCTCTATCAGGATCTGTTTACTTCTCTCAAATCCAACTCCTATCATGCAAGATTCTCATAACTGCATGTGAGGATTATTGGAACAGCCCCCTACTCAGTTCTTTCCTCTATCCTCCACACCTCAGCCAGAGTAATCTTTCTAAAATGCATACCCAACCTTACCATCTCCAGCTGAAATCGACTAGCTCCACAGGTCCTTTGGAAGAGAGCTCAAACGCCTTTAGCACTGGTCTACAAATCTCTAGTGCTCTGATTGCTCTTGCCTCCCAAGTTTTGTCTCTTACTGTTGCTACTATGGGTAACTCACTCAAAGTTTAAAGGTACGTACTATGGATCCTATTTAATTCGTCTGTCTTTGAGTTAGACATTCTTTCCTTCCACTGTGTAAATGCAGAGACTGTGGGGACTCAGAGAAGCTAGGTTATACAAAATTTATTGACAGACGGCCTCAGCAAGTGCCTGGAAAGAAGGCTGGGTCAGAAGACAAGGAGAGAGATAAACACGGCCTCACTATACCTGTGGGTTCTTTGTAGGCTATGACTACATCTTAATAATCTTTGATTCTTCTGACACTTAACACACACTGACTATATGTCTATTGAACAAATAACTGAACGAAGAGCATTTTGATGAGTATGTCTGAACTATTTGGAAAGAATTTCTAACATAACCAGGAGACTTAGGATGGCATAGGCATCACCAGATTTATAGACCTACAGGTCCTATAATATCGAGACATGGTAAGGATGATTTCTAATATAAAGTGATATTACTTGATTTAAAGAACACTTCTACTTTAGTTTATGTGAGAAGATGTAAATATTTAACATGCTGGTTTTACCTTCCTGGCCTGCTCTTCAGCTCTTTCTTTTTTAATTTTTTCCAGCTCCGCAAGAAGAGCTGCAGTATCATCATCATCACTCTCCTCTTCAAAATCTTCATCTTCATCTTCCTCCTAAAAAAGAATGGTGATGGCCCAGGAGATGGGAGACAAAATAGATTATTCATTTTTTTCCATAAAAGTGGCACTCATCAAATCTTTGGAGCAGGATTAATTTTCCTAGAGGGAAAGATAAATGTACCTAAATACGGTTAAAATTAGCAACAACCAAAAAATAAAATAAAACCCCACAAAAAAGCTTACAATTACTTACTAAAATGTCAACCTCTGATGTATTTTAGACATTATAACAGCAAAGAGTATAGTGAAGGACCTTTCAAATTTACATAGTCAAATGGCAATTTACATATGAAAATATTTCTAAAACCAGAAAAGGAACACTTTATACTAAGTGTTACAAAGTAACAAAGTATGATACACACTATATACTTTGACCCTGGGAGTCAAAATAATTTTATATAGCTCAAAACAACTAGGAATTAAAGACAGTCAAAGGTACAGAAAAGGCTGCTAAATTCTCAGAAAAAAATAGTTTCAAATGAATAATCATTATATCTCACTTAAAATTGAGTTCCTTATATTAAATTACTGAGTTAATTTTTAATTTAGTCTGTCAACTCTAGAATTACTAATATATATGCTTATTAAATGCTACCCTTGAAAAGTCACTCAGATGTAGAAAACTGCAAATTAATTACAGACTGTGCAGTCCCACTAAATTTTAATGTTAATTAAAGTGCCAATCCTTAAAAACCTTCCACTTAGATCACATTCCTCCCTAAGCACAGAGGGAGCCATTAAATGCACTGAACATCTGGAAGGGGCATCATTGGTAGCAAGTATGGAAAGGCCCCTACATTCACTGCAGGGGATGCTATCAATAAAGAGCCCAGTCTGAAGAGTGCCCTCTGAAGGGGAATAACTAGTCCAACTTCCACGGTTTAATACAGGGAATTATTTTTTAGGGAAGCGTATCTTTTAATAGATCTCTTCCTTCTCTGGCTCTCCAGAGATCAAACCTGAAGTTTGATTAACCACAAGATAATGCTTTTTGTTTTAAAATAAACTATAGAGTTTAGCATTGAAGTCAGAGCTATAATTGAATAATAGTAAGTAAAAATAAATACAAATCGCTTCTTAAAGCCAAAAGAATAGATAAAAAGGTATTTCAGAAAAATGGTAAGTAAATTACTACATGGAGATAAGAGGAGGAAGTAAAACATACATCTGTTAGAGGGTCGTCTGCGTCGAGGTTGGCAGCGGGAATCTGGTCCAACCGAGGCTTCTTTGACACTGAAGAGGAGGTTGTATGTTCTGGGGGAAAACAAACATTATCTAGCTTACTGAATCAAATCCTGCATTTCTTATAACATTTTAGGGACCTGTGGGCAAGAAGAGCTCAGGTCTTAAGCATGACAGTAGGGGTTATAACCACAGTGCCTGGCAAATAAGCCCTTGGCAGATATCTATTGAATGAATTAATAAAAGTATTGATTTTAATATGGGAACTGTAGCCTCTCTCAGGAAATTTAGGAAATAGTTTACATACGCTAGAAATAAAAATGGAAGAATTTCATAGACAGAAACCATTGGGCCTCAAAAAGTCTGGCTGTGTAAGCAGTTAAAAACTCCTTGATCTGAACTGAAACAATGGTTGCTAAATATCCCCAGATCACCTAGTTCTTTCTAACACAGAAACATAAAAAGATGGAATTGGAATCAACTTCATTATCATCTCTAATCCAATCAAATCTTTCAAGAAACGGTTATAGCTCACACCCATACTTAAAAGCAAACAAACAAAAATAGTAATCCATTCCAATTACCACATGAAAGAAAAACTACTGTCAACATAACGTTATGAGAGAAACGTCTGGGGTAGTGTTGGCACCTCGGGTTGGCCGGTCTCTGTTTTTTTCTCTTGCAGCAGCTCTCTCTCTCTCTTCCAACTCTCTCCTAAAGTCACGGTTCCGAACTTCTTCAGGGGCATCCTGAGTGGTCTGTCTAAAGTAGAAACAAAACAGGGCAGAAATACTTCTAAAAAACACATGGCTGTAGTAATGGAAGACAATTCACAAAAAGCAACTTTGTCCTGAGTCCCTGAAGCATAAAGTCCCATTGGGGGAAATGGACAAGATCACCCTAATCTGAAGGTTACTAATAGGCATCCTGTGATGTACCCAATATTTCAAGAAACTCAAACTAAATCACATACTTTCTTATAATAAGGCTGCAGGCTGATCAAAATGTCTTTACTTTTGGTTAGTATGTTAATTCACAGCTTATTAGAGTAACACTTTTAATCTCATATTGATTAGTACTGACAGAGCCTGGTGCCTCTGAAGTAATGTATTAGTTACTGTTCCATCTACATACGGAAATTCCTTGTTAATTGGAATTTCTGCTTAAGGAATATCTAGTAGCATTTTACAATCACAGAGCATAATTTTAGTGTCAGAAACACTATTGCATTCTACTCCTATGAAAATAGGTAAGTAATAATAACCCACACATGGTACTATCTCATGAACATGTCATTCAACAGATTTGGTCTTGCTTTGTGAAACAAGAAAAACAGAAAAGGCTTCATTACCTATATTTTATCTTTGTATGAGAGGGTAGGTCTCTGCTTGAATATTGCTTTGAGAGTTGACTCAAATCACCTTCTCCTTTTCCTCTCCCCCCTCTTGCAGGTTCAAAAGTTGGCCTAGCTGCTGTTGTCATCTTCTATGCTTTGAAGAAAAACAGTGTCAAGTTATTTCCAATATGATGAACTCTCATTTTATAAAGTATTAATCAATATCCCTCCTTGTGAAACAATTTCCCTAACTTATTCCCCAAAACTTATAAAATAACCTCAAAAGCTCTGAACAAAACAAATAATGAGGCTCAGGGTGTACAAGGAACATGACAGATATTTAGTCTGTCATGAAGATATGAGTTTGTGTTCCTGTTCTCCTTCTGGCTCTGTGACCTCCGGCAAACCACCAAGCTTAAGTTTCTGTCATCTGTGGAATGGGGATACTCCTAATAGGATTATTAAGAAATGATGAGACTTGACATGTCAACACCCTCGTAAAATACAGTACTGCCATGTCCGGGTTTTAAAAAATCTCAGCTCAACCTTACTCCACCAGACTCCTTAAGGTTCCCATTTTATCTAAATCTCACACAGCAGAAAATAGGATAGTAACTACAAAAACAAAAAAGATATATAAAAAAATCACTGACAAAGCTACCGAGTGTCCTGGAAAAAAAGCTAGACTTTGATGACAGTTAGAGGCAAAGTTCTTCAACGACCTTTTGTTGATCCAATTTTCTCCAGCAGCCAACGTAACACAAATCAGATCTTTTGCAAATTACAATTTAAGAAATGCTCAAAACACAGGAACCCACCCTCAAAGGTTATGCTACTTTTGCTATTGAGCAACTAAAGGATACTGCATAGCAGATGTGGCTACTAAACATCCTCAAGCTTCGGAAAAGCAAGTGTCGGGGAAACTGGGGGAAATGGTACACTTCTCTCGATTTTCAAAAAAACGGGAGAGCGATGTACCCAGAGAGGGAGAAACAGGGTTGCCGGCCTCTGGGGGCGCCGCCGTCCCCCACATCCCCCCGGGTTATCATTACCAGCGTCTCTGGGGGGTTAACCTTCGGGCTGTCACCGGGAACCCGCTGACCCTTCACCCCTGCCCCATTCGGCGAGGGGTGGGGGCGCCCGGACCCTGCTTAACGCTGTCTGCACAGTCATCTTCACGCTGCGCTCTCCGCTGCCAGTCCGGGACTGGGGACGCTCCTGACAAGCGCTGAGCTCCACCACCCGCCCGCCGCTCCAGGGCCTCCTCTGCCCGCGCTCGCTTCTCCGCCTCCGTCCCCAATCGCCCTTTCCCGCCCCACTCACAGTCTGCTTTCCTGCTGCCGCTCACTCTGGCCGAGCTCCGATGCAGTTGCCTCAGGAGATCATACAGACGCCATTTTAAATCTTGGCTCCCAGAAACCTCTGCGCCCAGGGCTAAAGCCCAAGACCCGGAAGCAAACCCCAAGCTCTTTAGCCGCCTTTCAGAGGCGGAGGCGGGGACCAATCAGCGGAGGCCAAGGTGGAAGTCGGCGTGACGACAGCAAGGGGCGGGGCTGAAACTGCCCAGGGGGCGGGCATTTGAAATCAGTGCTTAAGAGTAGACCCTAAGCATCGTTTTATACCTTCAAGAGCCAATTACTTAATGTCTCTTCCGTCTTTTACTTTCCCGACCCCCTCCCAGACTTCTTCATTCCGGTACTGCGTGGACGGAAAGCCCCGGGTGGCAGACACCACGTCCCCGGCTAGCGAGAGAGAGCGTAGAAAAGGATGACACCAAACTGTTTAAATCCAACGGCTCCAGCTCCTTTCTCCTGAGCTAGACCCAACAACCCTAGAGAGTTGGGCTACGGAAAGATTAGTGTTTTCATTTAATTGGATATGAAGAAAGAACAAATATGTACGGGGGCAACCACGATCTTTATAAAGGTACCATTCCTGCAAAAATATTAGTCTTCAAAGCAAAGGTTGTATTCGTATTGTTTGTTAAAATTTTTATTTTTTAAAAAGCCTGAGTTCTAGTGGGAGGGAAGGTGCCACTATTAGAGCTTCCTTATGTATTAACCGACATGGAACTTTTAAAACGGTGGGCCCAACTGCCAGGAGCACTAGATGCAGTTATTAATGTAAGATGGCTACTCAGGTGTTAGGTGAAGTTTTAATAAGGCAGCGAACAGGAAAATGAGAAATCACCAATCGTCCTTACTCTTTCCCCGTAAAAAACCACTCTGGGAGCAGGGATCTTGTTTGCTTAGTTCATCTTGGTATCTGATCACATAGTCCTTGGCCACAGTAGATGCTCAATAAATATTTGTTGAACAAATGAAAATTCAACTCCCCCAACTTGGTTTCAAATGTAAAAAGCTCATAAAATTGAACATAGAAAAGCTTTTTACCCCTAGAACTCTTTCTTTGAACTTTACATGAAACAAAACAATAGAAAAAGTCCCTTCCCCCATAAAGTTCAAGATACAAATCTTGATTTTTCTTAGCGAAGCTATTACTCCCCTAGTCTTACACATCTCAGTAAAGGACACTACCATCATACTAGTTACTCAAACCAAAATCCCAGGGCTCCTACTTAAGTTCCTTTTCCTTCATTTTTCTCATCCAGTTTATTTGCAAGTCTTGCCAATTCTACTTTCAACATACACCCTAAATTTCATTCCACTACCCAAGTCCAGGCCACCATCATTTTCCGCCTGGATTGCAATTGCCCCCTAATGATCTTCCAGCTTCCACTTTTCTCCCACAGTCAGTTTTGCCTGTAACAATGAGAGTGATCTTTTAAAATTGTGAATCAGGTAGTGTTACACTCCTGCATAAAAATCCACTGCACTTAGAATAAAAGTCAAATTTCTTAATGTGACCTGATGTTTCTTAGGGTCTGGTTCCTACTGATCTCTCTGGCTTCACTTCTAATCAATCACTTTCCTACACAATAAGCTCTAGCCACAGCCAGCCCTGCATTTCTGTTTCACAAGCAAGATTCCTTTGCACTAGCTTATCTCTGCTGTCTGTGCCCCAACATAGCTGTATTATCATTCTTCAAGTCTCAGCTCAAATAATCACCTCCTCAGTTTTTCCCTGACATCTACATTTGCACCCCTGTCCCTCCAACACACAAATACCATCACATCACCCTGTTTTATTTTTTCAAAGTACTAAACACTACTGAATTTATTCTGTTCATTGTTTATTGCCTTGTTTCTTGTCTGACAGGCAGCATCACAAAGTCATTAAGAGAAGGGGATCTATAGCCTGACTGTTTTGGTTCTAAATTCCAGATCTGCCCTTTCCTAACTGTATCCTCAGACAAGTTATTTTCCCTTTCTGTGCCCTCAGTTTCCTCATGTATTAAATGGAGATAATTTCTAGACACTACCACATAGTGTTATTATAAGGATTAAGTGAATTAATACTTGTGCTTAAAACTGTCTCAGCAAACAGTATTTGCTAAACAAATGTTAGTTATTATTATTATTAATATTATTTTTATTATTATTGTCTATCTTCCTGTATTAGAACATAAGTTCCAGGAAAGCAGGAACCTTGTCTCTCTTGTTCACTGGTGTATCCTCTGCATATAGAACAGTGCCTGGCACATAATAGGTGCTGAGTAAGTATTTGCTGAATGAATGAATGAGTGATTGATGCACTGTGAAGTAGAGGAATGACATAACAATGGCAAGGAGGTGACACAAATATGGAAAATACCCCTGGTATTTATGTTCCAACTGCCCTTATCAGCCCTGAGTCAATCACCTGGATTCATCTACCTCCCATTTAACCACCTTATCTTTTGGTCACCAACCATGATTAAATAATCATCCCTGTGATTGCATTAACACCAACGTATAGTATAATCAGTCCAAAAAGCTTTGGCTTAAATGGTCTGAAAGTATTAATAAGAAAAAGAAATTTAAAAGTGTACTTAAATGATTTTAAAGTACTAGTAAAAAACCAAAACTCTATAAAGTTCTTTACTTAAATGACTTGAAAGTATTAGAAAAAGAAAATAAAAGAAGTAAAAAACTTAATTCACCCTCTCAGCTGACAAAAAGCATATATAACCTCCCAAGAATCCTCATAAACCCATTACCACAAAAATCTAGTTGGGCCCTTAATGCTGCCTGAAAATCTTCTCATACTCTCCTAATTGTTTATTTTCCCACTCTGCAATATTATGATTTCCCACATTCCCCTCTTTCTTCAAATCTACACACCTCTTTCACCATCCTTTCCCTCATTTCCTTTCTCAGGAATGGGTGATCTGACTTCTCTGAGAAAATAGAAGCTCTTTTTCTTGGAGGATTCCTCATCTCCCCGCAAGCAGGTCTACCGAGCTGCCTTTGACTATTTCCTTACATTCAGCTTTCATGTGCTGGTAGAGATGAGGTGACCCTAACCTTCTCCCTGTGTTCTGGGTCCAAATCCCCCCAGCCTTCTTAGTAATTGGCATCCTGCTATATTTTCTGTCTCTCATAATCTATGAATCCATACCTTTCAGATGATTCTTATCAGCTTTTGGATATGTTGTAGTATGCTTTAACCTTAAAAAATGCTTCTTCATTTTAATATGGCAACGGTCATATTAATTCAATGTGAAAAGGACTTTTCATATCATAACTGTGATTACAAAACTGACTATTCTTATGTCAGGATATAACGTAGGAATTCCAGCTTCAAAGTTTAAACAAACACTGCAGCCAGTTGAATTAAACACCCGAAAGGGAAGAAAGAGATCATAAAAACCTAGAAAGAAAATTTAAGAGACTATTTTTACTACTTGGGGTCTGTAAAGGCCTTTTGATCAAGGCAGAGCACCTAAGAGCTGTAAAAGAAATAATTTAAAAAATTCATCTATATAAAAATTTAATTTTATGGCAGAAAATGCCCAAAATGAAGTCAAAAAATAAATGCTAGATTAACAGGTAAATCCTGTAATGCCTATAGCATATAAAATATTACTACTGCTAGTACTACTACTACTAATATGCATAATATAAAAAATACAACAACCCAATAAAAAAATGGACAAAGAGTATAAACAGGCCATTCAGAAGAAGCAATTCCAAGTAGATAATCAACATGAATGACACACAACCTCTCTATTAGGAAAATGAAAGTAAACTAACAATAGATCATCACATTACAGCATCAGATTGGCAGCAGTTTTTGAAAGTTAATAATACAGCTGGTTGGGATAGGGAAAAAGGGGATCCAATCAGACAGCGAGGAGGCATTGGCTCCCATTTCCCTCACAATAAAAATTAAAGGTGCTCACATGACCCATCATAAGGCTCCCCCCTACTTAGTTGACCTTCTGTCTTGCTCATACCTGTCTAGGCTACAAGCCTTCCTGGTGTTGTTTGAGCATAACACCTGCCTTAGGGCCCTTACACTAGCTATCTCCTTGGTCGAGAACACTCTTACCTGTCTTCAAGTCTTTGGTCAAGTGAGGTCAGCTAACCATGACAGCCCTAATTAAAGTTGCAACCATGTTCCCACTTTGTCCTCCAAATCTTGCACACCTTATATCCCTTATCCTGCTCAACTTTTTTACGTAGCACTTATCATCATCCATGATCCTATATAATTTAGTTATGTTTATTATTTCTTTATCTATCCCATGCAGAATATAAATTCTAAAAGGACAGGAATCTGTTTTGCCTGGTGAGGTAGGCCAAGCATCTAA
This sequence comes from Lagenorhynchus albirostris, assembly GCF_949774975.1. Lineage (NCBI taxonomy): Eukaryota > Metazoa > Chordata > Mammalia > Artiodactyla > Delphinidae > Lagenorhynchus > Lagenorhynchus albirostris. The sequence goes on from NC_083103.1 coordinate 70,326,450, forward strand.
AACAGTGCTTGGTACCAATAGGTGCCCATAAATGTGTTCCAAATGAGTGGATAAATGAATGAATGAATGAATGAGTGAGTGAGTGAGTGAATGAGTTTTAACAGGAAAAAAAAAATCACATTTGGATGTAAAAAGTTATTGCCTTGGGCTTCCCTGGTGGCGCAGTGGTTGAGAGTCCGCCTGCCAATGCAGGGGACACGGGTTCGTGCCCTGGTCCGGGAAGATCCCACATGCCGCGGAGCGGCTGCGCCCGTGAGCCATGGCCGCTGAGCCTGCGCGTCCGGAGCCTGTGCTCCGCAAGGGGAGAGGCCACAACAGTGAGAGGCCTGCGTACCGCCAAAAAAAAAAAAAAAAAAAAAAAAAAGAGTTATTGCCTTAATCTCTTTTATATTTTAAAGGAGAAAAAAAGTCATTTTCATTCTGCTAGTCAGAAATCCAGATTCGAAATGAAGATACGCGAAGACGCAGAAAGATGATTTCTTTTCAGGAAAATGAAAAATCATGTGATTATCAGGCTCTATATGTGTTATCAAAATTCTAATTCAATCAGCCCACCCCTAATCCAAGCTCAGCTCTAATTCAATCAAACCTCCCTCCTTTTCCAATTGAATCACTTCCCCTGTTTTAGTAAACCCTCTCATTTGCAAAGTTACCAGCCCACAAAGTGTGAAACTTTTGCTTGAAAATGAAGGAAAAAAAAACCAATGGTCACAAGTCAGAAATCACACTTAAAAAATAAAGTGATATAAAATGACATCTGTTTAAAATTTTTAACCTGAAAATGACCAATTTTCTAATATAAAAAGTTGGTGCTTTAATCTGTTTTGAAAAGTGAAAAGAATAGAAAAATAAAGTAGCTTGCTTTCTACCAACAAAATCCTGTTTTTAAATGAAGGTGCTCTGGAGCCCAGAGAGATGCATTCCTGGTGATAACTTCAAGATGAAATTTGCTGATGGTCCAGGCTAGGTTACTGGACAGTATTATAAGTTAAGCACTTCTTACTTAATCGGAGCACATGGCTACCTCACTAGCTGGCCAGTCAGTTATTACTAAGACAATTAAAAGCAAACCTATTAAAAAACAGTTAAAACTAAACAACTAAAAATATAGAAAATAAAGGGATAGACAAAAACAGGCCAGGCAAATTCTAAACAACAAAGAACCTTATGTAGCAATATTAATTGTCAAAAATATTCTTTAAATAGTATAGCATTAACAAGGACATTAATATGGGCATCTTATTGCATCACAGAAATCCACTAGGAAATTGTTACAATCATGAACATTTATCCAACTAACTACATAGTCTGGAAAAAATATGAAGCAAAAATAAAAAATTAAAAGGAAAAACTGCAAATCCACAATCATGGTGGGAATTTTTTTATCATAAACTTCTCTCAGTTTGATAGATCAAGCAGACAAATTCACAGCATTGATACACAGAAACCAGATTGTGTATAGATATGTATGCTTATTGCATTTATTTATGCATGTATATATTTATATATTGCATTTATATACGGATATAAAATCCTTCAACCAAAACAAGAGAATGCACGTTCTTTTCAATAAACAATGAACGTACAAAATTTAATCAAGTATAAAGCCCCCAAATAAATTACAATAAATGCCTATGTATTCATTTTTAAATGATAATATTTAATCTTGTCAATTTTGAACTTTATATAAATGAATCATATGTGTTCTTTTGTGCTTTGCTTTTTCCCTTAATGTATATTATGTTTAGCTGTGGTATAATATATAGAATTTCATTGCATAAAAATACATAGTATAACCTATTTATTCTAATAATTATGCTTCCAGTATGTGTTTATTACACATAATGCCACCATGAACATTCTTGGAAATGTGCAGAAGTGCATGTGTACACATTTCATATATATATCCCATCATCACGATAAGAATTCTTCTTGTCCTATAATCTCACCACCCTTGATATTGTCCAACTTTTCAATTTCAGCTCATCTGGTGGGTGTATAGTGATATCTTATTGAGGTCTTAATTTGTATCTCCTTGAGTACTAATCTCCTTTCATATTTTTATTGTCCATTTGGATTTCCTTTGTGAAGTATCTGTTCAGTCTTTCTATTGAAATTTTTTTTCTTATTGATTTCTATGAGTTCTTATTACTTTGGGCATCAGTTCTCTGTTACTTATTTGTGCTGTGCATAAATTTTTCACTTCTTGGCTTCTCTTTTTGGTATATTTTGATATACAAAAATTAACATGAGGGTAGTTCAGTTTATTAATCTTTTCCTTAGTACATGGTATTTCTTTATTAAGTAATTCTTCCCTACTTTAAGGTTACATTGATATTCTCAGATACTATCTTCTGAAGGTTTTATAGTTAGGCCTTTCACAATTCTACCAGGAATTCATTTTTGTGAATGGTGTAATAGAGGGGTCTTGAAATCTGGTAAAGCAAGCCTTCTCACCTTGTCCCTCTTTTATGAATACCTTGCTGTTCTCTGCCCTTTGCACTTCAATATAAAATTTAAAGTGTCATGTTCTATGAAAATACACTTGGGATTTTGATTGTGATCATGTTGAATCTGTAGATCAATTTAAAAGTCGACATTTATACAATATTGAGTCTTAAAATCTATTAACAGGTTATATCTTTTCCATTTATTTAGATTTTCTTTAATTCCCCTAAGTAGATTTATATTGTCTTCATAGAAGTCTTGCAAATTTTTGTTAGCTTTAGCCTTAGATACTGCTTAATTTTTAATGCTATTATAAATGGCATCTTTCTTAAATTTTAGTTGTCTAGTTGTTCATTGCTGATATGTATAAAGATAATTGTTTTTTATATATTGCTATTTTAAATTCAGAGACTGTTCTAAACCCTCTTATTAAGTAAAATAGTTTATTTGTAGAACTTTTCAAAGTTTTACATATACAATCACTTCTAAGAATGACAACAGTTTTGTTTCTTCCTTTCTGATCTTTTCTCCCCTCCTCCCTTTTTTTCCCTTGCCTTCTTACATTGGATAAGACATCCAGGACAATGTTAAATAAAAGAGGTGATCACAGGCATCCTTGTCTTTTTCCTGCTCTGAAAGGGAAAACTTCTAATTACTAAGTATGATGTTTACTGAAGGTTTGGGGTAGATGTACTTTATTCAATTAGGAATTTCCCTAGAATTTTTGGTTTGCTAAATGGATGGCAGATTTTATCAAACACTTTTCTGCGTCTAATGAGATTGTCTTTTGATCTGTTACTGTGTGTTATTATATTAATTTATTTAACTATAAACTAACCTTTCATTCCTGGAATAAACCCATCTTGATTATGATGAATATATTGCAGGAATCAGTTTACTCAGATTCTATTTAGGACTTCTGCATCTATGTTCATAAGTGAGACGCCTATTATTTTCCTTTCTCATCATGTCCTTGTACATACAATTTGTATCATAAAATATTTTGGGAAATATTCTTTCTTTTTCTGTTCTCCAGGAAAATTTGTCTAAGATTGGAATTACTTCTTCCTTGAATATTTGGTAAAATTTGCTGGTGTATCCATTTGGGGTGTAGAGTTTTCTTTGTGAAAAAAGTTTTGATTACTGCTTCAGTTTACTTCATGGTTATATATATACTCAGCATTCTATTTCTTCTTGTGTCAATTTTGTTATTTACATTTTTCTAAGAATTTATTTATTTCATCTGAATTTTAAAATATGTTGGCTTAAAGTACTTTTCAGTATCTTTATTTTCTTTTATATGTCTGCAGAATCTATAGTGATGACCTCTTTGTTTTTCCTAATATTGGTTATTTCTGCCTTCTATTTCTGGTCTTTACCATTTTCACCAGGGGTTTGTTGATTTTATTAGACTTCTCAAAACAACCCAGCTATTGGTTTTGTTTATTCTCTTTATTTTATATTAGTTTTCTATTTCATCAATTTCTGGTCTTATTTTTATTGTTTTCTTTGTTCTACTTTCTTTTCTGTACTTCGACTTTCTGTGATGGATGCTTAGCTCATTTAATTTTCCAGTCTTCTTTCTTTTCTTAGATATTTATTTAAACCTATAAATCTCCCTTTTAATACAGTTTACCAGCATCCCATCAGGCTTGAAATGTAGCATATTCACTCTCATTTGGTTTAAAGCATTTTCTAATTTTATTTCTTTATGATTACAAGGTTTATTTAGAAATATATTTTTAATTTTATAGAATTGGGAGCTATCTAGTTATCTTTTTAATATTAATTTCTAACTTTATTATTTTGTGGTCAGAGAACATGTTCTGCCTTCTTTCAACCCTTTGACATTTGTTAAAACAGTTTTATGGCCAGAGTTTTATGGTCAGTTTTGCAAAATTTCCATAGTACTTGAAAAAAATTATATTCTGCAGTTTGGGAGTACAAAGTTCAATATATGAACTTTAGGTCAGTTTTTAAATTGCCTCACTCAAATATTCTATATGGCTTTTCAGCTACTTGATCAATTAGTGGGGTCCTATTTTATGCCTTTCTTCTCTGGGTCTTTGTCATTCTCAAAATTATCTCAGATTAGGTGATAAATGATAGGATTCAATGTAATGTTAAAATTGAGAACCACTTATGAAAATCTGAAAAGAGTGTAGAATTTCTACTAACTCAGTCAATATTCAACATTTTACTGGAGATCATATCTAATTATATGACTTCCATTCCTAAGCAGCTCAAAAAAAAGAAAGAAAGAAAAAAGAGTAAAAAAAGCTATGACTACTGGAAGAGATATATTTTTTGTATATATTTTCAGAAAATATTATCTACATGAAAAACTCTAGAATCAATGGTCAAGCTAATAGAACTACTAGGAAATAAGAGGAATAAGGTTTGAAAAGAGATATAAGATCAATTAAAAAATTAATAGAGAAAACTGTCCATAAATTACTAAAAAATTACACTAAAAACTATAAACTTCCTTAGAATATATCTGAGGAAACAGATATATATCTTTATGGATAAAATTCTGAAACTTTATTGAAATACACACAAGATCTGAATAAATGGAGGAATATACCAATTAATGGGTGGGAATGCTATGTCTACACCAAATTTTTATTTAACTTAATGCAATTTCAACTCAAATCAACAGGGTTTTTGTACAACTTGAAAATTTTATTCTAAAATGTATACTGAGATTTAACTTTACTAATCTAGTCAAATTAATTCTGAAAAAGATGAATAAGGACATTGAGACTAGCCTTACCAACTATCGATACTAAGTATAAAGCTATAGTAATTTAGACAATATAGTTTTGGCACAGAAATGGGCAAAGAAATCAAAGGACTTGAATGGAAAGGTTAGAAAGAGAACCATACTTATTTTGGAACTTGACATATGAGAATGAAGGATTCCAACTCAGTGGGAAAATGGTGGTAGACAACTGGACTTCTACAAAAAAAAGCAACAACAATATAGATCCCTACCTCCTAACAACAATGTTCTAAATGAGTGAAACTAATATGAAAAACAAAGAAATTAAAAGAGAATAAAATCTTTGTGACTTCAAAGATAAGTGGGTTACTTAAACAAGACATAAGGGAACAAAGCATAATGGAAAATATTAATAAATTTAGTTATACTTAATTTTTCAAAATAATCTGAAAAAGATACCATAAACAGATTTAAATGGAGGTGGTGGCTAGGATAAGATATTTGAAACAATACAATAGACATAGAATTAGTATCCCAAACATTTAAAGAACTTTTACAAATCAGTAGAGAAAGAAAAACACTCTAACTTAAAAAATAGGTAAAGGATATAACATAATTATCAAAACACACAAAAGGCCAATAAATCAATGAAAAAGCATTCCACCAGGAAACAAGTCACACATTAATATTAATAACAATATAAAGGAGATCAATTGTTTGGCCAATCAAATCACCAAGAACTAAAAATTTGACACTGTCAAGTGCATCTGGGGATATGGAGAAAGAAACTCTCTTACTCTGCTAGTGACTGTGTTAATTAGGAAAGTCAATAGATAAGCAACATGACATTGCCTAATAAAATACAAAGTGTAGTTTCTCTACAACTTCTCTACAGTTTCTCTAAAAACCAAAATATCTAACCTAAATAAATTCTCACATATAATTACTAAGACACATGTAAAAGGTTTTTAATGCAGCGTTTTTTACAATAAAAAACACTGGGAGTAGTCTAAATACCCAGAAATGCATAAAAAATATATTCTTATGACAGACTATGTATGTATATATATATGAATACATCTTGAAGCTATTAATGTTTAATTTAAAAATTAGAAAAATTATATATTTGGTATAAAATAATTTATAGAAAATAGAAATAGCAGATACACAAAATAACACTATATATGTGGATACACAATACACACACACACACACACACACACACACACACACATCCACAGGTAGAAAATACACCAAATTCATGGTAGTTGTTGTTTCTGGCATTGGGGAGGAGAAGGAGATTAGGATTTGGGGTTTAGATCTGAAAGGGACTTCCACTTCATCTGAAATATTTATTTCTTCTATTTAAAAGTACTTGAAGCAGGAAGAAGACCCCTCAGAATGTCTGTTCAACATTACATTGGAGATTCTAGTCAGGGCAGTTAGGCAAGAAAAAGAAATAAAAGGTCCAAATTGGAAAGGAAAAAATAAAGCTACCTTTATTGATAGATGGCATGATTTTATATAGAGAAAATCTTAAGGAACAACTACTAGAACAAATAAGTTCAACAAATTGTGGGATATACAGGATGAGTATACAAAAATCAGTTGATTTCTATACACCAGCAATGAATAATCTGAAAATTAAACTAAGAAAATATTCCATTAACAATATTGTCAAAATGAATAAAATGCTTAAGAATAAATTTAACAAAAGAAGTGCAAGACTTCTACACTGGAAACTACAAAACATTGTTAAAGAAGAGCTAAATAAATGGAAAGACATTCCATATTCATGCATCAGAAGACAAAATTGTTAAGATAGAAATACTCCCCCAATTGATCTATGGATTCAGTGTGGTCCTTATTATAATTCCTGCTGGCTTTTTTTCCCCCAGAAATTAAAAGTTGATCCTGAAATTAATATGTAAATACTAAGGGCCCAAAATAGCCAAAACAGTCTTGAAAAAGAATAAAAATTTTGGAGGAGTCACACTTCCCCATTTCAAAACTTAACTGCAAAGCTACAATAATCAAGACATTGGTATAAGGATAGCTATATAGTTTAATGAATAGCTGTATACTTAAATGGAAGAGAATCAACAAAATTTGAAGATATTTCAACAGTGAAAGAATAGTCTTTTCAACAAATGTTGCTAGAATAATGGATATCCACAAATGGAAGTCTGAAACCGACTCCTTACCTCACACCATACACAAAAACTAAGTCAAAATTGATCATAGACCTAAATGTAAGCTAAAACTATAAAACTCTTAAAAGAAAACATAGGAATATATCTCCATGATTTTGAGCTAGGCAATAATTTCTTAGTTAAAATACCAAAAGCACAAGCAATAAAGAAAACTGATAAATTAGATTCATCAAAATTCAAAACTTAACACACTTCAAAAGGCATAATTAAGAAAGTGAAAAGATAACCCACAGACTGGGAGAAAATATTTGCAAATCATATATTCAAAAAAGGACTTATAATTAGGACATACAAAGACCTCTTGCAACTCAATTATAAGACAAATACAAAAATGAGCAAAGGATTTGAATAGAAATTTCTTCAGAAAAGATATATGAATGGCTAATAAGTATCGTAATAAATGTTCAGCATCATTTGTCATTAAGGAAATGCAAATCAAAGCAATGAGATAGGACTTCACACTGACTAGAATTGCTATATATAAAAAAATAGACAAACAGTAACAAGTGTTGGTGAGGATGTTGAGGAATTGAAACCCTCACACATGGCTGATGGAAATTTAAAATGTTACAGGCACTTTGGAAAAACAGTACAGCAGTTTCTCAAAATGTTAAATATACAGTCACCATATTATGACCCAGCATTCCACTTCTAGGTATCTATAAAAGAAAAATAAAAGCATATGTCCACTCATAGACTGTACATGAATGTTCATAACAGCATTATTTGTAAGAGCCAAAAGATTAAAACAACCCAAATGTTATGAGCTGATTAATGGATAAATAAAACTGTGGTATATTCATGATGATGGCATATTATTCAACCATAAAAAGTAACAAAATACTGATACATGCTACAACAAGAACCTCAAAAACATGCTGAATGAAACAAGCCAGACACAAAAGACCACATATTATGATTCTATTTATATGAAATGTCCAGAATAGGCAAATCTATAAAGACAGAAAGTAGATTAGTGGTTTCCTGGAGCTGAGGGTGGATATGGGCTGTGACTGCAAGAAAGTGGACATGAGATTTCTTTTTGGAGTGGTGGAAATTTTCTAAAACTAGATTGTGGTGATGGTTGCACAGCTCTGTAAATATACCAAAAATCATTCAATTGTACACTTAAAATGGGTGAAATTTTTGTTATGTAAATTACATCTCAATAAAGCTGTTTAAAAAAACCACTTGAAGCAAATATGACAAAAGATTAAGATGTCCATTCTGGCTGGTTGGAATGCAGGGTTTTGTTATACATTCTATTTTCTTTATTTTTAATGTTTCTCAAAAACAAAAATATTAAGACACCATAAATTCCTGGGCCCCAGTTTCAAATGAGATGGATGCATAAATTTACAGTCTTCTGATTATACTCTTACCTTCAGACACTGTCAGTTGTCCCCCATTCCCAAAGGAAATGACTTAGAACATTCTTAGTAAAGCTTACCAGTCATACATAGCAAACCCAACTCTTTAGTGCCTGTTGAACATAAGCCAAGAATAACTAGATGTATAAGGAAAAAAATTAACATGCAAAACAGAAACCAAACCATCCTAGAAGAGTGAATTCAGAGAAAACAGACATATGTAGAGAGCAAATAAAACTTTTACAAATCCCTATAAATATTTCAAGAGAGAGAAGAGAAAATCTACAGCCATGAAAAATGTGAGAAATCTATAATAAAAGGAATATTCAGAGAACAAAAAGAATTTCTGAAAGTCAAAAATAATTGCTAGAATGTTTGGAAAATAAAAGAACAAAGAAGGAAAATAAGAGAAAAATAACATAAGAAAATTAAAGGATCAGTCCAAGAGGTTTAATATCCAACTAGTTATATTTCCAGAGAGAGAAAACTGAAAATATAGTGGGAAGAAATATATTTTTAAAATAGAATAGAAAAGTTCTCAGCAACAAAGAACATGAATCTACATCAAATCTACCACAATAGTTGACAAAAAAGACTTACCAATCATAATTTAATGAAATCTCAGAAAATAAGGAACAAACAAATAGTCATAAAAGTGTTCAAGAAGTGAAAATAGGTTGCACACAAAAAAATCAGAAAACAGATTTTGGATGTCTAGAAAGTAGAATTTAATGCAACGATATCTTCAGAATTCTGAAAGAAAAGCATAAAGGTAGAACACAGACATTTTCAGACATGTGGACTCGGGTAGACTGTTGTTATATTTGTGGCCAATAACTTTAGAATGTCCTTTTTATATTTGAGGAAATTCCTGCATTATGACCCCTGCCTTGCCAAGGTTGAAGTCATAGCTCAGTTATCCAGCATCTATTGCAGCAAAGGCATAGGCATATGACATTGGCTCTTCCAGACGTTTCCTTGGAAGAGCTCAATCTGAAGAAACGTGTGGAAGTCAAATTTGCACAGGATCTGTCCCTAGAGGAGGGTGGTGAGACACTGAACTTTCAGAGGCAGCAGTGGCATAGATTCTAGTTGGTAATGTCCCTTGCTCAGGGTCTTTGGTGCCTTTGACCAGAGGAGGTTTAAGAATACTTTAATTTGGATGGTCGGATAATTTGGGTGTTGTTCCTGGAAGCACAGTCACCAAACCCTATTCTCTGGTCCTCCTGGAGATTCTGTAAGCTACTTCACAATCTCTAATGAATCTTCCAAGATGCTTCTGGTGGATGTGCTCCACCAACACAAGGAAGTAAACCAAGAAAAAAGACTGAGATGGGCGGGGGGTGGATTAAGGGATCTAACATAATAGGGAAAAAGAATCCCCAGGATTACAGTGGATAGAAACCCCAGGATGCAGGCTGTGCAACAACCTAAAGACTACCCAGTCCAGATTCAGTTAAACATATGGAGGGCTCCAGGAAGAATATTTCTGAAAAGAGAAATCGGATTTAGTACGTGTTGTGTTTTATGTATTTAGAAGAGATTTGCACTGCTGGAAATGAATTTGGGAATGAATTAATATGTATAAAACCGAGCAAATGAAATAAGACAATTATTAACTATAGGATAAATAAAATTTTGTTTATGAAAGGCAGTGCAATCATGGTACACTACATGACTCAGCTGTATCTAATATAACATGGTAAAAATTCAGACTTGATTTAACCAAAAAATTTGATATGAGAGGCTGGGGTAGAGGAAGTCTATGTGTGCTGGGATGGAGCATAAGAGAACTAGATCGACGTCTTTTTTTTTTTTTTAACATCTTTATTGGAGTATAATTGCTTTACAATGGTGTGTTAGTTTCTGCTTTATAACAAAGTGAATCAGTTATATATATACATATGTTCCCATATCTCTTCCCTCTTGCGACTCCCTCCCTCCCACCCTCCCTATCCCACCCCTCTAAGTGGTCACAAATAGATCCACGTCTTTTATAGTCTGTGTCCACAATATCTAAAACTGAAAAGTCTAGAAATACCGGAAAAACAAAACATAGACAATAGCTAAAATATGTAGGAGTGGTTGCCTTTGAGGAGTGGGAATGAGGGAGAGGAATTATATTTGTCAGGGTTCTTTATTTGCATTCTACAGAATTTACTCCAAAGCAAAAGAGGTGTGTTCTGTTTTGTTTTTAGTTTGTTTTTAAGTATTAAGTAGTTTATGGAATCTCTGGTAACATTTCAAGAACCAGGATTATCTACTACTCAAGAAATATATTTTAAATTTATTTAGAGTCCAAAGAAGCATATGTTAGAAGTTGCCTTAAAATTCGAGTGGCTGTGTCTTGGAGATAGGGGTTCAAGAAGACTTCTGCCCTTCTGCCAGATACCACTGTGGCTGTCACAGTATCCATGTAAGAGGAAAAAAAAATAGAGAAATCTCTGAGGTTAATATTCCCAGGCTCAATTTATTATATGTCACAATGAAGTCATTATGTGACATTTAAGTTGCTGATTTAAAGGCCAAGTCCTCATCTTTGTCAGGATTTAATTTATGCTGTTCAACTGTATCAGGATTTAATCCATGCTGTGCAGGCCTGACACATCTCCTCTATATCCACACTCCTGGGTATTCCTAACTAGGGAGTCCACATAAATACTGGCATTCGAGATAAAAAAGGTCCAGGAAAAGGCACCTTTTAATCTTCTCTTTTCCACGAAGCTTCTCAAGAAAGGAATGCTGAAGCTTATGGAGCAGAATCATGCAGGTATCTTAGAGAAAGAAGCGAGCACATCTCATTGAAGGGATTTATGACTTTAGACAAGTGCCCATTAGAGGTGAAAGCAAGCTGTCAAGTAAAACAGCCTGGAGAGTTCCCACATCAACAGTTTGTTTTAAGCACCAAATAAACGGGCCAGACAAATAGTGTTGGTGGAGTGTAGAGGACAGTCGTTTCCGAGACCTAGGGTTTGTAGAGAAGAATCCCTCAAGTAGGAGAGTCTTCTTGAAAGCAGGGATTGTAATTTAGATAAGGGTAAGAGAACAAAAGTGAGGGAGGAGGCGCATGGAGTCAGGGACAATGGCTAGATGGATTTGACTGAAGCTGGGAGCTTGTTTAAGGAACTATTGTGAGAGACATTTGGGGAAACAAGAAGAGATAAAGATGGTGGTTTAAACACAATCATTTATTTTGTTCCCTCCAAAACTACACTGGAATGACGATAACAGGATTTTTGTTTTAAGAAGTAATATACCAAGAAAATGGTAAAGGAGATAATATAGTAGCAAAACTTGAAAACAGATGGACAAGTAGAAACTGATTTGTCAAACCCAGGAAATTTGAATGCTAAATTGGCAGTGACGAAAGCCAAGAAAGCAACACAATTCCTTAATTGTCTCTAAGAACCCAGAAGGCTTAGGATTTCATGGCAGCGGGTGCCTCTGGAAGTGGCAGTTAAAATGAGGCTAAGGAGGGCTTGTGGAAAGTCTGTCTTAGAAGCAGTGAGAACCTCAGATCCCCTCCCTCTGGGCAGCAGGGTAAACTGCTCTCTCACCCTGAACAGAAGACTAAGCTTCATTTTCTAGAGCAGGTGAAAAGGATGGTCTCTGCACTGGGAATTTCCAGGAATTGTTGAGAATGTGGTTGTTATAGGGAAAACCAATTGATTTAGTGAACTTCCCAAGCTGGATATTGGAAAATTCAGGACCCATTTTCCATGTGGTGGGGAAGACAGGCCTGTCCCCTCAGGAGGAAGATTAGAAGATTCTTCACTGTTGAATATCACCAGTCATAGAGATACCAGCATCAGAGGTTCAGCCAGGAAACAGCCCAGCCAGATCACCATACAGGGAAGCATAATCTCCAAACTCATCCACACACCCTGAGCTTCTAAACAGTTCTTTATGCTGTACTCTTATATGTGCGCCTACTAGTAAGGATCACCAGACATTTGAGGAAAACCTTAAACATGAAAGATAGAAACCAAACCAAACCAAACCAAACCAAAACAAAACAAAACAAAAGAAAAAAAAATAAAAAGAATTTTCAAAGAAACACACTATACAGGAGGGAAAAATACCTCCAAAAGCTATTGACATTTTAGTATTTTCTGAGAGATGAAATAAGTGCATCTGTGAAACAAAAATAGGACAATGGTGAGGGCAGGGAAGGAAGTTATATACACTTGAAAAAGCTAAGGGGACAGAAATGAGCTGTTAAAAATTAAAAGTTTGATAGGAGAAATGAAAAAGGCAATAGAAGTAGGTTTATAAGATAAGGATGAGAGAAAATTTCAGAAGATAAAGCATAGTGATAAACGGATAGAAAATTAGAAGAAGAAAAGACACAAAAATTGGAGGTCCAGTCCATGAGGTCTGATATCAAAATACAGGAGTTAATATACAGAGGGAAAAACTAGAGGAAGTTGTCAAAGAAGTAACTAAAAAGTTTTCATAAACTAAAGAACCAGACGGAAAAATTTAAGAGCACTGGGACAAAGAAAAGCTCCTATAAACTAATAGAGAGGAACACAACAAACTAGGACTAGGAATCATACTTACATCTCCTTTATTCCTCATACCATACTTGCAAAACTATAAAAAAAGTTAATAAAACAAACCCCAAAACCCCAGTTAGAATTAAAGGTATAATTAAAATCCAAATTAAAAATACAATTAACATATAAAAAGGAAAACTCCATAAGATAATATTTATCTGTCTCTGGATGAGCAAATAACTTTCTAACTTTCTAAACATAAAGGCCATGAAAGACATTACAAAGGAAAAGACCCACTCAACATTTTAATATATTAAACTGACATATATTCTAAAATCATTTAAATTAAATATAAATTAAAGAAATGGCAAACTGGGAAGAAATATGAACAGATTAAACAAAGGGTGTAATATGTAAAATATTCACATGAGCAATTTGTAAAATGTTCATATACTGTGTAAAATATGCAAAATAGTCACATAATATATAAAATGTTCATGTAAGTAGATGAGAAAAAACACTTGAACTATATTAGAGAAAAATGGGTAAAGGATATGAACCAGTACAAATGGCTAGCATTCATTGAAGAAAAAAAGTCAATCTTAGTTGTAATCTAAGAAATATAAATTAAAACTATAGCTACACTTTTCACCAAAATTTTTCACAATAATTTAGTTTACAAATTATTAAAGATTGTTTTTCAGAGTAAAGTTAACGGTGAGGATGTAAAGTGATATGTTTCTGGAAAGTTTTGGCAATACATGTTAAGGATTTTAAATGTTTAGAACTTGCAATGCAGTAATACAATTTCTAGAAATCTAATCCAAGGAATTTCATTATTTAACTACTGTTATAACAAATATACTGATCTAGGTACTGAAAAATATAGGATATTTATAAGGGATTAGGAATACTTGTGGAAAAGTAAAAAACAAAATAACTGTCCAATAATAGGTGGAACGTTGAGTCACTTATCTCCATCAAATAGAATTTATTTAGCCATCAAATATTATGGTTATAATTACTTTCAATAAATGGTAAGTAGAATTTCTAACTTGAGAAGAAATTTATTAAACACAGCATTTAGATATTGGCTGTCAGCAGAAACAATGGCTAACGTCTGAGGCATTCTGTCAACAATCCTCATTTGAAATAATAGCTTTGAAACATGCACGGAACATAAAAGACAAGAAGGCTTTCCTGCTGTCCTGAAATTGTTGAGCAATCTGTACAATAAGCAAACAGGACAATGGCCACAGTGAGAGGATTTATTAAACTGACTTCATTTCTTACCTTCCCCAGTTTAAAACACACACACACACACACACACACACACACACACACACACACACACACACACACACACACACACACACACACACACACACCAGGAAAGCTTGGAGGAATTATTTTTGAAAGACACCTAATTTCCAGAAATCCATCAAGTCTAATCATTCTGCTCAAAATACTTTTCTTCAATTGTCAGGTTTCCTTAGATGAAGAATTTCTGTGTTACTGGGGATACCATGAAGAAGGGTAAAATGGAAGAGTAACTGAAACGAAAGGGTACTTATTCTCAACTAGTACCTGTGGCTCCAATTGAAAGAATCATGGAGGCGGTTTCACAGTAAAAGCAACCATCTGAGACCCATAGAGAAGACATTTGTCTGGAGCACTGAAGGATCACTGTAATTGTAATCGGCAAATTCTGAGAAGTTTTGATGTGCGCAGAGTTACACTTACAAAATCAGAGTGTTTCAGTTGGATGCTCAATATCTGAAGACTAATGTGTATCTAGATTATTTATTTTATATAGATAGTAGGCCGGGCTCATTCCTCCTAGGATCCTTAGAAATGTAAAAAGGAAATAATTTAGTTTATAAAACAAATACAGGGGACTTCCCTGGCAGTCCAGTGGTTAGGACTTTGCTTCCACTGCAGGGGGATGGGTTTGGTCCCTGGTCAGGGAACTAAGATCCCACATGCCACGTGGCAAAGCCAACAAAAACAAATACTCAACTCAAGGCTTGTTTTAGTTTTCTATTAATAATTCAATAAGAAATGAGGACCTGTGTGATATTCATAATCAGCATTTTATGGTGTATTAGGGGAAAGACCCTTAGCACAGTATTTAAATTTTTGACATTAATTTTCCTTCTAAATTGTTTCACTCTTCTCTTTTCATTTCTTTGAGGAAGTGTTCATATAGAATGAAAAATTTCATTATATATTTATATAGTTTTAAATAAAATCATTGTAGAAGAATTTTTAAGATTAAAAATTAGGGTGAGATGGGCAGATTATCACATGTTACAGGTGACAGCTGTAAGTAGGAGAGGAAGGCAAGCTGGATCCTTGGCTCCTTATATAAGGAAGGAGAGCACAGGAAGCCTCCCTGGGGTATACAGATGTTCCTGGGGCCTCACAGTAGACTGTCCTGGGATCCCCTGACCTCACCGATTATATGACTAGGGAGAGGGAGATGTAAGAACCAACGGTAACTGGGATACTGTATTCCCATCCTTAGAAAAAAAGATTTCTAAAGGAGGAAGTGAATTTCAGGAGAAAGATGATCAATTTCTACTAAACAAGTTGATTTTCAGGGGCTCAGTGGCCAGTCAAGAAGGAAAAGCAAATCAGAAGCGCAGGAGAAAGTCAGTGCTATTCGAGAAAGCTATGGCAATAAATAATACCTTTAAAGAGAGAGAGAGTGTGATACTAAAGAATGCCGTGAACATAAAAAGGAAATTTAAGGGGAAAAATAAAAAGAGTTCAAAGAGAGATGAGAAATTAGCTTTGAAATAAGACTGCATTTGTATAGTAGAAAAAGAAGCGGAACCAAGGAGAAAGAAAAGAACCGGAGAAGACTATCAGTACCCTGGAGGCCAGAGACATTTTAGGAGGAAGGAGGTGCGCCATGAATCAATGATGTAGAGAGATAAAGTGTAACCCATGGAGCAGAACTTGGGAGACAGTGTGATGATTTACAGAGATGAATTTCAGTGGAGAAGTTGGGTCAGAATCAGAAGCCGAGAGAGATGAGGAAATGCTTTTGTAAACGTAGATTATTTTTGTTTATGTTTTGACATGTTGGATATTGAAATGAAGGAAAGAGAATGGATGCAGCTTAAATCAGGAAACAGACTGATGACTGATGATTTAACTCTTTACGGAGGTGATAGTGATCATTTAATTGACCATAGTTTTGGAATGCATGGGAGGTGTCAATTTAAGGAGTTTAAATGGCAAGATTAGCTCTGGAGAGGGGGAGTATCTTCTCTTCTCCTGAGATAGGAGAATAGGAAGAAAAATGGGGTGTAACCAAGAGGAGAGAGACTGCAGTGTGTGCCAAATGAATTTAGTTACTTATTTTTTTAATGAACATTTTTGGAGTGTGCACTACATGAAGTACCAAGATCCCTTGGAAAATATGATGATGAAAAAGACCTAGAAAATGCCCTCAAAGTAGTTTTATATGGAAGATAAGACAAGGGCAAAAATAACTCTAGAGATTGAGAACACAACCTGTTAAATTAAATATAAATTTTTTTACACCTCAGTTTCTTCCTCCATAAAATGGGAATAATGAGAGTACCACCTATGTTTCAAGCATCCCATTCTCTTTCTAGCTTACATTTCCTAGTGTTCTAATAGAAGTATTTGACTTAATGGAGACATTCAGCCCATGAATCAAACACTGTTTCATTCTCCATCATTGCCCTCATGTTCTCATTTCCTTTTTTACCCAAGATAAATTTACTGGCCCATCATTTTAATCACTCTCTTATCCCTCCATCCAATCCATCAAGACACTTGGTCCTCTCTCCTTGAGATACACATGGCTGGAAAACCCTAACCCTGATGAAACCTTACTATTTGCTTTCTTCCCATCTTTCGAGTCCCCTTGTCCATGGAGGAAAATTCCACAAAGTCATACAATATGAGTTCAGGAAACACATCCAGAGCAAGGCACACATAGGCTCTGCATTTCTTCAGCATCTACATGGAGAGGCATCCCATGTGGAGGAGGGTTTTGTTCTAGTGGAAGCCCCTTCCCCATTGCTCTTCCTTCATATAGGGCCTTGATGACAGCCACTTTATTAGGAAAGGGACCTTCAGACTGCTTGGGGAATTAAGCTGCCTAGATATCATGCCAGCCATTTACAGGAGCTGTCTGGGAAAGCCAGCAGCCCCATACGTTAGGAGGCACCTGGAGACTTTGGATCCTTTTGGATGCTATAGCCCTCCAGTCATGGAAGGAGTCTAGGCTAGCCTATTATTCAGGCATCTTAGGATGAACATCTAGGGTCATTTTTGAACAATGCTTCTCCTTCATGACAATCTATCCACAAGAAGCTTGAGTGCTCATCAGGTGTTTCTGAAATAGGAAGAGAGACATCATTTGATTTCCACCCAATCTTTAGAGGCTAAGTTAACTGCATTTGTCACACTCCCTCAGGGATGAGCTAGATTGTCAACCACTTCCCCTCCTCACCATTTATTACCAATATATTCTATAGAGACCTCGAGATTGTTACTTTTATCCTTTGACATTAAAGTTGGAAAAGGAGAAGAGTGCATTGATCCTCCATTACCTACCTTCTGCATATTCCATGGTGCATGAGGCTCCAGGGCAGAGGTACAAGGAGCTACTACGGCTCACTCAAAGGGCCCCTGCCATCAATATTCGGGTCTGCAGCAAACATTAATTTGATGCACTCTTACAAAAGCTACCAGCAGGGGTCACAGAGAGCAAGCGCTTCCTTGGCTATTATTTTGTCCCTGATCCCAGACCCAAAGGATAAGTGTTTTATGTTAAAGCCAAATAGTGGTGACCTCTTTGGGGAGAGGGGTGGTAGAGGATCAGGCCCCAGCGCCAGCTTCCTCTTGTCTTGAATGGACCCCAGATAGCATATAGGGACCTCGGGCACCTCTTGCAGACCATAGGAGATGTGGGGAGTTTCTATTACTTGGAACAATGGCAGGCCAGCTGATCTTAGTCTTATTGGGGAGACTACAGGGTGAGAAAGGTTAAATGCTTTTGTTCTCTAAAGACAGTTGAGCTCTTCCTCACAGATTTCTTTAGCACGGTTTTCTTCTCCTCTCCCTGGTTCTTGTGCTGACCAGATACTAGTGGTGTTTAATGCCCTGACCACTGTGCTAGCTTCTCCCATTCTGGCAGCTTTCCCAGGGAAACCCCTTTGTTCCTAAAAGGACCCTGAAATTTGTATAACCTTTAGATGCCATATATTTTCTTGTAATAAATCTTAAAGGAAAAATTTCAGGCAAAATACCTGTGCTTTGTGGGCTGATAACATTAAAAATGAGGTCTTTTACTAGACAGTTGGGAGAGATGATTGCATTCAATTGTGTTGGAATAGGGAATGATGGAGTTAGGGTGGGGCTGATTTGAGTAGAATCTGGAAGAGATACCTGGGTACTGACCAACAGTTCAAGTTTCATTTGGAAATACTTTCTTGAGAGAGTACCTGTTTTCCTGGAAGGAAAATTTTCTCTACTTTTATCCAAAGCAAGACGATCAGAGGAGACTTCACTGACAAGGTGATGTTTGCACTGAGGCTTGAGAGTTGCCTGGGTGCAAAGACCATCAGACAAGAGTATACCGGCCTTTTTTGAGACACAGCCAGGAATGTGTTTGGAAGGAGAGAGCAAGGAGCAGGGTAGAAAGGGGTGAGGTCAAGAGGTGATGGTGGGCCAGATCACTTAGGGACTTTTAGGACATTCGAAGGATTCTAAGTGGGGTGGAACAGGTGTGCCTGAAGTTTGAGGACAGGGGAAACTGAAAGAGAATATTTGAACGGTGGAAATGAGGGAGCTTAAGAGGATTAGGAAACAGTAGTAAGGGAACACTTGTAATTCGGTTAATGAGATAGTTTGCTTCATTTTTTTTCTTTGTTTATTTGTACACATATATTTTCTGTCCTAAAATTATAACTATTACATATGCTCCATACAGTTCAAGTTGAACTTGGCGTATACATAGTGAAATTTATTTTTGACATTGTTTTCAATATTTTTTTCACACACACGCACTGTATTTTATTTTTACAAGAGATAAATAAACTGACACCAAGCATTGTAAATGGATGACCACAAGAAAAGCAACAATGATTGCAATTACCAAACACGAACCACACTCATACTATGTCATAATAGCGACATTCAGTCCAGTAATCCTCCACTGTAACAGCTCCTTTACTTTGCAGTGAAAATTGACTTGTATATTTTTTGCCTCTGAGTTCTTGTGGGATTGTTTTTTTAATTCAAACAGAACGTCATAAAAATTATAATCATCTTCCTAAGTTCACTCATTCCCATGTAAGTAACTATTTTTTCTTCTTGATGTTTTGTAAGACACTTTTATGAATTCATCAGTTTGCCATTAGAGTTCTGAAAATGCTTATTCGTTCAGTTACACAGTATAGTTAGTTACCAGAAACCTGTACTTGTCAGAGTGTTTTCCATGAATTCCTTGAACATGAAACCCTTTTATAGGAACGTTTTTGCAAAAGCATCAGAGTACACGCAGTACTCTCTCTAAATGATAAAAGAGTTAAAAATGACCATGGTTAAAGATTTGATGAAAGTTCATAATAATGCAATTGACAAGGAAATTTAGTTATTTTTGAGATATACATTTTAAAGTAATAACTAGAATTATGACTTATAACGTTATACCAGAACATATAAGATTTTTAGAAATTTCATGTAATGTCTGAAACATTTATATTAACGTATTTCCATACAAATAACCCAAAAAAGTTTATTATTAGTTTTTTTGTTGTTGTTGTTTGTTTGTTTATACTGCAGGTTCTTATTAGTCATCAATTTTATACACATCAGTGTATATATGTCAATTCCAATCACCCAATTCAGCACAAGCACACCACCATCCTCACCCCACCACAGTTTTCCCCACTTGGTATCCATACGTTTGTTCTCTACATCTGTTTCTCAACTTCTGCCCTGCAAACCTGTTCATCTTTACCATTTTTCGGGGTTCCACATGCATGCGTTAATATACGATATTTGTTTTTCTCTTTCAACTAACTTCATTCTGTATGACAGTCTCTAGATCCATCCACGTCTCAACAAATGACTCAATTTCGTTCCTTTTTATGGCTGAGTAATATTCCATTGTAAATGTGTACCACTACTTCTTTATCCGTTCATCTGTCAATGGGCATTTAGGTTGCTTCCATGACCTGCTTATTGTAAACAATGTTGCCATAAATATTGGGGTGCATGGGTCTTTTAGAATTATGGTTTTCTCTGGGCATATGCTCACTCGTGGGATTGCTGGATCATATAGTAATTCTATTTTTAGTTTTTTAAGGAACCTCCATACTGTTCTCCATAGTGGCTCTATCAAATTACACTCCCACCAAAAGTGCAAGAGGGTTCCCTTTTCTCCACACCCTCTCCAGCATTTGTTGTTTCTAGATTTTCTGATGATGCCCATTCTAACTTGTGTGAGGTGATACCTCATTGTAGTTTTGATTTGCGTTTCTCTAATAATTAGTGATGTGGAGCAGATTTTCATGTTGATGCATCTCTTTTTTCTACCTTTAATGAGAATGTTACTTCTGTTCCACTGTTAAGAATGATCCTTGGTAATTTTTACCTTGAAATTCTTTATCTTACAAAACAAGTTTCTCTTGATGCTTTTCAAGTAAGAATTGTAAAATCATGAATGCATTTTGCATTTCATCAAATGCTTTTTTGATACCTATAAGATGATGGTATTTTTCATTTACTTTGTTAATATTCTGAATTATGTCATTAAATTTTCCAATGTTGAATCATCCTTCCATTCTATTTGGTCATGATGTATTATAATTTTATTATATTGCTGTATTTCGTTGGATAACATTCCATTTTATGCTTTCATGTGTGCTTATAAACAAAGATGGCCTGTAGCTTTATATTTTATTTTCCTTTTTTTCGTTTTGCTATCAGAGATGAGAATATCTTCATCTGAGTAGCTTTCCAACTTTCTCCATACTCTGAGACAATTTGCACAATAAGAGTTAACTGTTTCTTGAAACTTTTCTAGATTCACATATAAAATGATGTGTCTCCTGGACTTTCAGGGGTCATACTTTGAACCAGCTTCTTATACTGGGGTATTATTCAAGATTTCTGGTGTTTCTTGGATCCATTTTGGATATGTTTCCTCTCCAGAAAATTATTCTTTTATCTTTTGAAAATCTTGCTGTCAAATTTCTCCTAAGATTCTCTTTTGAGATTTAAAAAATTCTTTTGTGCACTATTTCATTCCTAGTGGTTTATTTTCCCCTTCTTTCTTAGGCTCAGTTATGCCCATGGTTTACTGCTATCATTAATTTCTTCCAAGAATAATTTTGGTCATCAGTGTTTGGTGTTGTATGTGTTTTCTTTCATTAACTTTGTCTTTATTCTTTGTTATTGTTTTACCCCTACCTCTTCTTTCTCTTCTTCTATCTTGTAGCTTCTTCAATTGAATGTGTAGTTCATATATTTTCAATCACCCTTCCTTTTCCTTTTGGTATGATGAAAGATATCTGTCTCCTTTAATGCTTTTAACCCTAAACTATATTTCAAAATTTATTTAAATAATTTAAATAAATTAAAAAAATATTTCACAGAAATTTGTAAAAACCATAATAACTTGATGATTTATGACAGTGAGCCATTCTGATGGCTGTGTAACCAGCACCTGCCTTCAGGATAGAATATTCACATTATTCTAGAGACTTCCTCACACCCCCCACTCACAACCTGTCTCTCTCACAAAAGTAACCACTACTCTGAATTCTAACATAGATTACGTTGCCTCCTTTTTCTCTTTATATAAATGGAAGCAAAGAAGAGGCATTCTTTTGGGTCTGGATAATTTTGCTCAGTATTCTGTTTATAGAATTATTCTTATATTTTCATGTAGTTCTTGTTTATCTTCATTGCTGTATTGTATTCCATTGTATGAATACACTATAGTGTACTTAACCATTCTAATGTTGACTGGCATTTGAGTTGTTTCCAGTGTTTGGATACTGAAATAATGTTGTTCTGAACATTCTTGGACTTGACTTTCATTGCACAGACACACACATATCATAGGCATGAATCAAAGCACATGGGTAAGTTCAGTTTTAGTGGATTCTGTCTAAATAGTTTTTCAAAGTGAATGTAATGATTCCCATTCTCCTTACCAGAGTATAAGAATTTCCACTGTTCACAACAACATTTATTGTATTGTCAATCTTATGAAATTTTAGCCTTTCTTTGAATATGCAGTTATATTCCATGGTGGTGTTTTGTTTGTAGCTACCTAGTAACTATTTCCAAACATTAGTTTGCAACCTGTCTCTATTGTATTTTTTCTTAGGTTTTGTTTTCAATACTGACCTGAAGACACGACATTTGGGATACCCACCCAGGGCTGGGTGATTCACTAGACCTCAAGAGGCCAGAGCCAAGTGTCGACCAAGGACATCACAGACTTGCAGGCTCAGCCAGCATCAGTCCTGAGCAAGGCTTCTGCCCAGCGTGGAGTCCCCTGCAGAATCAGCAAGCCTAAGAAATATTATCAACTCATTGCATTAAAGTCTACTGGGGGTTCCTGCTGATATACTCCAACCCATTTTTGAAAAAGTAGTGTTTTCCAGCATCCTCACCTATCCAGAACATAAGTAAAAACTTGGGAGTTTCTTGCTTATTAATGAAAGCTATGAAGTCTAAGTCCAACTGGGCCCAGAACCCAAGTTGTAGCATAATGGTATTTCATCCAACCAAAGAAGAGTTTAATGATTTCGATACATACATTGCTTATATGGAATCCCAAGGTGCACACCGAGCAGGCCTGGCCAAGGTAATTCCACCCAAGGACTGGAAAGCCAGAGAGACCTATGATGATATCGATGACATCTTAATAGCTGCTCCCCTCCAGCAGGTGATTTCTGGGCAAACAGGAGTGTTTACTCAATACCACAAAAATAAGAAGGCCATGACCGTGGGTGAGTACCGCCACTTAGCAAAGAGTGAAAAATATGGGACTCCACCACACTTGGATTTTAAGGACCTGGAGCGAAAATACTGGAAAACACGCCCCTATGGTTCACCAGTATATGGGGCTGACGTCAGTGGCTCCTTATTCGATGAAAACACGAAGCAGTGGAACCTTGGACACCTGGGAACCATTCAGGACCTGCTGGAACAGGAGTGCGGAGTGGTCATCGAAGGCGTCAACACCCCCTACCTTTACTTTGGCATGTGGAAGACCGCCTTCGCCTGGCACACAGAGGACATGGACCTTTACAGCATCAACTACCTGCACTTCGGGGAGCCCAAGACTTGGTACGCGGTGCCCCCGGAGCACGGCCGGCGCCTGGAACGCCTGGCCAGGGAGCTTTTCCCGGGCAGCTCGCGGGACTGTGAGGCCTTCCTGCG
Organism: Lagenorhynchus albirostris; assembly: GCF_949774975.1. Classification (NCBI taxonomy): domain Eukaryota; kingdom Metazoa; phylum Chordata; class Mammalia; order Artiodactyla; family Delphinidae; genus Lagenorhynchus; species Lagenorhynchus albirostris. Next base: position 70,350,154 of record NC_083103.1, read on the forward strand.
GCACAAGGTGGCTCTCATCTCGCCCACGGTCCTCAAGGACAACGGCATCCCCTTCGGTCGGGTCACTCAGGAGGCTGGAGAGTTCATGGTGACGTTTCCCTATGGCTATCACTCTGGCTTCAACCATGGCTTCAACTGCGCCGAAGCCATCAATTTCGCCTCCCCGCGCTGGATTGATTATGGCAAAGTGGCGTCGCAGTGCAGCTGCGGGGAAGGCCGTGTCGCCTTCTCCATGGACGTCTTCGTGCGCATCCTGCAACCGGAGCGCTACGATCTGTGGAAACGCGGGCAGGACCAGACCGTGGTGGACCACACGCAGCCCACGGAGCCCAGCAGCCAGGGCCTGGACGCCTGGAGGGAGGTCCCCGCGCCCTGGGGAGCCGCTCTGGGCCTGAGGCACCACCAGCCACGCCGTGCTCGGCGCCCCCGTGGGCCTGTAGCCGCGGACGGTGAGACCCGCCACCGGGTCCCTGTGAGTGCTGTGTCGCGGCGCTCCTCGCCGGCCCGGGGTTCTTGCTCGGCCGCCCAGTTCGAGGCTGCGGCCACCTGCACCTCTGGGGAGCCCGGCCCGACCAAGCCGCCAACCCCAGGTCCATCCGCCCCAGATGGCCACCCAACCGGAAGATGTGGCCCTCGTCGTCGTCCTTGGAAACAGGGGACTCAGGAGCCAACTGCTCCCCCCAGGGCTAAGAGGAGGCTTTCCTTGGATGTTGCTCAGGACCCAGAGTCTCAGCCCCTGCCTGTGGATGCACCCTCGCCGGACAACGCTGACCCGCTCAGCCCTGGGCTCCAGCATCCCGCCAAGGCTTCTGGGTGTGGTTGTGGCCCTGTCCCCTAAGCCCAGGGGATGCCTTTCTACCCCACTGCTCTTGCGTGGGGATCCTTTGAGACTGGTCGCATTGACATTTCAGAGCTTTGGCTATTTGAACGTTACTAGTCTTGCATGAGAGTCCCTCCTGTGCTGCCGCTGGACCTGCTGGGTCCGTGGTGCTTACCAAATTCGCCAAAGTTTGTTCTTCCTTCCAGACCCTGGAATCTTTGGACACTGCTAACTCCTGTGTCACAAACTGAGGATTCATACACTGGACACTCTAGTGTCTCTGGAAACTAGGTCCTGCTGAGGTCGCCAGAGCCCAATCTACCTCAGACTCCCATCCCGTGGGCCAGCTCTGGATGCTGCTCAACTTCTAAAGAATCCTGGGCTTTGATTAGCCTCCAGTCTCCCTCCTTTTCCTCTTCCCCCTTCCCTTCCCGCTTTTCTTGCCAAACTAGGCCCTTGTGACCAGTTAGGTCAGTAGAGACTCAGATAATAATTGATAATCTTTCTGAGTCTTTGATGTATTTAAAATGTGTTCTCTGCCAGTATGGTAACCAGAAAGATAAAATCTGACTTTACTAAATATATTAAAGGTAACTGGAATATTAAAATCTGACTTTATTTTGTGTTGTTCATTCAGTCAACTGAGAGTTGGTTGTTTTTCTTGCACTTTTCTTAATAATTATATCAACACATTTCAAGCCAAACTTATTTTTCTGAGCTTGTTGCCTTGTGTGATGTTGGTGAGTGAGTTTGCGGTTGATTGTTGGGTTCCAGCTGGCTGGCTGGGTTGGGGGATTTGGTTTGCAGCCCTATCTGAAGGGAGACTTGGAGGAAATCACCTGGCACTTGGCTGATCCAGGTTGCTAGGAGAGATGAGCAAACACAGGGCAAAAAGTGCCAGCATGTGAAAATCTTCTCTCCAAGTCTCCACTGCCTTCTCAATGCTCTACGTACATTTCACATGGTTAAGTCATTGACACATCCCAATAAACAAATCCACAAATAAATGAACAAGACAATTTCAAGTGGGCATATGTTCTGTGAAAAGATTAAAGGGGGTGGAGTGATAGTGCGAATGGGCGGTGTGGTTCCGGTGGTCAGGGGATACTTCATAAAGCAGGAGACCTTTCTGAGTCCCAAATGACAAGAAGGAAGGTCCAGAGCTGATGTCCACTTGGATAAAACAACAAGTGTAACAGCCCTAAGATAGAGCTTGGTGCTTTTGTGTGTATAGAGAGGAAGCTCATTTGTATCTGGGGCTAGAGAAGGGAGAGGCAGGATCTTGTAGCTCATGTTAAATATTTGAGATATTTTTCAACTTGAAATGAGAAGGCATTGGAAGTTTAAATATTTTTCAACTTGAAATGAGAAGGCATTGGAAGTTTAAAACAGCACTTGACATGATATAATTTGCATATTTAACTAATCACCTTAATTGTTCTGTGGACCCCTTGGGGGCAGGAGAAGTAGGTAGAACATCTAAGTAATACAGGTGAGAATCGATGGTTACTGACTTAGGCCATAGTGCTGAGAATGCACAGAAGTGGCCAAACTCAGAATAAATTTTGGAAATTGAAAATGATAGTTTGGATGCAGAAGGAAACATTTCAGAGAATCAAACCACATCTCTCTTCCCTCCAGCTGTCCCCTACAGAATTTCAGTAAGATTCTGGAATTTGAAGCACCATGTAAAACTACAGGCAGGAGCACAGAAAAAGTAAGGCTCCTTTGAAGGTCTGATTGAGCAGTAGCAAAAGCCCATGTGTCCTCCCTATCACCATGCAGCTAGGCAACTCTGTGGTAGTATATTCTGTGGAAAACTGAAGCTGAGAGACTGAACTCAGGATCCTCAGCGGAGGATGGCAGTGACATGCTTGGCTGAAAAGATGATTAAGCCCTGTATTGAGATGGTGGAACCACATGATGGAAGAAGACTGGAATTACTGGGAAGGCAGCAGCCCTGGAGAGCAACTGGACCATAGTAGATCTCATATGAGCAAGGAGTAACCTTTCATGTGATAAGTAACTGAGATCTTGAGGGCTTTTGGTCCTTTAATTTAGGTCAGTTGTGGATATGGCAGTGCAGAGAAATATGGGAACTCTGAGAAGGCTTATGAAGACAGTAGCCTGGCTCATATTGCTAGTTTAAATTTTAGAACCTAAAATTTTCCTTGTTACATTTCAGGGATATCACAATCTCTTCCCGGCAGATACACGCTCCAAATAGCCTAGGATAACAAAATTGGGCGTTTTGAAGGAAAAGAAACAAAAATAAATTTCAGAAAATAGTTCTTCCACTATACTCCTTATGTTATCACTCACTTTTATAGTTGAAACAAAATTTCCTTTGCCCAATAAAAAGAAGCAATGTTAAAAATACAGTTTAGTTTTACCAGTACACTGGTTCCTAAATTAGTGTTCTTGACCTAAGTAAGCAGTTTTCAAAAGAAGATTTACAAATGGCCAACAGGCCCATGAAAAGATGTTCAACATCACTAATTATTAGAGAAATGCAAATCAAAACCACACAGGGGTATCACCTCACACCTGTCACAATGGCCATCATCAAAATGTCCACAAATAATAAATGCTGGAGAGGGTGTGGATGAAGGGGAACCCTCTTACACTTTCGGTGGGAATGCAAATTGGTTCAGCCACTATGGAAAACTGTATGGAGGTTGCTTAAAAAAACTAAAAATAGAGCTACCATATGATCCAACAATCCCATTCCTAGGCGTATATCAGGAAAAGACGAAAACTCTAATTCGGAAAGATACATGCACACCAGTGTTCATAGCAGCCTTATTTATAATAGCCAAGACATGGAAACAAACCAAGTGCCCCTCAACAGATGACTGGTTTAAGAAGAAGTGGTACATACATCCCATGGAATATTACTCAGCCAGAAAAAGATGAAATATTGCCACTTGCAGCAGCATAGATGGACCTAGAGAATATCATACAAAGTGAAGTAAGACAGAAAAAGACAAATATATCACTTACATGTGTAATCTCAAAAACAATACAAGTGACCCTATATACAAAAAAGAAACAGGCACACAGACATAGAAAACAAACTTGTGGTTAGGTAAGGGGAAAGGGAGCAGGGGAGGGATAAATTAGGGGTATGGGATTAACAGATACACACTACTGTACAGAAAACACATAAGCAACAAGGATTTGCAAAACAAAACAAAACAAACAAAAACAGAACAAGAAAAACACAAGGATTTGCTATATAGCACAGGGAACTGTATTCATTATCTTGTAATAACCTATTATGAAAAATAATCTGAAAAAATATGTATATAACAATCACTTTTGTGTACACCGGCGACTAACACAATATTGCAAATCAAGTATACTTCCGTTAAGAAAAAAAAATAGTCTTCTTGAAAGGATCAGGAGCTGGGGGTGGTAATGAAGGGGGTTCATCAAGCAATTCTATTGAAAATTCTATTTTATTTCAAGTCAACCGGCACACTCAGTTTGGATACTCACAATCTGGACCACTCTTCTCAGGAAAAGATGCCCAAATCCAGCTGTCTTCCAGGTCCAGTAAGTTTTTGCTATACTTAATCTTGGAAAAGCAAGGGACATTGACAATGACAATTACATAGAGGCAAGGATAGAGCCACCTTTGTTCTCACTGCCACGATCTCTCCTAGGCCTCTCTCCACTTCTGAAAAATAACAATCACGAATCCAGTGTATATTCATCAAGTTTGTAGACCAAAGCCTACGAAACCGAAAGTAGTATGTCGTGTTGGTTTAACAACTTACCCCACCATCACCTTTTAGAAAAGTCAATATTACAGTTAACAAGATCTAAATACTTTCCTATCTATAGTTCCTAGTCAGCTCAACAAAGTCAACTATATCTGTGTAATTTATTTTATTTTATTCACTCTGCTGATGATGGACAATAGGGTCATTTCCAAATCTCTGTTATTTCAAACAATGCTTTAGAGAACAGCTTTGTATATAGGATTTCTGGGTTGTATTTAGGTTCACTTTTAACTTTTTAGGCAAAGCCAGCTTGCCCTCCAATTTCCACCTCTATTGGCAGTGTGGGAGAGCTCTGGTTTCTCCATATCTTGACCCACTTTTTTATATTGTCAGACCTAATCAAAATGGGCAGAGAATGGCTTCTCTGATTGCTAGGGATCCTGCACATCTTCTTGTATTTATTGGCCATTTGGATTTCCTCTTTTCTGAGTTACCTATTCTAAAGCTCTGCCTACTTTTTTTGGTTTGACTATTTTTTGTTCTTGTTATGTAGAAGTTATGTGATATTCAGAATACTAATTCATTGTCTATTTCATGTATGATAACAAACTTCTCCTAGACTGTAATTTCTTTTAATTTTTGACGTCATTGTATTAGTCGGGGTTCTTCAGAGTAATAGAACCCATAGGAGATATATGTATAGCTCTTAGTAGGGGAACTCATTCATTTGGTTATGGAGGCTGAGGAATCCCACGATCTCTCAGATGGGCCGTCTGCAAGATGGAGAGCGGGGAATATGGCTGGGTCTGGGTTCGAAAGCCTGGGAACCAGGAGTGCCCATGTCAGATGTCCCAAAGCAAGAGAAGACGGATGCGTCTGCTCAAGCAGGGAGTAAATTCACCCTTCCGCTGCTCTTTTGTTGCATTTGGGCTCTCAGTGGTTTGGGTGATCCCAGCTGCAGTGGTGAAGGCGATCATTACTCCGTCTACTGATGCAAGTGCTAATCTCTTCCCAGAACAGCCATGCACAACACACAGAAGTAATGCTTTACCAGCTATCTGGGCATCTCTTAGCCCAGTCTACATGTGAAATTAACCATTAGAGTCATTAGTTTGGAATCATTTAAATATATCGGACATTCCCATCATGGTACTTTTGGTTCTCTAAGACATTGTTCCACCCTGAGTTCATAAAGACATTCTTCAGTATTTTCTCTTAAAATTCTGTGCTGTATCCGTCTGTAATGCACCTCAAATTTATTTATGTAAGTGGTATGCGGTCAAGCTCCAATTCTACCCCCCCCCAATAGTGCGAATGCCACTACCACATATTGAATAGCCCATCCTTGCCCATTGGTTTGGTACACTACCTCCATCATAGGCAGACTCCCACATATCGATCCATGTGTCTGTGTCTGGCCTCTCTATTCTGTACGTAGATATATTTGTCCATTGCGGCTCAAATATCACAGTTTGGTGGAGGAGAAGTCACCCCTCTTTGTTCTTCTTTTAAGGAATCATCT